>NC_048285.1:24701716-25994921 GCF_009762535.1 Notolabrus celidotus | reverse complement strand
TGCTTCCCAGCCAACCATCGTATGGCGAAATATATACTTCCATATGAATCACAGTTAAAACAAACGTTACGTGCTTTCAAATGGCATTTGTAGTGACAATAGCAAGTGAAAAAAATTATAAATACTTGCCAAGAGACTCCCCAAAATTTTGCAGTTGAGGCTTTCAGGGGTCTAGTCCAGTGACAAATACTGTGGGTTAGGGTTAGGCATGAACCTTGAGTGGTTAGGGTTAGGGTAAGGGTTGGGAGAGGCGATATATTGCGAGTAAGCCCAAAGGTTAGGTTTAGGGATCAAGTCCAGTGATAAATACTGTGGGTTAGGTTTAGGGAGCAAGTCCAGTGACAAATACTGTGGGTATGTCAATTAAGGGGTCTCTACGGTGGCCCTGAAGGACAAAACAAATTTACAAAAGATGAGACACTTTTACAAATTTGGAGACAATTTAACAAACGACAGAACACTTGTACCGCTAAGTCTGACTCCTTTTAGCCTGACTCCGTTTAGCCTGAGGCTATGTGGTCTGAGGCCATTTCATCTGCCATTTGAAAGGAAGCCACGTTTGTTTTAACTGTGATTCATATGGAAATATATATTTAGCCATATGGTGGTTGGCTGGGTTCATATATTCACGTATGCGTTTGTGAGAGAGCGCGCGACCGCACGAGAAGGAAGCATAAGTATGGCGTTAGATTTGTGTCAAACGGGCAAAAAAACAAAAACATATACACGAGCAGATAATAATATTTCACACGCGCCGATATGGACTCCTCGCGAGGAAATCAACAACGGATAGGTATTTAGGCAGCTGCGAGCGTGCATAAAAGCACAGGGACAGAGGTGGGGAATGACACTTGCTTGTGAAGAACAATTCGCGCGAGTACAAATCAGCTCTGCGCGGAAAGTCTCTGTCCGCGAGAGCGTTGCGAGGGAAGAGCTAGGCATACGCGCGCGCAGTCACTGCTCTGCTCTCGAAGCTAAATTCTGCTCGCGCGAGTCAAACTACCTTTGACATAATGGAGGCGGAGACCAAGTGACGCACTGAGCCTCTGATGATTGGTCAGCTTTCCACACTTGACCACACCAATATGACCTCTGAACCTGAACCGTGATTGGTAGCTGTTACACACACAAGCCAGCCAGGGAGCATCTTCGCTGGAGCCCAGGAGACTCATGTTGTAAGCACATTAGTCGGCTAAAAACTTAAAATATAATGTTTTGATCAACATTTTGAATTGACGGCTGTTAAGGTTGAAGTGAGATATTACATTTTAAACTATGATCAGATATTATTTAGCTCCAAGTAGCGTTATATCTCGCTAACCATTTGTAAGGACCATTGATGCTGAAAACTCTGATTAGAAAGCTACAATAAATCAATAAAAAGGGGACTGACTTCAAGATTAGCCTCTGTTTTGAGGCGATCTGGAGGAGATGAAAGGCTACCACAGAGCTAGACAAATACAATAAGTGTTGTCTCTTAAACATCCTGTGATATACAGACATGATGGATATCACATTTTCCATATCACCATACACTATGTAAGGGATAATGTATTGTTGGCAGGCTGTTATGGGAAAAATAATCCCGAGGGTGAGACGAGGGGTCTTGTCTCACCCTGAAGGTAACTCTACATATAAGTAAGTAGTTTAACCCTAACCCTTTTATACAGTCTTATGATGTAACCATATAATACAGCGTGTTATTTCATTCCGAGACAGAGGAGGGCAGTGTTGCGGAGGGCAAATGCACTCATGTTTCCGTCAACAAACAGGACCTTCAGCACGTTCGTGGTCGTGTAGTTTCATAACATCAGGACGCTCAAGCATTTCTTCTCAGTCATCTCTCAGTGAGTCGTGTGGGACTCTTGTTAGTCCGAGAAATGACCCACATGAAACAGATCTTTACCAAAAGATCCCGCATGAAAGCCGGACGACTGCTCGGTGAAGCTTTCATCTCCCATAGGAGTTTCCATGCTGAAATAGTAAGATTACAAAATCAACACATGCACATGCACTAAGCATTGATTTGATTGACTGATTAGATTTATTTTGGTCTGCATCAACAACAAACTCTTCCCTCAACAACATAGGAGCCATGTAAAAAATACAAATAAAAGCAAGAAAACAAAACAATCACTGAGGGATTCATCAAAAAAATATATAGAGTCTAGCATATACATACATATACGTTCACATGCACATGCACATGCATACATACACAAGTACATTCATGCATACATATAAACATGCATCCACATCCACATATATTTTTGCCGTTCACATGCTGACCAAAAAAGGTGCAGGCTGAAGCCAAGGCTTATCCTTTTGCAACATTGTGCAAGTAAATATTGTATAACAAAGCAATCTTCAAACGTTTCATTCAGAAACAAAACTTACAACCAAAATACAAACACATTTCAATCTCAACAAGCAGCAGTTCAGAAATCACAGAGAAATCTAACTTAAATTTATAGTTTATACTTCATCCATATATTTATTTATCTGTTTGTTTTAAGCATTGTTTTTAATTCACAAAGGGAGTTACACATTTTTAATTCCTCATCACAACTGTTCCAAAAGTTTACCCCTCTAACCGATACACACCTCTGTTTTAGATTTGTCCTTGTCTTTGTTCTTTTTTTAAACCTGATCTCACGGTGATCCTTTGCACCTCTCAGGTAAGACTTGAATCCAAAGGACTTCCCATAATTCATCACAGGAAGTATGTCTGTGACCTCCCGCCTAACCACAGGTTCCCCATGGGAAAGTTCCCCCGAGTGTTACAGTGTTTACTCAAAGATCAGGTCATTAAAGAGACTCAGGTGAGTCACTCTATTATAAGTTCAAATAAACCATCAAATTGTAATGATAACAATTATTAGTAAGTGTTGAAATACTATCTTAAACCATGATGTTTTTCTTGTGGATATCAGCAGGGCATAGATTATTGTAAAGTTATTTTATTTATTTAGTGGAGCAGTTGTAAAGAAAAGTAAACCCTTTATCTGAAACTATAATATTGTTAATAGTATCACTGCAGTAGAACTATCAGATCAATCCTCATGTTTTCCTGTGAATTCACCTTTACCTTGTTACAGTAGGTCTGGGTCCCTGAAATGGCCTCTAAAGACTTACTCAGCTGTGTGCACACTGAGGAATACTTGAACAACTTCATAAATGGGAAAACAAATGAGCAGGAACAGAAGAGGACAGGTTTCCCCTGGAGTGAAGGCATAGTGAGACGCTGTCGATATGAAACAGGTGAGGAGAACAATGGAAGTCTCCTGATGATTTCACAGCTGACAGGGCTGGAAAGATCACACTAACTTCACCATCTCTCTCGTTGACAGGTGGGACCGTGCTCGCTGCTGAAGTGGCACTGCAGAGGGGTTTGGCCTGCAGCACAGCAGGAGGAACCCATCATGCTTTCCCGAGCTTTGGCTCAGGGTTTTGTCTTATTAATGACCTAGCAGTTGCTGCTCAACACCTGATGGGCAACTCCTTGCCCAAAAGGAAGGTTCTTATTGTGGATTTAGATGTGCATCAGGTAGTGATAGCTTGTTTCTTCTCATAACACTGAGGTTGTACCTTTACATTTTTTTCTAAGTTGTAAAAGTTTCATTCGTTCCATCCAACAGGGTGACGGCACTGCTTTCATTTTTAAAGAAGAGCCCAGTGTTTTTACATTCTCAGTGCATTGTGGGAAAAACTTCCCCCTTCGTAAACAACAGAGTGATTTAGATGTCCACTTGGAAGATGGGCTGGAAGACAATGACTACCTCTCTACAGGCAAGTCATCACATCCTATATTAACTTGGGTAATATCTGTTTCAATTTAAGATCTCAATAATGCTGCAGGCAATTAGCTAAATCTTAATACTCTGACTGAAAATAAATAGTATCATGAAGTATTATTATGTAGTATTTATGTAGTTTGAAGAATGTTTGCCATGTACCCATCAACATGTCAGATTTTGTCTTCACAGTCGAAGCACACCTCCCCAGGCTGCTTGAGATTTTTCGCCCAGACCTGGTCCTGTATGACGCAGGTGTCGACCCTCATCACGAAGACGAACTTGGGAGGCTCCGTCTGACCGACCAAGGTGAGTGATAACTTTGACACCCAATATCTGCTGCAACACATCACTCCTTGGCTTGTAGTATTGACTGTGAGCGCCTTTCAGGGCTGTATCAGAGAGATCTGTACGTGTTGAAGACCGTGGTGAGCCGAGGTGTTCCTGTTGCTACTGTTATCGGGGGAGGTTACTCCAGAGACATCGACAAACTGGCTGCTAGACACTCCATCGTCCACAGGGCAGCAACTCAGGTGTGTAATGCAACTGCTAGATCACATGTTGTTGCATGACCTTTTTCTAATACAGTCATTTGCAGAAATTATTTTACTGAACATGTTTGGATATTATATTGAATGTTCTTTACTTCAGGTTTGGAGGGAATGTGGAATGTAAAACCTGGATTCGATGGCTCAAAAGGACCTTCTGAGTAAACTGGCACTTGATCGTCAGGAGCCTGTGCCACTGTTGATATTATTGAAGGAATAAATGGTGCTTAATTTCTAAGCTGTATATTAAAGTGCTATAAATCCAAGATTCCTGTCGGCACTCCTCACACAGATAATAATAATAATAATACTTTTTATTTATATAGCGCTTTTCAGGAACTCAAAGACACTGTACAACTGTTCAAATCAATACAAGCAACGAACAAGGAACACAGATCAAACAAAACAAAACAACAGTACAATCACAATTTAAAAGCTAACTTAATAAGGTGAGTTTTTAAAAGAGATTTGAATGCTGAAGGGTCAGAGCAGTTTTGGATATGGGAGGGGAGTGAGTTCCAGAGGGTGGGGGCGGCTATGGAGAAGGCTCTGTCCCACCAGGTTCGGTGCTTGGTTCTGTGAGGTGGAGACAGGAGGTGGGCATGTGAAGAACGCAGGTTACGGGAAGTGGTGTGATGGTGGAGGAGGTCAGTGAGGTAGGAAAGGGCCTGCTGGTGGAGGGCTTTCTGGGTGAGGAGGAGGATTTTAAACTATGCGGTAGGTAGAGGACAGGGAGCCAATGAAGATGTTGGAGGACAGGGGTGATGTGGTCACGGGAGCCGGTGCAGGTGAGGAGGCGTGCAGCAGAATTCTGAATGTATTGCATTTTATGGAGGACTTTAGATGATGTGCCGTACAGGATGCTTTTACAGTAATCTAAACGGGATGTGATGAATGTGTGGATAAGGGTTTCTGCGGCAGAGAAAGAGAGGAATGGACAGAGGTGGGCTATGTTTCGGACTGGAAGAAGGCCGTTTCGGTGAGCTGGGTGACGTGGTGTTGAAAAAAAATGTTGCTGTCAAAAATGATTCCAAAGTTACGGATGTCAGGTGCAGGAGATAGAGTCGAGTTATTTAAAATGAGACTGAAATTTGGAATGGGATGCAGATATTTGTCTATAAAGATGATTTACATGCTTAAATTGTTAACTGATCTCAGGCAAGTTCCAGTATTGCACTTCAGCCAATTTATACCACCTGTTCTACTCTCCACACTCATCCTGTGTGCAATCAAAGTCTGTTCAAATTTGGTTGGTCAATTCTGCTCAGACTTAAAAGTAAACTAGAACACTTCTGATGTCCAAATCCTCTCCTGCACCCTCAGAGTCAGGCAACAGATGTATGGTATTAGAGACCTTTTGAATGTGCAAATGTATTACTCAGGGTATTAAAGTTAGTAAGTCAGACAGTCCTGAGGAAATGCTACATTCAAATGTATGCTAGTTTTCCCAGGCTACCAACCCTAGCTTTAAAATGTGTCATTGAGAACAAAGAATGCAATAAAATAACACTTGTGAAAAAAATGTATTAAAGAAAAAAAATTAAAGTATTTATTTGATATCAATTCACATACAACATGAAGGTACCAGTGTCACTTTAGAGCAAACACAAACTGTACTGATAAGAATATGCAGTCCTTGGCACAGTAGGTACAGAATACCAGTATGCTTTGAGTTTCTCACATTTCAAGCAGCGACATAATTAATGGTACAGTGCAACGTTTAGTCACAGTTTATGAGGCAGTCGATTCACTGAAACATACCAGTGGTACAGTTCAGCTTGTTGCTTGAACACAAGACAGTACACAGCTTTTACAAACAACAAACACACACACACACACACACACACACTTGCTGCACGTTCTTTGTAACACTTAAAATAAGCAGATTGCACAAATTTTTTGGAAGATATTCTGCACAAGCTTTTCATATTATAGTGTCATGATGGATTACACATGAGAGGTTTACAGAAGTCCATCCAAATGGTCTGCTGCAAGTTAAGCTCCTCATACTTTGTATTACGGAACGTGCAACCATAAAACAAGCAGGTATACTAAGTAAATATTGTCCACTGGGATCAGTGCATTTAAAAAAAAGCAGACAGAGCATACTTTAGTGTCATACATTTTGTTTTAGCTCATGTTAAAAGTCAAAGGAGACAAACATTGCATCTTAATGTTGCCCTTGCTCTTTTAAAAGAGATAAAATCACTAGCAGCACATTAGCTGGCTGTGGTTCAATAATAAAAACAGGTTACTGATGATAAAAGAAACACTGTGTCTGGATACTGCTTGCTTTGAGTTAGAATAAATACTTAAAAAGTTGTGTATTGCAAAAAACAGCAAGAGCCATTACTAAACACCAGAATCCCCCACTACTGCTGCAAAAACTTAAAGGCAATACAAAATGTAAAATCATTTTCAGTGCTTGATGTCAGTCATAAAAATGGTTGCAGCACCTAAAAGAGTTAAACTTATTTTCAAAACAGTCATGTAAGGAAATGCTGCAGTGGAGTAGTTTAGTTCAGTGTACCTCCAACAATTTCTGTGTCTGTATATTTATTCCCTTTTAGTAAGAGGAGTGCAACCATCAGTGTTTCATTCAGTGCTTTAACTTGAGGCAGAATAAAATCAAACAAATTAAAATCACATCTTCATTAACTGCACTTTCTCCGCCACCACACACCAGTTGGCGTGATCGAAATAAGTGTGTTTGACATGTAGCTCTTCTACGTGGTTCTCTATCAGCTCCGCTAGCTCTCCCTCCCTGAAGACATGATAGTACCTCAGGCAGGAGCCCTGCACCTGCCCCACACTCCCCTCGGGACTCCTTGTGCTTTCCGGCTGCTCTTTCCCCTGCGGCCTGGCTTCCCTTTCCTCCCCACACTGCTTCAGGTGCTCCTTCTGGAACGACACCAGATCCGGCAGGGCCAGAGAGCTACACTCATGGGCTAAAGATACTGACACACCCGGATTTCCTGTGCTGATGTTGTTGTTGTTGTTGTTTTCAGGATCATTTTGACCCTTGTGCAGGTCTGTGGCGGGGTCAAACACATCTTCCTCTGATCCAATCACAGACGGTGGGGAGAAGAAGCTCGACACCTGCTTAATGAGGTCTCGTCCTATCCCTCGCTGGCGGGCCTTGTTCCCCTCGTTTTCACCCGTAGGTGATGATAAAGTGCTCATGTCTCTGGAGGACGAGCGAGAGATGGCTAAGCTTCCAAAATCAAACACCGAATCCAGAGACCTGGAGAAGAACCACAGTCTCTGGGTGCTCTGCTGTGGTGTGGTGCAGCTCAGGTCTTCCTCGTCTGCCACTGACGATGTGCTTCGAACCTTCCTGTGCTTGTCGCTGTTGTTTATGGCTTCACTCACACTCTGAGCCGTGGCCCTCCGTCTGGGTTTGGCAGAGGGTGAATGAGGGTTGGGGTTCCAGGGGACGAAGATGTCCTGTTTCTCAAATTTACGGCGTTTCTGCTCCATGGCCCACACGTAGATCATGATGCGTCCGCCCACTCGCAGGATGCGAGTCATCTCCTTTATTGCTCGAATACGACGCTCTTTGGTGGACAAATGATGGATGACTGTGAACAAAATCAAGCATTTTATCAGAATTAAGTAGGCACTGATTTATTTATGAAGTGTCACACTTAGCACTGACAGTGAACAAGGCACATTCTGTACACTGTGCTAGGCACACATTATAAATTAATAGCGTGGGTTTCTGTTGTTGTCCTCTGTCCTAATTACACTGTTTTGTTGGAGGTAACACATCAATTATTTCACACTGTTGGCTAGGCAACACAAACACAAGGTAAGTCCTTTGATTTGAGACAAAGAGCAGCTGCAGCCGTTCAGTTTCATAAAAATAAACAAATCAATAGAGCTCCCTGTCCATGAGAGTGTCCGTCAGTTACCTGCAATCGAGAGCACAGCGTCAAAGCAACCGTCTCTGTAAGGCAAATGCAGCCCATCACACATCTGGACTTCGTGTCCCTGGCTCCAGGCAAAGTCCACCAGGGGGCGACAGACATCGCACCCCAGCTTGAACACCTCCTGGTTGATGTGGAGATACTTGCCATTTCCACAACCTGCCAAGGTCAAGACAGATGGCTACAGTTAGAGAGAGAGGATGATCAGAGAAGGGATTACATTTAAAATCCCTTGTTCTGGGCGCCTGCACAAGAGCAGGCGCCCCATTTTCAGAGGCTATAGTCCTCGTTGCACTGGTTGCAGGATCAATTCCCGTTTCCAACATTATTTGGCGCATGTCTTCCCCCTCCCTCTCCCCACATTTCCTGTATCTCTCTTGAACTGTCCTATCTATTAAAGGCAAACAAGAATCTAAAAATAAACGGGTAATAAATTGATCCATCACTGATTGTGCTCCTGTAAATAGAAAGGAGCACTAATGATGTATTGATGATTGAGTATCAGGGGATTACAAAGATCTTTCCTGGAGGTGAAACCCACCTATGTCAGCCACGATGCTCCCCGGCTGCAGGTCTAACAGGAACTGCCGCACCTTGGGCCAGGCTTTGTAACGGCTGTCATTGAAATATGGAGCTATCTTGTCATAGACGCTGTGCACATGGTCTCTCTCCAGCTGGCTGGCAGCCTCCTCCATCATGTCCGTCCAGGCTGCCGCATGTCTGAAAGGACAAACACATCTCAGTGTTAATCCCAAATGATAAAGCTGTCAATAGTTACTGTTTCATTTGCAAATTAAAAAAACCCTGAGTGGTTCCAAACACAGCAGTGCTTCTCTCTTCATGCTTGTTAAAGACCAACAAGGTCAGCTGGAAGTCCTAGTCAGCAGCCACACTCAAAACATCTGTCAGGCAGCAGTGTTCATTTAACTGCAAACCCTCCACTTTGTACTGAAGCACCTGCTGCGTTCTCAATCATCAGCCTTTTTGATCCAGCTGCAGCCCTCCATAGGGGCAGACGACTGAAAACGAGCCATCATGTTTGATTTGTCATCAGTCGTCTGTCACTGAGAGACGATCAGAGTGAGGAGCATAAATTAACTCAGTTTAATTGCAAGGTGCCGGTCCATGTTTTCCAGAGAGCACCAGCCAGTTTATTCTCACTGCAGACATGTCAAATTATTTTCACAGAGTCAAAAGGTCAACACATACAACATTTCCTCTCCAACAAGATGCAGACGAATAACATCGTCAATCATGTTTCAGTGGAAGTCCCTCTTACAAAGACTTTCATTCAATCATCACAAACTCACACAGGACGACACAAGGCTGCTGCTTTCATTTAATTGTTATTCAGTGTCACAAGTAATTGAAGATTTCAGCTCTTTCTACAAATTTCTCTAACCTCAGATGACCCTCACAGATTCTGAGAAGGACTTAAGACTAATAAGGGCTAATGTCTGCACACGTGGATAGATTCTCAGCCTGATTACATTACTTTTCATTATGTGACAGTGCAGCATGTCAGCTGACTATGCTATAGCTTTAGATATGGTTGTTCAATTCAAAAAAAAAATTCTTTTGCTTTGATATATGAAATACATAACAATTATAGTCCTTGAAGGTTTCTAAAAGTGCAGTAAGCCCATCCACCAGGGCGACAAAGCAAAGATTTTTTGGAACATTAACCCTTTTGTGCCTTCTCCATACATTTTGAAAAACTGGGGCACTCCCTACATTCCCGGCCCTGTTTGAAATCCATCCAGGAGTTCTTTATACCAAAACATCTCTTCGATAGGAGGTTATCACAAATGAGGAATTCATAGTCCAACTTTAGTTTTTTCCATTCATTGTAAAAAGGAAGAATTGTTTGCAAATTTGGGGATTATGTAATTGTGATATGTGTGTGTGTGTTATGTCTGCCTTCGCAGCTCCCACTGCAGTCATCTCTGTTTATTAGGATGCGGCCCACAGCTCCTGCAGTGCTGCGGCTGCTCCCTTCAGCACTGTATGAATGACAAGTTTTCCCAGAATCTTATCCAAAATATAAAGTCCAAAAAATGTATCTCTAAATGCAGATTTTTCCTGTGGCTGGTTATCCTGTGGTTAAGTTGATTTTATGCATATCAAACCCACAGGGCTGCTATCTCACGGTGACCACTAGAGCATTTTCAAGTCAGCTGTGGACAATGACATGTAAACAAAGTTGATGAATCAAACTGTGGTAGTTTTGTTTTTGGGGTGACCTTTTCCTGAAAACCAATGAATTCAAACATTTTCACTCAGTTTGGAATCCCTTTCTTTAAGTGGAGTTATACGTTTCCTTCATCCTCACTTTAAATCTGATTTGAAATATTATACAAGAAGTCAAAATTTAATCACACAGTGAAAAATTCCTGCACAATAAGTTTACATAATACCTCAGCTGTGAAATCAACGGCTTCAACACATTTTCCCTTTTCAACAAGTCTTTTGCAAAGTAAAAAGGACTTCGCACCATGTGATACAGAGATCTGTTCCTCTTTAGGATATCTTGTGATGGATGAAAGCTGTCGTCGTTGCAAACTCCGGCCAGCTGGCTCCATCAGTCACTGCCATCATACAGCTGTCATATGTTGTAAAAATCAATAAGTTCTGTGACTTCAGTAAGAGTACAAGGAGGTGCATGAGGAAAGTTAACCCTTCATGTGTCTCAAATTACATTTGATAAGATCTATTATTCTTGAGATACATTGTGATTAAAGTTCTTTCTGATTCTGATTCTGATCTAATCCAGTGTATCCTCTTTCATCAGTGTGAGAACCTGCTTATGATACCCTATGTGTTTTATTAGATGGCTTTGAATTTGAAAAGAAACAGGTTAAATTGTCCTTCCACTTTAACACCTCAGAGCCAGTGCACAGCCATACCTACCTGTTAGAACTATGTCCACCTTTAATGAAATATGAAATGTACAGTAACAATGCCAAAACAAAGTGATGACTAATAAACCATATCAGGTGACTGTGCACTTTGCAGATGAGATTAACCAGATAAATATGGTTAGAAGTTTATCCTCCACCTTTCTTAAAGGACACCACAACGAGATAAATGTTTGAGTGTAAACATCGTCTGGCCCACGGTGTGCACCACTGTACACAATGACTACAACCGGGAACATTTACCATGGTCACAGTGCACTACCTGGCTCGTCTGTGTACTCCTCCTGCTCTGTTGATACGTGTAATGAGTGTGCTGTGCAGCATCCCTTCCTCCTTCACTCAGACCTATTTCTGGACCACCATCATCTGCATCATCCCAACCGAGTGGAAAGAAAACATCCCTTATGTAACGTGGTAATCTGGCCTCCTTCAGTATTGTCTGTGCTCAGTTTGGCCTGAGTCTCCCCCCCCCTCCTCTGCTCACTAAACTGTGGCGGTCCTGGGCTGACATTATGTAACAGGCAGCTGGGGAGGCTTTGAGCACTGCCTCCGACTGACAATGGGAAGTGAAATTAAATCAGCGGACAGAGGCGAGGTCTGGCACTCAGATTTGTTGGAGGTAAAGGACAGATAAAAGCAGCCATCACTTGCAGCCTTCGGGTTGAATGAAGTTTCCCTGGAAATCATTTAAATAAGTTATAAATCTTCATACATTATCTTGCTCTTAAATGATGTTCAACTCAGCACATATGTAACTTAGGACAAATGTTCCTGGACTGAGCCCTAAGGTCAAACCTCAGCAGAGCTCTGATGAGATTAGTGGTGTTTTTATGAACAGACAGTCATCCTGCCTACTTCCTCTAACCGCTGCATGAAACCAAGGAACCACAGAGAACAGGTTTACCAGTCAAGTGTGCCAGCAGCTAATGAGTCAACATTAACATGTGGGGAGAGGTGGCTTGACTTAGATTCCCTTTAGATCATGCATTGTTCTCACACTGCAAATAAGAAAACCTTTAATATGTTAGGCAATATATTTTTAAACAAATAATTCAATAATTCACAGGTGATGTTGTCCATTTCCTGACATGCATCCTGGAGACAACTTTATGTCCTTTTAAAGTTTCAGAAATATATAGGCTACAAATCTGGACAAAAACATGTAGGTGCATCCAGGTAAGGTTTTTAGACTCAACCGACCTATATTATAGTGCACCCTCCAATTAGGCTACTTCTAATGCCTCCCAGTGTTTCCCATCGCCCCCACTATATCCTCATAATTCACCTGAAATCCAAAGCCACTTACCGTACTACAACGTGTAATCCTCCGTACAATGATCCGCCCCTCTCCTCACTCAGGTCTCTGGAGATAAACTTCCCTCACATGAGACTGATCTACATGATGGATCTGCCGCACGGAGCAGATGCATCGTGACGGTGAGTACCGTGAACGGACAGAAACACCTGCCGTGTGTTATGGCCAGCAGTGTTCTTCTGCCCACCGGGACGGTATCAAATCCATATAGCATGTCAGGCTCCACACCTGTCAAGGTACGGAGCAATTATAGATGAGCTTCCTGTGAGTTATTTCAAAATAAAAGTCCCATTGGTGACAGTGAAACATGCCTGATGAGAAAACACATTGGTGTATCGTTGAATTAGTACTTTTAAGTCTAAAAGCTGCAGTTGGTAGGATTGGGGTAAAAAACAGTAGGGGAGAACGGAGTTGGTTGTCACACTTTTTACTGTTTTGATGATTGCTCATCATCAAAACATCTTTCAATAGTCATTCCTACATTAAATTGAAACTGAAGGTGTTGGCTTTAAATGTGTATCCCTCTCATTTTCCAACTCATTGTAACAAAAAGGCAATTATTTATTAAAGACAATCTGACACATTGTGACAACCAACCCCATCACGGGGATGGTTGTCACACATTATAGGGTTGGTTGTCACACACTATGGGGTTGGTTGTCACACACCATGGGGTTGGTTGTCACACACTATGGGGTTGGTTGTCACAATGGTATTTCAATGGGAAAAATCTTTTAAAGAAGGCAGAACTAAATGTGAAAGTTTAATTGCACTGACAAGTGATAGGCCTACATAACTTAATGCATTTTAACATAAAATGAGCAAGGAACATGAACAGGAAACACATCTTTAAGCCAGCCTATATAACAACATAAAGAACAAAACAAATCAGCCAAACAATAATGGCCGACTCAACTAGGCTACATGCAGTCACTGTCTGAGTTACAGTGATGGCAAATGTAGGGTCTGCACACTCCAACTCATTTCACCATGCATGATTTTGCCAACATAGGGGTTGGTTGTTACATGTGACAACCAACCCCAAAGAGAATGTGACGACGAACCCCAACTGGAATTTTTTGCTAGCATCAAGGCTAACAACCATCTAACAACTACTTAGCTAATTGTGGAAATGTCCATACCCCAATTTGAGAGACAGTGCCCTGTAGTGGCGAGATATAACGAGTGTGCCAACCAACCCGTGTGACAACCAACCCCGTTCTCCCCTACTTATTTTGTGATGTGTTTGGCAAAAACAGTCGTAACACTCATCAACATAGCCATCAAGAAATTACGTATGTTGAGATAATTCTGTAATAATCTGTATCCAGCAATCTATAAATTCCAATTGCTCCCGTCAGCGCTGACCAATCAGAGCCACTCTCCTGATTGGTCCTCCTACATCGTCCTGATTGAGTGTGCACTAAGGCTGTTTCCGAAATGGCCTGCTACATACTACTTACTAATGTAGTAGGCACTATCTACTGCCTACTACATACTGCGTTTGAACTTAGTATGTAGTATGACTGTTCTGTTCGATCTGTGTTGCAGCATGCTGAGCCAGACGTCGCTGAATTCCCGGTTTCGGAAAGCGGAAGTAAACAACGGCGAAGCCGATAAATAAAATGCTTATTTAGCATCCATTTATGTTTTAAAAAGATAGGAAGTAGTTTATATGTAATTTGATAACTTTCACAGCACCCAAAAACGGATTTCCTCCCGTCAAAAAATAAGGAAAAAGAAAAAGCAGAACAAGCGCTGTGCATTATGGGAAACAGTACGTGAGGCAGACTGGTCCGATGCATACTGTGAAAGTTTCCCGAATCAGTATACATCCTGGGAGTTTTGGCTGACTGCAGATTTTGCTCTAGTTCACATACTTACTACATACTGAATGTTGGACAAATCAGTACGTACTGCTAGTATAGTAGGCAATTTCGGAAACAGCCTAAGACCTGTTTGTGAGCAGGGATTACAGGAGCAGAGAGAGGGGGAGAGGGGTGTAGTGAGAGAGGAATCGGGTGGAGAGGGGTAGTGTTGACATTCAAAATCTCTCTCTGAACTGGTGTTTATTCCAGGACTACCAACAGCAGCTTTAAAATGTTTTAATGGTTACATTTTAATGCTTGTAAAATACAAAAATGGAACCACTAAGAATAAATATACCAAAGTCAAGGAAATAGTCTCCACATAAGGAGGACAACAACAAAAAAACACAGTCATTTTAAAATGGTTCAGATTATTCAGTATCCTGGTGGGATAAATATGTTTATTAACTAAAGCAGGAATTTCCAAGCACACTGGATTTTTTTTATTTTTCTACCTATCATTTTAATAAAACTGATTATACAAAGATTAAATTGTTATTACATGACCACAATAAGAATTTCCTGCATATGAGGTGACTTTTTTGTAATCACCTACAGTATTGCTTTGATAATAAACAAACTACACATACATTCCACTTTAATGCTATGTTCGTATTCTGTTGCAAGGCATCATGTCATCTGTCTTTGAATTAAACGGATGGCCCTGATGAGCTTTTCCTGACATTTGTGGACTTTTGTCAAGCTGAAACAAAACAACATTGAGGTGTGTGTCCCTCGATGAAGTACATACTTTCTGGGTTTTAAAACGACCAAGGTAGTCCATGTTATCTATTAAACCAGTTAAAGTAATAAGGTTAACCTGATAATGATATTTCCACACACTTTATACAGTGGCTTCCACAGCTGTTAACTTATTTAAGAGAATTGTTGAATATAGCACATAATGCTTTTATTTTGAAGGATGCATGATTCACTTTCCTTTCTTATTATGGTTAGTTTTACTCCTCTGATTGGTCGATGGTGTGTAAAAAGATGACACGCTGTGCGGTGGCAGAACAAGGCTGTCATTGGCTGTCAGTCTCACGTGACAACCACAATGAACAACGTGAAGCCCATAGTACACACCTCCCTCTTACAAAATGAGTTTGTCAGGGAACATTTGGCGAATGTACAGTGAATACCTGTAGCTGTGTAACACTAAAGAAGTCAGGGGGGAAAAAACAGTTATTTAAAAGATTTTCTTTTCCTTATGAGAGTGTGAATTAACTTAATTTGAGTAGAGATACTGAATGTGACAAAGGACACAATGATTGTTTTAAACCATGCAAAGAAAACTAACTTTATTTCATATAAAGCATCTCTATAAGCAGATAGTGAGTCCATCTCTGTTTCCTGCTCAGTCTGATCTGCATTTTGGAGAGATGTTCATGACGTGTAGGACATGATTATGCACCAACAGCACAAACAGTTCAATTAAAGGAATGATGTAAGTTCTACATCATTAAACATTGTTTAGCGAGGTTGTAATTAGCACGTGTTAGCCTGTCAGATCCAGTTGTTGTTGCCCTCTGCCTCTTCAGCTCTGATTTCATCTGCCCTTTTTCTCTCTCTAAGACAGTTAATGGCACCCACTTAATTGTGGCTCATCACTGCCATTCAGGGAGCACAAAGCGCTGATCACATCTCCCTCACATCATCATCATCATCATCATTCAGAGCACACATGCCTGCTCTTTTTGCAGACTCTGCCTCACATTACAACTACACACCTTCAATGCCTGATGAGAAAACACTGACAGACACACGTGTTCTCTGATGGGCAGTGAACAGGGTGAGATGCTGAAAACACACACTTCCCCAGGGGGAGGTTTAGATAATGATAAATGAAAGGAACTTTGGAAATCTTCACAGTGCCGCCTTTGCTGCAAGTTGCTCTTGCATATGACTATGAATATATCTATGATGTTTGCATTTCAAGGACTCCTGCAGGAACACAGCCTTAAGATGGTGTTATTAAACAGCTGCAAATTTCCCACAGGGGGGAAATGTTTCTTCAGCTGTGGAATCCAGAGATGAGTGCAAATAAAAGACTGATCTCTGTTGAGTTTATAGAGGACATAGGGATAGATTTATGCTGTGTTAATGCAGGAAGCACAAACCTCCTCCAGAGGTTCACATTTATGACACTTCCTGATTTGGACTTCCTGTTGTTGAATACAGCAGGACATTCTGTTACTGTGGCACACATTACTATAGATGGTAGTGCTGCATGCTGGTAGTTTTGTTGTGTGCTGAAAAAAAAATCTCTGGTATATGGGAAAAGTGAAAAGCTTGCCAATTTATGAAAGCCCATTTGAAAGACCTGCTGCAGCACGACACATTGATTCATGTTAATGGATTGTCAGCATTTATTTAAAAAATCAGAGAGCCAAAAGTATTACTCACCTTTATGTCAAATACATTACATCTGTTGTGGTTACCTCTAAAACTCTCATGAGGTAATGCTTTCATAATGGAGCTGTAACTGAATGCACACTGTAATGATACCAAGAACATCTTCTTCTTTTTAATAATAGAAACATAATTCTAAGGATGCATGAAGAAGGTCACGGATTGAATGCCTGATTCAAGAAATAAATCAAGAGAAACTACCAAAATAAAATCACTAGTGAAGGCCTGTGTTTCCTTAAAGTGACGTCTCTGATTAAAACAGGCTCGTCTGTTTAAGTTCAAACCTTTGAGGAGTATTCAGCGTGTTTGCTCGTAATATTCTTCTCTAGAGAGGTTCATATCACACCCGTCAGACTGCTCAGTGTTTCTGCTCGTGTAAAGACCTCTGCGTTATCGAGGTCTGGGACGCTGAATCACTGCAGGATTTCAAAGGTCAAAGCTTTTACATTTACAATAAAGGGGACAGCTAATATCCTGTTCCTTGCTGAGAACATTAGCGTGATCTTTGCAACAACATTATCTCAGCCCACACTAGGTGTTCTAACAGGAATGACTCAAATTAGCCTCATCACCAAAACATGTCATTTCTTAAAAGGCTCTAAAACGTTGCCCCTGCATGTGAGCACCATCTTTAAACTCCTATTAAATACAATTCATGATCCACAGCTTCCGAACTGATTTCTTACACCGGAGAGAGAAAGAGACGCATTACCATCCACATGATGAAAAGTAAACCCATAAGAAATCTCTTTTATAACAGCCTCCATTCAGTCTCTTACTAAAGGTCACCATTATTTCAGAGAGATCTAAAGAAACATGTCTGCCTTTAAGTCTAAATGTCAGGGATTTGGTGCTTTTATTATTTGATTGAAACAAAACACTTGGAAATCTCCATGAAGGGATTTCACAATTTCTATCCTTTAATCTCTCTTTTTCACTGCTGGCACTATAAGGTGCACCAAACCATTTTCACACACAGATCAATCACATGAGTTTCCCCTTTAACTGAATCTGATCCATCACACACTCATGCACTCATGACATTACATGCAAGACTATTTCATACTTCATCAGAAGCCATTACTTATTTCATAATTGGGGAGACAGAAGCTCAGTCTGCAGGCACTTTGCTTGGAAACCAGAGGGTCACGGTTCTAAGTCTTGGTATTAACCAAAGTATGGAAACTGCAGTGGTAGCTGCAGAGGTGCCAGTTCACTTCCTGGGCAGTGATGAGGGGCTCTTGAACATGGCACCAAAAACCCAAATTCTTAGGACGCCCCTCCATTCATGTCCGTGCTGTTTGTACATGTGTTTATTTCTGGCCTTTGTGTGTTGTGTGCTCAATAACTGAGCGTTAAATCTGAATTTTCCCTCTGGGATCAATAAAGAATGTCAAGATAACTTTGTTTGTATCTTTACTGTAGTTTAAAGTTGTAGGGTAGAACTATAAGACATTCAATTTTGCTGATTCAATTGTACATTTACTATAATCTCACTCTCTGAAAAAGGTGTTGAGGCTGTAGCTCATCTCACACAAACTGTATCCTGGCACTTTTGATCTCACTTCTCATTCTGCAGATTTCTGATATTTACATTAATTTCTTTATGGCTTAAAGTCTGCCTGCACATCAGCCCTGGATTCTGTAGATGAAGGTCAGTGCTGTGTTAATAAACCTCCTGAGAAAAGAAGCTGCGGATAAAAGAACAATGTATACTGCAGTCTGAGTCATCAGAGTGTCAGACAGCACTGCGAGGCGGCAACATATTCCACATTTTCCCCCTGTAATGACAAAATTGAGACCCACAGCTGGTTGCAGGATCATGATGCTCCTCAGCACATTACAGCTGCTGTGTTAATGAAACACTCTCAGAACCAGCTTGACATAGTCTTACAGTCTCAGGAAAAACAAAAAATCCAGGGGACTGGAACAAACTGACAGCTGCAGGGCTTCAGAGATACCTGTCATTGTGTAAACCCCTATTGGAAGTACACTTAGCCTCCACTGATCATTTATTTCACATAAAAGTATCAGACAACATGTGCTCTCAAATGTCACTGCCCTACTATTTTCTATTTTTAACCCTGAAATTGTAGAGTTTGCACAATGTGAAGCAGCAAGCACAGAAGGTAACCCAAATCTGTCACATAACCCTCTGCTTTAACAATCGTCTCTTCCCACAGGGAGCAATTTCACACCGGAGTCTGGAATGGTATTCCTTAAAAAAAAACAAAGATTTAAGCTTACTGCATTTATTCTATTGCTATTAAAAGACAACTGGATCCAATTTTCATGCTCCAGTGGTAAAAACAATCCGAGGACCCGAGATAGATAAACTCCAGCCCTCTGTAGGCCTCACTGATTGGAAAAGTCAACAAAAAGGTTCCTCAGTGTGCCACTTTAATAAACACCATGGGAATACAGAGGCAAAACGTAATTTCCTGTGAGACACAATAGCAGAGTAATAAATGCATTCAAACACAGTCCTCTCCACAGTGACTGCTGCTCTAGTGAGAGCCTTTATCCTGATAAGATATCTCTATACATCACCCTCCCTCACCCCATCCCTAACAGTAATTCAGTCCAGGTGTAGTGTTGTTATTTTTGCTGTTGTTGTCAGAGATACTCAGTGTGTTTACAAAGACTCAGCTGTTTTTGGATAGTTTACAAAAGTGCTGTATTTCCAATTGCTGCATTTTCACACTGAAGCCGATAACATTAAGGCAAATCTATGATTATGTGCAGTGTTGCTCACCAAACCAACCTGTGTTAGATAAAGGTGATGACATGCCCTTGCTCACACATGGTAAATGGACTATAGCATTTCTCTAGTCTTTCCACTCAAAGCACTTTTGCACTACTCGTCACATTTACCCACTCACACCACATTCATACACTGATGGCACTGGATGCTATCATAGAGGTGTTCATTTCATTCATACGCTGCTGATTATATCACCAGGAGCAGTTTGGGGTTCAGGGTCTTGCCCAAGGACACTTTGGCATGTAGATGCAGAAGCTGGGATCAAACCACCAAACTTTTGATAACCGGTAACAGACTACCACTGAGCCACAGGCACCCCGGCTTTAGTTGGTGCCCATCAATTCATCAACCCATCTTATAAGGCCTATCCTGTTTGGGGTTGTGGGGGTGCCAGAGCCGATTCTAGCTTCCAGGGTTGTTCTGGGACACTAGACAGTCTATATCATAAGCAAAACATAAACACAAAGATAAGCAGACATGTTTCCTTGAAAATTGCTGGCAGTTATGTGTGTCTGTGTTTTGATGCTGTTTTATGTCTAACATAACTCCCAGAAAGCTGCTTTATTCTTCCCTGCCTGCCTTGGTAACACATTGCTGCATTCATGATCCTAACACACCTGTAGATAGACTAAAAACTCTCACACCACTAGCAGCAGCTTGTACTGCATCAACTGATGTACATGAGGATTTAAAGTTAGAGTTGCTGGCCTTGTACAGATTGATTACCCCTTTAAAAACCTTCAAATGTGAGTGATGTGTTTATCTGAGGCTTGACTGATCTAAGTTTAACAAATGATACCAAAATTCAGTCATATCAGCAAAATATATTTATCATTAAGTTCTGTTGCTTTCATTCACTGCAGCTACAGGGAAAGTGTCACACAGAGGCAATATTAGACTTAACAACTGTAAACTATGGAAGACAGATACTAGATTTGTCGGACTCAGGCTGCCTAGCAAAAGTCTCAGAGAAACAACTCGCTTCCTTCAAGGAGAAAAAAAGGAGAATGAAGTGTTGGTACAACCAAAGAGGTTTATGAGTTTTGAACTTGTTTATATAAACTTGTGGTTTACCAGAATTGACAACTGTAGCATCTGCTCTGCTGACTTCAGGGTATCAGAAGACACAAGAAACAATTTTAATAACCAACTGGAAATCGATTATGGTAGAAAACTAACTCGAGGCATATAAGGTCAGCCCTGACAGTCTCCTTTCTGTTGCATTTAGTACAGAGCACACAAACTGTGACAGAACAAAACTGCAATATCAGACTTTTAATACAAAATGCTAAAATTATGCAGATTACTTTTCTTATCAAAGATGTTACATATAACAATTATGAAAACTCCCTTAGAAAAAATATATTTCTTTTCTCTTTACAAAAATTACATTGAACAAAATAATTTATGAAAAATTATGCAGAAACAGTAACTAACAAAATTTACATCACTGCTAAAGTTTTGTTCTTCCAGGCAAATATTTGGCTGGTTATTTATCTGTAATTTCTGACTGAAGTCTCAGTGTTTCCACATCATGGGAGCCCTCTCTGGCGGATGTCTCTGGTTCACGTGATGCGGCTCCTGGGAACTCATGACGATGTCCACAGATATGGGAAATGAAAACCGATCCATCATGTGAGCGATTTTCTCCTGAGGAACACCGTGTTTGTTTCTCCTGGAGGGAAAACAGAGCTGTTAGTTTCTGTATATTTCATAAACTCTGCACTGGTATGTAAATATAATATCATAAGTATCAAAAATCTTACCTCTCCAGCTCAGAAGGATCAAACTTCCAGCTGGTGTCAGGCTCACAAAAATCAACTCTGTATCCTCTCTCCATGGCCTGTTGGAAAGTTTGGAAGTTTAAGTATGAGTGTGGCACATCATAACTTTACTATGATGAGCACGTAAAAGCTTTCACCTACCATTTTAACATACGGCTTCATTTCCCATGCTTGGATGTTTGTGTTATCGATGATGATGGGAGACCGGCCATCGCGCATCGCATCTTCAGCTGAAAGAGGAAAAACATTATTGACATAATCTGTCAACAGCTTTGGGGAACTTGTTCTCACAATGCCTCTACTTTGACAGCTAAAGGAGCAGTTTTTGTGCATGGGATGACATTAATTTTACTGATAGCAGGAGATAAGGGTAAAGGTAAGGTTTCTGATTAAAACATTGCATTACTAAAGGCTCCTTTGATTTTAGGATTAAAACTATCTTTTCTTAAGTTTCAACTTGCAGTGCTGATGTGCTGATTCATCAATTGATCCACAAGTGTCAAAAACTTAAAAAAGAAAAAATACAGAAAAAACAAGAGTTCTCTTCAAACTGGGGCGGCAGCAGCTCAGTCCATAGGGGCTTGGCTTTGCAACCGGAGGATTGCTGGTTCAAGTCCCAGTATGGACGTAGTTTGGCAAGTGAACTGGTGGCGCTGGTTGATGGCAGCATCCTCACTCTGACATCTCTCCCTAAGTGCATGTCCACTGCATGTTTGTGCATAAAATTGTATGTATATACACCAAACTGTGCGTTTAGCATGACCAAAAAATATAACACGAGTGGAAAAATTGAATTTCCCCCCTAGGGAATAATGAAGTACATTTCTTCTTCTTCTTCTGCTTCTTTGACAAAGAAAAGACAAAGCTGCATCCAGCAAAAGTCTGACATTGTGCATGTAAAATAACTGAAATTATCATTATTTTTAGAATTTTTTCAATCTCTTGTACTTTGATTGGTTTATAGATGTTTAACAACCTCAATCCGAAGGCAACACCAAATAGTCAGGAGTGAAGTTTGATGGAAATGCTGTTGTCATGTAGCTATGAAACTTTTTTATGATATGAAGTAGCATTTATGAACCTGTAAATACCTCTTCTTTGGTTCCATTCATGTGCCGCCCCGAGGAGTCCTGCTTCATAGCGGTATCCCTCTCTGAGAGAAAAGTAGTCATCAGTGCTCAGTATCAGCCCACTGGGACCTGTTGAGAGCAGCTCTCTGTGAAGAGGAAGGCAACACAGATGTAATATGATATGATACATTCATTTTGACTTTCTTAAAGTGACATTGCACTAATTTACCGGACTGAGGATCACACACAGACGTACCTGGCCCGAGTGGATTTCCCAGATCCAGGTAGTCCCCTCATCAAGATCAGCACCAAGGAGGAACTGTGTGCATTGGTTTTATCAGGGTGCGGGTGGTGACGCTCCCACTGTTCACTCTCTGAATCCTTTCTGTGGCGCCAGTCATAATCTTCACTGAACTCACACCATTGTTCTTTTCTATCAGTGGACCATCCAAAGTCTACCTTTTCTGAGTGAACACCGTAGCTTGAGACTCGTTCATCTCTGTCAAAGTGGTGAGGGGAATTTCTATGAAAGTCCTGAGGTGGTTGATTGCTTACATTCGGAGGTGGGAAGTTAGGAATTGGTGGGAAATGAGAGTCGTCTTGACGCTGGTTGGTGAAGCCTGAACTGGTCCAGTTTTTAGTCACGTGTGATGGGGAATTTTGCTGACTTGGGAATGCATGTGGGGGTGGTGGAGGACGAAATGGTGGTCTGTGAAATCCTGGGTTTGGGGGTCTGCTCTGTGGTTGAGGATAATGCCTTTGATTCTGAGGAGAAGAACTTCTAGCAGAGCTTTGGTCCAGACCTGGTCTAGGTCTTCTGGGGAGGTACGGCTCATTTTCATACCAGTGTGGCCAGGGCGGATGTGCCTGTCCACCGCTTCTCTGGTAGCCATCTGTATCTGCAGAGTATCCTGTGTTTACAGGATACTCCCCTCTCACATCATAAGTATCTCTGTTGTAAGATCTTGTGAGAGGTAAAGATGGTTGCACAAATCCTCCATCTTGTTTCTCTTGGTTCTCATTGGCACCATCAGGGGTATCGATCTGCTCTAGCTCTTTGTAAAACTCGCTCAGTGTGTCTTCAATGTCAGACTTCACTTTTTTCTTTTTTTTTGGAGGGGGAAATGCTGGACCAATGAAGGTGGAGCTGGTGAGTCCGACCTCCTTTAACACTCGCTCCCTCACACTGCTGTCTGGACTGCTGGAGTTGTTGTTCCCTAACACTGAGTCTTTCTCAGCAGAGGCATCTGAACCATCTTTACTTCTTTTGCTCACGCAATGGTTTTTGTCATTGGAGGTTGTGCAGGAGGACTTGGTATGAGACATCTACATGAAAACAGATAAGAACACAGTTATTTTTTTTTTTACAATTGATGACCACAAGATACTCAATAATATAAAAAATAAACTGTATTATAAACAGTGGTGGACAAAGTACACAGCTTCATTACTTAAGTTAAAGTAAAGATCCTCCATGTCAAATATTACTCCAATACAAGTGAAAGTTGCTCTGTCAGATTTAAGATAAGATAAGATATTACTTTATTGATCCCCCGAGGGGGAAATTCAGTTGTTACAGCAACCCAGACATAAGTACAATCAAGAAAGAAGTTTAAATGAGTAAAACTAAGTAAAACTAAAAATAAAATAAATAAATATATAAAAATAAAAATAAAAATAAAAATAAAATAAAATAAGTAAAAATAAAAATAGATAAATAAAGCTAAATAAAGCTATTTTATTTATTACTTGAGTTAGAGTAATGGAGTACTTGCTTTTAAAAATAGTATTCAAAGTACTTCTTAAAAAATTTAAAAACATATAATCAAAATACATAAGTGCATTCAAGAATACATAAAATAATATTCTGTTACATTATGTTTATCTGGAATACAATAATTGAAATCTCTAAAAAGTATAACATGGAATAAAAACAGCAACTAAGTTACTCCAAGCACAGACAACTTAGTTTGAAATGTTCATCTGGAATGAAACAAATGTTACGTAGCTGAACACGCTTTCTCAGGTTGGACAGTGAATGTTTATATGTTTGGGCAGAGTGGGAAACAAGGAGAACATTTCAAACGATACGTATCATTCTTCATTTAAAAAAACCTCTAAGACTGGTTTAATGTGATGCATGACATTTTTGTATTGGAAAAACTAAAGTTTACTCTGAGGCTCAAGAGTGATGTTTTTGATAATTGTTGGAAAGGATGGATTGAGTTCATTAACCCCCATAGAACAGATTTCAGGTAAAGATCTACAGCTGTACTGTAACTCCCTTACTTCACTGCTACACATGGACTGTTATGTTTTCTTTGTTTGTTGTAATTTTGTCTGTCCTCTCTGTTTTTTTTTGTCTTGTAAAAAAAAAAGTGCTTATTTGAGAATGTGCTGTATAAATCTATCTTGAACTTAAATAAAAAGAAAATTGAAAAAAACAACAACAACAAAAAAACCTCTAACACAGGCTGAAGATATGGCCATGGGTGCTCAGGTGGTGAATTATAGCCATCATTACCACCTCTACATGAACTGCCTGATCTGAGTGAAATTAGTTCTGTGTTTGCTCCACAATCTACCATGGAGATGCATGATATACAGATACGACTAAACCACTGAGACAAACAGAACTACACAAACACATTTTACTGACTGAGGGATCAGATCTCAGAAAAGAGAAGGAAATTCATGAGCTGACTTCAGAGCAAAAGTAGTGAATGACTAGAGAACTGATAGAAATGTAGTGGAGTGAAAAGTACAATCATTATCTTCTGAATGTAGTGGAGTAAAAGCAATCAGTACCCCCTAAAAATAAAACTCAATTAAAGTACAGATACTCAAAAAAATGTACTCAAGTACATTTACTTTGTTACTGTCCACCACTGATATCACAGTTTTAAGATTGTTACTTAATGTTACCAATACCAGAGATTATGATACCTACAATTAGCAGTGCCAATATTCTAGTGTCTATCCACTCTTACAATGTGATATATATTAAAATAGTCTGATAACTGTTAATGAGTGATTGCGTCATAGGTTTTGTGAGGTCGTAGTGCACATGACCTGAGATTAAAACCGAAACGAGCCAAACGTTAGCTGTCACTCACTAACTGTATGTCACAAAAGCTGTTAAATGATAATAAAAACCTTTAATATTAAAGAGTTAAAGTCACCGTTTAGTTTTTATTTGTGTTCTTGATGTTTGAGTTTAATTGTTGTTCCAGTCTCTTTTGCTGTTGGTTCTTCTGCTCGTGCCCTGCTGTCTTGTTAACGCTCTTTGTAAACCCTTGTTTATAAATAAAGTTATTATTAAAATAAATAAAGTTATTATTGATAAAGACTTACCGCAGACGTTAAGGAAACATTAATATCGGACACATTGACAGAATAAACCCGGTACACGCTTTACACATTGCAAGTGCTTTGTGTTTACGGAAGTGACGTCATTCTTCGTCGTCTCTTCATTAACGATGGTGCAACCTATGGGTGCAACCGACAGCGCCCCCTGCTGGACTGGTTTGAGATGAAGCAGATGAGAATGGCAAAGACACCAATTGAGGACATTGAGATATGCTGTATGGGTGACGCCATCGTTCATTAATGTGTATAAAATATATAATATATATAATATGTAATGAATATATATGAAATGTATGTGTATGAATTTTATGTGCTATGGCAACAACATGTCTTTGTTCATGCCAATAAAGCAAATTGAATCAATGAATCAACTGAAGTTTATGTGCTTATGAATTTTCCTTTCTTACATCTACTGCCTTGTTATTTATTTTGTTTTTTGCTCCTTAAATATTCATTTTCAGGTGATAGAGAAGTAAAGTAACATGGAGTTATTTAAATGATATTTGATTGGGAATTTAATTAAAAAAAGTAGATTCTGCAGGGTGGCAGCTTTAGAGATAGGGTCAGGAGCTCAGACATCCGGGAGAGGTTCAAAGTAGAGCCACTGCTCCTCCGGATCGAGAGGAGCCAGATGAGGTGGTTCGGGCATCTGGTCAGGATACCTCCTGGACGTCTCCCTGGGGAGGTGTTTCGGGCGTGTCCGTCTGGGAGGAGGCCACGGGGAAGACCCAGGACATGCTGGTGAGATTATGTCTCTCAGTTGCCTGGAAACGCCTCGGTATCCTCCCAGAAGAGCTGGTTGAAGTGGCCGGGGAGAGGAGTGTTGGGCTTCCCTGCTGAGACTGTTGCCCCCGGGACGCGGATAAGCGGAAGAAGATGGTATGGTATGGTACTTTAAATCTGTCATAGGGGCTTACTTTTGAGGAACATAGCCTGAAGAGAAGAATGTAGATCACTATAGAGTGATGAAATATTAATACTGTTTTTAAGTGTGTTCACCTTTTTAATGAGTCCACTTAGACAACAAAACATCAGAATATATACCACAGCAGCCTTTACATTAACTTATTTGTACAATTATTTACAGTATTTTTCATGCTTTTCATCATACAGTGATATGTACCTACAGTGAATCCCCAGAAAGCAAGGCCTGAGTATCAATCATAGCCAGCTCATCATCATTAACCCATTCCTCCACCACAGGTGGGTCAACAGGTTTTCGAGCTGGAGTCTGTACAGTTTTTAAAGTGCTGGGTGTCCCTGACCTCCGAGGAGGGTTAAATGTCTTTTTTAAACATGAAGAATTCACTGAGCCCAGAGGGGCAAGAGGAGGGGGAGATGGAATACGAGAGAGATAGTCCAGGGCTCTCTTTCTCTTCAGGCTGCTCGGGTCTTTCTCTGTTGAACAGTTTGTTGAAGAAGGATTCCTGCCGACAGGCGTGAAGGATCCAAAACTTCTGACTTGGTGCTGAGATATAAACAGAACAAAAAGGTCAACTTTTGGTTTTAAATCTGTGGGAAGTTGTTAGATAAAGAAAACTAATCAAACAGCCCCAGATATCAGGGTGAACTTACACTTATCTTTGTGCTTTGTCTCCTATCTTTTAACGAAGCTGGGGTTCCTGTCTGCAGAGAGGAGAAGGAGTGTGAGCCATCAGATCTGGTTAAATATGACAGCTTCTCCTCAGCAGTCAGAAAGAAGTTCTCCTGGCTCTGAAAACACATGAAAGTGAAAGCTATTGTTATAAAAAACACTGTTATGTTACTTCATCAGGATTGTGATAGGGTTATTTCATATTTAACAGTGTTTATGTTACAGGTAAACACTGTTTCAACTATCTGAACAGGATAAGAGGTTTGGATTTTAGCACTGCACCTGTATCAGGTTTCTAAGTTGGCTGAGGGATTCCCGTAGATGAACCTCTTTGGGGTTTGTCGAGTAGGCAGTCAGATCTCCAGCGTACACAACCGGAGTGGGATGTGTGGACTGACCTCTCAGCTGCAGGTTGCTCAGAGCTAACAGGACACGAGGTTTTACCACATCCTCTAAGCCAGACTGAGCCAGGCTGCTGAAACAGCGCACTTTAACAAAGTTCAGTTTCCCATCAGCCAAAAAGAAGGCAGGAGAGGGACCTGTGTTCGAACAAAACCATTTAGTAAACAATATATCTGAGGAATTAACAGCTGAGACGGTGAAATCACCCACCCTGTCCATCGATGATACTGATGACAAATCCTGTGAGATCAACCTCTCCACACAGAGGCTGGAATTCTGGATTCTGAAGATCCACAAACTGGATGGAGACCCTTGGTTGGAAATGTGTTGATAGCCGTTCCTGAGAAGCCTGAATTGATAGAATGAGAAAACAAATTTAAGATAACATAAATGGTCTCCATTATCAATTTAAATGTAAAACTATGGTATCTAAATTTCCCTATGTGTGTTCAGATAGTCAGTGTGGACTGTACCTGTAGGTCCTGAAACTGTGTTTTCTTTGTGCCGGTCAGCTGAATGCTGATGTTGCCACTCAGTTTCTTTCCATCTGAAGCGCTGAGGTTATAGACTTTGTAACGACAGCCTTCCTTCAGCAAAGACTGGAGGTCAGAGGTAGGTCTCCAAAGATTCAGCTGGTAAACTAAAGTAACAAGAGCAGCAAACAGGCACCATTTTAAATCTGCATTGTATCATCCATCAGTTATTAAAACACTCATAAATGTAGTGCATCCAAAACAATAAAAAAAAGACTCACTACTGCTGGGTTGTCCCATGGAGTCAGCAAAGCAGAGCCTCCATACAGGTGTGACGTCCCTCTTGGGACAGCCACCTTCACTGTTCTCTGCGCTCTCTAAAGCTTGTCTGTACCGATCCTGCAGTTCAGCCTGCTTCCTCTCCATCAGAGACCGTCTGTAGCTACGAAGAGTCTCCAGCTGCTGCTCACTCAGCTGAGCCTTCAACATGAAAATCAAACAGATCTGCTGTTTAACCTGTACTAATGAGAGAAATGACATCAACAGTCAGTAAAATAAATCCCTCATCACCTCGAGATAAGCTGGGTCTTCCCCCACTGCGTCATAGAGCTCTTCTCCATCCTGAAGACTTTTGATACCCTGACGACTGATCGTCTGTCTTCTTCGTTGAGGTTTGCTTTTACCTGAAGGTGATCATTATTTTAGATGTTTGTTGAACCTACATTCAATATACTGTAAACACAATCCCTACCTTTCTCCTCTTTTTCAAATTCAGCTTGAATCTTGGTGAATAAGACTTCCATGGTTTTTTGTTTGTTACTGTTGTATCGTCTCGCCTCCTTTTCTTCAGCACGAACTGAACGAAACACAACACCACCGTCTGCTTTCCTCTCCATCCACTGGAAAACGTAGTGAGCAGACAGTCAGGAGTAATTCCACCATTTACTATCAAGAGAAACTGTAGGGATAGATCATTGAAAGACATACTTGTATGGGGTAGCTTCTCAGTATGATCATGTCCACACATCCTACTGGCCCTCCATTGCTGTACAAACTGCAAACAGGAAGCAGGAATGGCCGTGGATCCCTTTGAAACCCCAGCTTCACATCCCATCGTGCAGGCCTGCTGCTATTAGCGCAGATCTAAATAAACAACAAGCAAACTTATTATCCAGATACCTTAAAGAAAGACGGATCAACATGTGGCCTCATTCTTACCTTTAACATGAGAGATTCAGGGGCCTCCAGAGGGGAGCAGGCGTCCTGTGATCCCACCAGCTGAGCCCCATGCATGATCAACTTCCCCCCCACAGCTAGGCGTTCTTTGTGAAGCATGGCAGTCAAAGGCTCATCCAGCTGTGCTTTGATGGCGTACCATCCATCTGTCAGCCAAACAACTGCACATGGGGTTTCTACTCGAGCATCGCCTCCTTGTGGAGTCTTAGTGTCACTGAGACTCTGTCGTTTTGAGGACTGACCCCTGGAGAAGACCCCGCATACACATAGGACAAGCCTTTTGGCTGCTGTGTCGTCTTTTTCCATGATCCTTCTCAGAGCTGGCCTGCGACTGTGGTCCAACTCCACATCATATCTTAGTAAGGAATAGAATAACATTAAAGGTTGTTGGTTCAGGGATATTTTTTGCACACATTGTCTTTTTCACTGTATTTTAGGTTGAGCTACAGAAAAGCTTGAACCATTATAATCCATAATCCTGTGTACCTGTACTTCAGCTGTAGGAGAACCTGCTCTGGAGTCAGACAGAGGCTGCCCAACGTGTCAGGAAATGATCTCTCCTTTGATGCCTGCTTCAACACAATCCATCTGTAGTGGTTGTACACCCACTCCTCACTCATCAGTTTAGGATCCACACCAGGAGTGTCACACAGCGCTCTGTTGACAGCACAGAGAGAGATGATGTCAGTACAATCAGCCTGCTGTCTGTATTCTTACATACCAAGACACTACAATGTAGGTACCTGTAAAACTCTTGCTTCCCTGCAGTCCCATCATTGCTGGGGATCAGCCATCCTCCATCAGCCAGCTGAACACCACCTCCATCTATAAATGCTTCCTGTCTAATGAACTGCTGTAATCTGAAGCGGAAAGATTCTGCTGTGTCACTGGTGATCTCACACACGTGCTGATGAACTCCATATCCATACAGCTGAAAACAAGAACAAGAACAGAATCTGTTTTAAGTTGAAGGGATCTAGTATCAAAACCCACTAAAATGAAACTGGTGTTCTCTCCTTGCCTGTTTTTGTGTGTATCTTGCAGGAGGCTTTCCATTTACTGCAGCCTTTAACGGTACCCTCGGCACTCCCGACGTCTTGGTTAGAAACAAACTGCCTGGCAGAGGTCTAATGGTCTGTCGCTTCTTCTTCCTGATCCTCATGTCTTGCATGTCTCGTGCCAGCTCTATGTTGTGAAGATTCTGCAACATTTCTGTACATCACAAACACATGATTACTACACCTGTGTAGTGCAATGCATTCAGTGTATGATGCTGACGTAATCCAGGTTACTACACCTTCACTTCTGCACAACATGTCTTCTGCATGTGACGTCTCTGCAGCAGAGTCCTCTGATCCACAGCCAGCAGGGAGATTTTGATTATTAGTCAGATTATTTTTTGTAGTGTTGTTTAAGGCCACGGTCTCATTGTCATCTTTGCCTTCATTATTACCAGATCTATCCGCAGGGCTCTGCGTGTTCTTAGTGGGCGGTACGTAAGTGTTGCTTTTAGCTGGCATTCCAACAACACTGCAGTGTTTATCCTCCCCCTCCTGTGGTTTGGAGGAGCTCTCTTGGACAATAGTTCTTTGTTTTTTGAACGGGGGAACAAACTCAGGAGGTGTTCTTATGTTATCCTGGAGCATTGCATTCTTGCGGCTCTCTGTCTTTGCATTCTTGAGAAATGGGGGTACAAACACTGGCGTCTTGAATTGTGCCGACTTGCTGCCTCCTGGTGCCGAGTGTTGTGTTGGTGCGGTCTTCTGCAATCTACTTTCTGTGTACTGGTTTCCATTCCTGCAAGACAAATCAATGCATCACAAACAGCAGATAACCTCTGTGGAGTAGAGGCTTTAAAGCAAGACAAACAAGTCACAGGAAGCTTACCTGTGTGGTCTGGTGATGTTTGGATTTAGAGAGCTGCTGTACTTGAACACTCTCCTGTCTTTCATGATGCCTTTAGTCACACAAAAATACAAGTCACAAGTTAGTTCATCTTCAGGGAGAGTTTTATGTTTTCTATGGGGTATTTTCTGCAGTGATTTACCGTTTGGGGTGCTTGTTTCTGGACAGAGTGTTGAAACTTTTGGGCCATCAACAGTTCTGTCGAAATCTTCCAGTAATCGTCTCTTCAGAGGAGGCTGACCTGGAATATTTTGAAACAACCATGAGTGATAAGAGGTCAGAGCTAAATCAGTGAAGAATTCACTCATGCTGCAAAAACAGAATGTTCTTAGTCTTCTATATTTGACACTGAAATCAATGAAGCATTAACAAAAAGACATAAATACCACACACACTCACCGACCACATCCGGGTCCTCTGCAAGTCTCTTCCCTCTTCCTTTAACCTCCTCCTCAGATGTGTTGCAGTGTTTTAAACTGTCTTGCTGCAGGGTTTCTTCTGTAGACATACAGAGATTCTGACCAGCGACACATTCATCCTCTAACAGTGCTCGAGTGCAGTCCAGAGCCTCCTGTGCCAGAATCTTCTGCTGGGTTTCAGTGCAGCCACTGAGGTGAAGTGACTGTAAGCATAGAGCTGAAGACTCTATTCTTTGAACGTCAGACCCTTCACGTCTGGTTGTCTGATTTGTTTGATGATCCTCTCTGAGGCTGTCATGGAGTTTGTGCACCCTGGATGGGGACGTTTTCCCCTCTGCATCTGTTGGTGTCTCATCTTTGTTGTAAATGCAGCTGCCTAAACTTGAATTCTGATGGGTTTCAAATGTATTTCCAGTCTCTTGCAATGAAGTTGAAGGTTTAACTTCCTGTGGGAAACTTTCACCAGGAGGTATTTTCTTTGACCTGGCTGTGGCGAGATCAGAATTTAAAGTTCTTTTCACATCTTTAGCTTTTGATGGATCCAACTTCTGGATGTCATGTTGGTTTGTTGAATGTGAGCTCAAATCATAAAGGTCCCCATCAGCAAACTCTTTCATAAGCGTCTTAGCTTTCAACAAACTGTTATGTGAAATGTGGACTTTTGCTCCCCCTGCAGTTGTGAAACCACAATGTTTTTTCTCTCTACTCTCAGCATCATCTTGTTTCTTGTTACTGCTCAGTGAGTCTGAAGCTGCAGGGATCTCTGCACTAACACTGATGTCACTGAGGAGAGCTTTTGCCTTCTGGAGACTCTCAGATGACACTGCCACTGGTTTCCCACTGGCTGATTGAAACTGATGATTCCTGAGTGGTCGACAAGAATCCGGCATCTTAGTCGGTGTTGGCTTCACACTGATTTTGTCCTGGATTTCATCACATTCACTCAACAGAGTTTTTGCTTTCTTTAAGGCTGCAGATGTAATTGCGACTCCTTTGCCACTGGCGGTCTGAAACCCACCACCCTGTGTTGGCATATTGTCTTTTACTTGATCCAGTTGGTTGTTTGTGCTCTCAAATGTAGCACTTTCACTGAACAGAGACTTTGCTTTTGCCATTGCATCACCAGACACAAACACTTTCTTCCCACTCGCTGTAGAGAATCCACCACCAGCGCTTAATTCATCAATGGCGGGGGAACCAACATTGTTTGATATCGTGCACAATGGAGAAGCGAGGGGCTTTGTCATCAAAGGCAGGTTTCTATTTGAAGGAGCTCTGTCTGCAGAATGCTGCATGTTTTCATAAAACCCTTTGTGGAGCTCTTTACCTTTCAGGGGTTTCATCTCTTTAGAGTTTGGAGTCACACTTTCAAACTCAGAGCAACCACTTCCAGACTTTTCAGAGCCATTTGTCCCCTTTAGATCCTCAAATCTTGAAAAGGTTTTCTTCTTGTCACTGTCCCCAACATGTGCTGTACTTTTATGATCGACTGAGATGGCATTGTTAGTGTCTGTAATGTTGCAGTCCTTGAAAAATTCATCTGCTTCCTGCATTGCTTTCACTGAAAAAGAATCATCCTCGAAATCTTTCAAAATGTTCTTTGCTTTTAACAGATGTTTCTTTGACACGTGGACTCTTGCTCCCCCTGCAGTTGAGAAACCCAAATGAAGCTTCTCAGTGTTAGGAAGACTTTTTTGTTCTTTGGCAGTGTTCCTCGTGTCTGAAACGGATGGGATCTCTTTATCACAACTGATGTCACTGAAGAGAGCTTTCGCCTTTTGGAGAGCTTCAGCTGAAAGAGCCACAGACTTCCCACTGGCTGACAGAAATCCACTCTTCCTTGGTGCTGGCTGAGGAGCTGGCATCTTGGAGTGCGTTGGCACTGCACCGATCTGGTCACCAACTTCCTCACACTCACTAAAAAGTAGCGTTGCTTTCTTGAGCGCTTCAGATGATATTGCAACTCCTTTCCCACTAGCTGTCTGGAAGCCTCCACTGTTAGGAGCTGTCACCTGAATCTGATTATTGAGATGAGCAGCTTTCTGTTTCAGTCGTTTGTCCTCGGGTGTACGATCATCACTCAGAAGACGCTCTGCTTTTTTAACAGCATCACCTGACACCAAAACGTTCTCCCCTTTTGCCGTACAGAATCCACCACCACTGCTCAATTTATCTCTGTCAGAGAAGCCGATGTTCTTTGGTGTTGTACAAGAGAGAGATGAAAGGGTTTTTGCAGACGAAGACAGGCTCCCATGGGGACCGGCTGCATTCATTAAAGCCAGTGTATCTCTAAAACCTGACCTTTGGACACTCTTACACAATGGTTCAATTTTCTTACTTGGTTTAGCAGACATGCTGGAATTGCTGTCGGTAATGTCACACTCTTTGAAGAAAGCATTTGCCTCTTGCAATGCTTTTGCTGTAATAGAAATTCCTTTCCCACTGGCCATCTGGAACCCACCTTGACACGAGTTCGAGTCCATTGTGCTGTTTTTGAAACTTCTTCTTGCATCGTCACCTCTCATGTCAGTGAGCTGTTCATCCCGACACACTGACTCCTCTGTGCTGGTTAAACAGTTCTGAATTCTCCCTGCAGGATTATTTCCACCAAATGTGAATGCTGCATTATCCTCTTTATGATTCACAACATTAGCAGAGTGATTATCCCTCCTCTGCTTATGCTGCGCTTCAGCATCAGTTCCCTTACTTTGCATGCCAGGTGAGTTTTGACTTGTCACAAGATTTTCCTCTAAATCTGCAAACAAAGCTTTGGCTTTGCTCAGGCACTTTTTTGAAACCCTCACAACATTTCCTCCTGCCGTCTTAAAGCCCACACCAAGCGTTGGAGGATTGTTGCATTCTGGCGTGCTTATTTCAGTGTGCTCAGCTTTGTTGACATATTTGACTTTAGCTGACATAATACTGCCACCGCCTTCAGAGATAGGCTTTGAAAGAGCAGACACATCCTCAGGAGAGGACTTGTCTTCTGCCATCGCTGACAAACTTGCAGATTTACTTGTGACATTGGATGTTTCACGGCTGTTTTTACCATCAGAAACTAAGTTAATGTTCTGGTGCATCACAGTTACTGCCTGGTGCTTCTCAGCATCCAAACTAAAACTGTCATCAAAGTCGATGCCAGCAAGAAAATCAGGATCAAGTTCTTTGTCAGCATTCTGGTGGGAGGCGGTTTCATCTTGGCAATGTTGTTTTGGCTTTGCAGTTTTGAATGGTGTAAATTCAAACTGGCTGTCTGCTTCTTCCAGAAGAGTGCACAGCTCAGACACGTCTGCTTTCTGTGAGGCTGATAGCTGGAAACTGGTATCTGTTAATTTCTCACTAGAAGAAGGTGGCTGGTTTGAGTTAGATGTTGTTTTTTTCACTGTTTCGTGACTCTTAAGATTTTCATTTTTAGTGTCATGGCCAGACTTCATTGGTTGATCACTGAAAGTCCGTTCTCCTTCAGTCTCCTCAAAGAGACGCTTTGCTTTCTGCAGGTTGGCGGAGGAAATGTGTATCCCTTTGTTGGAAGCCGTTTTGAATCCTGATGCCTGAGCGGGTGGGAGAGAAAGCGCTGTTCTCTCTGGCAGACTGCCACAAATTTGACCATTAGGTGAACTGCAATCAATATTATTGAGTGTTCCCTTTGCCCTGCTGGGTAGTCGTGTTGATGTGTTCTTTATGTGCAGCTCACTCTCTCTGTCAGGGCCCAGTAACTGGCTTTCCTTAATTGCACTTGATAGCTTGGCATCTGTTTCAGCTTCTTGTAAAATATCATCCAAATGCATTTTTCCATTTTCTTTGTTTGCAAATAGAAAAGGAGTGGTCCCGTGGATGTCATCTTTAATGCCAGAGCATTCTTGACTTTGACAGATGTTGTCTGAGCTGGGAACAGCAAATGATGGAGCAGTCATGTGGGAGGTATCTGTAACAGCAGACTGAAATCCACTGTCGCTCACCGTGACCTCACTGATGGGGTTATTTTGGGTTGTTGTGGAATAATGTCTTCTGTCACTGATCCCATCACAGTCGAGGTGATTGTTTGTTTGCTTTGCTTTCTGCTTGGCTTGTTTCATGGCCGACAGACAAGCTGACGGGGAGAAGACATTTTGAGGGATATCCACTGCTGCTGCTTTACTGGGTTGAGTAGGGTCGGACATTTCATTTAAGTCTTGTGCAAAATCTCTGCAAAGCTGCGACATGTCAAGATCTTGATCATCCACTTGTGCAGGAGGAGGAAGGCTTTCTTCTGTGAGAATGTCCTGTTTTTGCATCTCGTTTATACTGCAGCAGTCTGCTTCAACAGGGGCCTTTCCCAGCTGCTTCATGTTCAAGTCATTTCCTGAAAATTAAAATAATAATAATCAAGTCAGAAGAACCACCTTTTTGGCCTACCCTTTTTTCCAAAACATGTTCAAGCATTTATAATCTGTATGATGAAAAAACTTTACCTGAATCAGGAATCTTTTGTGGTGAGACCAACCTCTGACACCGTGTCTCCTCTCCTTGAACTTCTTGTCTTGGAGTCTTAACATTGTAGATGAATTTTCTCCTTTTCTTAATAAGTCCAGAGTCTGTAATATTCAAAGGTTTTCTGATTTGTGCACCAGAGTCAGAGTCTTTTAGTAACTGCTCTGTAAAAATATTGTTTTTGACTTGTACGGCAGTGCTGTTATCAAAGCAAGAAGCAGTGCAAGATGGGATTTCAGATAAACTCAGTGGAGACCACTGGGTGATTCCATTATCACAAGCTTTCACTGGTGGGGATGAGTGAACTTTGCCAGGTTCCTGATCAGCTGTTTCCTGTTCTCTGGATGCAGCATTGTCCGTCATTGAGACGTCCGTGGTGCTGCAGCCAGGTGTGATTCGTTTTCTTTTGTTTCCATCAGTTTTGACTTTCCTCAGTGCTGAGTTACTGTTGGTGAAATACACTGAGGGAACATTTTCAGTGCCTTCAAGAAGACTGGCCACAGTGGTATGAAGTTCTCCATCTTCAATAGCAGGTGGTAGCTTCTCTTTCCAGTTGACATCACTCTGATTGAGATGATTTGTTGGTGAGTTGTGGCACTCTGGATCCTCGACAAACTCAGGTGAACAAACACCTGTTGATAACAGACCAGCTATTGTTAGAAATGTTTGATTTTGATTAATTCCCAAACAGGTTTTTTTTGTACATTATTTGGGATTTTGGCAAAAAGGTCAAACATGGTACCTTGGTGAACAATAGGCTTGCCAGCATTTTCAGGTGACCCCTCTCCAACTCTGGAAGCATTCGAAAGAGAAGGAAAAAGCTCCCGCACAAGCTGAGGAAGGTAGGGAAAAAAAGTTTCAAAAGTACAATCATATCATACAAAATCTTTGATCCTACTTTCATATGACTTGTCTCGAGCTACATATTGTAATGTATGTAGTGTGTCTGTTGAGTGTTTTGGCTTGATAGAGTACTCACAACAACATTTCTCTCTGCAGAGAGACTCTGTGGGCAGGGACTCTCTTCTGGTTTGGCTATAACAGAGAAGACAGGCGTGTATTTTACAGAATACTGCATTTTGACATGCACAAATTTGTAAAAACCAATAATCATTGACTTACTCAAAATCAGGGTGGATGGAGCTCCTGTTGGGGTATTCAAAGAACTGGTCCACGTCATGTCAGGATGAAACTGTGCACCAAGACTCTCAGATATCTGCCTTGCATAGCTCGTCTGGATCATAGAGATTTTAAAAGTAAAAATCGTAACATTAAATGTAACTTCAGACTTAAATAAAGGGATTTGATGAAGAAAATGTCACTTACAGGGGATTTCTGTGGGGTTTGAAGGAGATCTGTAAAAAAGATGAACGCAAACAAGCAAATAAAGAAGTGATGATTACATCTTCTTTCAACTCAAACAGATGAAATAATGATAAATCTGCAGCTTACCAAAACTGTCAAGACTCTGGGGCTGAATACTGCCATACTTTGCTACTGGGACCCTAACATAACAAGACAAGACAGACATCAAAAACAGGTTCAAAACAAGGTGTTCATTTTAAATTAGCTCTGCAAACACTGAGTTACAAAAATACATTGGAAAATATTTTAGACTCAGATAATTTTGATATCTATTATATCTATCTATTTTATCATTTTAGATGATAAATTTGTGTTTCTTCCAAATAGAATTCTGTTCAGTCCAGAGATTCATCTACACATATTGTTAATTCATGAATGCCAGCAGTAACAGTAATAGGCACTCTTCCAGTTAACATATATTTGAAGAAGAACGATGCAAAAACATGAATTAGGAAAATATATATTTCTTTTTAAATGGCATAGACATTAAAGTGTCAGACTTGTTGCACTTACTCCTCTTTACACATCTGAAACAGACAGGGACTTTCTGTTGCTGTCCACTTGTCTTTTTCTGAAAAACACCAAAGGGAACATTTTACATGCAATCTTAGCAAAGCTTTTCAATTCAATGACGTTAATGCAATTTATAACATTGAATTTCAAATACACTCCAGTCACGTTAATAATACACCTTCGCATTGCACATTTTTGAACTTAAATAAATACATGATTATATTACAAATGAAGCTTTACCTTGCTCAGCGGTAAACGACTGCTCATTCTCTGTCTCAGGTGACACAGCTGGTCTGTGTCTGAAGACTTTTGGGGTTGAAAACAGCTGACTGTCTGCACTGACTGCAGTTTTGTCAAAGGGTGCTTTAAAATGTCCCTCTTGGTTTGCACACAGGTCATCTTGATCAGAGACGTTTTCCTCATTATTGCACGTTTGAGCTGTCAGAGCTTCAAACCAGTCTGGGTCCAGCAGTCCCAGGTCTGTAAGGACAATAAAAACAGGTGATGTGTTTATGATATGTACAACCTCTTTTATGGAGTACTTACTTTTCTTTTGTGACAGCATAAAAAAGTTTCCCTTTGAGATCATGCATTTGGATTTCAATGTTGGACAAAATCTCCTGAACACTGGAATACACCCTGGATTGCAGTTTCTGCTTTTAATGATGAAATGTTATTGTTGTGTTGACAGAGACACACATTGTCAATAAATGATCTCTATGGAAGCCCTAAGCTGACTTGCACCCACACATTTTCTGTATTAATTTTCCTGTGATAATAATAATAACAGTACCTTTATTTATATAGCACCTTTTAAAAACCACGGTTATTTTATTTATAATCATGCCTTTTATAATGTTACCATTGCTGCTGTTTTCTGTCTCTCTGTTATTCTATGAAGCACTTTGGGCTGCATGTTTTTATGTATGAAAGGTGCTTTATAGGCAAGGCAAGGCAGCTTTATTTGTATAGTGCATTTCATACACGAAGGCAACTCAATGTGCTTTACATTAAAACATAAAAGCATTGGAGACATTCAGATAGGCATAAAATAACATAATTAAAATGACAAATATAATTAAACAGAAAAGAAAAGGAAAATTAGAAATATATTAAAAATGATATTAAATTTTTAATTTAAAGTGGGTTAAAATGAGCTAAGATAGGAAGGCAGTGGCAAATAAAACAGTCTTAGTATTTGATTTAAAAGAGGTGAGAGTTGGAGCAGACCTACAGCTTTCAGGGAGTGTGTTCCAGATACTGTATGTGGTGCATAATGACTGAACGCTGCTTCACCATGTTTCGTTCTGACTCTAGGGACTGAAAGCAGACCAGTACCTGATGACCTCAGAGGTCGAGATGGTTCATAAAGTAGCAACAGATCAGCAATGTATTTTGGGCCTAAACCATTCAGTGCTTTATAAACCATCTATTCTCTGACAGACAGGAAGCCAGTGTAGGGATCTAAGAACTGGAGTGATGTGGTCTACTGTTTTGGTCCTTGTTAGGACTCGAGCAGCAGCATTCTGTATGAGCTGCAGCCGTCTGATGGACTTTTTAGGGAGTCCTGTAAAGACCCCGTTACAGTAGTCTAGTCTGCTAAAGATAAATGCATGGACGAATTTTTCAGCATCCTGCTGAGACATAAGTCCTTTATTCCTTGATATATTCTCAAGGTGATAGTAGGCTTAAGACATTATAAATCAAGTTGAGTTGAGTTTAAGAAAACTAATGGATGCATGACTCCATAGGGCTTCCGTAGTACCTTACCTCTCCAGATTCCATCTTTGAATGTGTCGTACATGTTCTTTGAGGGTAAGTCCATGGCATCTCACTTGTGTAACCCCTAAACATTGTCCTGTGACACACCTGCGAATAAAAGGTTTTTAATCACAAGCTATGAAAACATATTTACAGACACAGCTTGGCTTGTTATCAATAAACCAAATGAGTCTGCTGCTGTCATGGACCACTGGTTATGTAGCTCCCTGCTAATCAACTACAAAAGCTAACTTTAAAGTTAAATAGCTTGACAACAAAGCCACTCAAGACACATAATTAAGAAGGTAAACTAACAGTTGATTTACAGCTGTGGACATGTTCTGGTTAAAAGCAGACACGTATTCTCGTTAACATGGATGAACGTTACTCAGTTTCTCCTTCAGAAACGAAACCACACAGTGAAAATACACGAAGCCTTAAAGTTACTAAAGCTCACCATGACGGAGTGTGAGGGTGTCCTCTCTCATGTCGCAGTGACAAGATTCACTGAGAGGGAATGACAAATCAAGAAACACGAAACAAACAGACAGAAGATTAGTCCGGCTGGTTCTTCATGCAGGAAAACAAACCTCGCGCGCCATGCACCGGAAGTGAAGGCGACTTCACAATAAGAGTCTGATGAAAATACTGTTTGAATTTCAAAATAAAATGACAAGCTATATTAACAACTTTTCGTTGGTGAATCTACTAAAACTTATTATTACTTTTACGGTATTTAAACCTTAAAATAATTTTCTTGCAGGGCGCTGGTGGCCTAGTTGTCCTAGTTGTCTAAGCGCCCACATATAGGTGCTTACAGTCCTCGTCGCAGAGGTCGTGCGTTCGACTCCTGACCGGTCGACCATTTGCTGCATGTCCTCCCCGGCTCTCCACTCCCCACATTTCCTGTCTCTCTTCAGCTGTCCTATCATTAAAGGCAAAAATTCCCAAAAAACACAACTTAAAAATAATTAATAATAATCTACTTGCATGATGATATTTTTTCTTGGACCACTAAAAACTACAGAGATTAGTTCCCATGCTCTTTTATGTCTTTATGGTTTTAACATATTTTCTATATGAAAATTTCCTCTGCCATAAATAAATAATGACATGCTTCTCTAATAGTGGTGATACAAATCTAACCAATTATTAAGAATTATATTTTTATGACTCATAAATACAGTCATTGGATTATTCATTTCTCTATATCATGTTAACACCAACACTCAATGGTTTTTCATTCTTTATATTGACCATTAACTTTATATCCCATTTCACAGTATCACATTTCTTTTTGTATTCATTTTATTTTCTGTTCTCTTTCAGCTTTGTTTCATTGTACCACATATGCTTTTATACAGTGCTATAGCTTATTTTTGCATTTAAAACTTAGGCATAACTTTAAAATAATCTACTTGCATGATATTTTTTCTGGGACCTCTAAAAACTACCAAGATTAGTTCCCATGCCCTTTTAGGTTTATGGTTTTAATATATTTTTGATATGAAATTTTCCTATGACATAAATAATGACATGCTTCTCTAATAGTAGTGATACAAATCTAACCAGTTATTAAAAATGATATTTTTATGACTCATAAATATAGTCATTTTATTATTCAATTAATCTCACACTCAATGGTTTTCTATTGTTTGTATTAACCATTAACTTTATATCCAATTTTTTTTAAATTTATTTTTTTCTCTGTGCCCTTTCAGCTTTGATTTATTAGCTTATTTTTGCTGTTAAAACTTAGGCATAACTTTTCTATTCATCTCTCAGATCTACCTCTTACACTGTGATTGTTTTTTTTTCGTTTTGCACAGAAAAGTGTTGAGGCTCAAGTTTTGCAGGCAGATATTTATGGCTGTAAATCCTCCCTCATGAAGGCCTGGAGCCAGACACCACCTCACATTTGGCAGGTAGAGCTTTTTGGTGGATGCACAACCTAAAAGTAGCAAAATTGTACAGGAAAAGCAAGAACAAACCAAAACTCTAAGACAACAACTATAACAACACACAAATAAAATAAATATATAGTTAGCAAATGTAAGTTTTATTTTTCATGTCATATGAGTGTATAGACCAACATAGTACAATGCAAAGGCAACAGTATTTACAAGGCGAGAGGCTACACCATAAATTTCTCTTTTAATCTACAAGCAACTCATATTATAAGTTCATAAAAATACAATCTTATGACTCTGAGCAAAGCCCCACTTGTACTCTGTACAATATTTCAGTTAAAATAGCTTCTGTATTTGTTCATAAACATTACTATTACACTTTATAGTACATACAATTTTGCGAGCTTGGCAGGCTTAATACGTGAAACAAAATATTTGTTTCCTATAAAACTAGTCAGATAAAAGCATTTTTTTCCTCTTGCAAATAATATAAATAAATTATCTAGATTTTAAAAGCTGCACAGTTAAAGGTACAGTAAGATGTTTTAGGTAACAGATAAACCACACAGCAGCATGGCGTGTGGGTTTGGGAGACATTACAGTAGTCTTGCAGCGTGTTGAAGTAGTTAAATGCAAACAACACTGATTATATAAATCAGTGTCCATAATTCCATCTATGATGGTCGTCAGGTTATTGTCAGACACTCCAGCACCCACACACAAACACACACACACCCCCCCACACACACAAACACACAACAAAGACCCACTACTACTTTTAGTAATGGAGTCTCCCTTTTTCTGATCAAACAATGCTCATGTTTTCCAATGATATGATATTCAAATACATTCTTTCAGGATACAGTAAAAGTCTTCCACTTCTGTGAAGGATTGCACATTTTCCCTTGACAATTAAAACAACAAAACTGAAAGAGAACCACTTTGCTTTGGTTTGTCTTTGTTAAAAGTGAAAGTTGTTGACCTCAGTAGCAAGATGTTTGCTTTGTGACATTTTCTATTATTAGTGCAATAAAAGGCTCTGCTTCTCTCATCTTTCCACAAAAAAAAGGTATTGCTGCAAATCTGAAGATGTGACTGTACAACATTCTGATGTGCTCTGACAAAGAGGAGAAGGATGGGGATTTGTTTTTTTCCTTGAGAGAGCAGAGTGCTTTTGAGCCACTGAGATGATAGCAGCAACCTCAGATAGGACCAGAGGCTCAGCGTGGGACAGGGTGCTATGCAGGAATGGGTGTCTCACACACTGTCAGACATCAAAGAGTTGAACCTGAAACACTGGAGTCTGGAAGGAAAGCTGTGATGGCTCGGTAGCCTTGGGCTCGCCGGATCATGTCCCGAATCTCTCCATTGAGTTCCATCAGCTTGACTGAGATTTCTGTCAGGTCCTGTTTTGAGCCCACCAGAGCAAAAGTTCCTGTCTGACCCAAGGTCTGATGTCTGAAGTAGATGTTGAGTAACGTCTGGACCTCATCCTCAGAGGGGCTGCCGAAGATGTCGCTCGGCCACATTGTTCTGCAATGATAAGACAAAATTATTTATCTGAATGGTAGCCTTTTTGGCAGCATTCCTCTTTTGTAAAGTAAAACAAGCCTTTTTCTTCTCTCACCTGCACTCTCGAATATTGCGGATAGCTGTCTGAAGCTCATTGTTCTTCAGACACTCCAGGATGGCCTGCACAGCGGCCTCAGAGGAGCTGAAGGTGGGCTTAGAACAGGAGCTCTCATGGGAAGCGATCTCATTGTCTGTCACTGAGGCTGCTGCTACTCTCAGGCTGCTCCTCAGCTCATTGAGCTCTCTGGACATGTTTGTCAGCTGAAGGTTGAGGAGGATCAATATTATTCGACAGGTACACACTTTATATGGTTGGTGTGATGGTTCCAAAAAAGAGATGAAAGGCAAATCAATGATGAACCTACCTCAGGAATAGAGTGTATTGCATGGACCTGCTCGATCAGCTTACAGTAGGACTGAAAAAGCAGCAGCAGCTGAAAGTGGAGTTTGTAGAGTCTTTGACAGAGCTCCAGTTGCTAAAAGTAAGAGAAAAGAGGTGGTAAGCAGTGTGCAAATTTACTCTTTCTTATGCATCACTATTTATCAAGTTATTTCAGTGCTATGCAGAGATACAAAAATAAACCTTAATACTACCAAAGAACTTTAAATAAGTAATGCAAATGGGATTAAAGTACACTGAGCTGTCGCTTTAAAGCCATAAGAAGAACATTTGAATCAACAAATAGGAACAAGCATTTCCAACTTACAGCCAGAGACTCCATTTGCTATAAAGCGAGCGTGTTACAGGATAGAAAAGAAGTCAGGAAAACAGAATCAAAAGAAGGGCATGCAGTTTAGATTATTTTCACTGAGGTGAAAAATAAGTGAAGCACAGGTAATGTAATCAGCATGCATACAGGAATAAAAAAGGTAGATGTGTTTGTAAATACAAACTGAAAGGATGGCTGGTAATCAAAAACAATTAAAAGCTCCCTGTGGAGTTTTTCACGCTTGTAGAGAGAAGGTGAGGTTTTTTTTTCACCAAGAGTCGGTTCCCATTTTGTACAGGGAGACACATGCATGAAGGCACACATGGTTGATGTGACACAGTTCTACTAACAGTGTCAAATCATTCCCCTGAGTAAAAACTGGTGACAGCATACTGAGATAAGTTGCATTGCACCAACAAATACAGAGAAAAAGTTAGAGTTAGAAAACACTGATTTAAACTACGTCAGATTTAGAAAACTTCAGAAGAACTGTAATTGTAACTTTTGTTAGGTTGCAAGAAAAGAACTCCACAGGATCCCTTTAATTAAAACTCTTTAAAAAAAGCAAAGCAAATTATTTTGCCCGTCAGTAAGCATAAACACACTCACTTTGGTGGTACGTTCTCAAGTGTTCAGTACCAAATTTAACAACAAAACATATTATTTTGCCGTTTCCTTCCCTCAGTTATAAAGTGAGCGTAACGGTTTACTGCTATATTAAATGCAACTTAAGAGAACCTGCTCTCATGCTCAGCAGAGCTGAAAATAATCACAGTGCCCACTGAAATGAGATAAATTATCATGACGTGCTTCAACTCCAAGTTGTCTAAGACTTGACATTTATAAAGTGTGAGAAAATAAGAGGAAACACTCACAGAGCTACAGTATCACACAGAAATCGTAATGCAAAAGATGTAGTAGGAAAGGTCAGTTGGAGTGGGTTCTGTTGTATGTTCATTCATTTTTCTAATTACAGCTTACAGAGTTAGAATCTATTCTTCAACATTATACACATCCATTTGTGTATTTGCACATTTACGTCATGCACTGATCTAACAGAAGCTTATATGACAGCATGTTGGAGTTACTGCTTCAGTTCCTAAAAAGAGTTTACCTTTTCCTCATGCTCTGCTGGCTGACATGTTATCACTTTGCCCTCAGCACTTCTGGGAAAGGTTGCCTTACAGTTGCTCAACCACTGTTGGAAACAGAAGCAACATTATAACAACATAAACGACTTGAAACACTCTGCCTGAAAACATTTCTTTTTTATCCCCTTACAGTGAGAGCTGCCTCCTTCCTGTTGTTATAAGTATCAAGATACTCCTGAAGTTCCAACACGCTGAATTTCATTTTTTCCAGGAGTCCGTAAGACATGATCTGTGAAAAAAAAGTGTTGATTAATTTGTTCAACAACCACTCATAAGTCAAACTATTAAAAAAGGATTACAAGCTCTTAAATGTCGTTACTCACAGTGTCTGCATCGATGAACAGTGTCGGACACTCTGAGCATGATGTCAGCATCTGAGAGGACCTTAAAAGCTTTGATCCTAATCCTCTGAGGCCGTCCCCAAGGTAACTCACAGCATCAAAGGTCAGTGAGCAAAATTTAGTCTGGATATTCTGCAGAGCAAAAAAAGAAAAGAAAAAAGAAAGGCCTGCTGTGATACTGTCAAAATCACTTCTACATCCTTTAAGGTACTTACATTATGTCATTATCACTCTTTTTCCCTGAAATTCTTCCCTGTCAGCTTTGGTCAGTGAAGTGAACAACATCTGGTTAATGAATGCTGAGGATTTTCAAGCTGAAAGCATCTACACAGTGCCCTCTATTTGTAATTAATCAGATGACTTCTGATCGGAAGGTCAATCAGGTGAAAGACTAATCCTGTTACCCTTTCACTTCTATAACTCACTTTGCCTGAGCTCACTGCTTAATGAATTCAGGTATATGCTCACTCTGAGGCCATGATTATATATACCTGAAACAGTGAAGAAAACACATGAAAAGTGTAGACTGCACAGGATCCATCTGAGTCAGACACCAGCTGGTTGATGTGACTCCGCCAAGCCTCCTCTGCATCGTCGCACACGGCTGGTTGGAAAGCTGCGAGGATGGCTGAGAAGAAGGGTGAAGGTGGCGGTGAAGCACGGGACTCCAGAGCGTCGTCTCTCTCTTCCTCTGCAAGACTGAGGAGGCATAAAGAAAGACCTGTCACAAACAAAGTCATTCTATATGACTTTATTTATTAATTTATGAGGAGGGTTGTGAGTGGGTACCTGGGTAAGTAGCTATCAAGGTCCAGCTCTCCTTTATAATCAATGTGAACCATGTCCATCGTTAAACTGTCCCCAGTGTTGAAGTCAGGGGGCAGCTCGGTGATGCAGAGAGAGAGCTCTTCTTCATGGATGTTTGTGTCGTCGTAGTCTTGGGATAAGTCATGCTAAAAGACAGAAATATGGACACACTCTTTCTCACCTGATGTCAAAATAAATTAGAGTCATGACAAAAAATGTAGCGGCATGCAGTGAAGGCTAAAATACACTGAAATGTGCTCCTTTTGTTATTCTTTACTTATCAGGCAGGTAATGTTTGTTAATAAAATGTATACACTAACCTTGGTCGTGGACCCTACGGACACTCCTTGTGCTGTTTTCTTTTATTTTTTAAAAGTCTTTTATTTTGTAAATTTAATGTTATGAATTGTGCCAATTCGAAAGGTTATAAATAATTGAATTCAGCCAGCATTATGGCTCTGTTGTGGCACTTGTGTTTTTTGGGGGCAGGCAATGTGTAAACCTTTCCTCAGCTCCCACATGCCAAGAGTTTTTAGTTGTTGCCACCCACACAGAAGCTTTATAGGTATACACATTGCCTTAAACAGACAGACAGAGAGAAAGGAAGTTTTGTTCTATTGCTGGCTATGACCCCCTAACATCCCCAGATAACCTCTGCCACCTTAAATTAAGGTAAAATCTAGCCCAGAGCCCAAAGCGTTATGATTTGCCCACTTGCAGGTTTTAGTTCATTCTCTTTTAGCATGCAAATTGAAAAAAATCATAAAAAGACCGACTCATGCTCTGCTCTGGAGAGAGGAGATGTGTAGAAAAGTCACAGAACCACAAAATAATACTTGAGATAAACTAATCCCAAAGCACATAACACATTCACGACATTCTGCAAGAAAGAAATGCAAAAGGAAAGCTCCTATTTGGCAAAACTAGTGAAGAACTCAAGCACTGAATTGCGATAAGAATTAGTAGTTCCCAGAATCTCAGACACTCTGAAGCCCTTATTCACCCGCTGCTTCGAGTCCTCTGGCAGTTGGACCTCGAAACTAGGATTTTTGGTGTTCAGAGGAGTTGAAGGAGCTGAACTTGAATCAAAGAAAGTGGAGGGAGAGTCCATACTGCTTTCTGCCGTTGGTGAGAGGTTGACAGTCTGCAAAGAGACAAAGTCAATGTTGTTATCTTCTCTAAAAGGCACATGTATTTAATTGAACACAACAACATCTACACTAGCCCTGAAATGACTGTTAGTGATGAGACTACAAGAGTGGCTGACAAACTAAGAAAAAGAGGAGGGGTGGGATGACAGCTGCATGGACACATGGGCTTTCCATCTGCCACTCTAGGTTAAACTGTCCGAGGACCAATCCTCACAAAGTTACAGTAAGACTGAGGGTTGCTGTTTCGGCTGCAGCACTTAAAATTATTAAGTTTCCAGAGCTGTTCATTTTTTAGATTTTATAATGCTAATAAATCTGAATAAGGGCAGGAAGTTTAACTCAGCTGGTAGAGGGGGTGCTTTGTATCCAGAGGCTAATGTCTTTGGCACACTGGATGCAGATTCAACTCAGAGCCTCTTTTGATACATGTCCACCCCACTCACTTCTTCTCACATTTTCTTCACACAGAATAAGTTGCAGACAGTGCTAGGATTAACAAATAAACTTGATGAACTGAATTAAACCTTTAAGGCACTTCATGAGATGAGATGTCTAGCTTCTTAGCTGCCTTGGTTTGAGTTAGAGAGACTAAGACTTTTCAAGGCTTGCGGATACCCTGTGGATAAGAATTTCCCCTCCCTTTCCCTTTCACCAACACTGATTTATTAGGACACATACAAAGGTGAACTTACAAGCTGTGAGTGTGACAGGATCTGGCTGGCAGTGAGGGAATCTTCCTCAGACGACTCGTCTGAGTCTTCACGGGTGATCTTGCTGAGGCTGGGCATGCTGCAAGACAGCTGACTCTCCTCCAGCGGCTGCATGTCACTGCGATCCAGACTGTCCATGGAGCGTCTGCGTACTCCCCAGTTAAAGTTGTCCATCGTCTCTCCCTGCAACAGAGAATGGCCTTGAGTCAAAAAGTACCAACAAGGAAGGCACTTTTCTAACACAAACACATGCACACACACATTCTGTGTACTGTGTATGTACTAACAACCATGCTGTGCAGGTTCAGGTTTTTAAGAGTTCTGCCCTCATCAATAGGAATGGAGGGCTACTATAACAAAAAATACAAAGGTGGTGGTGAATCAGGCTGAAACAAGTGTTTGAGAACTCCCTCATATGTTAAGAATTACAAGATTCACAGATTGTATCCTCTGAGTCTGACTGCTACTAGTTTAAAATGCAGAGTCATTTTTCAACTTGACACTACTCTGGAGATGTTGGCCAACTTTCACATTCCACAAAGTCTCCACATCAACAGATTGTGGTGAAAAGAGCACAGTTTCTTCAACTGCTTATCCAAATAGAGAGATGTTTGAGAGATTTGCACATTTTAAACAAAAGTCACAGCTGCTAAGTTTGCATAAAGTGAAAGTGCATACAAACGACCAATCATAACACAGTGCAACTATCATGGACATCCACGAAGAATAGTTTCAATACGTGAGTGTAAGTAATTCTCATTCTAAAAGATATTAAGATAACTGTGTTTCCTTACTTCAAGATACTGTCAGTCTTGCATTACATTTAGTAAATGACATCATGCACACACATTTACAATCCTGTGCCATCAGTTTGGCAGTTAAGGCAAATGCTCTTAAAAAACACAGCAAGTAAAAATGCAACATGACTAAACTTACCTGAAGCTCCTAGATAGCACAGACAGAAAAATGGAAGCAGAAAAAAGAAACCTGATTACACAGAGCAGGCAGACCTGACCAAGCACAGTCAAATACTTCAGCATCTATGTGCTACAGCCAGTTATGTCTGTCTAAGTTTTGCTGTTAATATCTGTTAGATGTCACAGGAGTTGGGAGGGAGGATATATGAAGTCTTTTACGAACTTAAAACTTTGATCTTTTCATACCTCCCCATCTTCAAGCTCCACATCCAGGAAGTCAAAGTCTCTGAAGACTCTGAACTGCTGCTCTGAGGTGTTGTCGTCCATGTTGTCTGGTTCTCGGGTCCCATCGTCAGAGGAGACCAGGCTGGGCTGGTGATCCATGAGGTCCAGCTCCCCACAACTGGAGAAGATCACCTAAACGGAGACACAAACAAATGGAATCAAAAAGAGGCATTACAGGCTGTTTTAAATGCATTACAATGAATAACAATCCAAAGTTCTTATTGAATTCATGACAGTTGAAATAAAGGGTATCTTACCGAGGGATTCTTTGTGAGTCCCACTTCTTGTCCACACAAAGACAATACATTCACCAGTTTTTCACGTGTTCTTTTCTGCAGAGAGGGAGAGAAAATTAATATATTTTGAATTATTTTGATTTCATCCAACTCATTTAATAGTTAATCTCCCCGGGAACTCTGTTATTAACATCTGATCCCTCTTTCTGGACACATTATCTGGACATGTGGTCCATTGAACTTTGCTTTTAAAACAGGTATTTAAATACGTTTTCCATGACAAAGATCAGAACTCAAGTAAGGCCAGTGTATCAGACTAAGTAAACTTTGCCCATTTATGGTCCAGAAAAGTAATGCCAAAAATACTTCTTGCAGGTTTAGCTTGCTAGCACCTTCTTGCCAGGCTTGCTTCAGCAATTACAAAAAGCCTTTGTGATCCAAAAACACTGCTTTCTATTTGCATTCATATCTGGTGTTAAGATATTTTTCCTTTTCCACATAACATACACAGATAGAGGAATCATTTCATGTCAATATGCAGCATTAGAGTGCAGTTTTTATGAAGGATCTGCTCACCTGGGAAGACTGAGGCCTCTTCCAGCTGACTGGCACCAGCACGTTGTTGGTGGTGGATCCAGAGGAGGTGGAGGAGGTGCTGCGGGTCACTGCTGTTGTCCTGCTCTTCCCATCTTGGCCTGGAGAGCGCTGCAGGTCATCGAAGCGCCGACCAATCACAGGTGTCTAACAGCATAGACACAAGCAGATAGACACGTTTAGACAGAATCCGTGGATTTGTCAGGAAAAGCTTGTAGATGATGAGGAACTTATTCAGTATCTCATCAGTGTTTACAGTTTTTACTCCACTTCTTGATCTCTGATTTTTCCCTGAGTCTAAAAATATCTTGGTTGTTAAAGAAATGTCAGTGGTTTCTGTAGTGTGCCTCAAGTTTAAATACACGCAGTGCAGGCTATCCAAACTGAGTCACACACACGGAACGGCAGCAAAGAGCTGACATCATTTCCTGCCATTCATAAACTACACAAATAACTCCCTGTCCAGTTCCCACACATGCACCACTCTGTCGCTATCTTTGACATCACTTTCCAGCTCTGCACTGCTTATTGCTTACTGCTTGGCTAATTGTGTTTACCTTTTGAGCTTTCAAGCTAATCTCAAGGGGTTTGGTTAAAAAGAAATATCAGCAATGAGGAAGGGGAAGAAATGTTTCCTTTGCTAAAGCGTAACAAAATTCCACAAAGCTTCCACATGCACCACACCCTGGAAAAGGCAGGAGAAACACATACAAGCATTACACTCCAGCTTTCACATACTATGAAAAGAAAATCAGAGCAATAGTCTCCAACCTCGGATATGTCAAAGTGGAAATCCAGCGTCTTCCCAGGCAGGGCCTTGGAGGAGCGGTCCCAGACACGGCTGATGTCCTCGTAGGAGAGGTCACTCTGTGGGAACGAGGGCTGCACTAAACTGGCCGATCGAGAAACCACCAGCTTCAGGATATTCAGCGCTTCCCCCCAATGGACCGTCTAAAGTCAACACAGACATATGCACACGATTCATCCATATACACAGACACAAAGCAACACAGCCACGTGTTTAGAAAGAAACACCTACAATCGTCTCTCTGTGTGTTTTATTGTCGTTCTATTTTTAGAGACAAGTGTTCTGGCAGTCGGCTCACAGTAGGAAGCTAAAGGAAAATGGATTCAGTGTGAGTATAAGCAGAGCCTGAGCCTGTGGCAGAACGGCAGACTGTTTATAGTTTGGGTGTGTCTTCAGATTTACTGCGCTGACATAAGACTGTTTTCTTTCCTTTTTTTTCCACTTACAAAAGGAACACAAGGCTCTTACTTGACTGCCTGCAGACTCTCTGTGATCACATCTGACGTTAGTGGCAAAAAGAAAAAATCATACATGCAGAAAAAGTCATCAAGTAAATGGTGCCAATTTTTTTTTTTTTTACCCACCTGAACAAATTTCTCAATTGTCTTCAACACCTCAACATTGAAGGGTTTGGCTTGGATCCCACCCAGGTCCATGTGACTCAGAAGGCTGTAGATGATTTGTAAAAGGGTCTGCTGCATACTGGGAAGACCTTTCTCTAACAGCTATAACAACAGAAGGAAATCTTGTTAACTTTTTGAGAATCTGCAATATCAAAAATTACAACAAAACCACTGATATAGCTCTACAAACCTCTGCCATGTAAGTGACCAGGTTGAGCGTGATGTCCGAGAAAGCCTCGTGAAGATACCGACACACCACGTTCACCCAAGAGAAGCAGTCTCGAGTGTAGGAGTGCGTTTTGTACAGAGTCATGACATGGGCGAGGTTGGACAGCTTGGCGTTTTTCTCCTCAAGGCAAACCTACAAATTAAGAGAGCATTAGCTCACTTTTGTCTCTCACAAATATTCAGATATTAATGTAGGATAGGCAAGAGAGGCAAACCTTGGCTATCCGCTCTGCAACGTCTTGACAGAACAGCGTGGGGCCATCGAAGTTCTGCACGAGATGTGGAAGCAGGCAGAGAACATTCAAGGGAAAACCTAATGGACACAAATTTAAATCTTAATTTTTATCAGACAAACAGCTTTGAAATATTATGGAGGAGATGGTTTACTGAATTTTAGATATAAGAGAATAGCATTTTTTTTCATTTTTACAGTAAAATGTGATCAGATTCAACAATTCTGTCACAAAATGACAGCTCACAGACATCAATTATGGAGAAATGTCTACATTCAAACTATCTATCCATCCATCAGCATCTCCTGTGTACCTATGGCTTGTGACGTGTCCACTACAGGCACTCGGGACACAGGTGTGAGCTGGCAGAAGAGCTGCAGCGTGAGGTCAGTCGTGGACACAGAGGTGAAGCCCTTCAGCAGCAGCTGCTGGAGCCCGCTGAAGCTGCTCCATTTCAGCTGGCACTGCAGTTTCTCCAGCTTCTCCCTGTTCTCCTGTTTGTCGAGCGACATGTGGCCCAGCAGCTTGTTCAACAGCCTCAGAGACATCTGATACTCAAACTCAAAGTCTGACTCCATCAGGGACACAGCCACCCAGAAGATGGTGGCTAGAAGGTTGCTGGGGTGGTTGATGTTGGTCGGGTCGTTGATGTTGTCTTTAGACGAGGACGGGCTGCGGGTCTTTGCTAACAGAGCCTGCTGTTCACAGGCTTGGATACGGTCAAGTGTTGCACTGCGAGGCGGGTCAGACCACCTGTCCGCCTCCCCAAACTTCTTGGGGACAGAAGAGCTCCTCTGATGCCGGCTCCTCTCTTCTCTTCTGAGATTAAGTTGCCCGGTGCTTTTTCTGTTGGTCAGCAGCTTGAAACTGGTGATGAAATCTGGAGATGAGGCTCTGCAATGAAACATAAACATTTGATGTTATATAGCCTAGAATTAACAAACAACTCTTCCTTCTAATCTTAGCATATGTAGAGGAAACACCAACCTTGTTAATAAAGCCATAAAATCATTGTTCTTCAAACATTCAGCCAAGTTGTCCACCACAGACTCTAGTGTGAGTAATACTTCCATCACGTATCCCTGCAAGAGAGGTGGAGGAACTATTTTTAGTAATGAGGATGATTGCACAGCTGACAAAATATATCACATGTTGGAGAGGAGTTGTGTGATATTTTATGAACACGTTCACACATAGATCTCTGACCTGCACTTCTTCTCCATGTTCACCAACAACCTCCACCAGCCTGGAGAGCAGGTCAGACACAGCATGGGCGGAGATGGGCTGGCGGAGGGCTCGAAACACTTGAAATGAACGTCCAGCATAGTGACGTGAAGAACTGCACAAGGCTGTCTGCAGTGCCACGTCACTGAGCTGCTGCTCCAGGTGGAAATCTAACGAGGACAGAGACAAAATCATATGATAACCTGACTGGCTGAAATGGGTTCTGATGTTTAATTCAGTAATGATTACTGTTAATAATGCATCAAAAGATTACCTGACTTGGACTCTCTGAATATAGCTACAACATGTCGTAGGAAGTTGGTGAGCTGCCCGGTGCTTTTTGAAATTTGATTCTTGGGTGAAATGTCTTCGTGGCACCACAGAGGTCCATACGCTCTGTGAAGCAACAGTTTGATGATTAATCACAACATAAATAAAACATATACATTTCAATATAATTTCCAATATGTACAGTAAATGAAAAGAAATATTAGCTGCACCAGACTGGACATTAAATCTGATCTCTTTCTAAAATCTAATGCACTGCGTATACAGCACCACTAGGGGGAACTCTACACCAAGCTTTATAAGAGAGTTCATCAGCAGACAGAAGGATACTTGTACTGTACAGTGAGTATTTTTTTGCTTAAACACTTCTGTCCTAGTTAAAGACAAGCATGAAAACATTGATTATTTGACCTCTGCACTATCTGTAAATGACAGGGGAGCAAGACATGACTATGAGTACCTTGTTGTTAAAAACTCAATGAGCTGGTTAGTCTTCTCATCCATTTTACTGGAGGCCACCAGCTCCTCCACCTCGTGTGTGATCTCAGGCAGGTTGTTGCTGCTGCCCCCCAGACTCAGACTGGATGAAGTGGAGGAAGAACTCAGGCCAGAGTCTGGCACAGGAGATGCCGAACACTCCCGCAGAAAGTCGAAAGCTCCTCCTGAACACAAAAGACGAACAGGTGTGTGTGAAGAGGAACAGGTTACGTTAGTTCATTTCGGATGTTTGATTCTATTTCTATAACTGAAACCTGCGGCTGGAGTTGTAGGACTTTGTGTAAGATTAAAAAAACTAGCCAAGTTTCGACATGTCTGGAATTTGAATCCAATTAGCCTTTGTTACTTAGAGTATTTATTTATTGTAGTGAACCTGTCAAGTAGAACTACTGAACTCCTGCACACTCATTCTCCAAGATACTACACATGTATTCTCATAAATATGATACAAAGGGGATGTTTTCTTTGGATGTCAGCGGAAGATTTATCACTTTGCAGAATCCAAGAGAAACAAAAACACTTTGAATCTGTATTTGAATAGTCAAATGGACAAAGCATAATCTGGACATCATGAAAGTCTAGACATTTGTAAAAACAAATTATCAGCAGGGGGAGGAGGGGAGCAGAGGAAGCCTACTCAAGCTCACACAGATGGCCCCAATTTGGACAAGAGGATAAAAATAGCAGCCTGGAATGCTTTAATCAAGACCTTTGATGTCCTCTGAGCTCAATATTGCTTTTGGCTCAGCGTCAAAATATTTCTCCCCAGATAAGCAACGTATCTTCCCCTGAAAAGAATGTCAGCCATTCCCTCCTGATGTTTAGTTTATATTAGCCAGAGAGAAGGGTAATGTGTCAAATGCCAACCTGCACTGTCAACCAAACCCAGGTCTGCCTGAACCCTTCAGGAAAGTGTGAACACATCTATTGCTTGTGGTTAATAGTTGAGTATTTGAATGGCCTGTGTTTCTACCTGAAGGTAAATATTCCGGCTGAAGGCTTGGCTTGCAGGTGAGGGTCTTAGTGCCATTGATGTCTCTTGTTTGCAGTAGGACGGAAGCGATGGACTGGAAGTTGTTGTTGCAGGACAGAGTGATGAGCAGGTGGAGGAGGAGACGTTTGCTGTGCTCAAACACTTCTGGACGGTAGTGATCCATGCCTGACGAAAGGAACAGACCGGTCAGTTAGTGTCATTACATCCAGACCTTTAAGTTACAGTATTGTTACTCATAGGAACTACAGTTTCTTATGTCTTCTTCTGGTTTTAAAGCCCAGATTCAGATATTATCTAAGAAATTAAAAATAAGGATATCAGCTGCCATCAGCTTTAAATGGAAAACTGTTCATTCTGAAGTTACAATGACAACGTCTTTGAAAAATCATCTTTTAGATCGGCACACAAACCAAGATAAATTAAAATCAAACATTTACTTTGTATGTCTTGTTTCACAACACTTCTCTTACAGGTACAAGTGATGCTGGCATGTACTTACCTAAAAACAAGGCATGTAACAGTAAAGGCAGATGCATGGCCCAGTCCTCCCTCACACTGTGGTCCACCACCATCTCCGTCATGAAGATGACTGCTATGTTACACCTGTAACACAAGAAAACACACAATTCAAAACCACTTTATGTAATGCAAACACTAAGGAGACAGGTTTAAATCTTATCTAATGAGCCTTGATTAGCATCAAAACTCAAAAGCTGTCTGCCTTCATCTGCAGCAGTCTGGAGGGTTAGCTTTAGCAAGTTATCAAAGGTTTAGAGGACCTTTATGATCTGATGCAGAACATTTTAAAGAACTTGTTTTTATTCATGTCGTCCTTATTCTCACCTGTGCAGTGGTCCTCTTGGAGTGACTGTCTCTGGCAGAAAGTCCACCAGTGGGGCCCAACATCCTCCATTCAGAGGCATGGGCAGAGGATGAGGCTGGTTGGTCTCAATGACAACCATCAGCCAATCAGCATAGGGCGGCAGAGGTTCACCTAAAGGGTAAGAGATAATTGCACAGCTGACATTTAATTTCACTCACACGTGAAGACAAATGTCAATCAAAAGCAGAGTGTAAGGATTCTTCAAAGCTTGATGAGTGTTTAAACTAAACTAAGTATGCTTTCATGGTCAAATTATTCTTATTCCCTCTTCTCAGCGGGACTAATTCAGACTCAGAGAGTACAACAAAGCTGTTTCTGGGTCACTGGCAGCCCTTTAGAGGCCCTGGGCTCCACTACTTTTATTTCAGTGCCAGTTCTCACAGAAGCCTTTTAAAAACCCCAGGCCACTCTGCAATGCTCATACATTATCAATGACACCTCGTCAGTCCCCATTTTACCCTCCACCCTGGTCTGTGTTATCCCACACTCACCAGACCATGAAAACCTCATTTTTTTCAAAGAGTGTCCCGTACAGAAATACACTCACTCTTATCTTCATCATAAGATCCTCCTGAGCTGTTGCTGTAGCGTGATTCAAGACGGTTGTGGGCTCGCATTATGTGGCTCAGCCTAAAGTCAGAAAAAAAAGAAATGATCATGATTGTGGTTCTTTTAAGGAATGTTATCAATCTAATTACTAGCTTTGAGATAGTATATCTACCTCTCTTCACTCTCCTTCACAGTCTTCATATCGTCTGTGTCAGGAAAGCCCTCTGGGCCTGCAACAACAGTATTGCTGCTTGACGTGGTGCCTAAAATTTTACCAAAACAAAACATTATGTTTTAAAACAGATTCAAGGAAAGCCAACTGCGAACAAGCTTAAACACTAAATACACCACATAAACAACAAGGTTCTTTCCAGAGCACACACAATTTTCCATGGTTGGCCACTGAGCGGTTCAGCTGAAGCAATTGGGACTTCCTGGATGGTTGATTTACTTGCACAGAATACCAGTTTTATGCAAACAGTGTTCCGTTTTTTAAAGATATACCTGAAGCTGCCGTGGAAGTCTTGCTTGTGGCACTGAAGCGGTAAAAAGGAGGGCTGTCACAGTGCTGCACCACAGGGTTGACTGGATCGGTTTGCTGCAGCTCAAATATTAACTCCTCCATGGTCTGCATGGTGTTATTCCGGCACAGATAGATCACCACCTTTTTGATCTGAACAAACATATTGGACAATTTCCATGAGAAACTGCAAAGAGCTAAAAACAAAACGTTTCATATTCCAGAGGGCTTAATAATATATCTTACATATGGAAGAAGGGTGGTGTCACTGCTGACGCCACATAGGCTGATGAGAAACTGCAGTGTGGTTCTCAGATTGTTGCTCCACTTGTCATTGCTGACTAAAGCGTTCCAGGCGTTTTCCATCTCTGCTCCAGGTAGATCATCTCCATACTGGGCAGAGAAAACAAAATCTTGCATTAGTTGCATTGATCTCTGTTGTTGCCTGTAATTTATTTAATCACATCCTCCAAACATGACTTTACCTTGGCGGTCATGAACATGAGGTTATTGAGCACCATTGATGTGGCCTGTAAGGAGCCCCAGCCGCTGCCCTTCAGCTGGTGGGATGACGCTGTGCTGTTTATCCGACTAGAGTTATCATAATCTGAAGTACACGATGTAAGAACCGGGACCAACAGTCCACTATCCACCAGCTCGATGTTACCGAGCCAGGGCAGGAGGTAGGTTAGCATTATCTGCCTGCCGTTGGGATGAGTGGTGGGGAACCTCTGGCTGACCTCTGCAGAGGAAAGGAAGCACGAACATCAGAATAACATCAGTGGGGACTGCGGTGTTTATATTCAACACTGAAGTCAAGTTAATACTGTAATCCAGTTACACCATAATTGCCAGTTTAATCCTGATCCGCACATGATCAGGGAGTTTCTTAATCGAGTAAAGCTCTCTGTGTTCCTGTGGTTGGCGGGAGTGTCTAGAGATATGGTTACAGTCTTTGGTTTGGAGGATGAGCGTGCAGCATTTAGTGGGAAACCATAAGAAGATGACAAGCCTGTGAGGGTATTAAAGCATGCTCAAATACGATAGATAGCCCAACTGCGGCAACACAAACACACGCGATACAAACAGATACCTGAGAATAGTGGAAGTGTGAGCTCAGGGTACATCCTGGCCAGCTGGCTGGAGAGCTGAGGCAGAGAGACGCTGTAAAGAGGTGGCAGAGGACCATGGGTACCATACAGAATACTGTTTGGCTTTTGCTCTGCAATCCTCTTAGAGTACACAAACAACTTAGCTTCAAGGATCTGTTTAAAGAAAGAGGAGAAAAGTGTCAAGTGTTGTTTTATCCACAGAAAAAAAAAGCACAGGTGTTGCCGTTATTGCCATTTTTTTGTACCTGCATCAGCTGCATAGAAATCTCATAGATTTCTCTGTTGGCGTCAGACGACTTAAAGAGGACCAGATTCAGCAGTGTCACAATATCACTCGGGTAGTTTCTGCTGGAGAGTAAAGAGAGAAAACAGAATTCAAGTCAAGTGTTCCACATATTGAGTTCATGTTTTTAGGATAGAGAGATGAGGGGATGGCCAGACAAAGAGTGAGACCTTTAAGAGGATTAGCTGAGGTTACCCTTTAAAGTCTAAGCTAATTTACCTGTGGTTTCTTTACTTAGACAAGAAAGAGGGATGAATGAGAGAATGGACTTCCCCAAAGTGAAAATCGTCAAAATTTATAATAAAGGGTTTTAAAATAGTCACATACAAAACAACATCAAATCGTGCAATACAAACTCCACCTCCAGCAGATCTTAACATGCTGAACGGGTGAAAGAGGGAGATTGTGAGACTTTGTACCTGCTGCCACAGACTGTAGCGATGGCTTTGAAGCACCCTGAGGCGAGCTGGTAGGAGCCCGTGTAGCAGCGATCCACAGCCCAGTTGAATAGGTTGACCTGGTCGGCATTGAGCTCCAGGAGCAGGATGACAACTTCACAGCCAAGCTGATGGACCTGAGCCAGGAGTTGACATCAACAGACTCAGCTGATTTTCATTTCTTTTTTTAAAGACTGATTGTTTTTTTTTTTGCTACACAAAAGTAAGAGGTTGTGTGTATTTTGGACAGATTCAAGGATTCTGTGTTTCATGATTCTAGTAAAATTATAAATGATTTTTCCCTGGCTAGCTGCCTAGCCAATGCTAACTCCATTCATTGAAAAAACCTGGGTTCAAAGGGAATCATGCTGAGGCTGAATAAGCTCATATGTGCTTCATCTTGAATCAAAATAAATTCATATAAAGACAATATCAGACAAATTTCTTTGAAACAAAACTCTCCTTCACCACTTGCCAGCACTCCTGTGATATAATAGTGAGCACTTGGCAAGTGTTGGGCTTCTTACAAAGCAAGCTTCAGCAAGCTATCAGAGGGGCTTTCCAGGTCAGCTCTTTGTTTGAATGCACTGCTTTAGTAAAGTATTGGCCACATACCCGCTGATCCTGGCAGGCTAGAATATTATCTAGCCACTTATAGAGGTATCCGTCTGGAGAGAGGCCAACGTTATCAAACACGGGCCCACAGCACAACACAGCAGACATGGCCTGCAAGAACATACAGTCAACAACACTCACATGTTAAAGGTTTGAAACTTAGTCACAGCTTTCCTATGTCCTACACTGTAAAATAACAGCAAGATGAAATGTTTACACCCCCACAAAACAAGAAAGGGTGACTGTTTCTTTAAGCTTTCTTGATTATGTAACTCAGCAGCTGATGGGTTGTTTACTGCTGCTCTTACAGTAGCTCTGTATGGCAGAAAGGAGTAAGTGTTGAGTTCCGAGATGGAATACTACATGACATTATATTGCATTGATCGTGAGTGCCAACCTACAAAACGTGCTCACTCTCTGAAGCTCAGGAGAAATTTCAGTTTGTATTTGTCTTGTGGGTGGATAAGAGTTCAAATATTAGATTAACTTTTACAGAGATATCTTAGCTTGCCGTGATAAGGTTGGGGGACTACATTATTTACATGTAATATATTAAAAGGGAAGTTTGTGTACCTTCAGGGAACAGTACTGGTATCTTGTTATCTGATGATTCCTGTCACTGTAGCGGTCCAGAGGAGTGAACATGATGCTGAAAGGCCCAGCCCACTGGCTGAAGAGGATGAAGAGGTGATGGCGTAGGCTCTGCTGAGGAAACAGGAAGCGTCTGTGGTGCACTGGGGAGGGAGAAGAAAACAACTGTAAAAGGTCTGCTCAGACGAGTCAGCAAAAATCAATGCTGAAGTATCTTGAACTCTTTAATAGCTTTTTACAGTGTTTTTTTCTGATATGATAAGATTATGTTTTCCCTTGACAGATCATTAGCCAGACATGTTAATACTTGGCAACTCATGAGTCATCACTTGTCCCTGTTTGCTTCATCCTTATTTGCATGTATGAGGCTTCCTCCTAATTAAGATCAGTGTCAAGAGTCTTGTGTCTAATCTGAGCCAAATGGAAATGCTACATAGATATTATAAAGCAACTCGGGCTGCCAAAATAACACACTATTTATGCAGATAGTTGCTCTGACTATCAAACTTCTGTGATATTTCAACCACACAAACCTAATAAGCACACAATCTCCCCCCCTCTGTCTCTTCTCTACCATTTTAAAGTGCTAAATCAATATCAACAATCCTATTTTATGACTTAATAAAAAAAAAATTGCATGTGACTAAAGACTCAAGTAGTTTTTTTAATTCAAAACACTTAATAAGGTGAAGAGTTAAGTACATCCAAAACAAAGAAATAACCAACTAGATAAAGGTAAACGTCGACCAAAGAGAACCAGAGATATCCCACCACTCCTATTGATGACATGCCTGATAGATTGTGCAAGGCATTAATATTACAGAGACATCTTCATTGGTTTTTCAATCTGACTCATGGCCTTTCAACCTAAATCTTTACCTGGCACACACTGAATGAGGTTTGCAACCATGGCGCTGAAATGTGCTCGAATGTCTTTGAGGATCTCTGCATCTTTGTCATTCTCAGCTTCCAGCAGCATCCGGGTTAGATCCACATACTCCAGAAACAGAGCGCCCAGGGCGAGAGTATCACGTTCCAGAGCTCCATTTGTACTTTAAAAAAAGAGAGAAAGATGGAAACGCCCAATGAAAATCACAAACCAACCAACATGAGCCCAATCAGACATCTGTCAACATGCAAATTACAGTCATTATTTATAAGGAGCTTTTTTTGTCAAATGTCTTGCTTATACTCCTCCTTTGTGTGCTGTGAATCTGATACTGTTCAGTGTTACTGTTCATGTTCTGCTAACATGAGCCATACTGACCTGTCACTGATGACACCTGCATCAGCCAGCAGCTCAAAGATCCGCAGCAGCTGCAGTCTCAGCAGGTCTCGCCGTTCACGCCGCTTCTTGTTCTGCAAAAGGAAGAAAAATCCTTTATGTCACCACTCCTGGTTGTCAAAGGACTTATTCTTATTCTGTGACTAAGGTTTTCATTTACAGCCAACAATCTAAATGAACCCAAACATAAATAATTAGCTTAAGTCACGATGTGCTGTTCATTGAGTGAACCAACCTCCGGTCTTCTTTCTAAGGCCTCTTTCATGAGGGGATGTAGCTCTTCCACAAGTTCCCTGCATGCAGACAGTGAAAGTATACACAAGCAATTGTGAGGTAATCGTTCAAAATTCTTCATTAAATAATGAGCATCAATATTCAGTTACATAAACCAAATCAGACTACATTGGAAGTATTTTGTTTTCAAGGAAAAGAGAGTTGAGCCTAAAAAATCAGATTTTTAGGACAGTTTAGATGCAGCCTTAAATGGCAACAAGAGAGCACTCAACTGTAATCCCCTGTTTATCTCCACTTTGAATCCAGACAAATACAGATCAACATGTACTCTCACTATTGAAAATAATGGATTGTACTCTGACTTTCTAATTTATTGAAGCAGAGTATAAAATCTAAAGAACCCAACAGCTTAAATAATAAAAAGCTGCTCCGCCTTCATACTTAAAATAAGATCTTTATTCAAAAGGAACTTCAGTCAAAGCTTTGTAATCATTGCAATATAGAAAAAACTTCATGGGTTTTCTGATATACCTGAAAACAAGAGAATTGGTGCGACCAAAGCCAAGAACTAATGACTCTGTCAACTCGATGCTCTCTGCCCTCATCAGTGGAACCAACTGCTTCAGAAGCCAAGCCACAGACGGACTCCCGATAACCTGAAACATCAAACGTTGACGGCTCAGTTAAACAACTTCTGACACTGTTTGAACATAGGGCTGCAGTGAGACACGTGACTGCACAGAATATATCAGCTACATGTGAGGTAGCTGCTGTGTAATTTGATGCCTCCAGCTTAAATGTCAACAAGCTCCGTATGAGCACCTGATCCTGGAAAGACAAAACACCGCCCCGATTAATGAGGGCAAAGGCAAAGGAGGCAGCTACCTTGTTATCGAAGCTGACACCGCTGTCAGGCGTGGCGGCTGTGATCTCAGGTGTCGATGCTCTCAGATGGCCAGGGCTCATGATACTTGGCTTGGCCACCCCGAAACAAAGGATCAGGTAGTTTCTCCACAGGGTGACGTAGTTGTCGCCACTGCCAGACGTGCTGGTCTTCTTTGCAAACACAGGGTTACTGGTGAATCAATGGAAACAGAAATCCTTTTTTTAGCCTTGCTTTTTTTAAGAGGGCTTTTCATGTGACATGTGGAACCAGCGTAAGGGGATTTTACTCCAAACAGGAAGTACAAGTGCACAGACAATAAAAGAAGAAGTGTGTCTCCGTCAGACGCTTACTTTGGGTCTACCATGGGCATCAACATCTGCATGCGAGTGAAGGCGTAGGGCCAGGCGTAGCTGAGAGCGGTGGGGCAGTGCTTTGGCAGGTTGTCCTGACGGAGGAGGCTGTAAACACACAGCACCCAGGGGTCCTTCACAGACTGGGCAAAGATCCACACGTGTGATGGGCTCCTGATGTCGTAGTGACTGTTGACGAGGAGTGCGTTCCACTCCACCAGCCACTGCAGGTCCACATGGTGGCCGGGCGGCATGGGGGCCTGCAGAAGAGCAAGCCACACAGCAGGGTAAGAGGTCAGGAGACATAAGAGGTTTAGATGTCCAATCAAAAACATTGAAATTGATTAAACTGTAAATGATCATCACAGCACAGGCATCGGAAATTAGCTTTAACTTTGAATGCTAAAGTGTTTGTAATCGTTTACAAGCTCTGTCTTTTCCCTTTATAAATAAACATTACATAAATAAGCAAATATATCTTTCATCTCTCCTCATTACTAAGCTGAAGAATAATTATGTAAATGTAAATAATACATCTTTAAGTCAAATCCCACATCAGAAAATCAGACATTATATAGAAACTCAATCTGATAATGCATTTATGTTTTTTTATCCCACTCTCATACAAACTGCATGCTAAGCATCCTGATGAGATCATGATGATTACATAAGAGGAGGTCAAACAGTTAAAAGCTGCTCAGTTCCAGCTGTTCATTCAGTTTTCACATGTTGGATTACCACATAGAGAATCTGTCTCACAGAGGGGCAAGCAACCGCTGTTAGGTGATATCATAAAGACAACAGATGTTTATATGAAAGGTGTTTAGATTTTTAACACCACATATGAGCCTCTTGTGTTTCTATCTTGAGGTGTAGTCAGGTTAACTTGGTAGTATATAAATCAAGTTTACTTAAAATTGCAGGTAGGTCACTAAATAAATATATAAATAGTAGATACAACTAATTTGAGAGCTGACTAATTAGAGCTGACTGTCAGACTCAATATACAAACAACTAACCGTGTCAGAGACTGCAACATTGACGAAACTTTCTAGAATCACAGGGCTGAGTTGGTCCATGATCTCGATCATCGGTTTATCATCGTCCTGTAGGACACAAAGCAGACATTCAGGGTCTTTAAGAACAATCATTACCTCTTTTTAAAAATCAGTTTAATTCTTCCTTATTTTACCTCAGTCTGTCCGATGGTCATAAAGAGACTTCTTATCTCTTTGAGGATGGCGATGGCGAGCCTGCGGGTGCTCAGCTGACAGGAGCAGAGCAGTACGAGTGTCAGACCCTCCACAGCGTGCAGCACGGTGGAGTGAGGACCTCGCTCTGCAGGGATCTTCAGGTTTGAACTGGACTGCAGCAGCTGTGAAGAACACATCAACATAGAACAGAGCTGATCATAAAGGTGCATGATTGAAATCAAACCTTGAGTTATTAGATGTTCATTTATGTTACATCACAAGCATTTGAGGAAGTGTTAACAGTATAAATCAAAAGGGCAGAAGAATTCAAACTAATGAGTCCAACTGTAATTTGTCTTTCCAGCTTGTTAAAGGTACAAGAGAACATGATAATTGAAGCAAAGGTGTGTACCTCGGCAGTGTGTATTTTAGCCGTGTCGTAGCTCTTCCCTTGGGCAGCCAGGGTGAGTTTCCACTGTGTGAGCAGTTGCAGCAGTAATTTGAGGGATGTGTCTAACAGGCCCTGGTGGGTGTCTTGGACCTCACGTAACAAGAAGTTAGTGAATCCAAACAGAACGTCGTCACGCCAATCGGAGAAATCCACTAGCAGACTTTGCAAGGAATTCTGGGCAATGAGTCGTAGCTCGTCATCCATGTGGATTGTCAATCTGACAAGCAGAAACAAAAAATCAAAGAGGTGCTTATTAAGAGATAAAAGTGAAAACACTACTAATCACCAATAATGATTGGGCTTATTTGACTTAAAGTCACCCTGAAGATTACCTTCCAGGCACGTCTAAAATCTAACCAGTCTCATCTCTTGAGGTTATATAAGTCTTCCATTCTTATTTGCATATTGTAGTAAATTACTTCTCATTGACAATGACGTCCTGGCTGTGTTATTAGAAGCTTGAGAAAATGACATGTCAATGGAGTGCTAATAATTGGATCCAAGTTCGAAAACAAAAAACTGGGCTAGCAGGAAATTCAGGTTCTTGAACTCCATGGAAAAGGTTTGTAATGTCACACAAACATTAGTAACACTTGATTTGATCTCCTGTTAATTATCTTGGCAGAAAATCAGAGAGCATCTAATAAAAGGCAACTCACCGTGAGAGCAGGTCTATGAGCTCTGGTTTTGACATCCCATCAGGCAGGATGCGTGGAACGGCTGCAACACACGTCCTGAACAAATCAATCTTGGGCTTCCTTTCACCCCTGAAAGGTCAGATTTCAAGAATTACTAGAAATACTTTCAGCATGTTAAACTAATCATGCATTGTGATAAATAACAAGAGTTAATTAAGTTCAGTGCGAGTGAATGGCTTTCACTAGAAACTCATTCAAAGCTTCTCTGCTGAGTCACTCTGGAGTTTTGCCATCTTTAAATGTTTTGGCAGTTGGGATGACAAAGCCTCATGAGAGCTTACGTGATCATATCCTCAGGCTCCTTGTTCAGCATCTGAGCGTTTGTCATCATCATGCAGCGTCCCACCTCTTTGTCCAGGTGTCTGAGTATGTTGTCAATAGCCTTCCGCACATGAAAATAATACTGAGACATTCCTGGGAAAGATGACAGAGGGAAAAAAAAAACTGACATCACTACTCTGCAAATATCAAAGTGGTTTGAAATCTGATGCTAGGCTGCCTTCGCTATGTGAGTCTTTAAAAACAGGGCATTTTAAAAATTCCTGAGGAGGTCACTTTCACTCACCAATCACTTTGGCCTCTTCATCTGTCAGTGTTTTGCTCAGGTATGTCTTCTTCACTCGGAGTGTATGCCCAGAGGGTAAAGTGCAACCAGTGTTAGGCATGGGAGGCTCGCCGTCCTTCTGCTGCAGCTTATCAGCTATGACCAGGAATGCTCTTAGACCAATATTCATTCTCTGCACAGGAAAAGAAACATCATGTTCAACTGTTCACTATCAATATCAAGTATACCATGTTGGTCCTGATGAGATTGGTCCCTGATTAAATTAGGCTTTGAAGAACGAACTGTGTGAAGGAGTCAGACTAGATATATTCATAAATCCTCCCTGAATAAATGTAGGTAGCACGATATAACACAAAGACAATAAAGCAAGATATATCCACTTCAAGGATATCCTGATCAGGACCTAACATGTCAGACAATGTTGAATTCTTACCTCTGGATTAAGACTAAAGGCTTTCGCTGGTTTCCCTACGCAGAGAAGGTCAAAGATAATCTCTCTCATGGCAAAATCCAGTCTTTCCTGCAATAAAATATGAATTAAAATAATGCGATTAATGTGAAGAAAGGAGGTGTCATCTTCCAGGTATTCACTGAGTGTGACTTCTCTGTATCAGTGTCGCTACCTGAGCAATAAACTGGATGATTTTGACAAAGATGTTGAGAGGCATGTCTCTGGGTACCACACTGCGGGATCCTTTGGGGAAAAGTGTTGTTATAACGGTGTTGAGGCGGCTGTGGATGAAAAGAAAAGAAACCATGAAGAGAAATCCTCTGACAATTGTTAAAACCTTTCACAGAGGATGGTATAGAATAGACTTTAAAGTGGTTCATCGATCGAAAGGAGTTTTTACTCAGACATGTTTACTCTGGACCTAATTAACCTGTTTTAAAAGTCTGGCTTGACCTGTTAAGGATGTCTGAGGTGGGCTCAAGCCTATAATAACTTATTTAAGCTGCTGATAAACCTGTGGGCCGCCAGCTCTGACAGTCTGGTGTAGACTGACTCCAGCTCTGCTCTGCTCTTCATCTCCATAACATACAGACAATTCTTCTTCCTTTAAAGACCTGTTACATGAGTAACAAGAACAGGTGTTCTGGTGTAACACTGCTACTTAAAAAACCTTTTTGATCTGGTTTTAAAAGTTTCTTCAGTTCAAATGTGTTTCATTCTGTGACATGTATTAGCTTCTAACAAGTATTTACAGACTATAAAAAGTTACAGTTACTTGAGAACTGTACATTCATGTCTACTCAGAGTAAAAATTGCAGTTCATTCTTTCTACTTCTTTGGCTATCCTTCCAAAATACAGCATATAGGAGATAGAGATATTCACCCTTGTGTTGCAGTGTTGCTCTCACACTTAATTCTGATCATGTAGACCCACAACAGTCGATACAAGGACTCCAATGCAACACGAGCCATTTTAGGATCTCTACTCTGTAATGAAATGAGAATCAAAAAAGAAAGTCAGTGACGACACAATGTTGCAACAACACGCTACCTCAGAAAGAACATTCAAAAAAGAAATGTCTGCTTCTGTTTCACTTCTGAATTGTTTCTTGTAAAACAAAGAGGCACACTTGTACCTTCATGCAGCCAGGTATTTCTCTCTTCTAAACAAAGACCACTGTAGTTGTAACTACAAGCTGCAGTTTTGCAGGTTTGCAGGTGACATTACCTTCAGATTGGAGAGGCAGTTGTTGAGGAAGACATGCCATCTGTTGAGGAAGAACTGTTTCTGGCTCACACACAGCAGGCACGTCACCAGCGGGTAAAACGCCTGTGCAAAGAACAGGCAGTGTTCACATCTCTTCTCTCATTAACAGACATTTGTTTCATAGAAGTTACAACTAAGACATTCATTGGGTTTGATTTTCAAGGCTGTCCTTTGATTGGATAACTGAAAGCTTTCACTTTATCTGTGAACCATATCAGCTTAAGTGTATCTAAGATTAACCAGTTTTTCTTTGAAGATATAAATGAGTTTTTTCATCTTCTTTGCTGACAATGCATTGCTCATAAAAGAGACTCTGAGCCATAATCGCTGCCTCAGGGGATTGTACAGCTCCTGTAGGGGCAGTGTGCTGTTCCATAAGGGTTGTTGTTTCTTGATTTCACTCCGAACTGCAGTGGTGAATGCTCTATAGAAGCCACATTACAGGGAGCTGACAACATTCACACAAACAGTCTGCACTGCTTTCATTGTTGTTTCAATTCTTTGAAAAGGCAGCCTGTGTTCCCTCATAAATTATTTCTTCTGTGGATAACGCCGTTGACCACACTAGAGCATAACACAAGAGTGACTTTGAAGTGCTGGAGTGTTCACAGAGACCACAGGCATCCGCACAATCTGAGCATGCAGAGGATGGTGTCAGGGTGAAAACAAAGAGGTGGACAAAAACACGCAGGGCCACACAAGGACAAACAGCTAACTATCAGAGTCAGTTTGTTTCCTGCTGAGTAACTGACCAGCGAGTGTTTCTTCCTGGAGGACAGGTCCAGGGTTGTGTCATACAAGCTGTCCACAAAGTTCCTCAGGCAGGGAACGTTCACCTCGTTCTTCACGGCCTGGAACAACATCAAACATAGTCACTTAGCGAGACAAAGTAGTGCCCTTCCCTGTGTCAATAAAATATTATGTGAGGATATGTATACGCTGGATAAAATAACACTTACAGCTGCAACAGGAACCAAGATTTCAACAAAGAGACCAGCCAAGGCATGCTTGATGTCCTTGTCCTTCACTTCAAGGAAATACTGAGCGCACTCCTGTGGAAAGACAGAAACCAGTTCATTAAGAGTTTTATAACTTGATACAGTATGGTAAAACTAAAGACTCTTCATACATTTACATGCCAAAGCTAAACACCGCTAATGTCAAAGGGCAAGACATGACTGGATCCTTATCAACTTGTTATTAATTTATTTGAGGCATTGCATTGTAACTTATTTATGTCTATTGTACCTGCATGAATTGAAAAGAAGCTTCAAAATCCTCCACAGGGTACATTTTAATCCGGAAGAACTTGACCCCCATGATGAGGCTGATGGTACTCTGGACTACATATGGACTCTGCTCTTTCTGTCGCAGCTCCTTCAGCTCTGTCATAAACTTCTTCTTCACAGCAGGAAACCTGAGAGAGAAGAGAAAAAAAGAAGACACTGGATATGGTTCTATAAAAAGACATGACTGCAGAGCTCAGTCAAACAAATCCCAAATCAGCACTTCCTCAGAAAACTTCCTCTGTTCAGAGTTGTGACGCTGTGAGAATACAGTGACAATATTCAAGGGGCCCTCCTCCCAAAAATAATCTGCCCCCCTTGTCTCAGCCTAAAAATGGAGAGTGCGAGTCTGTGTCCTAAGATGAACTCTTCATCCAGCACCTGATCCCCTGCCCAAATTGAACCAGAGATGGGATTCTTCAACTGGTCTAAATTTAGAAGACAATTCATCATGGGAGCTCACATACGCATCTCTTTACCTCCTTAGTAGGGGCTCAGAGTACTCCAGCTACTGAACACAGCTGTGCCAGTGAGAGGATTGAGCTTTGTTATTGCTATGGACACAAAAAGTGAAAAAGAAGCTACATTTAAAAATATTCTAAATGATTCATGATTCACCAAATGACCTCAAAGAATAGTTCAGTTTACAGTTCAGCTTTAAATCCTCTCTGCTAAGTGTCCCTCTCAGGATATAAAGCAGGTAACACTCTGGTCAGGAGGTATGTAGTGCCCTCATCAACTGCATCTCTATTTTAAGGTATTTTTCCTTGCTGCAGTGATCTGAAAACTTCAAATAGAAAGACATCAATTTCCAGTCCTAGTTTGGTGTGAAGGGGACCTGTTCAAAAGTGTGTCGTTCCTCCAGTACGTTCCAGTCTCTTGAAGCGGGAAATGTTTTGCAGGAAGGCTTTGAAAATGGTAACATGGCACAATGAAGTGGCACAAAACCAAAGATCAACAGAGCAGACGATGAAGAGAGAACACAATGATCTTTAATTATGTAATCAAAGTTTTTTTTTTTAGTACTCACTTTGACTGGGCTAACACTCCAATGATCTCAGCATAGAGGTCTGCTACAGTGTGCATGTTGCCAGTGTTTGGACCATGATACCTGTGCAACATAAGGCAAAGAAGACAAATATTAGAGATGTTAAAACTATCACGGAGAGAACGTACACAGGAGGATGAAGGTGAGATCTTACCCCTCTTTGTATCTAAAGTGCTTAAAGGCTAAACTAATGACTTCATTGACCAAGTTGTCCAGGACCGGATGGAGAGGCATCTAGAGACACAAACAGGACAGAACAGGGCATGAGAATAAAGGTTTACATAAACATCTATCTGCAAGCTAATGATCATGATGGGTTCCAACAAATGCAAATGATTACAGCTTAACATCTGTAAGGATTATTAGAACACATTTCAACCTTCTACTTTCAGATAACCTGATCTGGAAATGTAGGTACAGACAGATGTGTGCTGACTTTACAGCTCTCCAAAGCCATCTTTAAGAGTATTAGAGTTTCTATCCCTCTGCTTATAGCCTCATCAATGATTACCCGTCCATATGACACATAACAACTCCATGGTCTCCTACCATAACACGGTATCATGTAAAGCCTACAAATCACACTTAATGCATTACGTTAACTCAGATTGGACTTCAGTATCATCCGTCTACAAGCACACTGTTTATAATTTATACCATGAGATGTTTGCACTGACCCTAACCCTATTCGACAATAAACTGTACAGCTCTTCCACTATTGCCATTGTACATATGTGTATTGCATTCTATTGTTTTTTATATTTGTATTCTTTAATGTTTATCTTGTTCTAAAACTTTTTTATTCTCTCATTGTTTCTTTGCACCAAAAAAAGCAAGACAGATTGCTTGGATGTGAAAACCCATGCAGCAATAAACCAGTTCTGGTTCTGATATTTTTTGAAGCAAGCAAGTTAGTAGTTGAAACTACAGCCTATATGTTAATTTTCTTGAGTAGTTGAAGAGTAGACAGCCTTTAATGTTTATGCATAAACCAAATCAAAGCTCAGAGGGCACAGATATATTCCTGGGTGAAATGGACCCCCTCATTCTGTGCAGAACAAAACCAGTAAGACTGCACTTTTGTTATTACAGCTAGCTTTTAAAATATAACAAATTTCCATTCACGTATGACTATGTCAGTAAAACAGCAACTCATATTTTAAAGATACTATTCATCAATTTGAATTGTATTTCTGTTCAACAAAATGTGAAAAAACAACAAAGCATATATCAACCATGACAGGCTGAGAGTGAACGCTTTATTGAATCAAATAATAAGATTAAAAATCACACAACAGAGTTAAGACTCGTCACCTGTTTTAGAACCTCTATAAGTACAAGAGAGAAGATGAAGTCGATGGCCAAATCCCTCCTTTCAAGTAGATAATCTCTCTGCTGCTCATCACTGTCAGAGAGGGAAAAAAAATCGAGATCAACAGGTTTGCTATTAATACACAGCTCATGTGACGACCATCTTTGTTTCTCCGCTGGTGATTCATTGTTATTAAAAGGATTAATTTAGTGAGTCTCACTTTTTGGACTTGGTGTTGGCTCTCGGCCGGTACTCGTGCAGCTCCTCCTCGAGTCCATTTTGTCTTTTGTACCAGTCGAAGAGAGTGCGCAGTATGGAGGGGAGACAGTACTCAGCCAGCGAGCTCATGGTGCTTATCAACTGAAAGAGAAGGACATACATGCTGAGATAGCAATCAGTGCTTCCTTTGTTTATTTGTGCAGCAATTTAAACCAAAATCTCAGCAGCATGAGTAGATACAATCAAATGTAATATATCCTACATTGTGAAAACAAAAGGAGTATGAAACAAAATCAGGAAGCTTTTAAGTCAAAAGCTACAGATTAAGGGGAGCCAGTCTTCCTTTAGACTATACTCAGGGAGAAAGGTGCAGCATGGGGCAGCCACCCTTAGTCCGGGGGGGGAGGTGGCAGGGGCGAGGGAAAGGAAGGAACGGGTGGGATGGGGCTGGGCACACAGGAAGGGAGGAGAGCCTGGTCAGACCGGGGAACACAGCGAGCCCTTCATTCAGCGCGAGGCTCGAGAAGAATCCTGGCTCTGTGTGGCTACTGAATGGCCTCACGCAGCAGCACAAACACACTCCTGTGGCTGTGAAAGAGCTCTCTCTGCAGAGCCACAGACCTGCTAGACACACCTAGCACAGAGTCAGTGCCAGCTCACAAGGTAAACACCCTTGCCCTTCACTGGATATGAAAGAGCTTTTTGGATGTAAGCAGCACATTCACCCATCAGCGCTTTTATGGTACTGTGCATCATACTAAAGCTGGATTTAAAATGTGGAAGGTGATTTGCATACTTTCTTTTAGGGAGAGGCCAAACTGATCATTGTTAGAGTAATATGTATCAACTTGCAGATAACAATACAACATGCAGCAGCACAAATGATCATGTCATTATTATTTCCCTCAGTGAAATGAATGCAGCACTTACTTGGTCAAACTGAGGATCTTCTCCCCTCTGCAGCGACTTTGTTAATGGCTTCTCCTAAAAAACAGAGAGTAGGAGTCATTTTTGAGGTTTTGCAGGTTTGTATTTTCACAGATTTTTTTTTACACACACTGGCAAAGTTTTCAGAGTTGGGTCTGGGGGTCATTAATCTCCTCGCCCTGTTGGAAGTGCGCGTGTGTATGAGCATGTGGCAAGCTTTAGAAACAGGGACTCATTACAGCTGAGCTAATGAGAGAGCCATCAGTCAGTCTGATGCCAGCCATGAGCGGGCAGGGGCAGATATTAGAGACGGGACTTCCATGACAGCTTCCATTATTACAGTCCTCCATCATCCCAGATAAAGACCTCTGTGAGGGATCTTGGTTGAGCACAGGCGTCTTGTGCAGAGGACACTCCTGTAGATGGTTTCCTGATTCTCTGCATCATTTTATAATCGTAGATCATTGTGCATGTTAGGAAAATTAGGATGGATTGAGGAGAGTTTAGACCACTAAACACATTTTCAAGACCTCAATAAAAGAAGTGACTTGTAGATTTGAATCACACACTGAAGTTTTTTTCTTTAAGATATTTCTGATTAGTTTATAAACCTGTGTGATTAAGTCTGTAAGAGACAAAAGTGCTTGAAATGCTTTGGCTTGATGTAGAGTGGCACTAATGGATCGTAGGCAAGCACAGAAGGAGAAGTTTTTATATCCACACTTGGCCCACATAATCTAATCTTGCACAAATGAAACCATCTGCACTCCACCTATTTTCTCCTCCACTACTCTGCCTGTCCTTTTCTCCAGACAGCAGATCAGAGCACATCACTTACTTACAGCAATTATTCTAAAACAGCTTTCTGTCTGATTCGTCTGTCACTGACGTTACGTGGGCTGATGGTTATGTAGCTGTCCCTCCTGCGCTTTCCAGGACAGCAGCTCAGCTCCATATTTGATGAACCTTTCAGTCCTCGGACAAACGCACCAACCGAAGGAGCTGATCTGAGCTGGAGTGGCTGGACTGTCTGCTTTTAAAGACTGCTTTCTTTTCGTGGCTGTTACAGAAACACTGGTTGTATTCAAGCATCTCACAGATAAGATATATAACATTCCTACATAAAGTACCCAAAGGGAACTGGATTTTTTATCTGTGTTTGATTCACTGATATTGGAAGCAGACCATTGAACATGATGGATTTTAGTTGAATGATGAGCAGCAACTACACGCTACTTCTACGAGACAGAGCTAAACAATCACTCATCCCGTTCTCCACTGAGAGGAAAAACAAACAGACACATCCATGTGATTCTCCAGAGGGAGTTACACCAACACAAAGGGCTTGCACACTTTCCCTGTGGTAATTAACACTCCCCTGCAGACTAGGCCCATGACTAACAGCTTCCTATAAATCACAGCCTCTAAAACTGGGGAGTCCACGTCCACGGCAGCCACAAATAAGCCTCTAAATCAGTGTCTCAACTATCTTTGGGATCTGTTTCTTTTTCCTTGTCTGTTACACACGTTAAGGGCATGAATAGCATGTCTAATTATTTGCTTCAGATCCATTCATTCCTCATTTAGTTCTTTTCACTTCACAAAACCAAAAATGCTCCTGTTACAACTCATGTGACAGAAATACTACGAAAAAAATCTCTTGGTTTCTTTTCATGTTGCAACGTGTTGTTAACTCTGATGGGGAATAACAAAGGGTCAACTTTGTTGGTAAAAGCTACAGAGTTAGGGGCCATAAAGCTTAATGTTTGATTATTATTTCTGAGAGTATTTCTGAAGATTTTCTCAGTAAAATTGATCAGCTGGTTCGTTTTAGCTGACTTACAGCAGCATTTGTGAGACAGTAATGTGTCTCTGGCAGCAGGTGGTGAGTGGCTCTTCCCCGTTTGCCTGACTGTCTGTCAGCACAGTTATTTATGACAGCTGATGTTTGGCTTCAACCTCCTCTGGACCAGAAGGTGTTCAGAGTTTTGTTTGGCATCTTTTTTGAGTATATCATATTTTGCAGAAATGTGCAGCCTGAGGAGGATTTATTTACAATATGAAAACAAAAGATATGACAAAAGATAGAAAAGTTACTAGTTAGTACCAAGTGCATTCTATTAACTGTGTGAACGACCAGAACCTTTGACGTTCTAATGAATACTAAAGTCCGAAGTGTGTCCTTGGTTAAAAAAAAACAGGATTTGGCAGATACCTGAAAGTCTCAAACTATTCAGATGGAAGCGATGATTATTTTCACAACTTACTCATAAATCTGCAGATATTTTCTAGGTTCATCAATAAATCTTGCAAAAGAAGAATGAAAAGTAACCAAGAAATAGGCCGTCACATTTTCATGAGTCAAGCTGTCCTCTTGTTCTGTTCCAAAGGTCAAAGATGCACACTTTACAATCAAATAAAACGGCCACCAATCAATAAATGGGTGTAGCTTTAACAAGAACAAAAGAGTCACCTTTGTCATTTCTGTCATTTTTCAAGCTATATAAAACATAAGAGTACTCCTACCTCTTAGAGAGAAATTAAAAAAGCGTGCTGCTTTTCTTGGTCACATATTTGTTTATTCACCTACTTAGGGCTCGTGACTCTTAGTCAAACCTAAAATGACATTTGAAGACATCATTCTTGGCTTTTCTTTTGGTAGGTGTTGTGTCCTCCATTTCCCAACACTTCAATAAAAAGAAATGATTGAGTGCTTAACACATTTCTAAACAGGAGATCGATCAAAATTAAAGTGAACTGTGGCTAAAATATGCACATTATGATGCTTAAAGAGTCAAATGATTGTTCATATAAATACCAGTGGCTCTTGCAAGTATTTTGCTAATGATCTCTCACATAAAAACAGTGTTTAGTTGAGGCTATTTGCCCTGTTTCACATGTGTAAGTCATTTGAGGTTCACCAAAGAGAGACTTCCCTGCTGAGCTACTCAGATGGATTCATTGATTGAACTTTCCAGGCCCAACAAGGTGAAAACACTTCCAAAGACACTGATACATGCAGGAGTTTTATGAATATATCATACATATATCATCAATGAATGAGGACATTTCTGTGCTGCTCCTTTTTGAAATCTTCATTACATGTTCCATTACAAAGCATTTCAAATTACTTTAACTTGTACTTGAGTATTTGCCAAATGTTGTATTGGCAAAGAATCTAAATCCTCCCTCTTCAACTGTGTGTAATTCATTCCTTTCAAACCACCTATTGTGGGCCTGTCTGCAGACTTCCTGTCTGACCTCGTTATGGTGGTTCACAACCTGTGGGTCAGGACACCCACAAGGGGTCACAGGATGACTGACAGGCAGCAAACAAGACACAAATTCTGCTACAGAAAACTGTGATATTTCGGGGGGATGTTTCTGTAGCTTTTTGTTTCACTTTTTCTCTACAATGTCATGAAGTTCTGTCAGATGCTAGAATATTTCAGTTGAGCAGTCTTTAACAAAAATAATTAAGCTCTGATTCAACAGCAACAACAATGGTTTGACCTCAGTTTCCTTCAACATCACCGACATCAGGGAAAACCTGCCAATGTTCACTGATGTATGAAAACAAGAAACCCTCCAGCCAGTCACTCTCTGCAGACTCACCAGCGGCTCGGCCATGATGATACGGATCTTGCGCTCTGAGATGGTGGTGAAGTTGGCGAAGAGGCTCTTGAGGACGTACTCGCCCGGCTTGCTTTCCGGGTCGATGCTGATGGGCATCATGGCTGGGGGACCCTTCTCTCCTTGGGGACAGCAGACCGGAGGGAGGGGTGGTTTACTGTATCCGTTCCCAACGGGTGAGGCTGTGGAAACAACCCAGAAAGAATATGACGTTAGATGGTTTTGTTAAGCCAAACATTGCTAATTCAAGCACAAATGAGTGGGACAGGATCAGCCACAAAGAGAGATCAGCAGACAGAGTTTTACTGAGAAGTTTCCAAACATGGACATAAAGTTCCTGACATTTTGAACATTCCTAAGGGAGACCGTCCAGAGGGCACCGGCCTGCCCTGACTCTGCTCCTTCTTTCCTACTGCTACAGTGAACACAGCACATATGGAAATCAAAGCTCCATGGCCAGCAGCTGGTGTTTTCATTTCGTACCAAAGATGTCATTGCCCTTTGAGGGAAGCAAAAATCTTATGCATGTGACCGTCCTGCAGCCGGGGTTATGCTGCGGTGCACGTTTAATTGCAGATTCGCTCAGGCCATGAAACCCTGCAAACTAACACACAAGTTAAAATGTACCTTGGTGTCACAGTCTGCTGCGTCTAGACACAAAAGTGCCAAATATAGTAAAAGAACTGCATGGAAACAGCTCATTACATCCATGAGATAACTCCTCGCTGTCCACCTCACAGGCCGCCATAAATCTGATGTGTAAAATATTCAGAGGTTTTGGGCCGCACAGAAAAGACTTACTGCCTCACAACAAGAACCACATTTTCTCAGCTGCTGCTTTCTGTGTGAGTGAAAGTCCAATGTGTGTGTAATAAATAAATGTGACTGGACAGAAAGTACAGCAGCAGCAGTACAGCCTGCAGTGTGTTAGGAGCACACTGCACCTTTACTACGTCACAACTCAAAACAAGGGATATCTGCTCCTGTAGTAAACATCGTGTTGTATCTGATGTTTAGTTTATGGTTCAAAACTGAACACACATTTTTCTAAAAATGTCAACAGTACATAAAACACTGAGAGTTTCCCCTGAGTTGACAATGTGAGAAGTTGTTGTTGTTTTGAAGGAGAGTATTTATGCTCTTGAACCAACTGAATTCTTCATAAGTTTAAGTTTTTGTTTCCCATTCAGCAGAAGTACAGTAGACCTGTATGTAATGTTTAAACACAACCCATGAGGCAGATCTAATAAGCCTTGTAATTTCAGTGATTCATGTTCATGCAGTCAAGTTGTGACAAGACAAAAACTTATTGCATGTATTTAGCAGAGGAATCAGATAACCAGTAATTAAATTTAATGACCTCTGCAGTCTGCCAAAAGACAAATCAGAAGCAGAAACCATCAGTTTCCTTGCAGATCAAAGGTTGAGAGGATAAAAGTAGCTCTAATGAATTGCCTTAACTGCTTTGCAAAAAACGATTACGCATGTGCAGGTGCAGGTGCTTTCAGGAGACTGCAAACAAATGCACACAAAGTCAAACTGATTGATTTCAAACATCAGCACATGTCTGAAGGCAGAGCAGGAACAAGCAGGATGTTGATTTCTCATCAGTGGCTGTGCAGCTCTGAGAAAGATGCATAAAACAACTGGATAAACACAACAGCTCTAGTAAACATTTCTTCTTCTTCTTCAGATCTTTTTGGGACACACACACGGTTTGGATGTGTGTCAAACAACACCCAGCACGTGTGGGGGATCGCGTGCTGTTTTCGGAACATGCTCCCCTCACTCATGGCCACTCCGCACCTACCCAGGCCTTTGATGAAGCTGATGACGCTGGCCTTACTCCAGCACACGGCCGTCCCGTCCATAGTGGGGAAGGAGGATGTGGTGTCCAGGGTTGTCCTGAATTAAAAAACCAAATCCTTGCTAGTAAAATCCACAAACGTCCATGTCGTGTGTGTCAGAGGGCTCTGTCCTGCTGGGCACAGTTTCCATGGCACACAAGAGAGCCAACAGCAAGTGTGCTTTAAAAAGTGGGAGTAGTGTTTGGTATGGGAGCTCTCTCTCTCTCTCTTTCTCTCTCTCTCTTTTTCTCTGAGCAGCTTCTGCTATGGCTTCCTCTCGCCTTGTGACCAAGCGGTGCCTTCCAAGAGTGAAGGTCAGGCAGGAATTTTTAGCTGAGGCACAGCGCAGTGACGAGGGCCTACATGCTATGGTGGCATAGTTATGTGTCTATATTTATCCTGGGGTACACACACCATACTGACGGAGCAGCCCTCCCCTTTCCTCCACCTCTGGGATCCTGCCACAAAAAGCAACAACCACCGGAGTGTAAACACTATTCCTGATCAGGGAATTCTCCCTTTCAGGAAAGTTTCTCTTTGAATTAAAGACTTTATCAGCACTTCTGAAAGTTTTCACTCAGTTAAAGAAAGTCTGGATGGAACCACTGCTAATTAAACCAACAATTTCAAGGCACAACATGCTTGATTTACTAAAATCCATGTATCATTATACATAATTTATCCCATGTTTATGATTTAAATTGGAGATGGGAGGAAGAGAAAGCAACCAGTGTCCAGTTCAGCCCTTTCTGTCTCTCTGTACGAAGCCTCAGACGCGACATGTGACTCTGCAAACAAGGAGCTCGGACACGGCGTGCATTACATCATCGCTGTGCTGGAAACACCCTGAGCATGGTGGTGCTCCCAAGAGGACAATGCAAACAGGCTAACAAGTGTCTCTCTGGGGCACATATACATACACACACACTTAGGAAGAATGCAGCTCCCTTTATGCATCCACAGAGACTGTCCCGCTGAGTAAACAACCACTTTAGCAGCCGTTTGTGAACAGAGTGGGAGGATATTTAGATACCACTGACCTCCTTCCCTGGACCAGAAATTCCAGTGTCAACATGGACCTTTGGGAGAACTTCATACAGCTACAGTGAGAAACTCTGACTCTGCACTTTTGGCACAAGTAGCAGGCATGCAAGCTTTGAAACTGCAAATCATTACCTATATTACCTCTTCTCCAGCACTGTACAGCGTTCATATTTTACACTTCCTGGATGGGAATAAAAAGGCACTGTTCTAAGGTGCTTAGCTAAAGGTGGCTGCCTGCGTCATGAGTAGTATGGGGGGAAAGTCTGTTGGCAGGTTTTTCGATCATAAAGTTAGGGTCACAGAAAAAAAACAGGGCCCCTGTTAACAACGTGTGCCATACTAGATGCATGACTCTGTTAACGATTCAATTATACTGACTGTATTTCCATATGAAAAGGAGACCAGTACGTCACCAGAGCCTATATTTCAAATCTGACTTCATTTGTTTGAACAAATTCCAGTGAAACGTCCACAATACCTGCTGCAAACCTCTAAGAAGCAGGAGTTGATGCTGAGCTATTTTCTGTGGAAATATTTATCAAAAGAGGAAGCAGCAGCTGGAGCTAATGGAGCAATAACATCTAAATACTTTCACATTATCAGAAGTTCACAAGTTAAGAGTCTAAGAAAGGGAGGGAACTATAAGAGACCTCTGTGAGACGCAAACTCAAAATTTCAACTGGAAATAGTCTTTTAAAGCAGACTAACATCATGCTTCAGGACATCAAGTGTCTGTTTAACCCTGCTGTTATGTTCGTTTCTCTGGGACAGCAATAATGTTCCTGGGTCAATTTGACCCGGGGCATATTCAATTATCCGAATGCGTCAGAACCCAAAAAAATCCCAATAATTAACTCAAGATTTGAACTCAATTTTAACACAAGATTTAGTCCATTGGTGTTCTCTAATTCTCAGATCATGGTTCAATGAGGGTAACTCACTTGTTTTTCATTTAAATTAATGTTAAAACTTTTTTTAATGTACATTGGAAAGCCCTAAATATAAATACAATAGTTTTACATGACATAGATTTTTGTTTATTTTATTTTGCATTTTGATTTTTTTTTTTTTTTTATGAAGTGATGTTGATAAATTAACACGACACCTCTTCTGTCACATGCTGCCCAGATTTCTATAATGCATTTAGCTGGTTTGGAAGGCATATATTACCTAAAATAGACTTTAAAAAGGGTCAATTTGACCCGCAACATAACAAGAGGGTTAAATGTCTGTCTCCCTTTTCTACTGAAGCAGGAGATATTTAGATAGGTACTAATTCTGCAATATTGTCCTATAAACACTAAATCTCATAAATAGAGAATTAATATGCACTCAGTTGCATACTGGAGAATGCTTTTAAACATGGTCACTTGAACAAAACAAGTACACAATGTGCACAACTTGATTCTATAACACTCAATAAATGGTTAGTGAACCGGATAACATATTTGACTTCTGATCTGGAGGGCATCACTGTGCTCGGCTCACTGCAGCTCATCTCCTTTTCTGATTGGCTGATGCTGGACCAGCCTTCGGGCTTGTTAGAACACCAGGCCTGACGCTGCAGCTGCACAATGCCAGTGCTGTGCTGCTGGTTGTCAGTGTTTTATTAGTGCTGAACACACTGACTTATGAGGCACCGGGGTCTAAAAGGGCCTTGACTTTGTTTACATTCTGTGTACACAGTAACGAATGCAGGGCAGGGAAACACATACTGATGTTTCCAGGCACTAACAAGCACATTTTGAGTTCTTATAGATTCATAAGTAATGAGATGAATCAGTCATTTCTTATATGATTCCCCAGTAAGGGATCAATAAAAGGACATCTATCTTCCTTCTTATATCAGCATCAAGCATCTCTGGAATCCTGGTGCCGTTAGATTTGATTCACTACACTGTCTCTGTTGCCATCTTATGATTCATTACATAACAGCTGTTAAAAAAGGGAGCAGAGAGATGAGATTGGAAGAACATTTTTCTAAATGAAAATGTTAAATTTATATCTGTGGGTCAGTGCTGCTGATACAGTACAAAGACTGCCTGTGATTTATCAGCAAAGTGACCCACTGTGGGGATTATGCAACATCATCAGGAGATGGCTCAATGTTGAGTGTGTATACAGGGACAGCATGTCCTGCGGTGTCTCTTTACATTCTGATTCAGGAGATACACATACTAGCACTGCTTGCCTGATGTGAAATAGCTCTAGTTGGTAAATTTTAATTAGCTATGTATACTGCATGTGTTTCACTGGCTGAGGTTCTACTTCCTGGCTTGGCTGTAGCCTAGTTTTCTTCATGTCTGTTTGTTTTTCTTCCAAAAAGAATCCATATTTATTATCCACATCTTATATCTATCATGAAACAGAATTATGCAGATATAAGATGCAGAAGGGCCTCCTTTCCTTCCACATGGGCCGGATGGACGTCTGTGAAGCTGAGAGCTCTGGACAGAATATGCAACCGAGCTGAACCTCCACTAATCCTATTACTGTGTCCTTGCACTTAATAAGAGCTATTCAGCGTCTGTCAGGGACTCTCAGACCAAAGCAAAATCAGGATGGACTTTAAAGTGAAGCAGCACAAAAGAGATGCTGAATCATCAACAGCAGAACTTAAAAACACATAGGGTAATCTGAGTAATAGTAACCCGCAGTGCTGCGTGATGAGAAACTTCTTCTTAGTTGATAGCTCCTGCGAAATACTCATAGTTATGTCTCTGCTGTTGCTAGGAAACAACTGAAAAACCTTGAGAAAGCGTGGTGTTCTGTTGCTAAAAGTATGATTTTCCAAGTTTGCAGCATCTGCCATTCTGTGCAATGATACCAACCCTATCTGCATAAGGCAACAACAGGACAGAGAGGCTCCAAAGTCAGGCTCCCAGAGGACCTGCAGCTTCAGTCAGTCAGCTGAGCATAGACAGCACAGTAACAACAACAACAACAACAACAACAACAACAACAACAACAACAACAACAACAACAACAACAACAGCAAGAGACAAACTGCTACTCACTGCCACTCCATGATTTCAGCAAGGATTTGATGCTGATCTCAAAGAAGCCTGAGTCCTGCTGGCTGGTCATGGCTGCAGCTTCCTGTTGAGTGTCCCCCCCTCTAGTTGATCTCTCGAGGTACAGCTTCCGTCCACAAGCAGCAGCAGCAGCAGCCGAGCAAGGACCAGCAGGTAATGCGTGCCTGCTGTCACCTCTCTGTGACGCACAATGCTGTGCTGACAAGACACTGAGAAAACACACCAGTACTGCTTTACCCCTCCTCTTGTGTCCCGTCCCTGGCTATCAGCCCTCTCTCTCTCTCTCTCACTCTCCCACTCTCTCACTCTGCTTACATCTCTCCCTCTCTCTCTCTCTCTCTCTCTAGCTGTGGCAGGCAGTGGGCGGCAAAGCAAGCTCCCTTTAAATAACTGCGCGGAGGCTGAGAGTGCAGGAAGCAATCCTCTTAGCGGAGCACAGTTAATAATAACTACTGTTTGTCTGTGTGCGGGCCGGGCTTGATAACGAGGACAGTGCAGGGCTTGTGAGTCTTTCAGAGAGACAGGGAGCATCTCACAGGTCACCATCAGTGACGGAGGAAAGGGAGGAGGACTGGGGAAAAACTGACACATTACAGAGAACATCTGGGACAGCAGCAGAGGGAAGATGACACTGAAGTGATCAGCAGGCAGACGGGATTAACTACACACAGGGGATCTGCATGAGCAGGGGCTGACTGTTGGCTTTTAACCTTTTTACTTCTTAACCACAGCCGTCTTTAAACAGTTACATCATACGTCCATTATTTGATAAATCTGGGTTTAAAAAATAAAATAAAAAAGGAAACATTTTGCTATAAATTGCAGTAAAACTGGCTAAAAATGAAACCTTAAAACGACTCTTTTTAAATGAATTCAGAGGAATCATTCCCCTGCTGCTCTCCCTGAATAAGCATCAACTGAATCCAATATTAACAATATTTTTCAAAGTAAAAAGCAGATGCATGTCATCAACCATATGGCCTTTAAAATACATTCTCCACTCCCTCTTCCTCTTCCGCCTTTCAGCACTCTCAGTATAATCCCATCACAACTCTGTCTGTCCATCAAGCGACAGCCACTTGACCTTCATTATGTAACGCACTCTGTGATGGAGAAGCCATCGCTGCATGCTGCAGTGTGTGTGCAGTGTAAACAGACATCCAGGAGCTCAGGTGGCCTGACTAAACCCGGGACATTGAGAACTGAACTGTGGGGCCTGTATGGTTTGAGCTCTGTGACATAGTATACAGTATGTTTGTGTGTATTCCTCGCCCTCCCTCCTTCCCACAGCACAGACTTTGTTTTGATTTTGGCACTGCTGAATAAACCACCTCGCACAAAAGCGCTCTTGTGACTTGTGTGGACATTTTACAAGGGTGGTGTTTTCAACTTGTTGCTCTTAATGACACACACACACACACACACACAAAACACAAACACACACAAAACACAAACACACACACACACACACACACACACACACACACACACACACACACACACACACACACACACAAAAAAAAATGTGTCACTTCAGTGATGCCATAACAGCTCAATACCCCAAGAGACACAACATCAGAGAGCTGCTTTCTTTGATAATTATGTGAGGAAAATGACTGCTGAGCATGTTTGCACTCTGAATTATGCTAAAAAATATCAGATATATAAATGAGACCTTCATAAGAGGTTTAAAGCACAAACTCTAAACCTCACACCGGCTCTCTCTGTAGGTTACCATCTCTCTGATAATGAGCACATTTATTGGCAGGATGAAAAAAAGTGACAGTTCTGCAAAGACACTCTGTTCTCTGATGTGATGAGATCATGTAAGGAAAGAAATCATTCACCAGTTGCCATGTTTACAGACTTGGTGTGTTTCAGCTCCACACATACAGTCTATTAAACAACACATATTATGATGGGAAAGGAAAACACAACACTGAATAAGGGATGACCTGGACTAATATCGCCACAGCAAACAATGAATAAGGAGATGCAGAGATGAACTCAAACTGGATTCTTTAAACCAGGGGTGTCAAACATACGGCCTGTGGGCCAAAACCGTCCCGCCAGAGGTTCCAATCCGGCCTGTGGACGACTTCCCAAAGTGAAAAATGACAGAGAAGTTTTTCAATAAAAGTAACTGCTTTCATAACAAAATTCGTAAACTTTATAGAGCACTTCAAGATCCAATCAACACTAAAGTTTTCATATATGTCAAGGAGTGGTGGATCCACCTTTATCGTGCGCATGCTTACCATACATGTGCGTACGTCATAGGTGCGCTCCATCACTACTAGCACTAGCACTAAACCTCTGTATGCAACACTCCAGCACGCAAACTATGCTGGAGCAGGGGAGTCCATAATACAGTTTCAAATACATACAACTTTACCTTCTTCATTATTATAATCTCTGTTCTTTGGCTTTTAACATTACCCTCTGTGTGTCAGGTGACTGGGAATATCATATTTGTCTGCACTGAGACTCATCAAGGCGAAAAATACAACAGCTGTTTTTCTAAAAAGATAGTTCATGAAATGTGAACATTTTCAGAATTTACTTGTATCTTTTTTGCACTAAAACAAAGGGAAACATTTAGAGTTGTTCTTCTCTATAGGTTATTATGTTGTGATTTTACTGGTCTGGCCCACTTGAGATCAAACTGGGCTGTATGTGGCCCCTGAACTGAAATGAGTTTGACACCCCTGCTTTTAAACAGTGAACACACACACAAGTTACTTCCATGACTTCTGCATCAGTTATAATCTGGTCAGCCTGACATGCCATGTCCAGTAAGAGGCCCTCTGAGGGGCAAACAGTTATGTAATGCCCTCGATGAATAAATGTAGCTTTTTATTTTTTTCCAACATGGCTGCTAACAAGGAGGAAATAAAAGCATTGCATGGCAACAAGGAGAGTGATTGTTAGTAAACATGGACATGGTTATAATGCAAAACAAAACTGAGCTACAGTAACAACAACATGCACTTTCACTGTTTTGTGTTTGCACTGAATGAAGCCCCTATTCACTCATGGAACCAGCAGTAAACAGTAAATATAAAGGGCTGACTCCAGGGCTAAGTTTTCAGTTCTCTTCTGTACTGATGTCAATTTGAGAATTGAGAAGAGGTAACACCTTTTGTAATGGATCTGTCTCTTAGAGATATATAATGTATCTATGCAAGAAAGCCATGAAGCAGTTTGCTTTTTACAGATATCCAGAAAAGACACCAAAATGTTTGTATGCAGCCACAACCTAACGCCACCCTAAAGGTGTTTAAATTTTTTGTGTTGCACAACATCTTTTCACGATGTCTCTGAACTTGTCTGCTGCCAAATATTTAAAACGTAAAGCTCTGACAGGTTTCTGGCACGCTCAGCAGAATCGTTGTTGCGCCTTCAGAAGGAAACAACTTTACTCATACACTTATAATGAACAGGTTTCAAAGACTGCTCACTTACAGCGTCAACATTACTCACAGTCGCTCTCAAAGCAACATGTGGAAAGGACAAACAGATCAGAAAAAAGCGGCGCTGACATAACACAAACATTTCACTTAATTAGGCTTGAGGTGGGCGCAGGCTCGGACACATTAAGCACTTATTAAAAGCATTATCAGGCTCTGATGAAGGTCAGGAATGTGAGGTATGCCTGTCCAGTTCAGCTCAGCCATCTTTGTGGTTATCAGACTCAAACACTTGACTCCCTCTTACTCTAACTCCTTGCCCCTGGTGCCCCAAGTTTCTCCATATCCTTTTCTCTTCATGCAGACACATCCTGGTCTTTAGTGAACGTTTTAATGCCTTGACTCAACTCTTGGAAGATATAAATGATACAGAATTCTTGGAAAGTGAAATCAGATACTTGTTTGTGACAAAGAGCTCGACTAAGCAATACCAAAAACTGTGAGATGTACTCACTCCTGCTGTCTGACTCTATTATTAACCAGCCAATAGATTCCTCCGTTACTATGACAAATTCAGTACGGATGTGAGGCATTTCACTAAGTGATGGTAGTAGTGGCAAACACTGACTCTGCAACACATTTTTTCTCAGAAAATCACTCTCTCCCAGACTGAAAACAGAATTGTTGAGGTGATTAGCACAGCTTCTGCATGAAAGCAGCACCTACTTTCCAGAATGGTGGGCCTCTTCTTGTGGCGCATCTTTTTAAACTTCCCTCTGAAGTCCCTGGGAGGGAATGGATCCAGAGGTAAGCTGGCAATGCGCCCCAGGACATCGTCATCCAGTCCCTCAGAGCAGTCCGTCTCGCTCTTATCCCTGAGTCTCACAACGCTCTCCTCTGCAGACATGTTAGATGGCAGGGAGCCCGCAGCTACATCTGTCATTCTTCCAAAGGAGGCATCTGAAGCTGTGCCAGGTCTTCTCCCTCTTGTTTTAATGTAGTGTTTAGTTTTTCTTTTTCTTTTCCGTCCTTAGAAAACTTTCTCTCTCTCGAGCAGAGATGCAGCCGGAGCTGTCAGCCTCTCATGCGTTTTAACCTCTGCACTTGTCAGGGCAGTTGAGCAAGTTACAGTCACATTCATGAATTGGGCAGGTATTGGATTACTTGGACAGTCCCTCCTCTTTTCAGCGAGAAGGCAAGAGGCAGAGAAGAGAGGGGCAAAGTCATAACTACAGAGGGAGGGAGGGAGGGGGGATGAGGGGCCGCTCTGACAGCTACAACATCCCCGCCCACTCTATGCCCACGAGGCATTCCTGAATAAATATCCTGTATTAGTCCTGGAGTCTGCACATCAGAGTTTAAACAGACACCTTACCTCTGCAAGCCTTAATGAGACGCAGGGTCACTTCTTAAATATTCATGTAGTCATTAGCAGCATGAATGAGAGTATTTTAAGGACTCCTGATGAACACATCCTCCAAATGTATGCCTCCGAGTCCTCCTGTTCCATCAGTTCCTGCACTTTCCCAGAACTTTCTTCTCCAGTTCTCTGTAGTCTCCTCTCTCCCTCTACACTATGTCCTCACGTTGTCTCCTCTCTCCCTCAACACTATGTCCTCACGTTGTCTCCTCTCTCCCTCCACATTATGTCCTCACGTTGTCTGGCGTCATTGAGAAAAGGTGTGAAACCAATAAATAAGAACGACCCAAGGGAAACTTTCACACATCTTGCAGCTTCTACACTCTATTCAGTATTTTTTCAGCCCCTCTAACGAACACAGACTGGACACACCTACCTCATGAACCAGTTTTTCCTACTCTGACCTACATCAGCAATACAAACAGCCTTGTGTATGTACGTGAAGAAGTGAAGGCGTTTTCTGTTTTTTAAAGAAACCACGCTCCAAAGCGGAACAATCAGCCTATACACTCTTTTTTTCCGACCACATGAATGTGTTTTCTTTAAAGATTTGTGTCACAGAACAGAAAAATGTGACCAAAACATTACACCTAAATGCGACTAGCTTCATGGGTACTCGAACACATGGATGAGACATTCGTCAAACAGAATAGCTTCACAAGAGGAGCCCCGGGGAAGTCGTTTTTCTTCAGTGTAACAAGTCCAGCAGTAATTTCACTTTTCATCCACCTGTCAGAGAAAAAGGTAGCCTAAAGAAAACAGTTTCACAGGAATGCTTCTGCAGCAAGCATACATGAGACGACTGAGTGCACGCAGCATGTTTTACTACTGCTGCAGAGTAAATTACAATTATCACCAAGCCTGGTCCTGACCTACTTGAAAACATCCTTCAGGAGCAGAATCATCGTGTTTTCATAATAAACAACCTGCAGAGCGAGGGGATGTCTTCACAACATCTACAGGCTCTGGTCAGAGTGTAAGGTCATGATACCAAGAAAGGACATCAAGAGGGAAAAACATTTAAGATCACTCAAACTATTCACATAATGTATTTGTTTCCACAATGACACAAAAACAAATCTGTATGTTTTGGAGTCACACCTTCCAATCTTCAGCCACTCACTTTATCAGGATTATTACATTCTTTTTTTTTTTACCCTTTATTTAATTTAAATATTTAATACTTAACATTCATATTTCAGCTTCTTCATTCTCTGAAAAGTTCGTCCACTCTCACAGGCTCCATGAGGTATTTTATTTATTTTTATTTTATAGCTTCCTGATGATTTTTGTTCCTCTGCATGTTCATGTTTCACAACAATACTAAACTCTGGGACAATTAATCTGGATTCATAGATTTTAAGCACCTGAGTCAGGCAGTACTGAGATGTTATGTCTTACTATAAATGACATGAATTAGCAGAAAAAAATTGTAGTCACAGTGCGCCCCCTGGTGTTCATTATAAACAATGACAACTCCACTTAATTGTATCTGGCAAAGTGCATGTGTATAACAGTTAGTTTTTTATTAACTGAATTAGTGACCTTCATCAGAATGAAAATAGTCAAGATCTGTCACTATAAAGCAGTAAATATAAGTTTCACTGTTCTTATTGTCTCTGTACCACAGATAGCTTCTGGAGTTTTCTGTATCTAATTAACTCTACTGCAGGATTTGGATATGTCTCACCCACACAACAATAAACAAGGGTTTTCACTTTTTATCAGGCCGTGGTGGCAAGTGTGTTAGTCTATGCTGCAGTCTGCTGGGGAAGCAGTATAAAACACAAGGATGCGAGGCGACTGGACAAACTAGTGAAAAGAGCTGGCACTGTGGTTAGAACCAGGTTGGACTCACTGGGGGACTGTGGTGGAGAGATGCACACAGAAGAAGCTAGAGGTCATTCTAAATTACTCAGATCGTCCACTTCACAACTTCTTTGTGGACCAGAAAAACAGAAGCAGTGGACAGCTCATCTACAGAAAATCATTCCTCCCTGCAGCCATTAGGCTTCATAATTCTCTAGCCAATGGGAGATGGGCTGACAGACACCTGAATTACTTGTTTTATGTGATTTTTATAATTTTATCTGCCAGACACGTGAATTTCCCTTCAGGGATTAATAAAATAAAGTACATTCTAATTATTAGTATTTACTTTTTAAACTATAATTCCAGATGTTTCAGTTTTAACCTCAAGAAGCTCATTTAATTATGGCCATATGAAAAACATTACAATCAATGTAGTCCATGGAGAATGTGACACAAGTATAAAGAATACAAATGTAGCATACAACTAGACCCTCAACTATATAAACTCCAATATACACTGTACAAGGAAGATGAATCAACTAGAGAACACCTGTAATCAAGATTGCAAAAACACTGAAGACACATGTATGACACAAAAATGAGTCTTTATCAGCTTGTTGTTGTCTGAATTAACTTTTGACAAGTTTGAAAGAAAGTGAACTGATGTCAAGTTGGCATAAGTTGTGAAATTTGTTTTGTCACATGTTTAAATGTGGAGCAGATCAGGACAGCCCGGCCTCAGAAACGAGGTTGGAGTCAGCCCGGCTGCTGAAACCAACACCCTCAAGCAGAGACAGAAGGCTGTTTCCATGGTGAGACACATTTAGATTCACACAGGCCGAGCAGAACATGATGAATAATAGATATCAGGCCCTAATGTTGGCACTAACCAGCTCAAGGTTAATTCCAGGGATGCTGGTGGTGGACTCTTGAATAGCGTAATCTTACAACAAGTAGACAAACACAGTGCACTGTGGGAACTGACTAGTGTTACATAACACACTTTAAAAGTGAGAGAATATCTGTGTCCCAACATGCAGCTGAAGTGCAATTCACTTAACTGTTTTCTCCAGACACAGACAAGAAGAGGAAACTCTGTCAGACTGCTGTTTAAACATTTACAAACCTCTTGGATACAAAGTGGAAGGACTTCATATTAAACTACTGCACTGCCTACAAAGCTGTTACAACAACTTTTACAGGTGGGACATGTCACAGCTTCTACTAAGTTCACCCATACGCTCATTTTATGAGTTAAAAAAAACACCAGAAAGTGAGAATCCACAGGGAATCATTACTCAAAAGGGTCACCTGTTCTCCACACTGTTCTGACTCTGGGTCACACACAAGAACCATTCAAGGGGCTGCAAACAGATGAGCACCTGCACCTGTTCCCTGATCAACCTATAGAGGGAGGGGCTTCACGCTGAACACATGCAGCCCCTGTGGCCTCTGAAAGAAGCAGCCAGGTGAGGTGAACAGAGGACATATCCAGTTACAGGAGGGTGATTATGTTCTTCTTTTTAACAAGCATCAATAGAACTGCTAAAGAACTCACTTTTGAGGAGAAACAGAAAATGCCACTTTACACTCCTGGTTTATTTGTATGTGTTTGCCTAAAGTCAGAATAGTATGAATACAAACTTTAATGTTCATTATTGATTCAGTGTTTGCAAAAAAAAAGCTTGGGGGTTGTCTGACTCACTCAAACGGGAGCGTAGATATCAAAAAAGACAAGATGTAGCCTCCATTACATGAACCGCCTGCAGCCATGCGAAAACTCTCCAGTGAGAGAGGGATGGAAATCTTGCTAACTTTTCCTCCATCCTCCTCTCCACGATCCAAGTGCCAGAATCTCTTGGATGTGGTTCAACTTAAAACTGTCTTTACTTTTCATGCCACTGGTTGGCTTGAGTTTTGTATTGATTATCCTTCACGGTAAGTTAGGGAGACTGAACAGGAAGAGCTGCCTCAGGCTTTTAAAATACATTTTGACTGATGTTATAGTTTTATAGATGTCAGTGTTGACAGCAGAGCTACAGTTTTGTTTTTTGACAGAATTTTAAATGAGAGATGATTTGTGTACAGAGATTTAATATCACTCGAATGATGTCAAGTTGATTCAAGTCAATATTATCTTAGGAGTTCCTGCTCCTGCTCAAACAATTTTGTTGTTTTTCAGAAGTACATCAAATAACATGACAGTGAACCAAATCAGTGTGCAGAAGGAAGAAGGAAAATCCTTATATTTACACATCTGCAAGTTTAGTCCCTTCACAAATATGGCATTCTTGTGATAATGGACCAGAAAAGACAGTTCTCTAAACACTGACAGAGTAATCCAATACATGCTATTTCTAGCACTGCACATTTATTTCTGCTAATCTAAAAAGCTGGGTTGGTCTTGTAAGTATAAAAAGGTCTGTATCAAGTCCTGTGGCTGAAGACAATAACAGCTATATTCACTTAACTCTTCAAACTGCAACCTCTGTTGAATGTTGACCTCCTGCTTGATCTGCAAAGTCAAAGAACAGTGGAGTAATTTATTTTTTTAGCCCTGGACTGCATTATTTTTATTATTATCTTAATCGTTATTATTGTAATCATTGCTTTAACATTTATTTATCTTATTCAATTATGTATTTATCTATTTATTCAATGTATTCATCTGCTCGTGTTAATGCTACCTTGTTTTTAACTTTTTTTTCCACTATTACTTATTTTATTAATGTTACTGTATTGATTTTATTTTATTTTTAAGTATTTTATTTATAATCATGCCTTTTATAATTTTACCATTGCTCTTGTTTTCTGTCTCTCTGTTATTCTGTGGAGCACTTTGGGCTGCATGTTATTATGTATGAAAGGTGCTATATAAATAAAGTTGAGTTGAGAGTGTCATCATTAGCTTCAATTGAATGTGGACTTTTGTAAAAGATGGTCCAACGACAGAAATAAGAAAACCAAGCACCATCCAAACATTTATTGAGGGTGTACTGTCAATAGGATGGAGTTTGCCCCAGCATGCATCAGGCTAGAGAAAACGTAATGACCTGAGCAACACATATACTCTCTATAACCTTCTGGATGACTATAATCCTAAGAAACTGCATACAGGGAACGTCACCTACAGCTCAACCTGTCCAAGACTGAGCTTATTATCATTCCAGCCAGTCCAACTGTGGACCCACAGATCAATATCCAGTTTGGATCTCAAAACCTCATGCCCACTAAGTCTGCCTGGAATCTGGGTGTCATGATCGATGACCAGCTAACCTTCAGGGTTCATGGTACCTCGATTGCTCGGTCCTGCCGTTTTGCCCTCTATAACATCAAGAGGATCAGACCCTACCTGACAGAACACGCAACACAGCTATCGCTTTGGATAAAAGCGTCTGCTCAATGACATTGTAACATTGTAACATTGTTTCATTGTAACATTGTAATACTGTAACATTGTTTCATTGTAACATTGTGTCATTGTTTCATTGTAACATTGTAACATTGTTTCATTGCAGCATTGTAACATTGTTTCATTGTAACATTGTAACATCCTTCAAGGAATTGCAGCAAAAAGTGCATTTTCAGGCCATTAACCATGTTAGTAGACGGTAAAGAGAAGCTTTCTAGTAATGTACAACTACAGGTGGGATCAACAAACACCTCAAACACAACCTACATTGCTCATTTATTACTTTAAGAAACATTAAAATAAAGAAGCTAAGCCAAGTTTAATCAGTCCAATATAACAGCTACGCACTTTGAAGGTTTGCAGGCTCTTCAATGTAACTTTCAGTTTAAGACACTCAGGTGGACTTTGGAGCTAAATGCGATAAGATGGACGGAAGTTGATTCTTCTTAAGGTATTTTTCCCTCGCATTTTTGTGACCTGAAACTCTTAATCCTGTGTTTTACACACAAAAACAAGAGTTTAGTGCAAGACTCGACATTACAGCATTTAAAGTGACCAGGCTTTGATGTCGCCGCTATGAAAGCCTCATGTTGCTACAAACACACAGCGAGGAAAAGAAGAGTTTGCTCACAGTTTTTCTGTGTGTTTGAAAACACACATTACATTCTGCGTCGAAAGATAAACACTTTGGTAGCCTTATTTTGATAAATGATAAATACCTTGATAAACTGCAGGTGGGATAGTTTTGCTTACTCCATCTTCCACTCGTTCAACTTTAAGCCTGAGGCGACACACTTGTTCACATGGACTCCTCTCCCTCTATCCCTCTCTCCCTCCATCAGCTCCACACACACAGGCTCCTCCCCCCTGATGCCACCCTGCTTCTCTGCTCCTCAGGTCCTCCTAAATAATGAAACACATGCAATGCTTGGCTTTCTTCCTTTACAGGGGAACGTATTGACTCAAAGCCATTTCAGGGTGCTTTTCAATACACTTTGAGGTTATCTGTTTGTATTCACAATATTTTAAAGGTTGAAAGGAAAAAGCCTACCCCCCAAATAAACTCATGAAAAATAAAGATTAAATCTAGAATTTGAGCATCATGCAGGGAGTTCATTTTTGTGTCAAGGCACACACTGCCATTCAGAATCTAAGGTTTTTGTTTTCTAAGTTGTATTTTTTGGGCTTTTACACCTTGAATCATAGGGGAGAGGACAGTGGATGGTGTGAGAGGGTGGGGGAGAGTGTGGGGATGGCATGCGGGAGGGAGGCCGAGGGCCGGATTCGAACCCCAGCCAACCACTTCAAAGGCGCGCAACATGATCATTAGGACAAATGCCCGCCCACAACATTTAAAGATAATTGCCGTACTATCCACACTGACTCATGACATGGACACAACAACACTTGTCACACAGTTTTGCAATTAGCAATCCAAGCTTTATTTCCCCCGCTGCTTGGCCAGAGAAAACATTGCTTTTTATGTGGATGAGGTGCTGTGGCCAGACCGAAACAGAACAGAGGATGCAGCTTAGTTTTTTTTGTTTGTTTGTTTGTTTGTTTTTACTGTAACTATATACAGTAAATTCTTCTGTTGTTTTGTTTCTAAAACTTCCATGCCAACTTCAATATCCATGCGAGCGTTTATTCTGGACCTAGTCCGCCATTAGTCTATCCAAACAAAACTGTAGGTAGTCATTTGATGAGTTATTCTCAACCTCGTTTGCTAAAAACCGTAACTCGCCAGCAACTGTTTGCACAAAACCCTCCATTTGAAACTCAGCTGGCTAAGTTGTTACCAGGGGTGCATCTCGCTCAGCTGGAAATGAAGCTTTCAGCAGAGCGTCTGCCCCCTGGTGGCTGGCTGCAGTATAGGTCAAAAAATCTGTCTCCCCATTAATTTAAAATACAGGGTTTTACTTCCGGGTTTGCTTTGATTCACAGCCGCCGTAAGGACAAAGGACACACAGCGTCTTGTGACACCACGCTGTAGGGCGGAGCTCGTTACACTGGCTTCACAGGCTCTGGCTGCTCAATGGCTGCGCCCAGGAGCGGGATTTTTTGGCTTCAGAACCGTACAACGGGAAGAGGCGGAGCAACGCTGTCCATTTTTATTTACAGTCTATGGTCACTTCATACACAGGCATTATCTGACCCCGCTCCTCCGGACAGTAAATGTTGGTTCCCAATCCACTTTTTCCGTTGTTTTACGGAGAGTTCTTTGCATTTTTCCTCCTTGTGAACCACTACCTTTGAGACACGATATAAACCTGTCGACTTCTTTCTGTTTGATCGGCCAGAGCAACCGTTAAACAATGCATACCTTGGGCATTTTTCTTGTGTGTTATGTTTCTGCACCGACTGCTGCTAATCACTTCCGGATTTCGCGCAGCTGCTACGCAACGGGAGTGACATCATATGCAAACGAGCTATTGAAGTAAGTTAAAGAAAAAAGAAAAAAAGCAGTATCTACAATTCTTGAGTAGTAAATTGGGTTTACATTTTTTTTAAGAGCTGAAATCTTAAAGTGTATTCTTTGGCCTGTGTCCAAGTCACATGACTGCAACCAAATAGAATAAAAAAAATTATAAATACTTCCCAAGACACCCCCCAAAATTTTGCAGTTGATGCTTTCAGGGGGTCTCGTGACAATTAAGGGGTCTGAGACCCCCCTAGACCCCGTAATTCTCACAGTGGCTGCAGCATAGATGAATCCACAACTTTGCCTTTCTGGTCCATCGTTTTTCCTTTTTTATAGTATTGATGTTGCACAGGCACCAGCTATAGAAACAATACTGTGGGCAGCATGATAAAAAATAATGCTGAAGGGGTAATAAACATGAAACATATGGCCTAAAATCATCATTGAGTCTAGAGAAAATAGCAATTATGCAATTGGTAGGCTATTAACAATATAGCTAGGCTTTCAGCAGCTTTGTGTTTGTATATCTTAGATTTCTTTTGATGAAATATGTGTGTATTTATTTATCTTTGTGGGTACATGTAGAAAAAGAATGAATCAATCATTCTTAGATTATATCCCAAAGGCTTATTTTTACTACATGTCCCTTGATAGGCTTAAAGACAAACCTATAACTCAGCAGGAAAACTCGTGAAATTGTAAAATCAATACAAAAAAACAAACAGAGACTCCTTAAAGGCAGTAAACCACCTGATTATGCAGAAATTGTAGCCTACTAATCCCTTTTTAGAAACTGACCGTAATGATCTGGTTTGTCATACCAAGTTATATTTGTTTATCACTGCTGCAACTTTATATTATTTGTACATTGAACCAGTGCACATTTAGATTTTGACTCACATATGTACAGACGTTTTTCAATACAAAATTAAGCATTTTCCTTTAAAAAAAAAAATAATGATATTACATTAATGAACCACAAATCAATAAGAAAGAAATATGGAAAAAGTCTGTGAAAAAATTCAGGAAAATTGCGTCACCAAAGCTATACCTCAACAACCTATTATAGGATACTAATATTTAATCTGCAGGTGCCATAAAAGCAAACATAGAAACAGTATAACAATGTTTTTTATTTATGGGGATGTGCAGGAATTCTGCTCTGAGCTTTCTGTGAAGTGAGGATCCAGCAGATGGCGTCAAAGAACATGATAAGAGCAGGAAGAGCCTAGAAAAGGGAATAGTGACACGTTTAACTGACATGTATTCTGAGCAGATTAAGTTGAAGAAGTGAATTATTTCAAAGAGTTGACAACAAAATAAGTCCAGTTTAGATATTGTTGATGTTTTCTTTTAACTGAGCTTTAAACACCCTCCACAAATCACTCTATTGCCTGTAATAGAAATGTTAAAGGTTCAAATTGTAGGTCTATGTTGCTACCCATAGACCCAGCTGTGAGAGATGAGAGCACATTCCCTGACAAGGACGGACAAAGTTCAATGGCTGGACATCAACCTCTCAGACATCACTGTTTTAGCACTCAGGGAGCGCATGCAGCTGATTCAAGATGATAGCATGCCCAAGAGCTCCATCCAGACCAGAACAACTGAATTGCTTTGTCAACTGTATTCACCCACCAGGGCCTGTCACGCTGACAGCAGAGCCCAACAGTGCTGGTGAGTTATATGGGGCACCAGGTGCACAACAGAGCAGAGCATTAAAAAAACAAATTTTTCAATCATTGAAATAAGCATGACAGAAACAGACATGTGCACTGAAATAACAGTGGTGTTCTGATAAAACCAGCATGCATCAGCTGGAATAAAAAGTAGCACTCTTTCTATGCAAATTTATTTATAATTAAGCTCTGAGACATGCTTTCCTGTGTAGTTTCCTATCAAGTGAGCCAGGTGTTCTTGGCTGCAGCAAATTGGCTGTGCTGATGATTCTTCTCGGCTTGCCATCAATGAAATAACACATCAGTGCCACCGCACAAAAAGAAAGACAGTTGCAGAACTCAGCACCATCGCTCTGACCTGATCCCAGTGCTCCTTTCTGGCTTCTTCAAGGAGGAGAGAAAACCCCGGATAAAGGAGGATGAGGATGTCTGTCACAGCAGAGCACAGCTTCATGCACATGCAGGTAGTTTTCAGCTCAGATGAAAGTCTGCAAACCAATTAAAAGGAGATTCTGTAAACCGCTTGTGAGAGCCATGACCCACACAGACATGCATTAAATCACATTAGCCACATTTCCTTCAAAGAGAGCTGTTTTTTATTCCCCACCTGGGGAGTGGAGGTTCAATGCCAGCTTGACATTTTGCAGGGCTATTCTGTTTCCTGATACTCCAGCTGCAACATCATATTGGGGGATTTCTTGTCATTATATGAAGGGTTCAGCTTGAAACTGGCCCAGCAGCTTAAAGTCAGAGGAATGATGACCCCTGATTCATGCTTTGGCTCTTCTAATGGAGAATACAGATCTGCCTTTGAAACCTTTGAGTTGCAGCACAAGAGATCAGTCGGCCACAGAGGGAGGAGGGCACTTAAGTGGCAGGTCAGGAGTGTAGATCAAAGCTCTCATGTCTTGCAGGGATGCTTTGACCGCATGGATGAGGCTGAGCTGCACGATTCAACAAACAATATCGACAAGGTCTCTTCAGCGAGCTCTGCTTAGTACACGAACAAGGACATAGTTTGGCGTTTTGCTGCCACGGGCTTGTAATGGGTTTTTGGTGTTAGATTTGATGGATTATGTCAGTTTTGTCTGAATGTTAGAAATCCAATCTAGATTCAAAAAGCTGCACAGAGCATAGTCTCATGTTTTCCCATCAACAGCATGTAACCAAAAAACATCATTACCATTGTTCGGATAATTGGAGATGACTGTAATTCCTGCAGAGGAGAAACTTGGCACAATTAACTGTGGTATCTTGGAGAGAAGCTTGAAAGCAGCAGGTGATGCTGTTAATGGAGAGGAGGAAAATGAAAATGAGGTGAGAGTGGATGTGTACAAAGGCTGCGAAGGAATTTTGAGGCTTCTCGGAGAAGCCAGAGATTTATGTCCGGTTTTAACACCGACAAACAGCTGCTCCATGTGACTAATGGTTTTGAGGCAGATGAACAGAGTCTGAAAGCCTATAACCGGGGTTTCAAACTGCCGCCCCCCCCCAACCCCCCCTCCCACTGGCCAGCCCAGGTTTAACAAATATAATGTTATTCAGCTGCAATCAGGGGCGGAGTCAGACATTTGAGAATGGGGTGTCCAAACTGGTGCTCACACTTTTATAGGGTTGGTATGAAACCCCTGTATGCAGCACACACACAAGTGAGTAGCATTTATTTACCCTTTCTGTCTTGTTGACTACTAAAGTGCAAGTAAACGGTGCACACTGGAAAAAATGCCCCTCCAAAAATAAGAAATAAAAACGCATTTAAGTATACTTTTACCTTGAAATAAGCAAAAATTATCTGTCAATAGAACAAGTGAAAATTTGCTTGGTAAGATTTCTTAAAATAAGACGTAATATTTAGAAAACGGTGATCTTAAAATTAGCAGGGAAAACTTATTTTAGCAATATTTTACCAGTATTTTAAAGCTTAGTGTCTCAGAATAAGCCAGGATTGGTAACAATTACTATTTTTTCAGTCAAAAAAAGATTTTTGCATTGATACATTTCATGTCAACTTCTTAATTTGAGATATATTCACCTTAATTTGAGTTGTATTATAGCAACACTTTAGGTTTAAGAACATCTTGTACTTGAAGTAAGATTACAAAGTTTAATTTGAGCATTTTGAGATATAATGTCTTCTCATAGTGAGCTGGATATACTAATATTCAGTCATGGTGTTTTTTAGGATAAGCCAGCGATTCTCTAAAGTAGGTGTTTCATTGTGTGCATGTAGTTTGAGGATGTATATTTTTATCTGATTTAGAAGAAACAGTGCCTGAAAACTGTAACCCACCCTTAAAAAACAACTTTTCTTTCTTTCTTTCTTTTATCAATGGAGCTGTTTTCTGATAGATTCTCCAATAAAATGCATTTACTTAAATCAGGTAAAGGGTTTGTCTTAAATCAAGATTATCCATCTTCTACAAATAAGATCTCAGCTTGAAAAATGTATGAAATGTTAAATAAACCTTTTTTTCTTCTAAATTACAACTCAAAACAAGATCATTTCAAGGTTTTCTGACTTAACAAGATATTTAAAATGCATTGACTTAAAACAAGTCCCTCTATCTTGCTCAAATGTTACTTGTTAAGTAAATTTATCTTAAATCAAGTGGAATAAGACATTTTGACTGAAAATGAGACAATTTCACCTGGAAAAAATTGAGTTTTTGGTGTACAAAGTGGCATGTTTAATAGTTAACACTGCTGCCTCACAGTGGAAAGGATGAGGGATTCAATCCAATCCGTGGCCTTCCTGTTTGGAGTGAATGTATTTTACCTTCTCCAACTTAAATATTGATGTAGATTTTGTATGTTTGATATGAAAACTAAATACCCAGCCATTCTAGAGCTGAGCAAAGTATTCAGTCATGTAATGTGCCACTTAGGAAGCACATTACGGAACATTTTTTGACCATGAACTTGTGTAAGAACAGGTCCAGGCTTAGTGATGCACATCCTGTAGCTGTTTTCAAGGTTTTAACTGTAACCTGGCCAAATGTGGCTGAACTGAGCATAGAACCATATAAAGACAGAATACGAAACAAATGTATTGAGTAACTGCAAGTTCATAGCAGGTTTCCAATACTCAAGTTATTTTCATTTAAAATAAGCAAGGACAGAAGATTTGTCCATTCTTTTGTTAAGCATGACAAAAAATGATGATACAGGAAATTAAAAATACATTTTCAGGAATATGCTGCTTTCTTGTAAATAATATATTCTAATATAAAGTCAGTTTGAGTTTCAGATCCCTAGTCTATATCATTTGCATACAGGATTTTAGGAGGCATAAAGACAACACTCTACAAGGCTTATGTTTATACACCAACATCTTAAGAGCCAAGATCTTTGGCAGGCCTTTTAATCACTGATTATTGAACCATCTCAAACGCCTCATTTTGCAATCTGACAGCTTCGAATATCAGTAAGAAATAACTGTTTATACCCAGAATTCATGAATGATCAGTAAACTGCACACGCTGATGCAAACCAAGCTGGGCTTTGGTTGCTTTCTGTCAGAAAAAGGATAAAACGGAGAAAAAAAGATTAAACATCTGACATTAACTGAATGAAGCAGCCCTTTGCTTGATCTTGTGTTTTGCTTCCCATTGTTCGTGTGAGCTGAGAAGAGTTAAGGGTCTAATTTTTCAAGGCTGAGATGCTCCTCTTCACAGCAGCCTGCTTCTTTAATCTAGCCGCTAAAACAGGTGTATTTTTCTATTAATATCTTGCCCAGTGTGCCGTTAAAGTCACTGTCATTATAGCCCCTAATGCCTCCAGAGCAAAGGCATGCTTAATGTGCATATCCAGACTGTTTGCACATGAACAGACATGATCAATGCAAAAAGTGTGAAATCGTGATGCATGCCGTACCCGAAATCCAGTCATATTTGGCCCCCCTATTAATCAATTCTCCTTCACATCCTCAGTCTCTCCTCCAGTGAAGGCTTTGGATTTACATAAAAGGGTCAAGAAGGGACACAGGGTTCTGAAATAAAAAGAAGAATACATCATATTATTCAAATAAACTGGCTATAATTGACTTAAGTAAAAATCAGGAGGTGGCAGCTTCGGCATAGCCCTGATTTCCTTTTATGCACAGCTAGCCTCTCAGCACACTGTGCACGACACGCTGCAGCTCAATGCTCGGCACAGCCAAGAGGACTTAAATGGGTTTTTCTTTCTACTTCAGGTTTAGCAACAAAAATTACTGCCACTCGCTGCTCAGGAGATCAGCGGAGTCACACCTGTCTCGTTTGGGTGCATTTTGTGTGGTCAGCAGTTTACACACAAGAATGTAGACTTGAGGTGACTTGTAATGAACTTTTTCTGCAGCTTTACACCCTGAGCGTTAACTTTTAACAGGTAGTAATTACTTGTCTACAATATCTACTTGTATACAAGTCACAAATAGTTTTTTTAAGACTCATAAAGAAGCGCACAAGGTAAAGCTTTTGGTGATGAAGCTTGTAAAATTAAAATATAAAAGAGGATGGTATTAAAGCCAAGCATCTTATTTAGCATGTATCGAGAGAGGATGTCACTATAAGAAAGCAGTTTAAATGGCAACTTTCTGTTAAAACTGCCTCTCAAGGTATGGAGGCATGGGCAGAATATGATTTGATTCATATGTGCCTGACTCTGTTTGCCACTCTGTGGATGAGCATAGCTGCAAAGAGCAGCCTGAAACAATGAGTTTGAGCTGTCTGAGTCAGATCTGGAGGAAGAGGCATAAATCCTGCCCTAATGTTTCAACTCGCCACTGAATGATGTGTTACAAAATGTTTTGCGATCAATATTATAGCTATCAATCACACATATATGCATATATGCAAACCTCTGACCTTAAATTCAATAAAAGGCTAGAGGGCTGTGGTGGGTTTGGGTTACGAATGACTTTAAGTCAGCTTTATATCTCAGCGAGCATAAATAAAAACACTGTTATGATTAATGATCTGCTACCATCCCCGTAGAAGGCAGTGCCATTATGTGGGCATCCTGAAGTAAGTAACTTACTGTAATAGTTGTGAGTATATGATGGATCTGTACAATTTGCATGTTTCTATTGGTGCCTACTCTGGACATTGTCATTTTTGTAATGGGTGTATCAGGAAGGGCTGTCAAACGGTTTTATTGTTATTGAGATGAATGATTATAAACTTTGCGAAAAGAAAACAAGCTTAACTTTATAGCTGACTGACCATGAACGCCACTTTATCTGAAAGGATGATTGATTGTTGCTGCATCACTGCTGTTGGACTCATTATCATCACTTGAATATGAATGAATATAATGGCCTTTACAGCTTTGCATCTAATTTGGCTTATTTAACAAATCTGTGGCACTTGTATCTGATCCTTGTTTGACCTTGATGATTTGGTCGTTGTTTTTGTTATGATCGCTCTTTAATTCTTATTGACTGCTCCGCTTGGGTGACAGACCAAATTGATGAAATTATACCAAATGAATGTGAGATTATTGAGAGAATAGACATGAAAGCTGGAAAGCAGATGTAACATCTGTGTGTTTGAATGCCCAGCATCAGTCTCAGTGTTTGGACTGGATGGGAAAGCAGAGGTGAGTATGCAGTGTATCATTTTCCTGGAACTGATGCTCCAATTCATCATCCCCTCTCTGTGTGGTTTCAATCTGTCCTCTACCTGCTAATCTCCCCCGGGAGGGATGGAGGGCCGGGGCCAGGCACAAAAAGCGCACAGGGAGGCAGCTTGTTTATCTATGATTTGATCAACAATCTGCTTTGCTGGAAATATAACACACTACAAGACAACAAGGCTTCGAGTTAGGAGAAGGCTGTAAGATTAAGAGTCCAAAAAAGAGCATTGCCAGATGGGCTCAAATCAATTGGGAGGAAGTTTTTTTCATGATATAACTTGCTAATAGTAAGAGGGAAGAAAATCTGCTCTATGCTGTATAAAAATTGTACAGGAGTGACAGTTGAAAAGGCATTTCAGACAAAAACAAAAGGCAAAGCTGTCAAAATATGCCAGAAAAACATGTCCTAACATTCATTATATTCTACACAGACAGCTTTGATGATGTCAAAATGAACATCTTATCTGTCTTTTCACTCTTATGATTGACGGGCTGCAGAAAAATCCCAAACATCTGTATCACAATCTGTGAATTTTGCTGCAAGTGAGCAGCTCGCTGCAGATTTTTTTCGTCTGAGGCATGGAATTTGTCCTCCGGTCAACTCCTAATTTGATTAGTGTGAACAGATCCAGAGGATGAAGGGCAGCGATATCAAATCATTAGCTGCAGGAAAATGTATCACCCTTTTGTGTTTTACACCAATTTGCCTCACATAACTGGATTTGACAACTTCAATCAGAGACGCTATCTGTGACGATAAATCTCCAAAAGTAATAATATTAAGAGAGACGTTCACCCAAACCAAGTACATTTGCAGGGAAGCGAATGCAGACAAATTACACCACACCACAGAGAATATATTCCTAATGTTCTCACAGAGTTTCTTATGCAGCTATCACTCAAATACATGATGTGCAATTCTCTTTCAGAAGGCCAAACAGAGATGAACAATATCTCTAATCTTCATACATCAAGTGGAGTTTGCTGTCTCGTATTTCCCAGAGTGCAATATCCTCTCCCATTAACACAATCAAATGCATTACTAATTACATCTGTGATGTTTTCTAATAATGCTGCCGATAAGTAGTGTAAACACTCAGCAGTCCACAAAGCCTCCAGGCCAGAGGTGACTGCAATACAATAAAAGTCCATTACAACCCCCGGCAAAGCAATCATGTCTGGGTGAGGAGGTTAACACAAGCAATAAGGACATGCTTACTTGCATCTGAACTTTGTTTGCCTTTCACTCTTCTGTGTGTACGACCGAGTGGCTGAGGAAAGTGTTCAATCAAGAATGTGGAAGATTTTAAGGGATGGCATTCTGTTGCTGGATCCACCATTTTGGTACAGACCGAGTTATCCCCACAGCTGTTCACATGATTGTCATGAAGTTTGGTTGAGATATTGATGGTGCCCAGAGGATCAATCACACAGACTTTGATTATATCCTGGCCTTCTCTCAAACTCCAAAATATATTTTACTCGTGTTCTGACAAGTGTTGGGATTTCAGGATTAGCCTTTACAGTACTAAAAATAAAGTGAATGAAAATTCACGATAACAACGAAATATACTAACCAGTGGACCAAAGTGCTTTACATGCACATATAAAACGAATCAATGCACAGTGAAACAGGTGGACACAACCTGGTGATCTCTTGACTTTACATCTAGTGCCACCATCAGGTCAAACTAAGTGAAACCTGGTGTTCAAAACGAGGCCAATGTGGAAGTTCACAAAAGTGCAGTTCCTCAAGTGTCCACCGGATGCTGACTGCAAAAGCCAAAAAAGCCCCCATTGGGTTCCATTTTAAGATGTCCGTTTATACAGCAGAAGTAAACTTGTTTACAGCTTGATCCATTCAATGATTTTGTAATGTTTTATTCATTTGCACACAGGGAATGGGGGTGATTTTTTTGTCACACAATTGTGAAGATGGGCTTCACAGTGGTAGAGTGATAACTCTGTGGCAGCAAGAAGGATTCTGTTTCAAATCTTGGCTGGAGTCTTTCTGTTGGGAGTTTGCATACTTTCCCTGTTCATGAGTGGGTTCTGTCCGGGTACTGGCTTCCTCTTGGAGTCATACATTGAAGTAGGTTGAGTTAGCATTTGCAAAATTGTGACCACCACCATCCAGCTTCAGGACATCTCTAGAGAAACAAATAGGTGATGTCACAGAGACTATGTCAATGTTTTACACAGCTTATTAAGATTATTAGTTCATCCATCCATCTTCTTCCGCTTATCCGGGTCCAGGTCGAGGGGGCAGCAGCCTCAGCAGGGAAGCCCAGACACTCCTCTCCCACTTCCACCAGCTCTTCTGGAAGGATACCAAGGTGCTCCCAGGCCAGCTGAGAGATATAACCTCGCCAGCGTCTCCTGGGCCTTCCCCATGGCCTCCTCCCAGGCAGAGATGCCCGAAACACCTCCCCAGGGCGACGGGAGGCATCCTGACCAGATGACTGAACCACCTCATCTGATTATATCATCATATCTCATAAGATTATTAGTTAATGCTTGTAAAATTCCCATTGGCCTACAGCCTCATCCTGTTGTAGCAATATTGGTATGCTAACATGCTAAACTATGCCAATAAACATGAATAACATAAAACCTTACAAACTAACATGTAAGCATTGCCATTGTGCATCTTTTAGCACAATGATGACAGCACTGCTTGCATTGAAACCTAACAGAAGACAGTACTCTCACTTGGCAGAAGAACCCAGAGTCACTACTAGCACAGCTTCAACCTGAGACAGGCAGAGCTAATAAAGCACACTAAGATCAGTACATAAAACGGACATTCAGAGACAGTCTGTATCCAGCGCACTTTAAAGTCTGTGCACAGAGTGGACAGATGAAGTAACACAGCTCTTTTCTGCTTTATGTCACGCATGATTACATCTTTTTTCTCACTTTGCACTAAGGTGTCTGAACTCTGCTGTTGTAAGAATTTTCCACAATGTCTGTATTTCATGAATCCAAGGCGGCAATAATACTACAGACAATAAAGATGATATAAGACTGACAGCAATTAAAATGATATTAATGACCACTGGGACACATTACTGTAGAAATAATTGACCCACATAAGCTGATAAGCTGATAGTAACATTAAATTCCTCCCTGAGCACAGAGGGTTATTTAAACAGAGACCAGGGACAGAAGCTGTGAGCGTGTGTGTGTCCATCAGGTGTGTTTTCCTACCTTCATGCTGGCTGTCTCTCTGAAGATCAACAGCAACCAGTGACAGTTTCACAGCTTTGATTAAAATTTCAAACACACTCGAGGATTCACCATAATTATTCTATCACATTCATGATACAGTGAAAGTGGAGATGCAAACACTCCAGGGACATAGTGTTTTCCAACACTTGTTACCATCACTGACTCATATATTTATGAGAGGATTATGATCAGTGGAATTACAAAGAGGCGGAAAGCTGACCTGGACTCAAAGAACCATGACCAGCATCTGTGCCTGTATAGTTTCTCAGCACAGATGCTGAGGGGCGAATTCCTTTGAACAGAAACTCTCCTTGTGCTTGATCTTGTGCTTTTAAACTTTACAAGCACAGATACAGCCCTGAGATCAACAGTATGGTCTTATAGGAAATGCATAAAATAGAAAACTGGACCACCTTTTGTAGAATAATGATGGCATTTGCTTATTTTAAAATCAAATTGAAAGCTGTGTTTAATCAACCCATGTGCATTAGTACTAGTTCAGCTGAGTTGGCACTAATGCATTCTGCAATTAATGTTTTCCTTGCTTTATTAGGTCGGATTATTCACGTTTATTTGCTTTCATTTTACAGTGGAGCATTCGTCACTGTTAAGATTTACTATTGCAAATTACCAGACACTGAGTTCTCTCAGTTCTGGATGTTATCTGTCTGAAGCTATCAACAGCTTGATTTAATGGAGCTGGTGAGACTAGTCTACACAAGGCGTTCGAGCTGACTCACTAATGAGAGATCTCTTAAAATGATTGCTTCCTCATGATTGTTGCATTTCAAGTGAACCCTTCTGTTTCCTTGTGTTTTTGGATGTATGTGTTAGAAATATTTAAGTACTTGATTCTGTTTGTCTGTAAAAATGGCAATTAGTTCTCAACAGCAGAAGCAGCACTAGAGACAACCTGATCACCCTCGTCATATCAAATCAAACCACAGAAAAGAGTCTGGCAGATTTCACCACTATCTTAAAATTGTCAATCTCTACAAAGTATCTGAAACAAGAAGCCATAGGGCAAACAGCAGCAATGTTAAAAGTTGGGATATTTGCCTCAGTTATATTTAAAGGTATGTCAAAGGCAAAGCTCAGAGGAGAGGAGCGTGGAATGAGGACTAAACCGCCAACATAAATATTCCTGCAGAAGTTCTGTTTTATATGCCAAGACAAGGTGGTTATGCAAATGGTTATGCAAATCAGAACCCCATTAGGGTGAGACAAGATCCCTGCTCACCCTGTCAGGATTCTAAATTGCACTTACAAATGCAGTGTGAGTCCCGGGTTTTCTGTATGTTTTTCGTTTTTGACGGGGCTCCAATGAGTGAGTGATTTGGGGTTTGGTGCTTTGCTCAAGGGCACCACCAAGGGCTCATAAACTGGCACCTCACCAGCAACCAGTTCCAATTCCATAAATTGATCTGTGTGGAGACTTGAACCGATGACCCTCCTGTGTCATTGTTAAGTCCCAACAGATGGAGCCGGCTTCAAGGGTACCACGGATAAAATATTTAGGGGTTCACCTTCTGCTCATACCATCACTGCTAAGAAAATGACTTTGTCTTACCTTGTTTTTGAAATGTTGATGCAAGATGCCTCATTGCACCTTTCATGTGAAAGAAACTGGAAGATTCAGAGGAAACAGAGACTTATCTGAAAGATACATGTGATTCCCAAAGATGTTACCTGCACAGGGGAGCAAGGAGCAGCCAGGAAATCCAGACCAGAATTTAATATTCATTTGTAGCTTTCATGCAGCTTGATGTTTGCCAACAGCTGTCAACAGAGAACAGGAGAGAGTGGTATTCATGAGGTTTGTTCCCTCTGCATGGTGCCACAATCACCGAGCACATTCTCTAATTAACAACTGCTTAAAGAGCGGCCTAGTGAGCTCTGTGAAAAGACAACATACCCAAGTGAGATGATGAATCAACAACAACAACAGACCCATACAATCTGCTGGCCAGAGCCAAATACAATAGGGAGATTTTTGGATTTCGTCTTTTGAATTCTTCCAGGGTACTCAGACTACTCATATTTTATTCTGCTCTTCATTAAAATTCACAGCTCACCTTCTGTAGAATTGCTCTCCCCTCTTCCAGCTCAATGTGAAAGGCCTGCAGGTCAAAAGTTCAAGGTATTGATATTCACCTGCTTGAGAATATTCAGTCGAAAGATCCTCAAAAATATCAATAATTAATTATCAGCCACCGTATTGCTTAGGACAGTAAATGTCAGCAGGTTTTCATGATGGTCAGACATCTACAAAATCTGTGTGACTGTTTTTGAACAAACAGCAGAGTAAATGTTATTTCTCAGGTTTGATACCAGCAGCAGCGGCAGGTCTACAAACCTCAGCATGTTTCTTTTTTATTTTCCTCGTCTTCTCCTCCCTTTCGATTTAATTCTTCACATCCTGAAAACACCACCGACAACTCGTCATAAGAGGATTATGAGCTTTTCTGGAATTATTTCAATTTCTGTTTTTGAACTCCAACTTTAAAGCAGGAGACTTTGATGTTGGAATTAAACGAGAGGATTAAAATAAACAGTGCTAATTTTAATTGTGATTAAAGAGTGAATAAATTGGCATAGATAGAGCTCAGATAAATTGACCATTATTACTGATGATTTGCAATTATTTAGGCAGGGATTCAATTTGTGCCTCCATATTTCAAGGGCTTATTAACAAACCAGTGGACACAATCATGCCTTAATCAGTAAGTCAAGCAGACCTTTGAACGACAGCATGCCCATACCAATGAGGTAGTTTGGGTTTTATTTACTAACAAAGCTTTGTAGCTTGACCTATTTAGGGAAATAAAAACTGTGGCTCTAGGTGAAGCACATAAAAGAGAAATAAAACACTTCTGGATCTATTTTCTTTCCCTTGTAAAAGTTTTCTCACAGCTAACTAACACAGAAAAAAAATCATTTGTTCACCCTCGTTACCAAACTGGTGTGAAAAAAAAGAGCATTTGCTTCACTTTGTTTCAGTCCAGGTAATGAAAAAACTGAGGAGTGAAAAGTTCAAAGAGACTTTCCAAGCTCCAAAATGAACTCGTGCAGCATTTCCACACTTTTTCTTTGCATATCAGGGACGATAGACGGAGCTGCCACTGCTCCGACTTTCCCACACCTCTCAAAATAATTACATTTCATGCCGAGATGAAAGTGAGCAGGTGGCCATTTTTCTCTGCTTTCTGTGTCTCAAAGATAAATGAGGGTTAACATGTGTGGGAGGAATTCAGACTAGTTTCATCACACCGTGTTGTTCCGTTGCTCTGTATCAAGGGGGGAACCTGCACGCTGCGCTTGTGTCCTCGCTTGCACCATGTGAAAGCAGACAAGTGTTGAACAGTGTTCTTGTAAGGCACACTACATGAATATAATATGTGTGCCGGTCAAGGACAGCGGCCACAGAAGTAGACTCAGTCCCCAGTGGTGACTCTGCCCGGTGCTACTAAGAAGCAGGATTAGGTCAGTCTGGAGGACAAGTTACCCACAGGCATGAATAAAGTAGCAATGATCCCACAGAAAGACACTTTACCTACAAAATATGTTACTTTAAACACAGCCCTATACATTTAGAGATCAGAATTACAAAAATCACGGTCTCTAGATTGCAACAGGAGTAGCATGCATAGTTGTTTCATGTAGGATTATGCTACTGGAGTAAATTCAGTCATGCACACTTTTCCTCTCTGACTGCATAAGCTCCCCTCTAATCCTGCAGCTGCATCACACCTCCAGACGTGCCGCTCATACAGTGAGAAGAGTAGGTGAAGGCTCACATAATCAAGTGCTCCCACTCCTTTCTCACTTAACAAACTATGCTTGTTAAACTTAATACTTTCACTGAGCTTGTGGCGATCAACAGAGCTGCTGTCAGCCTCTCCCCCTCCCCTTGTTACTTTCTACACTCATGCCTGTAAAAAGCAACACCCCCAATATCAATGCTATAAAGGCCTCAGGTTATACGCTGTCTGAATGATCGGCCGCTTGAGATGTGATGCCCATTACTTCTTAGAAAGTGTCAGCTAAATATCATTCACTTTTTAAAACTTCTGTTTTATCTCCTTCAGCTATGGAGGTAGTTTGAGAGACACTTATTGAGGTCATCAGGGTTATTGCTTTGGTTGAGAGTTGAAGCATTTCCAAGAAAAACCTACATAATAAACCTAAGATTAGACTTTTGAAAGATGAGAGGCTTGCAGGGAAGCTGCACTGAAAGGCAACATTGATTACATATCATGAGAACTGTAGGATACTGCATTCAAGACTCATTTAATGGACCAAAAGCCAGGATAGCTTAACCTCTACATCTCCGCTATGACCATTTGAAAGTGCTTCTCCTGCAGGTCTCAAGACTTGATAAAAGTTTCAAAACTTATTGTGGAAGTACTCCATAAGACCACCAAGAAAGGATTATTTTCTGCTGCTGCAGAGCAAGTCAGTCTGTATTTGCATTAGTGTGCAGCCGTTGATTTAAGCAAGCAAATCTTTTTAATGTCATGTGCCAGGCTGAGGCTACAAGTGTGCCCCCTTTCCCATTTTCTGTTGTCTGTCTCTGTTTGTCTCTGGGTGTGACTCCCCTCAGTGCTCCTCACCTGCTCCACCTTGTGATTGCATAAGGCTTCTATTGCCCATGATGCAATCAGGCTGCAGAACAAAGAGATACAAAAACAGCTTTGTTCCTTCTGCAACAAACGAGCTGAACAAGATGGCATGATATTTGCACATACTTATTTATTAGCATTATTTATTTGGTTTTATAATTGCTTTTATCTTGGTTTTATTCCATAGGTATTTATTCCAGCAATTTTTATGTACATATCCAATTTTACTGTCATTACTGTCAAACTAGAAGTCATCATCATCTTGCTGCAAAACAAATCTACCTACGGGTATAAATAAAGCAACCTAACCTAACCTAACCTAACCTAACCTAACCTAACCTAACCTAACCTAACCTAACCTAACCTAACCTAACCTAATCTAACCTAACCTAACCTAACCTAACCTAACCTAACCTAACCTAACCTGACCTAACCTGACCTAACATAACCTAACATAACCTAACACGGTCATCAGTCACTTGCTGCAAGGTCGTTCGGTCTACCAAAGCTGTTCAGCAGTGTTAATTGCTAACCCAATTATCCTGTGCCCCAGAATCCACCTCACTCAACAGTTTTCCATCTTGCACCAGTTCATCAGCTCAGCTTTTCATCCTCAATGCAACCTTCAACTAAGTATAACTAGTAACCAAAATTTAATTAAGACTCCTTCAGCTGCTACAACTGTGTCTGCACTTGAGTTCAAAACTGAGAATCACTGTGTACAGCATAAACTACCTTTAATTAGTGCAGTATTATTAGATATTGTGAACTCCAATTTTTCTTTCTTTGCCTTCACATGTTGTTTTTTCTTTATACTCCTGTGTTTAAGCATTTCTTGCATCCTATACAATGTTACCACTTACTCTTCTCTTTTGTTTTTGAAGCTTCTTGCCTTTATGATTGTTTTCCTCGCCCTGATCTAACTCATCGTCTAACTCAACTCACTGTCTCTGTGTATTTAGTCTTTAACATCTCCTCTTTCCGAAAACATATTCCCTGTGTTTGGGGGCTTTGTTTTCATGGACCTCGCTTTTCGTTGAACTTTTAAAAAATGTTCATCCTGATTTGTTTGCTTGTCTCTGACTCCTTTCCTGGTCTCAGCCCTTGTTTACTGTCTGCCTCATGGTTTTGCCTTGTTATAAATCATTTGTACTGCTCTTGCTCTGTTGTTTGCAGACTGCTCCTGGGCCCTCTCCATGCCTGTGTTTCCATGATTTCCACCCTGTGTGATGGGTAATTTGTGTAGGTGTGTTGGGATTTTGACCGTCATGTGTTATTATATTTATAAAAAGTTGATCTCACTATAAACTACATATATTGGGAGTTTATATCAGAGCGTTTTGCCCACATCTCGGTCTGCCAAAACTGTCTATCTCTCCCCATCAGGCAGATGATACATCGCTCTGTGCTGAGCAGAAACGCGCAGCCTGTTGTTCCCCTGCCAATAAAACTGATTAACTCAGAATGATGGTCTGAGTCCCCACTGCATAAACACACGCTGCCTCCACTCTGTCCTTCCTTCCCCTACTACCTATTATTAATTTGTGGTGACTGGATATGCAGAGTGACTGAATGTAGAGGGTGAGATTTTTCTCTGTTGCGTGTGTCATTAAATGCAGTTCTTGGATCATACATTGAGTTGTTCGTCCATTTGTTACATTTTCTGCACTTGTTTTTGTGTCCTTGTTGTGACTTCTATGTCCATGACAAATTTCCCTGCAAGGGCAATAAAGTTAGTTTGATCTATAATCTAATCTTCTCTTGGAATAAGCAGCTGGCGGAGGGTAAGTATTCAAAATATTTTAATCACTATCACAAGCATGACACAATGACAGCACACTATTTATTTTACTAAGCTATAGCTATAAAAGCAGCCCTGTGAAACCTGGGAGCATTTTGTCTCTCGTCTCTTGTCCTTGGAGTAACTTTAAATGCAATCTGCACATTTAACAGCGCATCTGCACAGTTTAACACCTTCAGTATAATACCCTCCACCTCTTTAAAGAGAACCCTCGAAAACTAATGTGACACCGAGTTCATTCTTCAGGGCTAAATGTGCATGCACAATCATATTACCCTTACAGGGCGCAGCTGAATTATACATCTTTATGAAAATAATTAATGTGCCATCCTTGTCAGCATTCATTACCGTGATTTCCTCGCTCTTCACAGACACACAATGAGACAAGTCCTGCAGAGGGACCAAGAGCGGAGCCAGACTTTTTCGAGTTGGGTGACCAAAACCAAGGCACAGGCTTCTGCAGGAGAGAGTGTGTGCACTGCTTACATATATAGTATTTATTTATCCTTTCTATTTCCACTAACCATAGCTACTCTGACTTTCTATGTCCAAGTATACAAGGAAGTTATATTCCTGTGTGTATTTTTACAACATATAGGGACCAATTGTACAGCTCATGCTAAGTGCCCTGGTGTGCACTGTAGGTGTCATTGCTATTGAAGTTGAAGTAATATCCCGTAATATGTTTTCATACTGGGCCAAAGCAGTGGACTCCTATCATACTAACTAACAGAAATAGATAATAAATAAATAGGCTTATTTTGTACCTGATGAGATAACTTCTTGTAACTTGTAATGATTCAAGATTCTGCTCCAGTACTTAATTGTTTTGCTACAGAGATCTTTGCAGTGTCTGTTGTTCCTCTGAGGGGAGGGAAAAGCAAGCAGGCAACAAGTGAGAAAATCCGACTGATGATAAAATCTTCAGCAGAGTAAACTGTGAGGAAGATTTCAGAGGGCTCTGACTGACTGCTGCGCTCTTATCATCTGCTTCATTTTGGAGGCCCTGCTGATCACAGAGAATCCTCACAGGGAAACACTCGCATGTTCAAACAAGCTCTAACTGAAAACTCAAACCCTTCAAATGCTCTCCAGCCAGGGCTCCCCCAGAGCTTCAACATGCTTTTATTCAAAGCTTCATGAATATTAAACTGACCATGTGACTCTTCAGATACAAAGGTTAAAAAGAGACATTAACACACCATGAAAAGCTGAACTCTCTGTACAGGTCATTTGTAATGAGTTTTTTAAAGAGCGGTTTAAAGGTATCAGGTGCACAGGAACTGTCTGCACAGTATCACCTGCCTGCTGCTGCCTCTTACATGATAACAACATTTAAAGGGCTAGTTCATTCAAAATGCATTACAGTTTTACTGTACGCTTTAGTTTCTCTAACACAAAAATACAAGGCTTTCATCATACATTGTGTTGCGGTAGACAGAATGTAGGTGGTAATAATGTAGGCAACAAGAGAAACCAGTCTTACACAAAGGTTAGAAAATCTGTCTTCAGTTCAACCATTGAAAGGAGAAAGAAACCCAAAAGGAATGGATGCTCCCATTTTAAGTATGCATACTTTGAGCATTTTGACTCTTCTATATCACTCATTCATCTATTGTTATGAGCAAATAATCAATAAATCATATCTATGAAAATGAAGACAGTTCACATAAATTTCATATAAGAGCCATAAATGACTTGAATTAGATAATGTCTGCATGTGTGCTTGTTAAGAAACACATGATGCAGAACCCCATCAACATTTTATTTGCAGCTTTAAAGCAGATTAGTGAAGGCAAAGTTTGTATGCGTGCTGATTGTAATGTAACACCACTGAGACTCTGATGTCATGACATTTTTGCAGTATGAAAAATATTTTCCTGCATGAAGATTTGAAGGCCAAAGTTGTTCCTTTTTTCTTTTAAAGCGTGATTCCCTATCTGCACTTAAACAAAATAAAACAAAGAATTCACTTTTTCCTTTCAGCATTCAATTATTCACTTAAGCAAAAATATTCAAATATGTATTATCTTCATATTCTGGTCGGTGCTCTTCAGACAGAGCCGGGAGCAAAACCTCAGTTTCTAAAATCTGAAAACTCTTCACTGAGCAGAAATACTTTAGTGTTGAAAACAAAGATCCACTCATCCTCCTCCCCTCCACTGTTTTGGACAAAGATTAAAGAATAAATTTCAACACCAGACATGACCCGACTGGGATGCTGTTGCTGACAGGCTGGAAAATATTGGCCGAGCAAGCATGTTTGTGTGGACCTCCTTTGAATTACACTGAGGATTTCCCTGAGTGCAGAGCAGTGTCTTACCTCCACTCATCACTCTCTGTGTGTGGCTGTGTGTGTGTGTGAGCCAAGTCCCAGCAGGAATTTGACTTGTTTCCTGCAAATAGGTTACAATTCATAGATGTGATAGAGACGTCTACTTGACTTATTGCACTGCTTTAGATGCCTGAAGCTGATACACTTTTCATGAACTGGAGCTGGACTAGTGTGCTATTAAAGTAAATTTAGCACCACAACACTGCATCTGTGAGAGGAAGAGCATCTTTTGTGTTACTGTACTGTGTCATTTTACAGACTGATAGTAGTGAGTTTTCCCATGTTACATTTCACATTTTCAACAGCTCATTTTAAAACACCAAGCCTTTTACAATCCTCAGGTAATCTCCAGTTTTGCGACCATTATGAGTGAGCTACTTCCAGCTTCTCCAAGAATGAGGAATTAGCAGCAAATTAATTTTTGAAGATGTCAAACCGCCAAGAGAGAGGTTTAATTCTTCAGCCCAAGCTCAAGGTCCTTTAATAATAATGGTCAGCAAATCATAGGGTCTGCCAATTAATTCTCTGAGAGAAAAAGATGGAGAATGAAAAATTAGACTTGATAAATCCCTCAGGATATCAGCTGATGTTTTACAAGAAAGTAAGTCCGTGAAATCAGGATCACTTTTGTGGCTTGAGGTACAAGAGAGCCCGAGAAACAGATGGTAGAAATGTGAGGAATGACTTTGAATGTAGGACGTTTTTCTGCATGAGCAGCAGCAGAGCCTCTTCAAGACTACATGTTGGGTGCGTTAAGTTCAAACCTTTAGAAGTCTTAAGAGCTTTACTGCTGCCTTTTTAGCTCCCTCTAACCGTCTGTGTTCATACAGTAGTTTCAGCCTCAATTAACCTTTAACAAGTTCATAATTTATACATTACTGATTTGAGCTAAAACCCCATTAATAGGCCCCCAATGAAGAAGAAAAGTGAGATGTTCTGAAATATTCATACTTTTATGTCAAAATAGAGCGCATTGTACAGCATTAGTGATGCTTTTTGAAAGATACAGTACCTCCCAAAGAAGAAGATTCCCCTTTGTAAGGTTTAGATTATTAATATGATATAAATATACAATTATAACATCCATATTCCACAAAAACAGCAACCTTATCGTGCAACTCAGTCAAAAAACAAAAACAAAAAAACACTTGTAATTTAAGTCATGGACACACGCACACACACACACACACACACAGACCGACACACACACACAGTCCTCAACATCAACAATACAAAAACATTTACAGCTCCAGAGGACAATTTTTCAGTTCCAGTTGACTTCCTAATACACACACACACACTCTCTTTCTAACACACTCTCTGTACATACATACATACATACATAATCATACAGGCTATCATGTGCTTAAAAATCCTATAACTCTGTCTTTGCGCTCTTTTTGAGTCCATCTGAAGTTTGTCCCATCACGTCGTCCTTCAGCCATCTGTTGAAAACGGCGACCGGGTCGATGTTCCAGTGTTTGTGGAAAGAAATGGGCACCTGGTGAGCTAAGAAGTCTCTGGCATAGTCCTCTGGGCGGGCCTGAAAGGTAAGATGAAGTACAGTAATTTATATTTAGAAGCAGTCACAGGAGACTGCGTGCAAGTGTTCCAGGGGCAGAAGACAAGGTGTGAAAGTTTAAGTTTATGTTGCATCAGAGATTGCAGACTGAAGACTGAGCAACTGAATCCATTATGTTTTCTTCAGCAGCACCCCAGTCACTAAATCATTGTGCCCTAATGCTGTTACTATTTAATTTGTTGACTCGTTAGCAGACACACAGAGGACTTAGGTCCAACAACACATTGTTGTATCAGCTTATTGTTTGTTTCTCATTAAAGGTCCAGCACACTCATGATGCACAGAGGTGATTTAACTCATCTTGACCATACAGCCTTTTTGATGGAAACCACCTAAATGTTCTGTAAGGACGAGATGGATGAATTAGAACTAGTTTTCACAGGAGACATTTTGACATGTCAAAGTATGAGAAACACGGTTGTTAATGAAGGCTGCTTCTGTGTCAGGCTCCTGGTACTGACAGCAGACTGGTTCAAACTTTTACAGGCACAAAATATTCCAGACGACAGTCCCACCAAGCTTTTGGTTGGTGTTGTATTTGACATGTTTTGTATTGTTTTTGTCATTTCTTGATTAATTTGTTCTTTTTTTTTTATATATATATATATATTTTTGGCCTTTTTGCCTTTATTGGATAGGACAGCTGAAGAGAGACAGGAAATGTTAGGAGTAGAGAGCGGGGGAAGACATGCTGGAAATTGTTGACCGGACGGGAATTGAACCGGCAACCCCTGCAACGAGGACTGTAGCCTCTGTATGTGGGGCGCCTAGACCGCTAGGCCACCAGCACCCGTAATTTGTTCTTTTTACCCTGCGTGTCATGTCTTGTGTTCTTGTATTTGTTGTGTGTTTCTTATTCTAGTCTTGAGTGTTTCCTGTTTTATAGTTTTTCTATTTCTTGATCCCCGTGGCTTTTTTTTTAAACCGCCTACTACACTAGCAGTATGTACTGATTTGGACAAAAGTCAATATGTAGTATGTAGTATGTGAACAAGAGCAAAATCTGCCAAAACTCCCCGGATGTCGTACTGATACTGGAAAATTTCACAGTATGCATCGGACCAGTCTGCTTCGCGTACTGTTTCCCACAATGCACAGCGCTCATTCCGCTTTTTCTTTTTCCTTCTTTTTTGAGGGGAGGAAATTTGTTTTTGGGTGCTGTGGAAGTTATCAAATTACATATAAACCACTTCCTAACTTATTAAATCATAAGTGGATGCTAAAGAAGCAGTTTCTCTCTCAGCTTTGCCGTTGTTTACTTTTGCTTTCCTTGAAATTCAGTGACGTCTGACCCAGCATACTGCAAAACAGATCGAACAGAACAGTCATACTGCATACTAAATTCAAACGCAGTGTGTAGTAGACAATACCTACTGCCTACTACATTAGTAAGTAGTATGTAGCAGGCTGTTTTGAAAACAGCCTGTGTCGGGTTTAGTTGTACTTCCTGCCCTTGTGTGTTTTCCTCCACTTTGATTACCTTCATAAGTTTCACCTGTGTCTTGTGTCACACCTGTCTCTGATTGCCTTGTGTACTTTGTGTCTCTGGCTGTTTTTGAAACCGCCTGCTGCATACTACATTCGTAGGTAGTATGCTGCAGTATACTGTATCCTTCATACTGGTTTTGAAGGTAGTATGTTGTTTGACTGTTCAGCTCTATCTGTTTTTCAGTATGCTAGATCAGGATTTGCTGGTTGCTGGTTTTGGAGAGCAGAAGTTTACATTGGCCATGCAGATACCAACTATCCACTTACGGTTTTAAAAAGTAAAGAAGTGGTAAATATAGACATAAAAGAACAATACCTGTGAGATGGGTACCGCCTCTGCAATGACTGGAAGTGACAAGATTCACCAGCGTGTCTTTCACATTACTTCACTGTAAATGTCACGGACCATTAAAGCCTTCTGCCTTCTTGGTTTTCCTTAGTGATTTGGGTTTTATAGATGTCTGGATTTTATGTTGGAGTTTTGTCTGGTCTGTGTTTGAAAAGTACATTTTTCTTTCTTTTTGCCTTTTATGACTTATGTTAATAAATCCTCAAGTAGTCTGAACATGGGTCCCTCTCCCTTATTTGATAGCACTTGACAATAGGGTCTAATTGTGAATATTGGGACAGAGTATGCTGTTAAAATGACCTGTATCCAATTCATGATATTAGTGTAAATCTGCGTTTCTGTAAATGCACACATTGTCATGACTTACTGCAACACTTGAGTAGATCAGACCATGGTTAAGGTCAATAGAAACACTTTTGCTTTCCCTAGAATAAAAAGTCAAATCTTCTTCTCCTCTTATGGATGCACTGAGTTTGGTGATCTCACTCAGTACCTGGCACAGCTCTGCCTACTGTCAGCCAACATCCACCGCCACATTCATGTTGCAGTCATTATGACTGCTGCTCTCTGACTCTTTAATACCAATCACTTAAACATTCAAGTTATGATCATAACCCCAAAAGCTCAGACACATCCCTCTTATAATCTATGCCAAATCCAGTGTTCAGGGTAATTAAACCCATATTTGATTGATATGGGGCTAAAATATTCAAGAGCACTTTTGACCTTCACAAACTCTGCCAGCGTCTTTGATTGTTCAACGACGGGAATGTTATACCCACAGGAATGGTCATTACCCTCTGCTTCTATAACTCCTCTATGATCCATCTACTGTGACGTGAATGTGACAGGACGGTGTATTACATCACGTCAGCAGAATGGGACGAAGTCGTGTTTCAGGCAGTTTTGCAGTCTTTTTTCCTTCTGTAGGTCTTTTTGCTGTTTGAGAGATTATGTGACTGTCAGAAATTCCAATTACCTCTGACTGAATACATGCTCTGACACAATTGGCTTTTCCAACTCAGCAGCTTTTCATTATTAAAAGTAGCATATGATTTGAAAGCTACACATATATGTCTGGATGAGCAGGGCCTCTCTCTGCTTCAGTGTCTCAGTAGTATCTGTTGAAAAAGCCAAATAAATCCACTGCTTTTTCAAGGTGGACAGAGCAGAGTCTGTAAATACTTCGGTTGAGCCCAGAACGCCTGATTTAGCAGAGGCTTTTCATCAAGCCAAGAAAATAAATTCTCAGTATGGTTTATGTTTTTGTGAGAGGGGGCAGAGCGATGGACATGCACAAAATACATTTCTGTATGAGTGTGAGCACAACCTGGTGGAAGAGTGGACTGTGTGTGACAGGAAGTCCCAGAGCGTTGAGGCACATTCCCAGTACCATGTCATCCGGAGCGTCGTTGCTGTAGCACTTACAGCCGCTGTCAAGAAGACGGACTACTGCCTCCCTGCTGAACACCATCCTGCAGAAACACAGACAGACATCAGAGACAGGAAGCAGAGAGACAGGACATAGCTGATTTAGCTGAAATTCAAAAGCTAATGTTGAAAAGTGACCAGAAAATCAAATATTCTTCTTTGGGGCTGTCATCTTTAAGTTCATGCTTATCTTATTAACTCAGAGTAGAGTGCGACTGCAAATCACGCTGAGAGGGAGATGTTTTCTGTGATCAGCTCCAAACAACAATGATGTGACAACTCTTTGAAAAGAGACGCAATTACTCTTGAACAAAAAAAAGAAGAAGAACTTAAGCTGCCAAAAGGAATCGTTTATTGCCACTCAGAACAGTTTTTAGAAGATATCCCTTTAGAGAAATCTGGCAGTTGCAGCGCTGTGAAGTGTCACAGCAACTGAAGGGTCCCTAAATAGAGTTTCTCACACGCGGCTCAGTCACAGATTTATCCTTAGTGCAGCTTTCCTCCTGCACTGACAGCTGACATTTTGCTTACTGCCCACTTTTACTTGCATGCAATAAGAGGGCTTTCGTAAAATGGATCTTGTTGAACTGCAGTTACTTTTGATATATGTTGTCTTGCAGTAAAAAAAAAATATTCGTACGATGCAGTGCGAGTATAAAGGACTCCCTGTCTTTTGATATCAACTGATAACCCTCTGTTTGCTGTACTTTCTCTTGATTTATTCCATATTTTATGGACTATCTTTACAGTTACGCAGCCTGCAAACCAAAATTTCCCTCAAGGGGAAAAACAGACTTTTAAGCTGAATAGAAACGGTTTATCTGTAAATTACAGATTACAGGTTTTCCATTACAGATTCCATACTCCCTCTGCTGCTTCTGTATCTTATATCATTATTCCCAGAGCATCTGAGCACTGAAACTCACCCCCCGCCTCCTGTGATGTAGCTGTAGCCTCCTTGGCTCAGGCCGTATCCGTACCTCTCTCCTAAACACACGGGTTCAGAGGGGTCGTAACAGCTCAGCAAGAGCTGCAGTCTGGAGAGACTGTGGAGAGAAAAGATCAAACTCATCACACACTCATCACCATCATCATCATCATCATCATCTTCACACACACACACCTTCACAGTCACACACACATCACACAGATCTGTCCGTTTAAAGGCTGGTATAACTGCTCTCCCTTCGGCACTATCACACATCAGGAGGAATCCAAATGAAGTTCAAACTGACGGATAGAAAGCAAGGCCAGCTGGACTTCAATTTATGTACTGAGCCTTTTAGATGTTCAATAGGATGGTAATGTCTCTGGGACTCATTTCCCCAGAATGTTTTTATGGCTGTTAGACAGAATTGCTGAGTAAAAGTTATGAATTTTCTTCTTCTGTGGTAATTTTGATTAACTTTTTTTGGCTCTTTCTTCTCTCTCAAATTTTGGACGCTTCCCCTCTGAGAGAGATGTCAATTATTTAGACACATTTTTCATCTTAAGCAGCCCCACTGTTTTGCATATTCTTGTGTTTACTTTCATTACAACCTGTCAATGTATTGACTTCAATACACTGGTATGGAAAGGTATTGAAACAGACTGTTAGTTTAAAGTTACAGCCAACAAGGGTGACTTCATTTTTTTTTGTATTTTGTATTTTTTTTTAAGTAATGTTTTTGTCCTTTTTGCCTTTATTAGATAGTACAGCTGAAGAGAGACAGGAAATGTGGGGAGTAAGGAGCGGGGGAAGACATGCAGGTGGGGGTCTACCGGCCGGGAATCGAGCCGGCGATCCCTGCAGTGAGGACTGTAGCCTCTGTATGTGGGGCGCTTAGACCGCTAGGCCAGCAGCGCCCCAGGGTTACTTCATTTTAGTTTCAGTTTGTGTTAATCAGAAGTAAAAAGTGCTCATCCAGGAAGATGTCCCCAGATCATGGTATTGTCCCTTTCTTAATTACACAGCGCTCTACTCAAAAGCCCAACATTAAAAGAATATGTTTAAAAAAGTAAATAAAACAATGAAAAAACGTTCATAGGTCATGAAAAAGTACCTGATCAGTGTGTCATCATCCACGACAATGAGCCACTTGGTGTCTGGCACAGAGCTGCTCAGAAACCTTTGAAGGATGGCGAACGTTTTCCCGCAGTGTCCTGCGAATAGAGTCATGTCATCAATAGCCAGGCCTGTTGGACTTAATCACATATTGACCTTATGTTGTATTCTAGTTTACAAAGATAAATGACCCTGTTACAGGAGGGAAAACACACTTGGCATAAGCAGGTTTTTTCCATGCACTTACACGCCTGGATACACAGGACAACAGCTGTGTGGCATAAAGACAACTTCACAGTCATAAATTATGCAAATGTTAAAGGATGTGAAGGGTGGCGGGCTAGCAACAGTCACAAGTGATAAATGGAAAACAGTAACATATTACTACAGAAAAAGATTACTGTAAGCTCCAAAAAGAAGTGAAATGTCAAAGCTTTATTCAGCACGATGAATGAATTAGGGGAGAACGGGGTTGGTTGTCACACGGGTTGGTTGGCACACTCGTTATATCTCGCCACCAGAGGGCGCTGTCTCTCAAATTGGGTTATGGACATTTCCAGAATTAGGATCAGAGCTCACCTACATAGTCTTCTCTGGAGTAAGACAGCTGAACTTGAGGTGAGAGGACTTTTTGTGTTTTTCATCTCAAATTGTAAATATTCAGCTCCTCAGTATTTTTCTTCTAGGCTTTTAAACGATGGGTTTATAACAAAACAAGTGTTACCCTTACAAAGTGTGAGGGGAAAGCTATAGTTTGGATTTTTATTAGCTAGCTAACTCCTTGTTAGATGGCTGTTAGCCTTGATGCTAGCAAAAAATTCCAGTTGGGGTTGGTCGTCACATTCTCTTTGGGGTTGGTTGTCACATGTAACAACCAACCCCTATGTTGGCAAAATCATGCATGGTGAAATGAGTTGGAGTGTGCAGACCCTACATTAGCCATCTCAACAACTCAGACAGTGACTGCATGTAGCCTTGTTGAGTCGGCCATTATTGTTAGGCCTATCTGTTTTGTTCTTTATGTTGTTATATAGGCTGGACGAAAGATGTGTTTCCTGTTCATGTTCCTTGCTCATTTTATGTTAAATTGCATTAAGTTATGTAGGCCTATCACTTGTCAGTGCAATTAAACTGTCAAATTGAGTTCTGCCTTCTTGCCTTTTTAAAAAGATTTTTCCCATTGAAATAACATTGTGACAACCGACCCCATAGTGTGTGACAACCAACCCCATAGTGTGTGACAACCATCCCCGTGATGGGGTTGGTTGTGAGAGGGATACACATTTCAAGCCAACACCTTAAGCTTCAATTTGATGAAGGAATGACTATTAAAAGATATTTTGATGTTGAGCAATCATCAAAACAGTAAAAAGTGTGACAACCAACCCTGTTCTCCCCTACTTTTAACAGCATGATTGGCTTCTTTGAAAATACAGTTATCATCTAAAGCTCTAACTGATGAGACAAAACTCAATGTGCATGGCCTATATTGTGTAAATTAAGCCATATAAAAACTATTACACCAAACTATTTATTCATTACGTCCTCTTAAAAGAAGCCTTTATGGCGACAATAAGAAAAGTGCTTCTATGATGCCAAAACCTCGAAAAGTTAATTACATTTGCAGTTTTTATGCATATTTCAGTATTAAAAGCTTTATAAATATCAAAATATGACCAAGAGCATCCCCGACAGAAGGCCTCAAAAGCACGTGCAGCTGTAGGCGGACACCTGAGTGATCAAAAGAATGACCTTCTATTGAAAAAGGGCAAAAAAGAAAAAAGCTTTACTCTCCTTTTTTAAGATTTGTAGAGCAGAGTATTAAATCAGTTCAATGCAAGGATGTGTCCTCTGGAGCTTTGTGAGCGGGCAGAGAGGTATTGTCTAAAATTCTGACATCTCAAACAAATAATAAGGTATGTTTGGCATGATGGGTTGGAAAGATCAAACTTTTACTGTGGCGTGTTTGACATGACTGCCAGACGATACAAAATGTTCTGCCAGCTCCAGAAAAACAAAAACAGTGATGCGTTGGTACAGAACAAATAGAGGGAACCCAAAGATATATACCCATCAGAATCCAAATATCTGCGCAGCATCACGGCTGAGAGCTGAGACGTGAAAATCCCTGGTGGCAAGCATCACAAGAATACTGAGGCCCTACTGTTTTATTTATGAGGAAGCCAGGGTGTTTTTTTTCCCCAGGATCTGAATATAGAATAAGTAAGGACACCTTGAACTGCTGACAGGAATAAAATCCAAAAACACACTTTTCTTTGGAAAAGCCTGGTAACCTTATTCTAGCAAGAGGAGGCCAGTGGGTGAGTTCAGGGGCCCTGAAAGATGTAGTAACTTCTATGTTCATGGCTCATATGAAGAGACCGTCCTGTGGTACATTTAAGCAGGAAAACCCGACTTGTACTTTTATAACACCTCTCTAGTCTTTCAATCCACTCAAAAAGCTTTTACACTACATGTCTCTTTCACCCATTAACACCACATTCATACACTGATTTCAGAGGCTGCTATGTGAAGTGCCCATCAGTATTAATTGATCCTATTCAGACACCTTCTCATAACGCTGGCGGTACCACTCAGAGCAATTCCAGGGTTCACAGTCTTGCCCAAGGACACTTTCACATGTAGACTACAAGAGCTGGGATCAAACCGCCAACCCGCCTCAGATCCCTTTACAGAAAGTTTCTCTATGCCTCATCAGTATCTTCACCATCAGGTTTTTGTTCTCCAAACATTAGAAGTACCAAACTTGACCGTGAACAGTTTGAGTTTTTACTAAAAATATTAAAACTTAACATCTACTCCATTTCAGGGTCTTGCATCAACCTTCCCCTAGCTCACGCTGGAATCAATCATGTTTACTCTTCTTCTGTAGAGTTGTTGTTGTTTTTTTAAAGAAATAATCCTGTAAGGCTGATGCATTTCCACAAGACGCATTGTACCTTTGAGACTAAAGATAGAGGGAGTGTAAACATCAAGCCAAAGGGACTTCATCTTGTTTTCAGGATTCAAACATAGTTAAGCCCAGGGATTGAGTTGGAGAACTGAATTTACATAATTCATAATAATTTACCCATCCATTTATTAGTCTCAATGCTATTTATAATAATAATAATAATAATAATAATAATAATAATAATAATAATAATAATAATAATAAACTTTATTTATATAGAACTTTTCTTAACAAGGTTACAAAGTGCTTCACAACAAAAAAGCAGAGCATTACAAAGCATAAAAAATGGTGCAAACAGAGGGAAGAAAAAAGACAGAAGCAAAACAAGTCATCTGAATGCAGAGCAAATTCAAGAATTAGGGTTGGAGAAATGCCTTCTTACATAACGTTTTTTTTTGCGAATATTTAAAAGCAGTTAAGGTTGTGGACTGTCTAATCGTCAGTGGCAGGGAGTTCCACAAACTTGGAGCTCTAAGGCGGGATCTTGGCACAACCAGCAGAGATGCATCCACAGACCTGAGGGGCCGCCAAGGCACACAGGGGGGGTAAAAAAAAAATCGCTTAAATAGTTTGAGGCCTGTCCATTTAAAATTTTATAAGTAATCAATAAAATCTTAAAATTGACACGATAAAAAACACTGGCAGCCAATGTAAGCTGGCGAGGACAGGAGTGATGTGTTGATATTTTGATGTGCCTGTTAAAATCTGAGCGGCTGCATTTTGAACTAGTTGGAGTCTGTGGAGGGAGCTCTGACTGATACCTGTTAAAGGTGCATTACAATAATCAAGACGAGAAAAAATAAAAGCATGGATGACTTTGGACATTGGAGGGGGAAAGGACAGATCTTATTTTGGAGATTTGTTTGAGGTGGAAAAAACTGTATTTAACTGTATTTTCTACACGAGTGTCAAAGCAAAGATCTGTGTCAAATGTCACTCCTAAATTTTTGCATATTTCAACTAAAACAAGGTGACCACAGCTGGTTAATCAGCACGACTGTTTTCCACACTGTGGTAGCAACACTTCTCTTGAAGCTCGTAGAATAAAATGATTGTATAGCTTCAAATTCCAGAACACCTTAAAGGCACTATGAGGAGTTTTTAAATGGCTGGGAAACAGACTGAAACTGATACTGATGCCTCTTTATGACCCTCAAAAACAAACAAAAAACATCCACAACAACACTGATACCTTCTCTGTTGTCATTTTTAATGCCTGAAACCACTCTGAGGGGGTAGGTGTCAGAACAGACGATTGGCGTCTGGCTTTAGAAACACCCTTTTTTGGCTGTTTTCATGGCAAATAATCACATTGTGTGATAAATCTGAATGTTAAAAGACAGCAGGGTGAAGTTGTTATCTGAAGACACTAATTTTGCATGTACAGAACAAGAGACAAGAGGTATCACTTTGTCCACAAGGGGGTGTTAGAATCGATACAAACCAAAAGTTCCTCACACAGCAGCTTTAAAATATCCATACATTTAGCATCTCATAAACATAAATTGGTGATTAATTTTAAGACATGACTTTTACAGCGTTGACATGTCAATGGGATTAATGAAGTGGGTAGAAGGTGAAAGAACAAAGAATAATGGCGCTGACAGCTTCCTGACATTTTGATGCCTGTTGACTGTTGATGAACTTTGAGTCAGCCCTCAGCGAAGATTAGCATAAAGCTTAAGGTCTCGTAAACGAAGCAGAGGAAGGATAACCGATAAACAAAGGAGGGAAAAGAAGGATGCTGACCTTTACTCCTTTTGTATTAGATAACTTACTCTGTAGCATGTGTTTGGTGAGAGACACGCTAAAGGCTTGTTTTTCCATGTGACCTCAATTACAATGCACACTAATCTGATCTATGCATGAGCTGTATATTAATGTTCCACTGTGTTACCATAAACAATGCTAATTTTGTTTTCTGTTGTCATTGTGTTCAAACTCAAGCAATTTTTAATCATGTTTTTTTATGCTAATCCGATCTTCTGGAGAATGTTAGAGGCATTATGAGTGATTTGCTCTATTGACAGTTTGCATAGTAACTAAACTGAAAGAAGATTTAGTGTCTGGCTGCTTACCAAACTACAGGAAATCCTGCTGTCTGATGATGGACTTTGGATTTCTGCCAAAGCTGCAATTCTTGATTGTGTCTCCCGAAAGTTAAAAAAAAATCCTGACATGCAGTGGAAAGTAAAATTAAAGGGAAGGAGACATTTGCTGATCTATGAGTAAGACTCATTCAGCACTAGCTTCAAAAAATACAGACATAATTTACTGTCTGAGAGGAGCAGAGCTGGGGCTTATCCCAGAGTAAGACATCAAACTTAAAGTCAGCCACACCAGCTCTGGGTGCCCAGGTTTCAGGAGCGTGTCTGGTTATTCAAATGAGCTGGTTTGAAGAGCCAGAAAACTTCCACTTGAATGTTGTTTTCTGTCATGGCATAACCAGCTGCCAGCCTGTCAGTTTGGCATTGTGCAAAGTGTGAACAGAAGCGCACATCATCTCCTGCCCTGACCCCAGAGTTTGTGTGTGTGGCGGGGGAAATTTCATGATACATTTATGCCAAAAACGTGGATCATTAATGTTGCTCTGCTTAGAGAAAGTGAGGACAATATAACAAATTGAAAAGTCAGGATATGCTCAGTACAGTTTGCAGCATTTAGAGCTTTAATATTTAATTGGTATATTTAATTTTATTTACAAATAAGAGCTACAACGATTAGTGAATTAATCATTTATTTTTCTAGCATGGAAAGATTTAAAGCTGTTCAAAGCCACTTCTCAAAAGTTAACATTTTTTGTTTTCTGACAGTGGATTCAGTGAAGTCAACAATTTCAATGGACCTCCTTAGAGTGTGTAAAAAAGGCACTTTGTATGTGGCCAAAGCCATTAATCAATTAACTGCAAACATACCATGCATAAAATGAATACATTATGCATTTGCAGCCTAGTTAATTTATGTTATACGCTGTAATCTACTGCAATCTATTTAAACATCTCAACAGTAGAGTACATGAAGGCTTTATTGTGCCTTTTTCTTACTTGGTCATGGCTGCTTTTGTGGATATTTTTGAGGCTTCAGACAGTGTCAGAGAAGTTCCTCACACTCACATTGCAAACGTGTGTGTAACCCCAGGTGGACTGAACCACTTATGAGATGAATATCAGGCAATCAGTGAGTCAGAAAAATGCTGTCACTGCAACGAGAGAGGCAGATAAGAGTTTAATCCCTTATTTAAACGAAGGGGGCTTGATAAGATGTCAAATCTAAAAGCAGACTGGTTTCAGTCAAACGTGTCCGGACTGAAAACAAACACACATTAGAGATGCATTACAAGCTGCAGAGTGGCACGGAAGAAGGCCTGGAGGATTGTACTGTCGCCTCTTCACAAACCAGACCTCCAACTTAACATCGGCTGCAGCATCTCACGGAGCTCTGCAGTAATTACTTGATTTTTGTGAAGTGTGTCAGTGATGTCAGAATATATTAAATGACGTTAGGTACACACATATTTGAAGTTACTGGTGCCCTTTTTCCTACAGGATAAGGTGTAAGTGTAGTCCTTCATAGACTCATCCTTCACCTCTGATTCCTGCTGCTGATAGGTATGACATCATTCTGCATGTGACAAGTTTCCTATCGAGTGTGATTCATAAGTTTCACACTTCAAATTTGAGTTCAGCAGCTGGTAACATCTAAATCTTTTCAAATCTTATTTTTGCAATATGAATTTCCTTCTGGATATTTCCTTTAACGTCTATTTAAAATGATCATACAGTATGCCCGATATCTGAGACAATTGAGAGTCTGTGCAAGAGGGAGTATCTGTTGTTTAGTGTTAGGACGGCAAATTAGCTGATAGTGTATTCATTGGAGAGTCAGATGGAGGAGGCGGCTCTTAAATAGAGATGGACCTGAGAACAGTGGTTGCATATCAACAAAAAACTGGACTGAGTAACCTCCAAAGAAAACACCGACTTTTGTTCTAACATGGAGAGGAGCTCACATATTCAAGAGAGTAGCCCATGGCAGTTTGCATCCTTCACTGCCTCAATGCAAAGAGGTCGCAGAGGACATTCTTGTTGAACTGCAAACTGCCTGGAGACATCGAGAGAAAGGTGGCTTGAGACTGAACCTTCTCCTAAAACCTTTCCAACAACAACAACCCTAAGCACTCTTACCGAGGGCTGACAGAAGCTTCAGCCGATGAATCATCCCATTAAGCTGCTACATGAAGGTCTAAGGTGCAGTTTTGTGCCGACAGCCATCAGACTGTAAAATAATTTGAGCTCAAAAGGCCTCTGGCTCAGGCAACCAGGAGGAGCTGAAGCAGAGAGCTATACAGCTCAAAAGAACATGGATGGCTTTGTAGGCTCTTACAATCTATGTGCATGCCCGCTCACTTGTTTCTGATTATTGTAGAGCCTTCAAAGCAGTCAGTTTTTTTCAGTAGTTGAAGTTTTTCCTGAAGCATCAACAGTCGAGTGGGGAGTGTGTCTTTCCAGATGCCCTACGTTCCAGGGTCCCCTCCAAGTTAGCTGTACCTGCTGCACACATTTCCTCAAATGCTGAAATCTCTAATAATATTTGGGAGCTTTCCTGGAATTAAAAAATGTGGTTCTGAGGATTTGTGGTTTATGTTGGATTTCATGTGTATTTGTCTAGCATTTTTGGAATGCACTTGCGGCTTTGATGAAGAAATTAGAGAATAAATATGAGTCTCATGCCTGTCTGCTAAAGCCAAAGATTTACCCAGGAGTTAATTAGCACATCTTAGCATACAAAAACAAATCAGGGTAAACAACTTGCATGACTTTGTCTAAAAGTTGGATAAATCCTTTATTTTTCACATTTTACAAAGCATCACTACTTTATGCGAGTTTGATTGTAAAAGATGACCAATCATAATTTGATGTTTTGAATAATTTAGACTTCATATTTAATTTAAAACAGAACAAAGGCAGCATTAAATGTTGAAAACAAAACCTTGTATCGCTTTATGAAAAATAAATGCTTCTTTTGAATTTGGCAGCAACACGTTTTAAACAGTAGGGACTTTTAGGGATTGGGGTTGTAAGGTAAGGTTTAATGTCTTGTTTGTTTATTTTGTGCAAAAGCTGAAAGTATACACTGACAAGTCATTGTTATAAGTGTATTTGATGCAGTATAGTTTCTTGTCCAGGAGCAGTGTAATCTGGAAGCTGCTGGTCTTATAAACTGCAGGAGGTCACTGCTCATGGTCAAGCAAATGCCCCACCATAACAGCTTCTACCTGTTATCAATCTTAGGCTGAGCTAAGTTAACCTGCTCCTAACTTTTACTTCCCATCCCGTGCAAAAACATGATTAAATATAAATACGTATTGATTCTCACATACAGCTCTAGACAAGGGAGCCTTAAGGTGAGGTTTTCAAAGTTCTAAACTGTTCTTTTTTAAACAACACCCAGCCACATTTGAAGAGTTTGTAAAGATAAAATAGTCAAACAAAGTTTAAAAAGTTGAGGTGTCTTGTGGTTATAAACAAACTTCTACATGAGATGAGTGAGCGAGTGCCAGATCATACAACCCAGGAGAAAACATTTCAGCTATTGAATACAGACAGGTCTTCAGTCTGTGCAGCTCAGCAGGTGAGGTTGGCTGAGCTCCAGGTGAGTAAAAGTGCAGTTTGTAGCTCTCAGTCGGGAAAAAAGCTCCTCAAATTCAAAACATAAACAACGTGCAGACCCATTTAACATCTCGGAAGTATTCACTGATAGAATTATCGGCACAATTACCGGAAAAGTCTGAACATAAAGCCCCAACATAAACTGGCAGATATCTTCTCCTTACACAGAGGATGGAATAACACATTTAGAGCCTTTCTATTTTGTCATTTTGTGATGCAAAACACACTTTCAGAGACAAAAAAATTGGAATAAAATGCTGACTCATCCACTCCTGGTCACTTTGGTTCCAATTCACCCCCAACATTGTTTTGAATTACTGCTGCCATCCCCTCCACAAGGTGTTAGGCTGGGGACGTTTCACCTTTAGTTTGTCATTTCATTTTTCATGTACCTCCAATATGCAGCCGACCCTGCACCATTACCCAAGGCCAGAGACTGTATCTGCTGGTGTGACTAAGGCTGAGGGAGTGGAGACTGTGAAAGGAGCACTTACCTCTTTCTGTATTTGGTACTCCTAAATCAATGGTTGGTATCAAAGGATCAGCATGGTCACTGTAGTACTCTAAGTGTAAGGCATCTTTCTCCCAGGTCTTCTTTATCACTGGAACTGAAGCAAAGAGGAGAAAAATCAATGATATGTTTGTTGTGTTTGCAAAATAAGCAGCCCTCTTCTAAAAACTGGATCTTTTAGAGCTAAGATTTTATATTTCTCACCAATAACACTGTTTCCACAAAGAGAAGGAAACAGAGGAGGAAACATAGAGATCCTGCAAAATAAACTTGACAGGATGGTGAGTAACTTTGAGGTTTTTGTGCTGACCTAAGGCAGTGGCACAAGTCTCTAATGGTTTGTGGAAAATGTTAAACCACATATAAATCACACCACATTTCAACACCGGTCAACCATAAATATTCTCTTTACTTCTTAAATTTCAGAGCTTTACATCTTGGGATTTTCTGGAAATAAATAAATGTGTAACTTGTAGTTTCTGTGTGCTTGTTCCTGATACAGTGTAACACACTGGGACCTGCGGCCTCCTGATCTTCTCTCCTCTAAAGAAAGAAAACAGCAGATCACTGAATCTGACTGTGCTTTTAAACTTTCTATTTATACACTGTCTTTCAGCAAAGCTATTTATACATACTAATCACCCATCACTGGAAAAATTCCCACCATCAGAGTTTAAGCTTTTCTATTTCTGACTGAAATCTGACACAACATTCTGAGTTTTGTGATCTGTTTGTGGAGGTGAGACAGAATGAGCTCTGAGAAACACAGAGTATCCAGAAATCAGTAGCAGCAGCTTGAGGCTGTTTTCAGCTCTCATAAATCAACAAAACAGAGTCAGAGTGGCAAGATTTAACACTGAGAGAATGAACCACAGAACTGTGAGTTGGAATAGGTGGCCTTCAATGTCTCTGAAGGGCCAAACAGCAGCTCAACTTTTGATGAACAGCATGAGAAACTACTCTCCAGCCCTCTGGGAGCTGCTCAGACCTCTGTTTTATGATTTCATTCTAAATAATTCATTTATTACGTTATTTGAACCGAACTTAACAAAATAAATCCATCATACAGATTAGTATGAACAGTAAATAGTCTTTGAGGAGCAAGTAGAAAGCTGACATACAACCTCCACTACTGAAACTTTCTTTCATGTTTGACCATGAAAACAAAGTTTATCCAGCATATGACGTCTTTTGCTCAGCAACAAACTTCTTCTTTGAATTGGTGGTTAGGTAAAATAGCTTGCCAGCACTGACTTGATGCGACACAGATAAATGTAAGATGCTGTCAGATTCAGATAACACTTCAAACATTGGCTCCTGACATTGATGCATGGTACATCATGTGCCAATGTCTGTGAGGGGCTCCTTGGAGGAACTGATTCAGTGTCTTGGTTTGCTTTTCTTATTTTTGTTGTGTGAATTTATGAGAATTGATCAATAAATTGGCTGTTTTTCAAGGAAAAAAACTACACAAACTAAACCAAACCAAACTATTGCTACAGAACAGTTTTTCACAGGTGGAATTTTTTGGCTTCAAAGGAATCCAGAGAGACCAAAACAAAAACAGATCCAAAACACAAGCACTGACAGATATCTCTGTTACTGATTTTTCATGGTGTTTCAGAGGGATTCTGCTACTGCAGCAACAACCGAGCTTCCAATTATCCCAAAATCCAAAGTTCAATATGACGCATTAGTCCAGTAATAGTACCACTTAAGAAGTATGGGAAACAAAAAACCTGGAGCAACTCTAGATAGTTCATCCTTTTTTATACCACTGGTATGATGTTAAATAGATGAACGATAATTTCGTTCTATATAATCAGCACAGAGATTAAAAACGCTCAACACTTAATGCCACTGTAAATTGAATGTGATGCTCCTTCATGTCTAATTCGTATTGATCTCAAATAACCTTTGATTCATAAATCTCATGTTCATTCTCATCTTGTCTACCTTTAAAAACTGACAATGGCAGCTTGGCAGAGGAAACTGTAATTAAGGTAATTAGTGCAATCGCTTTGTGCAATATCCGCAGAGAGCAGGGAACAATTTGTCTGATCCCTCTCAAATGTACCTGCCACATTTTCATCAGGTTAAAAGAGAAGCAGCTTAATGCCACCAAGAGCTTGCAAATAAAAGGCTAAACATGTGTAAGTGATTCTGGAACAGCTGCAGGATTGTTGGATGATTGTGCAGCTCAAGCAGCAAGGAGGGAGAGGGGCATGCAATTAAGCAGGCTGAGGTATTTTAGTAACTTCAATGCTAAAAATCTTTTTAGACATAAGGGTGAAATGATCTAGTGGCAGACTTTATGGCATTAATAAGATAAACATCTCATTCAGTCACGTGTCAAAGGTAAAACAAATCCATTAAGGGAAATCAAAGGTGCAAAGACCAGCTGTTTTAATAGAAAATGTGCTTCTGTGTTTGATTCTGTAAGAGTGGGTGGGTGACTCACCTCTTTCACTGTGAAACTTCCTACACGTTTTCACAGCAACAAATATATCTTCTTTATTTACAGGCTCCCCCTTTGATGAATAAAATAGGAGACATAAATCAGTGAAATGCTTGCAGGAATAAACATCATAAATCATATTTAATTACAAGAGAATCTATAATACATGCAGCTCAATGGTTAAAACTGAGTTTTTCAGGCGATATTAAATGTCAAAGTGATCAGTGAGAGTTGTTATCTCCAAAGGGAAATTAGAATTGAATATTTCTGTTGATGGGCAGAGGTCATTTTGCCCTCTGGTTGTCTCTTTTTTCATGATTGGAGACAGCTAATAACACTGCAGCACCTTTAAAAATTCAGAACTTATTATAAAACCTGTTGAAATAAGAAAAAATGAACACAAGTGAGACTGGGACGGAAAGATAATGATTAAGGTTAGGGTAGGTAATTCATTGTTGATGCACTTCTGGATGTATTTGCCCAAATTATTGACACATCAGAACAATATCAGTGAAAAAGTTAGAAAGGAGTTATAAAAGAAAAATCTGGAGCCTGTATGCAGTCCATTCAATCAATCCATTCAGACTGAATGCAACAGACTTATAATAGAATAAATGATTGGATGGCTTATATGCCGATCTTTCTACCTATGCACATGCCAAACTAAAGTAGACAGCCTCCACAAAAATGGCAGAGGAAGTTAAATAACATAATGCTCTCGTCTTCCTCAGCTCTCCAGTAGACTTGCGCTCAAAATGAGGCTGAGCATGTTCACAGGTTTTCTCTATTTGGGTCATTAACTATATTTATATTGGTGAAGCACCTCTTCCTCCTCCTGAAACTGGAGCTGAAATACACCGGTTATAAAGGAGGAGGCTGGCTTTATCACCTATATGTGCAGCCAGTCACCAGGGGGAGATCTAAATGTTTGGCTTCTCCTTTGAAAAGTAACAGTGCTGTCCATCTTTTTACACAGTCTATACTTCTGGAATAAAGCTGCCTCTTTCTTTTTTTCTTTGAGTTGGACTTTTATTTGATTGAGAAATAAAAACAGAATGGAACTGCTCTGTTTTTATCTTTGAGTCCTTTGTTACCAAATTTGATAAAAGTCCAAGAGGCTCTTTTCTTTTGCCTCAACAGTCACAAAAAGGTTTTGATAAATCAGTGACAGACAGAACTCTAAGATGTCATCAACTGCTGCACATTAAATTAATTTTCAACAAAAATTTGAGGACATAATGTGAGGTACAGTTACATACTCCTTGTGGCATGATCATGTCTGGACATAACATCTGAAGCTGTGAAATCATACCATTATGTTAAAATGAGTGCTGCAGCGTATAGTTACTTTCATTGCTTTGCTTCTTTTTGATAAACGGTTCAGTCTGCAGTTGTTTTTGCTCTTACACGAGTTTTTGACTTGACATTTAGACACATCTTCCTGTACGTTTTCAACAAACAGGTGCTTCTTTTTACAGCAGACAGTTACAGAGCAACATTATATTTCATTTGGAGTCATGTCTCTGACCACCCGCCTGTTTTGTTTTTAGTCTATAGAAAGTCTTGAGGGATGTTTTGGCTCTTTAGCAGCTGAAGGCTCCACTTAGTTCTCCTCTGAGTCAGTAACTGTGTCTGTCTGCTGTTTGGTACAAACAGTTGGGCTTTAGATGAAAACATCTTACTGATGCAGCAAAGAAACACATCTAAGAGTGTTGAAGCTGCTCAGCTCAACTACCACCTGACACTTGTTATGAAATTGGTAAAACTTGTCAAAGTGCAGATTTGAATAATAATTCTGGGTAGTTTCATCCTCCTCGCCCAGGTCGTTATTGCAAATGAGAATTGGTTCTCAATTAACTCACCTGGTTAAATAAAGGTTAAAAAAAAGAAAAAAAAAAAAAAAGAAGTCAGCCCGTTCACATTAATACATATTGATCATAAAAATATAAACTACAGTCACTCAAAGCATTAAGTACATACAATACCACAAACACATGAAAAAAATGGTCATAGACTCCAAAAGCTTGGAGTGAAAGCATCCAACCATCATCCAAAGCAGAAAAAAACAAGCAATGGCTGGGCTTTTCTCACTGACAAACAACACAATGATCAATGATTTATTAAAATGTATTCATGAATTTTTGATCAGCTGTTTAAGCAGTAAATCCCTCAAACAGGCTGCACTGATGTTTGCACCATTCCTAAGACCACCAAAGCACAAACACTGAGAACACATTCTTATTATAGGATTTACTTACTGTCGTTTCCCCCTCAGACCTATTTGTCCGTTCTTTGTCAGTTTCCCTCATTTTAAAGAGCTGACTCATGTCTGATGCAAAACAAGCCTCTGTCTTCATGTCCGGCATGCAGATAGAGGAGCAACAACACCATAGGTTCATTTCTTTCGGACGTGTTTCACTGCTCGGATCGCTTTGTATATTGCCGTCCTTCACCTCCTCTAATCTGCCTCTTGAGGCTCTTGATTCTTTGTTGACTCTGCAGCTGAGGGCTGCAGTGACCCAGCGGGCAATTTTTTGTGCAACTGTTTCTCACTCTGACCGATTAGGACACGTCCCCTCTTGTTTTGTGTGATTGGGAACTTCTCCCTGAATACTTATTAAACTGTGACCTTCATGCTTCTCCACTGGCTGCCTCAGTGTTTGTCCTGTTTTCATTCTGTTCATATGGATGCAGTTTTATAAGAACAGGGACATCCATAGAGGAGAACCACATGAATATAAATCTTACTGTTCAGACTGCAACAAACTGGAACACATGATGAACATGTAGTGTGTGATTTGAATCACAAATGAAAACATCAAACTGTTTTTTTGTGTGAAAACCAAGAAGGAAAACATGGGGGAAAAAAAATAGAATTGGGACACTTTCAGCTGCAGCTCTGACATCCAAAATTCAACTTGTTTTGCCTGCTCCCAACAAAATGAAGTCTCCTGGATATTACTGTTGGTCTTATACTCTGCAAGTTGGATCAACAGCTACTGGCTAAAGGTCGTCTGACCTTTCCTGTCCAAAAATGTAACCACTTTCAGACAGAGAAAATTTAAGTTGAAATATGCACAGTTTCATGTAAAACCTCAATTTATCCAATATACATATTTTAGTCAGAATGATAATTTACAGAGGAGGTAAAAAATGTTGCAGCTTTCACAAATTAGATGATGGCTCCACTTTCTGTGTGACATTTCCATGTTGTTTTTCTCCTCAGCCACACCCACTCACCATCTCCCACTCAGATAAACACATCTCCAGCGTGGCCCTAAGAAACTGCCAATTATTTCTAGCAAGACTATTCTAAGACATCGCCTGCCTCTAAGATGTTTCCCCCTGCACATTAAACCTACTGTAATATCTCTTCTCTGAGTTACATAGTAGATGTGAAATGATTTATGAGAACATTAACTGACGATCAATACTCATTTTGTAATAAAGCCTTTACTCCAGCATGAGAGAGACCAGAGTCATGCCATGAATTGCTATACTTGCAGCATGGCATCAGATCTTGACTCTGGCTGGTGGTTCTCTTTGTATTTTAGAGTTATGTCAGAAATTATCAAGTGAAGGGTATAACCACTTTACATGTAACATGTTCAAAGCTTTTAGTTTGGTTATGAGTCTGTGATACCTGTTTTTGGGATAACCACAGACAAGGTATTATTATTTTTCTTTTACTAAGTGGAATAAATTATACCTTCTTATGTTATCAAGCCTATATGTTTGTTCAAATGTAACTCCTTGAAGAAGCCTTTAGTAGACATGCATACATGATTTTATTTACTGTATTTTCCCGTGATAATTAATCACCATGGTTTTCTTGAGATCTCCACTTTAAGCCAGGTGATGATAACTCATATCCCCAGAGTTGCAAGAGCACAAAACAAACATATAATAGGCTTAACTTACCTCATTAGTGTGGCAGCACGGCATGTTGTGGTCTGGCCTATCAGAGTGACTGGCCTATTGTTTTCTTTTACGCATCCCCAGAAATGTATCATGTTATCACAAGGCAATTTTTGCTATCTTGAGATAATGAGATAAGTAAGTTCAAATCTCAAGAAAACAACCAGCAATGACTTGATATCATGGGAAAACTGAGTAAATCAAATGTTCAGATGCATGTCTGCTCAGGGTTTCTGCAAATCCTTCTTATCTTATATGTTTAATGAAAATAAATCCTCCTTATCTTCTTAGTTCTTATCTGACTACTTTTTTATACAGTTGTGTGTATGTGAAACTTCATTATCTTATGTTACTTTGTATAATAATCATAATAATAATAATACATTTTATTTATAAAGCGCTTTTCTAAAAACTCAAGGATGCTGCACAAAGGATAAAACATCATATAAAACAGCACATAAACATTGCCTCTTTAACTTGGGTTTTCATATTTGCTAAACTTTAAGGAATGTAATGCTTCTTTAGCTCATGCTTTTTATCTTGTAATGTCTCATCTTACATGTGATACCTCCATTGTCATATATTCTTGTTATATTTTTACATCTGTCATATCATCTAATGTTAAACATTTTAATTATGTATGCTCCTATCTTGTTTTTTATACACAACATAAGTCACATAGGTTTTCATATTTATAACACTTCTTCATCTTTGTAAACAAAACCAAATAAGACAGGAAGTAAAACAGAAAATGAAGACATATCAAAGTGTGTGTAATCCCTCTTTTACTTTCACGTGTTTGTCATGTAGGATATTAGCCTGAAGCACACCAAGTCCACGCCTGTCATATGCAATGTGTTGTATAAATAAAGTTGACTTGACAACAAAGAAACAACAAGGCCAGCTTATTCACATGGAACTCATATCCTAAAGCAACGTATGCTTTACTTTAAGATGCTCTAAAAATATGTAGGAAGAATCATGTGCTCTGCTCCCGTCACAAAATTGTGGTGAGCATGTGTGCAAAGTGGTTCACAAGGAGACAAAGAGAATAAAAGAAGGATAGGTTTAGTCATCAGCTGTGGACAATTTGAATTTGCATGTGGATTTCAATTTCCCTGGTCCAGGTATGATGAAAGCGTTAAAGCAGCAGAACACGATTCCAGAAAATGACAGGCTGCTTCTACTGTTGGCACTTTGTTTGAGTTGGAGATGGATAAACTTCATCACGTTTGGACAGAAATCAAAATTAATCAGAAAATTGGTGAGAGTAAAAAAAGGATGTTTCTGACAGAGGAGTGTTTATGTGACGTCTCAGGTTGTTTTGCATCGTGTGCTACCGGGCCAAGATCACAGCAGAACTGCCAATATCTCACACTGAAGTATCTTTGTTGTATGTAAAGGTTTAATTTTGTTCCAGTCCCTTTTCCTACAAACTGAGGCCAGTCACATTGGTCTGCAAACAAAGCAGATACTCACACACAGTGGAGGCTGGCGGCTCAGAGTGGTGGCACAGTGGCTGGTCTGAGGGGAGTCCTCTGGCTCGGTGCACAGCTCAGGGACAGCAGTGAGACGTGGGCCGTTCCCATTGTCCCAGATATACAAGGCAACCTGCATTAACACAGATACAAGTCAGATCTTTTACTGTTTACAGGCAAAAGACGAGACCCAAAGCCATCACACATTACTGCTTTATTATAAACATAAAAGAAGAGATGTGTTGACAATATGAATGTTTTGCTCTCACCACACAACTCCAGTGAATGTATTTATTATTTAAGATGCGTAACAAAAGAGATAAACAGGGAGGGGGAAGAGGGAGTAATTTGCAGCTGGTGAGTTTCTCTTTCTACAGAGGAGCAAAATAAAATCCAGGCTTTAGTTTAAGTATTCTTCAGGGGAAGAACCAGACGTAACAGTAGAAGAATTGGTAATGAGAACAGTACAATCAGTGCAGTGTGAATGTTGGAAACTGTCTCAGAGAATCAGTAACAACAGAAACTGTGAAACGTGATGGTTTGCTGGATTAAAGTCAGGAGCTGAAGCTGACAGTAATCTAGGTGACATTAAGGATTTAAGCAATATCTCTCTTTACTTTTGCATGTACTGTAAGGAATGTTTTGTCACTTGAATGAGGTTTGATATGTCTGTTTGTGATGTGCGTTTTTGGTGTTTAGGGCCATAAACCATCAAAAATACATCTTAATTCTGCTCTTAACTTCAGCAGCAACCTCCTTGTCATATATTTATAAGGTTAACAGCATAATAATTTAATATCCAGCGCTCAAGTCCTGCCATCTCTGACTGAAGCACCTTTCCAGGACTGAGCCTGATAAGTCTGCTGCTGCTGCTCCTGCTGCTGCTGTGTTTACCCATCAAACCCCTCGATGCCTCTTTGACTGAATTTCAGTGATAAAAATAAGAACCTCAATGCAGCACCATGACAATTCTCCAAAGTAATAAGATTTAGCTTCAAGTTAGATGGATTCCATGCCTCCACTTTTTTTGTGTGAAAATAAATTACAGATGGTCCTTGTTGGTTTGAGAGCGACAAACAAGAAAATAGTTGAGAAATGGATGAAAAATCGAAAGACTTGTCATCACTTTCCAAACTGGATGACTATGAAGGTAACTTGCATGATATCTTACCTCATGTTTCAGGTCAATGGTGAAGTCAGATTTAAGTGGCTCATCTCTCACTTTATTTGCAAGCCTGCAATACATCATGAAAGATGTCATTGTCAGAAATATTCAATAAAAACGAGACACCACATCTGAAAAAATACAGTCGTGATATGAACCAGACCACTCAATTTTACAGACACAAACAGACACACTCACCGCATGACGAGCGGGATGCTTAAGGCCCAGGCAGCAGCAAAGTCTGGGTATTTAAAGACAGAGGGATTCTCTGCGAAGGCGTAGTGATGGATGATGGTCGACTCTACGTCATGGAGAGGCTTACCAAGAAACCACTCCTGAAAAAGGAGAAGTATGCGACAGGATGTCAGCAGGAGTGCAGGCTGCTTCCTTTCACTTTTACATGTTCACTCCAGGATTTTTTTTTTTTACCATTAATATATTACTGTGAAAGGACACACTCAGACATCTGGTCCAATATTACAATTTCTACACAGCACTTGGCAGAAAAGAATCCTTCTTGTGAGTGGGTTTGTCACCCACTGAGTAAATAATGAGTTTTTGGTAGTTTGATGAGAAAACTGGCTTCGCTCCCATGTCTGAAGAGTGAATAGAAGGCTACCACCAGCAGCCTCTCTCACAGTGTGTTTCTTAACATGCTGAACTTTTTTGGTTTTAAAATATGTGTTACGAAGTGATGTGAAACTTTATAACAGAGGTGTTTACTATACCATGTAGTTATTGAGAGCACTGTTGGCTGTATATCTAATTTGTTGCATTGGTAAGTACCTAGGTTAGAACTCAATACATTTCCATCCCTTCAAAAAAAGCAAAGAGTGTCTGGGTTTGCTGATGCATGCCAAAACAATAAGGTAATGTACAAACATCTACTGCAAAGATGGCCCCTTTATGGGCCAAAGAGCCTCATGGCTAAAGCAATTCACAAAAGGTCCTCACAGCAACATGTAGTGTTTACAAAAGATTATTCATATCAGGGTTTCAGTGACTCCCAGGGTTATATTATGAGTGTCTCTCAGAGACATGGTGGTAACTGAAGCTCATTTTAACACATAGGGGAGAACGGGGTTGGTTGTCACACGGGTTGGTTGGCACACTTGTTATACCTCGGCACCAGAGGGCACTGTCTCTCAAATTGGGGTATGAACATTTCCAGAATTAGAGCTTTGGAGAATTGGAGCTTACCTACATAGTCTTCCCTGAAGTAAGACAGCTGAGCTTGAGGTGAGAGGGCTTTTTGTGTTTTTCATGTCAAATTGTAAATATTCAGCTCCTCAGTATTTTTCTTCTAGGTTTTTAAACGATGGGTTTATAACAAAACAAGTGTTACCCTTACAAAGTGTGAGGGGAAAGCTATAGTTTAGATTTTTATTAACTAGCTAAGTAGTTGTTAGATGGTTGTTAGCCTTGATGCTAGCAAAAAATTCCAGTTGGGGTTGGTCGTCACATTCTCTTTGGGGTTGGTTGTCACATGTAACAACCAACCCCTATGTTGACAAAATCATGCATGGTGAAATGAGTTGGAGTGCGCAGACCCTACATTTGCCATCACTGTAACTCAGACAGTGACTGCATGTAGCCTAGTTGAGTCGGCCATTATTGTTCGGCCTATTTGTTTTGTTCTTTATGTTGTTATATAGGCTGGCCTAAAGATGTGTTTCCTGTTCATGTTCCTTGCTCATTTTATGTTAAAATGCATTAAGTTATGTAGGCCTATCACTTGTCAGTGCAATTAAACTTACAAATTTAGTTCTGCCTTCTTGCCTTTTTTAAAAGATTTTTCCCATTAAAATACCATTGTGACAACCGACCCCATAGTGTGTGACAACCAACCCCATAGTGTGTGACAATAGCTATTGTAAGTATTTCTCTTGCAACCATCTTGTTAATGGATGACATATGGTAGCTTTTATTTTTTTGTCTCTGACTGCGTAATAAGCACTAAAACTTTGTTGCTTGCAGTGTTTCAGTGTCTAATTAGTGGACATTCATTTGAAAAATAAAGCTTGCTTCTGTGCAGAGATATCAGCTCTTCAAATATTCTATAAAGAAAACCAATTTTTTCTCTCTAATAACAATACAAGGCCGATCACATTGTGCGATAACGTCTGAGTGAGGAGTCTTTGCTCCAGGGCATGTTGAAATGAATCAAATCACAAGGTGATGCATCCATTGCCGCCTCCTCAGTATAAGGTTGCATAAAGTCATTTACAAAAAAAAGAATTCCATCTCTGACTTGGTAATGAAATATGACACTGCAGGGTCTTAATAGTCTAAAATGAAAGTGAAAAGGGTTTCCATTAGTTGTTTTGAAGAGTTTTTTTAGACACAGACCAAAACAAACTTCAGCATCTGCTGATAGAAAATTTGCATTTTCTAAAGCTAACCCTGTGGGCTTTACCTCAAAGTGATTCAAATAACATTTGGCAATTCACCCTTTGGCATTTAAAAGCTGGTTCAAACTCATGTTGTGGAGGATTGTCAACATGTACAGAGGGCAAAAAACGCCCCCATAAAACATAAAAACAAGCCTGTTATTCAGATTATTTTGATAACTCATAAACTATTGATGGAGAAAATAAGTTTACTGAGCTTGATTAAAAAAATATTTTCATTTCAGTTTCTCACTTTTGATTCTGTGACTGCAGAGTTTATCAGATTGTGTATTTGTAGTTAACCTACCAACCAACCTGCAAACAAGAAAAATAATTTCACGAGTGGAAAAAAGGTCACTCAACAGAGAGTTGAGTTACATGTCTGAATGGTTACTCTGAGAGCGGACAGAACTCAGCAGCCACAGAGGAACCAACCTGATATCCTGTACGTCAATCTACCACTTTAGTTCTTTTAGACTTAAGTGCTGCTTTTGATACTGTTGACTACTCGATTTTATTACCTCTTAAAGCCTGGGTTGGAGTCACTGGTTCAGCTTTTAAATTGATTCATTATTCCTTAAGTGAGAGGTCTTTTAGTCTTTGGAGACTCACAGTCGCCCAGTGTAAATTTGTCCTGTGGTGTACCTCAGGGGTCAGCTCTGGGACCACTCCTGTTTTATTTTTATCTGCTGCCTCTGGGACATGTGAACCGTAGACACAACATTAGTCTTTATCTTTATGCCGATGACACCCAGCTTTCTCTCTTCTAGCCGTAACCACCTGGATCACATTTCTTCACTCATTAGCTGTATTATCAATCTTAGAAACTGGATGTACAGCTCTGTACAGCAACAAGATGCTATCATAATCGGCCCAGACATTGCACACGCACACATCCTCAACATCCAGGGTCCCTCTCATCAACATTTCAAACAGCAGCTTTTTCGCTGAGTTTTAGGCTATTTTATTATTTTTATTGAGTCTGACTTTGATCTTATTTTTTAAAAATGTAACCTTTTCCTGTCAACTCCTGCAATTTTATTTATGTCCTGTTGAAGTAAATTCTGTTGACTGTTTTAATGTTGTTGTCTTCCTGTTGTTATGTTGTAAAGCCCTTTGTAACTCTGTTTTGTAACTCTGTTTTGTAAAGTGCAATATATATGAAGGTGGTCATTATTATTATTATAATTAAAATTAAATAATTTGATCTCCTAATTAAACTGATGATTGACTACACAAGAGCTCAAAATATTAAGGTCTGGTCTCACTGCTGAGTTTGACAAAGAGATCAAGTGAGAGCAAAGGAAAGAGGGTAACAAAAAGAAATAGAGATATTTTTTTAAAGGGAATATTGAACACTTACTTTGTTCTTGTCATATTTTGCAAGGACTTGAACGAGTTTAGTCATCTTCACGTTTGTTTCCTCCTCAAGAAACACAATCCAGGATGAGTTTTTCCCAAAGGAGTGTGATAAACTGAGGACACAGATCAAAACTGCAGTTAAATAATAAAATAAGAGTAAATGGAACATCACCAGACACAGACAAACTCTACAAAGAGTACTTTTTTCATTTCAGTCGTCGGAGCTAACTGGGGCTCCTGACCCAGTCAGATCATAAAGACACAGAGTTTCCCCTCGAGGGCAAGGACACAAAAAAAACATCACAAGCACACAGGCATCCTCTCTGTAATGACATAGGCTGCTTTTCCTGATCTACGCCCCAAATCTTTATGATGGAGGAAGAAAACAGCTTCAAATATTATTTCATGTCTCCCAAAAAACTATTTATGGAACACATCATGGAGTTTCAAGAAGGCCCTTTATGTAGATGACTGCAGCTAATGTCATTATGGTGCCGTTCAGACGACTGGATAACTGCAGTAATTAGCTTATTGTCACAGTTATGGACACATTAGGTGGGCATTTATCATAATGTGAAGCAATCAATCACAGTTATTGTGTTGGATATAGCTTCAGAGCAATCTGAGACCCTAAAATGAGGCTGAGGAAATGTCCTATAACCACATTATAACCTACAAAACCTACAGCACAATGACACAGTGTCTCTACAACTTTGTCCACATTGCATCACGTAGCTCTTGATCAAATGTTGTTGAATCCCACAGATTAAGAGATACTTACTAAGGCAGCAGAGGAAGAATACTCCAATCCCCCTCATTGACTGATAAAGAGTGAAGAAACAAAACTGCCGGCACTTTCTAAGAGAAACACAACAGAAAAAAACACAGAGAAACAGTGAAGGTTAATTATTGTACAAAAGCTAAACAAGGCTGAAGACAATCAAAGAAAACCTTCCAGCACCAAAGGACCCGAGGGTAGTCTGCTGCTTACAAAGAATGCCCCCTAACAGGAAGGTCAATGGTTTGATCAATGCTAATGAGTAGGTTTTGGATTAAGACCATCCCAGAGTTTTACTCAAAGAGAAGTGGTTCTGAATCATTTAGCCTTTTTATCGTGAATCGCTGGTATTCTGATTTAAAAAGAACACTTCTGCAATCCTGGCTGACATATTTTACATATCTCTTAACCACTATACAATGCCATGAACCTTCTATTCATTTATTTAAGATGTGAAAATCTATCAGCAGACTCCTGACTGCTAAGACTTGCTTTAATTCATTTATTCATCACATTGTGCACTGAGTGTGTCTTTAGTTTTCTAACTGTAATATTGCACGGCAATGCAATAAAGCATATTTGCTGCTTGACCTTAAAGCCATACTGTGCTGAATAAGCAAAGACTGCAAAGTCAAAAGAGTCTGACTGTATACTGCGTATTCCTTTAACAGTCGACAAATCCCATGAAAAGACCAAAAACAACATTGAAAACATCCCAAAAGCAGTGCCTGTGCTATGTCTGATTTGCACAGATACAGTATGTGCACCTTTCAAAACCAGCTCTCTGTTACACTGACATGTTCCCTCATTACAATGAAGATGGGCACTGAAGTTTTTATGGATCCACTACGCTGCTGCCTGAGAATGCTCAAATATTTGGCACTTATTCATTCATTTGCTGAAAAAGAAAGCTGGGGAGAAAATCCTTCACATTTCCACCTGACAGCAACAGTAGTTAACGTTCACTCCATAAATTAACAGACCTTTATGGATGAAAGTGAAAACGGCCCTGGCTTTTGTCTTCTCAGCCAACACGCTGTACAAATCCAATGTAACTTTGCAAATTTGGAGGTATGTGTCTTTTGGTATGTGGGTGTCATGAGAAATATGTCTGATCAATTATGGCAGGGGTCTTTTACAGTACCTTGTTGAAATGCTGACTGCATTTACTTTACTGTTGTTTAATGTCTTTAATCAGCATGATAACAAAGATATAATCATGTTGTGTCTTTACTTGGTGGGGCAGCATCATTAACTCATCATGAAGAACACTGGAGAGTCGACACATCGTGGTTAGTCATTAACATCTTTAATTTTTATATTTAATGTGAATTACTCAAAGACTTAATAGTAAGTCATATATTACTCAGCCTTTTAAACATATATACTCTTCATTAAGTGATGATGTGGTAATTATTAATGCATAAATGAGTCAATATTAATTCAAGATAATCTAAGCATGAACAAATGTTTATGAGTGGAACAGTATTGTAAAGTTTTGCAGACTTATTAGTGATATATTAGCATTTTGTGAGACGTAGTTTGTTGGTTAATAAAACTATACATTTGGATAAGTTCAATATAATAATGTTCATTGAGGTTTATATCTTTAAGGAAGCTTAATAATAAATTAACTTTGAGGCGAAGGGGGCGGGATTCAACAAGTTTTTCTTCCTCTCTGTTCTTTTTAAAAATGTACACTGAATCATCAAGTGTACAATAATCTTGTATTGTATCCTGTTTTCTATTGTGTGCAATAATATTATCTTCTCTATGACTATTTTCCCTTTTTTTTTTACATGTTAGAAATAAATTTGAATCCAAGCCAATTCGATATATTTATGTTGTACTAACATTAAATATAGAACAAATTAAAAATCTTTCCCCTTTCTAGGCTGATGGGCTGAGGTCATGGAACACATGGCAGATGTGTTTTATCAGGCACAAAGCTGCTAAGTAGACACGAGGCAACTCTGACAGATAAAAGGAGCACTTAATGTCACTCATTTTTATTCATTGTATTTAATCTATATACAAACATAGTCAAGTGTGACATTTCTGCCTCATTTTCGCGTCTTTTTATGTGCTGTTAATAAGAAAAACAGATAAGACTAGCCTTATCCTTCAAATATACTTGATAATACACTGGAACCATCCTTCAAAACCAATATTGCCTTCAGGGTTTTGCTCTTGCTTGTCCTCACTCCAGGAAATACACTGGCAGATAAATCAGAGGAAACCAGCACAGGATATTTTAGGACATGCACAGCGCACACAATCACTTTGGAAATAAGAGAAATCTGTTTCATCTGAATTCTCTGTAGTCAGGGCCGAGAGTAGAAGGTGTGTGAGCACTGTGTGAGAGAGCCAGAGCTTCACACTGAGAGAAAAACAAAGCAGCCGTGCGTGTGAGCCTGTGGTTCATTACTGCACGGTCCACTCATCATGCAGGAAGTCAGGGGGAACAGTCTGCTCCCAGCCTTTCTGTCTACCAGCAGCCTGTTAGCTTTAGGTGACGAGTCTGACACTGTTTACACTTATTTAACCCTATTAGTCACTGAGGTTTGTTAGCTCTTTGACGTATCTGAGCTTTATCTAACTGCATAATGACATCAACCACGGTTTCTCACACCGCTTTATAGTCAACATTCACACCATTGCTGTAATATGAAAACAATAAGTTGCAGAATAAAAGGGCATTTTCTTCGGATGAAAATGTAATCTTAAAAAGTGAGAGATTTGCTTCAAAGAGCTATTGACATTCCTGTCATAGAGGAGGCATTCAAGAACTAGAGCCTGAATCATTAATGGTGGTTGTGTGCAAGCTGTAGACTTCTACAAAACAGGCAAGAGCAGGTCCTCATAGGGACTCTCTTGCAGCAAACAGGACACTGATTGCTTGGTGACTTGGAGGGAGATGGGGGTCACTGAGACCTGGCTGCAATGAAGGAACAAGAAGCTGTGTTTTTATCTGTAGGAGGGACCTGAGAGGAGACTGAAGTGGTTTTGACAGGCTGCTGCTCTACCTCCAGTGATGAGCAGCAGATAAGAATTACCTTTTCCTTTAAGGCCACTTTGAAAGTTTCTCATCACATTGGCTCCTTAACTATAAGAGTCAGTGATATAGGTGAGGAAAGCTCAAGAAAAGAAGCAGATTTTACTACTGCTGTTAGAGGTTTCTGATCTAAATCTAATTCTATCATATATAAGTGCCACTGTGAAAAAACTAATTTAACGTGCATTCCATCCAAAAGGCAGAAAGTAGAGATATTGGCTGTGAGAGGCTACATAGAATACATAAAGGTCTGTCTGAGTTTTATCCTTGTCTGTCTGTGGAAGGTTTTGTTATATCCTCTGATTTACACAAAGATGTGCTAAGAGTGAAAAAGAAATACTGACAGTACATCCATTTCAAACTGAGATCAGGGTCATAAAAAAATCAAGTTATTTTACAATTGTGATAAGAAGTTATTTATAAAGCTATAAATACACGTTTTATATTTCACAATGCTTTTGAGCAGAGTACTGGTCATTTTCCCTGACTTAGAGACAAACAGTAAAACTGGAGGAAGACATTCAAACAAACCCTGAACCTTCTTTGAAGGACGAGAGATCAAAGTTCTGTAGATCTTTCATGTTGTGCTCATTTTTCTTTTTCGTTTTGGATTGTAGCTTTAAAGTGATTTATGATATTTCAAGACATTAAAGGACTTTTGTGCAAAGCTTTCTGTAGCAATGTAACACAACAAACTGTACATCAAATGGGTTTTACAGCTACAAACTAAGCAGATCTTCAAAAACTTGGGCTTTGATCTTTTTCTTTCTGATATGAGGAACACCCTCTGAGACTGTGAAACAGCTGAACCTGAGCCCGTGGGTGTTGAGCCTCTGAGGTGGGAGTAAAGTGGTGCATGGCTGGTCGTAAATCATGTTCAGCTAAAGAAGGTGTGGGTGGGCTGTAAATAAGATCAATCAGAGGGTTTACATTTAATCTGTACACTCTGATATTACTCTGGTAAAAAGAGTTTGTTGTTTTGTTTTGTGAAGTCCACAAACTACAGCGTGCAATAACTCAGATGGACTTCACAACTAGTTACAGAAATGATTTAAAAAGTCAAGAAAAGTACTTTGAAAGGAAAATTGGATATTGAAATGATTAATAAATAATGTCTTTGTGTGGACAGAAATGTAAAGCGAGATCAAATGCTCTTAACAAAATAAATATTAATTTCAAAACTAAATCTAAAAGCAAACAATTGAAAGGTTAAAATATTTCACCTTCAGTTTTGCAGTATAAAGGAAATGTTTTTAATTAATACATTTTCCTCCCTCCCGTTTGCATTTGTCTCTTTCCATTTGGATTTTGCAGAATGGTTTTTCAATCTGCATAGAAATTTCCCTTTTTATCTCCTTTTTTTTGGTAAAATGATCTTTTATTCTGATTTAATTCAACTTCAATAAGAAAAGTAATTTTGAGACTGTTTAGCCTTGGTGTATGAACGGTGTGTGCTCTCTGAGAACACCTGAGGCCAAAAATGATTTTCACTCGGATTGTATTACTTGTTTTCATGAAGAGTTTTTGGATTTGGGGTCTTTCTGGTTTCTCATCTCTCTGAAAACTTCAAGCTTTTGCTTCCTCTCCAAAAAGTTGTTTATTAAAATTCTCACATGACTTAGTTTGTGTGATTGCATGTTACAAATTCTGAACGTCAATCATCTCTGAGATCATTAGTGCAAACTCGACATGATGCCGTATTCATATCTGTCTAATCTGATCAGCTGTGATGTCCATTAGAGTAGCTGCATCTCAAACCATGACAGATCTCATCAAGTGACACTAACTGATGCCACTATTAATAACAGGAAACATGACACAGTCTCTCTAAATTAGAGATGTATTGACCTAATGCATGTCAATAGTAATAAAGGAGCAGTGAGCTGTTGTTTGATTCTTATTTTTGACTCTGCTTATGATGGGATGTGGGATCACAGGGTTGAAAACAGGATGTCCAGAACTTCTCTGAGGTTAAATGTTGTGCTAGGCTACTTTCTACCCATGACAACAGCACTAAACAGCAACACAATCACTCTGTGATTATGTTTGTATTTCCCTCAAACAGATGAGTACCGATGGTTGATACAGAATAAAGGTAGGAGACATCCAGTGGTGGATGGACCTGAGGCTCTCAAAACAGCTACACATCAAAAACTCTGGATAAGAGATCTGAATTGGTCTCTTAAAACAGGAATGCAGCCAACATTTTCTTCACTGGTGATGCTGCATTCACTATTGAACCATTCGTGTTTTTACACAACCTTTCATACTGCTCTAAAGAGATTAACTGAACATGAAGCCAAGTCAGTATGGTCAATGTTTGTATCCCTGTTACATGATGCTAATGCGCCAACTGAAATTACATGCAATAACTGAGCTGATGTCCCAGCAGAAAACACACTTTCTCCTTTCCTTCAGCTTTTTGGAGGATTTGAAATATCTGTGCAATAAATAGGAATTACAGTATTCATCAGCCTGAACATGTGCCTTCGATGATCATCACTTCTCATTAAAAATTTACCATCAAGAGGGCCGAATGAAGGATGGTTTGCTGGGAAGAGCAATATACCATATGTGAACATCTAAGCTGTACAAATTTCCCAAATACACTAAGTCATAAGTAAGCACAAGATTTTCTGTCACAAGGAGCAGATAATGCTGCATATTTCAAACTACACTTTCATATCTTGGACTTTAATGTGCTTAAGAGGTTGAATCAGGAGGGTACCATGAATTATTCTTAACACCATCATTCAATATTTAAAATTATGAGATTGAGTAATAGTAGAACAAATGGCAAAATACTTTGCGATCTTGTTTTCTGTGTACTGAGAACTTGTAATGTGTACTTCCTTCCAAATGAATGTTTTTTTCCAAATTAAAAGCTAAAAATATTTATCAAAATTATCAAAATTATGAGTGCCAACAGTAAGTGGAAACATACTCAGCTAACAACAGCTCTCATTTTGAAACTTTTTCTGCAAGAGCTGATTGTTACATACGCAAACTCCTTCAAGAAATGTGCAAAAAGTTTTATAATTAAAAGTTTAAAGGAAGTCTGCTGTCATTCCACAACATTAAAGAGCACAAAAGGAACAAAATTAGGTTCCAAAGTCCTGGTTTGGAAGAAAGGGATAAAAGAAAATACAAGAAAATGAACAAATGTGGTGTGTGCACTGTGTATGCTATGATAAGCGTATGTGTTCATGAGTGAAATGTGTTTACAACCTTACCTCTGTGAGACTGTGAGCCTGCTTCAGTAAATCAGCTCTTCTTCTCTCTCCCTGCCTCTCATGGAAGGCGTTACTTTGACTCTGGAGGACAAACACTATCTCCCGCAGGTCTGTAGGAAGACACAAAGGACAGAGACGTTAGTGTGTGTGTTTCAGTGTGTGTGGCTGTGTGTGCATGCGAGACGGGATAATAGCAATCGATGACCTTCCGAGAGCAGGACGAGATTAGAGACCAAGTCAGAATAACTGAGGTGATTCTCTCTTTTTTTGTTGCTAATCTCCATTATTGGCCTGGTGATAATAATCAGCACATAAAGAGCTTAATATGCTCAGGGAGAGAGTATGTAAATGTCAAAACCCAGGCTGTGTTACTTAATAAAAGATTAGCAGTCATAGGAGTCACTCTCTGAGGTAACATAGCCCTCGAAAGGTTGACACAGGCCAGCTGTCCACTTCTGCCTGAGCTGCATCGTCAGTAAAACACTATAATGTTACTGCATAATAAGGCCAAGGTTAAAATGGAGCCAGTAGCTTCAAAATGTCAGTTCAGACACTGATAATGCCACCACTTTAATGCTGACATGTTTACAACCAATCAGCAACGTGCAGAGCTGACAAATGAAGCCAACAGGAAAGTGCCAACAACTGCAGTTCCTCTACTGTCCACTTGAGGCTGGCTCCAAAGATAACTCAATCTCCACCAGGCCCAATATTGAAACCTCAAACTGTACAGCAGAATTCAACATGTTACCAGCCTAGTACACCAAACATGATTTAGTTTATGTGTATTTTTACAGACAGATTAGACGCAAAGAGGTGAAAAGATGAGTTTTGAATGCACCATTAACATTTTAGTCCTGTATCATCTCATTACCACATCTCATTACCTTTGCTGGAGTTTTTGTAGTGTACTTTGATTCTAATACGCTTTTGCTTTCTAAAGGTGTGCCTCAAGGATCAGTCTTGGGACCCCTTTTATTCATTATTTATATCAACACGATACATCATAATGTTTTTAATGCAAATTTCCACTTTTATGCCGATGACACTGTAATGTATTGCTCTGCACCCACCCCAGATCAGGCCCTGACACAGTTACAAACTGCTTTTAATACAATTCAACAGAAATTTTATGACTTAAAACTTGTTTTAAATGCTGATAAGACAAAAACTAGTAAAGAAAAAGCAAAGAAAAAACTGGTTGCTGCTACTTTTCTGTCTGCGCTGGACTACGGTGATGTTTTATATATGCATGCCTCTGTTCAAAGCTTGCACATACTTGATACTGTACATCATGGAGCTTTGAGGTTTATCACACATTTCAAAACGATGACTCATCACTGTTTGCTGTACTCGAGAGTAGGATGGTCCTTCCTGTCGTCAGGCAGGAAAAAACATTGGCATCTTCTTATTTATAAATGCATCCTAGGACTACTTCCTTCTTACCTCCTCGCTTATATTGCACAAAAGAACTCAGGAAGTCATAATCTTTGATCTCAGGATCTTTTATTACTGGACTGAACTTGGGAAAAAGGCCTTCAGGTTTGCTGCTACCTCGACCTGGAATGCCTTACAAAAGGATCTAAAACTGTCTGACATGATATCTTTGAATGCTTTTAAGCGGTCCTTAAACGATATGGAGGCTGAAGCATCTGTCTGTAGATGTTTTGTATAAATGTCACTCATACTGTTTTTCTGGAGGTACCTGTTGTGTAGTTGTTGTATGTGTCTGCTATTTGTATTTATGTCTATTGTCTATTTATAACTCTGTAACTGTGCTACTGCCTATCTTGGCCAGGACTCTCTTGGAAAAGAGATTTCTAATCTCAATGAGCATTTCCTGATTAAATAAAGGTTATAATAATAATAATAATAATAATAATAATAATAATAATAATAATAATAATAATAATAATAGGTAAACAGCACCGTTGAGAAACCACAATAAATAAATTCACTCTGTGGTAAACTTGACAGTAAACCAGTTAACAGGTCTAAACTAGCCAATGAATGAACAAGGTGTTTTAGCTGCCAAGTCTTCGTTGGTTCCTCTTCTCCACATATTTTTACTTTTGGCTGAAAAAAACAAAAAACTGGATGCGGCTAAATGTCAAATTAAAGGTCTTGTGTACCCAGACAAGAAACCAAAGAACTAATGTCATGGTGCTTTCGTCCATCATCTATACATTGGGTCTAGATACCATATTTGTCATCGAGCTTGCTGCAGTTATTCTTCATGTGAAACCCATTTACAGGGCAGCAATAGTGACAAAGCTCAGTGAAGAATGACATTGGCTGCACAAACAAGTCCCCAGAAAGCCACGGGCTCTCACAGCCAGCACAATCACGACTAGACCAAAAGACCAGAGGGGGAGGGAGTTAAAAAAATCTTGTCATTTTGTCTTTGCCTCTGTACAATTACATTTGACATCCCCTAAATCCTGTAAGCTGCCCCTCACATCAAAATGAAGTCTGCAGCACCTGGCTGCAATGACTGTAACAAAAAAGGCTTTTTGAAGATTTAGAGCTCAGAAGGAGGAACCAATATGTAGGTGTGATGTTAGAAGAAAGCAGACGACATGTCAGAGTTTTCCTATCATGAAAGGCAGCTCAGAAACTTCACAGTAATAAAATGTGCAGGACGTTATGTGAATGCTTTCCTCTTAAGTTGAGCTGAGACAAACCTAACAGGCCTGGTGCCAAATAATTTGCAAGTGCCATAGACACTTTAATTAGCTACTCAAGTATTTGCAGGGAATATAGTCATAAAGGGGTATACCATGCCATAAATTATGATTACCAGGAGGAGTTTTTCCCTTCAAGCTTTGCTGACTCAGTGTTTTTTTGTGTTTCAAAACATAAATAAGAACGAGCCTCGGCTGACAGGTCTATAATCTTCCCATTGGAGTACTTGTGTTAAAGCAATACAGCAAAAAGAGAGGCAAGGCGAGTGCTGACAATGGCAGGATTAGATGGATTGCCTCTTCCTCGATTACATGACTTGAACTTTTCCCCCAGGGTTCAGATATTAGAGGAGGGTTCAAGTGTTAGACATCATGTCCAAGTACAGTATCCATGTCAAGCCTTTTTAATTAAGTGTAGGTGGGTGTGTCGCCTCTTCTGGCTCATAACAAGGATCCCATTGATCGTACACTCCGGTGAGAGGGGGGATTTACTTACTAAATCTCAGCATGTCCATCTCCCAACAGATCTAACCTCCGCTGAGCACCGGGCTTCAAGCACGAACACTACTACACCACCTCTAAATGTCCTTCTGCTGAGTTTGCTAAATGAACAAGTGTGCTGTGTGTACGTGTGTGTGCATCTGGTTTCACATAAAGCAGTGTGTTTTAAAGCCCCAGGTGAGGAAGCAGCCTCATGATACTGCACAGTACAGCAATAATAGCAGCTGCATGAGATGAACAGCACAATCAGATAAGCTGTTTGCCAATCCTTCATTGTGTAGATAATGTGTACCCCGTGTCAAAGCAGAGGAGAATGAAAGGAGTAAAAAAAGAAACTAATTAAGACTGAATTCACTGGCCCTGGCTCCACGCTAATGGGTTTCGATTAATCATCAAACAACAGGGAGGGAAGGGGAAAAGGAGAAGTCCTGTTATAGCGTCCGCCTTCACCTCTATCATGTCCTTCTCTTTACAGGTAAAACGCACCTTTGTTCACTCCCATGACAATCATAGTAGCGAACGCATTACAACAAATGAATCTACCTGTACTTTATACATGTGAGGTTTGAAGCACCTGCACCTGTGCCAATTTATAGCATTTCTTATTGGATAGGTTATAACATCCAACTTGGACATATTTAAAGTTTTGTACTCCCCCTATCTGCATTCATAGGACAGTATTGTTAAGATGGGTGCTTGGATGTTCTGAACAGTTTCTAGGTGTTTGCTGCTCTCTGAGTGATGATGGGGTGTACAGTATGTACTAAGGTAGATACTTGTTAGGTCTCAGTTTCGGCACCTTTTATATCTACATAACACATCTTGTACCGCCGTGTTTCTACAGTATAAGAATGGACAAAGTAGTAACGTACATATTTTTGTATTTGGTCAGCTGCTGCTAAAAATGCATCGGTTGGAAGAAGAAGTAGAAGAGAGTGGATTTTGTGTTCAAAAGAATTTGTATTGATAGACATTTCTGATTAAAACTTGACAAATGGAAGATCTTACTCATCATGCATCACAGGAGCTTCTTGTCCTCGAAGGCCATTTGAGCTTCACCCACGGAGGCATTAGCTGGGGAGCGCTTCAATCTAGAATCTGACTGCAATATATCGCAAAATACTCCTGTTTCCTGTACCTCTGAGTGCAGACATTAACACCCAAGCTTTGATTTGTCCTGCTCTATAGTTTAAGGCTAAATAATTGCTAAAAAAAATGAGAAAACTAGTGATAGTCCTTGGGGCCTCAGCTGTGTTTACAGCTAATTGTCAAATGCTACCATGCTGACACATGGAACTGTGATGGTGACAATGCCACATATTATACTCCTTAATGACGTGTCGTGGGTGGTAAATTTATTAGTTGAAAGGAATTTGTGGAAAATACAATATGGCTGTAAGGTTTCTCTTCTTCCTCAGTGAAGTGCTATTTTGAGCTAACATGCTTGTTAGCTTATTATTTGGCAGCTGGAAGTGTAGAGTGGGTGGAAAAGACAGTTGCCAGTTTGCTGGGGAGTTTGTGGTTAGTTTAACAGTTGTTAGGTTGATCCTGAATACTCAAAAAGATGTTATTGAAACTAAAATTCAAAATAATCTTGATTTTAAGCTGTGGACTAATGGGATATGTTTTTATGTAATGAAGACCACCTTCTAGCCAGCCCATGCATTTGTCTCAACAGCCACAAGACTCAATAACAGTCTCATATAGGTGTTTCTTAAGGGATGCTGTATGCTGCCACACCTAGCAGTATATCTGATGAATGAAATAGACATTACAAACGTGTCTCAAGAAGAAGAGAAAGTACTCACGATCAGTTTTCAATCCTCTGAAACTCTACAATTCTCTCAATCAGCTGCATGACTGACCAGGGCTGACTCAATATTTTCTGAATCCTGTGTTCTTAAACTTTCTATTGTGGCTTCTTTTTATTCTTCAGTGAGTATTTTATCTTTTTCTTTTTTTTCCATCCCAGTCAATAAGCCCTTCCCTGAAAATGTGTCAAAGAATGTCATTTTGTGAACTCAGAGTCTCCTTTTGCTTCTGTTTAGCAGGCTAAAAACTTGACTTGAAAAATGTAAACTGGTGCGGCTGATCATTTTCTTTTGGGAGCCATCAAGAATAATTCTACAACGTTGTGTGACAGATGCAAGATTTCTGAGGATACATTGTCTCATGCCTTTTGGTTTTGTCCTTCACTAACTGATTTTTGGTCCAAGGTATTTGACTGGTACTCTAAGGCCTATAAAAGACTCTTTCAGCCAGAACCTGGACTTGCAATCTTTGGCTGTTCACAGTCCACTAAGGATCTCTCCTCCTCTGTGCGACGATCACTAACACTGGGGATGATAGTTGCCAAGAGACTTATTTTGAAGCAATGGAAGTCCCCATCCCCTCCTTCTTTTCAGGAATGGATTTCTAACATGATGTCAGTCATACAAATGGAGAGACTAAGGTTCCTGCAATCTAGCTCTGTGAAGACATTCTCAGCTATCTGGAGCCCGTTCCTTGCCTTTTTGGATGAGGCTGATGTGTGATGAAAGTGGAGTATTTCTTTATATATGCAGACTTGACGCATAGCACTCCAGAGTACGCATCCTAATTGGCAGCTTTGTATGGTCTTTTTATGTTTGTTTGTTTTGTTTTTGTTTTTTGTTTGTTTGTTTATTTGTTTGTTTTTGTTTTGTTTTTTCTCCCTGCTTTCTCTCTACATTATTTATGTGTGTTTGCATGTGTATGCATACGTATGCATGTGTGTGCATATGTGTGTTTATGTGTATATATGTATTTCTATTTATTTTATTACTTATCTTCGTTTATTTTGTTATTTAAAATCATTTCTCAACTAACATTTTCTTCACGTGTTTTCTATTAATCTATTTGTCTGTTTTTTATTTTTCATATTATCAATTTTATTTTATTTCATTTCACATGTCTGAGCCCCTGTTTGATTGTATTTGTTTTGTCTTGTTAAATAAAATATATATATATATATAAAAAAAAAAAGAATAATTCTACAAAACACCAAACTTTTGTCTGAAGGTCTTGTTTGCTTCTGCAGGTTCTATGAGGATTGTTTAAAACCAGTTAATCTCTTAATACTGCAGTAATGTTTGCCTAGAAGTGCTGATTTTGGTCACTGAGGCTTTTAGGGCCAGCAGTAGTAACTCAACTTGTATTAATAGCAGTTCTCCCAGAGGTGAAAGTATGTCATCAATTTATCTATTTAATAGCCAGGCAAAGATGTGAAGCAGCACCCTGGTGCCAAACATACCAGAGAGAGCTCTTTTCAGTGGTTCAGTAAAATTATCTAAGGAAACCTCTTGCCTCATAATAATATATCTTGAATGAAAGAGATGGAACGTTCCTGGGGAGATGAAGGCAAGGACCGGGTCACCTCGGAGCAGATGATTTTATTTTGTCAGGCTTATGGAACAACTGGAAAGCATGAAAGCGGTGTTCGTTTATCTTTCCTTACTCATTCAGTATTCCACCGAGGCTACCACAGAGAAGAAAAGAAAAAAAAAAACGGCCTTGAAAGATATTGGCTGAAATGAGACACAGGAGAATTGTGCCCCCTTCTTTCTCTCTCTCTGATCTGATGCTTACACTCAATGCATGGAGCAACTCTTTAAAGGCATGCCCCATCTGATCTATAGCAAGCTCTTTAAGAAGGCTTCCAGAGTTGTGTGGACGCACTTCGTGGCCCTCACTGCATGTAAAGTTCAGAGGATTAGTCTGATTGAAGATCTTAAATGTCAGTTATTCTTTGAGAGTTGCACCAATACTGATACCTGTGTTAGAAATGCTTCGTATACTGCTTAAGTTACAGTATGGGTTATTGGCAAAGCACTGATGATCAATGCACCCAACTGTTGCACGATTGCAAAATAATAAGACGTTTCTCTTTCTCAAAAACTGTAGCCTACAAGGCAACAGTTTTTGAAGTTTTAAGTGGCAAGAAATCTCATATCTTGAGTACATTTTTGAGTGACCATAGTTACAAAGAAACAACATTGCCTGGCTAGCAGTGACTGCAACGTGACCCAAAGCAATAGGCAGATCTAAGTGGTCTGTGGTTCCCCATCACACGCTATCAAGGTGTATTAATTAAATTTAAAAGTTTAGGGGGCATCGGTTTAGACGAGAAGAGAACATGCGCCCCATGTACAGAGCCAAAGCCCTTGTCGCTACCTTGACTCCAAGCCACAACCCTTTGTTGCACATCTTCCACCACTCTCTACTCCTCACAATTCCAGCTTTATAGCACTACCCCTGAATGGACTGGCTATTATTGCTGTTGAAAATGATAGAATGAATGTATTTATTTTATAGCATTGGTATCTTTGGGGTACTCAATAAACCATAGTGTTGGTTTCAGAATAGTTGGGGATGAAAAAATGGTATCAGAATGTCTCCATTTCTCGGTGTGCAGGGATACAGCAGGGTGAGGTAAATATCTGCTGTTGAATATAGATTATGCGTTCTCTTGTTGTGGCCCGACCCTGCAGCCTTGTCAGCTCATTGACACAAATCAATAGTGACACTTCCTTAGAGCAGGAAGGCAGGCGTTGCCAAGTGGCAGAGGCTCTGAGAGCACCCTGACCTGTAGGCACTCCTGCAGCTCTGTCATCTCCATCAGTGTCAGCGAGCAGGTGTGTGTCGTCACCACAGCTGTCACAGGAACACTTCATTTCAGCCCAGAGAACCTACAGCCCCACAGTGAGGAATAAACAAACATCCAAGGGAAAGCAATGGACAGTTCACAGCTGTAGAGATGGATAAGTCTGGGAGGGCAGGGCTTTGAATCTATCTCAAAATTCTGAGCGAAAGAGGAGAAGCATAAGGGTTGAATCAACAGTCCAATTTTGATGACAAATGTCTGCAAAAGTCTAGAGGGAAAAGATTCTGCAAGAGCAACCATTAGGGCCAGTTGTGGGAACAATGAAACTGTCACCACAGATCCCAAGCTCTTCATTGCCAGCACATATTCAGAGATGACAGAGGATGTCAATAGCTCATTTCCATCGTCAGCCTGCCTGACTCTCCATCCAGCAGCTGATTGTGCTCGTGTAAAACCTTCCACACTCCAGTGACTCACATCATTGGGCTCCCCGAGACGAGATGGCACAGAATCACCCGTCTCCGAAAAAACTCCCCTCCATCTCCCTCTTCCCCGCATCCAAATCGGAGCATCAGGGAGACACAGTGCACCAGAGAGAATTGGGTTGCACTTTCCCGACCAAACTAACCATGACCGTCACACCACGCAGCACCAGGATTTAATAGCCAATCCACAGACATCCGGCGATATTCAATCTGGAAGCCAAAATTCATTACATAGCCAACTTTTTAGGCTGTTGAGGGTTCGATTTAGCTGAATAAAAATAATCTACCTTCCCTGTAGGCAATCATCGCAGGCCTATGTGTCATGCAGCAAGTGAAACGATTTTCTGCCAGCCTTCCTTTCATATTAATGCAAACTTTTAATTGCTTTGTACAAGATCAATTGAGAGCATGGTGTATTTAACTTTTAGCTTACGGCTGAAAGGTCAGTGTCATAAATATATCTCAGTAAAACAGAAAAATGGAAGAGAGGGAGAGGGAAAAAAAAGAAGAAAACCTATAACGAGAGAGAATGTTGAAAGAAAAGAAGTGTGTGTGTGTGTGTAAGAGTGAGATAGAGAGAGCGAGAGCATTGGTAACAAGTGAAATAGCCACCAGAGAGTAAAAGTAACCCTTCTGTAACATCTACCTAATTGGAATTCTCTCCAAGACGTGACGCAGGAGCACATACAAAACAACTCCACGGCCTAAAGGTTGGAAAAAAGGGTCTCAAACCTGCGGTAATCACACTCATTAAAGGTTCTCTGGAGTTCATGACTCCACGGACACTCTGCTGACGACTAATGAGTGCCGAACTCAACCTTTAAACCTCACTTAGCATCAATTATTCAGGAAGCTTAGGCAATTAACACAGGATGTAGTCCTGGTTTTGCTTATGAAACCCATTCATTATCCACAATAGTTTCCAAAAATGAACCTAACTCTACTTGATAGTCACTTTTTTCCCCTGTAAGTCCCACAAAGCTCATGTTTTTACGATATGCATGATTTTATACCTCCATACAGTAATAAACTCCAGCTACATGTGTGACATTTTGGAGGATTGATGTGCGCCGTAAAGTCATCAGCTCTGTGCTGAATAACAAACAGAAGAAGAAGAAAAGCACAGACAATAGAGTCGGCATGCAGCCAGGCACGTGAGAGGGGAAAAGAAAGGAAATAAAGAAAAGTAAACAGATAGGGAACTTTGGAAGAGTTCAGATAGCGTCTCGTGAACAGTATGCCTTCTTAAAGATACAAAGCTGGTCCCCTCTGGCCTGAAGAAGCTGGCTCACATCCACTGCATGAATATAATGCATCTACAGAGGGGACAGTGGAGCGGCTGTCCTGGGCTTAATTATTGTTATACTGATAGTCTGATTTAAATTCTGGCACACCTTCTTTACTCTCGAGCATTTCAGTTCAGTGTTTGTTTCTCATGACCCTCAAATTTCAAATACCTTTCATTAAAAATAAAACTGACTTTCAAAAAAAGCATTTTTTTGGCATAAACTGCTGCCTGCAAGAACAGTTTTCTCCTTTTCTGATACAGAACCAAACCTACAGGTCATTTATTTTTTCTACAGTATTACAGATAAACATCTGATCTCAGGGCTCTCCTCCTTCAGTCAGTTGAAGAGGAAGAGTTTATTGTTACATTTAAATTTCTGCAACTAAGTTCCAAGCCATACAAAATAATGACTGAAATAATGACTCTAAAAAGCAGAGGTTAAGAGACATAATGCACATTTCTATGAGCAGCTGTAGCTCAACTAGACCACTATGCAATGCCAGAAAAGGTGTCTTTTTAATTTTATAGATCAAACCATGGTTCAGATAAAATCCTATTTCATTACCTCTGTACGAATGTTCCTATGCATCTGTATTTACAACTGACAGCAGCAGGTTGCATACTGAATACTCTAGTCATTTGGAGATCACTTCATTATACGTGAAAAATTAGAATCTAATGCTAACCTTTTCTTTACTTCTATTCACAACCTGACTGACACAAAACAGTTTTCAGAGGGATATTTCATGATGAGCCCTGTGATTGACCTGCTACCAGAACAGTGTGTACCCCACCTCTTACTCAATAGCAGCTGGAATTTGCTCCAGCCCCCACCCCCAAACATGATAAGGTGTAGGTCATGGATAAGTGGATGTATTGGAGCCAAAATGTGTTTTTTATTTTATCTCTGTATGATGTTCTAGATAAGAGTTTTGTAAATGTAATATCCATCTGAAAACTGGGTGTAGCCTTGGTCCATACTGGGCATCACGTCAAGGCTTCAGGTGGATACAGTCAGGTTTACAAAAAGAAGCCAACAGTTTTTTGATCGTGTCAACGTGGGACATCTGATGAGTTTACTGTGAAGTTTTATGCTTTTTGTTTTATTTTGTGATACTGATAGACATGCACAGTGTGTATAGACTTGTGAATAAATGGATCACTGAATCCCAGCTGATAAAACACACTGGACATTGATTTTCTAGTTTTACTTTGAACACGTCTGAAACCTGTTCCCCATTGGTCCCTCAGTGGCTTCAGATGATATTGGTTTTGTCTGAATTAGTCACTACAGGATGGATTGATTGAGGATGATGGGATTTTCTCACTGGGTCTCATCGGTGATAGTGTGAAATCCTTCAGGAACAAGTTACTACATCAAATCTTGATAGAAGGGATCCAACTTAACACTCAAGAAGCAGTAGACTGTAACACCCAGATCAAATATACATATATAATATATAATGTAAAATAGAAGTCTGTGAAATACATTTAATGGCTTAATTTTAAAAAGGTACATGGTGTATAAAATCTATACTTTTAAAATAAGTCATTCATTAGTGTGCTCTGATTGAACAGACAATTGGACTTTATTTAAATCAGACTAATTTAAACTTTACATAAGAGATAAGAACATTATTGCCTTGAACCTACTCTTGGAAAAAGCTGAAGCTCGCAGACGTGACATAATAAAGTCTCACTGAGGTTACACTTTATTACGAGCTATTCTTATCGCATGGTTCTATATATTTCTCATGTAGGTGTGAACTGAGGGAAGAAGAGAGGGTTTCAGCAGACATGATCTGAAAGCACGTTCTGTTCTTAAAAACTTTCATTATTTGAAAAGTTCTGGAGTTGCATTATCATTCATTACTGTAACTCCTCCACTGTTACACTCTGCATATTAAACACCACTCCATCTTTTATATCCTTTTGATACTTCAGGCTATGAGTCGGAAAATAAAGCGATCTCACTGAAGTGATTGAACTCGACAGCCACAAGACCTGAAAGATTGATCACGATGTTTATTGATTTCAGTCATATTATGTTACCTTGATCTGCTTTAATGCAAACTGAAGAAGGAACAGGAAATGAGAAGTAGAGGAAAAAACAGGGAGAACAACGAGAACAAAAAAAATGGAAGAATGAGGAGGAGAATACAAAGGTGAAGAAGAATGAGGAGGATAGAAAAAAGAAGAAGAAAGAGGGAGGCATAAAGGACGAGTAAGGCAGAGAAGAAAACAATAGATCATATGTGTCAAACTCAAGGCCCGCGGGCCGGACGGCATTTTCTTTGGCCCGTGAGATAATATCAAATTATTTATAGAGCTGGCCCGACGGTATTTTGCACGCACCACTAAAACTACAAGTCCCACAATGCACTGCATGTCAATCAAGGGCCCGCACGCCAGAGCCATTACCCGACTCCTCTCATCATCAGCCTTATGAAGCTAGTCACCTGCAGTCAACTTTCAGCTATCCCTCTCCCCCAAAAATTACTAAACGAAAGGTGGACTTTAAAAACAGGGCGGTTCAAGACAGGTGGGAGGCAGAGTATATGTGCGTAACAGAGGAACTTTTAGGATTAAGATCAATGCATGGCACAACTACAGGGAAAGATCTCTTTGAAGAGGTATCCAGATGTGTAAATGAAAGGAGGCTGCCTTGGGATAAACGTGTGGGACTGACGACGGATTAAGCGCCCGCGAAGTGAACTTGCATCCAAGATGAGATGCTGAGTATCTGGCTTAGACTAGTGTCCATCACAGAGCAGCAGACTGAGCTTTAATGTTTCCTTTTTGCACTTTTTCTCACTACCACAGGGCATTTTTGGTTTTTCTTTGCAGAATTTTTTTTGCTAATGTTGTTGGCCTCTGGAAAAATGTTTTCATAAGAAATTAGTAAAGCTCATTCATTAGATAAGCTGCAGATTGAGCAATAAGAAATGAATGAAACATATTTTTCATTTATTTTTATTTTTATAGGCAATAACTTAAGCTTTGCTAGTTCAATGTTCAATATGTGCAATAAGTTCATTTCAATACATTTTGCAATAAACATTAAACCAGTCCGGCCCTTGACTTGCACCGATTTTTTTATTTTGGCCCTCTGTGTATTTGAGTTTGACACCCCTGCAATAGATGGATGAAAAAGATCAAATATAACTCAGACAAGAACATGAAGAAGATTGTATAGAAATAGGAGCAGAAGCCTAATAAAAGAGAAGAAGAAGGAGGAGGAGGAGGAGGAGTAGAAGGATGAACAGGAGCAGAAGATGAAGCAGAGGAAGAAATAGAGGGAGTAGAAAAAAGGGCAAAAAAGAACCAGAAGAAGAACAAGAAGGCGTAGAAGGAGGAGCAGGAGCAGGAGCTGAATAAGGTGAAGCAGAAGAAGGAACAGAAGAAGAAACAGACATTGATGAAGGAACATGAGAAAGGGCAAAAAGATGGATCAGACTAAAAACAAGACAAAGGTGTAGAAGAAGAAGCATGAAGGAACAAAAATAAGAAGGAGTCATTTTATGATCTAATACATTTATCTACATCTAAACACAAAATAAAGAAACCTTAAAGGAATCTCTTGTAAACAATCATGTGAGAAAGGTGTCGTACTATAACATCAGAGGGATGTTGTATGTTGTGTAACATTCAGCTGGGACTTGTGGCCAGGGGCACTGAAGAAAAACATTGGTATCTGCTCACATATTTTAAATCATGCTGTAAAATAATTCAGGTATATATGTTTGTAATGAGACTGGAATGAATGATTTCTTCTCCTGCGGCATTTTTCCAAGGTTTCAGCTCAGTGTGTTGTCGAGCTGTTGCATTTTTAAAAACACTACATGCAGCACAACACAGCCAAAGGAATCATGCTGATATCTGTTCGCTCTAAAAATATGTATTACCGTACATCTGCAGTGTGTCATTTTATTCAGACTTCAATGAGACGTCATTCTATTAAGATTTTGCTTCCTATATTCCCTCCAAAGACAGTTTTAGAGATCACCTTCATAGTCTCTCAAAGGTCACCTGCACTTTTAAAATAAACAAGCCGGCGCCACCTTTTCAAGTCTGCTGTATTGTTTAAACAATGAAAGTTTCCTTTGCTCATCTTTTGAATTCGTTCCCACAAACATCACTCCCTGCAGGAGTGTGCAGCTTCTCTAGTGTCACAAAGGGAAACACTGTGCTGGTGCCAGATAGTGAGGCTCTATTTTTTTAGATAGCTGTCTGTTTGTATTTCCTCTCTGTGCTGAGGTGCCAAATGAGAGCATTATGAAGTTGCTTTTGTGCGCCTTTGTGTTCGTGGTGACCCAGTTGAATGAACAACAGGCAGAGGTCCAGAAAACCAGCTTCAAACTCCTCTGCAGGCTCCTGAAAAATCACTCTCAGACGGTGATTGTGTGAGCGCTCTGAAGCATGAAAGGCACGCATGAGACCTTTTTATTTGCTCTACTTCTGAAATTCCTGGTTGCTGTCAAATCGATGAAGAGATGAGACCATATTTATGAAAACGTCCACGCTACTTTGAAGATTCAATTTTCAAGGCAGACATCAGACAAAAGCCCTTTTATTATTTTCACTTAACTTAATAGTTTCACGCTGTCTGACATTTTTCATTTCAACATTTATTATTGATGATTGTATCGGGTGATAATGGATTTTAAACTCTCCAGCGTATACTTATTTTAAATTGGAAAATGCTCAGTAATAGTTCAGCCCTTTGAATGTGGTCCAACATTACTAATTAGTTCCAGTGAAGCAGACTGATCCAAACATCAAACACAACAGAGTACAAAACATGACCCGCTCTGTGAACAGCAGCTTTGAACACAGGTAGTATCAAATACAGCAGATACACAACCCGTGACATGAATAGAAATATGACTAGAGACGTCTTTGCAACACCTTAGACCAGATTTCCACATCATTATGACTTCATTAAGTGTAAATGTGGTAGAGGTTACTGGATGAAGAGAAAACAATCTGTGTATCCAAAAGACTAAAACACTAATAACCTGAAATCAGTTAAGACTGCTGAAAAATAAAACAGACAAGGAGACAGGAAAAGCAATTTCAGCCACATTGACATTTTACAGCCAAAAACAAATAATACAAACTGACACACACCCCAGACGAGTGATCACAATATCCAGACAGTATGCAATGAAAGTATTTGTCAGATGTCCAAGCAGGTTCAACTTTGTATTCCTCACTGCTTTGAAATGGATTGAACTTCACAACTATAAAGAGCCATGATAACTTCAGGGCCTTTTGTGGAGACTGTTACAGCTTTCTTTGCCAGTTCTGTTCTTGCTCTGCGGACAAACTTCTGAGAGAAGCTGAGAGGATGTGAGCTATACTGATCCCAGTTCTTACAAATGTATGCACTCAAATAAGCAGAACCTGACCCTGTGAGAGACACTGTATGTATTTGATGATATATGTGCTGATGAAAAAGTATTAGGGGAAGTTATATTGCAAAAATAAACTGTCAGTGTCTCTAGATCAGGGGTCAGCAACCTGCGGCTCTTTCAACCTTAAGGCTGTGGCTCCCTGTGGCTTTGGAAAATAAATGATGAGTAATCAATTTAAGTGTATTCTATTTTTGTTTGTTAGTTTAAAAAATAAATATGCATCACAATCTTTGAAATTCCCACTGGCGGGTCTCACACATTGGCACTTGTACTTTTCAAATATGTATTTTATATTGTTCAGTGAAGTAGTGCGCTTTTAAAAATAAAAAATGTACCAATTTAGGTCAACTCTCTGCTACACGTTCTGGTACACATGTTTAAAATGTTCAAAATGTTTTCTTTGCATACAGAAATAAAATGTCATTTTCCCTGTAGCACTTCATTGATTTCATAAGCAACACACTATAGTTTTTTATACATAGCATAAAGGTAGAAAAACAATATACTGTTATCTTCTATTTAGATGTAAAAAAGGATTTGCGGCTCCCGGTGCTTTCTTTATTGTGGAAACCGGTCCAAATGGCTCTTAGAGTGATAAAGGTTGCTGACCCCTGCTCTAGATGATGATAAAATAAAGTAAAATAGTGGAGTTTGGGGTCAGATCAAAGATTTGTCAGAAGATCATAGCTAGTATTGGTGCAGAACATAGACCAGTTTTTATCATCTGTCATGAGGAGCATCGTTCTTTCACCCAGGTATGCAGGTTACTGGACCACACAGTTCAAACAATAGTAGGGTGAGCAGTTTCCCCTTTTAGCTGCCTGTATCCTGAATAAACAGAAAAAGTGGTGCATCTGGGCCACTTTTTATCACATAGCTATAAAAGTTTTGAGACATACTGAGCAAGTAGTTATTCAATGACCATATAAATAATTTCATACACAGTCTGTAATTATAAAAATAGTAATAGTGCACTCTAATGTTCTTCAGGGTACCTCCTTAAATACAAATTGCAGTCACATAGGGCTTTAACTTTTTTAATATGTTTTCTTTTGTTTCTATTTTTTTCACTTAGGCTGTAATTATAATTTAAAAGAAAAGAAGACTTACCAAGTTGATTGTTGTGGATGACATGTTTATCATCTTGGCTCTGGAAAGACAGAGAAACTTTTTATTAATCCCAGAAAATGTGAAAGATGTTCAAACAAGTCCTTAAACCATGACCTAAATATTGTACATCACATTTGAACAAATGTAGAAGCCGTCAAAGAACGGCTCGTGTGAATATGCTCAGTTTCCATTAAATACTTAATTCCCTCTTCCTAATCACTAATTAAGACTTAGTGAGACTAAATATGGAAAGCCCTGCGGGTTATTTGGAGAAATAATGGGTGATACCCCACGTCATTAGTCCTTCCTAATTGTGTGGGTTTTGTGCCTGCAGCATCTAAAGCTCTGCACATTCAGCTCAATTAAGGCATTCAACACTGTTCCACCTCCAGAGCTGTCAGAGCGCGCAGCAGACCACGAAGGGATGAGTAAATCAATCGCGAGCTGAGCAAACTTTGAAGAGCTGTCTTTTACCTCCATCGTTCACAGAGGATCTTTCGGTCTCGGGAGAAGGCAAGGATGTGCGAATTGTGGCTGTTTCTGGAGCACCAAAGCAGCAGAGTATTAATAGATAATGACAAACCCCGGACTGTTTTGATTTATGACTTCCGCTAGACTAACAATCATTTTACTGGCAAGCTGTTGCAGCCTTCAGAGAGCTTAACTAAGTCATAAATCCAGTCTCAGCGGGTGTGGTGCAGTGGTAACGGGGACTCACTGTAGTTTGGTGGCAGTTTGTTTGAACCTGACTTTATGTATCCTCTCCATATCTGCACATTCGTATGGATTTCCATAACAAAGAACTAACTATTAATTTGGTACAATTCCTGGATGTGAATAGTTTCCTGTCAGTGTCACAACTACACATCAATTATTTTTATTGTAGGGCATGTTTCCTGCACTTCCGATCTTCCCTTTTGTATTCAGAAAATCCTGAATCTAGCATTCTGACAACAGCACTTCTTCAGATGCAGAAATAATAGCGCAAAGTTCTCCCCAATTATACCGATATGCACAGCGTTCGCTCGTAGAAATGTGAAGCTCTCTGTCTTCTCCAATTTTTCAGGTGATCAGAGTTGGAGGCAAATATATGCACAGGCAGACAAGATCATATCAGGGTGATTAAATTCAGTGGGTACAAGACATCAGCTTAATTGGACTCAGTAGCATTAGTCATGCCCAAAAGGTTTCTGTCTCATCTTATCACACACGACTCCTGAAATCATTTCTGCAGCTGAAGAGAGAACGCACCTCCAGGAGAAGACACATGCGTCTCTCTCAGCCCAGGAGAATCTCTCTATATCAGATAATTACACATGTGGAATCTGTGAAAAGATGATATAAAAATAGTTTGGTATAGTGGGGAAAATGATGAAAAAGGAGGACACAAATGATTATGAAACAAATGAAAGAGCCTCCTGCAGATGAAAACAGAAGCTGTGTCAGACGATTGGCAGGTGCAAAGTTTTTTCGCTCCGTCTCTTCCAGCAGAACTCAACCCTCAGCAGACAGGAAACAGAAAATCACTGAGCTGACGCTGTCAAACAAAATAAATCAAAAGCTCCAGTGTAATGAGCTAAATGGACGGTGAAATGTTGCTCATTATATTGATTGTGTGTGAGCAACTGTTTGCAGCGTGTGTATGCGTGTCTGCTACAGGGTTTTACATGACCCCCAATAAGACCTCATGTTTTCTGACTGAATGAGGCTGTAATGAGAAATCTGTAAATGTATTTCAACAGTAGATTCTGCAGCGCTGTAGAGCATTAATTTGTAATGTTCGGTGTGTTTCAGGAGCTCCTTTGTAAGAGTTGTTATTGTACAGGCTCCCTTCATTCATTTTAATTAGATTACTACTTTCACACAGCAGGGGCAACAACACAGCTGCCTCCTGCAGGAAACACAAGGTCACTGGCAAAAATAGTCCAATCAGACTCAAGCTTTTTAGCAACATAATCCATCACCTAAACTCTGGCTCAGGCAGTACGGCCTAACTCTGCAGGTTGAGATCTAGCTCAAACAGGTCCTGGCTCTGCCTAACATCTCTCTATACAATCTTCCATCATGAATACAGTGGAGTGGGAGGAGGTAGAGCGTACAGTCGAACCCAGCAGGAGTGAGCTCTAGCCAAAATAGCCTTCTCACCCTGGATCTGCCTTCCTGGTCCAATTTCTAACATTTCTCTAAAGCAGGGGTTCTCAAACTTTTTGGAGCCAGGGACCCCTTACAGGTGAGAAAATTGTCCAAGGACCCCCTCAGAAATGTAACACAGATTAAGCACAATAGTGATGTGTCATGATCAAAAGCTGTGGCTCTGAGAGCCGATGCTTTATAGTGAATCAGAAGAGCCGGCTCGCATCGAGAGAGAGCCGGCTCCCAGTTTTTTCCTTTTGCTGTCTAGCTCTCACAGTGCTCAGCCCCAGCTCTGCTCACAGCAGAACTTTGTTTTGATTGGTCAGCATGGCGGCCATGCGGCAAATCACGTAAGGATACAGGATACAGGTGATGGAGGGGAGGCTGTGTATCGTGGCTTCATCTGTTCTGAGAGGGTTAGGGTTCTTCTCAAAGACAGGGCAAATTCTCACTGAGAGGAGAATTCGGATCAGCCCATCCAAGCTGAGGCATCTGATTTTTCTCAATGCCAACCTGAGGACATTAATAATGTTTGCTCGAGTTTGGTTCCTGTTCTGCTTACTTGAGTTGGTTCTGGTTCGGTTTGCTTAAGTTGGTTCTGGTTCTGTTTTCTTTAATTTGGTTCTGGTTATGTTTGCTTCAGTTCGGTTCCTGTTTCTGTTTACTTGAGTTGGTTCTGGTTCTGTTTGCTTGAATTGGTTCTGGTTCTGGTTGTTTGAGTTTGGTTCTGGTTCTGTTTGCTTGAATTTGGTTCTGGTTCTGTTTGCTTGAGTTTGGTTCTGGTTCGGTTCTGGTTTGGTTTGCTTCAGTTTGGTTCTGGTTCTGTTTGCTTGAGTTCGGTTCTGGTTCGGTCCTAGTTCGGCTCTGGTTCTTGTTTGGTTCTGGTTCTGTTTGCTTGAGATCGGTTCTGGTTCATTTTGCTTGAGTTCGGTTCTGGTTCGGTTCTGGTTTGGTTCTGGTTCGGTTCTGGTTCGGTTCTGGTTCGGTTCTTGTTCGGTTCTGGTTCGGTTTGCTTAAGTTTGGTTCTGGTTCTGTTTGCTTGAGTTCGGTTCTGGTTCGCTCCTAGTTCGGTTCTGGTTCTGGTTCGGTTCTGGTTCAGTTTGGTCAAGTTTGGTTCTGGTTCTGTTTGCTTGAGTTCGGTTCTGGTTCGGTTCTGGTTCGGTTCTTGTTCGGTTCTGGTTCGGTTTGCTTAAGTTTGGTTCTGGTTCTGTTTGCTTGAGTTCGGTTCTGGTTCGGTCCTGGTTCGGTTCTGGTTCGGTTCTGGTTCGGTTTGCTTAAGTTTGGTTCTGGTTCTGTTTGCTTGAGTTCGGTTCTGGATCGGTCCTGGTTCGGTTCCGGTTCGGTTCTGGTTCGGTTCTTTTTCGGTTCTGGTTCGGTTTGCTTAAGTTTGGTTCTGGTTCTGTTTGCTTGAGTTCGGTTCTGGTTCTGTTTGCTTGAGTTTGGTTCTGGTTCTGTTTGCTGCAGTTCGGTTCTAGTTCGGTTCATGTTCTGCTCTGGTTCTGTTTGCTTGAGTTTGGTTCTGGTTATTTTTGCTTGACTTGGTTCTGGTTCTATTTGCTTGAGTTTGGTTCTGGTTCTGTTCCCTTAAGTTTAGTTCTGGTTCTATTTGCTTGAGTTTGGTTCTGGTTCTGTTCCCTTAAGTTTAGTTCTGGTTCTGTTCGCTTAAGTTTAGTTCTGGTTCTAACCCTAACCCTAACCCTAATCCTAACCCAAACCCTAACCCTAATCCTGGTTCCCAAACCCTAACCCAAATCCAAACCCAAATCCAAACCCTAATACTAACCCAAACCCTAACCCTAATCCTGGTTCCCAAACCCTAACCCAAATCCAAACCCAAATCCTAATCCTAACCCTAATCCTAACCCTAATCCTAACCCTAACCCTAATCCTAACCCTAACCTGAACCCTAACCCTAATCCTAATCCTAACCCTAACCCTAACCCTAACCCTAATCCTAACCCTAACCCTAACCCTAATCCTAACCCTAACCCGAACCCTAACCCTAATCCTAACCCTAACCTGAACCCTAACCCTAATCCTAATCCTAACCCTAACCCTAACCCTAACCCTAATCCTAACCCTAACCCTAATCCTAACCCTAACCCTAATCCTAACCCTAACCCTAATCCTAACCCTAATCCTAACCCTAACCCTAACCCTAACCCTAATCCTAACCCTAACCCTAACCCTAATCCTAACCCTAACCCGAACCCTAACCCTAATCTCAACCCTAACCCTAATCCTAACACTAATCCTAACCTTAACCCTAACCCTAATCTCAACCCTAACCCTAATCCTAACACTAATCCTAACCCTAACCCTAATCCTAACACTAACCCTAACCCTAACCCTAATCCTAACCCTAATCCTAATCCTAACCCTAATCCTAACCCTAACCCTAACCCTAATCCTAACCCTAACCCTAATCTCAACCCTAACCCTAATCCTAACCCTAACCTGAACCCTAACCCTAATCTCAACCCTAACCCTAATCCTAACACTAATCCTAACCCTAATCCTAACCCTAACCCTAATCTCAACCCTAACCCTAATCCTAACCCTAATCCTAACCCTAACCCTAACCCTAATCCTAACCCTAACCCTAATCCTAACCCTAATCCTAACCCTAATCCTAACCCTAACCCTAACCCTAACCCTAATCCTAACCCTAACCCTTATCCTTACCCTTACTGTAACACTAACCCTAATCTTAACCCTAACCATAATCCTAACCCTAATCCTAACCGTAACCCTAACTCAAACCATAATCATAACCCTAACCCTAATCCTAATCATAACCCTAACCCTAATCCTAACCCTAACCCTAATCCTAACCCTAACCCTAATCCTAACCCTAACCCTAAACCTAACCCTAACCCTAATCCTTACCCTTACCGTAACACTAACTGTAACCCTAATCTTAACCCTAACCATAATCCTAACCCTAACCCTAATCCTAACCGTAACCCTAACTCAAACCATAATCCTAACCCTAACCCTAATCCTAACCCGAACCCTAACCCTAATCTCAACCCTAACCCTAATCATAACCCTAACCCTAATCATAACCTTAATCCTGTCCCTAACCCTAACCTTAACTCTAATCACAACCCTAACCCTAATCACAACCCTAACACTAACTGTAACCCTAATGGTTTTGTAACTGAATAAATGCACAAAATTGGGCAACTTTTAAAGTTAAGGTAAAACATACGGTTACAAAAGATCCTAAATTAAGAGCCGTTCGGGAGTCGAAAGAGCCGGCTCTTCTATGGGAACCGAGTCAAAAGAGCTGACTCTCTGAAAAGAGACGAACTTCCCATCACTAAAGCACATGCTTACCACCATTTGCACTCTTAGTTGCCCTTGTAACTATTTGTATTGTAAAACGTATCAATGGAAATACTTCAGACCTGTACCATAGTGATAAACAGATAACACTTCAATTTGAATCAAGTAAATACCACTTGTATACTTTAAAACAGAGGGTCATTTCATTCCTTGTGGACTCAACAGGACAGCACTTATCAAGTTATTGATCTTAAACCACCAAATGGTTTCATAACAATGGTGTATATGCTGTTTTGTAATGACACAGCACAATTTTATAATTGATTAGAAATGTATTCAAATTGTTTCACGGACCCCCACACTATGGTTCCTGGACCCCCAGGGGTCCCAGGACCCCACTTTGAGAACAACTGCTCTAAAGAGTCTTCACCCTGAGTTCTCTCTCTTCCCTATCCTCTACTCCCATGAAAATGGGAGATTAAGAGTAGTTAGAGAGTACATCCTAACCCAGCAGGGGTGAGCTTTTGCTGAAATAGCCTTTTTGCCTTCCCTGTCCTAAAATCTCTCCTCTGTGGGTATGATGGGCTGTGAGAGCTATAGTGTGGAAGAAGGGGGATCTGGGAGGTCTGAGTTAACTGTTGAGCCTTTTGAGGTGTTGTGGGCATAACTTGACAAAACACCAGTGAAGGGAGGAACCCACTTCATTACCCTATCCATGTGTCGGCTGTTGCTGCCCATGTAGTTTCACAATGGCAGCGTTTGGGGGGTATATGGTCATGTTGGCATAAGGTCCATTTGCTATAGGTTATTCAATTGTTAGTGATGCAAAAGCACTGGAATGAGGTTGAAATGTTGGTGGTCCTCACTGAGCGCTTCTTTGTTTTATTAAGGCACAAATATGTTGTGTTTATTTCAAACTAAATGCTGGTGCACTTTCTTTGTACTATGACATTTTCAAATCTAAACACCTCCTCATGCTGCAAGAATTCTGTAACGAAATTCAATACTGTGTTCCTCATGACAATTTTCTATTTACAAGCATTATTTGATACAAAAAATCTGTTGCCAACCTCCAATGTACTTAAAGTGAGACTGAAACATCTTAAAGTATTCATCCTGTTATAGATTGAAGTGAATCTCCTGTCTGCCAACAAGGGAGTTCACACACAATAGGTAATATTATATTTATCTGTATTATATATATAAATATTGTATAAAAAATTCCTAAGCAGATGCTTTATTTAAGATAAGAATTTTCTTCTTTAAAAAGAATAAAGTTAGATTCAAACATCCACACTTGTGTGTGGAAACGAAGTGAAGCCTGAACTAACATCATAAAACCATTTCTTCTGGTGCTTCTCTGTAAAACCTGAACCTGCTCCACTCGAAAAACTCCTCCATTTGATTGGCACCAGGGCTGCAAATCTTTCTCTGGTAATGATCCTATACTCTGTGGTTGAGTGCGCTCAGATCAGGTCTAACATCATCTTGGTTATTACTGAGAGCTGAATTATTTTCACCTCACAGAACTCGGCTGGTTTTTGGCCTTCTAGGCTTCTGCACACAGGTAACCCTCTCCATAATCCCACCTGACAGCAGGCTGTCAGCCATTTGCAGCTGAAATCATGCACCCATAGGTGTTACAAAGGAAAGCTACGAGTGTACACTGTCCATCTAAAAGGGTTAGTTTCAGAAACCCATGAATGCTTTTGATCTGCGGCACCACTGCACTGATGCAGACAGACGGGTAAAATTGTGCCTCATGTAGTTTAACCTCAGAACAACAGCAGAAACCACAGCTGGCTGAGGTTAAAAACTCACTGAAACGATGCTCAACCTTCTTAATGCCAGCGTTATGTAATGGAGGACACCCGCAAAGACAACACCGTGATCCCTGCTCTCCCTGATTTGGAAGCACTTCACATACATCCACCGCAGAGCTCCTGCCCCCTGCAACAGCTCTGCATCCCCGAGGGCACAGACGCTCCACTGATGTGTGTGACCCGTCTGCTCACATTAGCCGTCTGTTCACTGATGGAAAGAGTGATTCAAGGTTGCAGATTTTCTGAATTTTCACATGTGTGTGATGTTACAGAGGCAGTTTCTCTATAAAAGGACGTTGAGCACCTTAAACACCTGATAATTTGGTCTCGATTACCCGTCTTTCCTCTCGAGTCCCATCAACGAAAGATTCAAATGATTTCTTTGTAAAGTGCAAATTGTGAGCTTCGCTTTGATGATGCTTTTAGACTTATTGACTGGTTTTAAAATTAAAAAGCTCTTTGTAATCCTCCTCTGTGTCAGGATGCCAAAAGAAGTGACAGATTAAAATTTCATTCAGTAGTAATTTTCCTCCTACAAACAAGAGCTCTTGAAGTGTAATGACTTAATGACTTGAAACGTCTGCTGCCTGAGAACGTCAGCAGGCTGCTCTTGTCAGGTTTTGTTGACTTCAATAAGAAGTAAGGAGTAGAAAACCTGTTGTTAACAGTCTGTGGGGTATAAAGGACTTAGAAAGGACAAGTTAACTGTCAACTTGCTCTTACAGACAACAACAGTTTGCCCGTGATGGTGATGTAGCTGACGATTTCTTTAAGAAGAGATTGCAAACAGGGCAACCTAGCATTCCCATCAGTTTAGTTTACCTTTGGAGTGGTGATTGAGCTCTGTAATAAGCCACACGCATATGTTACTTCTTTGTATTACATATGCATTAAAAATGATTAATTGGCAGGTTTACCAGTTATTTCAGAAACAAAATAATTTTGATCTGGGATGCAGGTGAAAAAACAAACTTAAAGGCACCATGAGGAGTTTTTAACTGACTGAGAAACAGACTGAAGCTGATACTGATGCCTCTTTATGACCCTCAAAAGCAAAAAAGATCATCCACAACAACACTGATAGCTTCTCTGTTGTCATTTTTAATGCCTGAATCCGATCAGAGGGGGTAGGTGTCAGAACAGATTATTGAAATCTCGCTTTAGAAACACCCTTTTTTTGGCTGTTTTCATGGTTGATAATCACATTGTGTGATAAATCTGTATGTTAAACACAACAGGATGAGGTTATTGGCTGAAGACACAAATTGTGCATGTACAGGATAAGAGATAAGTGGTAACACTTTGTCCTCAAGGGGGCGCCAGAATTGATGCAAACCAAAAGTTCCTCGCAGCAGCTTTAACAATAAATATCTGCCTCTATTTTAAAAGCATTTTACAGAACTAAAGTGTCACAATCAGAGAGGATGCCTCATTAACATTAGGGCAGATGAGCATGAGTGTCAAATGTTGGATATCACTCACAAACATACAGAGAAGGGATGACGTGTAAACACACTGCCAAGGTTTCTGAAGATGTTGTATTGGTACAGAGTAAAAAAAGATCAAGATGGTGAGAAAGAAAGGACACGACTGCAACCTATAATGAAAAACCTGGAATAAAAGGGAACCAAGGTTTTCATGGTCACTGTAAACATCATATCAGACATTTCAAAGAAACTGGAATAGGGCTGAACGATTTTGGAAAATAATCTAATTGCGATTATTGTCCTTAATATTGCGATTGCGATTTAGTATACGATTATTTTTTCAAGGTCCTCTTCATGTATTTTTCAACAAGCACAAGTAATAAATCAATCTGTATTATAATAAACAATATCAGATTTATTATACACAAACTGTTCTTTCTCATAGGCTAGACTTCTGTTAAGATAAAGGCAAATGAAGCATGAATTAATATGAAAGATGGTTTATTTATCTACTTCAATTACAGTTGTAAACTTACTGAATCCTTTGACTTGCAGTCTTGTAAGCGTTCAGCACAACTAATTAACAAAATTCTGCCAAACAAGTGTTTTCAGTTTAAAGCATGTTTAGATGTGAACCAGCTGACTGAAGGTGTTGCTCACAGCGGAGACGCTCAGCTGGGGGCTGCGGCTGAGTGACAGGTCACTTTTTTTCTCCGCTGCCGGACTGATTCTGACCCGGTTGCGCTCCTGACTGACACCTGACCACGTAAAAATGCTTATTTTTCTCAATAAGAACCAGTAGACAGAAAACTGGACACTGTGAGTCTTAAATATGATTCTGTTCAGTTGTCCTGTTGCAGTAAATCCACATGTTGTCTGGGTCTTCACTGATTCTGCGTCTGCGGAGATTATTTATAAGCCTGCTCCACATGTTGATATTCAGCGTGTTGATTACTTTGTTCGTCCCAATATGATCGGTTCTTCTGCTGAGGCCATTTTTAACAAAACAACAAATCAAAACTTAGCGTGGCTTAAGTTGTTTTCTTCATCCCCCGCTCACACGTGTCTCGTTCTTCTGAGTTTTTTTGCCGTCGGCAAATCAGCTGAAAGGCGCATTACGGCCACCTACTGCATGCATGTCACGTAAGGCTGCGTCTGTGTACATGAAACTTTTTTTTTTTTTTTTTTAATCGCAGCCTTTGCGATTTGATAATTGCATTCTATTACATTGCGATGTCGGTTTGAATTTGATTAATCGTTCAGCCCTAAACTGGAACCAATGTCAGCAAATGTAGCTCTAGCGAAAGTTCACACAGGTAGACTATAAAAGCAATCACAGCAGTTGTTTAACTCTCTTTTCCCTCGTTCAATAGCTCACCCGCTCCAGCTGCATGCTCCAGAGCTGTCATTGGTTAATCAGTAATGGCTGTCATCCAATAGCTCAGTGGCACGCCCTTATCGCCAGCCCATCAACTTTCTGCTGTCTTTTTAAACGTGTTTCTCTTTCCAGCTTGATCCTTCTTGCATTGATGATGCGCAGCCCTCCACCTCCCCATCTCCACCTGGTCTCCGCAAAGTCTTCAATTCCTGGAATTCATCAACCACCACCACCAGTGTCTGGACTCTAGGGGGATTTCTTCTACTGCCAAATTCACACAACCAACGCTCACAACATTATCCCCATAGAGTCCTTACACCAAAGATTTCTGTCAAGTTTTATTATTCATTAAGTTGTAATAAATAACATTTAATCCTCAAATTGTGTCTCTCCTGATTGAACTACCTGTAAGCAACAGACATGATCCTGCCCCCAGTAACATACCGGTGTGTTAAAGAGACTCCAGAAGTTTCCACGACAGGTCTGAACGATTTTCTGTCCAAAGGTTTAACAACTTTACAAACAACATTTTCCTCTCAGCTGACCTTCTGGCTCCTCTCTTTGTGTAACAGACCCACAAACACACACTTTAAATAGGTGTGATTACGAACGAGTAGCTTAGCTTCATTAATGATTCAGAATCTAAATAAGAGAGAGCATCTAATGTCCCTGCATTTACATTTCACATTTGCAAAGTAATATAATTAGCAGGGTAAATTACAGCAGGCTGTATATTTAACTCCAGCGAGCCTGGTTTGGTGTGCAGCTTGGTGATTCTGTTTCATTAAAGTAGTTTCTGAACAGGACAGTCTGAAAGAAAACTTTGTGTGTGTGTGTAAAGTAGATCATGATAGTTGGGTCACTTTTTGTATGATAACACCTGCTGCATTGTTTTCCTCTCCCTCTTATAGCAGCTCTCTTTACTTTATCAGGCCTCTGGGTCCACGTGCTTTAAACGCGGTCATGCCGATGTGAGCTTCAATTAGGTTTCTACTTCTCTTTTCTTCAAGTCCACTTATTTCTTCTTTCCCTCGTGTGTTAAGTGAACATTAAAGAAGCGGTTAATATTTTACGTTTTTTAAACATAGTTTTTATTTTTTTCACACTGGAACAGTTCATCGGGGGCACGCACTCAGTCAGAAGACAGATGGACTTAGTCTTGTTTTTCTAAGCACAGGAAAAAAGGCTGCCAACAGAGGCAACCAGACCGAAAATTGTTGACAGTGGTCCAAATCTGGTCGCCCCTGGCAACAGGGGGAACCGTTACTGTCAAGCCCTGCTGTGAAAGTTATTTAAGGTCTCAGCACGCTCTCTGGCCTTTACATGAGATGGCTGATAGATGTTTTTGACAAGATTTCAGAACAGCTATGGAAAAAAACAACTCAGGATGATTTCCTCTCTCCAATCTTATTATCAGTCAAACACATAAAAACATTTACACACACACACACACACACGCACACACACACACACACACACACACACACACACACACACACACACACTCAACAGTTCAACAATGTAGAGGGGTATTCTAAAAAACAGGTTCCTAAAATAAATCAAATTGAAAGTTTAAGTAAAATAAATATTGTTCGTTTTTTGTTAAAGTAGAAGTAAACTTTGTTTCGGCACAGGTAGAAAAAGCTTCATCAGACAAACAGCACATCATAAATTAGCTTTCTTATTAAGCCTCTTTCCAGTTTTGCTGACAGACTAATCTCTATAGATTAGGGGTGAGCCCGACTAAGGATTTGCTTAGTCGAATCTAATTCATCAGATTTTGCCCATAGTCGACGAATAGTCGAATGTTTGTTGTTTTTCCTTATTGACCCAAAGTCTGCATGATAACCGCATGACAATATTACGCATAACCATTTGCAATTAAGAGACTCATAGCTTAAAGTAAAAGGGACAACAGAATATTATAAGCATAAAACTTAGATTTTTTTAATCTATATTGCACACAAAAACAACGAGGTGATGAAGGGGAGAAAACTCAAATAAGGCCGCCATCTTTTAAACATGGAACAACGCGCCACTATAGAGTAAGGAATCAGGAGATATTTAAACAGTGTTCACACAGCAGAGAGCAGCGCTGCCGAAGGTAGTTTGTCCAACTTAAGGCTAAACATTTGTATAATGTTCAAAATCAAACCTGAACCAGCTAAAGGGTTTTTAAATCTCTTAACAGAACCTTTTAAAACAGTCTTTCATCGTGTCTTTGTCCGCTTGAGTCTTTTCAAATTGTACGTGAGGAAAACCATCGTGTTTACGGGCAGAAGTGCGCTCCTTGCTTTGTTGACTGTAAATCCTGTCTTTGAGAATATCCTCTCTGATGGTGTGGAGGTGGATGGGATGCTGTTGATTGTTTTTGAGGCTTCGGACAGCTTTGGGTATCCTTCCTGGTTCTTTTGGCCCCGTACAGTTTTTGTGTGGTCCGGTAATCCTTGATCTCACAGCCCTCTTCATGAAGCTGCTCCTCATCTTCATTACTATTTTTTAGGATCAACTGAAGTTTTATTTCCTGACATTTTGAGCTACTATGAACGTAGAAAGATTTAAAGGCCAGTTGAGGTACGTCTGCTCCACAGGTCCCCGCTAAATGGTCCACCTTTAATTACCAGGGGAGATTTAATTACCACTTTAAGGAGATTTAACACTTCAAGAGCTGTTCTCAGAATTACATTAAATATGTGTATATTTATATCAAAACAGGATATATGAGACACTATTTTTACGGAAAACAGAAAAATAATGTAAAATTAGACATTGAGCACCCCCATGGTTTGAATGGAATGATCCATGTTTCATATGCAAATATTCGACTATGAGATTGGCAGTCAACTAAGGCTCGTTAGAACGAATCGTCGAATATTCGACTATTTGGGGTCACCCCTAATACAGATTATACTTAAAAATGTAGATCTGTGCTCCTTGGTCTGGATTTTAAGCATACGTGTTCTTATTTGCTTTTGTAGTAAGTTTGAAGTCTGAGCAGCAATGACTAATCACGCATCAGTATTGGTCAACTTTCTATTAATCTGCTTACACACAGAACTCTGGAAACAGTGGGTCTTTTCAGTAACGGTCTACTGTGGCTTACCCTCCATGTGGAGAGAGTCGGTGACCGTCATCTGGACAACTGTGAAGTCAACCTTCTTCCCAATGATTGTGGATGCTTGTACTATACTAGATCAAGAGATATAAGGTATTTATTCAGTTTGAACAGTGGTTAACCGAAACTGAAATTACATTTTCTAACATTCTGAGGTAGATTTTTTTTTCTATTTAAGCTGTAGGCCATAATTATCAAAATAAAAAAAAGAGAAATGCTTGAAACATTTGGGTTAACGTGCAGCATGTCTACAATATCTTACATTTTCACTTTCTTAAATTACTGATTGGAAATTAATGAACTTTTTCATGATATTCTTTTTGTTTTTTTTCGCACCTGTGAATGAGTTTGTACCGCTTCATCAGCTGTTAATTTTTGTCCAGTTGTGCGAGACCTTGAGTTGCACATTGCAGCAGAGGTGAAGAAATGATCTGTCATTATTCACTATAATAGGTAATGCCTGAAGTGAGTGGGGGCTGAAGCTTTCTTTTTTGAAAGCCGGGAGATTCATACAGGCTCAAAAGACCACACAAAGTTCTACGCTTTAACCAACTACTGAAGATGAAAAGAATAACATGACTTTATAATCTGCACGATGGCATAAGTAGACCTGTATCATACATGATAGGTAGAGTGAGAGGAGACTGGCCCCTAATAATTAAGATTAAATAAACTTGAAATAATGAAACTCCCTTGACGTGATTCTGAGGTATGCCGTTTACCAGAATGTGACTGAAGTGAGATCAGAGTGACCTTTGACCCTCAAAATCTAATCAGTTCATCACTGAGATGAAGTGGAAGTTATTTCAATATATCCCCTGTTATCCTTCCCTCTGATATCAAGTTAAAACAAATGTGTTTGTCAAATGTTCTTTGACTCTGACCTTTCTCACCAGAGTCCAGTCATCCTATTATTGAGTCATTTGAGATGTTTGTGCTAAAACTGAGGAATTCTCCCCAGGTATTTCAGAGATATTTCTTTTATAAGAGAGAGAATAAAACCCAAAACATAATACATCTGGCCACATGCTGTTACCATGGTGAAGGTTTAACAAAATTACATTTGGCAGAAAGTACTTGTAGACAACATAGAAGGTGTTATTGTCCAATCAAATGTGGTGAATTGATGCAAGTTTTCTGTTCAGCTAGAATTTCTTCCCCTTCAAGACTCATCCTCTTGTGAGGAACTTGAATGTGCTAAAGATTTTTTTAACTTTACACGGAGATAAAGATCTGTACTCAGAAACTGAGTACAAAGATCTGCACTCAGAAACTGAGTACAGAGAATTTCGGTGGCACTCAAGCATTGTTTGTCTCCTCTCTGGATGCCGGTGTATGAGGACACAAATTGGTCTAATTTTGGCACATTTTGGATTAAAATAAATGTTGTTCCTGTCTGTTGAGCACACCTTGTCTTCTGCTGCACACACTGAGGATAAACTTGTGAATGTTTGTGTTATGCAACAATGTGAAGCCACCATTTAGCCTTGAAAACACTTGAATGACTCACACAGATCAAACCTTTCAACTACTCCTGCTGTACTCATTGTATTCTTGTGAATGTCTTTCAACTGGTTGTTGCTTTCAGGAACTTTTCGAGGAACACTGAGGTGAAATATTCCTTTCAGAATAAAAATTTGGCCTTGCAGGTCTTTCTAAAGTGTCCTGGGCGGTGAGAGGATGAGTCTATCTGTCTGATTGAAGTTATTTGTTGGCTTTATAAGACCCTGATCAGGAAGTTATTAAATAATTTCCCACACTCTGTAGTCCTCGTGCATCCACTCTCTCCTCCGAGTCCACTGAGTGCATGAGATCAAGGAGCTTCTGCTTACATTAGCAAACTTGTACTACACTTGTTGTTGGGGCTGTTTATGAGCCCTGAAGCGGCACATAATCACAGCTCCCGTGCTCACCTTCGCTGACTTCTCCAAGTCATTCCAAGTTCAAACTGATGCCAGTCAATAAAGGCTTCAGGCCGTTCTCAGAGGAGGAGGGAGAGGCTAAGACTGCTTCCACATGCAAACCCGACCACTGAAAATTACCCTTTAATGTTTACAGCTACAATGTTTCCTACTTTACATATCACAAGATTTTGCAGCAATGTTTCTTGCTGCAATATTGATCAAAGTGGAGCTATACGTTTTTTCAAATCAAAGCCTGAAAATCAAAGCAAGACAAAAACCTCTGCTTCCCTCCACAGGTAGCAGAATCACAATACAAATGTATTAATCAGCTTTATTATATAAGTGCTGCTGCAACTTTGATTGCTGATTTTTGGAGCTTGGTTTGTTTCACACATACAAAACACACTACAGGAGAGCCCCTGCAGATTAAACCAGATTATTATGGTTGGGTTTAGCCCAGCTGTTTGAAGTCAGACCGGGAATCCCTTTTTATCCACATCCAGATCTTCTTCTCTCACCGCCGTCCAGAAGTATCCCGTGAGCAAGCTCTGATCAAACAGTGGTCTACAATGACGGTTTGACTAAACAAAGATTTGTTGGTCTTCGTGTGATCCGATCGAACAGTTCTGCCATTAAATCCACTTTCAGCATTTTCCACTTATTTTCAGTTTTATTTATTTCATTTATTGGCTGCTTTGATTTATTTTGTGTGTGTGTGTGTGCGTATCCGTATCCGCCTGTGTGTTTCATAAATCCTCCTAGATAGAAGCTATTTAAGATTATATTGACTAAAAAGTCCCACTTTCAGTGAACTGCATCTTTCTCAGTAAATCATTAATCCTCTGCAGAAACAGGAACAATGAATTGCTTCTTGTGACTGGTTGAATTCCAAAATGAAGAATCAACTGTAATCAGATCATTTTTTAAAGTTTCCACCAATTACTAATCATGTGTTACAAACTACTGTTTTCAGTGTTTGAATGAGAGCCAGCCCTCCAGCCATGGGCCTGATACAACTTTCATGACTCTCCATTACTAAACTGGAGCGCTCCCATGACCTACAAATTTGCATTCTTTTCTAATTTGTTAATGTTGTTCTTCAGCTCAGACGATCTAAAATGGGAACGACAACCTGGTTTCCACTAAGCAAATGGGTTTTCTGAGAAGAGCACACAACAAATATTAATGACTGAAAATACTGGTACAAGGTGTAAAGTTGTCCTTGCTGTCTTAGGCACACCACAATCAGAGGTTCTGGTGATTTTGGCGCCCCCTGAGGACAAAGCAGTCCAATCTGCTTATTTTGTCTTGTGCAATGAAGTGTTTCTTGACAAAAACAAATCTCATCCTGCTTTCTTTAACAGTCAAATGTATCACTCATTGAGAATCTTTGCATAGAAACGTGACATAAGGCAGAATCAGAGGCATGCAGTTATTCTGATTTGACACCTTCACAGCAAGCTCTGAAAAGCAGCTCCATGTCCATGTCAAGAACAAGGAGAAGACAGAAAAATATGTCTTCTGATGCTCGTCGTGGATATTAAAGTCTACGGATAGATGTACTGTTATAGTTTCTACCAAAAGGAACTCCATATACCCATAAATCTCCACTTTTATAATGTCTTTTTTTCCAGCACATTAAACGTGACTTTTATTCTTGATTATTTTTCTATTGTTGTGTGGGAAAATCTTCTTCCCCTGACTGGAGTTCATTTAAATGTATCCTTTATCACTCTGACAGGCAGCTGTCCCCAATCGCTTTTTTAAAGGGAAAAAAAAAAGGCTTTGACTGAGTATCTTTTTTGGAAAGGGGAGCTACGAATGTGGAAGTCTTATTCCAGTCAAGAAAACAGATTAAGGCAAACGTTCATTTTTAATTTCAGGCCAATATTCTTTGCTCACTTCAGAGCATTAATCGTTTCCAGATGCCTCTCAATGAGATAACAAAGAATGTTTATTTGTTGACAATTTCTGCCTAAAATTGTGAGACAATTAAAACATGACACAGCAAAGGGGTGAAACTTTCCTGGCAGGCTAAATAGCTGTTGACATCAGTTTTAAGTGTGACAGTAATTTCCAGTTTCTGTGATGCTAAGCACCTCTGCCAGGAGGCTTACTGTCAACATTTCCTCACACCAGTGAGAAGTAGAGCAACCGAACATCTTAATTATTTATCAAACAGCAACTGCACACTCAGAAAATGCAACGGCAAGAATTTTTTTTCTTGCACTTGAGGAAAGAGCGAATGGATTTGTCCTGAAGAGCAAATTAAACCTCTAAACCTGCTGGCCGATAATCAATCCTCTTAAAAAAACAACAACAACATGCTTGTTATCTTCGTCTGGACAGCTGATTAAATCTTTCACAGAGGTGAGGAGACTGGGAAATAATGATTCACACTTATCATTGAGAAACTGGCAGCAGGGCAAGGGTTATCACTTCAAAATTTAAAAAAATAAACGTGTCTGTCATCTGTTCTCTTACCTGTGAGCTTTTTCCTGAGCTGCCAGCAGAGAAGTTTATATGAACTGTAAGAAAAGAAAGAGAAAAATTATGTTAGTTCAGATAATGATCACAAACAGAAATGAATCCTGTTAAACTGAAACATAAACCGTCTCCTTGTCTCTTCTGACTGGGTCAGCTCTCCATCTAATGGCTGTCATAACTATAAAAAAAAAAAGCAACCTACTCCAGTTTTTAATTTTAAAAAGGTAAAATAAAATATGTAACCACAGAGTTTTATTCCATAAGGCTGACTCTATATTTTATGTTTGAGAGCACAATTCATCTGTCTGAGTTTGTAATTAGAGCCAGAAGAGCTTCTATCCAATTACGCTGCCATCGATTCTGAGACAAGAAATTCTTCGGAGAGAGATTCCCAGGATATCAAATCAATACATCAAAAATAGCAGCGTTGTTGAGAATGAATCCATAAAGCAGTTTATATGAAATCAAGCCACCTGCTCTCCAGCATCAGTCAGCTTTAATGAGGACGATAGAAGACTGAAAGGGTTAAATTTCATCTCCTGTCGCAGCCGTTAAAGGACACCTGAAAGTGTTGGTTCAACCTTCATAAGCAGAAATAGTTCCAAGAACCGAGCCAGCTGTCGTGTGATATCCAACACGAGAGACACACAAACAGGTACGTATTTCATAGAGCAGATCCTGTCTCCAGCGTTTTGATTTTATGACCCAATCTGCAGTTATACGGTCAGTTATTAAGGGGAACCCTCATCTTAAATTATTCAAAGGTCTGAGTTAACTTCAAAACACTGAATAGCTTGGAGTGAAGCCACCAACAGAGAAATTGAACAATATAATGAACCTCATTATTTTGTCATAAAAGGGCCAAAAATCATCAATGGAGGCAAGCCAGTTTTCAAGGAGCGCACATTTGCCAAGCCAGACAATCATATATTATTTCCATGTTTCAAAAGGAGCTATAAGACGTCTTTAAACAAAGCAGAATATATTAGAGCTGTACTGGACTCACACTTCCAGAGAACACAGGCTTTTCAATCCCAATGTTCAACTTTTTGTTCCTTAATTTGAATTCATCACACAAACTCTTTTTTTCAACATGAACAAGTCTCCAGTTATACTTTGCCTGCTGACCGTCAAACATACAAATAATATTCCTGGTGACTGCTTCCATAATATTTCAAGTCACATCACTGTCATTTCTGTAATACAACTAAATCATGAAGGATTTTAGACAGCTAGTGAACTAGTGTTTGCTCAGAACTGTAATACCAAGCAGACAAGAGCAGAAATGTAACCAACAAAACATGAGCAAACTTGGTTCTTCTTGACTGATAAACATCAACATACAAGGAGTAGCCCAAAAACTGTACCCCATTTAAGTTATATAGTGTTGGGGCGCTGGTGGCCTAGCGCCCCCATGTACAGAGGCCACAGTCCTCGTCGCAGGGGTCGCCGGTTCAATTCCCGGCCGGTCAACCATCTCCTGCATGTCTTCCCCTGCTCTCTACTCCCCACATTTCCTGTCTCTCTTCAGCTGTCCTATAAAATAAAAGGCAAAAAGGCCAAAAGAAAAAAGTTTTATAGTGTTATATGACTTTATGCAGCAGATGGCTGGTCACTACTGTGTCTCCTCCTGCTCAAGGAGCGGGGGACAGTGCACGAAGCAGCACTTGTGCTCCCAACTTCAAAAAGTTAGCCCCAGCAAAGATTTAGGAGCACTCAATGAAAATTAAGAAGCACCACAACTCTAGTAAGCATATTAACATTCCTCATTGAAAAACAGCACCACCACTGGGGTGTTATGTCCTGAGGCCAGGACTTGAAATTTGCTCTCCTGGCTCCCTGTCCCTCCTCAAGTTGTCTCTTCACTGAGGTCCCTCAACACCGCCCCTAACTGTAATTGAGTCCGAAAATTAAAATGCACATCTGCATTTCTGTTCATGTCAAATTATGTGAGTTTGTCTATTAGTTTTGGTACACTACTTTTTATGTTGCCTTACATTCAAAGTGTCTTTTGTTTCTCTCTGCCAGAAGCCAATGCTGAGTGCAGTTTACAGTTAATGGAGTTTTCATGTGATTGAGACAGCCCAGAATACCCTTCAGTGAAAGAAAATAATGAGAGAGGAAAGAGCCTCAGATCATTCTGTTGAACTCTTACAGAAAATAAAGCAGGTGATGGCCTTAGAGGGGAGTTAGTTCAATTGTATGATGTGGGAAAACACATTTGCATCACAATGCTCTTTATCAAATAAGATAATCCAATGTCCTTGTATCATGAATGCCATGTGAAGATGATAAACTCAACATCTTCTCATCCAGAAAATCATGAGCTCATAGAGCGAACACAGCTACTACGTTGTCATCTGGCATCCCAGCTTCTGTCTCGATTAAAAATGCAACATTAGGCTGGAAACAAGCCTCCTACAGGAATACATTCAAGTTCACGATATTTCCTGCTACATCTGCTCAAACTTCCACCATCCTTTCATGACTCACCCTGGAGAGGGTGAGGCAGCGGCACACGGTGAGGGGGGTTTGGGGGAAAGAGAGACTCCCTCCATTATGTCAGGAGTGCTGATGAGAGCACCTTCATCTCATCACTTCTTCAGCCTGCATAATCAAGTCTGTTGTTTCCAGCCATGTCTTCAATTGAGCCGCACCGGGGGGGAGCTTGCTTTCTTTGATTTTAAGAGACTCAGGAAATCACTCTACATGCTGAAAGCTTTTCAACAAGCTTCTAAATGTACATTGTAATAGTTATCAAAGCAGACGTCCGAAGCAATTAGCAGGGAAACACTGTGCAACAAAGGGAGAGACTCAGAGCGTCTTTGCAGAATTCAAAGAACCTGATGACAAAGAAGCGAAGTTCAGGGAGTCTGAACTTTACAAGAACGACAAACAGTTTCTGCTAAGGGTCATTTTCTTACAGCTTGTGTACATTGAAAACAATCTTAAAGGATTTTGCAGAACTTAAGCACTGTTTTTTCTGTTTGACAGCTGGTCCACATCTTTTTTTTTTAGTTTATTCTGGGGTTTTATGTATTTACTGAGAGGATAGGACAGTGGATAGAGCAGGAAACTAGGAGAGAGAGTGGGGAACGACATGAGGGACACAGATTGGAATCAAACCCGGGCCGTCTGCTTGAAGTACTGTAGCTTCTGTACATGGGGTGCCAGTTTAACCACAAGGCCAAACCAAATCCCCCATCTAACTGAACTTTCCATTTCATACTACGTTTATTGTACACAGGAAGAGCAGGGGGGGGGGTGGTGAACCACATGAGGGTACTTTAAAGTTAGTAAATCACATTAACAAAGGCAGCTGTGCAGGTATATTATTAACTTGAATGCTAATTAGCCAGCCGTCTGTGTGAGATTAAAGAGCTCTTATAATCACCACATTCATGCAAGAGTGTTCAAAGTAAAAAAGAGACGACGAAAGGCTCCACAGAGGCTGAATATTGAAGAGTATAAACTGCAGCTGGTCCCCAAAAACAAAGTTATTTGATCTGGCAAAGACAATAAAATCTGAAATCACGTTAGCTGCACAGTGCGGTTATTTATAGCCAGGCTGCCATCCAGGAAACTCTTCTGGGACCACTACACAAACATCCCCACATCGAGGGCCATTAAACCTGGATTCACCTCTTACCAGCCTCTCCTGAAGCCACGGACTGAAGCTTCCAGCACTCTGGTTCAAACAACAATGCTACCTGCATGGCACAAACTGGTGTAGAGTGGCTGGTGAGGACACGTCAAACATCCAGGAGGCCGAAGAGACTTGAAAGCTTCCTCTAGAGTCGTCAATTCAAACCGGAGATAAAAGGAGTTAATAAATGACTTCAATTAAACAGTACTCCATGGCTCTTTCTTGTGTTTGCTCTGTTTCTGTTTTTATGGTGGGTTCAAATTTAAAGCAAATTTGCTTCTTATATTGCTTTATTCATGCAAATTCGATGCAGCAAAAGCAGAAGTACTAACCTGGGTTAGCTGTAAGCTGACTGACTGTGCATGTGCAGATTGCGCCTGCAGCCATGTGTAACTAAGAATAACTTCCATATTGTGTGTATGATGATTAAATCCAATGCAAATGTTCAGTGAAAATGTAGGAAAGAAGAAAATACTGTTGTGCGAGAAGTCATTAATTATCATAGGGATATGAATATGAGCTAGACACACAAAGATGGCTCAAGAGGCTTTGATTTGAAAAGAATGATCACAGTAATGATAATCTGAACTCCTAGATACATGGGCACCATCTGTCCCATCAGATAAAACATCAGCTTTCTGTCAGATTAAATGATGTTAATTTATTTGTTGAGGATTTGTGGCAAGATAACTGGAGGAGGTTTGTTGTTGACGAAGACCATGTGGTGAAAAAAGAGCAGTCCTTCAGAATCCAAAGAAGCAACATGTTACTAATGAAGGTACTGTGTCACAAATACTGAACAGCAAAATAGTAGTAGCGTATTGTATCCAAAAATCCTCTGTTGTTCTGAATTAACAAGATAATTATCTCAGAATTACAAGAAAAGTCTTTATTAAAAAACAACAATCTACTGTTTTTCTTTTTTTCTAAAGTGAATGTAACATACTTTCCTACTTAAACTTATATACCTCTTTTAATCTTGATTCCATTTTGTATGTCATATCCAAGCTGCAACCTCCAGTGTTGGAGAATGAGGCCAATATATGAGCATAAAAAGTTGCAGTTCCTCAAGTGTCCACTTGAGGGTAGCTGAAAAGGCTAAGGAGACACCATTAACACCCATGTTAAAATGCCTGTCTTCATAGCTGAAATAAACTGGTCTAAAGCCTGGTTCAAAAAAGAGTTCTCCTCTCAGTAGCTCATATTTGTATTAGTCAGCACAATACAGAGGAAGAATTTGTCATAACTAATCTCTTTTAATTATATTAAGGCTAATAGTCTTGCATAAATTAACATACTTAGTTGAGTTGACTGACACATGAGAATATATCAGCTGGTTGCTGGGAGTCTTAAATCCTTCCCTAGCTTAAACTTGTTGTGGTGTTAAATTGATCACCATTCCCTTTGATCATATCATCAATGCAATACTTTACAATGGCATTGCTCATCATAGAGAATTGGTGTGGGTTACATGACTTTTGCGTTGTATGTCATACTGTAAATTAGTCACATTTCATACCACTGGTTCCCTGACCTTGAGAGTGTGGAATGAGAATTGTTTAAACATCAACACTGGATGAAAAATTGAATGAAGTTATTCAGGCTTTAATAAAAAATGGTTTTATATGAGCGCACCTGTCAGGGTTTGTTTAAAGGGTGAAAGCTCAGACTGGGAAACTTGAAAAAAAGTCGACAAGAAGTCCACTTTGTTCTGATGATTTGAGACGGGTACAGTGCATTTAAGTGTAAAAGTCATACGGCTCAATGAGAAACATTAGAACTCATGCAGACCTGCCCCGACCTCAATCTATGCTGCCATGCTCTTTGCTTCTCTCTATAATTCCTCCACCTTGAAGTATGCTTTGTTTCCAGTCTGAGGACATTCAGGGGAAATGATAAGTTGGTAACGTATGCCAGAGGTTATAATGTGAGTTTTGTATCCCAACCTGCAGTCCCTTGAGATCAAAGATGATACAAAGCAGATAGAACCAATAGTAATAATAATAGGTCATAAAATCATGAACGAGAGAAATAAAAAGCATTTAAAAATGTTATAAAATTAATTTAATATAACTCTACAATACAGACAATAATTTCAAGAGTTTTTAATTAAAATTCCATCAATGCAAAAAAATTCAAGTAAAATCAGGCTTCCTGATGAATGTTTCAAAAGGGATTGAACAGAGATCACTGACTCAGCTGACCCGATCTCATTTGGTAGATATTTCAAGAGTTTTGGAGCCCTCACTGCAATTGTCTGTCTCTGTTAGTTCTCAGTTTGGTCCTGAACCAACAGAAGACCTTTGCCCAAAGATCTCATAGTACATGTCTGCACGTACGTTACTAACAGGTCTGATTTGAAGCTGGGAGGAAGTCCATTGAGGGTTTTGAAAGCAGTCAGTTAAGTCTTGACACCAACACTATAACATACAGGGAGGCTGTGTGAAGCCACTTCAACAGGAGGGGTGTGTTTTGGCTCTGGTGGAAATTGTCGGAGGCTTCTCTGAACAAAATAAAAAAAGTTAATGACAAGTCACCAGTGTTTCTTTTTGTGATTATTGCATGAACAAAATATAACACTGTGGGGACAGAGGCAGCAGGCATTATTACAATAAAAGTGGCGCTTCAAAGAACTGGTACAGATGGCACACTGTTTGCTCTGCATGTGCCGTTGTAGAAATGCATCTGATGTCTGTTTTCAAAGCTGCTCTGCAAATGGTAAAGCATGCAATTAACGCAGACTTCATCTGGCTTTATGTCACTTTAACTTTAAACTCTGATTCCCATTCATGCACAGTCAACAACCACCTACATACGTGGAATGGGCGGCAGAAGCGAAAGAATACAAGAATTTTTTAACCTGCTTGGAGCCTCCAGTTGAGATCTCTCCTGATACCATTTTTAAAATTAAATATGCTTAAGGTCTTATCTTTTATTTAAGAGGCTTAATGTAAAACATACCCAAATGCTTTGAAAGGTGCTTTTTAATGAAATATTAAGAAGCATTCTTAATGTTAGAGCTAGGAAAGACATTTTTGGGGAAACAAGCAAGAGTAAGCCAGATTTTGAAGTGCAGAAATGAAAAAAAAAGACAGCTCTTTCCTTCAGGCAGACCTCCTGAGACACTACTCCTAAACGCATGAACAAGGACAAGTTCACAGCAGGACAAGTCCGTTTGTGTTGTCTTTGGTTAATATTTTAAAGGGTAAATGATATCTTACTTCACAAAACACAATGACAATATTGTTAATGTCACTATCAATATGGACATTTAATGAGAAATAAATTGGAAATGAGATAAAGGTAAAAAGGAAAGTCATAAATATTACTTCCATAGGCTGAATGAAGATTAAATTACGAGAAAAAAATTCACAGCTTTTTCTACGATTTCCGGCAGAGAGTTGCAAACCTCTTGACACAAGTTTCAAATAAAGATTTCTGCTAATAACCATTTTTTATATTATGATTGAGACCCTCATCCATCTATTCATCCCTTGGCTAACAGCTGTTCATCCAGAACAGAGCAGTAAAGAAGACTTTTCCCCTGCAGCTCCTCTCAGCTTTTCTGTAACAATTCCCCAAGCAGCCAGAGATGTACAGTAATCTCTGCAGCAGATCCAGGATCTGACCGAGTTTGGCCTCATATGATGGCATCTTAACCAGGTGCCCGATCCACATCAGCTTGCTCCTCTCAGTGTGTGGGAGCCTCAGCCTCAGCCTCAGCCTCAGCCTCAGCAGCAGCAGCAGCAGCAGCAGCAGCAGCAGCAGCAGCAGCAGCCGGACCCTGAAATCCTCAAGAATCACAGACCTCTTCACTCGCTCACCTGCAGAGAGGCCATCAGACCAGCAGAGAGAAAAAAAACTCCACCTGGAGATCTCATTCCTTCAGTGGCCATCCAATTGTGACCACAGTAGAGGGTCATAAAAAAAAGACATCTGTGGCTGAGCTCTCTCCTTATCATCACCCAGACCAATCTCACAGCCTTTTTTACAGTCACTGAGTAAAACCACAGCCACCTGAATCCAGGTATCATGGAGAGAGAGAGGGGAAAGGTTTTATTTTGCTTTGTTTGTAACTTTTCTTCAACCTCAAATTAGGACTTCAAAGCAGAAATAAAACCTTTGAGATGTTTTGAATTGCCAGAGAATAAAAATGTCATTGAAAAGTCATTAAATTAACATTTCTGAGTGGCAGAGTGTTTTTGGTAATTCAACACAAGCCAACATAATAACATAGCATATGAATAATTCTTCCTACCAATTGTAGTGTAAAATCAATCCCACATTTTCTGCAGAGTACACCCTCTTCCCAAACAACTGCACATCACTGTAACATCTTTCTGCAGGCAAATGCACACTGTGTGTGGAGCTACAACATCTGCCACGATTGAAATGCAGCCCATGTGGACCCGGACTTTAGGGTGATGCTCCTCAGCCTGACTGAGCTGCAAACAGCTCCAGTGACAGTCTGCTGAAGCCTCGTGGACGACATCATTGAAAAACAGCAGAGGTGGCCCCCCTTAATGTCACCAGACTGGACGCTCTCCAGACCTCGGCTGGGCCTTGATGTTAGGTCCATGAATATTACATACAGCAGGAGCAGAAAGGCAGCCTTGTCAGAGTGTGATGCTCGACTAAACGTGCTTGAGTCAGAGCCAAACACAAAGCTGTCGTCCGTGCTCAGGGTTGAACAGTGTATTATCAGCGACCCCGGCTGTACAAAACTGCACAGACTGCTTAAAAAGTACTTCTGAGGAATTTGCCTCATATGCAGCATCTTCAGTTGAGACAAAAGCGATATTTCCCTCCTTATCCACTCTTTTTAACATGGATTAAAATGAGGCAAGCATCATTTTTCATACACTGCAACAAGCATTTGAGACTGGGAGTGGATTTTTCAATACGTGACAACTTAAGTTTCATTCCAGGAGATCTTTTTACATGACAAAAGCATGATCAAATGGAAAGTGAGGAAGAAGAGATGTAAAAGAAGGACTAATCATGGGATAAAAACTGATGTCCTTGGTTGTATTTAATTATTTATTAATGAGTGGGACCAGAAATATTTTCTCAGGGCGTTGAGAATCAGAGAAACCTACCTGCTTGTGCTCTTACAAAAAAAACCAGTCATCATTTCTTGTTTAATTTACCCATCAATGCAGATGTTACCCTGTCTTGCACTGAAAACACATTTGCAGATCATTTTATATTCTGGTCTTTTATTTCTAGATGAGAACAATGTTCAGTCTTGTCTGGGCAGGCAGAGTGTCCTGCACTCAGCACATCATCTCATTCTGCTCAGGACAACATCCACATGCTACACTGAACCGCTGCATTATTGGTCACTCACTCTTAATTCTATCCACAGCTGCAGCCACACATGGTGAGATTGCACACCATCCCATAGACAAGTGACACAACCCTGAATGTTAAGTGTGTGCAGGACATATTGTAAAGATTCCTGTATGTAGTGTAAAATATGCTTTTATTCCTGTCTAATGAAATTGCCCCTTTTCAACATCTAAGTTATTAGTTATATGTCAAATCCTGCAGAAAACTTCATGAATGGGAGTACAAATGTAATTTCCCTGCAGCAAGTTGTTATTAAAAGTACTTTCAATTGACTGGCAAGGCTGCGTAAATGGTTTTTAACCCCCTGGGGCAACAACACAAGTCACAAATCACAAAGCTCTGGCTGTTGTGCAATCGTGTACTATGTTGCTAGATTCACAGTGCACAATTCAGAGTGACAGAGGAGACCTGAAGGGGTAAATAATACAGTAGCTTTGGCCTGAGGTGCATGCATTATCGGGCTTGGCTCTGTAGTTTGAATGTCGATGTGTCATTTAGAAGCGACTTAATGCAGCTGAGACACATTTCAACACAAAGCAGAAGCTTTCAAACCTTGCACTGTGACTGACTCTTGTGCAAACTTACAGTCATTGGTCTGCATAAACCCACATGGCAGGCAGTAATTACAAATCGCCTTCTAACTCCTCAGGAAGTTGAGAGGAATCATGGCTCCGCACTTCTCAAACACTTAGAGAAATACACTGTTCGTCTCTTCTCGCTGCTTCAAACACTGTATTCAGCGTTTAGACAGCAGCTTCTTTCACTAACACAAGCTTCACATTTGACAAACGACACAAACTGTTTACTGTTCAGGCTGTCCCTGACGCGCAGCTGCCATGACACGAAGATTAGAAAGTAAAGTGAGCACTTACAGAGCGAGAGGAAGATCCAGCAGCCTGCCACTTTGTGCCCGATGTGGGGCTTGTTCTTCAGCATCCTGGAGGAGTCCTGTGCGCCGGTGGAGGAGGTGGAGAGAGCTCGCAGGGCATGAGCTTTGTGACAGTGTTACAAAAGAAACACAACAGGGCTTTTCCTTGTCACAGTTTCGCGGAAAAACGGGGAGTGGGTTTGTGCTCTGGTGGAAGGAGGCATCCCCCGTTTTCAGTGCGAGGCGCAGGGACGCGCTCTGCTGGCGGGTTGAGTAGGTACACTGAGCTCAGCTGACAGGCTGTCAGCGCGTGCAGATGGGAGCTTAGAGCTGCTGCGTTCAAGTGTTCCTGGAAAACTTCGCGTAACGATTAACAGACGGTAGGAAACGACCTTTAAAGTGATTTATGTTGTTTTAACTCACTTAAAATTAAAAATTTAATGTAATTTTTAATGTATCTCTAATTTTCCTTTTCTTTTCTGTTTTATTATATTTGTCATTTTAATTGTGTTCTTTTAAGATTGTCTTAACGTTTCCAATGCTTGTAATGTTTTAATGTAAAGCACATTGAGTTGCCCTCGTATGGAAGAGGATTAGGGCCACTGAAAAAAATAATAATTAAGGTCAAAAATGGTTTTTTTTTAAATTATTATTCTGAGAAAAAAGTCAGAATTCTGAGATTAAAGTCAGAATTCTGACTTTATTTTCAGAATTCTGACTTTATTTTCAGAATTCTGACTTTATTCTCAGAATTCTGACTTTAATCTCAGAATAATAATTTAAAAAAAAAATTTGACCTTAAATTTTTTTTTTTTTCAGTGGCCCTAATCCTCTTCTGTACCCTCATGTATAAAATGCGCTATACAAATAAAGCTGCCTTGCCTTGCCTTGCCTTTTAACATTTCTATTCCTAAAATTAAGCTGAGTAGAGTTTGTTTCCCCTTAAAGAACCTTAAAGACAGAAATTCCAAGAACTGGTAAGAGGTACGATTGCATGAATTGGGCCACAAACAAGTGACAATGCTGCTGAATTGTTTTTGCTCTTTACTTTTAATTTTGATTTGATTCATAATTTTCTAATCAAAAAGCTGCATAGATGCTGGGGCACTGGTGGCCTAGCGGTCTAAGCGCCTCACATACAGAGGCTGCAATCCTCATCGCAGGGGTCGCCGGCTTGATTCTCGGCAGGTCAACCATTTCCTGCATGTCTTCCCCCCTCTCTCTGCTCCCCATATTTCCTGTCTCTCTCAGCTGTCATATCAAATAAAGGCAAAAAGCCCCAAAAGATATAACTTAAAAAATATTCAAAAAAATCATAGGGCCCTATCCCATGGTAGCTCTGAAGTGCAAATCAGAAAACACTACGACAAATCAGAACGGCAAATCAGAGAACACTACAGCAAATCAGAGAACACTACGGCAAATCAGAGAACACTACGGCAAATCAGAACGGCAAATCAGAAAACACTGCCCACCTGTCCAATCAGCGACGAGTCATGTCCCCCGAAGGTACCTATTTTATCCGGTTTGGTTAATGTCGTAGCGTTTTCTGAATTGCTGTTGTGTTTTGATTTGCACTTCAGGGCCACTGTACTATCCTCCCCATGAAGCCTCAGCAAACAATCCAAACCCCAAATACATTTCATCAACAGTTATACTGGCTACAACATGGCATTGTCAGAAAACAGGTCTTGACATTTGCAATTTGTTTTTCATATTTTATACAGTGATTTGAAACAAAGTATTTAAAATGGTGAAGCATGTGATAAAAGGTCACTAGATTCTGGGCTCACATTTCTGAGAAATATTACCAGGACAAAATTATAGCATTGCATTTTCCACAACACATTTTTGTTGATTTCTTGTAATTGCAAGAAAACAACAGGTGTAACAAATTGCATTAATTATTGTTGGCTCCATTCAGTTTAGGTCTCCTGATGAGCTTTGAAGGATGCAGCCATTGCTAATGCCACAAATAATCTGTAGGCTTTCTTTAACATTAACCCTGTACAGAATGCCTTCTGGGACCAGTCCTGCATTTACGTATGAAATACTTAACCTAAGTATCTCTTTGATAGAAACCTGCCCTCTTGGATAAACTTTAAGAGACAGAAAACATATGAAAATCTTGTTTTCCCTGACTCTTCCTTCTCGTTTAATTTTAACACCTACATATTTTGAAAAGGTCAAACAGAAAGTATACCCACACATGTCTCATTTCGTTCAGTTTAACTTGTTACAATGAGGCATCCTTTCCTCTTATCATTCTTGTAATTGTTGATTTGTTACTTCATTTATTCCAAGCATAGTGTCAGTCTGAGCGTGGGCTTAATGAGATATAATAACACCTGTTTAGCAGAACTGGATCTTTAAATATGCATAGCTATTAACTGCATAATAGTTTTTTTCTGGAGTCTTGAGAAATGGCATTGAAGAACAGCAGCTTTAGGTTGTCATGTGCTGCATTATCAGACAGTTTAAATTAATTTACAGTTCATCTATGAACATAAAACATTGTACCACATAAAACAGGTTTCTACATTTAGATGTTGATGCTGTAGGTTCACAGAGAGTCATTCGTGTTTTTAGTTATATGCATGAGTTTCTTGCTACAGGACTTGTGCTAAGGCATGGGGATTCAGGATGGAAGTCAAGTTGTGCTGCACTCAGATTTATGCAGTTTTGAAATCTAGTTGAGTGGTTGAATGTTTTTTTTTGAGACCTGAAATAAACCTGGGACTTAAATCAGCAGAAACAGTATAGTGTTTTCAAAGCCTCACATCCCATGCACTCTGTTCATTTAGTTTTCTGTTAATGATATAAAAAGAACATAAAAATCATTCACACTGTCTGTAAGGTTGTGGATACACTATGCACAATATATTTGGTATTGTATTTTGCAAGAGAATGAGGATGTTACAGCCTCATTATTTGAGGCGTTTTGTAGAGAGCACTAGTGTTATTGGCAACAGTTTAAGTCCATGGAAAGCTATTTTGGTTGATATAGACTATAAAGAATATATTATTCACTTTGAGCTCTATTTCCTGACCCTAATACATGCCACATTTTGGCATCAAGCATGTCCCACTTTAAGAGCCATACAAGACCTTTTCCCCAGATGTAGAAACAGTATGTCAAGCGTCCTGTGAAGGCATCATTCACGCCGATGAACTTTGACAGATCAGTCAGAGTTGGCACTTGCGAACAAGTCTCTCCCACAGCTTGAGACAAGAAAACCAAGACAGCGTCTCACTGAAGCTTCTCTTCGATGACGGGAAATGAAAGACCATATTTGTGGACACTGACGGTTTTTGACTTTACAGAGACATGACAGAGTTTCTGGTTTCATGACTGCTGGCAAAAGAAACAAAGTGTGTGCAGTTCACTGTCACTGAAGCAGCCACATGACTTGTTTGATGAATCCTCTGATCTGCAGTTATTGAAGCATGGATTATTTATTATCTGTATAGAAGTGTACGAATTGCATTATGACTTAAATCAGATTTCAGTGTCAAAGAACAGAGTTTCACAGAAACATCAGTGTTTTTTCTCCAGTTTGGGTGTAACTGAACATGAGATTTAGTGGAAAGTTGTGAACTATAATTACGACGTTACCCACCCTGCATATTTCTGGCTTTCAAGATAAAAATGACTCTTTCTCCCTTTGTAAAGGTACTGATATTCACTGAGCATTTCTGCATAATTCAGAGCTCCCACTGCTTTGAATCTGTGTGGGTAATTAGGCTACAAAGTAGGGCTGAGTGCTAATACAGAGTGTAATCAAAACAAATGTGGTGTGTATAACCTGCCCCGGGTCGCTCTTGTAGTTATTGTGTGTTAACATTAAATTGCACTCATTCTTTTCCAGTAAATAGCTGTAGTGAGGACTGTGCAGGTAAGTATGTGTGTGTTTCTGTGTCTATTAAAGAGATGATACATTGCAGGTTATTCAAGATCTCTGTGGGTATAATTTCTATGAGCCATGGCCTAACACAATACAAATACCACAGGGATAACTTGGACTGTGCAAAATGCTATTGTATGAACACTGTTATACACCTCACTCCCTCATTTTGCTCATAAATGTCACACTTTATTTTGCTTGCACAAAAATGACTGTGCATGCACTCATGAGCCCCATTTCCCCTTCCTCATACCTAAAATTCAAAGCTCAAAGTCCTCCAAATTCACATCTTATAAAATATTACAGAGAAAAGGGACCAACATAAAAGGTAATGTTTCAAAGAGTTCATTTATGAAATATGAAGTTGATCAATTCAAAAGGTACGCATGCACTTATTATTAATAACATCAAAGCTAGTGCATCTTCACCAAGACCAAGAGAAAACATTTATATCATGGATAATACACCGTATCTCGCAGGTTAACAAATGAATAATGTAAACTGAAGACATCGTCACTGTAACAGAGAGGGTTTACAAAGGTAGCTGTGAGACACCAGACAAGTTTCAGGGCCTGTAAATATAAACAAGCAGCACAGGAGACGGTCTTTTGCATACAGTGAGTCACTTGTTCATTTATTAGTACATAAAAATGAAATACAGCAGCTTGAGGAATACAGGAGCAGACTTCAGTACCTGTAAAGATAATTACAGGCCTGGATATTTGATGAAGTTTTTATAGAGAGTAAATATGAGCAATCTAATGCTTCTTCTCCACTCCATGGTGTTTTTGTGGAAAATCACTTCTCAACGGGGTGTTAATAGCTCGCTCTAAAGGGGACTTAGCTATGGTAACAGTGAATTGCTGGTTCAAGTTCTGGTACAGACCAAGTTTGGAAATTGGGCTGGGAGCTGGAGAGGTGCCAGTTCACTTCCTGGGCACCACTGAGGTACCCTTGAGTGGGGCACTGAGCTCTAACCGAGCACAGGGCGCTTGTCTGTGTGCAGAACCCTCACGCTGACATCTCTCCTTCATTGCATGTTGATAGGATTCTGTTGTGTGTGTGTGTGTGTGTGTGTGTGTGTGTGTGTGTGTGTATATTTCAGCTTATGTGTGTGTAGAATGATTCAGCATGCAAGTGAATAAAATGAATTTCCCCTCTGGGGTTAATAAAGTGGGTCCTATCAAAGCAAGGAAACCTGATGACACTGTGCTCTTCTTCATGGTCATAAATGGAAAAGTAATCGTTGCTGCTGTTGTCTTATGGTTACTTCACATCATAGCATTGAGAGTTCTGGACAGCTGTGAATCTCTGAGCAGCTTGAACTTGTTTTCAGAACTTGTGGAAACCTCTTGAGAGCTCTTATGTCTTTTATTTGTAACATTTTGGCATTTAAGTCCATCCACTGTTTTACTTCTGATAGTGTGTTAATAGAAAAGCCAGTTCAGTATGATTACGTATAGCCTAAATTCTCAATCCCTCTATGAACATTTTCCCAGCTCTGTTGCATGGTTTATAATACTGCAATGCCCCACTTTCCAAATTGTGATCAATACAGTTTCCCTTTATTCAGTTGACTCCTGTTCCTCAGTACTGCTTATGAAAGGATCAATAGCAGCGGGGGAGAGGTCAGGTCTTACTCTCAGGCTTGGTGGCTCTGCAGTATCAAAGGCTTTCACAGCTCTGTGGTTCGATAGCTCGTTAGTATGGCTGACAGCTTCACAACACAGCCTGCAATGCAAAAGAAGGCATGCTAACTCTAAATATAAACCCGTCACTTTTTAAGCTCAGTCTGGTGTAAGACTTGCGTTGCATATGTACAGTAGTCTTTGCTGTTGTAATGGCTCTAACCCACCCACTCTTGTGTTCCTCTGGGTGCAGCAGGCTTTTAATCTTCCTCACTCAGTGGTGTCACTGATGGATGTTGGAGGAAGTCTCGGCTTACTGTGAGTCTCTGACTGCAATTATACCACAAGAAGAGCAGGCAAAGTTCAGCTCAGTATGACAATTGGAGGGGAAGAGACAGTGAGGGAAAAACAGCTCAGATAATCATTTGTGAAGGAAAGTAGCTCACCTTTAGTTCCCCTCTATGAGCGTCAGTGTTGTCAGGATTGATGGCATCAGAAAGACCTGTTTTTGTATTCAGAATATCATTATGTGGCGTACTGAGAGGATCAACCAGAACCTCGTAGGGGACAGCAGGATGCTTCCAGGAAGAGGGGATGTGGACCCTCCAGCTCTCAGACTGCCCAAAGGTCCCTGTGGATGATGAGCAAAGGTCTCCGTTTTAATGTTTTGACAAATTGCACGGCATGGTGCTGCAGGAATGTGACACTGTCAAAACTGTGGCTTCTCAAAATGTCACAATGTCTGAATGCATTTCAGATCATTTCACCGCAGCAGAGCCTAACTGTGCAACACACCTCCTACTGACCAGTTTGATAAATATAGACAACACTATGGTTGTGTATCTTATATACTGTGCTAAAATGATAAGATAAATCATGAACTACAAACAATGCAACACATATAATTATACCAAAGACAATGCATGCATTTTCACAGTTATCTTTAAGGACCTATGGATGCATCATTTCATTATGTAGATAAGTAAAGGGGCTCTAACCAGGGTTATTACATGGCTGTGTAAAGAACTCGGCTCTGATTGGTCATTACATAGCAACCACAGAAGAACAGACCAAGGGTTGATACAACAGTCCACTCACTATACATTATCCCACTTATAACATGACTACTTTCTCAAAAAATCTAGAATGTTACACCACCATATATTTTTTAAGTTATATTTTGGGGCTTTTTGCCTTTATTTGTTAGGAGAGCTGAAGAGAGACAGGTAGTATGGGGAGTAAAGAGAGGGGAAGACATTCAGGAAATGGTCGACCGGTCGGGAATCAAACCGGTGACCCCTGCGACGAGGACTGTAGCCTCTGTATGTGGGGGGCTTAGACCGCTGGGCCACCAGCGTCCCCTACACCACAATATTGATTTGAACACACTGAACATTTCTACTGATGGTGAGGTAAAGAAGGTGAACAGGACAGCATGAGTCAGTGTAGCATCGGATTGAGGTTTTCTGCCATGTCACTGTCAGTCTGTGACATTTTCCTTTCCATTTATCAGACTCCAAACAAAGCTGCATCACAAAGCATGTATTGTTGAGTGTTTATTTTGTGCACTGTCTTCAATTTGGGGGATTTCACGGTTGTAGCCTCCAGTTTTATGTCTTTGACCTCTCCTGCATTTTCTCCTCTGTTTTCGTCTCTTTACTTTGCTTTCATACAGTAAGCAAACCAATGTCAAATTAACTGGACTCCTTTTGGCGGTTTGTTGCTCTTAAAATGAGTCAGCCGGAGTCTGTGAGTAGAGCCAGCACGGTCTGTTCTTTGTAGAAATTGTCTGCTACTGCAATAAAACAGAAATAGCAGACTGATGCTATTCAGAATCAAATATTTAACACAGCTGTGTAATAATCCATTTAAACAACCCGCTTATCATGCGTCATTCCCAACTCCTATGCTGGACTCTTCCTTGTTTGCTGATATGCACTTTAAATGTCTCACAATAGGGTCTGACTAAACCTCTTCCTTTTAAGTCTTTATTTGTTCAGGTATGAGGTTTCCATTTGTTGTCATTGAACTGAAGAGTGAGAGGACAGAGGGACCATGGGGGGCCTCATAGCTCCTTTTCTCCCAAATCTTCCTCTGGTGTTTTTCCAGCCATGTGTACCATCACACTGAAGTAAACATTCACATAAATAACAGCATTTCCACCTTCACCATGCTGCCATGCTCAAGATTAATACCATTTGCATGAACATTAATAATGTCTAGACAGACAGGAGTGACGGATGCTAAATGACACCCACCTATGAATTCTCCATGCGCACTCCACAGGCGCACAGTGTGGTCTGTGGATGAGGTAAGCACCACTTGATCACTGTCAACAATCTGCAGTCTGACCAGAATAAAGAGACATGAGATGAAATGAGAGACGACATTTCTGGCAGGACGCCCTAAATCAAGCACTCTGTTGGTATGTCTGATCTGCACTCTGGGCAGCATCTCACCTTTACTGATTGTCAAAGACACACACACACACACACACACACACACACACACACACACACACACACACACACACACACACACACACACACACACACACACACACACACACACAGCAGAGAGAAGTTAACTGTTCCCGCTGCCCTGGCGGCCAAGACTGAGAATGATTGGTTCCATTTAGGATGCTTTAGTAAGGACTTTGGAGTTTAGAACTACTTAAAAGTTAAGGATACATCTGATGGATATTTGACCGCAGATACCCTGGGACTTTAAACTGAGGACAATATAAGTTTGGGACTGACCATGTCAAATGAGATTGATAATTTTCTGACTGGTTTCTTCCCAGTTAGTGAAATTAGTCGTGAAATGATTATCTGATGATTGGTACAAGCATTTACCTTATTATTATTTTTGATTAGTCAGCATGAATTGTTGTTCACACTCCTCAGTGTTAACAGATGAGACATGGGTTAAACTTTAAAATCAAAATACACCAAACATTTCAATATCAAACTTGGTTTCTGTCGTTACAGTCTGTTCTTCTCCTGCTGATTTATGCCCAAGTCTCTATTTTTCTGAAAAACTTTGTGTTCATGACTTTTTTTTTGAGGCTATAAAAAGTGTAGCTCTGTTCATAAATTCAGGTCCTGCAGTGCTGTGTGAAAACCTTTGTTTGAGTAACAATGTTGCAAAAAAATAACTGCATTTCCACAACCCTGAGTGTCCACTTCAAAGTGACACAAGAAGCTGTTAGGCTAGACACTGAGCCGATAGGGGAATCTTTGCTGCTTTATCAGGAAGTTAAATCTGTTTTCTAGTTAGCAGAAGGGGCAAGAAATCAATACTGAATACTGGTCCCTGCAGCCCAGACTCTGCCTCCAAATGCACAAGATGAGCGCCCATTGCAGGGGTACTCTGGCATCACTTTAGTACAGTGGGAGGAGGTGGAGACATGTCAGTCTAAATACACAGGTTATGGGAGAGACTGAGTGAAGCAGTCATGATAGTTACACCGCTTTGCTAACATTGAACATGGTGTCATCTTTGCTAGCTACTGTCGTCCGTCCTTGTCCAGTTAGTGTCTGCTCCTGCAAACCACAATGTAGGACATTGGACATAGGACAAGTCCACAAGACCCTTCTCAGCTCTAGTTTTGCATTTACACGGAACAAAGGAGAAAGTCTTGTATGAATGCACATCTTTTGATTATAATTTTATGAGTTTTTTCACAAACTGCCCTGAGGCTGGGTTGATATCTGACATACCCAGTTATTCTGCTGGTGTGAGCACGCCAGAAGTTTTCAGCTGAAAGAGTGTGAAAAGACAAACAGAAAGACACCTATATATGTGATTTACATGTTCTGGTACTTCATGAATTTAAGCATATATTTAATAAATGAAATGAAATGAAAGAAGTTTGACTAACCTCTTAGCTCAGTCACGTACTTCTCCATGTCGTAAACATAGATGTAACCGAGCCGATCTGCAGCATAAAGCAACGTTTCCCCCTCTGTTTTGGCCATTTTTGTAATCTTTTGTTGAAATTTAGACTGCAAAAACAAATTAAATAATACATTTACTTTTAGTACTTTCAATTTAAGCACTGGCATTTTGCACATCACTCTGTCTAACAGAATAATAACAGCAGACAGAGAAAAACATTAGCACCAAACGGTTATCTCCCCTGTGGTGATTAAATGTTACCTTTCCTGCTGACAGATTTACATTCCCCCGATAACAGCCCTCTCTAAACCACTGCATATTTAATACAATACAAAATGTGCCTGGCAACAAATTAACTGATCGTGTTGAAGTTAGAGTGCATAAAGTAAGAGCTTTCAAAAAATTGTTCAGAGCCATCTTTGCAAAGTTACAGAACACCAGTGAGGTGTAGAAGAGGAGCAAAAATGTTCTTTAAAGATTTTTATGTCTTTTGTGGAAAATGTGGTGTTTTACAGTCTTGAAACACATTTCCTGCTTTCCATGGGAGGATTTCTTGGCACATGTTTAGTTTGAGCATAACACCCCCCAGTTCACCTTGTTTTAGATATTAAAGGTCTCTGCTTTGCATTTCAGAGCTGCAAGGGAGATACCTGCAAGGTGTTTAAAAACTGTTAATAAGCAAAGAAACCGTGCACCGCAAATTATCTATCTCTTTAATCAGCAATTTTGAAGGTAAGAGAAAGACAATATAAAGTGAAGTCCTAATCCTTTATAACACAGTGAAACCAAAGAGAAGAAATTGAATTAAATATCTTACAGCTTTTAAGGTGCCTTCTAATTTCTGTCCACTGACAACACTCCAGAGATTTATGTTACCTTTCAAAGAGAAGACAAAGAGCCAAATTAATGGAGTATTGACAGGTAATATGGGAGAATACAATGTGCTTCAATGCACTCAAGCTGTGGTTTATTTCACTGACCTAACGTCCCAGATGACAGGAGAGCTGTAGCAGAGGAAAAATTGTGTAACTTGAGGTTTTTAAGGAAAATGATGCTTGGAACACTTGTGTCCAATCCTGTGTGACAGAAAAATCATTAAATAAATGAATGCTCCCACAGTTTTCATTGAATACATACATACATAATTCAGTTTGACACAGCCTAAGTACCTTCATCATTTTGCTGCTTTGTACAAAGAGGGCTGACAAACCGACATTGTATGTGTCCAGAAACCAGGTTCCAAACTATAATCTCTCCATTGTAGCTGCTGGTGGCGAGAAGAGATGGAGGGCAATGGGTAACACAGAGGATGTCGTCTTTGTGGCCATTTTTCTATAGACAGACAAAGAGTGAGTCATTGTAAAGAACAGAAGAATAGAAGTGAATTAATGCCAATCCTCAAATGAGGATTTACAGTTTAAGGACATGCCTCTAAAGATTTTATTTCCATTTCAGGACAGATTCCTGTCTTTGTTCGTACATTAAAAGATATGCTGGGTATCATTTTCAAACATTTCAGCATGTTATTACACAAAGGTCAAACTGTGCTAAAGTTTATCTCAAAAGTTTAGTTTAGTCATATTTTTTTGACAAAAAAAACTGCCAGATACAGAACTATTTAGATTATTTCCAAGAGTTATATGGGCAGACTGCTTTGTCTTATCTATCTAGCTAGCGCCAGCTGAACTAGAACTAGCCACAGCTTGTTGGCCGCTTTGCTTAGCCTGGTACAAGTGCTGGAACCAGAAACAAGCTAGCAAGGTTGGTCCATTTCTAAAATATAGCAAATTTAAGAGCAAAGGAATGGATGCAAAATGTTTTTGTGATTCTCTTAAAGCCCCGTCGGAGTGCCGAAGAGTTGTCACTGAGGTTTGGATTTTGCTCACGGTACTCTGGCCAAGTGTATTACACATTTTGGATCAAGAACTGACTTGGTGTCAAAACTCTGAGTCCGCAGACTTGTTGAACTCAAAAAGAATATTTTGCTCTGGGTGATGATGCCAACAAGAAACTGCACATTTCAGGAGAGGCAGATGGCAGTTTTGACGTAGGCACTGACAAGTGAACTGTCAATTTTCATCCAAACCAAAGCGAAATATTCAGCTGAACTGGGCCATGTTTTAAAGTTTTAATGAGATGCAACACAACACTGACCATCTGGAGGAAAAAGAAAATTCACAGTGAACCAAAAGGCTCATGGAAAAAGGAAAGAGAGCGACCTATATAGAGCAACCCATTGATCTTCCTCCTGAAGGCCATTAATGAAAAACAATTTCAAGAGAGGGCTCTGTAGATAATCAAAGGGGTCACTTTTCTTACCAGCCACTGTAAATGCAATCTTTCTGCTCTGTTAATGGACCTCTTTGAGGGTGAGTGTAACCAGCAGCCATAATGAAAGAGCTGGAAGGGGAGTCAGCCTCACCCCCTTCAATGGATCATGCAGAGAGAATCAATTTTCCTCTAACAGAGAGAGCTGTGCCCTGCCGTCAGAGGTATCCTCAACACATTTTACACCAACAATCTGATAAAATAACTGAATCTATTGAATGGTACTATTAGGGACTGATGCACAGCTTTGAGTGCATAAGGCTGCTTTAATTGTTGGCAGTTTGACATTTGAATTGAAGGCTAATGATGAACCACATACATACTAGAAATGTGTTTGTGGAAAAAATACAATTGTTTTTTCGTTTTGCTCTTTAGGAATACAGGTATGACACTTGAGACAGGTATCCCTGGTGCACAGATAAGTCCTCATGTCTGTGGTGATCCCCTGACTACTTCCATATTTTGTTTATGACCAATACCTGCTAAACTACAGACAAACCCATCAGCCGGAGTTTCTGTTAGCTACTAACTAGCATTCGTTAACATGCTTACACATCAAAGTAGGACAGTAAATAGAGCTTTTTTTTGTAAAATATTATTTACAGGGGTGTGTCCAAGGAGTAGGCTAGGGGTGGCACTGGCCCCGATTGAAATCTGATTGGCCACCCCAGGTGCTACCCCAATCCCTAAGCTCTGATTGGCTATCTGCCTAATCAGCTGCATGACTTATGTTAAAATAAACGTTTAAATAAACTAGATAGTGCCTTCAATTTTGGCTTTTAAATCCTCAAAGGGTTAAGCTTAGAATATGTATATGTTGCCTCTGTGTTGTGTTTCTTTTTAAAGTAAAATAATTACGTACAGCAAAATAACAGCTATGATGCTTTAAAGATATCTTTCATAGTAGGACGGGAAGACAGGAAGGATAAATGCTAGAATTTGTGTGTGCACACATACCCGGCCACCCCTGTCTCTATCATTGCCCCAGTTGGGCCGCCCCAGTCAAAAAAAGTCTGAACACACCCCTGACTTTTTATTCCTTTTACTGATAGTGCAGAGTGGATACTGGGAAGAGAGAGTGGGGCATGACATGCCTCACATTGAGAGCATGTCAGCATACTGACATGAGCTTTTTAGCTGAACTGTTTTCCTCAGTGGTCTTCTTTATCATCTAAACCAACAGTGCTATTTGTTTGTCAGTTTGTTTCCAGGATTACAGAAAAACCACTGGCAGTATTTTCATGAAACATGGTAGAAGGTAGTGCCTCAGCCAAGAAAGAACCCTTTGTTTTTGACTGATACCTGATCTGACTCACAAACTTGTAACTGTAGGCAATATGACCCACAGAAAAGCAAAAGCAATGACAGTGATTTCTGTTATTATTGATATAAGACCAGCCAATATTTTCCAACATAAATTGTGGTTGCTCTTGTCAGTTTGCATAGAAAAAAAATTCATTTGCAAGGTTTACCCAAAAGGTTAAACAGAACTCCTAAGAAGGTATAATCAAATCAAATGAGTATTTTCAATCACATTGAGTTATCCACCAAATCTCAAATCTGCTCTGACTCAATAATCAATGATCAGGAATGGAAGTCTCTAATGAGCATCAACAGTGTTGGCAGCTTTCTGACGTGCCTCACATTACAACATTGTGTGATATTTTCCTGGATTGAATCATCCGCCTTTCTTCGGGTGGTTATTCATGAAATATCTCTGTAACTTTTGAAATGCAATACAAATATGCAACTAGACTATTGTTTAAAAAATGTGATCCTCAAATCATTTTATGTGCAAACAAAAAAAGAAAAAAGCACAAAGGAGAAACAAATCTGATGTAACTCTATGAGACACTGTGATGGGAGTGCATAGGGCATTAGGTGCACACCTTTTGATTTGAACTGAGTCAGTGATAAAATCATCCTTTCAGTTGACTGGCAGCCCTGAAGCTGAGCCTGTCATACACTACAGGTACTGACAGGTCAAAGCTTGGCTGCACGGAGACTCAGACACAAAAGAGAAGCAGTGCGATGTGAGGACATCAACAAAGATGAAGGAGTAAAATTACTAAAATTATAAGCAATGGAAAAGAGTTCATACGGGATATGGGGCCAGGATGATGTCATATCTATGAAAAGAACAAGGATGTTGTTAAAATATGTTATAGAGATTGAAGAAGAAGTGGTAAAACAAGTTAAAGGAAGAGTAAAGTGGAAGGAAGGGAGACAGGAAGTTAAGAATTGTCTGCAGGCGATGCTGCACAGTGGGGCAGAGATCAGGGAGGCTTTGTTACCCATCTCTCTCTGAGGTTTCCAGCCAGTCAGCAAAAAAAAGAAAAGAAAAGATTTTTGGGACCAAAGAGCACAGCTTCCTGTGTGTGTCTGAGTAATATGAAAAGAGAACCAGCAGGACAGATTTATCTTCCAAGCCCCATAGGTGCACGAGTGTCTGTGACAGAGCAAGGACACTACTCTCCAAGAAACCTTATGTGCCGAAAGGTGAAGCTAGTTTTACAATAGTACAATGTACTAATGGATACTGAAAATAAATCTTAAACTTTTTCTGTGCATAAATCTAACTATGGCTCTCATGGGGAGTAAAAGTTTTAACATTTGTCTCAGAAATACAGGAAAGTATATTTTTATATGTAGAAATACTATGCAGCAATACAAATGTATTTCTGTTTATGCCACGATTAGCATTCTAAATGTAGGAATAATCAAATAACTATGGAGCTTCTGCAGATGATGTATTGCTGAATGTCTCCTTCATGATGCATTCAGCTCACAACAGTGAGACCCAATTTTTATTTTGTCACTTGCGACAAACAGAGATCTGTGCTTCCCATAAATGGAAGAATAATGACTGAATCCATCCAGTGTTTCTGCCATTCGCTGCCATCTAATCTGCCCGATTTAAATGTCACATGGGGATACAAATTCCCAGCTGGAGTCCCATTGAAGTGCTCAATAAATTAAGTCTGAGTAAACATGTTTTCTCAAAGTTATTGTCAAGATTGCTTTTGTCAATCAATCACCAGATCATCCTGCCAGGAGGGCTGCGGCTTCTGGACATGATGGTGGTCCTCGGGTGTGTCCTGATGAAATACAGATCCAATGTCAGTGAAACAGGAAACATTTCACATCTCGGTGTTCTCTTTGGGTTATAAAAACAGCTGCTGAAGTCCATGCTATTATCATTAAAATTCTTATTAACCAGACCTTCACAGAAGCGTCATCCCTGTGCAGTAAAAAAATAGCTCTCTATTTTCTCAACTGTGGTTTTATGATGAAATTCAAAACAGTCTTTATATGCACTGAACTATCAGAAGTGTTTTAATGCTGTCTCATATTGGATTTCAAGTTATCATAATAATGTGAACAAATGTAAATGGGATGCAATATGATGGAGGAACAGAGGAACTGAAGAAATAATTGGAATGGGATTCATGAAACACAGCTGACAAATAATACCTCTTCTTTTGTACTCACTGAGTAAATGTCAATCCTCCGGTCCCGACCGACAGACATCACATAGCTGCAAATATAAATAGCACAAACTCAACATGGATTATAATTTACACCAAGCAAAGAACACTTGCTAAATATCAAACCCATACTCACTAGTTCCTGTGGAGCTGCAGAAAGACGCAGTCACACACCTCGTTACAGACCCCATCTGAATGAAGAGATGAAATCTGAATTATTCACAATCACAGTTTTAGTATTTTTTATGATTTGTTAGAGAGACTGGAGAAAATGTTGAAGACAAACCTTTTTTTAGTGTCTTTAAGCACTGGCCATTATTGAAGTTCCAGATCTTTAAACAACCGTTTCTTTCACCTGTTACAAGTCTGCAAACATAAAAACCTCTTGTGTGATAAAGTAAAAGTTACATGCTTTTTATGAAAACTCAAACATTTAACAAGCTCCTTTATGTACTGTACTGTACCTCCTCCCTCTGGGGTCAAAGGTCATACATGTGATTGCAGACAGGTCATTTGTCCCACCAAACTCAAAAAGCTGTCGCCCTGTGTCGAAATCCCAGACCTTCACAACCTGAAACCAGTGATGTTTTGAGATGATTGTAACTACTACTACAACTATTAGTTCTACTACTGCTACCATTAAAACCAATGATCAAACTTAAGTATGTTTTGTAGCACTATGAAAACAAATTAAACAACATGCAACAAAAAAAACAGAGTAAAGACAAATTTCAGAAAGGTAACAAGATAAAGGCATTTAGAAATCACCTTTATAGTAATGATGTTTGAGATTATGACAAGGTACAGTACTAAAAAGTAAGAATATTACATTTATTTGTATTTATTCCATTACTGATATGCACAGGTAAATTATGTAAAGCTCATCTACAAAAGTTAATTTTGCTTCAGAGAAAAATGCAGCATTCATGTTTTTGTTTGAATACGACAGTATTATATTTTCTGTGGAGATTGGAAGTTGGTCATCTGTGTCTGTGTTGATGTAAAGTACTAATTTACTCACAGATCCTTCAGAGCAGCTCACTACTTGACGAAACTCCTGGCTGTAGCCGCAGCACGTAACAGGCTCATAATGTGAAACAGTCTGGCGTCTGTGAAGCCGTGGCCTTACAGAGGGAAAAGATAACAAAATGAATAACGGGGAGATTATTATAAATTGAAGAGCTGAAAAGAAATCTTAAATTATGCCTTTGGGGTGAAAGTGGGACTTTTAAGCCCTTCAAAGACAATCCTCAAAATCATCAGCTGTCCTTTTTTGTTTTAGAACCTCCAAAAACCATCAAATCTGTTAAATGAGCTCAGTGGGGGAATATTTTCAGAATGTCTCTTGAGTGCATTGAATCTATGATGGATAAAGCACAAAGGCCCGACAGCAAACCTTCTCTTCAGGGAGAGCACAGCCATGCAGTCTGCAGTGATGTAGAGAGATTTCAGAGCAGAGGAATACCAGCATGTAGATATGTCACCATGAATTCTGCTTGCTTTTTGCTCTGCTGTGAATAGACAACACTGGTCCTGAATATCCCAGATCTGAAATATGGACGAATAAAAGAGGAAATATTTGGATTCACATTCAGTCAAGTCAAAGCAATTTCTTAGAAAGAAAGTACAAGTGAAAGAAGTTAAGTACAAAAGTGAAATGAATGAATTCCTTCATGACACCGAAGAAATCTGTCTCTTGATGTAAGCTGTGACAGTCATAGTGATGGATATGACACATTGTATCTCATTCAAATTCTTTGTATTTGGTTATGTAGTTAACTGGACTTATACAGATTGTTCAATGAAACATTGTTACATGTAAGTGTATAGGCTGAATCAGTGGTAAAATTACCATCTATGTAAAGGAGTATGGGGCAAAGTGAAATTACATAAAAGTAGCCTAAAATGGAAAAAAGTTAAGTACAGTAAAAGTTTCTCAGATACTAACTTAAGGCTACTGTAGTAACGTTATTTATTTACAAAATCAAAATAACACATTTTGATCACTCCATGTTACCAATGATATTAAATTAAAATCCAGTGTTGAAAAATGAAGCTAATGCAAAAGTGCAAAAAACTCCTCTTTGTTTCTTTTGGCTTCAAAACTCATCTTCAGAAACCAGTGGGTGATGTTACTGAGACTATGTCCATGTTTTATACAGTCTATAAACAAAACTCACCTGGTCCAGATCAAACAACCAATCAGAATTACCCTGCATATAAAGCCAATCACAGCGACTCTCCACAAACTAGAATCATTTGGCTTCTACGTGACTATCAAACAGCGCATACATTTTAAAATCCTCTTTCTCACCCACAAAGCCCTCCATAACCAGGCCCCCTCTTACCTCACCGAGCTGCTCCACCACCAAACCCCCTCCCGTAACCTCCGATCCTCCAACGCCCACCTCCTCTCCCTACCACCTGACACCAAGCACCAGACCTGGGGGGACAGAGCTTTCTCTGTTGCCGCCCCCACCCTCTGGAACGCCTTACCACAAAACATTAGAAACTACCCAACCTGTCCACCTTCAAAACACTCACTAAAACCCACCTATTTAGAACTGCTTTTAACGTATGATTGCTTTTAAATTTATTTTATTCATGTTTTTATTGTTCTGTTGTTTTATATGATTTTTTATCATTTGTGCAGTGTCTTTGAGTTTTTAGAAAAATGTTTTAGAAATAAAATTTATTATTATTATTATTATTATTATTATTATTATTATTATTATTACTATTACTATTATTATTATTATTATTGTTATTATTATTATTATTATTATTATTATTATTATTATTATTATTATTATTATTATTATTATTATTATTATGTCGGCAGCTCTCTCTCATTATCACTCGCTCTCTCTTCTCTTCTCTTCACCTCAGTGATGTTCAGAGCACAGTCACTGTGCAGCTCACGGCAGCTGCTTCTTTTTAACTTTCAGGTATGTATATTGATCAACTGTCAGTGTTTCTGTCCTCTGAGTCCAACATAACCAGCTGAGTGGAACAGACAGCTTGCATGACAACAACTGGCATGCTTGTTATGTGTCCTTTGGTGAAGGGGGCTGAGACGAGTGATATGAGGTAGCAGAGGAGGCAGAAGTATCTGGGTGGTTACTGTATGCACAGTAATATTAGTGCTGTATGGATTTGGATCACCAGAAAGTCAACCAAATGCTGTATTGATTTGGATGATTTGGAACAAACATATCACAAAATTAAAGATGAAGATTAAAGAGTCACCTTCACAGTGTTGTCTGTGGAGACAGAGAAGATCTGACCATCCTCTGAAAAGATGGTGAGGTAGACGATGGGGGCAGAGTGGCCTTTCAAAACCCCAGTCGGCTTCCTAAAAGGCAAACAGAACCAACAGGAGGTGCCTTTTTAAATTAGTGCTAATTTCTTCAATGAATCCTGCTGAGCTCTGGTTCCTCACCCTGAAAAGTGAGGGTTCCACATGCGTATGAGTCTGTCCATGCCTCCGGTGACCAGCAGGCTGTGCTTGCCACAAAGGTCAAACGCCTTCACACCTTTGTAGATGCTAAAAACTGTCTGGTCACATGATGCTCGCTGCTGTGGAGTCCAGCTCGGTTGGACCTTCTTAATCTTCCCTTCATAGCAGGCTTCTTTGATCTCGATCAGCTGCTGCTCAGCGTCTGTTAGGGGCAGCACGCAGCCTCCAGAAGAAAAAAAAAGGTTTTATTACAAGGCCATGAGCATCGATCAAAACATGCTTTTGGAGCGAGGGTGAGTCATTATCAAAATAAATGACCAAGCTGGCAAGTGGACATGGGCGATCAACCAGACACACACACATACACATACACACGAACACACACACATTCTGGCATTGATTGGTGAATTTGTGATGGATGAGTCATCAACAGTCATTCCTCACAGCTCTCCCACCAGGCAGCCTAATGTTCAACGCAGAATGTAATTACTTCACGCTGTAGATTAAAAACACTTTTTACTGTCACCATAAACACTTTTTCATTTAGACCTCATAAAAAAGTGAGGTACTCTTTTGTTTTTTATTTATGTTTTTACTTTCTGTTACTTTCTTTAATCAGTTTGTGGAACACTGTGTGTGTGTGGCATGTTTGTATAAAAGATTCCAATAAAGCTGGGCTGATGGGTAGCTGATGGGTGTTTTAAAACAAACAAAAAGAAAAAAGTAAAAAGAAACAAGCCAACATAAATTACCTATGACGAGAGATGAAGAATCTTCGTTGGATGAGGAGACAACTGCATGAAAACTCTGAAAATATTTAGCCTGAAGAAGAGCAGAAGAAGTTTCAGAGTTATTCAAGGATTATCTGTTTAAACAAAATGTCATCTCACTTTCCAACATGTCCTGTATTGTTATATAGCCTCTGCAAATATAATAAGTTGTCACTTGGCTGCATCACTTGCACTTGAGGCAAAAGAAGATTAAAAAAAAGTAGTTATACATATGGCTCACCTGTGTTACCCAGTCCTGATGAACCTTCCATCTGACCAAGGTCACATTTGGAGAAAGCACTGCAATGTCTAAAGGTACATTGGGCACATCTTCAACCTTCGGGAATTCATTCCATATTCTAGGAAAAGAAAAGTTGATTCATACAAAAAGGCAAGGCCTGAAAGTTGTCACACACACACACACACACACACACACACACACACACACACACACACACACACACACACACACACACACACACACACACACACACACACACACACACACACACTTCTTCAAACACAGCTTCACACATACAACCTGTAATTTCTTTGATTGGCAGGAAACCTATAACAAGGGAAGCTATAATTTTCCACCACATCCTTAAAATTGTTCTGCAAATAGAGCTCACAAAAGAGCTCTTTATCCAGGAGTCCAAAGACTGCAGTGTCTTTATTTCCCCCCCTTTTTGTAACCAAAACAGAATAAGTGCAGCATCGCTTTTGTCAGATATATCCAGCTACCTGTGTTTTCATGCTGAATGGATTGAAAGATACCACATGTAACTATGACAAAAACAAATCTTTCCAACAGATTACATTGGCAACAATGTGAGTGCAATCCAATGACCCTTATTGAATGACGAAATACTGACTCACTGGTACCAAACAAACAGATTCCTGAAGCGTTTTAGAGACTGGAGGGTGAATAAAACCTGATGCATTTCAGTCAAATCAAAATATCTTTTGCTCAATTGTAAACCATATTTTTCAGACCTAAATGGAAAAAACGATAAACTAGAAATTCAACATTTTGTTAATCTCTCATGCTGCTGCTCTGTAAGGAGCTTCAACCTTTATCTTTGCCAACATATCTCTCACTCATAGGAACTACTCTGTGCCAGTTTTTCCCAACACATATTCTTAGTTATCAGCCAAGGAAACAATCGAGAGGAGAAACAGGACAGTAAACAAATGTGACGGGCTGAGCTGAGGCTGAGCTGCGTTTTCTTTTGTCGCCCGGCAGTGTAGAAAATCAAAGTCTGACCACTGACTTTTAGAAGCCAGCAGAGAAATGCTTCAAATTATCTTGGTATTTTCTGAGCCAGTCTGTAGTGTAGTAATAATCTTTATATACTATCCATATTTCTCTATACTTGAACATCTTGCCATGGTAACCTCACTTTTCTTGTTTAAATAACTCTAAGTAAACATCATGAATATGAGTGAGTATGTGGAGCGGGTCTCTAGAAAAGCACAATTACCTGAGAGTATCTGCCACAGAGGATAATAAAATGATTGTCACACATCCCTGAAACATAAACACTTGAATCAGCTCTTCTAAGTGTTAATCAAGCACAACATAATTAATGATTGTTGCTAAGATGCATTTTTAATTGAAAGAGCACCTCAGTGTCTCCATACACAATGCAGCATTTATCAGCTCCAGTGTAGCTGTGAGGAGAAACACAAACAGTAGTGTGGGTGTTATTGTGACAGTTTGAAGATCTGTAAACATGCAGTTTTGTTGCTCACCTGTAGTCTAACGTTAGAGGCACAGTGTCAAGTGCGGTGATCTGACAGCAGGTATTCAGAGTGGAAAGCTCATAAAGCTGGATCTCTCTGTCCCTGCAAGATAACAAAACACAGGTGCGGTGAAAAACAACTGAAGAGTCCAGGACCTGCAGTAAACAGAATGTACTCAATCAGTTATTTGCTCTTTAATTAATTTCATTAAAGCATTTTTCTCATTACCCCGTAGCAATCATCAGCTTGTTGTACTCTGTCATCACGGTGGAGTCGCTCGCCCACTTTGACATTCTGTTAGCAGGGCCATCAGTCTGCACAAGATGGATGAATCAAAATGTTATAAAAAAAAACACCTTTCATATCACATTCTGTTTGATTAAAGGAGGTAGAACAACACTACAGGTGCACATTTGATGTTAACCAACAAACCAGAACTTGAGGAGGGTCTTTCTTTTTGTTGTTGTTGTATCTTTTTGAATATTCTGTGGTTTGATCATGAAATTTAAGGGCTGGAAAAAATAACACCAGTTCACATAAAGACAATATTAAAGGCTAAATTTGATGATATTCTGTTTTTTTTTCTTCACAAAACAACCATCTACAGAAGCGGTTCTACTAATTAACTGTTTAGCCTACCAATGATCAATTTTACGTTCTCTCCTGTATGCCTCCATGGCTGTTCATTAAGAACCCATCACTGGGCCAACATGTTCCTCTGGGGTGAATTGTTCCTTCATTAAAATCCACATGGGCACTGTAATTAATTTGAGTCACTGTCTCACACACAAACACACCAAGTGAATCAATCAGCCACTAACAGCAAGGTAGTTTTTTGTTTGCTCCCGTATAAGTAATATTTGATTAAAGAAAAAAAACTACAGTACCCAGCTGAGGTTGTTTACATGGAAGCCATTAACTGTGTGAACAAACAGACTTTGTGCCACCAACCATGAACAGCACAACAGCTCCCCCAAAAATGAAGCCAAAGTGTCCAGAGCCCTCCCTGGGGGCAGGCTCTAGACACGTCTACCTTCTTCATTATAATAGATTGAACATGGATCAAACTGGACACTTCAAATACACGTCAAATAAAAGAGGAGGAAAGGGGAGAGGTAACATCATGATTGACAGCTCTGTTGACCAGTAAAGCTCCTGCAGCGTTCTTTCCTGGATTAGTAGAGTCTAGGAGGAACGGAAGGAATCATAACAAACACTGACACAGGAGTTATTGAACTTTCCATAAACATGGGTGTCTACATCAAATAGGCCCAGAAATCTGTTCTAGTGTGGACTGAAGCAATCTTTGACATTTTATAGGTAAGTGAAATGTGTGTTTTGGTCAGTGGGAGGGGTGTGACGTCAGGTTCCACCAGTGGGAATGCTTCTTTGCATGCCTTGGCTCCACCAGCGCAACATATCATCTCACATTATGGTGGTATTTTGGCTTCACAGGGAGGTGATGCCTATATTATTAGGCAGTCAGTCAGTATTATTGCATCTGCTTCGTGTCATATTTCTTCTAATGCTGTTGATGTTTTTATTGTTTTGTTTTAACTCTGTGAAGCACTTTGAATTGCTCTATGTATGAATGGTGCTTTATTTTAAATTGTTCATGTAAGTGTGCAAAAATAAAAACGTACAAATATGTGTCGGGTCCGCAACAGTTTGAGTTCAGGGCTCCAGAAGCAAACCATTCCATCCTCTCTCACTGTGACGATGGTGCCGTCACAGGTGGAGCTGATGTTGACGATGGGAATGCCGTGACACGACGTCCTCACGGTGGCTGGCAGAGTGAAAGCCACCTGCTTGCTGCGTCTGATGGTTTCCTGCTTCTCTTTGTACTCCTGCAGCATGTATGAGCAGACATCACCCTGCAACACACAGCTTTGGTAAGAACTGTTGTTTAGCCTGTTGTCTTATATCTCAATAAGCAGACGCCATTATCATGGTTCCATCAGCAATGCTGGGGAAGGGGCTTTATGCTTCATGTCACTGATAAATACTGTGTGTACACTGTCACTGGAAGAGGCAAGGTCTTTTTGATGTTACATCAAATGTTCAAAATTTGGTCTAGAGATCATTTAATGTGAAAAAAATTTAAATAAATGTTATTCTCTTCAGTCCAAAAGAGTGTGCAGAAGCCTTCTGAACATATAATTGTGAGTTGGGAATTCACTCCCCCATCTCCATGGAAAGTGGGCCTTCTTATGAAAGGGGATGTAAGATTAATTCTTTGACTTACAATTAAAAACCTGACCATACTCCAGTGGCACAACAGACAAAGGAATATTTTCAAATCAATTCTTTAGACATGCAAAAACTAGGGCATGTTTTTCAGATTTACAGTCAGCAAAATTGTTAAGGGACAAAAACATTGACTAAACTAAGCATTAAGCCTTAATACAAATATATGCTATTATTCAGGGGACCATGGTCTTGGAATCAGCACAGGATAAATGTGCTAGTGGACAGTCAACTTGGCACAGGAAAAGCTGATTTAGCCTGAATCATTGTGTTCAGTTACACTCGCTCTACTACTCCTAACTGAATTACAGCAGCAGAAATAACCCTGTCACACGTCATATCGGCTTCACTTTTTTATTGCCGATTTCTTCTGTTAACATGCATGGAAATGTTTTATAACTGAGGCCACACACTCAATAAAAAAGACTGCATGCTCCATAAGAAACAAATATCAATTTCACCTCACCCATGAAATCCTTCCTCGGCCTGAATAATCAATCTTCTTGAACAGTCCTTGAATCTGTGCATTGCTCTGTGAAATTAAAAGAACAAAGGAACAAAGTGCAATGAGACTTATTGTAAACCAATCAAGTGATTGCAAAAGCTTGGTCCAACTGCAAAAAAAAGGAAATAGCAGCAAACACAGAAATGAAAGAATCTGAGAGAGTAAGATATAAAAAGAAACGTCACACTGTCTTACTGTCTCAGGCAAACACTTTGTCACTATACGTCTAAAATTCTTCGCATCAACGGATCTCAGGCCACCGGTTTCAAACTCCTGCAAAAAGAAAAATACAGCCAAATCCTGCAGAAATGTAAAAGCAGAGTCCTGTTCTTAAAAGGTGCAGTCTGTACCTCAAATGCTTGTTTCAGGTTCTGGAGGTGGTCGAGTGATATTGTTTCATCAATCTTGTTGAAAGAGAAAATAGTGGCAATGTATTAAGATAAGCTTGTATTGCTTCTGTGCAGGTTAATTAAGAATACAGGGGAAAATAGAGCACACAATATAAAAGCAGTAATTAAGTTTAGTGGGCAAGAAAATCTCCTTCCCGTCACTCAAATCCACTCACCAGGCAGTTCATTAAGTCTGAGTGCTAAAAAAATACAAACCAAGGTCAGGGAGGGAGTTTTTTTGTTCTTACAGTTTAATTATCAATAAACACGATTAGGGCTCCCCCTCAGGGTGGATGACTTTCTATAATGGCCACCACAAGCCACCACCTGCTATGTCAAGTCTCTGTGATGCTTTACAAGGCCAAACGATGGGCCATGCTCTCCGGGTTAATGGCCTCTCTTCAATTTGGTTTCCTAGCAGCAGGTCCTTGATCCATGACACCCTTTGATCTGTCATTAATAAATAACAGGGATAAACAAGACTAATTCCTCACGGGTGTAACGAGGGTCGAGGTCTCCCCACGGTATCTCCTGAACTGCAGCGATAATTGTTTAATCAGTCAAAGTGATGGAAGGACTTAAAGTGTTCACACAACGTCGACTGCTTTCCAAATCCCTTTTTATTAGAGCTGCATAACTTTGAGCTCCTGATCCTGTCTCTGCCTAAGCTGTTATGGCACATTGCTCATTACATTAAGCATGAGAGTGTGACTGACGTCTGCAATGACAACCTACAAACTTCAGCCAGAGCATTTTCAGAGTGAAAAAAAACTCCTACATCTTTCCATCATTCCTGTCAGGCTGAAAGCTTGGATTTGATTCTTTGAGGGTTCTTTAGAATAAAGTTGGCTCAGCTACTATGTTTGTGTTACTTTGGCCTGAAACATGGTCGTCCCGGGCTCTGGGACAGATTGTTCCGCACGATGCGCTGTCAGGCTGTGAGTAAATTGAGCATCAACTTGATTTAAAATGGCGTTTTTGGCATAACCTCACATTCATTCTGCTGCTGCTGCTGAGATATGTTTCAGCTGTACTTTGGTTTAATCTCTTTGGAAAGAGGCTGCAAACTGTGAACTGTAACACTCTAGTGACACCTTGAGGCTAAAAGCTGCAACTTTAAGACAGAGACCTCATTGGGAGAGGTTTAAAGTGAACCCTGAAACAGCACTGAAATAATCTTGACTTCAGACCCAGAGCTAAATCTAAAAAGAGGTGCATTAACCTCTGTGAGTTCACTTTTAGTTTAACTGTACCTCAAGGCTGCATACTCCCCAAGTTGGGTCAATACTGCGGTGTTGTTGTCTTAGGAATTCAGCCTTATCTCCAAGTGTGACAGAGTGTCGTCTCCTGTTCTGTCTCAGCAGCTCTCGAGTCAACCATTCAGGCTGCTCATGTCTTTCCTCGCTGACATCCGCTCGCCTCTTTGCTGAGAAGCCATGTGTGACTCTTTCGCCCCGACTACCTGAGGGGTTCCTTGTCCTCTCCTCTTTCCTCCCCAGTTCAGCGAGGATGCTGGAAGATTAAAGATGTTGTTGTGATTAAACCCCTGCAGTGCTCCTATAATGAACCGTGACGAGCTAATTCTTCTTTGGGCTCTTACAAAAGCACTTGTGCAGGTATTATTGTGTCAAAACTTAACCCACTGTAGCACACATTTAAAAACAAAGGCTGTAAAAACATACAAATGTTTAAGATCTTGATGTGAACACCAAGGTGACTACTCAGTGCTGCCACAGGTGGCAACTAAAGCACCATGACAACAGTAAACATAACCTGAACATGACATACAAACAAGGCATGACCTCAACTTAAAGACCCTTCATCCTTTGTCTATACATTCAAACCTAAAGTTAGTATTAAACAGGACATTTCATTTCACAAAAACAAATTACAAAAGAAGTCAAGAGAGCAGCAGAAAAGCAGTTTACCTGGTCACATGTTGAGTTTGTAATCTTCCTGAAGCTGAGGTAGAGCGAATCTTTTTCCCCAGTGGCATCCTGGTCGAGGTTGTTTTTCAAAGGTTAAAGTGACGTTAAATCAGACTTTATTGAAGCACATCTACTCAGTCAGACCTCCTAACAGATGTTAATCAGGCAGATCTCACAGAAGTCTACCTGACACTTACTCTAAGGTTACACCTGAGCGGTGAGGGGGCCCCTCTGTAACTAAGAAACCAAGAGTGAAAACTGAGACAACACCTCAGACAAGATTCTGCACTTACATAGAGGAAGCGCCCTGACAACAACGCAATTATTGTTTGAAACAAGAAGAAAACTACACTTATTTTGTGTTCACTTGATTCTATTAACTAGTGCTACAATTTTTGAAGAATTCAAACATGTATCTATCCTATTAAAGGATGCAACTTTACATATTGATTGATACTCATGAAGTAATGGACAAATTAATTCTCTTTGCAAAGACTTGAACTCATTATTTCAAATTATAAACAACAGAGCAATGACTGACAAAGTATTAACGCTGGTAAAGGATGAATTCATAATCCCTTAAATCAATTCAACGATACAGCTTATTTTGTTTTGTTGCGTTCAGACACCCTGCATGATGTCAGATAGGAGAATAATGGTGCAATTAAACTTAAGACACATTTTTCATCAGTCAGAAATGTTTAATTCTCTTCGCAAAAAAACTGACAGCAAATGCATTCATGACATTTCTGATGTATTGTATAATTATCTACTCTATTACATTTCACCCTACCATCAAATGACACAAAAACACAAAATGCAAACACAGATTAAAGACCCACTAATATGAGCACTGAGGCTCACTGTGGTCCTGGCCAGCTTGATATCCTCTCTGGTGTGCGTGAATTAGGCACAACTGCTGGAAGTTTGCTCACTTTCTCTCTATTGATTGGCTGAGGGCCTTTACTCAAAGCTTTTACTGCTTCCTTCTCTGCAAAACCAGAAGACATAAACCATGAATCACTCGTTTGTCAGATTCACATAAGCAGCCAGCAACTGATACTCAAACACTCATAAACTTGTACTAACCCTCCTCTGTTAACATTTTTTGTAGCTGCTGCAGCTCTTGTGGCAGGAGAGACTTTAGCACGCCTGAGACATCACTGACTCCCTTTCCAAAGAACCTGTTGTAGTTTGTCAAGTCGTATCTTTTTTGCTGCGAGTGCACATGCCTCTGCACAACAGTTGGAACTGCAACACATAGAGGACAACATATTATTGTTAGGCCTGGAGGATTCACCATAGTCACACAGTGGCCATTTTCCTCTGATGTTACACTCAGAGACGGGAGTTTGAATGCTGTTCAAACTTGTCCTGCTGTGTTACAGGTTTGCAAATTATTTGAATTTTGGCAAACTGTTGTCAGTACACAGCTTGAGTTTTGGCAAACTGTTGTCAGCACACAGTTTCTCACTCGAGCAGCAGCTGCAGATACAATAAACAAAGAAAATATGGGACATGCTGAGGGTGAAACATTATATTTCATTGCTCTTTGTAGCTTCCAACAGCTAGGCCTATGCCATAACAGCTAATGTCAGCATTTAACCAGTTCAAAGGAAACTATAATGCTAGCAAAAAATGTTGTTAGCTAGGGTTTTGTGACCTTTTACACTTGGTAGAGCTATCAAAAGGAATAGTTGGATTAAAAGTAAAATACATGTAGTGTTAGCTCTTAAGGTTGGCTAGTGAGCTTTTAAACAACTTAAAATACAAACTATTGTCCCTCTGAATTGTCATGGTAGCCTCACAAACAAAAAGCAATGTGTGGTTCAACTTCTCATACACTGAATGTTTACCACTTCAAACCTGGAACAAAGCAAATGGCGTTTGAGCTCCATACTCTGAGCATGACTAACTGGGGAAGTCCCTGGTGTGTGAATAATGTGAACTGCCAACACTGCTAGCTGTGTTTACCTCAGCTCTTATTCTGGATACAGTACCTATACCACATGAGGCCACATAAGAATCTGTGTTGTTGCTGGGATTGCCAAGCAGTTCTGGTTTTCTTTTAGGCTTGCGGTAATTGTCCCTCATTTCTGTGTCAGCAGAGAGAGGCACTTCAGGCCTGCTGTACAGAGGTGCAAGTCTCCCGCCTTCAGTTTTAGTAACAAAATAACCTGTTGAACAAGTTTCACAGTCAAAGGAGTATAAGCTGCAGAGAAAATATTTTGATAGCAGGGATGGGTTGATTTGCTGCCTGCATACAGCATAGTATCATAAGTTCAGCTGTCCAGACATGTTTTCTGTACACAAGCCTGAACTAACAGACTCTTCTTACCTTGAGGCATCCCCATGAAGTCACATCTGTAGGTAGAGCAGTACTGTGCTGTCAGGGCCTTACGGATCACTCCCTCAGACGGAGAACATTTCCAAGGGAAGCTGACATAGTCTGAGCTTCGTGCAGCCTCTCTGGGTAGCCTCCACGTCATGAAAGACTTTGGGAAAAACAAAATGGTTTAAAGGTTAGGACGTGCTGTGTGAGGTCAAGAAAAGCATTTGACTATAAATCTTAAATTTGAGGCTAATACAGCCTAAATACCAACCTGGCTGGGATGTGGGTTGTTTCTCCTCTGCCCCGAGGCTGTCCCAGTGCGAATACTTTCAGGTTTGCAGGCTAGCTTCCAGCAAAAATCCTTCTTATACACAGTTGAGCCGAGGGGTCCAGAATGTGAATACGAGTCTATAAATGCAGTAGACGATGGGCTCCTGCATCTAGGCATAGACATGTATGTATGTATTGATATGTAATTGATACAGAAGAAAATGCACAAATTCAAAATTGTGACAAAAAAACACATAAATTGAAGTTACAGCAGGATTTCTGCAGCTGAGTTTGGCTGGTGGACAAATTGTCTTCTATTAGATGTTTCATATGGATCCCACCATTGTTTGACCTCTGCAAAAAACAAACATAGCTTCCCTGAACTCTTGGTTTGTAGCTTACACCAGTCACTGCAGGTACCCAGGATGCAGTTTTTTAATAGTATATTTAAATTAACATCAAAATGTAAATAAAGTAAACACTCCATAATAAAAAAATGACCTACACAGACTTTCCCCTTGTGTAATCTGACCTAATTTTTTTCCTGATATTTTTGTCTTTAAAAGAAGTCCCTGAAGTGTTTTTATGAGTAATAACATCCTAATCACTGTAAAACAAGACATTTGCTAACTGTGAGAAATCCCAAGATGCATGTTGAACCTATCAACAGATATTAAAGAGGAAATACGTTATTTTAAATTAGTAAATTGATAAATAAGCTTCTAGTATTCTTGTCATACCTTGACTCATGATTACCTTTAGTTGCCATCGGTGACCACTGTTTTGGTACCTTTTGTAATTACTGTTTCCCGTGTAATGAAAACCTTTCCAGTCCCTCCTCCAGATGAGAGTTCACTTCATGCCCTACAGGGCTCCCTGAAAAGAGTAACTACATTCAAGTCTGTGAACATCATAAAGGTTTACTTCCAGGAATCAGTCTGAACCGAGGCAGAGAGCTGAGCAGGGGGAGGTTTCTCAATGCTGTGGTTATGGAGACATACAACATTTGAATGTCCGCTGTGAGTTTCTCAGCAGGGGACATGTTGCATTAAAAATTTAACATTGATGCTTTATTCAGCCTATGCCTGTATTTGGACTGATGGTGCTGGAAACAAACCACATGTTTTAAGCAGGCTAATTTCTAAATTTTTATGAAGCCCAAGGCGGACATACATCCATTTTATCTAGGCAACTCTGTTTCCTAGTGATAATGAGTTATGTTCCAGTTATTTTCAGATCTTAACTCTTTTATCCTGTTTTCTCAAGATAACAAAGCTAATTTTACTGAGGTTAATTCTGTTGGTTTAATTAGTTTTTCATTATCTTGGGTTACAAAACATGTTTTCTATGTTTATTTTGCACTTTTACAGCTCTGGATATAGGGCTCATTACAATCCAAGGGCTTCTAAATTTCAGATAAAATACAAGGATTTAACTCCACTACCTCAATATAGCAAGGCTAATTTATTTTGCAGATAAATATTTCATATGTAAACATGTAATTGTCTTCCAAACCAATTAACTGCATATCTCACAAATCTCTCTTTATTATTATTTTTCAATTTATATTTTGTACTTCTGCAGGTATTGAGAAGTAGGTTGTATGTAGGTGTAATACTTATAGTGGCTTACTTATAATTCTGTGTTGGAGTTTTATTTTTTTTTAAGTGAGAGACATAACCTCAATCATATTTTATATTTTTGGTTCACTCATTTTGAATACATAAAAATAACCCACTTAAATTATATAACAGTCTTTAGTAGCCTAGATATAATGGGTATGTTTTGATGATCATTTCTTTACTTTGAAGAGGACAGACTTTTGAATATTTGTGTTAGTCTTTAAATTTTCATTTATAATTTATGTGTGTTTAATTGTGTAAGACAGATCATGGTAATGATGAAAACTTTGCCTAATTGTTAGTGATAACACCAAGTCCATATTCAGATTGAATGTAATATGACCATCCATTTCATAAGCAAAACATTCGAATGTTATTAAAAATCATGGCTGTGCTTGTTCCACCTCTGTTATGGGTGTCCTGAAAAATAAAATCTCTTTCTGGGAGTCTGTTCTTCGGAAGAGGATTGGGGCCACTGGGAAAAATAAATAAATCGAGGTCAACATTTTTTTAAAATTATTATTATTATGAGAAAAATGTCAGAATTCACCTATTTTATTTATTTTATTATTTAACTATCACCTACATATACTGTTTTAATGTGTCAGCATCATTGCACTACTCACCACTGCACTATTATCATATATAATTTTTTGCTTGTACATATTAGTCATGCCTATTTGTTATTCTGTTGTGTTTATAGTTGATTTTATGATTATTATTATTAGTAGTAGTATATTCATATTTTCTATTTTGATGCCTTATTCTTATGCCTTTGTACAAAGAGAGCACAGTGTACCAAAGACAAATTCCTTTTGAGTTCAAGCATACCTGGCCAATAAAGCTGATTCTGATTAAAGTCAGAATTTTGAGATTAAAGTCAGAATTCTGAGTTTAATCTCAGAATAATAATAATAATTTTTAAAAAAGGACCTTAATTTATGTATTTATTTTCTCAGTGGCCCTAATCCGCTTCCATAGTTGAATTGTGTAAGACAGATCATGGTAATGATGAAAACTTTGCCTAATTGTTAGTGATAACACCAAGTCCATATTCAGATTGAATGTAATATAATCATGAATTTCATGAATTTCAAACTAGATGTTCAAATGTTATTAAAAATCATGGCTGTGCTTGTTCCATCTCTGTTTTGAATAACCTGAAAAATAAAATCCCTTTTGGGGAGTCTGTTCTTTGGAAGAGGATTAGGGCCACTGGGAAAAATAAATAAATTGATTGACATTTTTTTTCAATTATTATTATTCTGGGAAAAAAGTCAGAGTTCTGAGATTAAAGTCAGAATTCTGAGATTAAAGTCAGAATTCTGAGTTTACAACAATGACAACAATGTAACAAGTCTTTAAGCAGAATTCACCTGTATATACTGTACATATATCATAAACTGTTTTAATGTAAAACGACCTCACATTCATGTCAGCATCTTTGCACTACTCACCACTGCACTTTTATCATATAGAATTTTTTGCCTGTACATATAAGTCATGCCTATTTGTTATTCTTTTGAGTTTATTGCTGATGTTATTATTATTATTATTATTATTATTATTATTATTATTATTATTATTATTATTATTATTATTATTATATTCATATTTTCTATTTTGATGCCTTAGAATTATACCTTTGTACAAAGAGAGCACAGCTTACCAAAGACAAATTCCTTTTCAACTCTCTCAACTCAACTCAACTTTATTTATACATCACCTTTCATACATAAAAACATGCAGCCCAAAGTGCTTCACAGAGTTACAGACAGTCAGAAAACAATAGCATTGGTAAAATTATAAAAGGCATGATTAAAAAAAAAATACTTAAAAAAGTAAATCAACACAGTAAATTAATAAAATAAGTAAGAGTGGAAAGAAAAGTAAAAAAATAAGGTAGAGTTAACAAGATCAGATGAACACAAAATAAATAAGATAAATAAATACATGTTAAAACAATGGTTTAGATAATAATGATTAAAATAATAAAAATAATAATAATTGTGTTCAAGCATACATGGCCAATAAAACAGAGATTAGAAAATAAATAAATAAATTAAGGTCCCTTTTTAAAATTATTATTATTATTGTTCTTCTTATTATTATTCTGAGATTAAAGTCAGAATTCTGAGATTAAAGTCTGAATCTCAGAATTCTCAGTTTAATCTCAGAATAATAATATTAGTAATAAAAATGATAATTATTACAAAAAATTGACCTTCATTTATGTGTTAATTTTCTCAGTGGCCCTAATCCTCTTCTATAGTTGAATTGTGTAAGACAGATCATGTAATGATGAAAACTTTGCCTAATTGTTAGTGATAACACCAAGTCCATATTCAGATTGAATGTAAAATGACCATCCATTTCATAAGCTAAACATTCAAATGTTATTAAAAATCATGGCTGTGCTTGCTCCACCTCTGTTATGGGTGTCCTGAAAAATAAAATCTCTTTCTGGGAGTCTGTTCTTCGGAAGAGGATTGGGGCCACAGGGAAAAATAAATAAATTGAGGTCAACATTTTTTTTTATATTATTATTATTCTGAGAAAAAAGTCAGAATTCACATATTTTATTTATCTTATTTTATTATTTAACTATCACCTACATATACTGTTTTAATGTAAAACTACCTCACATTCATGTCAGCATCTTTGCAGTACTCACCACTGCACTGTTATCATATATAATGTTTTGCTTGTACATATTAGTCAAGCCTATTTGTTATTCTTTTGTGTTTATAGTTGATGTTATTATCATTATTATTATATTCATATTTTCTATTTTGATGCCTTATTCTTATGCCTTTGTACAAAGAGAGCACAGTGTACCAAAGACAAATTCCTTTTGTGTTCAAGCATACTTGGCCAAAAAAGCTGATTCTGATTAGAGTCAGAATTCTGAGATTAAAGTCAGAATTCTGAGATTAAAGTCAGAGTCTCAGAATTCTGATTTTAATCTCATAATAATAATACTAATAATACTAAAAATAATGATGATAATTTTAAAAAAGGACCTTAACTTATTTATTTATTTTCTCATTAGCCTTAATCCTCTTCCATAGTTGAATTGTGTAAGACAGATCATGGTAATGATGAAAACTTTGCCTAATTGTTAGTGATAACACCCAGTCCATATTCAGATTGAATGTAAAATAACCATCCATTTAATAAATTAGACGCTCAAATGTTATTAAAAATCATGGCTGTGCTTGTTCCACCTCTGTTATGAATATCCTGAAAAATAAAACCTATTTCTGTCTGTCTGTTCCTTCCTGCTAAAACTAAAGACTGCTCTCTGTTTGTGTTTTTCAAGTTTAGCGCCCACGCCCCGTCATGTTTTGAACAGCCAACTGTACAAAACAACCCGAACAGATCCGGGGAGCGTCCAATGAGATACCTCAAGGAGAAGACGGCAGCCAATGTCCGACAGCTAGAGCGCACAACGCAGACAGGGTAAACACACACAGGGATCCTCGCAGCCAAAAGACCGCGCAGTACTGAGTGACGAAGAAGAAGGCTTCTCGTCCCATTGTTCGACACGTACCGACGCACCACTCACTTCTTGTAGCTCTGCAGAGGTAAGCATAATGTGGTTTTACCAAAAGTGTAGCATCAAAATATCATGAGTGGAAGTCTGTGCAGGGTTATTGTTGGAACAGTGTACATACATATAGGCGTTGTGTGTGTGTTTATTGCATGACTGTGCTGGAAGGATGCTAGCGTCGTGCTGATGTGGAACACTGACGTAGTTACTCAAAACTGGCATTAGCTGGTTTCGGCCTTAAGTAGTGTTTTAAACTTAATTAGAGACAAATTAAAACATAACTGAGACATAATTGAGATTTACTTCCGTGTAGTGTTGCAAGCTAGCTGCGACGAGCTAACGGATTTAGCCTTCCGTGTTAGCTTGTGACTGCGGAAGCTAACTAGCTTAGAGGGTGAACGTAGGTTAACACTGCTGTTTAACATTAGGAAGCCCCGTTCTGTGGATGCATACAGGGCATCTTCTCCTGGTTCATCACAACCATCATTGATTCAGTAAATCTGCATGATTTAAAAATTTCAGTCGATTACTTGAAATAGGCCGGAAAAAAAAGAAAGGGGCGAGGGAAATGAGCCCGCTCGCCATTGTTTGCAATCAAATCAGCCATTTTAATAATCCTGAAATGAAGCACCACGCCACCTTGCTGCAGCTAGCTAGCTAGCCTAGCCTAGCTGAAAGCGAGAGTACACAAAGCAAAAGCGGAGTCATACTGGAAAACAGCTAGCTTACAATCAAAGGAAGCTAACGTTAATATATGCATATTTAGCCAGGCGAGCTGCATGTTAATATATTATGAAAGGCTAACTATAATAAATAGATAAAGAAATGTGCTGTTTTTAGTAGCTTTGCACCACCACATTAAAACAGCATGCAGATATTAAAATAAAAAAAAACCCAATTATGTGCATTACAGCAATAAAAGTGGAATCATGTTTGTCTGCACATACAATGGATTATCAGTCATCCCAGACACCCTCCTCCTCCCCCCATCACCCCATTTATACAATGGATGGAAGACAAAGCAGGAGTCAGATTTTCACATGGGGGATGTTAAAAAATGTGCTTTGTATCAATCAATCAAGCTTTATTTATATATCACCTTTCATACAAATCAAATGAAAAACAAGAAAGAAGCAGAAATGAAACAATGGCAAGACACATTAGGGGAAAATAATAATAAGAATACAAATAATAATGATAATAATAAAACATTAAATTAAAATAACATAAAATAAAATAGAGGCCAATGCACACCAACAATAAAGTATGTGTAATTGAAATAAGTTAAAGCATCAAAATTAAGAAAACAAATAGATAAAATAAATAGATTTAATAAGGGTGAGGATAAAAATTCAATAAAACTGAGTAGATAAATAAAATAAAGAAATGAATGATGAATAAATAAAAATAGAATAAGATAACAGTTAAGACTACTAAAAATGTTTGGGAACACTTGCATATATTGTTCCTAAAATTTTGGTTTTCTCTCTCTCTCTGTTTTAGTAATCCAAGATGAGGAAGGATCCAAACAAGCCGAGGGGCAAAATGTCCTCATATGCCTACTTTGTCCAAACATGCAGAGAGGAGCATAAGAAAAAACACCCGGAAGCCTCTGTCAACTTTTCAGAGTTCTCCAAGAAATGCTCTGAGCGATGGAAGGTAAAAAAAAAAAAAAAAAATCGCATTTATTACAATATTTTTTTCTTTTTTTAAACTCATTTTTTAATACAATATCTTATTCAAGCAGTATTTATTTTCTAGGTTGTTTAAACTCATTGTGTTTTCCTTTAGTCAATGTCACCAAAGGAGAAAGGCAAGTTTGAAGACTTGGCCAAAATCGACAAGGTGCGTTATGACAAGGAAATGTTGAGCTACGATCCCCCCAAGGGCACGAAGAAGAAGCGCTTCAAGGACCCTAATGCCCCCAAAAGACCACCGTATGTCCTATTACACACTTTCAACTTTTTCCCTATTGTTTTCTTGTTTGAAATTGAATGCATAATGCATTCTAATGTTTTGAACAATGATATTACTTCTCCACAGGTCTGCATTTTTCCTTTTCTGTGCTGACTTTCGCGCCAAGGTGAAAAGTGAGCATCCTGGTCTGTCCATTGGGGACACCGCAAAGAAGTTGGGACAAATGTGGAACGAGTCTTCTTCAGAGGAAAGGCAGCCCTACGAGAGGAAGGCAGCCAAGTTGAAGGAGAAATATGACAAGGTAAAAATACAAAGCTGGACTTGATCTTTGAAGTGTCAAATTATTATTTTTATTTTTGGATGTTTGGTTTAAACTTGCTTTGTTGAAATGATATAATTTTTTTGTTGTGCTTTTACAGGATATTGTGGCCTACCGTACAAAGGGCAAAGTGGACACTGCACCAGCTGCTGCAGCAGATGATGATGATGATGACGAGGATGAAGATGAGGGAGAGGATGATGATGATGACGACGACGATGATGATGACGAGTAGATTGCACAGGGTCGGGACCTGAAATTTTGTTTATGCCATATAGCCCTAATATACTCAATTCACCATCTTGAAGCAGAAATCAAATTGAGCGAGAACATGTGTATATTTAATGTTTTTAAGATGTACAGTGTTATTCTCCTTTTTTTGTAAAGTTAACACTACATATCTTAAGTTTTGGTTTTTTCTAGTGGTAGTTCTTTATCCCTGCCATACTATGTACCAGTTTAGGAGGACTACAGATCAGTATGAAAGTAACTAGTCTTTAGGTGTTACAACTCAAAAATGAGATTTCTGAGTTGGTAGTGTATTTTTCTTTACTTTGAGAAATATTTTTTTATGTGCTGTCCCAATGTCTTTTTATTGTTCTTTGAATACCACTCTAATATCAAATACAGCTGTCGACATTAAAGAATGTCTTCAATAAAGGTCCTTTTTTTTTTTTAAACGTTGGTCTTTTTTTTTTTTTCTGGATCTCAACATCTCCAAGCCAACGGTGCAGTAATGCTAGTGCCAACGTGTTCAACGTCAATAAATAAAAAAATTCAAGGATTGAAGGTTTTTATTTAAAAAATAAACAAATACTAATCAGGGCGCCACAAATTGAAGATATTTTGCCAGCTCTTTGTTCTTTCTTTCTGTTCATGTTTACGTAAAATAAAGCTAAAAATTGCTTTCTCAAATTAGAAATGTACTTCAAATTTAGAGTGTAAGCCTCTGGATAAATTATAGTTAAATTCAAGGAGATTTTTCTCCAACAATTTTAATAGTATGTTCATTAGCATTGGAACATGTTTCATTAGAGAAGTCTAAAAGTGGAATGCCTCAGGTTTAGAAGGGGTCAGTGAATAAGCACCCTGCAAGAGTATTGAATGTTCCTGAAAGTAAACAATGGTATCCAACCAGTGTTATTCTCATAATCTGGACTTGATCATCTGTCTTTAACTTGAACAACCTAGACCCAGAAGGTGGCGCCACATTAAAGTTAGAAGTCGAAAGTTAGTTTAAGAGGGCTACAGCTGGTTGTTTTTTGTATAAATAACTCATAATAACTTTATGATGGTAAAAAATAGTGTCACTAGTGTAGCATTTAGAGTAATGACAAACCTTAAGACACAACAAAACATAATAAGACCTTTGTTGCTGTTCCATGCACTATAAGTCAACTGTTCCCTAAGTTTCTTGTAATGAGAACAATCAGAAATGTTGATGTTTTTCACAAAATAATAGCAACCCACTCCTCAAATAATTACCAACAAAATGTTTTTCCATCTAAGACTGAGCTCTCATGGTGTTTAGTAAACGTACATGTTTCTGGAGATAACCACTGAAGAAAATCTATTCGATGCGTGAATTTCATCTTATAAAAGGTATGGGCAAAATGTTGAGTATGGCTGTTTTTAGTCTCTTTAAACAGAAGACAACCAGTAACCCAATCATTACACAAAACATTAACCTCACAAAATAAACACTAATGTTAACTAGTCATCATAAAACATATTTTTAATTGTTTCTAGTTGTACATTAATGTTTTGGTTAATCTGGATTCATCCCATCAAACATACATCTATTGTTTATTTCTTAATGTCATTGTGTTGTATTGTTGAAAAGGAGTGATTAAATCAATGCCACAAAAGATCTTAACTCTTATTTATATAGAGGGCACATCCAAAATGCCCAAAAAGTGTTGCACGTCTGTTTAACTCCCAAAGTGAAAAGTGCTTTTTGTATTTGGTGTGCACATCCCCAGTGAGTCCACTCAGGGGCTTTGTGAAGCTTTGCTAAGGTTGAGTTCCCTCTGCACGTAATTGGAGACGGTCTCATAGTAAGGGTGGCCTCGCAGTCCCTTAAAAGGGGCTCGCATTTCCATTTATCAGACTTTTCTCAGCAGCAATAGCCCTTAACTATTCAAAGAACTCTGCTCCTTTAGGAGTTCACAAACATGAATGAAACCACAGAGTTCTGCTTTAAGTGGGTAAAACACAGACCCAGGCTGTTACCTTCAGTGTCCTGCATGTTGTTCACATTGGGATTACGGCTGTAGCTTTATTGAAAAGAGCAGACCTACAGTGGCCCTGTTCACCCATGCACTGTTTTGTAGTAACAATAACTGAGTAAGGCACTGCAGACATAATTAAATTTGGACTTTTTCATAATATTTTGACAATGCTTGTCATACACTCAGCGGGAACACTACAATCAGACAATCTACACTCTGTTCTGCAGTGTCATGTCAACCCTCTTTTGAAAACTGTGACTCAGAGCAGAGGTTTTGTTTCTTTTCTTTCCTTTCAACCGTCGGATGAACGCCTTGCAGTCTCTGAATGAATCAGCCATCTGACACGCCGCGAGAAAGGCTCCCTCTGGGCCACCTTACTGGAGGTTCAAAGAATCCATTTCATCTCTACACTGAGGAACCTCAAAAGCAGAATCCATGCAGAGAATATAAAACAGACTGGTTCAGCAACACATAGCGGTGTATGTTGTTCATTTCTCTTTTACCACCCAGGATTTGGGTTCATTTTGTCCAGAAAAGTGACATGGCTCTTTTTGATTTACAGAAAATGAGGCATGTTTCTTTTTTAATAAGTACAGCAGCAACTAACTTCTTAATCTGCTGCATGGAAACCTAAAAACCTATTTTTCTGCTGCAGGATTTGAATGGAACTATGTCAAAGGGGGCGTGTCAGTCAGGATTACTAGCTGAAGAGATTGAGTTGTCACTATGGATACAGCTTTTATAGTTTTCCGTTTGTTGGTCCAGCATGAAGGTCCTGTTTTGCAGTTTCCAGAACTTCACTTTTTACAGACAAGTCTGCTTTCCTTTTGCTTTGGATCTTACTCTTTGACAAGATTTTGAAGGTATAACCAAGGGAGAGGCTCTTGGGATGTAACTGTTACAATGGGGTCTACTGGACAATGGAGAGAATACACAATTTTATTGTTCAATTTCCTGGTAAGTTACCTTCATATGTTGCAGGCATGCAAGATAATCCTTGAAATACAACTGATTGCAACTTCTGTTCAAAGATATATGAAACTGTTTCTGTGGTTTTGTGCAGGAAAATGTCAGAAATATGTATAGGCTGTAAAAGCAGATACACTTTTGACACTACCGATAATTTATCAAGTATTTAAATACTTAAAAAGTGTCCTATTATTGCATAATATATATCATCAAGAAACTCGTAGTCATTTCTTTCATTTCCTTTGGTTCCTCAGGTGTTTAATACTACATCCTGTCATGAAGCTTCATCTGGAAACACAGTGAATATGAGCAGTGAGAGGCAGTTTGCAGACATGGTCTCAGGCCAGCATACACTCCCCTCCTGGTTTTATACATCTATTGATGCTGTGCCCAAGCATGGCACCAGCAGCTTACACCCTCATAACAGATGGCGAACACAGATGGCTTTCTCCAGAACTGTTTATTCATTTGAAGTGAAAGAAGACACAGCACCAGGTCAGTCATAAGTGCAGCAAGGCCTATGCTTGTGTAAATAAGACAGATGTACAATGTTTGCTGACAGTTCATTAGGTACATAATTAGGTGCAATATGATAGCTTTTGAAATGTTATTTGTGTAGTTTAAGATCTATATTATCCTTATGCTATGCTTGTTGTTTGACAGTGATGGTGCTTAAAGTTTTCCTGTGTTGACAGGAACAGTTGTGGGAAAAGTGGAAGCAGTGTTCAAGAGTCTCACGCCTATCATATACTCAGTGCGGGAGGATGACGGGGAGAACCTGTTCCTCCTCAGCCCCCTCTCAGGGGACTTCCTTTTATCCCGCAGTCTGGATTTCGAAGTACAAAGATTCTACATACTCACTGTGGCGGTGCAGCAGGGGGACTCTCAGGTGTCCAGTGTCAGAGTGTACTTCAATGTGTTGGATGTTAACGACAACGCCCCTGTTTTCAGTCAGGAAACCTTTTCTGCGTCATTGTTGGAGGGAACACCAGTCGGCACTTGCTTCTTGTCCTTGAATGTGTCAGATAAAGATGACGGTAAGTGCAACAGTACAACTGAAATCAAACAGTCCTCCAATTTGAAGCTTATGCTAATGTTCAGGGCAGCTGTGAAACTTTTCAAACAGTCAGCTAGAGAGACTGTTTATACACGTCTCAGTACCATGAACCAACAGCTGCAGCTCATAGACAGTATTTGACAATGTGAATCTTTATACTACAACAACATAATTTATCAAAGGTGTTGGCATCTGTGTTGCAAAGCAATATGACTGACTGTCCAAAAGGACTCCCCTAATGATCCCCTCTTATTTAGGATTCTAAATCAAACGTACATTATTCTTGCCCCTTATACTGACTTGATTTTTACTTCTATTTTTTGCTTAAACTTTCATTTTTATTTTTGTTTTATATGAACGTATAACATTGGACAAGTGAGGACTAGGACATTACATTACAATCAGTAAAAAGACTTAAGTATTATAGACAGGTACAGTACACAACAAAGGCATTCAGACAGAAAAAGTTAAGAGTCTTTGTGGATATAGCAATCCCATTTTTCCCAGAGTGTATCCCCCTTCTCTTTTTTGAAGGCGAAGAGCAAAAGTCATTTTTTCCATACTGCGAACAGATTCAATAATGTTTTTAAGTAGTTTAATGGTGGGAGGGTTCTTCTGAAGCCAGCCTTGTGTAATTGCTTTCTTACTTGTAGACATGAAAATCTTCAGAAGATACGTGTCTCTCATTCAGAGGCCTTCAGGTATTTTCCCGAGGTACAAAAAAATGAAAGAAGATTCAAATGACATTCCTAAAATCTCTGAGATTAAGTGTTCCACACCTCTCCAGAAAGGCTGAAGGAATGGACAAGACCAGAAAACATGAACAAAGTCAGCAGAAACTGCTCCACACTCCCTCCAGCAGGAATACTGTGATCCACTTGATTGGATTTCTGATGAGGGGTAATAAAAAAAACAAATTAAATACTTCCACAGAAATCTCTGAGGATTGAGTTTGCCATATTTGAAGCCACATTTCTTCAGATATCACAATGTTAGCCTCTTTTTCCCAGCGCTGTCTTATATAAGTTGTTGTGTTCTTATTCATAAGGGTAAATTCTTTGTACAGTTTACCAATAATGCCTCTGACATCCTTTGAATTATAAGCATCTATGAATAGTTGTGTTACTTTTGATGGTTCGGCATAGTCAGGAGCTCCCACCTCTTTATGAAAAAAGTGGTGGATCTGTAAGTTTTACTTCTATTTTTTAAATGAATGTGGTTTAAAAGAGTTTTAGTTCATATTTAGTCCTTGTCCTTTGCCTTCATGTTATCTTGTTTTGTTTTTTTACAATTTAGTGGTAAACCTCAAACCAACTCCCTACACTGTGGACAAAACAGAAGATAAATGAACAGTTTAGAGTCCGATCATACGATAAAGTTCCTGAGCATAAACAGCAAATATAACATTTTTCACCCCCCTCTGTATCTTCTTTTTTTCATTACACATGGGGATTTATCGGTCCATGCAATTAATGGGGGTCAAATTGACAATGTGCGTTGCAGTACACAGTTCAGACAAGCTAATGAGTTTCTGTAACCATGTATGATAACGTTTTTTTCTCCCAAAGATATACACTTTCCTGCAATTAACATTCACTTTATCCATATCTGCGAGTTTATTATAGAAATAAAAATGATTCCAAGAAAAATCTTGCTCTGTTAATTGGACTGACCTGAACTTGATGAGCTCATTCTGCCTGTCCTGTGTGAGGAGAAGTGTGGATCACTGTGAGAATGAAGCCTGCCAAGTAATAAGTGTGAAAAGGCATGATTAATAATCACACATTTGTTGGCCAGAAATGCCACATTAATTTTATCTACAATAATTTATTTATTTATCTATCAGATTTTGTCTTGCTGGAAATGCATCCTTAAATGCCTATGTTTAGTCGAAGGCTGAAAGTCTGCTCTGTTAAGCTACACATCTACTGTGAATCCCCTTATAGACTCTTAGATTTATTAGCAATGCATATTTATCTAAATGCATATTTATACGTATCACTAGCAGCAAACAGTACCTGGTACAAGTGCATCATGTGCTATGAGAAAATCATTTTTTCCTTAAATTTATATCACATTTCTTGACATTCCATGATTGTGATCATGTTATGTATCATCTTTTCCTCTCTGCCAGGTGACAGTGGAGACCTTCAACTGAGAGTGGTTGGTGGAAATGAAAAGAAAGCATTCTTTATGAACTCAGCTGGAAGTCTATGCCTAAAGACAGAGGTAGACAGGGAGACACAATCCCTCTACAATCTGACTGTGACAGCCCATGACTGTGTCCAGCCTGTGTCTGCACAGCTCACCAGCACAGTACAGGTGATAGTGGAGATCCGTGATATTAACGACAATGCTCCTCTGTTTGTGTCTGCCAAAATCTTTAATATACCAGAGGATGCTGCTCTTCAGTCTGTTGTGATGACTGTGCATGCAGAGGATGAAGACACTGGATCCAGTGGGGAAGTTTCATATTATTTAAACAACACTTCAGGAGGCGTCTTTAGCATTGATGATAGAAGTGGAAAAGTCTACTTGGAGGACGAATTAGACAGAGAAAAGGTTGATACTCTGACTATCACTGTCACTGCTACAGACAATGGCTCACCCAGGATGGCAACCACTTTGAATCTCACAGTTAACATAGAGGATGTAAATGACAACGACCCAGAGTTCTCACAGAGCACCTACAGTCTGACAGTCAGAGAGGACATCCGCAGAGGAACCAGCCTATTCAAGGTTCATGCTCTTGATCGAGACATGGGGGAAAATGGACAAGTGCTGTACCGACTGACACAGGGAAGTCCGTTTCTGGTGGACTCAGTTCGAGGTGTTGTCACTGTAATGGAGAACCTGGACAGGGAGTTGCAATCAAACTACAACCTAACTATGACAGCTGTAGACCTGGGGAGAGTACCAAGATCTTCTACTGCTGCTATTAGTGTCACAGTGTTGGATGTCAATGACTTTGTGCCCCGCTTTACTCCAGAAACACAGATCATACATGTAATGGAGAATGAGGAAGATGACTCACAGCTAACACACCAGGTACTTACTACCAGCCCTTGGTAACCTAATAGGTCACTAAGTGCAGATTTAAGGGTTTTCTGGTGTTGATTTTAGGATGATTATGTCTTTAACACTCAGGTCTCAGCTGTGGATGAAGATTTGGGTATCAACAGCCAGCTAACATACCACATAGGACAAGGAAAAAGCAATGGTTTGTTCTCCATCACTCCTAGTGGCATGTTTCAAATCCTGCAAAGCCTTGACCGAGAGACAGAATCATCATACGAAGTTACCATCATGGCTGTTGATTCAGGTAATTCAGGCCAAAGATGAAATAAAATGAACAGTTAATGTCACTTTAAACTGCTTGATAATGTATCATTTACTTTGTCTTTAAAAGGATTCCCACCTCTAACTGGAACCTTAACAGTACATGTCATAGTGGATGATATTAATGATAATCGACCAGAGTTTACTGAGGAAATCTACAACACCATAGTGTCTGAGGACAGTCCTACAGGCACTGTGTTTGCAATGATTACAGCATCAGACATTGATGAGGGGATCAATGGGGAAATAAGGTAAAAGGTCATGTCCAACAAGTCATTCACAGTTTTAGATCAATGTTGATACGTAACATTTGTAATCTATAACTTTGACTGTTGTCTGAGAGTCTGCTTTTCATCCTTTTTAGGTATTCCCTTGAGAATCTTGACGTGCCATTTGCCATTGATGAAACATCTGCAGAGCTGTTCACAACCAGTGTCCTTGACAGGGAGACAGTAGCCATTTACAGATTGGTGGTGACTGGCAGTGATAAACATCCTACTAAACCTCTGTCAAGCTCAGTACTCGTTTCTGTGCTCATTGGAGATGTGAATGACCACTGGCCGCAGTTCATGAACAGCCCTTATGTTGCTTATGTGCCTACTGAGATGGCTCCAGGTAACAGTTTTGGCTTCTACTTAACAGCTTTGAATTAAATCTTGGATAATTTAATAGGACTGACAGTTTCATTTTGCTTACTCCTTGATATTTTGGTCCAACAGGTTCTGTTGTTTGTGCAGTAAGAGCAACAGATGGAGACTCTGAAATGAATGCAGACCTACATTATTCGTTATATGGACAAAGTTCAGATCTGTTTTCCATCGATCCGTACGACGGCATCATTTCTGCCTCCGATTCACTCCAGAGAACGGAAGCTATTATTGTCAATGTTCATGTGGAGGATGCTGGAGAAAATCCCAAATTTGACATCACCACGATCAGTGTCAGGTTCCAGGATGCCTCACAGTTTCCAGAAATGAAGGTGGATATTGTGAGTTATTATCTCTTCGAGGATGAGCCAGTGGGAACACTGGTGGCAGTCGTCTCTGCAGTGAGCTCCAGAGCTGAACCAGTCTCCTTTTATCTAGCTTCTGGGAACTTTGAAGACATGTTTCATGTGGACCAATTGAGTGGAGTGCTGACAGTGGAGAACCCTTTGGATTATGAGAGCAAGAAGGAGTTTACTCTATTGATTGAAGCAAGAGACTCTGGGTCAGCCCCTTTCTCATCATTTGAGGAAATTCACATAAACATCAGTGATGTTAACGATAACCTCCCTCAGTTCACCCAAACTGAGTACAGATGTGAGGTTTTTGAGAACTCCCCCCCATCCTGGGTTTGTGATATTCTTGCTATTGATGCTGATTCAGGCAACTACGGCACAGTGCAGTACAACATCATAGATGGAAACACTGGTGAGTTTTTCACAGTTGATCCGGAAACTGGTTTATTAAGCACCACTGCACTTTTAGACAGAGAAACTATCTCCGAATTTAATCTGACAGTTGAAGCTTTGGAGCTAAACAATGCTCTTCATAAAGACAAAGCAACTGTCATTGTTGTCGTCTTAGACAGAAATGACAACGCACCTCGTTTTTCACACATATTTCTCACAGTGGTGCCAGAGGACTCTCCTGTTGGACACACCATTATACAAGTCACGCCCATAGATGACGACACTGATGCCAATGCAGTGATAAATTACTCTATAATCAACCAAAGTGAGAATATTCCATTTGATATTGACTTCACCAATGGCTACATCACTGTGAAAAGACCTCTGGACAGGGAGATGCAGGATCGTTATATCTTGAGAGTCAATGCAAATGATTCAGCATGGAGTATTAGCACTGATGTCACCATAGTCATTGCAGATGTCAACGATAACAGACCAGAATTTACTGAGCGATCATACACTGTTGTCCTCTCTGAAACAAAAGAAAAAGAAGTGTTTGTAATGCAGGTTCTTGCTGCAGATGCAGACTTGAGGGAAAACAGTGAGATTTTGTACGTCATTGAGCCTTTACATGATGAGTTTTGGGTGAATGCTTCTTCTGGTGAGGTCTATACAAAGCAGCCACTGATCTTAAAGAATTCTGCATTTGATATCTACCAGCTTACAGTCATTGCATTTGATTGTGGCAGTGTTCCCCTGTACAGTAACACCTCTGTCACTGTGAGACTAGAACCATACAACAACTACCCCCCATTGTTTGAACCTTTAAGGCCTCTTATTGTCGTCCCATATCACATGGCTGTTGGTGCTGAGGTGTTCCAGTTTACAGCTATAGACCAGGATGTAAATAACAGCAGTGCAGGTATTACATATGTTTTGAATGGAGGTAATGCATCAGATGTCTTCGGGATTCAAGCTGACGATGGAAAAGTTGTGTTACGTCGAAGTTTGGTTGGGAGTGAAAATATGTCTTTCAGTTTAGTAGTTATGGCAAAAGATCAGGGTTTCCCCTCTCTATCATCACAGACTGAAATCAGTTTTGAAATTAGCGGGAGGAATCAGTTTCCTCCAAGCTTTGGAGAACCACATGTCACCTTCTCTGTCCCTGAAGACTTATCTGTGGGATCAGTTATTGGGAAAATTCAAGCCGAAGATAGGGATTATGGTTCCAATGGTGCAATTATGTACAGCATCACCCCAGAAAACCAATTTTTACCATTCTCAGTCGGGCAAACATCTGGGCTGCTAACATTGGTCAGGGAGCTTGACTTTGAGAAAGAAGGTGCTTATCATCTCCAGATCAAAGCTGTGGATGGTGGCTGGTTTTCTCAAACTGGCATGTTAAACGTTACTGTGGTAGTTATGGATGTGAATGATAATCCTCCAGTCTTTTCATCCTCAGAGTACACAACTTCAGTGCCTGAGAACGCAGACATTGGAACAAAAGTCTTTGATGGGATGGCTTCTGATGCTGATTCAGGTGTAAATGCACAAATAGTTTATTCCCTCATTGCTGGACATGTGGACCAATTTTCAGTTGATTCAAGAAATGGCACAATCTCCACTTTGGTGGTGTTTGATTATGAAAAAGAACAGAGCTTTGATGTAACAATGAAAGCTTCGAACATTGGTGGTCGTACTTTATTTCGTTTGGCACACGTTATCATTCAAATCTCAGATGTCAATGAGTTCAAGCCGACATTCAGTGAAAGAGAATTTAACTTTTCTGTACTAAAAAATGTGCCTGTTGGAACTGCAATTGGAAAAATAGCAGCCACAGATGATGACCTGGGCCCAGAAGGTCAAATGTTCTACCTGATGTTCGGTCAAAACAAATACTTGGGGTTTGAAATTGACAAACTCTCTGGAGAGATTTTCACAACACGCAGTTTGAGGACACGAGGCAACAGCAACATCGATTTAAAAGTTCTGGCAAAGAACTCTGGTGATATTACTGGCACAAATATAGACGAGACTTTGGTCCACATCACGGTGGTGGACATAAATGAGGCTCCCACGTTCTCTTCTGTGCTTTATTTGGTGAATGTGTCAGAAGACACTCCAGTTGGGACGTCTGTGATAACTGTGAGCGCTCTGGATCAAGACTCCATTTTGGAGTGGAATCGATTTGTCTTCAGTATTGAGGATGGAAACACAAACTTGTCTTTTGCTGTTGATCCATCCACTGGTGTCATTTCAGTCAACTCTCAACTTGACAGAGAAAAGTGGCCTCTATATAATCTGACCCTTGCTGCCATTGATAATGGCTCTCCTCCAGCCACTGGGACTACTAATGTCATCGTGACTATTGAGGATGTTAATGACAATGCTCCAACACTCACTTTCACTGAAGCTTTTCTGGAGGAAAATCGGCCTCAAGGCACTGTGGTGGCCATGTTGAATGCATCTGATCCGGATTTGCCGCCGAACCAAGGACCATTCACTTACTGGTTGGTAAATCCTCTAACAGATGATGCTTTTTCACTCACCCCTGATGGAGTACTGGTCACCTCACAGACTATTGATCGGGAACAAGTCTCGTTGTATCAAGTCCTGGTGGCTGCTAGTGATGCAGGGATCCCTCAGCGGTCATCAACAGTGATGTTTCACGTCAAGATCATGGATGAAAATGATAATCCATCAATGCCAAGAAGTATCTTCATTGAGGTGAAATATTTTGGCGGTTCTTTCCAAGGAGGCATGATTGGCAACATCCATCCTGAAGATCAGGATGAGTCAGATACATTCAACTGCGCCATCAGAAGTGGATCACATAATATGTTCACAGTATCAAACGGCACATGTGAGCTGTGGTCATCTCCTTTTCAAGGTGAGGCTACTTTTAACTTAACTGTTGAAGCTACAGATCAGCTTCACTTCCCAGTCAACAACAGCATTTATGTAAACTACAAAGGATTCACTAATGCTTCTATAGACAGCTGCATATTATTCTATGTGTCTTCCTCCTCTATACAAGAGTTTGTGTCCAATAACTATTTGCGATTTGTGAAAGCTTTGGATAGTCTTTTTAACCTGCAGGCCTCTAAGACTCATGTATTTGGAATCAAACAAATCGGCAGTGAAATCCTCTTATTGGCCGCAGTTAAAAACTACAATGGTCGATATCTCAGTAAAGAAGTAGCAAGTGGTATCTCTGCAGGACATAAAAGATTACTGGAGGTTCAGAGCAATGTGACTATATCTCACATCACCAGCGATCCATGCCTCACCAGCCCTTGTCAAAATGGAGCAACATGCCACAAGAATATTTACATCAGCCAGGACGTTGCAGTTCTGGAAAGTGAGGCTGTCATCTTTGTGTCACCACAGAAGGAGGTTTTTAATTGTACCTGCCCTGTTGGCTTCACTGGGACACTGTGTGAGGATGACATCAATGAGTGTGAAGTGAATCCCTGCGAGAACAAAGGAACGTGTGTGAATACTCCAGGAAGTTTTTACTGTCGCTGTCAGAGTGGTTTTTCAGGCCCTGTCTGCTCTGCTGATGCGGATGAGTGCCTGAGGATGAAGTGCCAGAATGGAGGATCTTGTTTACCCACTAAGGATGGATATCACTGTCACTGTGTGCCTGGGTTTGAAGGTAGGCTTTGGCTTATTTAAATGAAAAATAAATCTTGATTCATCATTAACACATCTTAACCTCTCAAATATCTGTGTGTGTTTTATTCCAGGGGAAAAATGTGAGCAGCTTGTCGACCACTGTAGATCAACCCCCTGTGTTCAGGGAAAGTGCACTAATTCACAGACAGGATTCTCTTGTCATTGTCCCTTTGGTAAGGAAAAATAAATCAATATACAAGAAAAAGATTTTATAAAGATATGTCTCTTTGGTTTTTGGAGTGTAAGATGATAAGAACATCCTCACATCATTCTCTTTTAGATATAAAGCTACATATAGCAGAGCTAGCACAAGGACTAAAACAGTGATCAGAGCAGCTAGCCTGACCAACAATCAATCCACTATTTGACAGCAGATGTGCATATTATGCTCTATTGTGAACTATATCTTTTGAATTTCATGAAGTGTGCAACAATTTTTTCAACTTATTTACTGAAATGTTTGATGTTCACTTCAGGAGTCAGTGGAGTCCACTGTGAGGGGGACAGTTATGGCTTTGAAGAGCTCTCCTTTATGGAGTTTCCCCCGTTGGATCGGAGGATTAATCTAATCTCTCTAGAATTTGCAACAGTGCAGAGGGACTCGCTGCTCCTGTACAACCCTGGAGGATCATCCAGCAGGGAGTTCTTTGCTCTGGAGATCCTGGATGGATCCATTCGTCTCTCTTATGACCTTGGCTCAGGACCTGTGAGGCTGCAGACATACAAGCAAGTGGCAGACGGATATTTTCACAGTGTCACTGCCCGGAGGATTGGCAATGTGAGTTCCAAATATATCAGCACACTCAAAAAGTACACTAAAAACACAAAGATAGTCAAACTGCATCTTTAGATTGGAAATTGAGTGGAATCAGCCAAGTCTGATACATCACGATTTACATTTTTTACAGATGGGGTCTGTGAATGTGGATAACTGCACTGATGTCGAGAACAGGGGGTTCTGTTTTTCACAGAGTGACGGCAGCAGCTTAGAGAGGTGACTGTGTGATATTAACTACTACACAACAATTAACAATGTCTGACTTTAGATTTCTGATTCATCTGTAGTAATGATGCCTGTCTTCGTCCCTGATCAGGACTCTAGATGTTGGCAGTAACATGACTTGTGGTGGACTGAGGACTGTTGAAACTATGTTACTGCATCCTGCCCAGATAAAAACCCACGACTTTGTTGGGTGTATTCGTAACATTCATGTGAACGGCATCCTGCTAAGACCTCCAGTGGCCCTTGCAACATATAACATTCTTGATAGGTGAGTCATTTAAATCAATTTACAGTAAAACAATTCACATCTCCCCCAAATAATGATCTTTGAGGTTGATTTGAATTCTGTACTTAGGGCATTTTGGATATGTGCACAGCATTCCCGTTTTTATTCTATCTTGCAGCTATAGTCCTCTTTTATCCTTGCCAACCTTTTTTTACTATAACTATCAAAAAAAGGCAATAATATGGCAAAAAGAAAATGTACAAAGTTAGTATTATCTTAAAAATGACTGTTACTTGTGCATAGATGTAACCTTGGGGAGAGAAGCTTCAGCACACAGCTCTTGCTCAGCCTCACCATTTTTTTTTAGAAAATCACACAACGCTTTGGTCCCTCTGGACCTTTGTGAAAAGTGTTTGAGAGCACACTTGACAGAAGTCCAGAGGGACCGAAATGTTGTGTTGTTTTTCTAATAAATGGTGCATCTGAGCCCGAGCTGTGTGCAGAATTTTTCCTTCTCAAGGCTGCAGTCATATCTCCTACACACCTGCTTCATGAGACAACTGGGTGTGCGACCATCGTCTTTAAAATTAACTTTTGTATACATGTTTCAGCCTTTGTATATTCTTTATCATAAAGGTGTCCTCGAACAACACCATCGCCATGTCACAGCAACCCATGTAGGAATGGTGGCGTCTGCCATGACCTGTGGTCTGACTTTCTTTGTGAGTGCAAAAGCCCTTTCACTGGAAGCATGTGTGCCACAGGTAAAGAGACATTATCATGTACAGGAAAGATTTTCATACAGATTTTGGTTTTGACATTGAATCGTATTTTCTGTCCCCTATTTATGGAATAGAAATGTCAGAGGCGCTTGTATTGCACTTTAATGGGAATGAGTACATTGAGTACGTTGTCAAGGAGCGGTTCAAGAGAGACCACATGATCAAAGATTTACTGGATGATAAAAACGATGGACATACCAAGGAAGACATTACTATCAAGTTCAAGGCCCAGGATGATGGAGTGTTAATATCTGTTGCTGGACGGAAAGGATACAGTGTGCTGAAGGTAGTTAAAAAAAACACTTTAATCCAAATAAATGTTACACATCTTGTTTTTCATTCTGAGTACAAAATTGTTTTCTTGTGGTTTTTATTTTTCAAGATAAAAGACGGAAAGCCTGTGTATGCTTCTAAAGACGCCCAGTCTGGGCACCTGTCAGAGTTCACAGTGGACTCAGCCGTGGATGACGGAGTCTGGCATGTCCTCTCCTTTTTCAGCGATGGACCGAACATTTTCCTGATTCTGGACAGTTTTCCAGTCCTGAACATCACTGAGGGAAGTATGGAGCTCACTCCTGTTACTATGGAGAAGATCATTCTTGGTGGAGCTGTGACAGGTGATTCAACTCTTCAACAGTCAGGTAAATATAGAGTAATCTCTGATGACGGATGGTTCTGTTTTTGTAAAGACAATGTATAAGTGGTGACTAATTTACTTTTAATCAAGGCAAATCAAACACACATTAAAGCTCCTGTGAGGAACTTTCTGTTTGTGTTGAAATTGGCGCCCCCCTGTGGACTAAGTGATCTTGCTTATTTTGTCCTGTACATGTGTAAATTATGTTATCTCTTCCTGCTTTCAACTAACAGTCAACTATTTCACTCATTAAGAATATTTACTGCAGAAAAAGGGTTTTCTTGACATGCTGTCAATCACCTCATCTGACACCTACCCTCTCACAGCGATTTCAGGCCTTAAAATAACAAAACAGAAATGATCGATACCTTTTCTAACAATCTTGTTTGCTTTTCTAGGTCATAAAGAGGCATCACTGTTCATTTCAGTCCATTTCATGACCACTCAAAAACTCCTCACAGGAGCTTTAAGGCTAGTTAAAGAACAAAGAAGATCCATTTCAATTAAATACGATCAGGGTCAAATCTTTGTCTCGGATTTGTTAATTGTATTTGAATTTATGCAATTTTGTTGTTCTTTCCCAATGCATTTGAAAATAGTTTGTGCCAATTTTAGTTAAGCGTGAAGCAAACACTTGCGTTTTCCTCCCTTTTTTAAGGAGGTACAACCTTTAAGTTTAAATGAACATAAATGACATGGTGGTGATACAGATGAAACTGTCTTCATTCTTCTATTACAGGGTTCACTGGCTGTGTGCAGTATTTCAATGTGAGCGGTTACCCCCTGCCTGCCAGTGGACACAGCATGATGCTGGATGTCTGGCCGAGCCCCTCTCTTCTTCAGCCAAACTGCAGCCCACCGAGTCTCTGCCTCCCCTCATCCTGCCCTGAGGGAAACACAGCCAGAAAAGGCTGTCTGTCTGCAGACTGTCAGAAGCGGTGGAGATGCAGACCAGCTGTGCAGAACAGGTCCTGCATCTGCTTTCACAATGTCTCTGACCATGCCTGTGATATCTGCATCTCTACATCAGAGACCCGGGAGGGATGCTCGGAGGCACAGAGCAGCGGGCCTTTGTGGGTCATAGCTGTGATTCTTCCTCTTATCTCCATCCTGGTTCTTATAGGAATGTTAGCTGCTCTTTACAAAACCAGGACGCGAAATGCAACGTGTCAGAATAAAAATGCAACACTAAAGACAGAGCAAGGAACAGTCAACAGAGGGTTTTGCTTTAATGACAGCAAAACTCTCCCGGATGCTGTGTGTACAGAAAAAGTGATGCACAACCCAACGGGTGCTGACCAGCAGGGGTTATGTGTGGAGTTCTACTGTGAAGCTAGTCTTTCTAGTCTTCAGCCGGAGCCACAAAGTGAGCCAGAGTATTATGAGATTGGTAGCATCTCTAGTGCAAGTCATTCAGAAACTGCCTCATTGAAACTCAGCTTTCACAAACATTTTGCCACTAGAAAGTGTGTGAAAGCTGAGCCTAAACATTGGGGAGATTTGAGGATGCTGCTAGCAGGATGTAAAACTGAACACTTAGGTAAAGAAACAGCAGAAAACACAGCTACAAAACAACCAAATATGGCTTTCCTCAACAAGCAGGTGTTGGTTGAGATGGATGCAGAGAATTCCCAGGTTTTACCCCCTGCTTATAACAAGTTTCCACCATCAGAGCTCTGTGAACCAGTACAATGCCTCACTTTGGAAGAAATAAGCAAACTGAACAATCCTCTGGAGCAGAGAATTTCACATCAAGTATCTCTGAGATCAAGCTCTGTGATGGAGGTATCATCTGAAAGTGACACAGACAGCACATTCACCAGCACAGAGTTTGACTTTGGACAGTTTTCTTTTTTCAGCAACAGGAAATTTGAAATTACACATGAGCAGTCATCTCTGACGGGGAACAGCTTCAGGAGACGAGGCATCTTACCTCTAAATTCAAAACAACTCGACTCTGCCCATCAGCACAACCCTGAGAGCGGTCTCTACGCTATGTTTGAACAATGGGAGAATATTTTAAATCTGCAGCTTCCTTTGAGCAGTTATGCTCCGGTGTTTGAGGATATTGCATGTCTACCCACTGAACCCAGTCACAGCTTTGATTTGCAAAGTGACATAGAGGAAATTATCTGAATTTTAATGATCTCATGGGCTCTTGAACCCAGGCTGAATCTGTTCATTTATTCCTGGTATAATTAGTTGTCATTGTTTGTCAAAAATCATTACCACCTGCTATGAAATCTAACCCACCCCCACTTCTGCTCCATAGCGCCCCTGACTCCCCAGCTGTGACTGCATTCAGCCTCTATTTCTTCAGAAACCTGTGCATCATATGATAGATAGAAACTAGAACTATATTGGAAAAATGATCTTGCACCATATTGGTGCAATCAATCCTCCATAATCCAGGAGAAATTACAATAAACAATGTCACGTGGGCAATGTCAAGTCAGTGTCTTCTATAATCTAAGACAGGCAAGTTATTTTAGAAGGGAGAAAATTATCTAAAGGAAATGGTAGAAAAGCTTGAGGCTAATGTTCTTTGCTGTATGAGTAAGGGCTGTTGAAATAATATAATAAAAACTGTCCTTTTGAATAATCTGATGATTTGGCCTCATCTAGTGAAGATATTTGAGATTACATCCAGAGGTACTGAGGAGTGGCTCAGCATTGTGTGTGAGTGAAGTGATTTCACATGTACTTTGTAATGTCTAAACATGATCATCAGATGTGTTTTTATATGAAACATTTTATCTTCAGGATGCTGACCTGCTGATTAATTTATCAGAGATGATAAATAGGATTGTCCCAGATGCAGATTTAAGTATACAGAGATTTAACATAGTATTAAGAAATGGCGAAAAGTAATTCTTGGTCTGTAAAGTTTTATTTTACATATAAGTGTGCAGACTAACACAACTTTAGATTCCAGCAACTTCTGACATATACACAATAATTACACAAGATGATAACAGAGTATATTTGATCTTTGGCTAAACCGATGTAAGCAGGAGGATTCACATGATATGACATCTTGAATTATACATAGAGTTTTAAGTTACAGGAACAATTCATGGTAATAAATATTCTAGCCATCTGATATTTTCCATGTAGCTTCAGTCCCTATACAAATGTAAAGACACCTATGTTGCAAGAGCAGGAGAGATGCTCTTTCTCTCCTGGTTCTGGCTAACAGTCGAGTTGCAGCATGTGAAGCATCTGCAAACAGGACAGGGATGACTGACTGATTCAAGCTGGGAGGCAGTAAAGGCACTGGAGACAGATTTTAAATCATAATAGATCATCTTAACATGGCACATTTGTATCACTAGCACTAACTGTATTGTTTTCCACAGCTCATGTAAAATAAAATGTCTTTATATTTTTCTAAGAGATAATTCCTGCGTGGATTTTTCTATTCTGCAACCTGTGCATCAAAGCCTCTTTAATGTCTTTAGTCTTCAAACAGTAGATTATGGGATTAACTGCAGCAGGTATGAGGCTGTACATCATGGTGATAGCAATACGGACGTCAGGAGTAAACTTGAAACCTAACTGATGAGCAATATAAACAAAACACCTGGGCACATAATACAGAAAAGTGATAAAGATCTGAGGAGCACAGGTGGACAGTGCTTTGTGACGCCCTTCAGCCTGAGACATTTTCAGCAAAACTATGATCACAGAAAAATAAGAAACAATGATGAATGTTAAAGGAACCAAGAGACTGATCATGGCATTTACAAAAGCAACATATTTAACATATGCAACCTCTTCATCACCACACCCCAGCTGAGTTACTGATATATGATCACAGTAGCATTGTATGATGATGTTTTGGTCGCAGTAAGGCAAAGTGTAAGCATGCAGAACAATCCCCATCATGCGTATGAATGTTAAGACCCAGCACAGGATACAAGAAATAGAGGCTGATTTGTTTGTCATGACAATGGGATATTGAAAAGGAAATGATATGGCAATAAAACGATCCAAAGCCATAATCAATAAGATTAAAGAGTGAATGGCTCCTAAAGAGTGGACAAAGTACATTTGTGTAAAGCAGGCTCCAAATAAAGTTGTAACATCATTCCACCAATATCTGGCTATGATTTTTGGAAGAGTCACAGTACCAAAAATAATGTCTGACATTGCAAGGTGAGAAAAGATTAAGTATGTGGGTTTGTGAAGAGTCCTCACATACACAATAACAGCTAATATGAAACCATTTCCAATCACAATAGATAAGAAAATGAAGAGAAGAAGAGCAGATGCAGGCCCATAATACTCAGGCTTAAGTCCAGGGAATCCAATGACATTAAAATGGTCTATAGTTGTAATGTTTGTGTATTTCATAATCAGGTTTACTTCAAACCAAAATTAGATGAAAAAAAAATAATTCTGAAAGTCAGAAAACAGTAATGGAGAAAAATCACACATTGATGTTATGTCAAAGAAAGGAAACAAACTTGAAGTACCTCAGAGGATATCACACAAGGTGTCCCCGCAATCTATCTGTGCCTGGGGCCCTCTTATATAGTCAAGACTCCAGAGTCTGGTCTAATGATGTGTGTGGTGTCACGTGTGACTGCAAACTATTTGAAAAAAAAAGTAAGCTGTCACGAGTCTGTGCTTTGGCTTTTAGCTGTCCATGTCTGTGAAACTATTATTATTGTTATGAAGAAAAAGTCACGTTAAATGTAATCTAATAGAAGCTTTGCATGTATAAAGGCTTCTTTAAAGTGTTTGTTTGTCTAACTGAAGACAGGGAGTATAAAAAGTGATGACTGTCAAGGCACCTCTGCAAATATTACTTTCGGAGTTACTTGATGGGGTTCTGCAGATGATTTCCACCAATAAAATGAATCATTCAAAAAGTCCTCATTGTGGATTTATATCTCCTCAGGCTCCTTTCTGCGAAACAATACATTTTATAGCTGTAGTGTATTGTTTAGCTGATAAAGAATACTTCAACATTTTGGAAGGAGCCTTTTTTCAATCTATAGCCAAGCATTTAGATGTGAAAATCAGCCCCAAGTTAATGCATGTTAACTCTAAGGGTAATCCCGTTTCATAGTTTAAGCATAAATAAAATCTAGAAATATAGATAACTTACCTCATGTAGTTTAAATTGAACAAAACCCATCTATCACCACCACTAAAACTCAAATCTGATACTGATTCCCTGTTTTATTTTCTAGATTGACCTTCTGTTTCAGGTCTTGTTTCCTCCCTGTGTGTATTGTGTATTAGAAATACGTTGACCTTATGTCTTCCTCATGTTATTAATGATCCATGTGTTGTGTTGTATTCCTTGTGTGTGTGTATATATATACTGTATATATACTCTTGTATTTCTTATATTCTATCGTGTATCCTGTTGTATTTAGTGGTTCTTGTTCCCTGTGTGTCCGGTGTAGTTTTACTTCTTGCCCTTGTGTGTCTCCCTCCAGCTTGATTACCTTTATAAGTTTCACCTGTGTCCTGTTGTCACACCTGTGTGCTTGATTGCCCTGTGTGTATCTAGTTTATCTGTGTTCACCTTTCTTTGTTGAAGCATTATGTCTTCTCCTGTGTTCCTGAGTGTTTTACTTTTGGACATTTTTGGATTTTGTTTATAGACTTCTTTCCCCCTATAAGTTTTGTTTCTTCTTTTGTCCTTTTGTCCTTTTGTTATTAAGCCTAATCTGCACATTGGTCCTCCTTCTAGTTTTTTACCCAAGTGAGGGACAAGTTAGCCATTACAACTCAACAAAAAAGGGCAAATTAAGATTATATCCATACTTAATAAAGTTATACTTTCATAGCTCTTCCATGATGGACATAGCATAAAACAATATAGTGAATAAAATCCAAAGACCTCATTCAATAAAAATAAAAAACTTCTAGATGCAGTTTTGTGTCAAATTAATTTTAAAATTCTTTAATTACTTGTTATTTTGGATTGACCTAGTCACACCAGAAAACACAACACTTTCCATCCATTTAAAATAGTTTATTTTCAAAGAGATATCATTTCAAGTCGATTTACAGTCTGCAGTGCCGAGGCTATTTTTCTTTAGCAGAGGACAGTGCTAGCATTGCATTTGAAAGAAACCGGCGAGTTTAAGGTCCAGAACTTATAACTCATAGCTAGATTTATCCTATAACATGTTTTTAGGAGTAAAAACTTCTGTTAAGGATTCATATCTGTGATTTACATTTTTTTTGTTGAGTGTTAATGCTCAAGTTAGCTAGCATCAATATTAGCCATGTCATGCTAGCTTAAAATAGCTATGAGAGGTTGTCCCTCTAGTAAGCGGTTCTAGTAGAAACAAATAATGAGACTTTATATTGGGATTGTTTTATTTCTAGTTTTTTATTTTCCTTTTTTGAAGGGAGCAGCTTTCTTACCAACGGTGAAAAATAAAATAAGCAATTGTTGAGAAAACACATGTGAAAATGCTGTTCATATTATACCCTGCCATGCAAGAGTTTTACAATGCTCAGATGCTTATAAAATTATATTCCTGGAGTTTTGAAAGATGGTGGTGAAAGAGAAGCAGCTAAATAGACTAATGCTTATGTTTCACTGTTGGTTTTTAGACATTTTCTGCCTAATGGAAAGAAAAGTGGACTCTATACACTGCAGATGGACATGCAACAGGTGAGCATCTGAGCATCTCTTCATCGCAGGCGAGTTCTGACACATCAACAAACAACAAAGAGTTAGTAATGAAGGTGTGACTCAGCTACCTGCTCTGGTAGTTTAGCTTTTGGTTGTTGTCATACACAAACAACCAATGTAGCAAGGGACTGTTTAAAAAGAGATCAGCCCAGGCTTCAATGAGGCTTTTGCAAGCAAAGTTTACGAAATCAAATCAAATCAAATCAAATCAGTACTTCAAATAAAATACTGTCTTTCAAATATGAGTAACAAAGTTTAAGTTTATACTAACATACTGATGAAAGTCACTTGGTTTGTGAGATAACTAGCTATCTTTAACATGCAAGCAAGTGGTTACAAAGGATTTGGGTGTTTGTCAAGGCCTGGTTGTGGTTACCAACCATGGCCTAAACATGTTCAGTATGCGCCATACTGTTGTGTCACTGATTTGATTTGATATGTAAATGTTCTGTTGTTTTTTTTAAATGAAAACTGTTACATTTAGATAACCAAAAATAGGGAACCATGTTTCTAAGCACAACTTACTATTCACAGAGTCCTGATCATACATCTGTGTACAGTAAACTGACCTTGTGTTAGACAGACATCACTGATAAATAGAAGAATTCAAGTCTACTATGAGTCTAGATTAAGCATTTAAAAGTATACAATGTAAACAGGCTTAAAAATGTACTACTATAAACTGTTGCTTTTTGCTTTAAGTGGATTTTTGCCCCTCTTTTTGACACAGCAGAAAGTAACGTTGCTATCAATAGGTCCACAAAAGCTCCCTTTAAGAAAACCTGCTGCCTTTGGTGCAAAATATGATTATTGTAGCTTTTGAATTACCCATAAAATTTGACCTCTTATGAGGCATGAAAAAGAGACAGTTGTGTGTGAAACAATACATTGGTTTCACGTTTTTCATAATGTAGGTATTGTAAAGTATTGCATATTCCCATTAGCCGCTCTGTTCATTTACATTACATACACTGTAGTATTTCTAAAGCAATGAGACATGAAATGGTTCATTTGAAATGCTGTAAAGTGCATGCATTACAGTTGTAAACACATACAAAATGTACATCTAATGCTAAACTTTTTCCAGAAATAAATTACTTTAAATGTTACTTGCAGATTTCATATTTCATCACTTAACTATGAGAATGAAAGCTTAATTTCTTCTCCAATCCTGCTTGTTTTAAGCTTCTTCATCAAAGTCTGCTTGATATCCTGGGTCTTGAAACAGTATATGATTGGATTGACAGCAGGAGGAAACAAACTGTAAAGCAATATCAGTAAAATACGCACATCTAAGCTGAAAGAAAAGCCAACAGTGTTAGCCACATAAACAAAACATCTTGGGAGGTAAAAAAGACATGTAATGAATATTTGAGGAGTACAAGTTGATATGGTTTTTTTGCGCCCAGCAGCATTGGACATTTTCAGAATCGTCCTGATTATTGAAGCATATGAAAACAAGATGAATGCAAGAGGAAGTAAAAGACAAAACATAGCCATACAGACACCAGTGACCTGTATAGTTCTCACATCCTCACCACATGCCTGTCTGGTTATAGAAATGTGGTCACAGTAACACTGAGCAATGACATTAGATTTACAGTAGGGTAAAGTGAGGGCCTGGAAAATAACGGTCACCATGAGTGACACAGGTATGAACCAAGCAAACCCACAGAGCACAGATATGGTGTTGTTTGTGATCAGGACGGGGTAGCGCAGAGGAATACATATAGCAACAAAGCGATCAAGAGCCATCACCAACAAGATGAAGGAAGTCACTGATCCTAAATAATGAACAAAGAACATCTGTGCAAAGCACCCATAAAAGGAAATAACACCATCACCAAACCAGTATTTAGATATGGTCTTTGGGAGAGTCACATTGCCAAATGTTAGGTCGTTCAGTGCCAGGTGACAAAACACCAGGTATGTTGGTTTCTGCAGGCTCTTCTCATAGGCTACAAATGCTAAAATGAAAATATTTCCTATTATGATAACAAGGTAGATGAAAAAGAGCAGAACTGATACGAATCCATAATACTGCGGTGAAAGTCCAGGGAATCCAAGAATTAAAAAGCTTCTCGTCCTTGTGACATTAGAGTAGATCATTATCCCCTGTTAAAAAGTACACCAGAAAGACAAAGCTCTGTAAGGCAAAACTCATTTTACACACTGCCAATAAACAAGTGTATACATTTTTAGTATCCTTATTGATAAAATATTTAAGATCAATCATTCTAAAGGATTAAGATGCCATGAAAAACACTTAAAACATGAGTTTATCTTAGTTTGGAGGTCTGCAGGGTTCCCTCTTTCATGAGATTGTACTTGAATACCTTTGAGTTCTTTTTCAGGAAAAAATTGCTCTTTAACACATTACTGAGGGTTCTGCAACAACTGATAGGAAGCTATCATATAAAGAAAATGATCAAATAGTTTCATAAATAATAATATAACAATTGCATTTATGTCAAACATTATTTGTAGTCCTTAATTTCCCTAAAAAGAATAATTTGGAGAGTAATTAAAAACTCATTTTGTTTTTTAACATCAGAAACAGCTATCTGGCAAACATATCACATACAAAGGCAATAGAGACAGACCCAACATTTTGATTCTCAAATGTTTCATTTAAAGTTGAAGTCTTTACCTCTCAGATGCAGGCTGGCATCTGAATGCTGAGTGCAGTACCAGGGTTAATATTTACTCTGTGTGATGAGGGCTGCATGATCTCCCAGGATCAAATTCTGAAATTAACCTTTGAAGTTCCAAAATATCATAGGAGTATCTCTCTTCACGTGATCAACTTTTTGACACCTAAGTTTGGGATCTATACAGGTCTCAGTGAAGTGGAAAGGCCTAGGCAAGATTGTTTGCTGCAGGTTTCCAAGTAACAATAAATACATAATAGTGCAGTATTTAACAGCATTTAGCAGAAAGAACTTGGCAGAAATGGAATATACTGTTTGTTAGTATGTTTACATTAGTGTATAAGTATCTGAATATTATAATAGTTTTGTTTTTCTTAACTTAGAATGAGACTTTTAAATCTACATAAGGAGTGGGCCCCCTTCCAATGAGGCTGCGATCTTGCTTCTACTCAGAATGAGGGGACTAGTAACATATGTGGTTTCTGTATTTAAGAATTTGCCGTGCAAAATTAACCAGTTGGGTAATGAATAGGAAAAAGAGGAGATTGGACGTTGTTAGTATTGCTCGAACTCTTTTGTTGAAATTTTTCCTTATAACCTTCTAAAACTGTTTCCTTAAATTCTTTAAAAAATGCTTCCTTAAGACCTTCGAAAAATGTTTTATTAGAACCTTCTAAAAATATTGAGTGACAACATTGCTATAACACTATGCCCTAATGTTCTTGAAACATGTACAGCTTCATTTTTATTTTGTTCCCAGAATGATCTCGGACAATAAAAATAATAATAATAAACTTTATTCAAGAGCATTTTTCAAAACACCCAAAGACACTTACAAATCATTGAAGCACACATTAAAAAAAACAAGAAAACAGTCAATATGGAGCTATTATTGTTGCAAAACTATTTCAGCATTGCTTTTTCAAGCAAAGTTTACCATATCAAATCAAGTCAGTATTTTGAATAAAATACTGTCTTTCAAATATGAGTAACAAAGTTTAGTTATCTAAAATATTGATGAAAGTCAGCTGGTTTGTGAGATAACTAGTTATCTTTAACATGCAAGCAAGTGGATAACAATGATTTGGGTGTTTGTCAAGGCCTGGTTGTGGTTACCAACCATGGCCATAAACATGTTCAGTATTGGCCATACTGTTGTGTCACTGATTTAATTTGATATGTAAATATTCTGTTACTATTTAATTTTTGTTCTTAAAGTGAAATCTGTTGCATTTAGATAACCAAAAATAGGGAACCATGTTTCTAAGCACAACTTACTATTCACAGAGTCCTGATCACACATCTGTGTACAGTAAACTGACCTTGTGTTACAGACATCACTGATAAATAGAATAATTCAAGTCTACTATGAGTCTAGATTAAGCATTTAAAAGAATACAATTTAAAAAGGCTTACAAATGTACTACTATAAACTGTTTATCTGGGGAGATGTTGCTTTTTGCTTTAAGTGGATTTTTGCCCCTCTTTTTGACACAGCAGAAAGTAATGTTGTTGTAAATAGGCCCACAAAAGCTCCCTTTAAGAAAACCTGCTGCCTTTGGTGCAAAATATGATTATTGTAGCTTTTGAATTACCCATAAAATTTGACCTCTTATGAGGCATGAAAAAGAGACAGTTGTGTGTGAAACAAGACATTGGTTTCACGTTTTTCATAATGTAGGTATTATAAAGTATTGCATATTCCCATTAGCCGCTCTGTTCATTTACATTACATACACTGTAGTATTTCTAAAGCAATGAGACATGAAATGGTTCATTTGAAATGCTGTAAAGTGCATGCATTACAGTTGTAAACACATACAAAATGTACATCTAATGCTAAACTTTTTCCAGAAATAAATTACTTTAAATGTTACTTGCAGATTTCATATTTCACCACTTAACTATGAGAATGAAAGCTTAATTTCTTCTCCAATCCTGCTTGTTTTAAGCTTCTTCGTCAAAGTCTGCTTGATATCCTGGGTCTTGAAACAGTATATGATTGGATTGACAGCAGGAGGAAACAAACTGTAAAGCAATATCAGTAAAATACGCACATCTAAGCTGAAAGAAAAGCCAGCAATGTTAGCCACATAAACAAAACATCTTGGGAGGTAAAAAAGACATGTAATGAACATTTGAGGAGTACAAGTTGATATGGTTTTTTTGCGCCCAGCAGCATTGGACATTTTCAGAATCGTCCTGATTATTGAAGCATATGAAAACAAGATGAATGCAAGAGGAAGTAAAAGACAAAACATGGCCATACAGACACCAGTGACCTGTATAGTTCTCACATCCTCACCACATGCCTGTCTGGTTATAGAAATGTGGTCACAGTAACACTGAGCAATGACATTCGATTTACAGTAGGGTAAAGTGAGGGCCTGGAAAATAACGGTCACCATGATAGACACAGGTATGAACCAAGCAAACCCACAGAGCACAGATATGGTGTTGTTTGTGATCAGGACGGGGTAGCGCAGAGGAATACATATAGCAACAAAGCGATCAAGAGCCATCACCAACAAGATGAAGGAAGTCACTGATCCTAAATAATGAACAAAGAACATCTGTGCAAAGCACCCATAAAAGGAAATAACACCATCACCAAACCAGTATTTAGATATGATCTTTGGGAGAGTTACATTGCCAAATGTTAGGTCGTTCAGTGCCAGGTGACAAAACACCAGGTATGTTGGTTTCTGCAGGCTCTTCTCATAGGCTACAAATGCTAAAATGAAAATATTTCCTATTATGATAACAAGGTAGATGAAAAAGAGCAGAACTGATACGAATCCATAATACTGTGGCGAAAGTCCAGGGAATCCAAGAATTAAAAAGCTTCTCGTCCTTGTGACATTAGAGTAGATCATTATCCCCTGTTAAAAAGTACACCAGAAAGACAAAGCTCTGTAAGGCAAAACTCATTTTACACACTGCCAATAAACAAGTGCATACATTTTTAGTATCCTTATTGATAAAATATTTAAGATCAATCATTCTAAAGGATTAAGATGCCATGAAAAACACTTAAAACATGAGTTTATCTTAGTTTGGAGGTCTGCAGGGTTCCCTCTTTCATGAGATTGTACTTGAATACCTTTGAGTTCTTTTTCAGGAAAAAATTGCCCTTTAACACATTACTGAGGGTTCTGCAACAACTGATAGGAAGCTATCATATAAAGAAAATGATCAAATAGTTTCATAAATAATAATATAACAATTGCATTTATGTCAAACATTATTTGTAGTCCTTAATTTCCCTAAAAAGAATAATTTGGAGAGTAATTAAAAACTCATTTTGTTTTTTAACATCAGAAACAGCTATCTGGCAAACATATCACATACAAAGGCAATAGAGACAGACCCAACATTTTGATTCTCAAATGTTTCATTTAAAGTTGAAGTCTTTACCTCTCAGATGCAGGCTGGCATCTGAATGCTGAGTGCAGTACCAGGGTTAATATTTACTCTGTGTGATGAGGGCTGCATGATCTCCCAGGATCAAATTCTGAAATTAACCTTTGAAGTTCCCAAATATCATAGGAGTATCTCTCTTCACGTGATCAACTTTTTGACACCTAAGTTTGGGATCTATACAGGTCTTAGTGAAGTGGAAAGGCCTAGGCATGATTGTTTGCTGCAGGTTTCCAAATAACAATAAATACATAATGGTGCAGTATTTAACAGCATTTAGCAGAAAGAACTTGGCAGAAATGGAATATACTGTTTGTTAGTATGTTTACATTAGTGTATAAGTATCTGAATAGTATAATAGTTTTGTTTTTCTTAACTTAGAATGAGACTTTTAAATCTACATAAGGAGTGGGCCCCCTTCCAATGAGGCTGCGATCTTGCTTCTACTCAGAATGAGGGGACTAGTAACATATGTGGTTTCCGTATTTAAGAATTTGCCGTGCAAAATTCACCAGTTGGGTAATGAATAGGAAAAAGAGGAGATTGGACGTTGTTAGTATTGCTCGAACTCTTTTGTTGAAATTTTTCCTTATAACCTTCTAAAAATGTTTCCTTAAATTCTTTAAAAAATGCTTCCTTAAGACCTTCGAAAAATGTTTTATTAGAACCTTCTAAAAATATTGAGTGACAACATTGCTATAACACTATGCCCTAATGTTCTTGAAACATGTACAGCTTCATTTTTATTTTGTTCCCAGAATGATCTCGGACAATAAAAATAATAATAATAAACTTTATTCAAGAGCATTTTTCAAAACACCCAAAGACACTTACAAATCATTGAAGCACACATTAAAAAAACAAGAAAACAGTCAATATGGAGCTATTATTGTTGCAAAACTATTTCAGCATTGCTTTTTCAAGCAAAGTTTACCAAATCAAATCAAGTCAGTATTTTGAATAAAATACTGTCTTTCAAATATGAGTAACAAAGTTTAGTTATCTAAAATATTGATGAAAGTCAGCTGGTTTGTGAGATAACTAGTTATCTTTAACATGCAAGCAAGTGGATAACAATGATTTGGGTGTTTGTCAAGGCCTGGTTGTGGTTACCAACCATGGCCATAAACATGTTCAGTATTGGCCATACTGTTGTGTCACTGATTTAATTTGATATGTAAATATTCTGTTACTATTTAATTTTTGTTCTTAAAGTGAAATCTGTTGCATTTAGATAACCAAAAATAGGGAACCATGTTTCTAAGCACAACTTACTATTCACAGAGTCCTGATCACACATCTGTGTACAGTAAACTGACCTTGTGTTAGACAGACATCACTGATAAATAGAAGAATTCAAGTCTACTATGAGTCTAGATTAAGCATTTAAAAGAATACAATTTAAAAAGGCTTACAAATGTACTACTATAAACTGTTTATCTGGGGAGATGTTGCTTTTTGCTTTAAGTGGATTTTTGCCCCTCTTTTTGACACAGCAGAAAGTAATGTTGTTGTAAATAGGCCCACAAAAGCTCCCTTTAAGAAACCTGCTGCCTTTGGTGCAAAATATGATTATTGTAGCTTTTGAATTACCCATAAAATTTGACCTCTTATGAGGCATGAAAAAGAGACAGTTGTGTGTGAAACAATACATTGGTTTCACGTTTTTCATAATGTAGGTATTATAAAGTATTGCATATTCCCATTAGCTGCTCTGTTCATTTACATTACATACACTGTAGTATTTCTAAAGCAATGAGACATGAAATGATTCATTTGAAATGCTGTAAAGTGCATGCATTACAGTTGTAAACACATACAAAATGTACATCTCATGCTTAACTTTTTCATAAATTAATTACTTTAAATGTTCCTTGCAAATTTCATATTTCACCAGTTCACTACTAGAATGAAAACTTGATTTCTACTCCAATCCTGCTTGTTTTAAGCTTCTTCATCAAAGTCTGCTTGATATCCTGGGTCTTGAAACAGTATATGATTGGATTGACAGCAGGAGGAAACAAACTGTAAAGCAATATCAGTAAAATACGCACATCTAAGCTGAAAGAAAAGCCAACAGTGTTAGCCACATAAACAAAACATCTTGGGAGGTAAAAAAGACATGTAATGAATATTTGAGGGGTGCAAGTTGATAAGGTTTTTTTGCGCCCAGCAGCATTGGACATTTTCAGAATCGTCCCGATTATTGAAGCATATGAAAACAAGATGAATGCAAGAGGAAGTAAAAGACAAAACATGGCCATACAGAGAGTATTGACCTGTATAGTTCTCACATCCTCTCCACATGCCTGGCTGGTTATAGAAATGTGGTCACAGTAGCACTGAGCAATGACATTCGATTTACAGTAGGGTAAAGTGAGGGCCTGGAAAAGAATGGTCACCATGAGAGACACAGGTATGAACCAAGCAAACCCACAGAGCACAGATATGGTGTTGTTTGTGATCAGGACGGGGTAGCGCAGAGGAATACATATAGCAACAAAGCGATCAAGAGCCATCACCAACAAGATGAAGGAAGTCACTGATCCTAAATAATGAACAAAGAACATCTGTGTAAAGCACCCATAAAAGGATATAACACCATCACCAAACCAGTATTTAGATATGATCTTTGGGAGAGTCACATTGCCAAATGTTAGGTCGTTCAGTGCCAGGTGACAAAACACCAGGTATGTTGGTTTCTGCAGGCTCTTCTCATAGGCTACAAATGCTAAAATGAAAATATTTCCTATTATGTAATAATAAGGTAGATGAAAAAGAGCAGAACTGATACAAATCCATAATACTGCGGTGAAAGTCCAGGGAATCCAAGAATTAAAAAGCTTCTCATCCTTGTGACATTAGAGTAGATCATTATCCCCTGTTAAAAAATACACCAGAAAGACAAAGCTCTGTAAGGCAAAACTCATTTTACACACTGCCAATAAACAAGTGTATACATTTTTAGTATCCTTATTGATAGAGTATTTAAGGTCAAACGTGCTGAAAGATTAGGATGCCATGAAAAACACTTAAAACAAGAGTTTATCTTAGTTTGGAGGTCTGCAGGGTTCCCTCTTTCATGAGATTGTACTTGAAATACCTTTGAGTTCTTTGTCAGGAAAAAATTGCCCTTTAACACATTACTGAGGGTTCTGCAACAACTGATAGGAAGCTATCATATACAGAAAATGATAAAATAGTATCATTAATTATAATATATCAATAGCATGTATGTCAAAAATGATTTGTAGTCCTTAATTTCCCTAAAAGAATAATTTGGAGAGTAATTAAAAACTCATTTTGTTTTTTAACATCAGAAACAGCTATCTGGCAAACATATCACATACAAAGGCAATAGAGACAGACCCAACATTTTGATTCTCAAATGTTTCATTTAAAGTTGAAGTCTTTACCTCTCAGATGCAGGCTGGCATCTGAATGCTGAGTGCAGTACCAGGGTTAATATTTACTCTGTGTGATGAGGGCTGCATGATCTCCCAGGATCAAATTCTGAAATTAACCTTTGAAGTTCCCAAATATCATAGGAGTATCCCTCTTCACGTGATCAACTTTTTGATATCTAAGTTTGGGATCTATACAGGTCTTAGTGAAGTGGAAAGGCCTAGGCATGATTGTTTGCTGCAGTTTTCCAAATAACAATAAATACATAATGGTGCAGTATTTAACAGCATTTAGCAGAAAGAACTTGGCAGAAATGAAATATACTGTTTGTTAGTATGTTTACATTAGTGTATAAGTATCTGAATAGTATAATAGTTTTGTTTTTCTTAACTTAGAATGAGACTTTTAAATCTACATAAGGAGTGGGCCCCCTTCCAATGAGGCTGCGATCTTGCTTCTACTCAGAATGAGGGGACTAGTAACATATGTGGTTTCCGTATTTAAGAATTTGCCGTGCAAAATTCACCAGTTGGGTAATGAATAGGAAAAAGAGGAGATTGGACGTTGTTAGTATTGCTCGAACTCTTTTGTTGAAATTTTTCCTTATAACCTTCTAAAACTGTTTCCTTAAATTCTTTAAAAAATGCTTCCTTAAGACCTTCGAAAAATGTTTTATTAGAACCTTCTAAAAATATTGAGTGACAACATTGCTATAACACTATGCCCTAATGTTCTTGAAACATGTACAGCTTCATTTTTATTTTGTTCCCAGAATGATCTCGGACAATAAAAATAATAATGATAAACTTTATTCAAGAGCATTTTTCAAAACACCCAAAGACACTTACAAATCATTGAAGCACACATTAAAAAAACAAGAAAACAAGAAAACAGTCAATATGGAGCTATTATTGTTGCAAAACTATTTCAGCATTGCTTTTTCAAGCAAAGTTTACCAAATCAAATCAAGTCAGTATTTTGAATAAAATACTGTCTTTCAAATATGAGTAACAAAGTTTAGTTATCTAAAATATTGATGAAAGTCAGCTGGTTTGTGAGATAACTAGTTATCTTTAACATGCAAGCAAGTGGATAACAATGATTTGGGTGTTTGTCAAGGCCTGGTTGTGGTTACCAACCATGGCCATAAACATGTTCAGTATTGGCCATACTGTTGTGTCACTGATTTAATTTGATATGTAAATATTCTGTTACTATTTAATTTTTGTTCTTAAAGTGAAATCTGTTGCATTTAGATAACCAAAAATAGGGAACCATGTTTCTAAGCACAACTTACTATTCACAGAGTCCTGATCACACATCTGTGTACAGTAAACTGACCTTGTGTTAGACAGACATCACTGATAAATAGAAGAATTCAAGTCTACTATGAGTCTAGATTAAGCATTTAAAAGAATACAATTTAAAAAGGCTTACAAATGTACTACTATAAACTGTTTATCTGGGGAGATGTTGCTTTTTGCTTTAAGTGGATTTTTGCCCCTCTTTTTGACACAGCAGAAAGTAATGTTGTTGTAAATAGGCCCACAAAAGCTCCCTTTAAGAAACCTGCTGCCTTTGGTGCAAAATATGATTATTGTAGCTTTTGAATTACCCATAAAATTTGACCTCTTATGAGGCATGAAAAAGAGACAGTTGTGTGTGAAACAATACATTGGTTTCACGTTTTTCATAATGTAGGTATTATAAAGTATTGCATATTCCCATTAGCTGCTCTGTTCATTTACATTACATACACTGTAGTATTTCTAAAGCAATGAGACATGAAATGATTCATTTGAAATGCTGTAAAGTGCATGCATTACAGTTGTAAACACATACAAAATGTACATCTCATGCTTAACTTTTTCATAAATTAATTACTTTAAATGTTCCTTGCAAATTTCGTATTTCACCAGTTCACTACTAGAATGAAAACTTGATTTCTACTCCAATCCTGCTTGTTTTAAGCTTCTTCATCAAAGTCTGCTTGATATCCTGGGTCTTGAAACAGTATATGATTGGATTGACAGCAGGAGGAAACAAACTGTAAAGCAATATCAGTAAAATACGCACATCTAAGCTGAAAGAAAAGCCAACAGTGTTAGCCACATAAACAAAACATCTTGGGAGGTAAAAAGACATGTAATGAATATTTGAGGGGTGCAAGTTGATAAGGTTTTTTTGCGCCCAGCAGCATTGGACATTTTCAGAATCGTCCCGATTATTGAAGCATATGAAAACAAGATGAATGCAAGAGGAAGTAAAAGACAAAACATGGCCATACAGAGAGTATTGACCTGTATAGTTCTCACATCCTCTCCACATGCCTGGCTGGTTATAGAAATGTGGTCACAGTAGCACTGAGCAATGACATTCGATTTACAGTAGGGTAAAGTGAGGGCCTGGAAAAGAATGGTCACCATGAGAGACACAGGTATGAACCAAGCAAACCCACAGAGCACAGATATGGTGTTGTTTGTGATCAGGACGGGGTAGCGCAGAGGAATACATATAGCAACAAAGCGATCAAGAGCCATCACCAACAAGATGAAGGAAGTCACTGATCCTAAATAATGAACAAAGAACATCTGTGCAAAGCACCCATAAAAGGAAATAACACCATCACCAAACCAGTATTTAGATATGATCTTTGGGAGAGTCACATTGCCAAATGTTAGGTCGTTCAGTGCCAGGTGACAAAACACCAGGTATGTTGGTTTCTGCAGGCTCTTCTCATAGGCTACAAATGCTAAAATGAAAATATTTCCTATTGTAATAATTAGGTAGATGAAAAAGAGCAGAACTGATACAAATCCATAATACTGCGGTGAAAGTCCAGGGAATCCAAGAATTAAAAAGCTTCTCATCCTTGTGACATTAGAGTAGATCATTATCCCCTGTTAAAAAATACACCAGAAAGACAAAGCTCTGTAAGGCAAAACTCATTTTACACACTGCCAATAAACAAGTGTATACATTTTTAGTATCCTTATTGATAGAGTATTTAAGGTCAAACGTGCTGAAAGATTAGGATGCCATGAAAAACACTTAAAACAAGAGTTTATCTTAGTTTGGAGGTCTGCAGGGTTCCCTCTTTCATGAGATTGTACTTGAAATACCTTTGAGTTCTTTGTCAGAAAAAAATTGCTCTTTAACACATTACTGAGGGTTCTGCAACAACTGATAGGAAGCTATCATACACAGAAAATGATCAAATAGTATCATTAATAATAATATATCAATTGCATTTATGTCAAACATTATTTGTAGTCCTTAATTTCCCTAAAAAGAATAATTTGGAGAGTAATTAAAAACTCATTTTGTTTTTTAACATCAGAAACAGCTATCTGGCAAACATATCACATACAAAGGCAATAGAGACAGACCCAAAATTTTGATTCTCAAATGTTTCATTTAAAGTTGAAGTCTTTACCTCTCAGATGCAGGCTGGCATCTGAATGCTGAGTGCAGTACCAGGGTTAATATTTACTCTGTGATGAGGACTACATGATCTCCCAGGATCAAATTGTCAAATTAACCTTTGAAGTTCCCAAATATCATAGGAGTATCTCTCTTCACGTGATCAACTTTTTGACACCTAAGTTTGGGATCTATACAGGTCTTAGTGAAGTGGAAAAGGCCTAGACATGATTGTTTGCTGCAGGTTTCCAGATACATAATGGTGCAGTATTTAACAGCATTTAGCAGAAATAACTTAGTAGAAATGAAATATACTGTTTGTTAGTATGTTTACATTAGTGTATAAGTATCTGAATATTATAACAGTTTTGTTTTTCTTAACTTAGAATGAGACTTTTAAATCTACATAAGGAGTGGGCCCCCTTCCAATGAGGCCGCGATCTTGCATCACCATGTTTCTGCTCAGAATGAAGAGACTATATGTGGTTTCTGTATTTAAGAATTTGCAGTGCAAAAAACTTATCATGCATCATAGGAGCTTCTTGTCTTTCAGAGCAGGGGTTCCCAAAGTGTGGGTCGGGACCAGCTCTACGATTAAGGATACATCCAAATTAACAATCTTATCAGATAATTAAGTTGCACTTTTATTTCCCTAGAAGATAAAAAAAAAAGACTCATACAAGTGAATTGATAAGAATTTTAATTCATTCATTTGGTTATAAAAAAATACAACATTTAGGTATGAAGTACATCTGTAGTTTTAAATCTGAGACACATCACCATGAAAGCTTATAATTCTACATAAATCTGTAGGGTCAATGAGAGCTAATTGGGTCAGCTGTTTCCTGTAACATTTTAGTAATAACATAAAGGATGATTGTTTATATAAAAATAGCATTGATTTCCTCTGTCATTACATTCTAATATCTCACGTAGACAGCATTTTGCCTCAATCTAAGAAGTGACACATTTCAAAATGACATGAGCAACATTGGGGCATGTTTGACTTTCTTTTAACTTGCAGTCATTACTTTTTATAAAATCTGCCACTCCTAAGTATGAGAAGTTCATTTAGAATACAAACACCTTCACTAATGAATCTGCTAATTAGTGACTAACAGAAGAGATTTGTGCTTTTCGTGAAGCAGTCCTCCTGTGGAATTTCTTCCAAAAGCTTTCTTTCATGTCTTTAGCTCTTAAGCAGTATATAATTGGATTAATCATAGGAGGACAAAGGCTGTACACCGTGATGATAACTACTGCGATATCACGTCTGAGCTCTATGCCAACAGTGGTGGCAAAATACACAACACATCTGGGTAGGTAATAGAGTGAGATCACCATCAGCTGAGGGGTACAAGTAGACAGAGACTTCCGGCGGCCTTCTAAATCTGCTATCTTAAGTACAGTTATCATTATGGAGGAATACGAGAAAATGATGAACCCCAGAGGTACCAGTAAAGTCACCATTGCCATCCCGAAAGCAAGGATAGCGTAAGGAGTCCTGTCAGTGCATGTCAGCGTTGTTATACTGTAGTGATCACAGAAGCAGTGGTGGATTACATTTGAGGCGCAGTAAGGAAGAGGATATGCACGGATAACTATCACTACAGGGCCTATCTTAGCAAATAGCCATGCACTAATACTGAGAATATGGATGGTGGAGTTTTTGAGAATAGCAGGATATCTGAGAGGATAGCAGATAGCTAAATATCTATCTAAAGCCATCAGGAAGAGAATGTAAGAATTCACTGTGCCGAAATAGTGAACAAAGTACATTTGAACAAAACAACCAGTGAATGAAATAGTCTCTGACTGAAACCAGTATATACTGATGGCCTTTGGTAAAGCAGTGGTGCTAAAGAGCATATCACAAACACACAGATTGAGGATGATGTAATATATCGGTTTATGGAGGCTGCGGTCTGTTGCAAACAGAAAAATAATTGTTGCATTGCCTGTCACAGTGAAGAAATAAACAAAGAACATCACAGCTGAGGCAATGCCTTCATACTCTGGAGAAAGCCCAGGGAATCCGGTGAGGAAAAATTCAGTCACAACGCTATGGTTTCCCTCTGACATGATGGAGCTCAGGGGAAGTGATAGAAAACAGCAGATAAATCACCTGAACATCATACCAAACACTGAAACAAATGTGATACTCACTCTCTGCCTTTGGACTGTAAATAATTTAAAAGCACTTCCTTATCCAAATAAATAAAACAAATTGTGATTAACTCTCATTACGAGGTTCAAGATTGATACATATCTTAATCAGACTTTACCTTCTCAAACAGTGAGACAGCTTTCTGTGCTGGTTCACCTGCTGAGTCCCCTCTTAAGAAGACTTCTCAAAGTCTGTCTTGTGGTTCAACCCCTTCATCATTCTCTGGAGATAACTGACAGTCTGTCAATGAATCCATCTAAGCCTTCCCAATGACATCATTCCTTATACATAAGAAATCCATAGATAAAGACACAACTTTACTGTTGTTTATCTAGATATCAAGATCAACAATAGTCCAGTAAAACCACTCAGGTTATTAGTTGTGTGTTACTATTTGATTCCAACATTAAAACTCTGAATTTTGCCTGTTTTTACAAAATGTCTTTTTCTGTCTGAATTGGTATCTCACTTCATGGACAATAAATTAGTAATTTATTATCAATTAATCAGAGGTGACACTGAACAGACTAGGCAATGTGAAGACTTCTAATCTCACGGTTGCTAAACAGAGGAACTACTAATTTAATAATGCTAATGGATGCTAATAATAAACCCACAGGAGTTCACTGAAACCTGAGCAAGATCCCAGGGTGAGAATAAATTGATACTAGGGAAAGAGTGTGGCGTCCACAGGGTCTAATGGGGGTCTCTCAGCACAAAGCATGTGAAAAGGTGAGAAGATAGATTTTCAGCAACACTAGTACACTGTATGATTGGTGGTGAATGTGGTATTAAAGGTGACCTATCATGCAAAATTGACTTTTTAATGGTTCTCTACCTTAAATACGCATCCCTGGCATGTCTACAAACCCCCTGAAAATGAAGAAAATCCATTCTGCCCCTGTTCTGATTTCTCCACCTTTCTGTAAATGTGTGCTGAAACGAGCCGCTTCAGTTTTCAGTGTTTTTCATATGTCATAACCAAGCGGCAACCTCCGGTCTAAAAATATGAGTCAATGCGGAAGTCTGAATAGCTAATTTCTCGACGTCCTCTCACTGTAAAGGGGCTGAATTTTTTTCTAATTCGGCAATTTCAAAGATATTGAGATTACCAGTCTTTCAATGAGAGGCACAGCTGCCTGTGGGAACACTGCAGCGGTTGGCTAGGAGGCTAAAAGCCCGCCTCTTTACGTCACACTGGCTCGACAGAAGCAATATGGCTGCCGCAGCCGATTGGTCTCAAAACAGCTCTTCAGAAACAGATGGGTGACGTCACGGATACTACGTCCATATTTTTCACAGTCTATGGTCATAACAACATCCGGCCTGTAACGGAAGTCAGAGCGCGGAGCTTGTTCAGCCCATAGACTGTATAAAATACAACTCAACCCCTCCTCCATTTTTCATTACCTGCACACGTGTGCTAACAAGGAGCTTAGGAGGGAGGCATGCTAGTTGTAGGCTGTCTTAATAAACACAAAGGTCGGTTTTACTCCCCACATCTGCAGATTTGAAGATCTAGTGGATGATTTTTATGCGTCATGGAAAAGTGCTAGCGCTAGTTAGCATAGCCACATAGCTACATGTTGTAGCTGTAGCTGTGTACCAAGACACACGTCGACATACTGACAAATAAAACAACAAGAAACACAGAATCTGTTACCAATCGTTCAGAAAGGTCCTGCTGCCTTTCTGGTAGAGGTCGGTTTTACTCCCCACGTCTGCAGATTTGAAGATCTAGTGGATGATTTTTATTTATCATGGATAAGTGCTAGCGCTAGTTAGCATAGCCACGTAGCTACATGTTTGTCGCTGTGTACCAAGACACACGTCGACATACTGATAAATAAAACAACAAGAGACACAGAATCAGTGACCAATCGTTCAGAAGGGTCCTGCTGCAGGCGCCTCTCCGTCAGGATCAGATTCTGGATCACATTCAGAGGGTTGAAGTAACGCAGGTCTGTGAGCAGCCGTGTATATTCAGCCAACATGTAAACATTAGATCAACGTGCTGGACAGCTGAGGCCGCATCCACTTCCTGAGGGGGCATGTTCAGAGAGCTCCTTCTCATTTAAAGGCACGGACACAGAAAACAGCCTGTTCTGAGCAGGGCTGAAAAAGAGGGGTTTACAGGCAGACCAAAATCTGATTTCAAAGTGTTTTTTTGAGGATAAAGACATGTTTTGGGGACCTCTTAGACCAATATATTTTCATGAAAAAGAGCGTAATATATCACCTTTAAGAAAAAGAGTTGTGATTGTTAAGGCTGTGTGGTGGGAGATTTTCATTAATTTTGATACACTTGATCAATAGGGAGATTATTTTATAAAATCATTCATGATTGAAGTATTACCTATAAGACTGTATACTCCATTTAAATAGTCTATTTTAATGTTAAGACACCATCGCAGTGCGGTAAAGGAGTTCTGCTTTCACTGTCTTTGAATTTTTCAATTTAACCCTACAACTGCAAATTATGATTTCTGAATGTGTGATTTTTACACACGGTGAAATGGCATTAAAGAAGCACACCAGATAGACTTGTAGACAAACGGTGATAGCCTCACATACACTCAGACACGAACAAATGTTTTTTTCATCCAGCTGGCTCAGACGTTCACAGCAACCGTTTTCACCGTCTCTTTTACTACCTCCATTACCTGCTGAGTGGCAAAACGACGTCGCTCCCTACCTCCATGACATACTTTGATGGAAAAGTAACAGTCCTGTCTTGACCATGCCAAGTAAAAAGGGCTAATGTGGAGGATTCTCAGGAAGGTCAGAATCAGTACAGCCCTTACCAGCATGTACAAAAAAGCTGGCACTGTGATTGGAACCATGGTTGGACTCACTGGAGGCTGTGGTGGAGAGATGCACACAGAATAAGCTAGAGGCCATTCTAATTTACACAGATCATCCACTTCACAACTTCTTTGTGGACCAGAGAAACAGCGGCAGTGGACAGTTCATCTCTCTGCGCTGCAGGACTGAGAGAAACAGAAAATTGTTCATCCCTGCAGCCATTAGGCTTCATAACTCTCTAGCCAATGGGGGATGAGCTGACAGACACCTGAATTACTTGTTTTATATGATTTTTATATATCTGCCAGACACCTGACTTTCCTCCTTTGGGGATGAATAAAGTACATTCTATTCTATTCTACAACAATTCTGTTGCCAGCGAGGCTTTAGGACTTGCATACTGCTGGGGCACAGACTGCATCACACATGTCATGGTATGAGAGTTTTCTCTGTGCATTAACAGAACTCATGTTAGACTTTTACCTTGGTCTAATGCTACTATGGACACACAAAATATACTCAGTGGTCAATGTCTTTACTTTTATTGAAGGGTCATAGTTAAGGCTGTGCTATACTGCATTACAACACCATGACTGTTTGATGTACAGTCACAATGAGGCGACCAGAAACGGCTTGCCACCAAATTTAGCTTGCTTAAAAATCTCTAAAATGTATGAAACTTAACTTTGTCTGAACAACATATTTAAGAAATGGTGTTCCCAAAAAGAGTAAGAAGAAACTTTTCCCTGAAAAGAAGGGACGTGTGAAAAAGTCTTTGGGATATCTGGAGAAAGTCCTGCTGTTCTTTTGAACCAACATTACATAAGACTGTTTTGAAATGAGAATTCACCAAGGAATAAAAACACACAGAGGTCTTCACTCATAGATGCACAATTTAATCACACACCTGAGACGGTTACTGACATGAGACCGTTAGTAGCGTCCTCTTGGAACTCATTTGTGAGTTTCCTTCTAAGTATCATCTTAAAAAAACACGTCGCTCACCAAACTTTTTCTATGGTAAACTCTTGAGCCGAACACAATATTAATTGATTGTAAATTACCTTTACAGGAGGCATTTACGTGATATTTCTTGAGTTGGGGGGTTTAATATGTTAGTTAAAAAATATTTTAATGCATATGTGATCAGTCGTTTAGTTAAAAAAATATAGATTGGATGACCTTCATGAATACACTCCCTCCCACTCCCTCTGCTCAACCTCTGCTGGACTATCAACAATTCCACCCTCACGCCTCAGTACCATGAGTGCCCGAGCCTTCAACTGCTCAGCACCCAGACTCTGGAACTCCCTCCCCCCACACATAAGACAGTCAGACTCCATAACATCATTCAAATCCCAACTCAAAACTCACCTGTTCAAACTGGCATATTCACTCTAACTGGACTGCACTTCACTAGTTTTTATTTTTTATTTATTACTTTTTTTTTGTTTTTATGATGTTTCAATGATGAATGTTTTTATTATGTGTAAGGTGACCTTGGGTGATCTGAAAGGTGCCCAAAATAAAATGTGTTATTATAATTATTATTATTACATGGTAGTCGACTGGATTTTCTAAATTGTCTGTTACTGTTTGCAAAAAGCAGAATGATTTGACTGTTATCACAATTTTTCCTCAGAAAGACTTACAACTGTTCAAGACTTTTGTCAAGACCCTTCAGTCAGAATCATACATGTCAATGAGAAACAGTTATTAGTATATACATCCAATGATTACTGAGGGCCAGCAGGTCAGGACTGTAGACTTTAAGGAACGGAGTGATCTAGTGGCTTTTTTTTTCTACGTCTTTGGTGTTGGATATGGCTCTTTTCTGGGATACTGAGTGCCATGTACGCTACTCAAAGTGATGACAAGCCTGACACAACCTTCACAGACCAGCTCTTGGCTCTCCAGTATCTTCCTTGGCACCTGTCTATAAGCTCCAAGTCTGAGCTCTTTTGCTTTCCTTCAAGCTTTCTCCATCTTTACATCTCATGATACAGTGAGTTGAAGTATGGGTAGATGCTTTGATGGGTCAGACCACAATACAGAGTCAGGCCTCATCATTGTCTGAGATTTGAAGAGGAAACCACAGCTGCTTACCAGGGTCTGCTTCATTCCATGAGATTCAAGAATAGCTCTATTCTGTAGGCTGTGTCTGGTTAATATTACTGAAGCAATGTTTAGCCAGCACAAACAGGTGGACATTCACCTGCAGGGAGGACAGAGGCTGGTAATGCTAGCTCTGCTAATGTTAGCTACACTCTGCAGACCAATTTGACATTTTGTACCCACAGATTCTCTAATCCCATTTTGCTCAATGCCGGCTGTTTTTTCTTATGGCCCTTTTCCACCGGCCCGTCTTAGCCCTACTCTTCTCAACTTGACTCGACTCTACTCGGTTTGTGTTGTGTTTCCACGGGCACGGTACCTCGTGTCAGATACCAGCTTTTCGTACCTGCTGTGCTCTGGTTCCAAGCGAGCTGAGCCGATACTGAAGAGTCATGAGCGCGACGCCCAACACAGGAATCAAACCCGCCATTTTTAAAAAACCACATCAGTACTCATTTGCTCTTCTTTTGCTTTCCTCTCTCACTAGGCCTGCGACAAAAAAGCCACAGACCGAGCAGCAAGTACACCATTTCCTCCATGTCCTCCATTGTTTGTGATTGTTGTTTGTGTTGTGTTCAAAATGACATGAACGCAGTCTTGCGCAGCTGTGTTTATGACAACCCCGCCCACTGTGAGTCGGTACTGGGGCTGGTGGAAAAGAAACCCAAACCGAGTAGATGAGTCGAGGAGAGCCGAGTAGAGTCGAGTAGGGCTGGAACTGTGTAGTGGAAAAGGGCCGTAAGATGGCTATAGTCACAACTCCAATCAAACAATTGAAGAAGTTGCCTTGAAGCATCCTGATCATTTTACATTAACTTCCTAAATGTGAAAAAAAGTTGCCAAAGTGGAAAGTGAGAAAAATCGCTGCTATTGCAGCAGTTTATTTATACATTGCTTATTTATTTTCAGACTAAAAACTCGGGACAAGTGTGATGGCAGATTTTACCTTTTTAATAGACTAACATTTATTTTGTTTTGGCTCAATTTGAGAATTGTGAAGCTCACCTTGGAGTTCTTTTTGATTCTACATCAAACTTGAGGAGATTTTTTTAAAAAAATGCAAGATAATCAGCCTGACTGAAATCCAAAGCTATGACACTCACTGATTGTGTTTGTCTTACTCACTTGTCAGTCAATGTATGTAATGTTCCAAAACAAAACAGTAGCTGCTTATGACATCCCGTCACTAAACCCTCTGAGGTTCATTACCAGAGCTAAGTGCTGAGGAGAAATCACTCCTGAGAGCCGAGAGGGACACAACTTTCCTTCAACACTGTGTAAACAACAGAGTCATTAATCTAATGAGCTGAGCTCATGAAAGAAACAGTAACCAAGTGCTGGTAACCAAAACACAGGGATTGTCATGCATCACTTGGTTACAAAGTTCAGAGGGAGAGGAGATTTTCTGATGGATGCTCACAGTGATGTAATCACATCCTGATAAACACCATGAACATTGAATCTAAATCAGTTCTGTTTCCCAGTTGAGAGTAAAAAGCATTTTGAATGCCGTACATCAGTTTGGTTCTGGTTCTGTTTGCTTGACTTGGTTCTGGTTCTGTTAGCTTGAGATTGGTTCTGGTTCTGTTTGCTTGAGTTTGGTTATAGTTCTGTTTGCTTGAGTTTGGTTCTGGTTCTGTTTGCCTGAGTTTGGTTCTGGTTCTGTTAGCTTGAGATTGGTTCTAGTTCTGTTTGCTTGAGTTTGGTTCTGGTTCTGTTTGCTTGAGTTGGTTCTGGTTCTGTTTGCTTGAGTTTGGTTCTGGTTCTGTTTTTTGTTAAATTGTGCAATAAAAAAGTTTGATTATAATACTAAACAAAAGTAAGAATGGGTTTGTAACAGAATAAATGTACAAAATCGGGCAGTTATAAGGCTTTCATTAAAACACTACGTAAAAGGGATTTCAACACACAAACCATTAGTTTTTGCAAAGTTAAGGTAAAATATACGGCTACAAAAGATCCTAAATTAAGAGCCGTTCAGGAGTCAAAAGGGGAACCGAGTCAAAAGAGCCGGCTCTCTGAAAAGAGCCGAACTTCCCATCACTACAGCAGGGGAGGGGAAAAACATATAGAGACTCTCTGCATGGGAGTCCTACCAACATTATACTCTGCATCTACACATAATACACGCTCTGTCAGAGCTATACAAAATGAGCAGCAGAAGTAAACAGTTTATATTTAGGTCTTTCAAATATACATAAAAAAAAGCTTTAAAATGAATTTTAATAAAAAAAACAAGTGAGTTATCCTCATTGAACCATGATCTGTGGGGATTTAAGAACACCATTGCCCTAAATATTGATTTAAATGGTTAGTAATGGAGTTAATAATGAGATTAAAAATTGTTTATTGGGATTTTTTTTAGTTCTGACACTTCTGGATAATTGAACATGCCCCGGGTCAAGTTGACCCATGAACATTATTGCTGTCCCTAAGAAACGAACATAACAGGAGGGTTAAAGGTCTATGAAGAGTATATTTTACCTTTATGACAGATAACAGTTTGTGGACTGATAATAAAACCTTTGTTTCTTTCAGTAATTGTTTATATTTGCATAACTATCACTTTCATTGTTCTCTTCCATGCTTTTGTGTTGCTTTATTGAGTATATATATATTATTTGTTTAATAATTATTCACAGTACACTTTAAAGTTTTTAACGGATAATTAAACTTTTTGCAGAAACAGAATTGAAAGCAGGAACAATAATTGACCAGCACTGTTTTAAGGATCATAACATAAAGCATCAACTTGACTCTAATAGCAGTCCTGAACTGATTATTCTTTCATTAAACCTTATTCGTCTTTTACAAGAAAATGCTTTGAACCAATAATGAACACATGATTCATTAATAGTTCATTCAAATGGTCACTAACACGAAGGCCCTGCAGTAATGTTTCATCCAGTGTCACTCAAATCAGGCCCATTCATTCATACATTTCCAGATGACTTTTTTCTCTCCTGTATAAATATCTGTAGTGTTGCTGTTGATAGTCAAATAGAGACCATGATTATGTCTGTTATAATCAAGAACTGAAATACTAGAGTGTACAGTCATGGCCAAAAGTTTTGAGAATGACACAACTATTAATTTTCACAAAGTCTGCTGTTTCAGTTTTTATAATGGCAATTTGCATATACTCCAGAATGTTATGAGGAGTGATCAGCTCAACTGCAATTAATTGCAAAGTCCCTCTTTGCCTTGAAAATGAACTTTATCACCAAAAACACATTTCCACTGCATTTCAGCCCTGCCACAAAAGGACCAGCTAACATAATTTCAATGACACACAGGTGTCACACACATTAACACAGGTGTGGGTGTTGATGAGGACAAGGCTGGCGATCAATCTGTCATGATTGAGTGACTGGACACTTTAAAAGGAAGATGGTGCATGACACCATTGTTCCTCATCTGTTAGCCATGGTTACCTGCAAGGAAACACGTGCAGCCATCATTGCATTGCACAAAAAGGGCCTAACAGGGAAGTTTATAGCAGCCAGTAAGATTGAACCTCAGTCAACCGTCTATCGAATTATCAAGAACTTCAAGGAGAGAGGTTCAATTGTTGCCAAACAGGCTCCAGGGCGCCCAAGAAAGTCCAGCAAGCGCCAGGACCGTCTCCTGAAGGTGTTACAGCTGCGGGATCGGGCCACCACCAGTGCAGAGCTTGCTCAGGAATGGCAGCAGGCAGGTGTGAGTGCATCTGCACGCACAGTGAGGCCAAGACTTTTGGAGGAAGGCCTGGTGTCAAGGAGGGCAGCAAAGAAGCCACTTCTCTCCAGTAAAAACATCAGGGACAGACTGATATTCTGCAGAAGGTACAGGGACTGGACTGCTGAGGACTGGGGTAAAGTCATGTTCTCTGATGAATCCCCTTTCCGATTGTTTGGGGCATCTGGAGGAAGGCTTGTTCGGAGAAGACGAGGTCAGAGCTACCATCAGTCCTGTCTCTTGCCAACAGTGAAGCATCCTGAGACCATTCATGTGTGGGGTTGCTTTTCGGTCAAGGGAGTGGGCTCTCTCACAATCTTCATGATGGAGCACCTTGCCATAAAGCAAAAGTCAGAACAAAATGGCTCGGGGAACAAAACATTAAGATTTTGGGCCCTTGGCCAGGAAACTCCCCAGATCTTAATTCCATTGAGAACTTGTGGTCAATCCTCAAGAGGCGGGTGGACAATCAAAAACCCACAAATTCTGACAAACTCCAAGCATTGATTATGCAAGAATGGACTGCCATCAGTCAGGATTTGGTCCAAAAGTTGATTGACAGCATGCCAGGGAGAATTGCAGAGGTCTTGAAAAAGAAGGGTCAACACTGCAAATATTGACTTATTGCATGAATTCTGTGTAATTCTCAATAAAAGCTTTTGATACTTATGAAATGCTTCTAATGGTATTTCATATACCATAGAAACATCTGACAAAAACACCTAAAAACCCTGAAGCAGCAGACTTTGTGAAAATGTAATATTTGTGTCATTCTCAAAACTTTTGGCCATGACTGTAGATTGTAGAGTAAGGTGTAATATCACATTGCACCACAGTGTGGCGACATGGTGTGTACATGCTCATGGACCTTTACAAGAATTCAAAGGTTTTAAATGGGTAAATTGAATTTTTTGAAAATGTATTGATGCTATTCATGATGTATGAAGTCATATTCAAATTGATTTTACAATGGAGAAATGATTGCTTTACTTTTAAATATGCGTCTATTTTCACATTGAGGATGCTCTCAATGAAGATGGGCATTCTTTTTTTTAATCTTTTAACTTAAAACAAAAGAGGGTATTAATACTTATAATGCCAGTCCATTCATGAAAGATTACTTTTGGGTTAAACTGCAAGTAAACTCTCTCACAGAACGGTCTGAGTTATACAGAGGCCTGCTTGTTAAATTTAAAGGAAGATATGAGTCTTATTGATCTATCAGCTTTATTGCCTATGTTAATAAATACAATTAATGGACTATTTTTCTCCCTTTACATCTGCTTTTGTGTGAATACACTGAGCTCCTAAAATAAAAATGTATTCAGAAATATATTCAGAAGAGAACGTCAACAAAGAGAAACAATGATAAGATGATTTATCCTCATCATTTCAGCAGGAGCCATCAAATTAACAGCACAGGTTTAATTTGATGTTACAGTAATATCTTCTGCCGAGGTAAAAATTCCTTTCCATGTTTTTCATCCTTAAGATCTCTAGGATTATTCTTTTCATGCCTCATTTTAATGCCTGGTCCACTCCGACTACCCTTAGGTAAATGTCTCCTTTTTGAGTTTTGACTTCCATGAGAACTGACCCTTTAAAACAACCTCAAAAGACACAAGAGGGCAGCAGATCTCTCAAACCGAAAAATGTTCATGCAGCATGACAGGAGCATCCTGTGCTTTCTTCTGCCTTGCTGGTATGACTGAAGTTCATTGTGTACTGTTGGCACCCTCTGCTGTGTTAAAGTTGTTAATGCACTGTTATATGAAGGAGGGTTTTTCATGTGATATGAAGGTTTGTGGAAAACTGACACCACCTAGGTTATAGACTGAATCAGATCATGAAATCCTTTCTTCAGTAAGTTTAACATCTTCTGTCCGATACATGAATATCAGGTTGTAGGAAGACTTATCTTTTCTTTTGCATGTTAGACACATTTATCAACGCCTCTTTTCAAACACTGACAGTCACTAAACTTTGTGAGAGTTTCAAATTTAAACACGGTAAATCAAGTCATATCAGTTTTATTGAAGTTACATCCAGGCATTATTCATAGTAGAGAAGGGCTAGACTTTACTTTCTGAAACATTCTTTCTGCATTCTGAAATCATTTACATACATCATTTATTAGAATTATGTATATTTATGTACGTATTTACATACATTTACACTTTGATTGGACTCTAGATTCACATGTAAAGCTGCAAATATATTACATGAAGTAAAAAGAATAAAAACAATTTTAAAAAACATTAAAAATGTACAACAGCTGCCTGATTTTGAGTTCAACCGATCACAATATGCACCTCTTGATTGAATGAGAGAAAATCCCCGTTTTGAAGCATCAGCTGCAGACAGAGCTCTAAACCCTTTCTCTGAAGCACATGACTTGAAAACACAGTGGACATAGTTTTAACAGCTCAAGAGGAAACATAAAATGTAGTGGTTGTAGAGCAATTCAAAACTTAGGTGCTTAAAAATTGGAGGTGAATTTTGAGTGTGATCGTGTGATAATTATATAAAATTGGTCAAAGAATAGTCTTCTGAGTACTTACTAGTTACCACATGTATCATTTAAAAATAGGAAAGGGACATTTGCTTTTGGTGACTGGAAAATGAGTTAGAAACAAAGAATGTGAACATGAAGTAGCAGGAAAAACAACATTTTCTGATGAAAAACTTTAGTCTTTCTGTACAAAGAAACCATTAATATATCAAGATGGGAGGATTTTGTTCTTGAAGAAGTGCATAATTTTTTCTCTGATTTCTTTGGTTCTCAGTCCATAGATGATTGGATTCAAAGTTGGAGGAAAAATCAATGTGGACATCCCTAAAAACCTCCTCAAGTGTGGTGAAATGCTTCCTAACCTGTATGATATGATGGTGAAGAGACCCAGACACTCCAGTAGGAGGAAAACAGTCAGGTGTGTAGCACACGTCTGCAGAGCTTTAGCTTTTGTGTCTGAACGATTGGACCTGAAACATGCAATGAGGATCTGCAGATATGTGTACAGAATCATCCCGTTAGCTATCACCTGTGAGACTGCCACTACAACCAGCCCGTAGATGTTGTTGATGGTCGTGTTGGCACAGACCAGAGACAGCAGACTGGGGTTGTCACAGTAGGGCTGTGTGAGTTCAGATCGACAGCGAGGGAGACGTAAAAGCAGAATAAAAAGCACACCCATGGTGACTAAATTACTCGCCCACACAAATGTGATCAGTCTCATGATGTGAGCATTAGTCATTACTGTGTTGTATTTCAGAGGACAGCATATGGCTATGTAACGATCATACGCCATGGCAGTCAGAGTGAACACCGACCCTCCTGCATAGATGTGGATAAAAAAAGCCTGAGCCACACAGGTGGAGTATTGCATCGTCCTGCTGTCTGTCAGTATCTCCTTAATGATCTGTGGGAAGAAAGCTGACGCCCCAATCAGGTCATGGACCGGGAGGTTCAGCAGGATCAGATTCATGGGGTGGTGCAGAGATTTGTTCAGTATGATGGTGAGGATCAGGATGAGGTTACAGAAAAGGATGATCATGTAGCTCAGAGTTGCAAAGAGGAAAGCAGGAAAGACAACTTCAGAGGAGAAATTGTAGCTGTTCAACACCAAAACTGAGGAGGTGTTGTACACGTTCATTTTCATCTCTAAAAAAGCTGAAAAAGAATCAAAAATGTCTTCATGGAATACAAAAGCATTTCAAACAAAGCTTCTTTTTAGCAAGGAAGTGAGAGGATAAAATACAGAATGCAAATGCATGATGAAAAAACTATAGAAATCACATTTGAATTTAAATTCAAGACAGAACTTACCAAATTAAAGCCTAATTCCTCCACACAACTTCACTTTGTGTACACGTATCTTTACTCCACACACACTTTATCACAAAGTGTACTAATAGAAATAGCAGGTTTTAGAGTTCTGGATTATCAGTCTGACCAAAACTTCAGGAATAAAATGCACTAAGAGGAAAAACAGAACAGGAAATGCATTTACATACAAGCCAAAAATATATTGCACAAACAAGGAGAAACAAAGCCACAAACCAGTCAAAGACTAACTGGGAAGACGTTCAGAGGGTTCTGCAGCTTTATAGGAGTGACCCTAGTGATCAGTGATGTGATAGTGATGTTCAATCAGGTAGCTCCCAGGAGAATAATAGTTCATGTTGATCATCATTTTGTTTTGACAATGACTAAAAGACTGGCTCACAAGGGGATTTGGAATAACATAGAATATGTTCTTCAACCCACCACCAGCCTTACACTGACATGGACAAAGTTTAATCACGGTATTGAAGAATTTTGAATCAGTTTGTTATTATCAGGGCAAATAATCCAAACTTGACTTTACTGTACTGTCTGAAGTAGTCAGGAGCTGCATAGACCGACTCATTGCAGGAGAGGTAATGCTTTACATATTGTGTGTTTCACTCTAAGCTACACCTTAAAGGTACAGTGTGTAGAAAAGGGATAATAATTGTATGCAACTGTCAGATTCCAGACTGAAACACTCTGGTGGCTTCTGTGATTTATGATAATTATGATCATACACTACTTAAAACATATTTATAAATATTACATTCCATTTCTACAAAATCTGTTCTTCCAAATGCCGTTAAATCCTACACACTGCACCTTTGAGAAACATTAGTAGTACTTATTAATGTCTGAAATTAAAAATGCACTCATTTTGAAAACATAACAGATGTAGATGACTCACATATTTATTATAAGAAATGCTCAATGTGATATCTTTGCAATAAAATCAATCAATTATTTAGACTGTATTTGTTATAGCACTTTTTATTCAACATTAATGTAACACAAAGTGCTGCAGAGAATCAGGTAAAGCAATATAAATAATGTGATACCCCTCACTCCTCAATGCATGCATTAGGTAAAAAATATATATATGTTAGAGCAACATCTATCATTAAATAATAATATGAAAACAATAGATGTAGTATAAAAGAGTTAAAACTCAAGGTAGGGGGCTATGGTAGCGGTTATGGGGTACACTCCATATACAGGGGCTGTAAGTCCTCATTGCACCTGTTGCAGGCTTGACTCCTGGCCACAACCCTGTGCTGCATATTATCCCTCACACTCTACTCCACACATTCATTGTCTCTCTTTGGCCGTCCCATCTAATAAAAGCAGAAATACCCCCAAAATATTTTGAATAAAAAAACCCAAACTTAAAATGGTAAAATAAAAAAACAATGAAATAAAGAGAAAAATAAGAGAATACAAATCTTAAATGTAATCCAGAGAAAAATTTATTATAAAATCAACATAAACCAGCACTTAGTGCTTTATTGATTTAAATGATGGATCAGTAAAGTATATTGAATTAAGTTTTATTGAGCAAGTTCAGGGCAAGAAGCTCAAAATCTGGTGACTGCAAACTTATGTGATTCTGCATCCTCTTCTTATGGGACATGTACCTGGTTGAGAAGTGCTGTAGAGAGAGCAGGGAACCCAAAAGCCAGGGCATCAGTGTGTGTTCACATATTGGAGAACAGCAGAGAGGAAGAGAGACAGAGAGATGACATTCGAGGATGTTTGCCTAACACCCACTTTGACACCTGTTGTGCTCATAGTTGCAGAAAGCTTGAATTGTACCCATTTCCTTTGGGTCAGCTCCTCAGTGCAGAGAATATACGCAGAAGACCAAATGAGAACTGATGCCAGAGGATGGCACATTTTCAAAGTTGTACAGTTGAACAATTGAGGTTGGACCCAGCAGAGTTCTGAACAGACTCAGTTATGGTGTGTACAGTATAAAACCTTGTCTTGAAGAGAGAGGTGTCTTGTCATAGATGTGTTCGCTTGTATCAGAACATGTCATGAAAAAGGAGAGCTGCTGAGAGGTCATAAAAGTGCCAAAATTTAAACACAAAGCACTCTGACATGAAGTTCCAACTTTTTAACAGTGATTTATGTATTTTCATGTTTTTACACTGGTCTAACACTCTTTTAGCAGATAACTTAAAAGTATTTAAAAGTGCTCAGATATTCTTAAACCTGCAAAAGTGACCACATAGTCCTGCCGTGAAAAATCATCAAAAAAGTGATTAAGGTTGTGAAATTGTTTTGATCTGAATCAAACTCCTTTCTTTTTACAGAGTTTATTTATATATCTGTATGTTTATTCGGTTCAATCTTTAATCCCTGTTCATAATTAAAGCACAGAAAATGTCTCAGCAACGTCAGACATGCTACTGACTTTGATGAGATTCTGTTGTTAAAGACACTGATGAAGATAATTATATGCAAACTGATGCATTACTTAACATTCTTAGTTTATTTCAACATCTGTTCGACATTGCTCATATTTAAGAAAATATTGCAGCAAACAATTTTTTTATACATTTTCATCATATACAATTTATTCATTTATAAGTTAAAGTTTATTTAATTGTTAAGGATATCAAACATATCCTCCAAAAGTTCCCTTGAACAACAAGTATAGGTACAAATTAAAAAAACATAGTACATTCAAACATCAGAATATATTCACTCTTTTTATTTCTTGTAAAGTCAGATAAAGATCCATATTTTAATTGTCTTTTATTTACAGCAGTCACTATATGAATGGAATAACCTTAAATGATTTGTCCACCTTGGGGTTAAAATACAAAAACAGTCCCACATTCATTTAAGTTTATGTTTATTAAGGATATATTTTTTATCATGTATTAAGAGAAGCTGAAATAATCATATGATCTTTTTTAAAGTTTGGTGATGCTGTTGAGAACACTTTGATTTAAATGTGGACTTGAGGTGTGACAACAATTACAAAATATGTAATCACACATCAGGTCGTCACAACAACAAATGTGAAAGGATTAAATCATTCATCATGAACTGAACCTATTTAGACATTTGAAAATTAACAGTAAATGTTCTTACAATAACTTAAAATGTTATATCCTACAGTAATAACTAAAAAGGCTTTGTTGCTCCTATGTTTCTTCTTAGGAGCATTTTAATGCTCTCTTTGAGTTCTGCTGTTTTCAGTCCGTAAATAATCGGGTCGAAAAATGGGGGAAAAACTAAAACTGACACACCGAGAGCCCTTCTCATGAAAGGTGACACACTATCGATGCGGTGAGCAATGAGAGTCACGAAAGTATTGATTTCTAGGATTAAACAAACCACTAAATGCGTGCCACATGTCTGAATGGCTTTCCTCCTGGCGTCAGGTTGACTGTTCATAACACATGTACGCAGAATCTGTCCATAAGTGTACAATATTACCACTAGTGGCCCGCCTTGGATTATGGCTATGGTGAATAATCCAAAGTAGTTGTTTACTCTGGTGTCCCCACAGACCAGCTTTAAGAGAGACGGGTTGTTACAGTACAAATCTACAATATGAGTCCTGCAGAGTTTAAAGCGTGAGAGCATTGCAATGAGTGTGCCCATCAATGACAGATTAAGTAACCAAATTATTACAAGGATTTTGATCAGGTTATTTGGACTCATGATGGTGTTATACCTTAAAGGACAACATATAGCGATGTATCTGTCATAAGCCATGGCAGTCAGGATTAATAAGTTCCCTGTACCGTACACATGAATGAGGAAAGCCTGTATGACACATGCAGGGTGTGAGATGAGTCTGTTCTGTGTCACGATGCTGAGCATAATATGAGGGAAGAACGCTGTAGCACCCACCATGTCACTGATGGGCAGGTTAAGGAGCAGGATAAACATGGGCTTCTGAAGCTTTTTACTATGAACTATAGCCAATAATACCAACAAGTTACATAACATAATAAACAGGTATGTTAAAGTCCCAAGCAGAAAAGCAGGATACATAGATACATTAGATAAACCCAGTGATTCCAGTGTGAGTAACACTACAGAAGATGCATTTGTGGACATAATTCTACACTATTCTGATGTTGTTACTGGAGCTTCTTCTGTAAATCTATGAAGGGAAAATGTCCAGCTGTAAAATAGAAAAACATACATTTGATCTCTTACAACAAATGGTGTGGAATAATTCACTTCCCTTCTGCCTGTAGTATCTCACCTGTGATCATGTCCTGTACTCACCTGCAGTGGGATATGTCAGGAGATATACAGACCCTGCCTTTTTATTGGCATGAAGGCAAATGGGTGGACACGTACATCACCCACTGGAGTACGGTTTACAGGACATGACTGACACAATGTAGCTGGGAAGACTTGTGTGATGTAATGCTTTTTGAATAGGATGATTATGTTTACTGCAAAAAAACATAAAACTACCATTTTGAAAAGAGAGAATTAATGCTGAACTTACATTCAGTAAACCATTTGTGATTTCATATTGTAGAGTCAGTTTCACAGAGCGGCTAAAGACAACAAAATAATGAGTATACAACAGAGTGAAGCAAATGTACAGATTATAATTATGAGACATTGTTTGTAATGATTGATTTGTGAAATGTCATGACCTAACGATTCATAAATATTGGATCTCAGTTTCTGCTCAAGTAAGCTATCATTCAAGAATTAATATATACTCCAAAATAGGCAATTATAAGGGGAGTTCTTGATTCACCGGACATAGACTGTTAAGAGTTCCCCCTGGTGACAAGGTGTAGTACTAGGCCAGACATTAGACCAGCTGGCAGTATTTTGACTTCACTGTTTTACAATGAAAGAACACCATCCATATTTATATCAAAATCAAAGATTCCTCATTAAAGGTGTTTTTTCTTTTAGTTCCTTACTCAATTCCGTATTATCCACCAATTAAAGAATGACAAGCTGCTCTATTTAAACATGCAAACGCAAGTTACTGCTTAATGAACAGTTAACTTGTAATTCCTTGTTTGTTCTTTTGCACCCATCATAGTGAGAAGTCCCTTTGGTACCCTGCCCCGATACAATACATCCATTGCCTTTACCACTTATCCACCCTGAACAATTCTCCGGCCTATTACAGGCTCTTAGCCAGTTTATTTACCTAAAATGTAACCAATCCTTTTCCATCAGAGATCATCCACTCTCAATCTACGTATCTTTAACACTAGCTAAATTAAAGTCTGATGCTGACCTATACATGAATCAAAAAGGCCTCTCGATGAGGCATTCAGATAACTGATTAAATACTATTTTTTTGATCAGAGCTTTGTATATTCAGGAAGCCCAAACCCATCAGACTCGGTCAGATCAAGTTAAGTATCATCTGGTTATCAGGACCAGTCTGATCAATGATATAAATATTGCTTAGCAGTAGAGTTTTTGCTAGGAGTTTATCAGGAATAAGTAAAAACTAAATCAGTCAGTGTCCTATTCATTCTGTTTATGATCATAACACCAGACAGTACAATGCACAGTGACCCAAATGACTTTAATGACAGGACAGACATAGTATGAAACTTATTATGTTGAATAAATGATCCAGTGAGGGATTCAAGACTTTAACCTCTTTCGCTGTGATATGAGGAGGTGTGAGCGGTCAGGAGAAGAAGCAGAATTGTGCTTCACCATCTTGTCTGCAGCTTATACTTTTATTTTTCTTGCCTCAGCTCATTCTCTAAATACGAAATCATACTTGACTATATGTAAAGAGTTTCCATCACAGCAGAAAAAGAAAATAAATTCTCAACGGAAGCTTTTTTACTCATAAAAATCAAAGTTTTTTATATCTTGAAATAAGATCTAGACATGTAAGGTCAGTGTAACTGATATTAAGTGTAATGCAAGATTTGTATTAGCAATGAAAGAAATGCATTCGGTAAGATTTGAGTTTTTCACTGTGATTGGACTCTGATGAGAAAAAAATACTTCATATTGTTATTTTGCACCTTTTAACATTTAATAATCAATAAGTTACTCAACAACATGAAATGTATGTTTCAAGATATTTTGACTTTATTAATACACCCCATGGCAAACATCAACACACTTTCAAATATTAACCTCCAGCTGCAGAATGTGCTGATCCTCATTTTCAAAGATGCAGAGTAACAACTTTAAGTATCATCTCAAAAGATATAAAATAACAAACATTACAAGTTAGGAGAAAACAGTTTCAAAATTAATTAATCTCAGTTCATTGACGAAACATTATGAAATAAATCATACATATCATAAAAATCATAAATCATACATATTATGAAAAATGTGAAATGTTAGAAATATGAGTTTCATTTTAAAAGAAAGAAAATATATTAAAATGAGGCTGCAAAGTCAAAAGTATAGGTAAAAATAATTAATATCAAATATGAAAAGGACGATTCATGTAAACCACTGCAGCAGGTCATGTAAGCCAATGCTGCACAGTTTTAAAAAGGTGTATTACTTGTAAGACTATTTGAAGTGTGCAGCTATATCCCTATATGCAACTACTGTATAAACCTATCTCTATAAAGAACTGGGTGCATACTGCATAAAAAACACAAAATAAAAGATAAGAATAGAAACAGGTTCTTGTCAGAGTTGGGGGTGACATGTAAAGTCAACATTCACAACTGAATTTTATGACTACAGTATTTACAGGCAACAAGTCACTATCAAAAGTTGAAGGGGCCTGGCTGTGCTGAGCTTTATTTGATGCTTGTATTGTAACAGAAGTTTCAGTCACAGCTCCCTAATGCTGTTTATTTTCTGTCTGCATGTCATGTACAAGTTTAAGCTCATGTACTTGTTATTGTTTCAACATTATCCTCCACAATTCACACTCTCTTGAGATGGCACACACTGCCATGATGGTGAGAACAGTAAAAAGAGACAGTTCATGCCCTTCCTGCCTCGTGTTTGATTTATACAGACACTCTGCTCTTTCTTAAGACTGTCAGTAAAGTGTTTCGTATCTCACTTGTGTAAAGCCCATAAACAATCGGATTCAGAAGTGGAGGCACGAGAAAAATCAGCATGCCCATTATCTTCTGCAGGTCAGCTGAGACATTTTTAAACCTGTGAGATATAATAGTAAAAGTTCCCACAATCTGAAAAATGATGATGATGACTAACTGAGCCACACACGTGTTGACAGCTTTCGCCTTTGTTTCAGACCTCCGTGAAAGCACACAGGTGATCAGAATCTTCACATAGGAGAACGCCTGAACAGACACACTAACCACCTGCATGACGGCCGTGTTAAACAAACCTATGATGTTATTAACAGTCGTGTTTCCACATGTGAGCTTCAGCAGAGAGGGGTTATCACAGAACACATTCATTATAACAGACCGACACCTGGGAAGTCTGGTCTGCAGAGAGAACAGTGACACAATCAGGATAAAGTCAAGACCCCAAACTAGAGACACGATTAAGATGACCACTCTGGGGGTCATGATGGAGGTGTAGCGTAGCGGCAAACAGATGGCTGCATAACGATCAAACGACATGGCTGCAAGAATGAACAGAATACCTCCACTGTACATGTGCAGCAGAAAAGCTTGTAAGACACAGAGAGGATAGTAAACATTGTTCGTCTCAGTAACAATGTCTGACAGAACTTTAGGAAGCATCGCAGTTATTCCTATTAGATCATTGAGGGGAAGGCTGAACAGGATGAAATACATGGGCTTGTGAAGGTTCTTCTTCACAATGATCAGAGTCAACAAAGTCAGGTTGCAGAAAGCAGCAAAAATATAAATTGCAATGCCAAGAAAAAAGATGGGATACTTCCCTCCAGGTGGGATGATAAAAGGATCCATGGTCAACTCAGATCTAAAATCAAACGATTCATTTTCCATTTTTACAAAGATAGAGAAGAACAGCAGTGGTGCAGTGTCATTATACGAGAGTGCATCAAAGTGTACAGCAGTTGTAAGTTATGGATTTAACAGCAGAGTAGAAGCAAGGCAGTGCTGCATGAAATATGAAGAACTGCAGTGACCCTGCCTATTTATTGACACCACAACCAGAACCTCAACCTGGTGGTTACATCAGCAAGGGCTTCTGGGATTGCCCATGACTTACTTAAGATTCTGATATCTTAAGATGAGTATTATCTGGACAAACTTCTTAACTCCCCTGATAAGAAAAGCTCAAGTTTGTTTGTCCACTCATAGACTAGAATAATAGTGCTAATAAAATAGAGACTGATGACAACGAATGATTAGAAACTTCACATCAATATTTTTAAAGCAACACATAACCAAAAGTGTGTTCTCAAACTACTTAACTTCAAATAGAAGTAACCTAAGGAATGTATTTTATCGTCTGGTGTCTGGTGTTAGTTTAAAAGGCTGCACTGATTATCCTCGCCTCATTGATAGAATATAACAAGATGAGCATCATAAATGACAGCATCATGAGAAATAACAGGCTCAGAAAGTAAAACGAAGATCCAAATGATCTTGAATGAAATAGGATACATAAGTTGGACATGCACAAAGGTATTTACAGATAGTGGTGGTAGTAGTAGGTGTGTTAGAGAGAGCTGTGTTGATGCCCTGCTGAATGTCTCATACAAAGACAAAATATCCATGATCAATTGAAAAACATGCCAACATTTTTTTAGTGCAATATGATGGTTATGATGCACTAAAGGTTTGTTTGATTTGACGAGGATCTGGGCTGTCAGGTCAACAAAGCTTGGATTTTTATTCCTGTGTCTTTTATCCAAACAGGTAAACAGTGAGGTGAGGTTTCATTTTATGTTGTAATGTTTGGTACAAATGTTGGTGACACCTCATAGTGATAACATTTGTTTCACATTACAAGTAAAGGCCCCTAGGAGGCATTGTTTAAAGCTTTTTCTCAAATGTAATATTTACTGAATGTATCAATGACAGAACATGATGGGACAGTTGATGATAAGAGGCTGGGCATCATGTATTTAAAGATTTACTTCACTTTAGTCGGTAAACTCAAAGATTGATGTTTGAGACTGGTCAACCAACAAGGCCAATTTTAAGCCTACAGTATTTCTGTCTCAGGACAAAACTCTTACTCCAATTGAATCAAAAGTCCTCTTTTAAAATTCCTCTTACTTTGAAAAGTTTGTATTGAGATTAAAGAGGAATTATCTTTATGAGAGGATAGGAAACAGGAGAGAGATGAAACCAGGAGAAAGAGAGGGGGGTGACGCGCAGAAAAAGGGGCACCAGATTTGGATCGCACCCAGGCCGCCCACTTAAAGTCTATAGCCTCTCTCCATGGGGGGCCAAACATAACCATTACGGTAAACCTGCGCCCCATTTTTACCATATTTTACCTACCCTAACTTTTCAAATCAGGCCAACAGTAATATTTTATGTAACTAAATAGACCACAAACCATCAGGGTTACATCAGACAGCAGCCTCATTACTCTGTCAAAACACATTTATTAATGAGCCCCTCTGAGATTCAAGTAAACAGTGTGTTATTAACTGTTTCACTTTGTAATTAATCCCCCGACAATCAGTGAGCCTCCGGTCGATAATGACACTCCTTGTTTAATAAATCCTCAGAGACGCTGTTACGTGTGACGCAGCAAAACATGTGACAACCTGTAAACATTTGAATCCTAGTCTAAAATGATTAAATGTTTGTATATGTAAACCACTCTATCAGATGAAATCTACAGATTATGTTAAAGTCACACAACGTGCCAGAATCCTCCACTCTGCTTCCAAAGTCCCACAACATAAAACTTGCTTTGTGTCATTTTTTCACACAATCATCTGCAGTGTGAAATTAAAGGAGTTCACATCTGAGATGATGATGTCCAGTTTCCAAATCAATCATAAGAGGCAAAACTTGTCATAATTGTGCGATTATCTCTTTTCGGTTTTACTTTTCAGTCTCAGAAGACATAAATCTTAATTGAAATAGAGCACTGAAGTGGTCACATCGGGCCTTTGGGAGCTTAAGGACGTACACTGAGAACACAGAAGGGTTGTAAGGACATTAGGACATCAGGAGAAAGTAATCATCTCACCCTAGAGAAGTGGACACCATGGACTCATACACTGCTCTGATAATTGATTCGACCCTCTCAATGCTTCTGGGGCCTCTGTAATGGATATTTCACACACTTTGTGTTCACACAGGTGACCTGTCAGTCTACTTCTTTAGATCCACTCTGTTAGTCCACATACTGATGTTTCCTTGGGCAAGAAACTGGACCCTGAGATGTTCTCAGTGGCATAGACAGCCATATGTGAATGGCATTGGTTACAATTTTTAATTTTTAACATCACAGCCTCTACTGTCATTGTGTGAAAGTAGCCTGAATGAGTGAGTGTGACATGTAGGGTCACACCTAGTTTATTTTGACTTGCAGACATATCAAGACTGTGTGATGCCTCACTACTCAGGTTTTGATTCTTTTCAGAATTTCTGCTTTTTAATGTGCATAAAAAAACCTTTTCTCTTGTGTTTAACTTTTAATTTAAAATTCAGTTTATTGTTTTTGTTTTTATTATGTTCAGGGGGGGGGGGGGGGGGGGTTGCCTTTATTGATAGGGCAGCTTGAGTGGATGCGAAATGTGGTGAGAGAGTAGGGGGTGACATCCAAATGATAAAGTATTTAGATAAGTAGAGAGAGAGGGATTTTGGACACAAAATTAGCTGTGATGATATCTGACCTTTGACCTCAGGGACCTTTTCAAACACAACTTGCCTGTTACACTTCAACATGTATTGCATGTAACATGAATGTATTACTAAAAAAAAGAGTATTACCCTGGTCGTACAATACCCTGGAGCTCTAACGGGGAGGGCACCATCAAATGTTCCTCACCTGAAGATAAAAGAGATGAAGATTTGGCTGCTGATGAGGGATATCGGTCATTGCTCATAAGGTGGAGACATCTGGGAGAACAAGTGTAATATAGGTTTTTTTCATCGTACAGCACTGTAAATATGCCTGATTGTAGGTTTTGTTGAGCATTTACTGATTCTATGCCACTTTAAGGTGCATGACCATCATCTGTGCATGTGTGTGCTTAATTTAATCTGCACAGTATATCTTTCACACCATTTCAGTATTTGTACAGGAGAAGAAGTCAAAATTCACCAGTCATAAAAAGTAAGTACTGTCACTACATAGAAAATACATAATGTACTGATGTATTTGTTTTATTCTGATGATTTATGATTCTTCTTTTTTCCTCTTCTAGTATTTTTTTTTATCCGGTTGAGCAATGAAAAGCAACATGACTGTATCAGGTGAAATCCTAGAGATCCAAGGCTTCAGCATATCTCCAGAGTTCACATACCCTCTCTTTTTCTTACTGCTGTTCGTCTACTTCTCTCTGCTTTTTTCCAACATCGGAGTCCTTGTGCTGATCATCACTGAGAAGAGTTTGCACCAGCCGATGTATATACTCTTCTGCAACCTGTCTGTCAATGATCTGATCGGTAACACGGTCCTGCTGCCTCAGCTGATGGCTCACATCATTTCAACAGAACGCTTTGTCACCTACAGACAGTGTGCAATTCAAGCATTTTTTAGCCACACGTTTGGGTCTGCCTCACATATGATCCTTGTCATCATGGCGATAGACAGATATGTTGCAATATGTCACCCTTTAAGGTACAGCTCAATTATGACCACTAAAACTGTGATTGGGCTGTCTGCAACAGCATGGGGGGTGTCATTAATCCTCGTATCTGTGCTGATCGGTCTCACAGTGAGGCTGTCTCGCTGTAGATCACTCATACAAAACGCTTATTGTGATAATGCATCACTGTTCAAACTCTCCTGTGATGATGTGTCAATCAATAATATCTACGGACTGTTTTTCACTGTGCTGCTGTTTAGCTGCTCGATGGGAGGCATAATTGTCACTTACTTTAGGATAGCTCTCGTCTGCTGGATCAGTAAAAACAAAGAGCTGAATAACAGAGCGCTGCAAACATGTGCCAGCCACCTGGTTCTGTATCTCATAATGCTGTGGTCAGGCTCTTTAACAATCATACTGCACCGTTTCCCAGATTACCCAGACCTGAGGAAGATTGCATATATTTTGTTCCACGTGGTCCCGGCTAATTTAAACCCAGTTATTTATGGGATGCAAACAAGATCTTTACGGACTAAAATATTTCAATTACTGGAAAGAAAGGTGACTTCAACCTAACTCCTTATGTCAGCTGTTAATGCTTTATTGAAGGCTTGAACATAGAGATGTACAAATGTAATGTGTATCCCTTGTTACACCTGCTCTTGAGCTTGTCTTTACCTGGAACACAAATGTTTTACACAGAGGTGCTTTTTTAAGTTCAAACAACTTTACTTTTTATCTTCAAGTTGCAATTCCTTCAGTGAACTTTTATACACCAGTTTATTTGACATATCCTGTGGAGACAGTAGATTACATTTTAGTTTCCCCAGCCCCTCTTCTGAGCTAAATCCCAGTAACAAGCCCTCTATCAACATCTTATGTCTCAGTGCAGAACAGCATCAAGTTCACACATCTTGTGTTCAAAATCACAAACATCTCAAGTTACATTTACCTTGCATGAAACTGTTTATTTAATATTAAGCATCATAATCTGTAACAATACCCAAGAAACACAAGATCCCTGGTACTAAAACTCCAAATGTGAATTTTACAGCTTAAAAAGAACCCAAATTAATGGATTATTCATAATAAACTTTTTATATGACCTTTTTATTGAGGCCAGATGTGCATTTTATATTCGACTTCCTTCCTACCTGTGACGGAACTGACTGCCTGCTCTGTGTATTTAGTAGTGAGTACTACAAATCTACAAGATTTAATTAAATATATTTCTGAATAAGCAGAAATCTTCTAATATTCCCAAAATGTAGTCAGTGCTTTTCCTTAGTGTGTGCTGTACTGAGGATGCTTTAAGTCACGTAGGCCTGAACCATTTTGATAGTCTCTATAAAAAGTAAATCCTGGGTCTCAACAGCTTTTCTTTCCTTTTCAACCTGGTTTAATTCTGGATAAAAAGCAATTCCCAGAGTCTCCAAACTAGACAGTACAAATTTCTGTGCTACCTTATTTTTGTAGATCAAAACACAATCCTGGTCGGGAAGCTTTTCATTTCCTTGTGGCTCAGATTAAGGCTCCATTTCACAACATAAAGACCAGGGATAATACACTTTACAAGCAGTTTCTTGTGGTGATGCAGGGGATTAAATAGATAATCCATGTGATTTACAACAAGATCATTTTTTCTCATGTCATGGTTTATGTACACAATCTCTTCTGGTCATGTTTGTTATTACATTCGTGATTTTGTGCAATAGAGTGATTCTGTCTATGATCTACTAATGTAGATGAATGTAAAAATATGTATACTGGTGTATTTTGTTAATGAAATAATACATAATGATCAAACTGTAGAGACACTGTATCTAGAACCCCCAAAATATTTCTGGGAGAGTCCGAACTCTCACTCTTTTTCTATGTTTGTTTTATTACTCTCTTTTTGTGATGTACCAGAAAATATTACATATATTTTTAAGATTTTGACAAGTGTTGGTTACAGATAAAGACATTATGTAAAGCTACAATGTTTGGTGTATTTATTTCAGTTTTTGAGTTGCTTCTCTGAATCCCTTTACTTCATTTGAGGTAAAAAGACAAACATGCTGCTGTACAGAATTAATGATTCTTTTATTCTCACAAATAAACATATTCATTTGAAAATAGACTACCTGGTTCATGGCAGAGATTTGTGACATTCACTCGGACCAAAATAAGGGGCTGTGAGTTTTCAATAGCAAAACAAAACCTGCAAACCAGAAGTGTATCAAGGATCTTATTCTACATTAAAGATAGGACCACAGTCATTGTCTCCATAACGTCCATTTTCAACAAGGTCAGAGTTAATAAAATGTCTGGATATAAAAAGAGCCATTTAATAATCTGTTATTAGATGGCTTTTCCCATGATGAGCAGACTCATGAAAAACACCATAATGAAAAATAACCACATGAAGAAGCGGTCTAACACTTTGGCTACTTTCTTCCACTCGCCTGTCCGTTTCTGCGTGGCCCTCTGGTCTCTGTAACAGTTCGCTATGTACTCAATGTTTCTCAGCAGCTGCCTGTCATTGCATAAAACCTCTCTTTCTTTTCTCTCCCCACCACTCACTCCACCTTTCCTGCATCTCCTCTGACCGTCTGAGTCTGCACAGTCCATGCTCATGTAGACGCCGTTCTTCCAAGAGCTGTAGTTGTTGGTGGGGTTCCTCCCTATTGAGCCCCGCGGACTCATCATCTGGTCCATGTCTTCCCTCTCTTCTGACATCTCATGTCCTCTCTCCATTTTGAAGACACAGTCGTCTCTGCCGGCTCCTACCTGCCCGTTCATGGTGCAGTTGTTGTTCTTCACAGGTGGAGGCTCCTGTTTTTCTGGCTGTGGCGACATGCAGTTCTCCCCAACTTCGTAAACAAAACACATTCTGGCCATGTGCTGCAGGATGAGCGTCTTGGCCCACTTGGGAACAGGTTTGGCATCTGGGCCACAGTGGTGTATGTTCATGATGAAGATGGTCAGAGCAGTGGAGGCTGTGATCATGGTCATGGTTGCAATGTAATACTTACCTGTTGAAGACATAAAAGAGACAAGGATATCAATAAAGAGCTGTCCCACAAATATTGAGGTTTGACCCCATTTAAGGTATTTTAAGCTGCACTGATTTCACATTTGCCATGCTTTATTCTCACAATCACCTGACAGAGTATGCTTCTAATTTGGTAACCTATTAGATTAGAGTCAGTCAACGCAGCTGATACGGACGTACTGGACTCCAGCGGCAACAGCTTCTACTACTCGTCATCACTATCACCTCTCTCTCTTACTCTCCTCTATCCTCTTTCAAGACCCAACTCGGTTGAGGCTTGATGGCTGTCTAACATGAGTCTGGTTCTGCCTGAGGTTTTTGCCTGTTAAAAGGAAGTTTTTCCTCGCCACTGTAACTAGCTAAATACTGCGATGTGCAATGCTCATGATGAATTAAGGTGGGGTAAGATTGAGTCTTATCCTGTCTTGAAGTTGGGTCTCTGTTCATTATTTGACATAGAGTGGTGTAGACCTCCTATGTTTGAAAAAGCGTCTTGAGATAACGTTTGTTGGGATTTGGCGCTATACAAATAAAGATTGATTGATTGATATTGAGACCAGTCAATATATCTTCCATTGCGGGGAGAAATAGTTTCACATTTACAGGAGCTGTATGTAACAGAGAAAGCAACCAAACTGGAACTCCTGAAAAATACAGATGCTTAAGCATTAATCAGGGATCCCTGGAAGTCAATAAGTAATCTATTGTATTGGATGTCTGTGAGACCTGTGAGAAAGAAGACTGAGTTGCACTTTTAACAAAGTTAGTATTTATCATTCGAAGCAAATTGTTTGTTTTTATTTTATTTTAGGTTAAAATTATTCAGGTTGGGTTGTATCCCAAATGAGGTGTAATGTTTAGTTAGTTTTTACAAAAATAGGTGAACATATCCTTCCAGACCTTCAGTATATCTTGATGGTTTTTTCCTACTTTTCTCTTCTTTTTTTGAGTAAAGCACTTGAATCTTGAGACAGTATCTGTACTGTCAGTGTAATGTTTTACCTTTCCCACATTTACTCTTACCAATAAGCGGCACATTCTCAGATGGCGGCATGATCTCTGCGACCAGTAGCTGAAAGACAGTGAGTGCCAGCATCACGGTAACACCCAAAGACACCTTTTCTCCAGAGTCAGCGGGCAGATAGAAGCCCAATGGAGCCAGAAAAGAGATCATCACACAAGGTATGAGCAAGTTGAAGACATAGAAGGAAGCTCTTCTCTTCAGCTTTAAAGAGTAGGTAACATCAGGGTAAGGCTCAGCACAGCAGCCATACTGAATAACGTTCTTCTTTGCCGGCATACCCAGCACCTCCCACTCCACATTGTCCACCAGGTCTGCCAAATCTGCGCTGTCTTGGGCATTCAAGATGTCCAGCTGGTTTCCGTTGTAGGTCCAGGAGCCGTATGTGAACCTGCACTGCTGAGCGTCAAAGGGGAAGAATGACACATCCACTTTGCAGGAGCTCTTTGTGATGGCTGGAGAGTCCCACATAATATTGCCATCGTGTTGGATTACCACATTGGTATCCATGGAGCCTGTGAAATGGTCATCAGCACTGAAATAAAAAGAGAAGTGGTCTAAAGAAGGAAATCAGCCAAACAGATTTACATTCCAGAGGTTGTTTAGATTCGTTGTGAAAATAAGTGAAGAGCAGCTGGATAATACCAGAGTGAGGGAAGAAGGATTTAAAAGTAGAAGCTGGTCAGTATATGAAGGCACAAGTAAACCAACTGGAGAGGGAGTCAGCACTTTAAGAGAGCTGTACTCATTCCCCAGTGTTGTCTGCTTTTTGCAATTCCTCAATAAAGTGTTTGTGCAATATTCAGGTATTATCCTTTTGTTTTCTTTCTGATACAGATTCTATATGCTTGGAAAATTTGTGAAGGGAAAAAAGTAATTGGTGGCATCTTTGACTTAACTTATACTTTCAGCTAGTATCAAACTTATGTTGTTTGCTGTCACATAATTTATTCAAAACAAACTGGTCTTTTGGTTGGCCAATAGAGTATGGTATCACATCAGTGCATTGACTGGTGTAACTGCCAATAGCTGATACAACACTAGGGTTGTAAGGGGGGCAAATACTAAGGCTAATGTTTTAACTTTACCTTAAACTTAAATTCTCAGTGCCATGGAAGAGTTACTTTTTCAGGTGTATAACTAAATCTTTTTTGAATCAATAAAGTCATCTTTGAATGAAAACTTAGTGCACTGTCAACTTGTTTGTATCTTTATTTGGTAGGCAGGTAATAAGAGGGACAATGAATAGTGATCAGGTGGTGATGCAATGTAGAATACCTCAAGGTTAGAAAAGACCCCTGCTCACTTTGTCTGGATTTGAATTTGCATAAAAATCCATACACTATAAGTTATCCTTTTCATATGATCCATTAGCAAGTCATCCTGATCAATGCAATATCATCAGAAGCATCTCTTACTCTTTCAAATTCAGGCTGCACTTTCTTTATGTTTATACAAGTGGTACATCTCAATTGTATTATTTTGGATAACTATGTATTATGATCTTTTCCTTATCTGTATTATGATCACTTATGTAACTGGTGTAGAAAAAAGCAGCCAAAGGCCTGAACATTCCTCTAAGAAACGTCTTTAAAAAATGTTCAGCTTGTGTCTTCTACCCTGACCAACAGGAGCCAAACTGGGATAATAAGTGGATGATTAACCCAATACCAGTCCGACCTACTTGTTATATAGGACAATATCAGGTCTCCATACATAACTACTAGGTATACGGATGGTATCGAGTCCATCGTAATCATCTTTATTCCATTTCAGATGTGCATCAACCCACACTTGCCGTATCCATAGATATGCTGTCAAAATTTGGTTTCGCTCATCCTGTAAAATATTGAACACTTTAGAAAACAACTGACAACAATGAACATCAATGAACATATACTATATTTTCAATTGCTCGTCATACAGGTGGTGTCAATATAAGCCAGAGCTGTTCCCTAAACTATACCACTGGAAATGTAGCACAGGGGAAGTAAAACAACCTTGTAACAGCACACAGGCTTTCCAACCAAGTGGCACTCTCTGTTGTTGAAAAATTAAGGTAGTGCAGACGTGGAAAAAAACTGCAGTTCCTCGCATGTTCACTTGAGGCCAGCTCCAAAAGCCAAGGAGATGCTGTTAAGCCCCCTGTTAAAAGGTCTACTTTGACAGCTGGAATTAACATGCAAAGCCTGGTGCAAAAGAAAAGGTGGAATCCACATTTCCAATATGGCTGCCACCATCATTGGGTTTTATAACACCTCTTCAGAAACCAATAGGTCACTAAGATTAGGTCTATGTCATTTTTCCAGTTTATATTCCCACCTTGACCATGGCATAAGAAAATAATGACAGCATTTGATTATGGTGAACTGGTGGTATCTGAACAGATCCTCCTCAGAGATACAATCCTGTTGTAGTGTCATGTGTGCACTGTGTTGTTTTACCATGTCAATAATTTGTGACAGTGTAACCTGCAGGGTCACATTCAATATGGTGTCTGTGTTCTCCACAGGCCTCAGAGCGCTGGTGTAGTTGTTGAACAGATCATTCAGGAGCTTTTGAGCATATTTCCCATGAGCACAGCGACAGGCTATGATTGGGAGAGACACAATTTACAGTTAGATTTGCTTTTCAGTCAATTACATTTTATTTCTCACATTTTTCAGGTCAAGCTAAAGAAATATAAGAGAACATTCTGGCTTTTAATATTAAGCAAATGCAGTGACTGTGATGCTGAAGTGAAATAAAGGGTGACATAAACAGGAGGGAGAATGTGATCCATGACAGATGGTGTAAGGGGACAGAGGGAGCGAGATATTCCTGCTGTAAAGCTTTACAAAGAGATCAAGCAAATCTGCCACCATGTACCATGAGTGTTTCTGTTCACATTGTGGATGTGATATGTGGCATGTGTTGATAGATCTGATAGATATCATCTGATAATCAGAATTAGCATGAACAGGGAGATTTACCATTCCTGTGCTGTGTTAACAGTGGTGTGAATAGTTATAAACACAAGTACACTGTGAGTGACATCTTTAGATATGATAATATCTAGAAGAAAATGACTCATGCCACTTCACATTCCACAATTTACCAGAGATTTGTAGTTTGGAACATAGAGCCCCTGTCACTTTTAATACAGCTGGGGATTTCCATTGCCAACAATATGTCGGGTTCAGCCAGATGTTAAATCTGAAATGCTATTCAAATAAAGCCTGAGCTCAGAACAAAGACGGTCTGAGGGATTATGATTGCAGTAAATCCCCCCAACAACAACAGATATAAGATGCTGACCCTGGGTTACGTGTTTTGTGGAAGAGGACTAGAAATCTGAGAAAATATTTATTGTAAATTATTTTTATAGAAAAAAAACGTTGATTAATTACTTAAAATAAAAATAAAAATACAATCACCAGGCAATATTTGACATCCTTCACATTGTGTTATCTTCTTTGCAGGCAGTTTTCCCTTATATTATCTCTGCCATTAATTCAATACTGCAATTCATTGCAGCCAGAATAAATATTATATTAAAGTGCATTGATTTAATTTATTTAAGAACCAAAAATGAATAATTTCAAACTTACTTGGCAAAATGCATACACACAGAAGCAGACATAATAAAGTTTGAATTTTCCGTCGTTTCATCTTGGTGAATCAAAGTAATCCTGTTTCGTTTAAAATACCAATAGATGTACTCTGTCAATAAACTGCATTACAGTAACTTAAAAACTAAATTAAATAAGAAAGAAAAAAAAGAAAGCAGCCGGATAGATGACGAAGACAGCCGTTCTGCGTTTTGGGCTGCACGTCAAGTGCTGAAGAGAAGAGGGGCGGGGCTTCAGGGACACGTTTTCAACACATATGGAGACATCCCATTCACAGTTACATTCACCTACAATGTGTCTTTGATAGGATGTGTTTAAATGTTCAAAAATATAAATATAAAGTGATGCAATGTGGATCAGCTGTTTATTTCTGTGCAGCACCACGGACAGCTCCTTGCATCCCCAAATTAACCCCACAGTAAACCCTTATTCCACGCCGGTTTCTTTGCACGTGGCTTTTACTTATTAATACACATATTTTCATGCATTATTACGCATGTGCTCTGTGATGGGTGCAGCTTCTTTAAAAAAGAACTGTACCGCCCAAACGTAGCATCCATCCCTCTCCTCCGCTCCTGTTTTCTTCCGGGTGCTGATGTTTGTCTTAGTACAGTCGCACCAGGAGGATGTGACATCCGCGAGCGTATTGTCATCTCTAACGAGCACTCAAATGTAAATGTAGAGGGGAATTATGATAACGGAATGGTCCCCCTGGATGGTGTTTGTTACCCGGAATATTCAGATGCAGCCTGCAGCCTGATACAATGAATGCTGTGTATGCCAAGCCTAGTTCCCAGCAAACATAGAAGAGGTAGGTTCATTATTCAGGTGTCAGTTGTTTAGTGATTGCATGCATATGTATTAAAATCGTCCAAATATAATAGTCTAACAAAAATGCATTTTTGCTGATACTCATACCATGTAGTAAAGTGACAGGAGCATGTATTCACTCTTACATGCATCTTATCTACCTGTGTGTGATCACCTATGCAAGCTAATGCTAAATGATGCTTGTTCAGTGTTTCAGATCAAGATGCTGCAAGGCTCATCTATTTTTGGGTATGAGAGGCCCCTGGTCATCAAGGTGTCTTTCAGCACCTGTGTTCTGTGTACAGTGTGCCTGCCACTGCTGGGACTCATAACTTGTGTCTTTATATCCTCCACCTTTCACTACGAGGACTCTACTGGTACTCATTGTCAGGTAATGTCTGTATACTTTGACATACTGACCCAACCATGTATTAATTTGGATTCTACCAGTGGTGGGGTGTGACCAACTATGTTATGATAATCCAAAACAACCATGAGGCAAATGCTCCCCTACTTTAGTTCCTTTTTTCAGGATGATATATTTTGATACCCTCTCTTTTGAGTAAAAACGTAAATTTCCTGATTTTGTGAAACTGATCCGACTGAACTGAATGTAGTATTCCATCATAGTTTAAGAACCCCCCCTACTATTACTAAGTAATAAAAAAGTGTTGTATTAGCTGGAAAATGCAATATTGTGTTTTGTTTTCCAGGTTCCTAACTACCTGCCATCCATCAGTGCCTCCATCAGCCTGAGTCCTGAGTGCCACATATGGCGCTTCTGCATTGGACTACACTCAGCGCCGAGGTTCCTTGTGGCGTTCACTTACTTCAAATTTTACAAGACACGTTTTGCCTCAAAAGTCCCAGAGAGTTTACTGACATGCTTGAACCTGGCCTTCTCTATCTTTGAGAACCTCGGCCTGCTGCTTCTTACATACGTCTCATCCAATGAAACCTACTGTGAGTTACCACTTCTTTCACTTTTTTAGGAGAGGTTTCATTCAAAATGTTTTCTTGAGTTTGAGTCCTTGCACATGGTGGAGCTTTAATTTAGCTGCTAAGCTAACAAAAGTGTTTGAGACAATGCAGCCTTTAATAGCTGCTGAAAAGTGTAAATAAAATTTTGATTTTCCTTTTTTATGTAATTTTAAGCAATTATAAAGAACCTTACACATTGGCATTCTGTTGATTATCTATTAAAAAGCAGAGTTATATTTTCAGTTACTCAAGAACACAGGGCTGAGTCAGGCACTTGATCAAAGTTAACTTTCATTTTGTGATCATTTTCATGACTACTGTCCTTTATTAACCATATTTTCTCCCCTTTTTGAATATTTTTGCTCTACAGTTGTACACAAGGAAGGGTTTGTCCTCTTCATTTTCAGTTCCATCATCTACATGCTGATAACCTGCCGTTTATGGAAATCTATAAAGAAATATTCATTAAATCCTGAGGTAATGTAAGAGACAGAACACTAAAATCTCTACTGACATTTATAACATGTCAGTACGGTTAAGGGCTCCTGTTTTCCTCTCTCACAGGATGCCAAGTCTCACCACTGGAAGGTGCGCTTCTTATTCCTCAACATCTCTTGCTGTGCTTTCGCTGGATTCTTTTACTGGAAACACAACATGTACTGCGAATCAGGGAGTAAGTAATACGTTTAATATGTATGTAAATCATATTGATAATGATGTTAAATAGCAGCTACAACATTCTGACACAAACATATTGTAACAAAGTCTTGTTTCTTCTCATGACAGGTTATACATTTTTTGCCTTGTTTGAGTATCTAGTGGTCTTTTCCAACATGGCCTTCCATCTCACAGCAATGTGGGACTTTAAAAGCCGGGAGGTGATGATGATATCATCCTCTGAAGATAAAGACTTCTGACTAGAAACACCAGGATTAAGTGTTAAAAGTACAACCACTCAACCATCCGACAATAACAGCCTTGATCCTGCACAGGAAGAGGATTGGGACGGCCTTTTCCATATATATCCATGATGAAGACTGTTAGAGGGCGTAGATGTCACAGATGTTTGAACTAAGTATTTGCACATGTGCTACTGTGAGGTCTATTCAGTTAACTGTCGGTGCACTTACTGCCTCATTGTGTCATTCATGGATGCCTTCAGTAGTGTACAGTATGATATTTAATGTGCAATTTTAACTTTTGTACAGTACACAGATGTGTGTGGTAAAACTGCATGTGAGCCAAAGTAAAGTGACACTTTGTCAAGTATGCTTGGCTTTTATTTGATTTGACTTTTTTGTAGGTTTTCAAATGTGGTGTCTTTGTACTACATGTGGCCTTGATGTCCTTTTGATAATGCCCTGTAGGTATTCTCAACATAAACCCTTTCATGTGATGTCATACACAAATGCAAATCATGTTAATGATGATGTGTTCAGCATCCCTCTCTATAATCTTTGTTGTGATTGGCCACCATGGAATATCAAATGTAACACTATTTACTATAGCCACAGGGTGGTGGTGTTGGCGCTGTGCTTCCACGCACATGCTCATGGGGCACTTGTTGACTAAGTATTATGTTACTCAAAAATAGTGCTGCAAGAAAACAAAGAAATCAGTGAATAAGAAGAAGGAAAGTGGTTAGTGGCCTGAAGGAGGTTGGAACTAAACCCATATTTTGGCTGGTGCTCATGTGAGGAGATTTTAGCTGGTAATGTAGCAGACTGTATTTAAAAATTGATGCCTCCATGTGACCCAAGAAAATGAGGCTATCAGCAACTAGACTGACAATTCTGTTGCAGGTGAGAAGATTAACAGTACACTGCAGAAACAGCCCTTGTTTGTGCTTCCACAGCAATGATTCACAGTAAGTGTAATCAGGGGTGAGATATTTTATTTTTATAGGAATAGTCTACAAACATGTTCAGGATAAGGTTCAGGAATGAGATACGACCTACCACTATGTCCAGAGGGGTAACCAAAATAAATTAAAATCAACAGTTCCTCACAGGAGCAATGTCAGTATATTCCAAGGGACATGTTAGTATATGTTATAGTATGTGATGGACATTGATGCAGGAGGGGAGAGAAAAGAAGGTAACATAAAGTGCAAGCTTTTAAGTAAACTCTTTGCTGCAAATGTATGAACAGTCACCCTTGGGAACACACTTTTTAGATGCATATTTTAGAATGTATGCTTGCAGGTACACTTTTAGAAGCGTACACATTTTTGAGTGTACTCCATTAAGTGCACACTTCTAAGTTGTCATAATCACACACTTTTATGTGCACTAAATTTCATTAGCTTGCACTTTCAAAGGCAAACTTAATAATATGCACAGTTTCTAATGAGAGAGAGAGAGAGAGAGAGAGAGAGAGAGAGAGAGAGAGAGAGAGAGAGAGAGAGAGAGAGAGAGAGAGAGAGAGAGAGAGAGAGAGAGAGAGAGAGAGAGAGAGAGAGAGAGAGAGAGAGAGAGAGAGAGAGAGAGAGATGTTTTGTGGGTGTGTTGTGGAGAAAAGGAGAGTGTTAAAGATAATTAAAAAGAGGTTTGATCTCAGGAGATTTTGTGCATTTGTTTTTTCTCCCTGCTGTTACGTGTCTGCAAGCTGCATGAGAGGTCAGAGGTCATGGACATTGACACTAACAAAAAGAAACCTAAAACCCTCATATACAAACAAATTTAAGGCCTTTGGAGTCCAAATGGTGGAGTGGAGGTGTAAAGCTCCACAGCCACCCACTAATTCTACTACAAAAAGTAGACAAACTAAGGAACAGGCCTAAACCAACTGTAATCTGAAAAAAATTCTCCTCAGAGATCAATCCTCTTTTTAATTATCCTTTTGCCACCCTGCTTCCCTCTACAATACATCCACAAACATACACACTCTCTCACAGCACACTCTTCAAACAAAACCCAGAGAAAACAACTGAAGGTGTTGTCTTCTCTGTTGCGCACACCAAACTGAGGGAAAGGAGCTCCTTTTATTGAGCAGCCAGGCTGATGAGCTCAAGCTGGGTGCAATGAGGGCAGGTGCTCTCAATGATGGGCTCGTTTGGAGCCCTGGAGGTCACAGACTACCTCCATCTGTAACACTGCCAAGTGACTAAACTGTTTGTTTGAGCCATTTCCTTAGTTTGTCTACTTATTTGTAGTAGAATTAGTGGGTGGCTGTGGAGTTTTACACCTTCACTCCACCTTTTAGATCCCCAAGGCCTAACATTTGTTGTTTATACGGGTTTAAGTTTCTTTTTGTTAGTGTCCCTGTCCGTGACCTCTGTCCTTCATCTCATGCGACTTGCAGGCACATAAAAGTATGCTTTAAGAATAGCATACAATCACAATAAGACAGACCAAGTAAAGTAAGAGCAAACTTCTTTTTACTGAGATTAAGCTGTTGCCAGTTCTCACACTAATAAGCAAAATTGACATTTTATGACACTGTGGTAGCTTCTGCATTCTTCTATGCAGTGGTCTGCTGGGGAGCAGGGAGCACAGACAGGGACAGGAAAAGACTTAACAGACTGGTCAGGAGGGCCAGTTCTGTCCTGGGCTGTCCTCTGGACAACATAGAGGAGGTGGGTGAGAGGAGGATGTTAGCCAAGCTGGCATCCATCATGGACAATCCCTCTCACCCCCTGCATGAGACTGTGGAGTCCCTGAGCAGCTCCTTCAGCAGCAGACTGAGACTCCCACCCTGCAGGATGGAACGCTACCGCAGGTCCTTCATCCCATCTGCAATCAGACTGTTTAACACCAGCACTGCTGTGTCCCGTTTATCATCTGTTCTCATCTTTCATTCCACTACATGGAAGTTACTATGTGACTTGGCACATTCACAAATAACTACTGTATCCATCTGAATTGCACTGTTCTTCATACTGTGTATGTTTGTTTTTAAATAACCTGGTGCATTTTTTATCGTGCAATAACTTACCTTATCTATTTATCAATGGACCGTGATAATAAAAAGCTGCCTCACCGTGGGTCTTAGGTTTTACGTTTGGTACAATTAAAAGTCCACTACCTGAAGACCTGAGGGCTCTCACTGGCTCATATGATAAAAGCAAATCTGATAAATAAGAAGGGCCAAGACCATTAAGAGATTTAAAAACCAATAAAATAATCTTAAAATCTATTCTAAAAGATACTGGAAGCCAATGCAGAGACTTTAAAATTGGTGTGATGTGGGCTCTCTTTCTGGTCTTAGCAGATAGAAGTGTACATAGTGTTTATACATCTGTAATAGTTGCCATATTTTATTTCATTTTACTTTATTTTATTTTATTATATTATATTTTTACCTTTGTCATTGCTATTATTATTGTTATTATATTTTTTAACTATGTTAGTACATTGTTGTATTCCCCTGTCCCGTGTTGTAAGCTGCTGTAACAAAAGCATTTCCTCCAATGGGGGACCAATAAAGTATATCTTATCTTATCTTAATTGTCCTTTTGCTTTGCCTTTTGCAGAGTGAGGATGCTGCCATCAACCAGTGCACCCCAAGCAGTTGGGGGTTCGGTGCCTTGCCTGGGTACTGCCGAGGTGCCCTTGAGCAAGGCACCGAACCTGCGCTGGTTGATGGCAGCATCCTCACTCTGACATATCTCCCTAAGTGCATGTCCACTGCATGTGTGTGCATTGTATGTATACACGAGTGAAAAAATTTAATGTCCCCCTGGGGATCGATGCAGTATCTTCTTCTTCTTCTTCTTCTTCTTTTCTTCTTCTTTTCTTCTTCTTTTCTTCTTCTTCTTCGTTTTCTGCACGACCCACATGTAGTGGCTTAATAAATCCTCTAGATGTCAGACGTCATCAATAAGCCTGAATTAATTAGACGGGAAATGTAGTTCACACTCCAGACGTTAGAGGGAGCCACATGCTGGAGGACACCAGTGACTGCGATGTAGAGGAAGACCAGCCCGCTGTCCGTCCACATTCTGCGGCTTTTTCGGATCAGAATCGGTCGGGGATAGACCGAGATCGAGACCAGACCGAGACCTGTGTTTTATTTAGAGGCTGGAGTTCTCTGAGCTTCAAATGCGGATGAGCAGTCGTCTGCTGCGATGTTAACCCAGAGCTGAAACTACAGATCCTCGGGCTCTGATACATGACAGGTAACTTTAGTGTTTTATGTCATCAACATTCAGCCTAGCTTAAACTCTGCTTATTAACGCTCCTCGTGAGACTCACTGTGTCTTGTGGTTCGCTTTTAAACGTCAACTTACGTACGGGTGTGACAGTAAGGTGAATTAACACGAATTTGAAGTGAAAAAACACGGAAGCGTACGTGTATTGTTACTCCTCCTTTGTTGGATTTTTCACTTCATTTCCTAGTTAGCTGCTGAGAGGTGTAGCTAGCTAGCCGGGGCTTGTCAGACATCCAGGCAGCAGACGCAGAGACAGAGAGGGAGCACGCCGATCTTACTTTTCCTAATCGTGTTATTCCTCTCCCCTGACATGCCTTTGTAAACATGAAGTGAGAACATACTGTGAAGGCACCTTTTCTATAAGTGACGTACTTACAAGCTAACCACTGTGTACGTTCATTCATTCAGGAAGAAGAGACATGCTGTGTCTGCTTCTGATCTTTATGTAACCAGCAGTGTTTCTTGGTGAAAGCTAAAGTCGATTAATGCCACCTCCTGTCCTTGATGTCAGAGCCAAAGTAGCCACATTGTTTGACTGGAGACCTGGAGCGTGTCCAAAGGGTGGCCAGAGGTGGCATAGGCCTTTTCTTGAAAAACTGGCCACTCAAAGATTAGAAACTATGGTTGTGTATTTGCCTTTTTTCAGAAGTGAGTGTTAAAATCAGCTGTCTGGATTGTGTTGACACAGGATGCCTGTAGAGTACATTGTATTCAAGTGTAGCACATGTTCTTTACATTGTAGAAAAGTACTCAGCATCTTTCTTGGAATTTGGTTGAATCTGTAAGTTCTTTAAGTTGTGACATTGAAGGAACATCTTCTGTTTGAGGCCATAACAAAGTAAGCTATGAAGTTTATATGTTGTCACTGTGTAAAGTTAAAGATATACACGGGGATATATACGGTGGCCCTGAAGTGCAAATCACTACAGCAAATCAGAAAACACAACAGCAAATGGTCTAGCGGTTAGGATTCCTGGTTTTCACCCAGGCGGTCCGGGGAACTACACTTTTGGGGAAGGCAGTAGCTCAGTCCATAGGGACTTAACTTGGGAACCGAAGGGTCGCTGGTTCTTCGTCCCAGTATGGACGAAGTTTGGCAAGTGGACTGGTGGCTGGAGAGGCGCTGGTTGACTTGCCTGGGCACTGCTGAGGTGCCCATGAGGAAAGCACCGAACCCCCAACTGCTCTGGGTGCGCATGTCCCTGCACATATGTGTGCATTGTATGTATACACCAAAAACTGTGCGTGTAGCATGACTGAAAAATAACTCAAGTGAAAAAATTGAATTTCCCCCTGGGGATTAATAAAGTGCGTTCTTCTTCTTCTTCAAATCAGAAACACTATGACATTAACCAATCCGGAAGAAGTAGGTACCCTGAATTCTGAATTGCTGTTGTGTTTTCTGGTTTGCACTCCAGAGCCACCATAGATATAACATCTGTATGATACTTAAATGCTAGAGTTAAAGTAGATATGATTAGTGGGGATAAAGGGAAAATAAATGCAGTTCCTTCATGTGTTTGTGCACTTACATGTCATGTCACCACTGCAGGAGTCACCTCCCTTATTCCACCACCCTAGTCAAATAACTCCAGACACGCCCCTTTTTGACACCTCTATTGAATTCAGTAACATATAAAATACACACTGTGGATTCATCATCCTTTAATCATGAGGATATTCAGTTGATTCTCCTGTTTTCTCACCAGCAAACACCGGTCATGGAGTTCAACAATTTGGTGACCTTGTGGATATTTTGCTTGTGTCTCATTGGGGAAAGTTGGACGGACAAACCAAGTTCACCCACACCGGACAGTCAGGCTGTTGAAAATGGGGTGTCAGGTGAGTACTCAGCCATGGCTTTTTACTTTGTTGTAGACTGATTTTTACACGCATGTTAAACTGAGAAGACACACACAATAAACTACAGTGGCAGTTTAAGCTCGTGCCACTGATGATGGTGCAGGCACTATATGTAGCCATGCTGAGAATAGTCTGGATGACATTCTCCATTAAGCCCTGTCCTCCAACTCATCAGCCAGTCAAACTGGAGTAATTGTTTTAAAGGCGAGGAGAGCAAATGAGATTGGGTTGAGGTAGTTTCCTGATTGTCAACACGCGAGATGTTAAACTGTTTCAATGAATCATAAAACAAGATCACTAACTGGTTAATCTTTAATAGTCGGTGGTACAATATTTAATAATAAACAAACTGTATAGTGTCAGTGTTCAAAAATTATTTGATCTACAATACTTTAGAAGACTTTAGAGGACTTTAGAACACTATGATTAGACATCAGAGCTTTCTATTTGCAAGAATGTGGTGATACAGAGTCAGAGTATAAAAAAACAATACTGTGTAAACAGCGTCTGAGTTATTATATTATTTATTTTTATATTTTTAGAAGTCTGTCTTTCAGACAAAAATGTAGAAGCACTTTTTGTACTGTTTGAGAAAAGTATTCATTTATGTCTGTATCAGTAAAAAAAAATGCAATTAAAGTATTTATTTACAATGGATCTAGTGTTGAGGAGAATCAGTGCAGTATCACTTAACATAGTAGTGATATGGAGTATAAATGTGGGGTGTTATTTTCCTTCATTAATCTCTTATACCCTCATCTTGGATTTGCATATATCACCAAAATCCTGAGCAAGGTAACTAAATGTACAGACAAACATGTTGATGTCAGCATAACTCCTGCTGTGGCTTACTGCTCTACATGACGCAGCATTGTTTTTCCTTGGAGGTCAAATTTTAATTTCAAGTAAAAACATGCAGAGAGATTTTTAAAAGCTCCTTTTGTTAAGATGTGATGATCGTATTAGGTCCTCTATCACCGTGATAACCTCTTGCCCTCAGTCCATAAAGAGATTTCAATGAATGAAAGTGTTTGCATCTCTTAAGTGACTCTTAACAGACAAATGATAAACTATGAAGCCTGATTTTGCATGGAGCAGGTGTAAGGTGTGATATACGGTGGCCCAGGTGTTGTGTGAGGACTTTTCTCTGTCACATTTTAGTTAGCTGTGCTCATTTCTTGGCAAAGACTCATAATTCTACCATCCTGCCTATTATCTTTTGTAAAAACAGCCCAAGTGTTTGCTTAAACAAGAACTGCTGAGACAAGTTGCTCACATTTTGCATCTGAAGCACATTTTTCTAAAATGTGTCACATGCCCCGAGAGGCCAGAGTGTGGGAAAAAACCCATCACTGACAGGGATTTTCAAAGCTTGAGAGGTAGTGTAGTAACTGCTGCAGTAATAAAGTCACAAAGCTGTGGAGTGTGTTCTTCGTCCACATGCAGGCACGCAAAATGACTTGCGTAACACGAGCTCTTAAAAAAGGCAGGCTGACTGGTATGTAAATATCTTATCTAGTGTCTCCGGAGGTTTGCAAGCCAAATGAGACAGAGGTCCAGTTTTGGGTGCATGAGAGTGTTCCAGGTGGTGAGCTCTCACTGAGGTAACTGTCGCTCTTTGTTTAAGGTGGAGAGTGTGAATGAGTATGAGACAGTATAGCGTCTGTTTGGTATGTGGCTCTGCAGGTTCTCTGCAGGTCAGTGCTCGCACACTGTGGCTCAAAAATTAACTTTGTGCCACCCAGAAGTTCACGCTGTGCATGCAGTCTTCCTGCTTCTGGATTAGTGCAGAACCACTCATAATAAGCATATCTCATGGAAACAGTGACTGCTGCAGTGATTAATATGCAACACTAATTGCCTTCTGTTTTGTCTCTCACTGCTAAGCAAACCTGTCATGACATGTGAATGTAGGAATCATAGAATGTGGACTGGTGAGATGCATTGATCTGTGGGAGGGGAAATTCTACTGCCAATGTCAATGCAAGACTAAACTAATACCTGCAGTTTATAAAGCGCTATTGTGTGTGTGTGTGTGTGTGTGTGTGTGTGTGAGTAATCAATAATGAAACAGTATCCATTGAGATGGGCCGAAGCAGAGAAGCCGTTTGTGTAAGATGTTGCATTTCGAGGCTCAAAACAAAAATTACAATCTACCAACAAACCTCTGTGATCTGGAATAAAGCTTCAGTTATAAAACTGCATCACTCCAACCCAGGGGCGTCAAACTCATTTCAGTTCAGGGGCCACATACAGCCCAAGTTGATCTGAAGAGGGCCAGAATCCAGTCTGGATTCTGGCATTGCTCAAATTGCAGGTTTCACAGTCTATATAAAAAGCAGACTGTCACATACTGTACTTTCCAGTCTTGTAACAAAGGAACAGGAAGGACCAGCAGGAGACTCACTTTCTAACATCATTTGAAAAGTATTTATTCAAACTGTGGATTTTCAGCTGGGAAATCATAACAGAATAACCTATAAATAACAACAACTCTAAATGTTTCCCTTTGTTTTAGTGCAAAAAAGTACAAGTACATTCTGATAATGTTCACATTTAATGAACTGTCTTCTACAAAAACAGCTGTTGTATTTTTCACCATGATGAGTCTCATAGTGGGGCTGAATATTTTACTCTTTAAGCACTGGAACCTGATGCAAACACACCAAACACACAGGTTTTCCATTCACCTGACACAGAGTGAAATGTTAACTAAAAAGAACAGAGATTATAATAATGAAGAAGGTAAAGTTGATTTGTTTTGGACCCCTCAGCTCCAGCATGAACAGTGTTGTATGAAGGGGTGTACTGCTAGTGTTAGTAGTTAGTGGATCATCTTATATTGCTCTAAAAAGTCTCAATGAATCTCAACCGGATTATGCAAACAGCAAGTCATCTATTTTCCCACTTTGAGAACAAAAGTCCAGGAAAAAAAGCGCCATTCAGCACTAGGATTTTATGCAACCCCCAGAGGAAAAATTTTAAATAGTAGTTACTTTTATTGAAAAATTGCAGTTAATGTCTGACATGTTTGACACCCCTGGTCTAGAGGATCAAACGAAAATTACAATCTACCAACAAACCTCTGTGATCTGGAATAAAGCTTCATTTATAAAACTGCATCACTCCAACCACTTAAGTACAGTCCAGTATGTAGCTCGCTGTTTTATGTTTGTAGAAACCAAGCAAAGGAAGCACAAGCTATTTATCATGTTGGCATGTGAGCCTTAACCCCGTCCCACCTCTTCCTCTTTGTGGTTTGAATGCAATATGCTACACAAGAAACTGAAGAAAGGATGTCTTTCTTTATATCCTTCTTATATGGCTCAAATCAAACTCACTGACATTGGAAATCTCATCTTACAGAAGTATCAAGGCTGATATAGCAGCTCCATGTAGAGCTAAGAAGTTACATAACAGGAAATTCAAAGGAAGTGAATCAAATATACACCAAAGACGAATTCAAAAGCTGTGTTCGTGTGAATTTACTTCAAACGTACTGCCTTGAATTAAAGCTCCCATTTTTAAAACCTGCTGATACCACAGGTAGACCTGCCATGCTCTTTCTCACAACAACTCCAGTGTCTGCAGTACATGCCAAACATGTCTCTGTGGGAGTGTCTGCGTTATCTCTGATCTGTGTCAGAGGATCTCTAATCCCTCAGGAAGGAGAGGGAACACAGAGGGCAGACAGGCTTAATGAAATGACTTATGCTAAACTGCATTACATTCATCATGGAGCCTATATTTATGATTTTCCTACCATTAATCTTGGAGCCTGACGATCTCAAATCCTTACATGTTATGGAGGCCTGACTCTCAGATGGCTCACAGAAATGAAGATAAACAATCTTTAATCTATTCATCTGGTAAATAAAAATTGGTGATTGTGAGTTCTCAAATTCAGTTCCTCTTGCTAGTGCAACATTTACGGTACCTTGCTTCTTTGTAAAACCCCCACATTGAATTCAAGGCCTCGCACAAACATGTCTTTGTCTGCAGCCGAAATATTTTACTGCTCAGTTGTTTCAGGAAAGACAGAGATGTTCTGCAAAGAGCACTAAAAGTTAAAGGCCAAGAACTTGAAAGTTAGGAATTATATTCAAGCATTGAAAATGAGTGAGTACTTTAGTGACTTCATCATCGTTACCACTCTTTATTTTTTTCTGTTTCTGGCAGTCTGGATTCTGGCATTGCTCAAATTGCAGGTTTCACCGTCTATATAAAAAACAGACTGCCACATACTGTACTTTCCAGTCTTGTAACAAAGAAAAAGGAAGGACCAGCAGGAGACTCACTATCTGATATCATTTGAAAAGTATTAATTCAAACTGTGGATTTGCAGCTGCTGCTTCTATCGCTAATAGAGCAGAGCTGGGAAATGTCCTCTGGATTAGTGCACGATGATGTCTGGAGTGAGAGAGCTCTGTACAATGGTGGCATTGTTTGAGTGGGACAGCTTCTGTTTTTTTTTTCGTAGTGGCATCAGTGCAATGCAGCAGCATGTAACAGCATGACAGACTGTTATAACCAAATTTATAATGACCATGAATTCTAGCAGAGTTGGGGTCAAAGCAGAAACAAATCATGATGTCATGATGCTGACAACAGCAGAGTTACACTAAAATGATCTGTATGCATTTATTTAGTGTTGAATTTCTCTGTTTCTCAATGTAGAGTGAAAAATGTAAAGGTTTCTTTTCATCTCGTATAGTTAAGATATATATTTGACATCTCCTTACATTCAATGTAGTAGTAGTTGTAGTACTTGTAGTAGTAGTTGTTGTAGTTGTAGTACTTGTAGTACTTGTAGTAGAGGTAGTTAGTAGTTGTAGTTGATAGTTGTCAAAAGTTGTAGTTGTTGTAGTAGTTAGTAGTTTTAGGAGCAGTAGTAGTTGTAGCAGTAGTTGCTGTAGTAGTAGTGGTAGTTTTAGTAGTAATAGTAAGAAGTTGTTGTAGTTGTAGTAGTAGTAGTAGCAGCAGCATTAGTAGCAGTAGCAGTAGTAGTAATTAGTTGTTGTCGTTGTTGTAGTAGTAGTAGTTGTTTTAGTAGTTGTAGAAGCTGTTGTAGTTTCAGTAGTAATTGTAGTAGTAATAGTTAGTAGTTGTTGTTGTAGTAGTAGTTGTAGTAGTAGTTGTTTTAGGATTAGTAGTTGTAGTAGTAGTTGTAATAGTGGTTATAGAAGCTGTTTTAGTTTTAGTAGTAATTGTAGTAGTAATAGTTAGTAGTTGTTGTAGTAGTAGTTGTTTTAGGAGTAGTAGTTGTAGTAGTAGTTGTAGTAGTAGTTGTTTTAGGATTAGTAGTTGTAGTAGTTGTTGTAGTAGTAGTAGTTGTTTTAGGAGTTGTAGTAGTAGTTGTTGTAGGAGTTGTAGTAGTAGTTGTAGTAGTAGTAGAAGTAGTTGAAGAAGTTGTTATAGTTTTAGTAGTAGTTGTAGTAGTAGTAGTAATTGTTATGAGTTGTTGTTGTTAGTAGTAGTAGCAGTAGTAGTAGTTAGAAGCTGTTGTAGTTATAGTAGTAGAGTAGTTGTTGTAGTTTTAGGAGTAGTGGTTGTTGTAGTAGTATTAGTTGTAGTAGTAGTTGTAGTAGTAGTTGTAATATTATTTATTATAGTAGTAGTTGTTAGTAGTAGTTCTAATAGCATTTAGTGCTAGTAGTAGTAGTAGTAGTAGTAGTAGTTAGTAGGTAGTAGTAGTTGCATAATTAGTAGTAGTACTACAACTTTGTAGTCAGTAGTTTTTATCGATTAAGTCTCAGTATTTTATTATTCTATTCAGTTTGACTTTGCTGTATTTGGTAATCCTATCAGTTTATTTTATTTTGGTGAGATTATTTTCCTATCTTGAGTTTTAGCTTCCTATTTTACCTCCAGTGTTTCCTCATTAAGATGTCAGTTTAATGTTTCCTCATTCCTTAGAAACTTCTTTTCTTTATATTTTGTTCTTGACCTTGTATATGGATTGTGGGGTGTGTTTGGGGACGGGGCGTCTTTTTGTACATTTACAATACATAATAATATTTAGTTTCTATTTTATTTGTATTATTTATATGGACAGCATTTTGTGTTACAACATTGTTTAATGAAAAGTACTTTACAAATACAATCTGATTGATTGAAAATAGTGGTGTAAATATAACCTGATGAATCTCTGGTGACCCACAAGTGTCAAAGTAATCTTTTAACACCATCTCAACATGACTTTGTGTCTCCACCAGGTTTTTGTGGCATTGATGAGCCACTATGCAAAGATGAGAACGCCGCTCTCAGCTTCGAGGCCATACGTAATATCCACAAGCAGATGGATGACGATGCAAACGGCAACGTAGACGTGTCGGAGACAGACGGCGTAAGTACCAACCTGAAAATATTCGTCATCAAGCAATCGCCTGTTAATTGTTTTTTTCTTTTTCTGGTTTGTTCAGTCATAGAAGTCTCAAGTCCTCTGTTGAAGAGGATTACAGGTATCATGGTCATAATCCTCTCTCATCTGACTCGTCACAGGATTTGCTGCTTAGATGGTCAGTTAATCATAGCCTTGTAATGATCTTAACTTACTTAGAGTAATTGGGATATGTGTTCTGTTTAGGCTCCTGTTGCCTTTGACTTGGGCGTTGTTAAATTTTTAACCTCGCTCACATTTAGCCTGCTTTTAAGGAGCATGCATGTTGTAGAACGTGGCAAAGGGTACAAGCTCTACCTGTTGAGGAGGTCTGCTTGTTTTGAAGTTAGTTTAAACGGTATAAACAGCTTTCTTTTTAATACAGTGAAGTGTGATTAAAGCAGTTCCACATGATCTCCCTCCACAGCTGGATAATGCTCATCAGAACCCTGCATATTGTCCATTCAGCTCTGATCTTGAGCTCTTGTCTAAGCAGTGTGATAAAGCATTGAGGAGGTCTCCTCTGGAGCCTCATGTTGGTTTGATTCAGACTCTGGCACGTGTTTGAGTCATGACTGAAGGCAGAGCAGTGATGAGCCTGCCTTATTCAGAGGAGGTACTTTCATGTAAATACCCTTAAGGGAGGGGATCAAGCGCAGCACAGCGAGGACTCACATCTGGAAAAGCTTTGAGCCTAGAAATAGAAAGCTGAAAGCGATTCTGTGTTCTTCAACACAGTAGTCCTGTTTCACGTTATCGTGCAGTGGTTAAATACGGATCATAATTGATCTGTAAATGAGCCGGATCACAGTCTGCACCTGGCTTTTCAGACACAGCGTCAGGCCTTGGCCGCATTATAAGGCTCTCCCTTGTATTCCAGTGTATAGATTTTGAGGAGCGTGATGTTTCACCTGCACCACAGACCGTCTCTCTACCCTGTAGTGAAATCCTCCCACACCGACCTATCAAGAAAGAAAGGCTTCATGACTTATTACTGTCTTCCACCCATGTTGCATGAGTTGGCTTTTGTGGGAGTGCAAGAACTCGTGTGGGGTTTTTTTCTCTCTGTTTTTTAGACCTGGTGTCTGAGTAGCCTACATTATAGTGGGCAACCAGTAGAGCGTTAGCTCTGGCCAATAGTTGACCATTACTACTCAAACGGGGGCGAGCAGTCACTTTTTCATTGCAGATATACCAAACAGAAATCCTGCAACTTTTAAGTTGTTGAAGTTTGATTTCATTTGAGGATATTTCATAACTTTGGCTGGTCAGAGATTACTAGTTCCCAAACAGTACTAGTTACATGTTAATGATAACATTTAGAGCTAATCATTTCTGTGGTCAATTGTTAAAAATGTTGATAACATCCACTTCAGTACTTTAAATGGTGCCAACTTCAAAATCCAAGGATTTGAATGAGGCTGTGAACGGTTTAACAGTGTTGTTTTTGTGGTATGGTTTTGATGTTCACACTATAAACCCCTTTGTTTGTCTTCACTCTGTTGATTTTGTATTCACATAGGCAAGGCGAAGCAAGTTTATTTATAAAGCACCATTCATACAAAGAAGAATTCAAAGTGCTTTACAGAGTTCAAAACAAAACAATGATAAAACCAACATCGTTTGAAGAAATAAGACAAAAGCAAACATGAGCATTGAAACACAAAACATTTTAGAATATAAGATCTAGAAAGAAATTAAGCAACATTAATAAAAATATTTAATCACAACTCATCATGAGAGTTTATGGAAACTTCAAAAGTTTGTAGTTCAAATAAATATAAACTAAGGTTTAATGAGTCTGCATCCATTAGAGCAAAGTGTGGGTCAGGAAGTTATTAAAGTTATCTAAAAATATATATTATTATTTATTTTTGTTTATTTACACTCTTTGTTTATTTACCTTGTTTTCTTATGTTTATCTTCCTTTTTTGTTTGTACTGTTTATTGTTATTATTGTTTTATTTATTTATTTATTATTTCTTCTCTTTGTTGTTTTTGTATAACTTATATATCATTTGTTAACTTGTGGTGAACAAAGAAATACTGCAAAAAATGCAATAGAAAAGATGAATTACAAAAGTTATCTAAAAATAGTACATTTTATCCATCATAGCAAAAAATATCAATAAAAAGTAGTAGCTAAACTTGAAATAGAACTTTGAAAATAGAAAATGTAATGAGTTTTCTGCCTTTCTTTTTGGCAGAGGACTCCTAAGTTTAGGGTTAGTGAACAGTGAATTATCAAAAGCATCAGTAGCAGTAGATTAATTCATAAAGGCACAGGAAACACAGACACATGCTCATATAGGTAGGCTGATTTTCTGCAGACTAGCTAAATGAAGCCACATTGAATCACTTTGAGGGAGAATGGTGGTTGCAAGTCTTTGGCACCTATATTTTGGGGGTCACAGGCTGAAAAGTGTTGGAACCCCTGCATTAGAGGATAGAGTAAGTAGTGTAAATGTTTTTTCGTCTGGACTTAAAAGTAGTCCGAGTCTGGGCTAGTGAGGTTCTTCCATCATAACAAAAAGCTGCTTCTCCATGCTTTGTTCTTTGGACGGTCAGTAGGTCAGCCCCTGATGTTCGTAGTGTCCTCATGGGTTCATATGACACAAGCATGTCAGAGATGTATTTAGGTGCTGAGTCACAGAGAGACTTATAGACCAGCTGATACATTTAGAAATCTATCCTGTGATTGGCAGGAAGAGAGTGTAAAGATTTTAAAAGTGGAGTTTTGTGCTCATACTTCTTAGTCTGTGTCAGGGCTCTTGCAGCAGCTTTTTTAATACATAACCTATGTTTCCAGGCTGGTTGTTCTTGTGAGTAAGGAAGATGTTAACTTGAGTTTGATAGACGTTCCAGACCATTGATTAGTTATTGAAAAATCATGTTTCTTTACTGTTAGCAAAGCAAAACACAAACTAGACTAAGGATTTAAGTTTTCTTTCTTCGGAGAGTCACAAAGCCTGGAGTAGGGAAACCTGTCATTGTTTTAAAAACAATCCAACCCCCCCCACACACACACACACACACACACACACACACACACACACACACACACACACACACACACACACACACACACACACACACACACACACACACACACACACACACACACACACACACACACACACACACAGCAAAATTCACACACCGTTTAAAAACATGTTTCTTTCCTTGTAACATTCCCACATCACATTCTGTGGACCCCCTGTTGGGTGCACTGTCTGTGTTGTTCAGAATGTAAGCATCTGAAAAGGTCTGATAAATATTTAACCACTGATTTAGGTGAGAGGAAACCAGAGCAGCACATTTAAATCCTGCATTGCAGCAATGGTAGAACTCTTTTAACTTAAGTTCTGTAATCTGGAATTGAGTCAGAAAACAATCCAGTACTGCAGTTTCATATGAGAATAGTAATGTTGGATAATGAGACCTGCTTCTGTGACTTAACACAACTTCTATCCCTGTCATCCTGCAGTTCCTGAGAGAAGATTTAAACTACCACGACCCAAAGGGCAAGCACAACAGCTTTCATGGGGACGACCAGTTCATCAGTGTGGTGGACTTGTGGAACGCATGGAAGGGCTCTGAAGGTACGGCGTCCTTTGTCCCCCCTGAAGGCCTGCAGTGACTGAACAAGAAGGCCTTTCTTTTACGTGTTTTAATTTTTAATACGAGTGTTAGACCATGAATATTGTGTTTCATGCTTTATTTCACGGTGACTTGCTCTGCCTGTTTGTGCTGTTTAACATTTGCCTAACACTCATTATTTTGAAAGACACTCCTTGTGACTTTGATTATCAGATGGACTGTAGTAATTAGAAGTTACATTCAAGTGTTTCCCTGTGACTAAAAGTCTGTTAACCCCTGCTTCACCCTCCTTCTCACCCTGCAAAGAAGTGAGGCAGTTTATCAGGAGACATGATGGGCAAAGTACAGTCTACTTACCAGCTCCAGAGAGTGGCAGCCGAGTTATCTTTGAATCTGTCAGCACAGATGTTCTCACCTCCTTCAGCCTATCTGTTTGGCTGTAGCTCTTGTGTACTCATTGAGAGCACTTTCCCTGTGCTGGATCTGGCGCTTCTTTCACGCCACTTTTTCCAGCTGCCTCATCCCCTTCTTTTGCCCCAAATACCGACTAACCCTGCATTGCAGTTTCTTGACAAGGCTCTGGAGGGCTTGAGCAAAAAAAAAGAAAAGTGGGGTTTCTCTTCAAGAGAGCACCACATGAACACAGACAGCCCACACTGTTAAGTGTCTGCCAGGAACTGGAGAGAAGACTTTCATTACCCTGTTATTTCTGCGGGCGAGTAAGTGTATGTTATTCTGGATCTTTCAGGGAACAGATGCACTTTTCCCACGTGGCAGGCTGTTGATCCAGTGCAGTAAAAAGTGCTCTGATAGTGACACGTCATCGATTTTTCTGCTCTCTGCTTTTTAGGTGAAGGTCTTTGCATCGTATGTTTCTATGTAGAAATTGTAGTTAAGCAAACAGAAAGCATTCAGACAAATCAACACAACCTCTGCTTCAGAGCTCATAATCAATACTCTGCTGCAAATTGTTCCACAAAGCCTCTGCTGACCCAGAGACATCTGCATTCACTTGGTAACTTCCCCCAGGATGCTCTGTGTGGCTTTTGCTGCAGCTGTCTTCAGTTCTCTCTGTTTTCTGAGCTTTTAGCCTTCAGTCTGTTCTTCATCAGTGAAACCCATGATCAGTGGACTGAGGTCAGCTGACTGCTTGTTTATTACTGTCTTGCTGAGTAATTGTAAAAGTACAGGTCTTCACTTTCATTCTTCACTGGATATCCATGTAAACAGAATGAGCAGGAAGCGAGCACAATGCAACAGTGTATACACCCGTACCATGATATACTCACAGCAGTGTAGTTTACATTACAGACACTCTTGATAAACAATGAGTTTTCATTGCTCTGCAAACATTGATCAGGGTGTGTAAAGGCTTTATGGCAATTAATGACATTGCACTTCAAACATAACCTAGTTAGTGTAGTAGGGAATGAAGAGGATACTTCTTGCATAGTTGGATCTATGAAAGGAAGCCAAGTCTTTCGGATTTTCTCAATGGAACATAGTAAAGTGAGGCTGAGATTTTCCAGTCAGAGACGTTGCATAATATCTTTAAAGAGCCAAGTGTAAGTGAGTCCTGTTGGAGGAATTTCCTCTTCTATAGGACCACAAAAAGCCAACAGTGGCCAAGGCTCCTGGTGCAAAATACTGAATAACTTATTATTACTGTCTGGCTTCAAAAGTTTCTCATGGAAACACATTCTAGCCATGAAGCCCTTTTCATACTGATTTCTATGAGAATCATTAAGTGCTGAAACAATATGTTATTGTTTGCTCTCCCTCAGTGTACAACTGGACGGTGGATGAGGTGGTGGAATGGCTCATCACGTACGTGGAACTTCCACAATATGTCGAAGCATTTCGCAAGATGTGTTTTAACGGGAGTGCCATGCCAAGGTGAGCTACAGCGAGACTGTCCTTCATTTTCTGATTCTTCTTTTAAACCTCAAAGTGAACTAATTCTATGTAAAGTTTGTTGTGGCTTATGTAAGGCTTAATAAATAAATACTGAAGGTTAATAATAAAGGTTTAATCAAAGTGGCAGTGATGCTCAATTTGGGAATAATGCCTCCACATATACCCGACTGTACTCAACACAGTGACAGAAATTAAACATAACTAATAAAGCCCTGTTTTAAAGTTATTACATTCCCTATTTAAGAAAGTCAGGGTCAATCTTTACATTTATTGTAACTTTGCCACATATTTATTTTGTTGAAGGGGTCCAGTCTCATATTTATCAAAGTATCAATAACTCAATATATCAATGTTTTTAATCTTGTCAGTTACATTTAACCCTCCTGTTATGTTGCGGGTCAAATTGACCCATTTTAAAGTCCATTTTAAGCAATATATGTCCTCCAAACTAGCTAAATACAGCATAAAAATCTGGGCGGCATGTGTCGTGTTAATTTAACCAAAATCTATGTCATGCAAAACTGTTGTATTTATATTTAGGGCTTTTCAATGTACATTAAAAAAGTATAACTTGAATTTTAATAAAAAATGAGTGAGTTATCCTCATTGAACCATGATCTGTGAGAATTAAAGAACACCAATGGACTAAATCTTGATTTAAATGGTTAGTAATGGAGTTAAAAATTAGATGTAAAAAAATGTTGATTGTGATTTTTTGGGGTTCTGACACTTTTGGATAATTGAATATGCCCCGGTGCCAAATTGACCCAGGGACATTATTGCTGTTCTAGGGAAATGAACATAACAGGAGGGTTAAAGGTTTGTCACAGGGTCATGTTACTCATTGCATGCTTTTCTCTTCCCTCCTTGTTCTCCCAAACTGACTGTGTGTCTGTTCTCTCTCAGGCTCGCCATAAAGAACACCACTCTGACACTCTCTATTCTGAAGATCCTGGATCGCAGCCATGTGCAAAAGTTGCAGCTCAAATCTTTGGACACTGTGTTGTTTGGCGCACCGCTGAGTAAGTACTCACTATTTTTTTTTTAAATTCCTGTTGAAGCTCAGGTTCCTTTCTTACTCTCATTCAAACAACAGTGACTGTTTCCTGCCACTTTAAAACTCTGACTTGGATAAAAAGCAGAACTTAGTGTCAGTTATTTCTAATTATTGAGCAGCATTACGCAAAAATCTGTCTATGCAATCCAGTAAAAATATGAGGAAGTGTTGGTGATGGGCCAAGGAATGCAGACATACGGAGAGCATGTCTGCATTCCTTGGCCCATCACCTTAATGTTTACGTCTGTCACATAATGCAGTTTTCAGTTGTCCCTTTTTTAAGGGATTAGTTTTTTAAATAGGGTTGAGTGAGGTATTTGTAAATACTAAGTGTATTACCCAGAGGCGATGCTCCCTCCTCTTGGTCTCTTAGTAGAGACACTGGCGGGGCACCAGTATGTAAGCTAGGCTGTACATGGAGACTTTTGTACCATGTAATTAAGCTTATTTTAACTTACTGTTTGTGACCTATAAACCAATGCTGTGGAAAGTGTATGCCGTATGGAGAAATGATCCATAATGTACTTAGCTGCAGATGCAACAAATACATGTTCCTGAACCTGCAGTGCAGTGATCAACTGTTTGGGTCTACATCTTAGATTTAGCAGAGTGCACTTATGATTAAATTACAACTTCAGTGAAAGTTTGAGCAACAAATGTCAAACATAATCTGGCTTACACAATAGAGTTATTTCTGTAGAGTGTATAATTTCAGCTCAGTATACTAAGATTTATTACATTTGAAGCATTTTTCCTCTTTGTGTTATATGATCACAAAAAACTCTTTCATTTGGTACAACAACACCGCTTTGTCTCTTTATGTGGATATGACACACCCAGATCTCCCCGGATCTCACCTCCTCCCTCACTAAACTGGTATTTAGAAAAGGCATCTAACAAGTTCTAAATAAGTGAGTTAACACTAGAGCTGGGCGATATTGGAAAAAGATGTTATCACAGTAACATTTTTCACATTAGTCGATATTGATAACTTTCACAACAAAGATCAAATCATTCTTTCATATCATTTTAAAAGCAGATGTTTTCCTCCTGGGTGAAAGTTGAAGAAACCAGACAGTTTGTTAGCTTGTATCTGGGATTTAGTAGTGTAGTAAATCATCAAAATATCTTAACTAATTAAGTTTAGTGGCCTTTCTCATCGAGCTTGTTTTCCCTCACTTTGACCTGGTAGGTTTTGCGTTTTCTTCAGTGTCGCTGTCACTCGTTTTAGCTGTGTTTACATTCCGCTCCTAATGTCTTTAAGCCTCGCCTTCCTCTCACCCTGCGACACGATTGGCTGTTCAATGCCGACTTCTTCTTCTGTTAAATGTAGTTCAGGAACTAGCATTTCTGACACACTAGCGCCCCTTTAAAAATATCAGCTTTATTTTGTACGTTTGTGATATTTATGTTGAGAAAAATAATATCAGGATAGTTATTGTTGTTGTTTTCAGCTCTAGTTAACACAGCAATCCGCTCCTGCTCATAAAGAAAAGATGGTTTTGAAAAGAGGATTTTTTTTTATCTCTGAAACCTCTGTGGGAAGTTGTCAGTTCTTCTGAATAGCCGACCGACATGACCAACATCCTGCTCTCATATTTTTCGTCACCATTTTCCCCCACTGATGTGTTGTGGTTTTGTTTGTTTGTTCATTCACGTTGGTCACTGACTCATCTGCTCACTGACTTCACTCACTATAGGCAGCACTCTGAGAGATATAGGACGAATTGTTCTCTTCTTCTGTATCAGTTTCAGGGATTGAAGAAGTGAGCTGAAGGTTGGAGCACACTGCTCTGTATTCCAGACATACCCCTCTGCGTACCGAGACAAATAAACACACCACTCATCCTCCTCTCCTCCACTATCAGTGCTCTGCTACAGTTCTGTAGCTTCAGATTTGAATCCTTCAGGTGTTTCTCTGTTTTCTAGAGGTGTGGAGATCAGGTTGAATGAGTTGTGGTTCAGTTGTATAGTAGGGATGTAAGGATACACTCAACCCACGATTCGATTTGAATCCCGATTTTTGGTTCACGATACGATTCACTCACGATTTTCAAGAAAACTGGATTGAACTCAAAATTTAAATAACTATTATTTTATTATATATATTTTTTCTCTTTTATTTCTTTTTGAACAAAGTAATCCTTTTTCATTTTTAAGGTGTGTTGTAACTCAAACAAAACCACTGCACACTTTTTTTCTGCAACTTGCAAAAAAACAAAAATACCTTGTTGGAAAGTTTCAGAATAATTATAGAGAAATGGAAAGTGAACAATCCCCAAATTAAAGTATTAAATATTAAAACAAATAAGGTAAATCTCTTTCAATTATAGATGTAAATTTGAAGTATTTCCCTTGATCGATCTTTGGAAATGTTAACGATCAATTATCGTTTAATCATTGAAAAGAAGTGAGCGTTTTCCATGTCAAAAGTAATGCCAAATGCATTTTTTTCCCCTAAATCAAATTTTCCTTCATGACATCGTGGATATAACTGACTTTATTAAACAGCTACGGATCATATTGAGGTGTTCAAAATGTTAACATGCTGAATATCAGTCTGAAGAGCAGGCTTATAAATAACCTCCGTGGATGCATGGTCATAGAGTGAAGACTACAACATGTGGATTTACTGCAACAGGGCAACTGAACAGGACTCACAATGTCCAGTTTCTCGTTCTTATTGAGAAAATAAGCATTTAAACGCGGTGAGGTGTCAGCCGGGAGCGCAACCGGGTCAGAATCAGTTCGGCACAGGAGAAAAAAAGCGCTCATGGAGACCTGTCACTCAGCTGCAGCCCCCAGCTGAGCATCCGCTGTGTGCAACACCTTCGGTCAGCTGGTTTTGAAGAGACTCAATGATGTTGAACAAGCGGAGTATAATGCAGATAGCGCCTTCTACTGTTTAAAAATAATATCCAGATACAAATTATGTTGCATTGATTTTAATCCACCCTTATTTGTATCAATTTTTTACCACCTTGTGATATATCCTTACATCCTTGTTGTATAGTATGAGTTAACATTTGGAAAACATGACCCGAGAGCGACTGAAATGTATTTTCATGAAAGTGCTTAATTTCAGTGTGTCTGTAAAATTTGACATTTTGCTTAACAGAGTAGTCAGGGTAATACTACTCTTGGTGAAATAATAATCTATAGAGTGTACTTCAGTATTAATACAGGGCTTAAACTTCTTAGCCTGGAGTTTCATCTTCTGGAGAACAACTCAAGTTAAAGTAAGACTTCATATTTGAAAACAGATGTATGTCATACGTGGAACAAAAGGTGAAAATGCAATGAACCTTCATAGAAAGCAGGCATTTGCATTGAAAAGAAGAAGTGTGTAGCGGTCTGTGCCTGGCATGTGTCATTGTGGATGTGTTTTGTTGAAGTCACGCCCAAAGGAAGACAGGAGCGCGCGCTGTCTGGCTTTGACAGCCTCTTAATCGCCAGGGGTCCCACGAGTAGTCACACTGGCTGTTCATACGAGCAGCATTTTAAGACACATCGCACAATGGGTTCATTCCAAAGAAGTGGGCAGTGGTGTGATGATGACCTCGTGCACAGTTCGGTTCAGTCGTTCTCACTTTTGAGGTTAATCAGATGTCACTTTTTTTCTCTCTTGGTGGTATTTCTGTGCAGCTGTCAATGTGTGCTGTGTGATACAAGCACAAGAGGCAGAGGAGACTCTGCAGATGACAGAGGGCAAGTTGTGTTTCCTGTTGGGGACAGATAGTGCGATAGTGTGCTTCCTTAAAGCAGCTGTGCTCAGGAACTATGAAGACCCAGGAGAAATTTAGCACACATTGACTTCGTTTTAATATTGTAACCTCATTTTGGGGAAGTTGTGTTCTTGGTGGTGAAATAATGATGATCTGGGAAAACACTCGCCCATGTGAAGCGTAGTGAAAGCCTCCTTCTTGTATTTTTAAATGAAGGAAATTGAGAAAAAAAGGGCAGTGGTTCACAGCTGTAGATTTTTGTGTGTCTCACTTCTGGTACATTCTTTGACACAATAGCAGGCATGGCCAGTCAGACTTCCTTTCCTCTGATTAAACCATGTTTGCTCAAGACTTTACAAGCAACATTTGCAATAAAACGCACGCCTTATGAAAGATCATTTAGCAAAAGAGACTTAGTGTTGAGCCTTTTTATTCAACAGAGAGAGTTTGTGTGTTTGGGGTAAAATATAGATGCATAAAGATGTTTGATTTGGCTCTTTGTTAACAGCAGACACTCTGTTTCTAAAGAACAATGGTATGACCTGATTACATCTAAAGAGAAGCAAACCTGTATTGTTTTCTTTTGCTCCTAATTTAACTTCCTTTTTGTCTCACTCCAGGAAGTACAAGTCATGTTTTTGACATCCCTCCCCACACCCCCCTTTTGCAGGTTTTGCAAGAAAAACTTGCCTCCTTGTTCTCGCATCTTGCAGGCCAGAAACACAGGCAGTGTTAAAATTGCTGCATGACAGTGCTCTTCTGACTCCTGAAATGACAAATGGACTTAATTAAACCCAAACTTCTATTTTAAGATGGCCTTTTGTGAAAGTTCTCCTCGCTTAAAGTCTTGGCCTGAATCTGATCCACAAATGGGATGGATGCTTTCAAGCTGCTGTGACAGTTATAGCTCTGAATCCCTTACAATGACAACGCAAGAGCATACTGACACTTCAGGGGAATGACAGCCAGGGTTTAATACATAGCTCAGCATGTGTATCTTAATGTCATAGCTGCTGTTGTTTGGTTTTCTATGCATGTTTGTTGGCCTTGGTGACCGGGCTGAAATAGGCTGTTAAGCCAGGTTTTGCACCAGGACCCTCTCACTGCAACCTGAACTCGTGCTACCTGCTCTTCTTCTACTTGTGTCACTTGCAGTATGAGTAGGCAAGCGCAAACTACCAACCACATCCTTGTTTAGCTTGCTCATATTTAGACTGCTTCGTTTGTGATCTTGATAAAGATAAAGATAAAGATTTCCAAGCTGAAATGCACCCTGACTTCTTGAAGCTTTGTTATTACTTTGTTTGTTTTTGTTTCAGTGAATCGACACAACCACTTGAAGGACTTCATGCTGGTGGTGTCAATAGTCATTGGCATGGGTGGCTGCTGGTTTGCCTACATCCAAAACCGCTACTCCAAGGACCACATGAAGAAGATGATGAAGGACCTGGAGGGCCTGCAGAGAGCTGAGCAGAGTCTGCATGACCTACAGCAGAAGTGAGGGGTTTTCCCACACACACACACACACACACACACACACACACACACACACACACACACACACACACACACACACACACACACACACACACACACACACACACACACACACACACACACACACCAAACTGTGTTACCAACACATACCATCCAGGTGTTATTGCTTCATACTAGTCATCAACCTTTAAACTGACAGCAACAAGAGCTGGAATGACAACCCCACACTTGGTACTTGCATGTGTGTTGAAACATTCCTCACACATCCCTTGCTGTTTGTTTCACTCATCCAGTGTGGGTTCAAGGCTAAACACTAAATAAGTCAGAGGTTTTTCTCCTCCACCTCCTCCTGCTGCTGCTGTGACGTTCTGTGTCTGCTGCTATCTGTGCACTGAACATCCTAAAACATATGAGCTGAGGTCACCCTGACACACTAACAGCCGCTTGTTTAGATAACTTCATGATGGTTGATGCAACACCCTCACTTATTATTATTTTGAAGGCCTTTTGTGTGTGATATTGTACTGATGCTCACTCACTTCCCCTGCAGGTGAAAGTCTTATTGCACAAATGTTTTTTTTCTTCTGGTCTAAACTGAAGTAGACTTTCATTCAGAGGAGGTAGCCGGAGGGATTCCTGTCGGGTACGTCTTATCTGTATAGTAAAATCACTCACAGGAGACCGCTTGTTAAGAATTTAAATGTAGTGGTTATGAATCCTATAAATAAGCTCGGAGTCATAATTCAGGCCTAACCTTCTCAGGATTGTGTGCACAGAGACACATTGTTCTAAAATAGGAAGTGAAAAAACTGACTCCAAGAGCTTCACTTTGATTTATGGGACCGGCCTTTAGACCAATCACCTCACATGAACTGACCTAAATGAAGTTTATCTACTTTATTAAGACTCATATGATACAAATACAATAATGATTCAAGGAAAAGTCAGTGCCACTTGAGTCTAAAGCTGTATTCACACATGCACAAAACTCCTGAACACTTTCCCATATTCTCAGCATGGGCTGCGTCATGTGTGAATGCGAACAACCAAAATTGTATCCCCGAATTAACCCTGACTTTTTCCTGCCGGCCCCTAGTCTATAAGAAGTCAGGTGACCTGGTGTGTGAAAGCAGCAGGACAATTCACAAGAAGGAGGGGGGGGGGGATCATGTGACTGGTCTAAACCCAGAAGAGGGGCACGTAACAGGCTGAATCAAAACTTCTCAGTTTTAGGAAGGACAATCGTTTTCAAGATGAGAACAGCACATCCGCCTGTCAACAAGAAGCACTGATAGAAATACAAAACAGTCACCATAGCGTAGGTCTCTGTTGTGTTTACTCTGTGGCTTTCACAGGATGCTTCTGATGTCATGTCCTACTTTGCAACACTGTCCCACCTTGCCTAGCAACCCCCCATGTGACAGAGAAGACTTCACGCTGTGAGCGACGTGTGAATGAGCAACTTTGGAGACTTTGGGGGCGGAGTTGTGTCTACAACTTGAATAAGGACTCATCATTTCTGGTTCTGTGAGCTCTGTGAGCTCTGTGAGCTGTGTTTTAGTTGGAAGCTTTAATATTGACTTAAGGATGGGCTTGAATAAGCATTACATTCACAAGCTAACTCCCAAGCTTAGTTTGATAAAGTTTTGATTACAAGAAGCTTACATTTGGAATGGTAGGAATATTGAGTTACCTTCTGTGATGACTTCTAAAAGCTCTATTTTCAGCCGTGAATATGGAACAGGATTTAATGCTGAAGCATTCTTTAGTCCAGGTTTTACTCAACTGAAGCAGACAGGCAGTAGTCTAAGTCCCGAGTGTGTCTGCGTATCATAACTCAGTTGAGTGGAGACTGGGGAGATCATCAGTGTTTGGCTGGCTCCAAGTACTTCCATAAAATCACAGACAGCTCAGTTATCTTCTGCTTTAAAGGCGGAGATGTTGTGCTGAAGACGAGATGTTTGGCTTTAATGATTAATTGAACATGTTGGGGTTACTGCTGGTAACATCAGCTGCAACTCTGCATCAGACTTCCCTTAGTTCTTGGTTTGGTGATCAATTTTCTCTCCAGCATGAACTTCTGAGTCTGTATAATACAATATGGAGCTCAGTGATTCTTATTGAGCTGCTGCATGTTAGAGGAACAGGCAGAGATGGTTCGACCTCAGGTACTTTTGCCCCTTGACATCAAGCAAAACAAGTCAGTGCAGATCTTTTTATCACTTGGTAAGTACATCTCCCTATCTGACCTATGCAGTGAAGCCATTATTAAACAGAACCTGTGAATGTTGTTTGTTAAGATGACTGCCATCACTGCTGCCAGCATTTGTTCTGACATGTCATCCTTCATGCTCACAGCTGGACAAGCAGGTTATTGCTGCCTGAATGATTGAATGACTTACACTAGTTGGCAAAATTTGAAGATTATAACACAAATCGGACTATTTTGGTCCTGTTAATACTGCAAGGAATGGAATGTGCTTTTAAGCCGGCACTGTCTCCTGTTTTACCTTTAAAGGATACTCAAACAGGGCTTCACCTCGTACACAGGGCAGGGGTTTTAAGAAGATAAGGTATTACCAAGATGCACAAATAGAAATCCTACATCACGTTTAAAGTCAAAGTGAAAGGACTTCTGTTTTTGTTTTGCATCTGCAGTGAAGTAACTCTGATCATGAAATAACCATAGACTGTATAAATATTGGACGTAGTATCCATGATGTCACCCATCTGTTTCTGAAGCACTGTTTTGAGGCCAATCGTCGGTGGGAGCCATATTGGAAATGTTGGACTCAACCTAACTTAGTGTGAGGTAAAGAGGCGGGGTTTGAGCCTCCTAGCCAACAGCTACAGTGTTCCCGCCTGTCAATCAAGTCAGCTGTGCCTCTTGTATAAGTAACAGTTGGTGGTCAGTGTGAGCATGTTGTGGCTTTATGCTATATCACTATTTTTTCCCAAAGCATTTAATGGAACTCTGAAGTCTTAAAATTGCTCACAAAGTTGAATTTGACCTGATGCAGATGAGTGATGCTACAGTTCCCAGCTGGTCCATGCCCGTACAGAAACCCCCTCATGCTTAACGATGATCCGTGAATCGATTTGAAGAGTTATCACAGTGAACAACAAGTTATAACAAGTAGTTACTGGCTTTAACTGTCTCCTCAAGCACCGTCCTCTGCTTCAAATCAATACAAGCATGAGTAAGATGCCTGACTCTGTGTGTGTCAGCCCTGCCCCTGCTTGCTCTGAGCGTGTGAGTTAGGGGAGATGAGAGCACAAACTCCAGTGTTTGTTGGATGTTAGGAAAATAATGAGACATTTGAATAATACAGAGAACACAGCAACACCATAAGCCCTTATCTCAGTTGTATCAGGCTTCTTGTTGCATAATCATCTTAGAGGAAAGCCCAGTTATTGAAATGCTCGGAGTACATCTTGATTCGTTGTGCCTTGAAATGCACAGTCATTGCCATGCCTCAGTGAGAGTAGAAAAGTTACTTAACATCTGTTTGGTTTTTTTTGCAAATCTGAAAAATGATCCTTGATCTGTAAACCAAACCATAAGCCTTGTGATCTGTTGCAGCCCTCATGCAGATAGTCAAATAAGCCAGTTGGAGTGGTGAAAATGGAAAGTGTGTCATCTCCGTGGATGTTGTGTGTTGTTTGAACCAGGGAAAGGCTTGCCAGAGTAAGGTGGAGCAGTGACTGCTGGGCGTTGCCACATGACTGCATTACATTCCTGTCCTGAAGCTTTGGGACATTAAAAGTTTTTTTATGCAGCTCATCCTTCTCTCTCTCTGTTCAGTCTGTTGTATCACCCTCATGAGTTACTCTTTGTATCAGCTGGCTGTTTGGGAGACGCAGGGCTTTGAAACATGAGCCGATGTGTACTGATGAACTGCAAATTGACCAGAAAGACGAGTAAGCTTTTACTCACTAAACAAGGTCTGGTGTTTGTGTCGGCCTCATATTCCTCTTTTTCTGAACAGGAACGCCTCTTCCTCAGACAATGCGGTATCTCATGTATTCTATCTACTGTATATGTACTTCAGCCTTTTATCAGAGGAAAAGGGAGTGGAGAGAATATTTGTGGGATCTGCCCGACCAAAAGGGCAGTTGATTGTCAGAGAGGACAAACCATTCAGGTCAAACCGTAGACTGTATAAATAATGGACATAGTATCCGTGAAGTCACCCATCTGTTCCTGAGAGCTGTTTTGAAGCCAATCGTCGGCGAGAGCCATATTGGAAATGTTGAAATCAACCTAACTTAGTGTGAGGTAAAGAGGCGGGGTTTGAGCCTCTTAGCCAACAGCTATGTGTTCCTGCCTGTCAATCAAGTCAGTCAAAAAAAATCACCCCCCGTACAGTGTGTGCCAATAGCAAAATTAGCTATGTAGACTCAAGCTGTTTTTTTGAACCAGGCTGTAAAGATGTTTATTTCTGCTACAAAGATCGTCTTTTTTGAATGGGTGTCTATGTGGTTTCCGGTCTTTCTGCAGCCAGCCTCAAGTTGATTCTCGATGAACTGCAGTTTATAGCAGTTCCGCATTGGCTTCATACTTTGAGACCTGAGGTTGCCTCTTGATCTCCTGTATGCTCTTCAGTCCTTTATCAGAAGAGAATAAAGGGAGTGGAGAGAATATTTGTTGGCTCTGACCAAAAGAGCAGTTGATTGTCAGAGAGGACAAACCATTCAGGTCAAACTTATCCTTTGATAAACTTCCAGGTCAGCAGTGAGCAGTGAGCTTCCTCTGCAGCTTATACTCTGATTAGCTTTGAAAACACACCTGCCACTGCCAACTGGAAAGTGTGCTCTGACTTTCTTGTGGAGGAGCTAATTGCTCATACCCAAGCGGGAACCTCCGGTCTCAAAATATGAAGCCCATGCTGAAGTCAAGTGTTATAAACTGCAGTTCATCGAGAGTCCGCTTGAGGCTGGCTGCAGAAACACCGGAAACAATTAGGGATGCACCGATATGAAAATGTTGGCCGATACCGATATCCGATATTAATATTTCTGTTATGTCCGATAACCGATATTTACCGATATCGATATATGTTAAAAAAAAATAAAGTTTCTGAGATGACAAAATTTTGTACAGACTTAAAATCATGCAAACAGAATTCTTGAATGTCTTCCTTTATTTTCAAAAGGTGTTTCACTTCTAAATAAGAAGGTTACAGGGCTACCATAAAACACAAGTAACCAACAGTGTTACTTTTTAGCAACCCTCACAACTTGTAGCAAGTGTGTAATTAAACCCCTCAACTCACAAAACTCCTGTGAGAATGTCTGGATCATAAATTACAAAAATGATCATAAATCAAAATAAAATCCTGAAAAAGTTACCTTAACAAACTTACCAGTATTCATGGCAACCAGGCATTTATTAAATTGCAAAACAAGTTTTAAGCTCCACTGCATTTCAACTCAAATCTGTGAAAAGGCTAAATCAAAAATATCAAAAACATGTCCTGACTGTCAGTTCCAACTTGCACTGTAATTTTCAAGTAAATGTCCCAACACTGAAACAATGTTTCCACCAAGCAAACATAAAAAACACTATACAGGTGCAAATCAGTGCAAGTCAATTTCAAGTCCTATCTATAAAAATGCTAAATCAAAATATTAGAACTGTGACATAACTAACTCAAAAGACATGGTAGTCTGTGTACATTTACCAACTTAAAGCAGCCACAATGTACTCAAATTAATGTCCCAAACACTGAAACAGGGTTTCCACATGACACTGTAGGTTAAAGTCTAGGCCTCCTTCATCAGCAAAGGCAGGTTTTTTTTGACAAAGAGAAGCATTTCTGCTTTCTCACACTGGATCCTGTTTCTTTTTTCATCAACAATGTGTGATGCAGCAGAGAAGAGACGTTCGCTGTCCACACTTGTACATGGAGCTGAAAGGTACTTGCATGCTGCTTTGGCCAGGGCAGGAAAGCGAGACAAGTTGCTTTTCCAATACTTCAGTGGGCTCTCATTTCTGGGGATGGGGGCCTCACTCAAATAGCCATGCACCTACAGAAATGTAGACAAGTGTATTACTATGTATGTCTGATAAATTACCAGCAATCTGGACATTACAACATTTTCCTCTTAAGAGCTTTGTTGAACTTTGCTCTGAGCAGATGACCAGTGCTAAAGGTCGACCACAAGAGGGCAGAGAAGCATTACTAAATACGGTATTTCTTAACAATTAGTTTTTTTTTATTTAATTAAATTGACTAGTAACTCTATAGAATGTACAGCACATTAATAAAAAATACAAAATCATTACACAAAGGATTCTAACAGGCTTCATTATTTGAATAAGAGACAGGATCTGATAATACTATACCTGCACACTTGTGCGGCTCGTCAGGCCTGCGTGCTGTTCCATGATCAAGTTTTCCTCCAGAATTTCATCATACATGTCCAGCAGCGACTTTCCACCCTCGTCGCTTGTTCTTATCTTCTTCTCTTGAGGTTCTTCTGTGTCCGGTGTCTCCGTAGTTCTGTCGCTGTGCGTCATTTTGTCCACTTGCTTCTGGAGCATATTTACAGCCGCTTGCTTGGTGACCGTGTCAAAATAACGGTCTTTGTACCTAGGGTCAAGGATCGTTGCCAAGTAGTAAAGCGGCTCGGAGAAAGCGCTTCCAAATCGCTCGTTCACAGCTTCCAGTAGAGTGCTCTTTGCTGTGCCGACGCCACTGTCTGTGTCAGCCGTCTTGCTCAGCAAACGTTTCAGCGCCACAACAGAGGGAATCACGTCCGCAGCAGTAGCCAAGTGTGAGCTGATCTCCCTCGTTAATTGTTCAAATGGAGTGAGAAGCGTGGTCATGTTTTCAACGAGGCCCCACTGATATGCGCTGAAACAAGCAGGCAGCTCATGATCTGCTCCATACACACCAAGTGCGCGCTTCTGATCCAGTAAACTTTTCATCATATAAAAAGTACTATTCCACCTGGTTGTGACATCTTGTTGTAGCATCTTGGGTTTCATGCCTAACTCTTGCTGTATGATTCTCAGTCGAGAGGTGGCGAGTTGAGAGTGGCGAAAATGTCCGACTATTTTCCTTCCAATAGCCACACAGTCAGAGATGCTCCTCTGGCTTAACACTCCGTTATGCACTGCTAGCTGCAGCGTATGAGCCATGCAGCCCAGGCTTTTAACGCCGCACTCGTCCATTGCCTTCTGCATATTCCGAGCATTGTCGCGAAGCACAACATGCACATTGTCTTTTTTAATTTTCCACTGAGCAAACATGGAGTCAAATGCGCTAGCGATGGCAGCCCCAGTATGCGATCCTGCAAACTCTTGTGCATGCAAAACAGCTCTCTTCATTTCAAAGTTTTCATCAATCCACTGAGCAGTAAGGCTCAACATACTCATCTGACTTACGTCCGAACTCCATATATCCGTAGTGAAACTAATGTCAGTCACATTGTCCAACAATTTGTGGATATGCGTGGCCACGACTTCGTGCAAAGCAGGGAGGGAAACGTCGGAAAAGTAGCGCCGACTTGGAAGGCTGTAGCGGGGTTCAATATGCTCCATCAACCGCCGAAATCCTCTGTCCTCCACTATGGAAAATGGCTGGTCGTCAAGAGCAATCATTTCCATTACCTTATTCGTTATTGACCTGGCTTTTGCGCTGTCCTTGGCAAATTTCTTGGTTTGGTCGAGTACTTGCTGTATAGGGCTCCCAACTGCGGCTGCTGCTGTTGTTTTTGCCTTCTGGCTAACGTTGGCAGCGTTAGCTTCCTGCCATTGTTTGTGAACTTCTGGATGGCGGTTTTTCAAGTGACATATTAAATTTGTTGTGTTGAATGACTTGACGCGGCATCCCCCTCGCATTACCTCGACTTTGCAAGTGTTGCATACTGCTTTTCGAGTATCTTCAATCGACACCGTAAAAAACGAACACACCGCTGACATTTTTTCTTCGTTTTAGTTTCACCCCCCACAATTCCGTGTTGCAGTGTCACTGTCACATGCCCAAACAGATACCACATGGCCAAATCCCCCTCCCCCTCCCGGCACACTACACAAACAGCAACTAGACGGAAATAAACATCGGTTGTTAATATCGTCCCAATTTTACTCATCAGACCGATGCCGATATGTTAAAAAATGACAAACATCGGCCGATACCGATATTAATGCCGATATATCGTGCATCCCTAGAAACAATATACACACCAATTCAAAAAAGACGATCTTTGCAGCAGAAATAAACATGTTTACAGCCTGGTACAAAAAATGGCTTTGGTCTACGTAGCTAATTTCTCTATCGGCACACACTGTACGGGGGTGAATTTTTTTCCAACACTACAGTTCAGAAGATATTAAGATTACGAGTTTTGCCTAAATAAGGACATGACTGACTTGATTGACAAGCGGGAACACATAGCTGTTGGCTCGGAGACTCAAACCCTGCCTCTTTACGTCACACTCTTTTGGATGAGTTCAGCATTTCCAATATGGTTCCTGCTGATGATTGGCTTCAAAACAGCGCTCAGGAACAGATGGGTGACGTCACGGATACTACGTCCATTATTTCTACAGTCTATGCTCATACCTAATTCTGTTGTGCCGATTAAACCATAGCGGTTTGAATTCATCTTTAAGTATAGACATTATTCAGTCTGGAACCTAAATGACCGTGCTACCATATACGCAGTACCATCACCACTGCAGACATTACATCACATCCTTCATCCCAAAATGTGTGCCTTTTATTTGGCACTGCAGCACAACTTATCTGCAGAACAATAATGTTGTGCAATGACATTTAAACCCTCTCCATGGAGGACGAGCTCAGTGTGAGAGCAAGCAGAACAATTGTCCTGTTTGTCATGAAGTAGACAATGTCCCATGAGGCATCATCATTTTTTATGTTGACTATTCATTATAGCAGAGGTTCTCAGAAGCTGCTGTTTTAGTCCCGTGTGTTTATAATCAAACATCAATCTTTAACAAAGTTCAGCAGGGCCAATTCGTCTGCTGTCAGCACATGACTCTGACTCTTAGACTTTAACAGAGTTGGGTCAGAGAGTTAAAGTCAAAACCCGGACGTAACACATACCAGGAAGCTGATCCAACAGACACTGTGAGAGTAAGAAGGATATTGTGTTATATTGTCCGTCAATGTGGTGAGCAAGCCAAGTTTTTAGTCACATGGTGAATGTTTTTAGAGGGAGGGAGGGAGGGAGAGAGAGAGGTATGTCCTCTGTCTGTGGCCGTGCCTTTCTTCCTGATCCCTGCTGCCAGCTGCTCTCTTTCCATACCTTCAAGCAGATCCTGTGGTGGTATCATGTAGCCTGGCCAAGCCATGGCTCCCGTGATGGGAGACAGTGGGAGGAGGCTTTCACTGGACCTGGATTTCCTGGGTGCCTTTTACAGCTCTGACTGACCCAGCCTCTGTCTCACTGGTTGGAAATGGTGTTAAACATGACTGCGTAACATGTCAGCTCTCGTGCTAAGTCACCAACATTTGGATGGGGGGAGTGACGTGCACACAGACAGCCCTGAACAGACTTGTGACAAGGACAACAACAAATGGAGTGATAGGCAAGATAAGCCTCTTTGAAAAAAATAATGTTATGAAGTAAAAAAAAAAAAGAAAAGATTTTACATGCACAAGTCTCAGTGTAGAAAAAGGTGTGGGTCATTATTCACCTTCTCCTGCAGAGTCTGCAGAGACAGTGTGTCTGCGTCCTCTGAGCCCTGCATTGCAGGGCAGGTGAAACAGCGGTTGGCGTCTTCTGTCTGGTCATTGTAGCTCTGCCAGTGCTTTTGAATCTTAGCTAAAGAACGGCAGAGGTCAGGGTCGAAAGCATTAGCAGGACTGCCCACCACCCACATTTTCCATAGTAAGCTCAGAGGCTCATCTTTCATTTCTCTGCTCTTCTCTGTGATGTGTTTGGCCTGAGAGGAGGACAAGGCTTCTCTCCAGTGAGGGATATAGAGACTTTACTTCCTGCCTTTAATGTCAGGAGCATTTTGTTTGTAGATGTTATAAGTTTGAGTATTGTGTTGCCAAGTTAGGTAAAGGACTGTTTTAATTAGGTAAAGGACTGATCAGCCCATTTTTTATTATTACCTGAGAGCCCAGTCTCAGGCCTGATTAGCGAAACAGACCAAATGAACTTGTCTATTTCCTTTTAAAATAAACATTATGTTCCAACATACTTCCAAACAGTTGAAAGATGAAGGGGAGATTATAAATGAGTCTACAGTAATGATACAGTTTCTTAAAATATGAGTGTTAAATAATTACATCATGGGTGACAAGCCCCTCCTTTAAAAGCAGGCTTTTCTTAAGAGGACAGTTTAAAAATATCCCACATACAGACCGGAGCGTTAGTCCTGGACAGTACAGGAGCATTGGGCACTAACACTGCGCTGTTCTAAAGTTACACACTGGCAGCTGTTCTCATTCCTGGCTCTGCTCCCTCTGATGTCAGTTTATTGTGGGCTGCCCAGCAGCTGACCGTTTCTCTAAGCTTTCTGCATGTTAGCCATTGTTTCCGGTCATGCATGGCTGATGCAAGTCCTACATACCACACATACTTGCTTACACATCATGCCTGCCTACAGATAATAACACCAGCACCTACTATTCTCCCATCTCTTTTGTTTGGCCTCATTAAGCACCCACTGGTTTCTTCTTTCCAACACAAACCAAAGAGTTCACTGTTTTCCCTTTCTTTTCCCTCTCGTTGTTACCAGGCTGCAGATCGCACAGGAGGAGCACCGTACGGTAGAAGTGGAGAAGGTCAACCTTGAGCAGAAGCTGACGGACGAGATCATCACAGCCAAGCAGGAGGCTCAACGCCTGCGAGAGCTCCGAGAGGGCACAGAGAACGAACTGAGTCGCCAGAAGTATGCTGAAGAGGAGCTGGAGCAGGTACTGCATGAAAAGAAAAATGATGATGTTTGTGGTGGAAATTAAGAAAATCTTCACATCCAGCTCAAAGGAAAAAACACAGAAATTGCCAGAGTATATTTCATGAACTTCAAGGTGCAAACTGCACAGTATGTTTAGGTCTATCAGATTCACACTTGCTATAGTATAAATACACCCACTGAAGTCTTTGTCCATTAGAAATATTGGCAGTGGCAGCACAGCACAGCCCACACAAGGAAGCAAAACACATGAGTATTTGTTTGAGGGACTATCACAGTGATCTTATTCAGACACCTCTGTCACAGTTTGTTTCTCATTCTGCAACACAGGGATAAACAAGAAACCTGGAAGGCCTTCAGATTCAGCTGTGTCATAAGACGCTTTGGGTTACAGTAGACGTGGTTTAAAGTCAGGTTGAAGTTTGAAGTGTGTTAGATTGAGAAGTGTCTGTAAGTTTGAGCTACATAAGATAGTATTCAGAGGTTTAGTGTTCGGGTTGCACATTCTCAAAACATGTGCAAATCTAAAGAATCTGAAATGTTGAAGATACAACAGAAAAAATGTCCTCTGGTATTTGATAAAGTGATACAACATGTATGATCATGTGCCTGTTCACATGTTATCTATTGCTCATCATTGGTTACAGGTGCGCATGGCATTGAAGAAAGCAGAGAAGGAGCTGGAGTCACGGAGCAGCTGGTCACCACCCGACTCTCTGCAGAAGTGGCTGCAGCTCACCCATGAGGTGGAGGTGCAGTACTACAACATCAAGAAGCAGAATGCTGAACGGCAGCTCCTGGTGGCCAAAGAAGGGGTGAGTGAAGAAGAGCTTGATCTGTTTAGAATCTATGAATATTGTCACAAGGAACTATTTTACACATTTATAAGAGACCAAGAGTGATTGGAATAAATTGACTGTATGCATGACTCATTGCAAAAAGTTCCACTAGCTTTAAAAGTAATGTTGATTAAGTCTTGTGAGATAACTACTCATGCTCTTGATTCCTCCTTGATACGTGGTTGTACATGAGAACAAGGCTGTGGATAGTGTACATGATGTTAAAGCAGCAGGATAAGTTTTGGAGGTTTGTTTTTCTACAGGCCGAAAAGATCAAGAAAAAGAGAAACACTCTCTTCGGGACTTTCCATGTGGCTCACAGCTCCTCCTTGGATGATGTGGACCACAAAATACTGGCAGCCAAGTAAGTCAGAGGTTGTGATGTCAGATTAATGTTTCATTTGTAGACTAATCTCAGAAGGAGCCAACTTAATTGAGAGAGAAGTGAAGAGGTTGTTTTAAGATCTCCTCTCTCTCATCGTCTTTCATAGACAAGCCCTGGGCGAGGTGACGGCTGCTCTGCGAGAGAGGCTTCACCGCTGGCAGCAGATAGAGATCCTCACAGGTTTCACCATCGTAAACAACCCCGGCCTTCCTTCTCTGGCCTCGAGCCTCAACCTGGATGCCAGCTTCATGGGCGGCAGAGCCCCGCCTCAGCACTTCATGTCGGACGACGTGGACGACTTGGACGAGGGCATCGTGCCTGGAACTCTGCAATGTAAGAGTTCATCCGAATCTCTGGGCTCCTCTGTGGGGATTAGCAAACGAACCCCTAAACACTCCAAGACCCAGACGGGGAAATCCTAAAATCAGCCCACATGAGAATTTGGACCTTTTTGTGCAATTATTACCTGAATTTGTCCATGTGGCCTGCCTGGTGGTAGTGAGGGTGAACTATGTTTGTGATTCTTTGAATGAGTGTTGTTTTACATTTGTATATTATGTATGGTGTAAATTCACATAATTGTCTTGTTCTTTTAAGCACAATTCAAGCCAATGCCTTTTTTGTTAATTGTTCTGGTTTTTGATAAAAGTGTTCACTTGACTCTTCAGAGATTGTGGAGGCTGACTCCTGTGACTTTCCTCTGGAAAAATGAACTGTGACGGAAAATATATTTCTTAATGAGAACGAGTTCTTGTGCTGACCTATTCTTAGCAGTTGTGTCCTGATATGTGCTACAGACCTTTTGTTTAAAGTGCTTCTGATCAAATAGCTGCTGCCAAGGGAAATGTACTGTATATAGTCCGATTCAAATTCTGGTTCAGGTTTAATCTTAGACCAAGAGAAGGCAGGTGAGAAAATATCTGCTGATCCATCCTGTTAGTTAGAGTTATTGTGTTCTCTCCTTTGTTTATGGAAATAGGTTTTTTAAAAGGTGACTAGTTGAGTTTAAGTCTTTGGAACAGAAACAAATGACAGAATTTTTAACATTTTCATCACCAGTAAAAAAAAATACTTCTTTAGAAACCTGGAAAGTTTATTTTTTAACTTGTTTTGAAGTCACAAACACAGGAGAGAAAACAATATTAGACTTAAAAGTGGATCAACAAATACTTTTCTCATGAATCTTCCAGGGCTTCTTTACAGGACATCAAAATATAGACACATTTCTATTTACAGAAAGCTAATACTTCATTGCAAAATGTTAAAAGTTGAAACATAGTTCCAGGGCAAGAACATCAATATAATTCTCATGTCAATGCATCTGTAGCCGTGTTGCTTTAGCTTCAATGTAACAGCAAACAGGGTTTGACCAAGTGTCACTGCAGAATCCTTTTCCACCTTCAATAGTGAGTAAGTCTTCAAATTCTCATTAATTGCACCTCCTATCTCACTCCCCCTCTCTCCCTCCACCACCTCTCTGGCATTTGGCTCCCACCGCCGTCTCATTGGTCGAACTTACAGATGGCAACCGAAAGTTGGAGAGGAGAGCCAGCGACGTGTGGTCCGTCGGTTCAGACTGTCAGCTCATGTGGAAATATCCTGGTTGGCCACTTATTTATGCCCCAGTTCAGTCCTCAGTTTGGCTTCCCTTTCTTTCCCCTTGACCCAACGCCACAGTTTTTGTTTTTATTAATTGAGACAGTCCACTGCTGATGGATAAGACTACAAAGTGCTGCTCATCTAAAAAAAAAAACCTTGACCTCACCGTACTTGCTTGCTTGCCATCCTCCTCTAAACCTTGTCACGGCCCAGTGCACCCCTGCCTATCATCCCCAAGTTGTTTTATTTTGAAAGGGCACTTCCTCTCATGAAAAGGCTTATTATGGGTTTATGTTTTTTCTGTTATTGTAGACATTCAGTAACACCTTCACTGTGTTCTCCTTTTGTTTCATGCAGTATTTCCTGTGATAATAGGAGAGATAAAACAGGAGCAAATGGGATTTTAATTTAATAACTGGAGTTTAAATTCATCTTTGAGACTCTATTTGAAGTTTGAAGTCAGTTTAAGTTTAGAAAATCTATCCCAGCACCTGTGTATCTTTCCACATCTTTCCCAACCGGTCTCCCCCTTTCCTTCAGACTCTGACTGTCTGTTGATAATGCTGTTGTTTTTTGCCCACAGCTCCCAGTATGATGTCCCTGCGCCAACGCCACATTGACCCCCAGCTGGCCATGGGCTCCCAGAGGTTGGTAGAGAGTTGCCTGTTGGCAGGGCAGCAGGGCGAGGGATCCCCATACCCATCCAGATCTAGGCCCCCTCCCATGCAGTCCCGCAGCCAGTCGTTCCACCACCTCGATTGTCTCCCTCCGTCTCCTCTGTCCTCGGCCGTGTCTCACCCCTCCATCATTTCTGCCTCCAGCCTAAACCCTCAGTCGCTCTCCTCCTTGTCCTCCTCTTTCTCCTGCTTGCACAGCTCTGTGGGCGGCGCTGCAGCCCCACATTCCTCCCATTATTATCATACTTCTTTCCAGCCCATGGACACCATTCCTGATTTCACCTTCTCAGATGTCTCCCAAGCATACGGTGACAGCTACGGGTACCCATCTCTTTCCAGTTTCTCCACACACATGGCATGTGCGTGGGTGTTCATTCTTCTGCCAAGTGCTGTTGTTGCATTTTCTTGACACATGTATCACAACAACCTTTTCCTTTGTATCATTCTCCTCCTCTTCGAGTGCATTTCATTTCTTACATTTTCATTTTTCTTTCATTACTCTTTAACAACATGAAAGCTGACGAGGCTTTACAGAACCTATGCATCCACACTCTTTAACCTCTCACTGTGCTCATGTTGTTCTTTGCCTGCACAACTAACAAGTGTGGAGTTCCAGTTACCCGGCTGTGCCCAGCGTGTCCTTGGCTTTGCAGGCCTAGCGTAGATAAACCCCAGCATGCAAGGCTTCAACTTCTGTTTGGGTTTGTTTTTAATCTCTTATTTCCTCTAATGTTTGTTTTTCTCCTTCCCCAGGGACCTAAACCGCTCTGACTCTGACTCCTCCCTGTCACTGTCTCAAGTTGGTGATCGGCTATCTGCATACAGCTCCAAAGGCCACCTAATTAAGCCTACTTCTCTCATGCACGGCATCTCCAACCGATCAGAAGATACCGTCTCTCTGCACAGTCAGACCCCGAACGGAGGAAACCGCATTCACGAGGCCAGTCCTGGAGAGCCCAGCCCCGACAGTCCTATACTCATGAAGAGGGTGTACGGCATGCAGGAGTCTCCCAGCCTGGGAGAGATCAACAGCCTGTCAGAGTCATCCCGCTCCCTCAGCCCCAACTCCACTGAACCCGACACGCCGTCACCCACAGGAGGAGGGCAGCCCGGGGTCGTGGGGGTAAAGGGCGGCGGCGGCTCCCGCATCCCGCAGCTGTCCGCTAAGAAGAGCCCCCTGGAGGAGGACAGTGGCTCTACGGGAGAAGACACAGATTCCACTGCCAGCCGCAAGAAACACACCTTCAAGATCTTCAAGAAACAGAAGAAATAAGGGCTACATGAACTACAGGCTGTACAAGCTGTTTGACTGAATTCCTCTGGTTGGTCTTTGGAAACAAGTTTCTAAGTTGGTCTAAGGATGGCACACATTGCTGCCATTGCATCTTCTTGTAGGTACAACACCTACTCTGAGGAAGTGGACTGTGGGAAGAACCAGCTGTTCAGTTTTATCTGCTTATTTGGTCAGCGTTGAATATGTGGGGAATGGGTAGGTTTGTATATTGGAATGTAAAGTATTATTTATTCTGCAGGAAATTTGTGCCAGTCTCAAAGGGAAACGTGTCTCCCGGTTGGTTTTTCTTTCTTGTTCTACGATCTATAACATTTTGCATGTCTTCACTTTTGTTTGACTGATACTCGAATGCTCTTAGTGTTTGCTTGGTTCTTGTCGTTAACCTGCTTAGACGACACTTGATGTTTTGTTGATTACTACCTAACCACCTAGCCTACAAAACCCAAAGTGAATGCGCACACCTTTTTTTTCTTTTCTCTGAGTACTTTCTTTTCAATGATGGTTACAAACTTTTCTGTCTTATGTTGTCTTCTTCTTCTTCTTCTTCTTGGCAGAGCTAATGAGGCATTAAGTAGATCCTCCAACAAAAGAGTGGGAAGCTCTTTAGCATTTATTCTGATTGTACTTAGCCTCTCCAAAGTGTCTGACACAGCTCAGCCAAAGAAGCTGCTTGGTGGGACTTGTATTTTCCTGAAGTGAAAAACAACAGAGATTAAAAAGGCTTCAAAATAATGTTTAACCTTAAATAATCTGAGTGCAGAAATGACATCAGCTTTAAGAGAGTAAGACAAGAGGTGAATCTCCTCACTAAATGACAAGTTACACAAGTTACCCACTTATTATCAGCTTTAGACCTTCTGCTTTATTTTTAGGATTTAGGGTTGAGTGCATGTGAGCATGAGCGAGTGAGAGAAAACGCTGCAGCTTTTTAGAAATGTCTGTAAGGCTAACCTTGCTATACTGAACAACTCCACCAAAACAGGATGTGAACACATATCAGGGCTAAAGCATCCGGGTGGGATTCAAGTATCTGTTTAATTTAAGGCAGCGATGTTACCAAACACAGACTTACCAAAACTGTACAATTAGAATACCAAGGAATGAAAGACAACACAGTGTTATCTGATGTTGTATTGAACTCAAAGATGCAGATACACTTTGGAAAAAGTGAGAATTATGTACCCTAATTATAGATTATTTAAAGGCAGACATATCTGAAGTGTTATTCAAAACAATCAAAGAAGAAACGGACACGTTTTCAAAAGTTACACTCAGTCGATGTGATCTTGAATAAAGTTCCTTCCACCAAATGTTGATTTATTAAATTGGGTGTGAGCTCGGTTTCGATTTTGGCTTCTGCTACTGTCCGTCTTATTGTTTTGTTTCTGTTACAGTGATTGTTTAGGTGGATGAAGGAAGCTTCTGTGCAGTTAGTGCGCATGGGATGACGGGGTGAGTTCTGGTAAGGGCTATAGTTACAGAGCGAACACTTTTGCTCCCTATGAGGGAAAACTCTCCTCTTTGTAATCCACCTTTGTTTGGAAGATTCAGCTTGACAAGTTGTGGAAGCAGAAGTCAGAGTGCCAAACCTCCTTTTTTTTCTTTTGTCTGAGGCCTTTGTATTAGTGCATTTGCCCTTTGACCCCCCCTCTCACACAGAACACAAAACAACAGGATATACATACAGTCTACATGTATACCCTGAAAACTGAATGTCCACAGTATGTTTACATTTGTTACAGATGAATATTATCCTCAGATTACATTGTGCCAGATGTAATAATGAAAGCCTCATACGAGCACAGAACTATGCATCAGTAGTTGTAGGTGATTATTTAAGTATGGGAACGCCGGTACATGTAGGGCGTTCCTGATCGACGAACAACCAAAAGTGCTGCAAAAGACACAGTGGGCCTCCCCCAGCCTCATAATGTAACAGGTGGTTTGGATGAGTCAAAAAATGTTACAATACTTTATTTTAGCAACCAGTTTAAAAAAGAAAAAGATAAATTTCCTACTGGTCCTTTTGTAAAGTGTTATTTGTACCTCTTTTGCACGACAGAGCTGTAAAAGAATGATGCTGTATGAACGTGTGAGAGCGTGTGAGTGCGTCTGTCTGCTCCCAGTATACTGCACTGTAATGTTGATGCATGTCAACTGCTGTAACGAAACCTATATTGGGTTAAAAAAGAGTGGATCAGTTTAAACTCTTATCTTCCCCCTACCCTTCTTTTTCTTTCTCTTTATTTCGGGCTTCTATTTATGAAAACCTGCAGTATATTTGTACAGAGAAAATGATAATTTTGCATCTTCTGTGATGGTCTAGACTTTTATGGCACTCCTGCATGATAGCAATAAACTATTTTGAACGAAAGATGAGTGGATTTCTTACAGATTGAATGCTGCATGTTGCACTACACTTCAGATTCTCTTCTTTGTAGATAAATCAAATATCTTAATCAACACTTCAGTGTAATGTAGAATAACGGAAGAGGATTAGGGCCACTGGAAAAAAAAATAAAAAATGAAGGTCAACATTTTTAAAATTATTATGAGTAAAAAGTCAGAATTCTGAGGAAAAAAGTCAGTTTTCTTTTTTTTGTTATTCAACTTTTTATTGCATTTTTTTCAGTTTTTCTTTGTTCACCACAAGTTGACAAATTATATTTAAGTTATACAAAACCAACAAAAAGAGAATTGAAAAAAATATACATATAATAATAATAAAGTAAATACGAAAAACAATAAAGATAATAAAACAGAATTCCTAATTTTCTCTGTGATGTTTAGAGGTTAACATAATAGTATTTCATGTCACAATATTACATTTCATAATAACGTTCATCAGACATAGAGGACAAATTAATTGCACATCGGATACCATAGTCACCTTCTCCAATCATTTCCAAATAAGGAAAACAAGTCAGAATTCTGACTTTAAACTCAATATTCTGACTTTTTTTCTCGGAATTACAATGTTACAATGTCATTTAGCAGACGCTTTTATCCAAAGCGACGTACATACGAGAACAAGAACAACACAAGCAAAGATCTAGACAAGAGGAAACAAGATCAGTAAGAGTAACAAATCAATTTGTGCTTCAAGTCAATTTGGGTGCAGGTACTGCCAAGCAGTGTAAAGGCAATGCACAAAAGCAAGTAAGGATTTTTATTTATTTTTTGTAAATAAAATAAGGAACATCTACAATGAAGCAACCAAACCATTTAAGACCTTCCATTATCACCATCAACAATTAACATCACCACAATAACGACCAACCAAGAATTCTGACTATTATCTCAGAATTTTGACTTTTTGCTCAGAATTAGAATTTTAATCTCAGAATACTTTTTTTCAGAAAAATAATGATAAATAAAACAGCAAGGGGATATGTTCGGTCCCTCGTACAAGCACCGCCTGATGTGCACGACCGCCTGCTGTAAGCCACCGCCTGATGTACGCCACAGCCTGATGTGCTGCAGGTGTTGCTGTGCTGCCTAGGATGAAACTGTGCGCATACTTGTGCAGTTATCAGCATAGTGTACACTGCAGTACTGCCTGTCACCAGTAGGTGCTGCTGTGACTTTAATTATGTTCTGAAGGATTGTTCATCACAGATCATGATAGAAAGAGTAGTGAGCACAAGCATGTTAAAAACAGGTTCTGAGAGTAAATACTCAATGTGTCCATTAGGTGGCGCTATTCATATGACAAACAGGTGTACTGCCAAGCAGTGTAAAGGCAATGCACAAAAGCAAGTAAGGATTTTTATTTTTTTTTGTAAATAAAATAAGGAACATCTACAATGAAGCAACCAAATAATTTAAGATCTTCCATTATCATCATCAACAATTAGCATCACCACAATAATGACCAACCAGAATTTGGACTTTTTGCTCAGAATTCTGACTTTTTTCTCAGAAAAATAATACTAAAAAAAATGTACCTTAATTTTTTTTTTCCAGTGGCCTTAAGGGATGATAACAGGTTACCTTTGGTTTATGTCAAGAATCAGCATGCAGTAAAGCTCCACCTTACCTGCAATGTGTAATGACCAACCAAGAATTCTGACTATTATCTCAGAATTTAGACTTTTTGCTCAGAATTCTGACTTTTTATCAGAAAAATAATAATACAAAAATTTGACCATTTTTTTCCCCCAGTGGCCCTAATCCTCTTCCGTATTGAATCCTAAAGGATGAGAACAGGTTACCTTTGGTTTTATGTTAAGAATCAGCATGCAGTAAAGCTCCACCTTACCTGCACTGTGTATATAGTAATTGGGTGGGACTTTCTGCAGTTAAATATTTACCTTTGCTTCATTGTAAGTGAGGTGGAGCAGGATGAGGCACGGATCTTGAGGCTTGTTCTTCCTCAGCCTGAACAACTTTTAATGGAGAGATTCATGAAAACACTGTGCAAACCATGGACATCAACACAGCACGTGGGCATCTATCTGTTTTGTCTCAGTGTGCAGGTAGGAGTTCATATTTGAATTCATTAATTCATATTATATTGTCGTGTCTGGTCACAAACACGACCCACCCCTCGTGGAGTTCTTCAGACACATTAGGAAGGAGTATTTTCACACACAGATCTTCTTCCTCCTCCTCACACAGACGGCCCTGTGTTTAAACGAGATAATCCTCCTGGATCCTCCAGAGGAGGCTCTGCCGGACAGCCGCCTGGATGTGTTCTACTCTTGTAGTCAACCTGCCACCGTGCAGCTGGACTTGATCGTGTTTCTGGACACTGGCCGTGCCCGCGCGTTCCGGCTGAACCACTGGAGATGTGACCCCCATGGTCCGAGCTTAAAGACCGTGAGGCTGAACCTGCCTGATTGGTTGGTGTATCGAGCTGATGGGATTGTTCCAGAGTCTCAGTGGGTGCAGAGTTGCATGCTGGAAGCAGCAGTCACATTCCCTCACATATTCAGTGACGCGGAGGAGTTGGTTGCAGACAGTGATGTGGCCTTTTTAAAACCGATTCCTTATTTTAACCGACCTGTGAAAAGACATCAGCTGTGCATCACCTGGAGCATGTTAATGCTGCAACTGACTCCAGGCTTTTTACTAAAACAATGTCCTCTGGAACAAGGTAGGGGTTTAAAGTCAGATCAGAGCTTCACATGTGCACAAAGGCTCCTAACATACTGCAAAACTCAAAATCTTACCAAGTGAAATTATCTCATTTTTAGTCAAAATGTCTTCTCCCACTTAATTTAAGATCAATTTACCCAACAGGTGACATTTGAGCAAGACAGAGGAACTTGTTTTAAGACAATGCATCTTACACTGCCTATCTTGTTCAGTCAAACAATCTAATAACAAGGTTTATTTAACATTTCATACATTTTTCAAGCTGATATCTTATTTGTAGAAGACGGATAATCTTGATTTAAGACAAACCCTTTACTTGATTAAAGTAAATGCATTTTATTGGATAATCTATCAGAAAACAGCTCCATTGAAAGAAAGAAAGAAAGAAAGAAAGAAAGAAAGAAAGGGTGGGTTATAGTTTTCAGGCACTGTTTCTTCTAAATCAGATAAAAATATACATCCTCAAACTACATGCACACAATGAAACACCTACTTTAGAGCATAGCTGGCTTATCCTAAAAAACAACATGACTGAATATTAGTACATCCAGCTCACTATGAGAAGACATTATATCTCAAAATGCTCAAATTAAACTTTGTAATCTTATTTGAAGTGCAAGATGGTCTTAAACCTAGATAAGTGCTGCTATAATACAACTCAAATAAAGGTGAATATATCTCAAATGAAGAAGTTGACATGAAATGTATTAGTGCAGAAATCTATTTTTTAATGAAAAAATACTAATCGTTAGCATTCCTGTCTTATTCTGAGACACTAAGCTTTAAAATACTGGTAAAATATTGCTTAAAATAAGTTTTCCTTGCTAATTTTAAGATCACAGTTTCTAAATATTACGTCTTATTTTCACTTGTTATATTGGCAGGGTTTTTGCTTATTTCAAGGTAAAAGTACCCTGAAATAATTTTTTGTCCCCAGTGCATAAACAGTGTTAGCATTTGTAAATCCAGAAATAAACTGCATACTTAGACAACAGTTCTACAGCTATACATCACTTTAGGTTGGATCAAAGGCCAGCCTGCCATACATAACTGGTCCTATTGGTATGGTTTCATTTTTAGATGTTTGGAATGCAATTAAACTCTCGATGTCCTGACTAAGAAAAACCTCTGTCACCCAGAAACGGTTCAGCTGCTGTCCTCCATATTTGCCTCCACTGGAGAAAACTTTGGCATTACAAAGAAATTGGACCCGTTCAGCAACAAAGCTCTGGAGTTTTTACGTTTTAAAGCCATCTCTTCCCCATGGTAAGGAGACTAAATTATAACTTAGCTTTGTATTCTGTTAACTCAGATGTTGTTTTAGTGTAAATATGCTTTTTATTCTTACAGGTGTATGTTTTCTATGTGGGTATTAGTGACCAGACACTGCCAAGGAAAGTTGTGTGGACTGTTCCATCATACAGACTCCCAGAATAACTACATCTCACCATCACTGTTCCTCACAAACTCAGGTTTATTTTATAGAGTTTCTTCTCACCTTTCACTTACTCTTACTATTCCACTACAGAATGCTCTTAAACAAACCTACATCACTCCCTCTCTGTTGCCTCTCATATGTCCAGGTCAGCTCCACATCCAGATAAGTGGACGGTCAAAGAAATCCCCTGCATTTCTCTCACCCTTTAAGGTGCATCTAAGAGAGTGGTGCCGAATCAATGTGATGCTGCTTGCTGAAAGGGTGAGCAGTTTCCTGTTAAAATATATCACTGCAAACCAGACCTACCTGGGATTTTGTTTTACACATGTACATGTACACATGATAACAGAGTGTCGAGCTACCTCTGTTCACAGGGTTTGCAAAAAAGATGAAGTGAAAAGTTCCTCACAGGAGCTTACATTTAAAAGAAGAACACAACAGAGTGGCAAAATGGGAATGTTCTGTGCTTGATTCTTTAAGGACTCCAGAATTAGAAATGATAAAAGTAGCATAAACAGGAAGTGTGCCATATTAAAATGCAGCAATAGATTATAGTGTTGGAAAATGAAGCTACTGTGTGGGTGCAAAAAACAGTAGTTCCTTAAATGTCTCCTTAAGGACCGACTCCCCTGTGTTAAAACATTGGTCGTCATACTGCATTGATTGATTTCTTTGTGACTACTGTATTAGAGATGGACTGTTTTTCAAAGGCTTAGAGTTCTGCATTATCAGGCAACATTGAGGTGTAGCTGATTTAAACGACAGGTGGAGGCATATCAGCTGTTTTTCTGTCATTTAGGACTCAACTCCTCCTCTTTGCTGGTATGATACCTAGTAGTAGTTGGAAGTTAGTTGGAATCAGCATTTCAATATGGTGGCTACCGTCTTTGGGCTTCATAACGCCTCTCCAGTAAACCAAAGGATGATGTCACTGAGACTTCATCCATGTTTTGTACTCTATATGTGGCACTGAGGGAGTCCAAATCAAGTTTCAGGGGGCACCCCTATCAGCACACCCCTGTATTGTATGTGAATTATTTTAATAATGAAATTAACGTGATGGTTGTCATTGCATCTCAGGTAACAGTCTCTGTGGTGTGCATAGACAATGAGCAAAGGACAGATTATTCTGTGGAGTACATGTGAGTCCATATTTTATATGATCTAATGTATCAATGTTTGAAATCGAAAAGTGTTTTTCTTTGATATGATTTGAGCACTATTTCACACAGGCTTGGACATGATATCATGCTGAATGACACACAGGGACATTTTGTGATCGGTGGAGGTAAATACATCAAAGGTGTGGAGGGTTTTTATGGACCAGTAGTTTACCACCGCAACAGAGTGGTACCTCAGAGCACGGTGAGTACACCACCCACCCTCAGTTATCGTCTAGACTATGACAGCTATTCAGTAGATTTGGGTCTGATAACTTTCTTCTCTGCAGTCTGAAGTTGTTCTTCCAGAGGTAGTCAGGGCTGTGAATCTGACTGGATGGCTGCAGACATGTCAAGCATTTCGTCTGGAGATGAATGCAAAGATCAGTGAATATTCTCATCAGGCCCAACAGGGGAAAGAGTCAGGTAGGAGGCTTATACTTCCACTAGATGGTGCTAAAAACTGATGCACAACAAATATTCTGGGGAGCTTTTTTTTATAGTGCTGCAAAGAAACTGACAGCTTTTTTTTCAGACACCTGCTTTGATGTTTACCATGAGTGGCGGGTAAAGGAGAGACAGCCTTCAGAATCACAGTGTGAGCTGTGGGAGGAAACTCTCCCTCAGAGGGGACGAGCTGTGAAACTGGTCAAAATTTTGGCTTTCAAACATGGTGAGAGAAGAAAATGCACAATATGAATTCTACTAACAATGTCCAGGGGTGGAAAATCACAATAAATACATTTGAATTATATATAGAACAAGATAAGCTCAATTTAGACATTAATTTAGTCTGGACTGGCGGGTCACCTTTGCCATGTTTCCCCTGATTCACATGCTGCTTCAGGATCTTCACCACATTTTTGTTGCTCAGCTTTGTTCTTCACAGAACCATCAGCTTAATTAAGAGCTCAGTAAACATTTTGTATTCATATCATAGTTATTATTCCCTGATGATAATTGCTAAAATGCAATTTTACATGGAGTATAAAATGTGATTTCTGACTTGCAGGAGGAAGAGGACTGAGCCTGACAGCTGTGGGCAGAGCGCTGTACTCATTATCACTTCACAAGCTGCACAGAGGTAACGGAACTGGAGCGGTCAGCACAATATTACCGCTGCTGCTCCAAGCTGGCTGCTTAGCTGATAACCGAGCTCTGCACATGGCATCTGTGCTCTACAGCTCCGGCCTGGGAATCAAGAAACAGACCTATAAGGTGTGTGCTTCTGGTCTCGGTTAACTCAAGTAAAAACACAAGGGAAGAGCTTCCACTTTCATCATATCCTCTCATGCCCTTGTGTTTGTTTCAGTCCTGGCTCCTGGCCCTGCTGGCAGCCCAGAAGGATGATCGATTAGCACTTCTGCATCTTGGGCACCTGCACCACCAGGGTCTGCATGGCTTTCCTGCAGACCCAGCCCTGGCCTATGCATACTATGCAAACATTGCTATACAAACAGCAGTCCGCCGTTATCCCACGCCTGAGCAGGTAATGCATGGTAACCCTGGATGCTTTAATTACATTGAGAGCCACAGTTGTGGTATATTCTGTACTGAAGCCTATCCTTATCCTCTCAAACTCACCAAAGTTTTCTTATGTTGGGATTTGAACCACTAAAGTATTTTTTAAATGGCGTCTAATCTGTTAATGATTTTTCTGCACATTTCTGATGTGTTTATGGTTCTCTTTTCATTCCTATGTGATTTCTATGTGTGCCCACAAGCAGTCTTGTGCCCTTACATGAGCAGTAAAGGGGGGTACATATTCTAACTGGGAACATTGAGCACTAGCTTCAAACTTAGGACATCTCATTTCTCAATTTAGGAACACAGGGGTGAGCAGTTCTGTGGTTTCAGAACAAGTTCATGAATCTGACTACTTCTCTTTTAAATCTTGTTAAGAAAGAAATAAGAAAACTATTTGAAGATGTTTGTGAACGGGGCTCAGTGTTTATGAAACATACTTTTCTGTCAGACAGTTATTTTCCTGCAGGAGCTGGAAAGAAACTATAAAGTAGCTGTGCACTTACTGCAGCCTATGAGCTGATTAGTGCTGTGATTCTACATTTTATGCACTCTGTATTGTGTTAGTTTTCCTTGTTTGTCATAATCCGATATGTGTACGTCTTCCTCACACAGATGGTCCTGGGTTTAGATGAAATAATGCTCCTGAATCCTCCTGAGGAAGCTCTGCCAGACAATCTACTGTATGTATTTTACTCTTGTAAGGGACCTGCTACAGTTCAGCTGGACTTAATCGTAGTTTTTGACACTGGCCTCTCTGAGATACTCCGGCTGAACCACTGGAGATGTGACCCCTTTGATCCCACTATAAAGGCTGTGAGGCTGAACCTGCCTGATTGGTTGCTGTATCAAGCTGATGAGATAGTTCCTGACTCTCAGTGGGTGCAGAGTTGTACGCTGGAAGCAGCAGTCACATATCCTGTATTGGATGACGATGAGGAGTTGGTTGCAGCTGCGGATGAGGCAGCTTTGGAGCCTGTTCCTTATTTTGACCGGCCTGTGAAACGGCATCGGCTGTGCAACTCCTGGAGCATGGATATGCTACGATTAACTCCAGGCTTTGTTGAGAAACAGTGTCCTTTTGAACAAGGTAAGGTGTCAAAGTAACAGCAAAACTTCTTATGTGCACATGGGCACCTCAAATCATGAATGGTGAAGCTTTTTGAAAATCCTTTAAAGTTCTGCAGCATCCTCAGAATGATTCTAGGATGTGTTTAATTCTTTGTACACTCAGTGTTTTGGTCTGTAGAGAGAACCTGTAACTAGAAAATTTAGGCATAGAATGGACGTCTCCAAGTCATCAGTTACCAACAAAAACTCTCCTTGTGTTTTATAGAAACAGTTCAATTGCTGTCCTCAATTTTTGCCTCCACTGGAGAAAAGTTTGGCATCACAACAACTCTGGACCCATACAGTGATAATGGTCTGGAGTACCTGCGTGTGAAAGCCATCCCCTCTCCATGGTAAATACAGATCTTAGCTTCTGTGTCATTAACACAAGTGTCATTTAGGCTAAGTGTGCTTTTTATTCTTCCAGGTGTATGTTCTCTGTGTGGATATTGGTGACCAGACACTGCCAGGAAGAGATATGTGGACTGTTTCATCATATAGACTCCCAGAATAACTACATCTCACCAACACTGTTCCTCAGAAACTCAGGTATGGATGAAGAACTGTTGTGTCAAACACTAATAATGTAACCACACTGTACAATAATGTGAACATGAATAAGTCTCTTAACTACATTTTGCAGGTAAGCTTCACATCCAAATGAACGGGTGGTCAGAGGAATCTTCAGCTTTTCTCACCTCGTTCAAGGTGCCTCTGAGAAAGTGGTGCCGAATCAGTTTTATGATGCTCATTAAAAGGGTGAGTCCTTATATGCTTGAAAAAATAATATCTCTGTACAAAAATATGAAATGATGAAGGAGCAAAATGGTCATTGTCTCCGCATTTCAGGTAACAGTCAACATGGTGTGTATAGATAACGAGCAGAAAACAGATTATTCTACCAATTACATGTAAGTCTACTATGTCAGGAATAAAAAATGCTCTCTGAGTGGTCTTTGATGTTTACATGTTAGCACTATGTTTTTGCAGCTTTGCGCATGATGTCGTGATGGATGACACAGAGGGATATTTTGTGATCGGTGGAGGTAAATACATCAAAGGTGTGGAAGGTTTTTATGGACCAGTGGTTTACTACCGCAACAGAGTGGTACATCAGAGCCCGGTAATGTAACCCCCTGCCTACAGTTATCATCCATGTCAGCTTTATAGTTACTAACTTAGTTGTGATAACTTTCTTCTCTGCAGTCTGAAGTTGTTATTCCAGATGTAGTCAGGGCTGTGAATCTGGCTGGATGGCTGCAGACATGCCAAGAATTTCATCTGGAGATGAGTGCAAAGATCAGTGGATACACCCACCAGGCCAGAAGGAGGGAAGAGTCTGGTAGGAGGCTTATACGTCCACTAGATGGTGCTAAAGTAACTGAGTTGAACTATAATCAGCAGAACAACTGAAGGTACAACTGAATAATCTTGCTTTTCAGACATCTATGTTGATACTTTCCACAAGTGGATAGTAAAGGAGAGACAGCCTTCAGAACCACAGTGTGAGCTGTGGGAAGAAACTCTCCCTCAGAGGAGACAAGCTGTGAAACTGGTCAAGATGTTGGCTTTCAAACATGGTGAGAAATAAACTTAATACAATTAATTTTCCAGAAAAGTAGTTCAAAATATCCAGAGGTTATAAGTGATGATAAATATCTTCACTCAGCTACTGGACTTATAGTATTCGTGATGGCACTTTATTAACCCCATGATGTTAATACCTTGCAGATGAAACTTAATGTTTCATGAAACTGACGCATGCAGCTGTCCTGTTATTGTTTAACAAAAAGAATGAGACCCAGATGCAGACTTGACGTTTATTTAACACTTGTAATATTTTCTGTGTAATCTAACTTTAAGCACTTCCTTCCTTGCAGGAGGAAGAGGGCTGAGCCTGGCAGCTATGGGCAGAGCGCTGTACTCGTTATCACTTCACAAGCTGCACAAAGGAAGCAGAACTGGAGCGGTCAGCACAATATTACCACTGCTGCTCCAAGCTGGCTGCTTAGCTGATAACCGAGCTCTGCACATGGCATCAGTGCTCTACAGCTCCGGCCTGGGAGTCAAGAAACAGACCTATAAGGTGTGTGCTTCTGGTCTTGGTGAACTCAAATAAAAACATGAGGGAAGAACTTCCACTTTCATCTTATCCTCTCATGCCCTTGTGTTTGTTTCAGTCCTGGCTCCTGGCCCTGCTGGCAGCCCAGAAGGATGATCGATTAGCACTTTTGCATCTTGGGCACCTGCACCACCAGGGTCTGCACGGTCTTCCTGCAGACACAGCCCTGGCCTATGCATATTATGCAAATATTGCTACGCAGACAACTTTAGACCGTCTCAATCCCACACCAGAGCAGGTAATGCATGCATTTCTACCTGGCTGCGTTGGTGTTCTAACTTTATATTACTTTCATAAATCCAGAATGTGTTAACTCATCCTCGCTATGATTATATAATCTGACATTAACTCTTTCTTGCCCACACTGCACACTGAGATTAAATAACAGTGTAAACACAGTTGAAGACATAATAAGACAGAATCAGAAAATAGTGTTTGTTTTTAATACAGGGACTGGGATGAAGCACATGTAGCTGGGGCTTATTTTGAAATATGAGAAGATGGTAATAGAAAGTCTGCTACCTTAACCCTTCCACTGTCACTATTATTGTGTTGGGAACAGAGGGGTGCATTTTTGGAATTATTGCAGCTGTTTTACAAAGCAAGGGCACATATTTATGTTTTTTCCCCCTTAAACTCTTTGTTTTTTAGACATTTGTTGAGGCAGTTTATCTAAACAATGACGAGGTGTTGAATCTCCAAACTGATAAGGACCATCACATCTTTCAATGGCTGAAACTGCAGGCCCGCAGGGGAGCGACTGAAGCAGAGGTGCCCTTTACTGTCATCTCTACATTTTAAATTGCATGAAAACAAGCATATCACAAACACTGTCATAGTTTAAGTTCCTGTAAAAATTGTAAATGAGGAATTATTGTATCATCACCATCTTACAGCAAGCAATTGGTCGCATGCTGTTCTGGGGTCAGCAGGGAGTGTCTCCAAACATCCAGGAGGCTGTGAGGCACTATGAAAGAGGAGCTGTCCGGTGGGAGGACCCTGCTTCGATGTATGATTACGGCATCGTTCTTCTGCAGGTCAGAATCACATTGGATGCATAGTGACGATTTATATTGTGAGGTTGCTGCGTAATGGATCATCTGCAGAGGTTTGAATGGTCGTGCAGGGAGGCCTGCCAGTAAAGAGTTGCGTGAGTCAATATGGGTTATTACTAGAGCCTGTACCAGGAGCTATGTTGCATGCTCTATCAGGTAGGTTCTGATCCTCCTGATGTTGTACAGGTAACAGATTAGCTGGTCATCAGTCGCCCAGATTCAATAGTATGTTCTTTTTTTTCAATGTTTGTTTTAATATAGGGTCAAGGTGTTGAAAAGGACGTTCCAAAAGCTGTCCGTTTCCTAAAGAAAGCGATGGACAAGGTATCGTAAAATTACTCCTTTGTTTACTCATTCTTTTTATCTCCACTGTAACATAAATGGTTAGCTTTCTGCAAAGAACTATTTTAGGTTTGCACAATCAACAGTGAGTCTCACAGTGTATGTCCCATAGAATTTTGTTCCTGCAATCAACGCCCTGGCCTGGTATTACGAGCAGCATGAGAAAGACTATGAGAAGGCAGTGAAGCTGTGGGAGCAGGCTGATCTTCTTAAGAGTCCAGATGCTGCTTTGAACCTTGGAGTCGTGTACTCACAGGGTCTGTACCCTGGAAAAGCTGCAGACAAGGTTAGCTTGAGTAACAGTGGTCCCTATACTATGGTTACAGACTAGCATTTTGGGGTTACTAACTTATTTTTCTAACAGTTCATGGCCTATCAGTACTACCTGAAGTCTGCACAGAGAGGGCACATCAGAGGAGCGGTTCAGCTGGCTGACATCTGGACTACTGGGATACCTGGCCACGTTGACAGACGTCCATCAGATGCCGTTTTGTTAGAATCTTACCCTTTAATTAACCTAGTTTTGTATGTCTAGTTTTCTTTGTGTAAAGCTGAGTTGTCTTTAAACTTCCTGCAGGTGGGTGAAGTGGGCAGCTGAGCACAACGGATACCTGGGCAGCATCTTGCGGAGAGCCTTGGATTCATATCTCAAGAATGACATGTAATTTATTTCCCCATTCACTCAACATTGATCATTATCAAACCACTTGATGGCAGTTACAGCATCTTAAAATGTTGCCTTATCAACAGGTTCCACTCCCTGTTATATTACATGGTGGCTGCTGAGTGTGGATACGCTCCAGCACAATTCAATGTGGCATATCTTTGTGAACAGAATAAGGTGGGTTATCTCTACATTAGCTGTAATGTCATGATACTGTGACTGCTGTATTCACTCTTAACATTTATCATATTTATCTATTTACTTTGTATGTCTGTAGTTCTTCAGTATTCTGGACCCTGCTTTAGCTTCAAGTTGCATGTGGAGATATTACAACCTGACAGTCCAAAATGAAAATCCTGACCCGTATGGTAGGTAACCGTTTCTGAGACTTCAATGTGTGGAGATTTCTGTGCAAACATTCAATTTTTACCTGACCAAGCTCCAATCCTGTCATCCCTCCAGCCTTGATTAGGATGGGTGACCTGCTGTATGAGGGGCAAGCTGACATGCCCGGAGACTTGTTTTCTGCAGCAAAGATGTACTCGCATGCAGCACTAAGGAAGGAGCCACAGGTCGGCTTTTAAAGTTTCTAGTTTTGCTCTGTGTGTGTGCTGTTTATTCAAGTCGGTGTTTATTCATAATTACTCGTGGGTGTAAGTCACACTCTTCTTCTCTCACAGGGATGGTACAACCTTGGCCTCCTTGTTGCGGAGGGTTACAGGCTGCCGCTGTCAGTATTGATCAATCTGGGCCTTTCAGAGCTCTACCTGCAAGACAACATTACGCTTCAAAGTACCTTGTATGAAAGGTGTGTAAGGACTGAATGTCTGTGGAAAAGAGTTGTGTAAGTGCATTTAATGCTTCACAACATGATTCTGTGAGAAAAAACGATTCTATATTTTCTCTCAATAGATGCAGAGATTCAGAGGACACAGATGGGTTCTTCCCTTGCAGCCTTGCCCTCTACAATGTGTATTTTCAAACATTTCAAAATGACTATCACACTGCTGTTAAGGTAAGTGCAGTCTATATGTTATTTCATTTTTAATATTTAGATGATTTCATGGGGATGTTTTTATTTACTTCATTGAGGAGAAGACATACGCACCAAATCATGTGGGGACTAGAAATTAATCCTGTGTATCTTTCTGCTACTGGCCACTGGTAGCAGATCAGATAACATATCAGACTCATAATTTTGATGTAATTGCTGATATTTTTTCGGTTATTGTTACTTCTCACAGGTTTCAACAGCAGCTGCCATTGTTGCAGCTTCAACAATGATAGTAATCATCCCAATTTCACTCAGAAGACTCATGCTGTCCCTTAACTAGAGCCAAGATTCACAACAGGATCAACAAACAACAAACTGAGGGACTGAAGATCGACCAGCACTTAAACAGCACAATGACATCTCACCAGTTTACATATGTTGTTGGAAATACTGTACAGAACAAACCTGGTTGTTATAAAGATGGCTGTTTTAAATGTATTGTGGTTGTAAGGTTAATTCTGTTACAATACTGTATTGTCTTTAATTAAATTAATATATTGATATTAAATTGAACTGAATTGAAACTAAGTGTCTTTGTTGTAACAAGACTGGAAATTTGTTTCAGGCTCCTCAACTCAACTCAACTCAACTCAACTTTATTTATATAGCACCTTTCATACATAGAAACATGTAGCCCAAAGTGCTTCACAGAATAACAGACAGTCAGAAAACAACAGCGATGGTAAAATTATAAAAGGCATGATTAAAAAAGAACTATTTAAAAATTAAAAGAAAATCAATACAGTAAAATTAATAAAATAAGTAAGAGTGGAGAGAAAAGTTAAAAATAAGGTAGAGTTAACAAGATCAGATGAACACAAGAAATAAATAAGATAAATACATGTTAAAACAATGGTTTAGATCAGGGGTGTCCAAAGTACGGCCCGGGGGCCAATTGCGGCCCAAGGTCCATTTATTTATGGCCCCCAAGCTTCCATCCTAAATTGTGTTATTTATAGCAAAGAAATTAATCACCTTCTGAATCATCTGCACATTTGCAGTTTCTTTCAAGCGCACAAACAAAACTAAAGTCAGTCCAGAATTATCTCAAAAAGCTTTATATGGACCACCTCTCTAAAGCCAAAGCTCTGGGAATTCTTCAAGACGGCAATAAAGAAGAAACACAAGAACTCTTAAAGCTGACAGGTTTTCAAATTAATGTTTTTATCATGATGTGGAAATGTTCTTGATGAACACTAAAAGTTCAGAAGACACAAAAGAGGACACAAGACAAGATCAAAATTAGGAAATTGTGCACAAAAAGGTAAAATTAGGTGCATAAAAAATGTTCAGAACTCAGGAAAGTAATGACTTTGTTCTTAATATGTTGTCTGCTGGTCAGAACAGTCTTAAAAACAACATGAAAAAGAAGTGTGATGAAATCCAGATCGTGATCTTGCCTGCAGTAGGGTACTCTTGAAATAATGAGACAATATTTTTTCCCACATTGCCCGACCCTAATGAAAAACATTTTCCCCCAGAAGAAGATAACGTTTGCTAATCTTTACATGGTACTTCCTAGTTACTGTTTGATTGAGAAAACATTTAAAATAATTGTTATTAAATATTTCATTGATAACTTTTAGGATTCCAAAGTCTCAGTAGGAGCCACTGGCCCTGAGGTATTCTGACAACATCATATGTGGCCCTCTTTGAAAAAAGTTTGGACACCCCTGGTTTAGATAATAATGATTAAAATAATAAAAATTTGTTTCAAGCTCCTGCTGATTGATCAACAATTTTCTTGGATCCTTTTTGTCTCCCATTGATTCCTTCACTCTTTGGTGATCCATAAAAAAAATGCATTCAAAAGGTCACATGGACATGAAGTTGCAAAATTGAAACCTCTACCTCTCTAATGCCCTCTGGCTCCGCCCTATGCATGACGTAGTCATTTACCTGATAACTTCGTTACTGCACTGTCTTTTAAATAATTCGAAAGAAGCTAAGTCCTGCCTGGAAACCTAGGAAAACACCTCTTCTTGCAGAGAGAACACTGAAGGTAGTGTAACGCCGTACCTTGTTTAATCTCTTCAGATCTGTTAAACTGTTACTGCGTTAACTTAAAACTTAATTAAATATATTTCAGGGCTGTGGGGAAGAAATAGCACGGGACAACTTCTGCTCTGCGTCGTGATGCCTTTAATGACTCTTCAACAACGTTGGACAACTGCACATCAAACTCGTGACACATTTACTTAACCTCAGACAATATCACCCTGAGCAACCTTAAAGAAGCAGTGCAATATATGAAACAGTAGTCTTTCAAACTTCATTAAAGACTTAATGATATAACCACTTAGACCAAAATAAAATCTCATCTTACAGTAGGTTAACATACTCTCAGGTAGCGTTAAAAGGTTCAAATGGAAGCCTTAACCTGCTTTCCCAACTTAGATACCTAATTAAAACCACTACACACTGCATTTGCATTGTTAGAAAAATAAAATAATTTTCTAAAACTTTAAACTTTACTACATAGTCCTAATTAACAATTTCATGATTAGGGGCCTCATTAATTTATGGGTGTGGTTATTTCTGACTGCGCATGGGCAGATACGTGGCGAGCTGACGCCACAACGCGCACGTTTGGGCAGGTAGATACGAGACCAGACTACTCTTCTTGAAAAATGTCAAGCCATGAGTCCTTCATTGTAAGTTAATACGTTTATATATATTCAGAGCTGGGCACACGTCTTTTCAAGGTTTCATATTTGCAGTTAGTTTTTTTCTCAGAGGTTTTCACAAATAACCACAAATGTAACTACTGAAGAAAGACTGATAAGTGACTTCACAGTTTGACACCATGGAGCCAGTTTACCTGCGCACGTGTCAAATAATGTTATTGGCTTCCCTGATGTGACGCACTTTCCTACTGGTAGCCATATTCCATTAGGAATTTGATTAGTTTTTTGTTTTTTTTATATTACATGCCTGCTGTGTGCTCACCTGGACAGGAGCAAATAAGCCAGTTTAGTCTTAAACCCTCTAACTGGCCCTCTGTAATTAGTTTGTGCATTAGTAAGGGGATTTAATTATTTAATTCAGCAGATATCTTTCACATTGCTCCATTAACCGCTTACTTTTTAGCTTTAAATTCCCAATTGTATTGAGCGAACAATAAGGTTCTGCAACAACATTGAAGTATGTAAGACAAGCACATAAATACACATGCTTGGTAAATTATATTGATTTTAAGACCTAACTGTAATGCAGAATGTTTGCATTATGATGTTCAGGTTTTTTGATGTCAGCTAATTCAGGGGTACCCAAAGTGTGGGTCGGGACACCCCTGGGGGGTCGCGAGACACAAATTGTCTCAAGCTATCTAAAATTAGTACATTTAACTATTATAGTGAAAAATATTGACAAAAATAGTAGCTAAACTTGAAATAAAACCTTGAAAAAAAGAAAATGTAATGAGTTTTCTGCCTTTATTTTTTGCCAGATGACTCCTAAGTTTCAGGTGAGTGAACAGTTAATTATCAAAAGCCTCAGTAGCAGTAGGTTAATTCATAGAAACACAGCCACATGCTCATGTAGGTAGGCTAATTTTCTCCAGACCAGCTTAAGGAACCCACATTAAATCACTTTGAGGAACAGTGGGGGTCGCGAGTCTTTGGCATCTATATTTTGGGGCTCTCGGGCTTAAAAGTGTGGGAACCCCTGATCCAATGTGATTTACATTAATATATATCAGTCACTGCCTTTGTCTAAATCTAATTACATCTTCAACTACCCTCCAACTATAAAGACCTAGAGAGTGCATCTATTTATGAATAATTTGCCTCAGCTATATTAAGTAAGCATTAAGGGCACGCTGTATGAGTGCAATGATTTTTCTGCACCTAATGTGTCTGCTTTATTATGTGCACTTCATGCTTGAGTGTCCGGTCACTATAATTAGAGCTTCAGCTGTAACATGGGGTTTGTGTTTCCTATTTTAAGGAAAGGATAAGTTTATACAAAGGTGACGATGGCATATGAGTAATGTACCTAGCGGACAGCAGGGTGTGTCCTTCAGCTGTAAATCCAGAGTCAAGTTGCTGGGTCAGCGCATTTTTTTTGTGGAAGTTGCTAAATTCTTCAGGGTATCTGGCTGAGCTGCTCTTCGCTCTGACCTTAATGTTGTGAAGGGTGGTGACGCTACAGAAGGTTAGAGAAATAGTTTTAACACCTCACTGACACGAAGACAATTCAGGTTTATTTAAAATGACATTACTGTAAAAGGGTCATGCAGATTATGCTGCATTTGCATATTGGCAGCATGTTGTGATTACCTTATATACAGTTGAGATGATTCATAGCACCTAAAAAGGGAAAATTCTGTTTAGGTTGCAAATACAAACTTTGGTTTAATATCATGACAATGACATTTAGGTCTGGAGCTTATGACAAAAATCGGATCAGAATAATTTTACATTGGTTAATTGAAGTAGATACAATATATGGCATATATGGAGTGTATGGTTGCCAGCTTGGGGAGTTTTCTAAAAATGACAGAGGTGTGAAAATCCGGATGGGCAGAGTCGTTGATGATTCATGGCATGCACAATGACACAAAGGGCACAAGGGGCAGTGATTTATTACAGCAATATTGTATAACATTATATAACAAACAGTTTTATCCTCTATACTTCCCCCCCTTAAACTTATTGTGAATTAAGAATAGTTTGAATTACTTTGTGCATTTAAAGGGTTTACTTCTAGTGCTTCAATATGATCCTACATAAATCGTGATTTGAGTGCACAACAGCCACCGTCATGATTCCGTCAGCAAAAGCTGAAATGCAGACAAATAAAAAGGAAAAGGAAACGGCTGTTCTGAGGGAATCAAATTAGTTAAACTCTGCGAACAATGTCTTCCCAAGAAAGCAGCTCCTGACAGTGTACATTATCAAAGCAATCTGTCTCTCTTCTCCTTTTATTGTCCTTCTCGTCCATTTGTTTTCCTCTCATTTTCTCTTTTTTCCCTTTTTCCTCTTGTTTTCCCTCCCTCTGTCTCTGCAGATGGTCTATTTGGCCGGAGAAAGGGAAGAGAGCTCTGCCAGTTGTGTGCGTATACAGCGGAGGCAAAGAGAAGAAAGTCACACAGGCAGCAGTGGGAGCCGGACTTGTTCTGGGGATGTACGACAGAAACTGGACACGGAGGTGCAGATACAGCTGAGGTACTATGTGTGAGTGTGTGTGTTTGGGGGAATGGGGATTTGAAGTCGTGATATGTTGCGCTAGATAATGAGTCCTGCATGTTTTGTCAGCTGTGAATCTTACAATGCAGTGCTTGATATTACAGGATGTCATGTTTTTAAACTCTTATCATTTTAGCTACTTATTGAAAAGATCAGAGAAACCTTCAAAAGATGTATGAAGTCAAAATGTTAAAGTGAACTGCTACTCTATAATCTGGGTATGTTTCATGGATGAAAAAGTTGTGCTGAGGGATACAATATTCGGGCTGAACATTCACTTTGTTTTCTGAATGGCTCAGTGGTGTTTAACTCTGGTTAGTATTCTGCTGCGAGCGTGTAACTCATAAATAATCCAAATAGCCTGCAGAGAGGAGAGTCTCTGGAGGAAGCCTGACCATTTGTTTTTATTAGAAATTATACACACTAGATGGAGTACATGATGAAAAAAATGTACTTGCCTTTAGTGCTACATATTTGACAGTTGTACTTGAGTTCATGAGTTGGTTGAAAAAGTATTCATTATTTTAGTCTGATGCATGTGAGCCAGATGAAAATCATGCCTGATTGACATGGAATAAGGGTGATCTTGACGTAAGAGAGTACAATGATGCTTCAACATGTGGTCATATTTCTCAGACGTCTGGTTTGGAAACCAGTTTAAATATTGTATTGGTGTAATAGATTTATTTTTAGCCTTCAGAATCAGATTGAAGATGAGGACATTTTATTTGAATCCTCCAATCATTCACTGTAGAAATAACATGACAGCTTTTAATGTCTTAGAATTTAAACATAGAGTATGCTCAGAATAGGGCCACTGATCATTGTAGTATATATCCATTAGAGGTTTAATATCATTAAATATTTAGTGTTTGTGTGTCTGTGTCTGTGTCTGTGTCTGTGTCTGTGTCTGTACTATCAATCCAATTGGCAACCTCAGTGTGCCGCCAGACTGTGGAGTACAAAGTCATAAACGAGATGTGTTAGCTTGGTGATCAGATCTAATGCTTATTATATGCAAAGTTCTTTTTTTGTATTTAAGGACATGTCACATCTTTTTTCAACGATGTTAGGAAGCCAAATAATTCCTCTTTTTCTTTGAAGTCACCTTGTGAATACAAATGAGTGAATAAAAAGTGTAGTCCATTGACTTAATTGTTTCTTTGAAGGCCTATCGTGAATTGTCAGGATGAATGAGGGTGCTTAGTAAACTTTGCCATGCTGTTTTCATCAGTTAATGGAGTGTCAGGATGGAGCTTTGCCACCATTTTTATCAGTTGTTTTCTCTGTAAAGACGCTTAAAGTGACAGCAGGGATTACAGTTTTGGAAAGGTGCGTTATTTTCTTCCAGAGAAGTTTCTCCCAATAAAGTCTTTGGAGTTAAAGCGCTAGTTTACACCTGTATACTGATGTAAATGTGTACAGTTTTATTTGCATGAGTAGCTGTGGTGCTTTGTGTAAATTCCAGCACTAATAATTCTTACTGAACATTTAATGAATTTAATCTGACAGATGATTTATCTCTCCTGCTGGGCCTCATGTTCCCAGTAGTCTCATATTTTCTTTTATTTTGATATGCTCTCAATGGGCCTTCTCCCAACTATACCAAGCCTTTTTTAAACACAACAGAAACAGAAATACATGAATTGCTTGTGACACCCTCCATCTGTCTTTTTCTCCAGTATCCAATGGTGCCATGACTGCAAGAAGCCAGAGCAGTGTGGGATACAGAGCGCTCCAAGTGGGTGTGCCTTCTTCCACCTTCCAGCTTCTTCTCATTGTCTGCGGTCACTTACTAGGCGTCCAAGGTCAAGGTAAGAATTGGTTTTCTTCTGCTGTGTTTCTTGGAAGAGAAAGGGCTGGCAAAGAGTGCGTTGAGTTATTTATCAGTCAGGTAATCTGAAGAAGTTGAGCAATAGATTAACTGGTGAAGCAAGTGGTTGGTTGATTCAGGGTCACTGTTTAAGCTTTTGTTTGTTTCTCATTCATTGACTGTTTTTTAAAACTTTATGTAAGATTGCAAGTTTGCTTTTTGGTTGATGGTGGCGATTTGGGTGTGTGTGATATTGTGAAGTATTGGAATATGTCTGTGATCTGCAAATCCAGAGATATTGTAGTATCAGCACATTCTGTTATCATCTGTTGCAGTTCTATGCTCACACATGGACACATGTTGATGTTGTATACAATTCACAGACCAAGCACTCTGATGCAAACCATGGGCTAAACAAATAGCAGGTCTGCCAAATGGAGTGAAAACATTACAGTGAAGTTTGAGAAATCTCATGCCGTTAATAACACCCTGGATACTGAGATCGTGGCAAAGTCTGACAATAAGGAAGAGGAGGAGACTCACATCCTTATTGTGGAAGGCTTTCTGCTCTACACCTTTGAGCCTTTGATCGACGCGTTGAACCAACGCTACTTTATTTCCATCCCATACGAAGAATGCAAAAAGAGGAGGTGCTCAAGGAACTACTCGGTGCCAGACCCCCCCGGCCTGTTTGATGGTCATGTCTGGCCCATGTATTTGAAACACAAAAACACTTACGCAATTCAATGACGCACAGAGGCTTACATTTGAGAAGTGTTCGTGTGAATTCTCAGGGTTTTGTGATAAGCAGTGTGTATACTCCATTATTAAATGAAGCAGCAAAACCTGTCTCTCTCAGTGTTAGCTTGCACACATGGTGCATTGCAAAGGTGGTAAATGCAAAGACAGAGCCTGACTCTGTTTAAAAAATAATTACCGTACTGATACTGGACACTTATCATTCAAATGAATAGTTACATACTGGGTGATGTCTTAGAAACAAGGTGGAGTAAATAGACTGATATGCTAGCTTGATAAGGGGTTTTTCAGCAAAAGGACACATCGTTTTTTTTTTTTTGTTTACCTTTGTGAATCATTGTTAATTTTTGAATTAAGCAAAATGTCTGAGTCTACTTGAAGTCTTATCCATGTCAACACTCTTGTTTGATGTCTCTTGTACATGACATGAGTTGCCAAAGTTGCACACACAGATTAAGATCTGCTCATAACGGTGAGATGGCCTATCATTCTCTTTTCTTTGAAGACAAGGTTTCTTAAATAGGGAAGTTAGTTTGGTTGAACTGGTCAGCAACTTGCAAATAGTCTTGAAAATAACATGAAAACAAGGTGATATAATCTAGATTGTGATTCTGAGATAAAAGAGGTCATGATATGATATTTTTTGCCATATTGCCCACCCCTAGATGGAGGGTTTGTAACTCTAGTTAGATAGTAGAGCTGTATTTTGCTCTTAACAGACATTATGAAGACATATGCAAACACATACAGTCAAAGGACTGAAAAGGTGGGCATAGTACAAAGCAACATCAAGTAAGATCTGACTTTTGTGCAAACTCTGGGACTCACCTGCTTGTAAACGTGCGCATGAGGCTGCCACTGTCACAAATGCTTGACACTTGTGGTATGTGCTGAATTATGTGAAGCTGCTTTTTGAGATTGCATATTCACAAGTCATCCCATTGCTGGTAAACACTGGCTGTTTTCACTGACTCTTTGTAGAGCTGATGTGGCATGAAATGTTTCCTTTTTAGAGACGGTTGCAGCGCTCTGAAAAGAGGCTACCTCTGTTACAGGGTTGTGAGTCACAGGCGGAAAATTTGGGCAAAATGTTGTTGTGAATAGAAGTCTTCTGTCTAAGGGCAGACATGCACACTCAGAACACATTCGAACATTGACAAACAAAATAGATGGGTAGATCACGTGGAGATAACACGACTGCAGCACAGAGTCAAACATGGTGGATTTGCCACTACCGCTCTGACTACAGGTGTCAGAGAGCTGCTGGCAGGGCTGAACCGAGGGGGGCAGATAAAGAAGGGGGGGATTATTAGGAAATATACTTTAATCTGAGTTTGATTTTAAATCTCATCTATGCAAGAACAACATTGGATATATATCTGGTATAACTTCCTGTGCTTTTGTCCCTATATACCTCACAGAAGAAAGACTAAAATGTATTTCAAAATTTTCAAAATTTTCAACAGTGTGGTGGAGAATGACAAAAACTGTAAAAGCTATTTTTAGTCAAATACTTTATAAACAATACTATCAAGATGTAGAGTGCAAACATAGGTAAGCGACGCGTATAGAGTACAGAGTGAGCTATCATTTTGTAGACTGAATTTAATCCTCATATCCTGGGGAGACAAGGCCACTCTGCCCTCTGCTGTCAGAGCACTCTACTCCAATGAAAATGCAAGCTTAAAATTTATTTTAAGCAAATAGAGACAACCTGTCTATGCCTGAAGATGACACACAACATTAAACAATATGAGTCAGTAATTCTCAAACTCTTTGTAATGAAAGCAAAAGCAGATCTGTATCAGTTGCAGACAGACTGGGAGCAGAAGAGAGAGACAACAATGTCACCTGGTCCCTTTATGTGTTCTTTTAGTCCCAACCTGCTGACTGTTGACAGGGAGCTTCACAGCACTGCACAATGATTGACGTTCATACAATGGCTGACTTAGTAAGGAAACACAGACACAGAGCACAGTCTCTGCAGATAGTTACTGGTAACACAATGTCAATTGATGGTCTGTGTTCAGTGATTTTTCTGTACCAGCTTAGAAATCAGAAATAACAAAATTAACCATTTTTGATGACCAGGAGTTAATTTTTTTGTTGCCATAGTCTCAAAATAGGTTTTTTATATTGTTTGATTTTTACTAATATTGTATCAAAGTTCAGAATTCTGGTGTTATGATGACCCTAGTTGTTAGTTAGACAGCTCATACTATTTAATGGCACCAAATTATATTGATTTGGTGTTTTGGGTTTACTGAGCCACTTCTCACGCTGCAGCTGTAGATTTTTCAGGATATTTTCAGCACAGTGTTGATGACAATGCATCAATTCAAGATGAATTCTGGTCTTTGTACTTTTTTTTTGACATTTTAAAATGTACCTTTTTTTTTTTTTCCTTTTATTAGATGGAACAGCTGAGGATAGACAGGAAATGTAGGGAGAAAGAGAGTGGGAGAAGACGTGCAGCCAAGGTTCAAGGTTACTTTATTTGTACCCATAGGTAGATTTGGTTTGCAGTGAGTCAGCCTCCTGTAACAACAACCAACAAACAGCACAGGACAAAACATGACAAACAAAGTGACAAAGTGCTCAGTACGAAAAGGTAACCTCCAATAATAACAAGAAATGAGCTAAGTGCTGATGCTGGGAATCAAACCGGTGGCCGCTGCGATGAAGGCTTCAGCCTCTGTGCGTGGAGATGGTTTTAAATGCCGGTGCTCCAGATTTCTCTCTCGACACTCTCTCTTGGCGCTCAATGTGTCTGATTTCTGGTCCCTGATCAAAGTGTTTTAAATATATTGTCAGCATTGTAAAGCCCCTTGCTGTGCCCATCACACTTGATGTGGATGTGAGTCTTTGATCTGGGATTATGAGCTCATCATACCCCTGTAGTTATTTCTAATTATTCCGGTCAACATCTCCGTCATGTCAGTGCCCAAAATAGAAAGTGTGCTGTCCATGTTGTTCTTGTGCCTCAACATTAAAATGGGAAACAAGCTAATTCAGCTGTTGGTAGTAATGTGCCAAGTCACGATCCCTGAGTAAACATTCAGTTTGAATGATATTCAAGTAATTTGCTAGATAGACTGGACAGCCTGGGGTACAGCTCTGGAGGCACTTCAGCTGCTTGTAATGTGCCAAAAGACAACTCTGCCTTATCAGCAGCTGTGGACGCCTGCCAACCACCTTACAGATTGATTTTTTTATTACCAAGAATAAATGGATATTGAATCTGTGAGTAACAGAGTGACCTGGCAATGAAGACACTAATGTATTTTAGTCCAGTACGGGAAAGTACAGTTTGACAGCTGAACTGATTCTATTAGGTGTAGTGTTTTACATTTACACAATGAAAGTGTCCAAACCTGTGAGTCAGGACATTAAGAGACTCATTACACTGGTAATGATCAGGTTTTTCTGAATCCTGCAGTGAGTACTGTTTCATTTGTAATGCTCTATTCTTGTGTTGAACTGTCAGCACATGTAGCAGCAAATAGTTCCACTTTATATGAAGTCCATGTCTACAGTACAGAAACTAGTAAGACATGTAGCTGCTTCCAACCTTCTCTGTGCGATATGATGCTAAGTTTCAGCAGTCACTTAGGCAGTCTTTGCTCACAATCATTGTACCCAATTAGTTAAAGTGTAGAAAATAGCATTCTGCTTGCTCTAACGCTTGGAGAGAGTGGTGATGGCTTGCCGTAACACATTCCTGACAGCTTACTGTCTGCTTTAAGTAAAGCAAAGATGTGCTGATATCTAGCAAACACACTGGAGGGCTCAGACGGAGCCAGGATACGACTCCGACTATCATAGCTTTTGTCACTGCAGGCATTTCAGTTGATCCTGACACCTGAGCCAACATTCAAAACCTTGAGAAAGCATGGCAGAAATTTAAAGAGGAAGTGCGGTGGCACAGAGGAAACAGTGCTCCAGCCTTGTTCAAAGAAAATGTGTATTAACTGAGACCCTGCTCTGTTGACTCGACCCACAGGCCCCCCTTTCTGGGGCAGAAGGTAAATGAAAAAATAGAAAAAAATTAAGTAATGATGAGTTACAGAACCTTACATATCAAACTCTGTCTATCTTAATGCTGCTGCAGCCAGAGACACATTTCTATAGATATGGATGTGAGTCATATTTTCACATTTGTCATTATGGGTGCATGAATCCAACATTTTCTCTCCTGATTCCAATCTCCACACTCACATACATGATGTCTGAAAATGCATAGTAATATTGTGAAACATGAGCAAGTATTATTTACAGAAACTAATTGAATGTAGCTGATAGAGGAAACACTTCATTTTATAATGACACTGATAAAGAAATTCAGCATCTCTGTCACATTACACTCACACACAGTCGATTGAAGTCTGCAGCACCGCAAATATCTCACTGGGTTTGGGCTTGTCAAGGTTACTGTAGGGTGAAAAATATAAAACTAGCATATTTGACTTTTAAAACAACACTGTAGAATTTTGACTCTTATTTTGAAGTGGCTTGACAGTAGTTAAAAGGCAGATTATGTAGATATGATGACATTAAGGTAAAGGCAAAAACATTAACCAGCTATGGTTAATGATACGGAGATCCCTAGTGCAACATACATCTCTTTTCACAGTTTATCTCCTTACTGTCAGCATTTCTTTGCAGATGAAGGTGTGCATGTCTACTCCTTAATGCAACATGCTGCTGATAATACTCTGATCAAAAGAGAAAAAAAGATGTACAAGCAGACAATCATCTAGACCTCAGATGATTGAAGCAGAAAGACTTATCTTAATATTGGAAGGTTTTTGTAGTATGCTGAGGAGGTGAAGACATGTCCAAATTCCTCACCACACTAGATGGCAGTGTTGCTTTGTGTGAAATCTGTTATTCATTCACCTTCCTCTTCTTGTCTGTAACAGTTAAGTGTTAAGAAAGCCTTAATTAATTAACAATTACAAGAAAGTGACTACAATAGTCTATCGTTGATTAAATCTGCTCCTTGTTCTTCTTTTGTTTTCATGTGAGCTCTGTTTTTATACCCCAGTCATGGAAGGGTTTTGTTGTTTGTTTTACTTTCTAATATAGTAATGTACAATATGTTTTACAACTCAACATCTCTATTAACAGAAACATCATTAAGGGTTGGCTGGGTTTTGAGTTTTGCAGACCTGTGGGGCTGCAGCATCTCCTTTTTGGTAATGAAAGTGTGAAACCAAAGTCATCTAAGATTCATTAGACCAAACATGGCAGTCGAAGTCAATTGCAAAAAGGACCACAACACAGCAGGGCGCAGCTCCATTACAACACAAATGACTTCAGAAAACTATCTTTGAATACCACCATTTGGGGAGTTCATTTAGGATGCCTGGTCGCACTGGCTTATCTTCATGAACTTAATTTTGCTGAAGACATCAAGCTGGAGGAGATTTTGCGTCGGTGTTCATACCAAAAGACTACAGTTGTATCTGCTGTGCATTTAACTTCACTCCGGTTTACCAATGTATAGGGTCATGAAATATTACAGAGGGCCATAAAAGGCATGGCATGTCCACCGCCCAGCACAGAATAAGGGGAGTGAAGTCCCAGTGGACTATGTCACAGTCACAGCCTCTGACTCCCTACACACAGCAAGGCCCATTAACTTAACTGTCTGACTTTACATTTCCCTCTAGCACTGCCTCTTTCTCCGCTAAAATCACTGTGATGATAATGCTTTTACCATTCTACAGGAGGAAATAATACAAATGGGATACACGTTAAGTTTAGATTATAAGGCTGTGCCCTTTAAATCGTTGCCTTTTTAGAGCTAGAGAGAAAGCAAGACATTCAGTGTAGTTTAATGACCGCCCACAGCAAATGGTAAAGAGTCTTTAGAGAGGAACAGTGTTTTGTGTGTTGGATGTAGAGTTAAATTATCTCAGCTCCTACTTCTTGAATTATTGGGGACTTTACAAAACCATCTCATCCTAAAATACATTCAGTAGCTGCTTTTAGAGTTTGTGATGAATGGAGTTTCTTCACTTGTCATGGAACTTTTAGCTGTATAGGAGGATTTCCTCTGTGGCTCTAAGTCTGAGTGAAAAAAGATTATATTTGGGACCACAAACAATTCAGACTGCATTACACAAACCTGCATGGAGTTTTCCAGACATGGCATTTAACTGGCAGGGGAAGGCAAATAAATGATGTAGCATTTAGTGGCATCATGGGAAATGTAGGATGTAGTCTCCACTGTCCCTTGAGGTGGCCGCACCTGTACACAAGCACTAATAGGCCAATCGAAGACATGTTGTATTTCAAATTTAACTACTATTTTTTTCATGTATTTCGGTCAGTCAACTCACTTTGTATTCATCAAAACTTTATTTCAGCAGTATAACAATTTTTGAGTTTGGTGTCTTCCGCCCTGAACCTCAACTTTTATCAGAAATGAAGGAGTGAGGCGCCATTGGCCTAGGGTTCTCAGCGCCCCATACAGAGGCTATAGCCCTCATCGCAGAGGTTGCAGGTTTGATTCCAGCCTCAACCATTTGCTGCATGTCCTCCCCCACTCTCTGCTCCCCACATTTCCTGTCTCTCTTCAGCTGTCCTGTCCATTAAAGGCAAAACTGTCCCAATATATATATATATGTATAAAAAAGGAAATAAAGGAGTGATGACATATCTTAAACCCCGAGTAGTTGGAGTGTGCAGGGGAAGTAGTGCAGCTCAAGTTGCCTGTCTGAACTAGCTTGCAAGCGTCACTCCATTTTTGAAGTAAATGGATGAAAAATAATATTTTCAACAATTCTAAATTTTAATGTTATATTGAAAGGCATCTCATGACCCCTCCATTGGAACTGAATGTTCTCTCCATCACAGTTAACGATCATATGATAGTTGCATACATATTTTTTTTATAAGATTACCCTCCCTCCATCCCTCCATCATGATCCTCCAAATAAGGTCAGCCTCACATAGCAGACCAAGCATACAAAACTAGATCTGTAGTCTGTTTCAAAGATTTCATTAGATGAAATAAGCCGGTACAGCCGTAATGGAACATGTGACTGTGGGCTGACCTGCCTTGAAGGCAGAGTCAACGCTGCAGAGGAAAAGGTCCAGCGCACCTTGTCATCCTACACAATGACCCTTGCATTGTTTACTCTTGTGTAATGCCCTTTCTCCCCTGAGAGGAGTCCAGATGGTATTCTCTCATTTGGAATCCTGTGGATATAAGAGCTTTGGAATCAGGATTTGGGAATATCACTGCATGCCCTTGGAGAGGGGATCATTAAGGAGAGCTGTTTGACTTGTGAAATGAGAGCCAGTGCCTGTGCCTGCGCCAGGTGATGCTGACTATGCATTCAAGTTTTTTTCCTGTGCTCACCAGTGTGACTATAAATTTAGCTGTGCCACCGGAGTGGGAAGAATCCAGATGTCCTTGGAGTGTGAGTGTGTTTGTCCTCTGAGCATGCTGGTGTTGTGGGAAGGGGCGTGGCAGCGTTACTGGGCTCCTGCACTGGTGGTAGCACTGACACTGTTCTTCAACATGACATCTGAGGGAGGGACCTTTCACCAAATGCATCACAGTCTCATCAAGTGTTGCAGTCTGCCCAGATTAATGGGGCTGAGAGCTGATTATGCAGGGCTGTACATCATGTCTGTCTAACTGCCTGCTGCTCTCTCTGCCTGTCAATGATCCTCCCTCCCGTATCCCAGCCTTCCATGGAAAAGGAAAAATGTGGCACTGTCGCCTTCAGCAAGACAGACTCCTGTGGTTTAGCCCAAGACTTAAGCAATATCATGTGGATGAGCAGTTTTGCATTTATCTCTGGATTAAGGACGGGGAATATATACATAAATCTGAGTGCTATACTCTCTAAAACTATCCATACTCCTCCTGGTGTTTGTTGATAAAAACACACACACATCTATCATTGAATGAAGGAGGCTGAGATAAAGTGTACAGAAAGAGTATGTTTGAGCTGTCATCAACAAAAGCACATAACTTCCTCATGTATGGACTCTCTGACAGCCTTGTACTTTTAATTCACTCACAAATTAGTTAGATGATCAAGTTCAAAGTATAATTAAATGGACTGAGACTCCTTATATATGGTTATTTTACAACTCCAAAGGCCCTCACTGCTGAGTTGGGCTACCTGCATGTGTAAATTACCACTGTCGCAGCACCCTGTGAGCCCAGCCCCATGTGGGGGACGGATTAATCTTCCCAGCACATTATTGAATGTGTTCTCTTGCTTGGGAGCAGCCGATAAATTGTGCTTGTCACAATGGCCCTGCACCTGCTCTCCATAGCCTTGGAATTTCTAACAAAGCATCACATTTCAGAACACAGCACTCCAGGCTATAAAAAAATATAGAGTCACAACATGGATAGGAAATGCTTGAGGAAGCTATAGGAGAGGAGGTTGAAGTGGGAGGGAGGAGGAGGGGTAGAAACACATGCAAGTAGGGTACATCGGCCTAATGTTAGCTTTACATAATATATCACACCTCATGCAAACAACCGCCCGAAACCTGCTCTTATTAAAAGATTTATAAATGACTATCCTGAGATTACCATTGATCAAAAGATAACATGAGAAATACAGTATGAGCAAATATAGGGAAAGGTCTTGTAAAGAAAATGTTAAACTCAATAGCTACTCCTTAAATAACAACCTATCAATCAAATATAAATGCCATAAAGTCTTCTCTTACGTTTTTATAGCATAGACCGAACACCTTGCCTGTTCAGTGTTATGACAAACACTCTCATGAACCCTGGAATCCGTGTTAGCTGCATCGCCATGTGTAAAGAATTTGTATCAGAATTGTTACCCTACAGACTTTTCTTGTGTCACACTGAGTTCAAGGACGGAGTTTTATTGTCTGACACTCATGTGTGTCTTGGCTTTGATGGGACTGAATACCACAGTTTGTACACGGGCATTGCAACTGCAATGTCTTCATGTGATTCATAAGGAATCCAAGCCTTTGGCTAGCAGCAGCTATGAGCAGACAACTGTGCAGAATAAGGCAGCCAAGTCGATGTGAAATACTTAAATACACATCGTCTATGAATATTTTACACTTGGAAACAAACATGAGTGAATCAGTGTGCTCCATTTACATCCCTCACACTGCTCAACCATTGAAAATAGCTCCAACAACATCATTTTTTCTTCTGCTCTCCTTGTACCCTTTCCATGCAATTGTTGTTATTTAAATCAATATTCTGCACACTCCATTGAACTCACTAAAGACTATTGAGTTCATAAAAAATCTTGCAAATTTCATTTTCCCTTGATTCAGTCTCTTTGTGTAGTTCCTGCTTCAATCAGAAACATTATTAATATTCAATTCACACCATATACTTTCACCAAATGGATGTCTTTAACCTAAAATGGTTCTGTATGTCAGGCTGTGACTTATGGTATGTGGTGTTAAAAGTGCTTTTTTACTTTCACCAATAGGGGGAGCTTGCACTCTTGCTATCTTCACACACTCATTTTAGTTTTTCATCATGCATCTTTATGCATGCCCCACCATACATGCCTTTTTACAGCCTTTATATTACTCTCGGCGTTAAAAGGTCATGTGCCGTATATTCTCGCTGCTTTGTTTGTTTTGCCACATAAGTTGTCAAAGGTCCGTGAGGCTCAAACAGCAGTGATTAGTTGTCTTCATTGTTGAGTCACTGAAAATATCGTTTTTCCTGAACAAGACCATTGACAGCGGTTAAATGAATTTCACGACATCTCCTACTCCATCTTCACCCTCGTCATTCCTGTCTCTTTGTTTTCACTCTCTCTCCTCTCACTCTGTCTTTGCCTCCTCCGCCAGCCACCACCCCCACTCCCCACCCTGGCTGCACTCATGCAGTTTCATCCCCAGAGGTGAAGAGCAGACTCCTATAATTACCCAAGTGTCTGTGAAATGAATCATTGGGCGGCTGATTGAGCTGCATGATGGGAAACATCCATCCTGAGGAGTACAACTGAGTGTTCTCAGCCCTCTACCTCATCTCTCTGCTGATGCCCAGGGCTGGCACGTGTGCATACTCAAATCCACTGCTGAGAGAGACAGGGTGTGGTCTGCAACCGCTGCATGCTGGAGCCGAAACCCTGACAGCTGACAGGGAAATGTAGTATTCATGAGTGCTGTTACATAAACAACACAGGAAAAATGCTCCTGTACGGTAGAGCACTTAGAAGGGTCCCACCCTGCCAGGGGGGTGACACACCTTGGAGGCATGGGCCGTACTTTTTTGTGCTACAGAATGGCATGTATTACAGTAGGGGGCGCTCTTCTTTCACACAGCTTTGCACAAGAAAACAGATCACTGTGGCTGGGTGTGTGGACGGGATGTCACACCGTGCTGCTCTGAGATTTTTAGAAGACGCCATGAACACCATCAAGACACCAATCTAATACAAACATAAAAGATAAATACATAAAATACCTTTTCAAATACTCCAACAAAAACATGCATTCACACCATAACTTGGTTACATCATTACTGAGAAAAAATACTGTGTTGCTTTCAAAATAAGGGTCAAAGGAGAAAAAAATAGCCAATATGGAAATATCTCTGACTGCAGTTTCTTGAACAGACACTTGGGTCAAGTCAATCACCTCAGAGATGAAAGTCAAAGTTAAGATTTTACCCACAGCCTCTTTTTTATTACTTCAGCAGGCTGATATAAAGAGACTTTTAAATGTACCTTGCATTTTGCAACCACTCCCACAGTACTTACTTACAGCTCCACTGGATCAGACATTTTCTGAGTGTAGAATAAACTTTAATACATGCTAATCACAAAAGCTGTTTGGTAGTGATACAAACACTTAAAATGAGTTATAAGAGACACAGTTTAGAGATAACATGAGGTTTTCTTTTCTCAATGTTTTCATACCAACCTTTTATTTCTTGCGTTGTCTTTAAACATCAGATCAATATTGATCCCATAAATATTGTAGACACACTACACTAATGGTCTCTACTGCAGGATCATCTACTGTATGTGAGGCAGGTAATGAGATCTGCATTTACAGGAAATGCATTGCATTGTTACCAATCAGAGCAGAGCATCTTGAAGTTGCCCGATGAGAGAAAAATGACATCACTGTATACATGATTGACTGGTAACATCTTCTGGGGATCATAATCTTAAACATCCACAGGTGTGATGATGTCCTAATTTAATACACCTCAGTTAGGACTGACATCACAGGGACCGATGAGGATTGGTTAAGTCTCTAAGGATGGATGCCAGAGGTTGACTGTAGAGTACTCGTAAACTAGTAGCTCTCAGCCGAGATACAACATTAGGCCTGTGTATGTTTTTCCTCAGTCTCAAGTTATAACAGTAACTAGTGGGTGGGCTAATGACAACACAACCACTTCATAGAGTGACTGGTTTAGGAGAATTGATGTCAGAAGGTGTCAGGGTTTTTATTAGAGTACAACACATTGAAAGCTTCCGTTCCTACACAATACATTCTGTTCAGTAATCTCCATTTGAATGGACATTATGTGGTGCACCACCTATGAAGGCCTCTATGTAGATATATAACCACTTGACTTTTATGTGGTTGATTGAAATCTGTGCGTAGTACATTGTTTGGTGTCTATCTACTGCTGCCTACAATCTTAAGTTGATTTGTGGCTTGTTCTTATTAAAGTCAATTTTAGATCATACTATAATATTTCTTGGGAAACTTAATTTTCATGAATGATAATAGAGATCATAAAGAAAAAAGGGATTTGGAAAATGAACTGCTAAAAGTGCAGACATTAAGATAATATAACTAACTCCTCATTACATCCATAGCATTGACATTGTGCTGTTTGAAGTCCTATTGGTGATATTACTACTGAAAAGCTACTGAGTGGAATAGTTTAGTATTAGTGCCTATAATATCTTATATCCCTGTATTCTGTCATGAGTCATCGCTGTGTCTAATGCTTAATTTCTTGCATCCTCTACATGAAGAGAAAGTCATTTAAAGGCACTTTCAGAGATGCAAGTCTGCAGCAAAACTTCAGTCATATTTGTGCTCAGCACTCTAGCTTCAACTCGACACTCAAAGCTTTGGTTTGCTCTCTCAGAGCTCAGTACGCCTGCTGCTTTGATGCTGACTCTGTGCTCGCAGAGACGAAGAGAGATATGGGGACAAACAGCGTGTGACAACAACCCTTCTCCCCGGCTGGCATTAGACATGGGAGTTTATACTGAGGAGAGGATGAGCGCTGTGACAAAGTCAGAGGGACAGAGGGGGAATGGGACTGCATGGGCTTGATTGTTTAATTAGACTTTACTTCATGGCATGCCAAGCCAAATGAAAAAAAAGAATAAAAACAGGATTGTGAAGAGAAAAAAAAAAGCCTGACATTCTTGGCCAGAGCTCATTGTCACAGATTGTGATGGGCTCAGGAGATTCTGGTGGGTTGCTGATAGCGCTGTTATTGTAGAGTTTGCACTTCTGTTCAAAGCCAAGACTTTGAACACAAACAATGACAAATTTTCAAATTAATTTGATTATTTATTTATTTCAAACCCTCTGTTGTTATGCTGTGAGACAACAAGCATTTCCATTTACTATCTTGAGTTCACAACTACATCAAAAAGTCTTTCAAAGCAAATATTAGATCTCAGATCTCCCCTGATGTAATTCTGGGCTACAGTGACCGAGCTAATCTACTGCTGACTAAGATCATCCAAGTTTGATGAAAATGAGGCGTCCTGTATTTAACCGGCTGCATGGTGACTGTGAGGATGATTAGAGATCCTGCTAGTCCGGCCAAAGGTCTGTAGGTCTCACTGGAAGCTGGGGCATGACCGGGCACTTTAGCCCCAAACTCCTCTAAGCTGGGGTCATGGACTTATGATTGAGGAAATGTTGATGTTACTGGATTTTAGTTATTTCGGAAATTATGTAGATCATTTCAGAGTTGTTACTGCTATAAAAGGTAAGTCAGTGTCAGCTAAAGTTAAAAATATATGTAAATATTTCATATTAATGGTAGAAAAACTCATGGTGTTGCAGATATGTAGAAGTATTCTGAGAATATGCTAATACTATTAGACGTCAATGATTCATGGCCATCACATTTTGTAGTGAGAGGTGCATTTTTCCTATATATTGAGGATGACACGATTCAGTGAAATGATCAGTTTGATCACGAGCTCTTCAATGTTCGTCCTCTTGGCTCTTTTCCAACTCTTCGTTTGAGGAGTGCAGGTCTGTCCATCTTAACTGTCAAAAAACAAAAACAAAAAGAGGAAGTAAAGGCAGCTATCTCATGTTGTATGGTTAGGATCATATTTTAGATTACATGCAGCATGATCAAAACCACTAAAGAGCCAGGATGTATGATTCAGGCTCGTGTGAAGTTTTTCTCTCGGTGAACGTGACCTCTGCCCCTCCACTAAACAATAAAGCATGACAGACATTCCCAACAGGCTTGTCTCAATATACTATAATTTACTCATTCACCTGATACACAGAGCCACAGATTGCACAGCGGTTCCCACCTGTCTTCAGAAATTGACAGTGTGGTGTTCTGCGACATCTGTTTGCTGTTGCAGGGTACTCTGGGTAATCCAACACATTTGTATAGAGTGGCATCCTGACAACTGCAGTGGCTCCCCAGCAGCCTGTGAGGGATTATGACTGCGCAGTTGATAAACCCGACTATTGACAAGGCCAGCACCTCCACCCACAAACACTTCAACACAATGTCGGCCGGCCGTCACAGCCTGGTGAAGAATGAGTAAACTCTGAAAATATTACAGGGCTTTCTTTCTCCAGGCTTTATCTCATAAAACTTGTTTCTTTCATCATTTCGCAATGTTCCTACGTCTGCACTCAGGGAGCATGCATACCTCTCCTCCAAAGGAGATGTTCCCATTTTAATTAACTTTTGCTTTTGTTGACTGATAGACACAAGATTTCCTCCTCAAGAAGGACCATATATTAAATTTTTCATATGGATTCTTCTCTGAAACAACAAAAGATATTAGTTCCCTCTTTTTTTCTGTGTTTAATGCATTCCTTCTTGAATATAAGTGCTTATGAGGACTGATAGGGTCTGTGATATGTGACACAGAGTGTAATATCACTGCTGTAGACATTGCTTGACTACCCCAGCCTCTGCGATGGGACAAAATGCCTGCGAGGATAAGCTGCATGAGGCAGTTTGAGAGTGAAGGCGTGAGAGAATTGGTACAGAATTATTGAATTTTCAATGTGGAGAAAAAACAGTCAAACTAATAACACACCACAGGTTATTTTCCTATAGGGCAATATTTATGACTTTTGTGAAAATGCGCCCTCAATAAGAACTGACTGGCACAGGTTTGCGCATTTGTCTCCAGGCTATGTTGTAATTGTAAACCCCCATCGCCCCGCTAAGAAGGGGCCGAGAGAGGGCCAGTCACGCTGCATCAGAAATGACTTTGGTCCTGCTTTTATTTTCCTGTCACGCTGACACAGTTATTTCCAGGTTTTCTTTTCATTTATTTCCTCTTATTGCGTTTGGATTTACATAAGCTGTGCTTTAAAAAAAGATACAAAGTGAAACCAAGGACCCCAAAGTTCCTTTTGAAGTACTTCATGAGTGTTAAAAGAATCCATTTGTTGCTTATTGATTGTCTCCTGTTTTACACTTCATCACATTTTAAGGGTGTGGTTCAGCTGTTGAGGTCAGGATCCAGTAAAACACCTCTCTGCTCCACGTTTAGGTTCAGGTTTGGTTTATTTCATTCTGGATAAAACAACAAGAATAGTAACTGTGACGTCTTATACACCCACAAATAACTCACCTACTCAACCAATTTCAGAACTGTCAGCCTGCATCATTAGCTCTAAAATCCATGTGGGAAATCAAATTTCAGTAACTGACAGCAGGTACTACAGCACTTTACTACTTTTATGTGATCGTATATCTCCTCTGGTGTCTAAAGAAGCTCACAAAGAGATAATAGATCATGAGCATTATTAGGTGAGACTGCAACACGGCCTCGTGCAAGTTTCATTAACGTTTTGAATGAGTAGCTGCCAAAACACAATGAGGACACATGCTCAACAAACTTTGTTTTACTGTTCGTCTAATGTGAGTGTTTAGATGCAGATAAATCCTGCTTATCCAGACCTCTCATAAAATCACTGCCTGCAGCAAACAGAGGAAATTCACAGTTAAGTGCTTTAAATTCATGCAAAGATAATTTGTCCTCTGATGGACATTCACCAGCACATGTTTTCAGTCTGTTTTGCTTTTGCATCACCCGAACACGGGTCCACTTAGAAAGGTAGCAGATAAACAAGATAACAACATGTGGTCTCATGTTACATTCAGCGATCAGGGTGGTGTTCAGACTTTAAAGCATGTCTAAATGGGAATTCACTGGCGGAAGGTGTTGCAGCCGTGTGCCAGGTCCCTGCAATGGCACTTCTTTTGGGGGAGCAATGCACAACAGCTCCCGTCCTGAACTTTTTACAGGACATAACCCCGTCTTTGGATAACTAGCTGACAGACGGGTGGAGAGTCAATGCAGAGAGATTTCCCAGACTGGCAAAGATGGCTCACCAGTGTGTCATCATAACAGGGACATCAGTGCTATCTGATTGTGACCCGGATGCTCCTCGGACTGACACTTGAACACATGTACATGCTTATTTTTCTCAATAAGAACAGGTAGGCAGGAAAGCAGACACTGTGAATCCGAACTACTTTACTGTTCAGTTCTGTAATTGCAGCAAATCCACATTTACTAGTTTGAGCCTCACTCTATAAGACTATATGTCCACAGAGATTATTTTTACGAGCCTGCTCTGTATGTTGATATTCAGCCTGTTAAACAACTTTTAATATCTAATTATTAGATATTGATATTTTCAAAGTCAAGCCTTCATTAAAGTGATGTCAGGAACAATAATAAATATCTTGAAAGTATGAACGAATGTATTAAATAATGATTTAATCTAAGTCATATCATTACATTCTCCTGTGGAAGCCATTAAACTCCAGTGATCGACACATACCTCTCTGCCTGCAGGCTAAAATGAGAAACAACCCATATTTTTGTAAAGCATGATACGAGAGTATTAATTCTCAGCAGCAGAGCTGACAGAACAGGGCTCCTGGGGCTGAGTTAATACAAAATGATCACATTTTCACTCATAATCAATATTGGTCAGTGACAGTGTGCCACTATTTTTCATCCCGCCAGTTGTCTTGAGAGAATGATATGTGGCTCTTTCCTGGTAAAGGGCCCTCTCACTGACTTGGAGATGGAAATGGCATTTTTAACAAGCGGCCTGGGAAGCTATTGATTATAGTGCCATTTCTGGGGCTGCAGTTTCTGTGTCCTGAGAGCCTCTCCAAGCGTCTGCGCCTGTTGGTTCGTAACAGAGCGAAAGCAGAAATATTGAAATTGTGTCCACTGTTGTGTGTTGTTTTGTTTGTAACATTTACGGCTGTCATCATTTATCTTGATGCCGTTTTTGTTGTCTTTGTTGACTTTGTCGGGTCTCCATTCAGCTACCTGGTCAAATGCAAAGAGAACTGTTGGAGGTGAAGTTGTGATATGTTTCTCTCTGCTCTTAAATGTTTACAACTCTGACTCAGAAAGGCATGCTGTCTGTGTCTGAGTTAGGTGAGTTACATCTCCTCACACTCTCCCTCTACTGTCACTGATCACATCCAAAACATTTGAAAGATCCGATTCTGTGAAGTCATATAAGATTTAGTTTCCCCTGCTCATAAACTTGTGGAGATATTCTGCTGAGCTTCTCGTCAGGTTGATTTCAGGCATAGCTGGCTACCTACAGCTTATTTCCCCTATGACACTTTTCCCTCATTGCTCCCAAAGCTACTGTATAATCTTGTAGCATTTAGAGCAGTAGCAGTCTAGTAACTCAGCAGCATTAGCAGTATAACGGCTCAGATTGTTTTTCCGACCTCATAGGCCATTACCCATTTGAAGGGGGGCTAGACAAGGGCAGGTCCACAGGGCTGTGATATGAGCCAATCAGGGCACAGCTGTAAAACTTCTTTGTTCTTTTTAAAAAGTCCAAAATGAGATTTATTTTGCATTTAAAGAAGCATCGAAAACCTTAGGTTGTACATCTAAGTAAGCCAAAGTAGTGTCTTATGGATAGAAAGGTTTTAATCATGGTAGTGTCCTCTCAAATTCAGTCACATGTTTTGACCATAGACTGTTTAATTAATGGAGGTAGTATCTGTGACGTCTCCCATCTGTTCCTGAAGCTACAGGGTGCCCGCCTATCAATCCAGTCAGCCATGCCCTTATTCAGCCAAAGCTTGTAAGTTTAATATCTTCAAAAATAACAAGTTTTAAAAACATTCACCCCTGTACAGTGTGTGCTGAGTGAGAAATGAGCTATTCAGACCCAAACCATTTTTGAACCAGGCTCTAAGCATGTTTATTTTGCTGTTAAGATTGTCTTTTTTGAATGGGTGTGTATGTGGTTTCTGGTGTTTCTGCAGCCAGCCTCAAGCAGATGCTTGATGAACTAAAGTTTTTAGCACTACCCCATGGGCTTCATATTTAAAGACCAGAGGTTGCCGCTTGGTTTTGACTTGACATCACCTCTGTTATTCAGCATTAAAAACTGTTGTCGAGGGGTTTTGACCAATCAGAATCAAGTATTTAACAAAGCATTTAGATTCACTCACTTACCAATCACTGCTTAACTAAGCATGTACGATTTTGACATAAATGTCAAATGTTACATAACTTTGAGTGTATTGAAGTAAGTTGAACAACAGTGGAACCATGCTCACCAGGTTAATTGGTCAATCTAAATTGCCCGTAGGTATGAGTGTGTGCATGAATGCTTGTCTGTCTCTCCATGTTTGCCCTGTGATAGGTTGGCGACCTGCCCAGGGTGTACCCTGCCTTCTGCCCAAAGTCAGCTGGGATTGGCTCCAGCCCCCGTGACCCCAAACAGGATAAGCAGTCAAGATAATGGATGGATGGATGAACAGTGTTTTGGGATTTTAACCATCACTATGATATAAGATACCATCACACAGGGTGTACAATGATTTAATTCTAACTTGTTTTCAGGCGCTTTAGTTTGCATTACACTTACATGGTTTAACAATAGCCACTGGATAGCTGTCCTCATAGCATTTGCACTCATCACTAAAACATATAACGCAGCCCTCATACTTAGATGTTCTGACTGTATACACTGAGCTATCTTAAATTGGCCTGAATGTCTGTTGCAATGCAGAAGTTAACAAGTTAGGATGAACTACCTGCTGGCACATGTCTATTTGCCAGATGGTGGATTCACCTGGGTAAACAGATTTGCTGAGTCTGATTGTGTTATCCTGGTGTGAGGGCCCACTGAGACACAGCTGGCAGGGAAGGAAACTGTGCATTTGATCTGTGGCATGGATGTTAACCTGCATTAGAGGTGGGACTTTACATATTCTTCAACCTGCAAACAATACCGTACTCGTGAATGAGGTGTTTAATCTGAAGAATTTACATCTTGAATGTCAGTTGAAGTGGTATTTGGTTAAACTATATTAAATTAGACATCCTTAAGCTAACATTGTGTCAACACAGACGGCGTAGTGGAACAGTATATTAGCAGAGCAGCAGCCTCAGTGCTCTGTGTCTACACTGTATGCACACAACATCGAGTGAAGACATCTGTTTTTAGTAGAGCCAAAATCCCGTCAAACAATAGCTGCAGATTCAAACAGAGGTCTAGGTGTTCTGTCAGACAAGCAGCTGAAAACACGTCTGAACACTTCATGTGTACACACGCATCAATGAGGCGGGCTGCACTGTATGCTCCTTTTTCTCTTTGATGTCTTTTTTCAAAATGTCAGCTTCCTTTACACTTTCATCAATCTGTGTAATACCAAGTCAGTCAGGTTTGTTGTTTTACAGTGAACAGAGCGACTGATTATGGCACTGTTTGAATATGTTCTGTACTTTTCTTTAACTGCTCCTCGCTACATTTTGTGTATCTAGAGTTTTTGGGTAGCCGTGAGAACAAGGAGAAAAATGAGACGGAGGAAGACAAAATGCGGTACCTGTTGATTGCAATCGGTTTTCTGCTCGCCACCGTTTTTTTGTTTTGTGCGCCAACAAAACAGTTTCACGATGCCTTCCTGTCATTCTGTGAGAGTACAGGCAGCCTCTTTTAGTTGGGCTGTCAAGATTTTATTTGAAGATGTAATTATGTGCTTGTAAGATGTAATTTCTTCAACAATTTGTTTTTATGTCTTTAAAAGTCCCATCATAAATTTGAACCAAAAGGAAATAAACTAAGAAATCTGCATGAAAGTAGGGCTGAAATATGGCTTTAGAAGAATGAAACTCAAGTAATGGAAAACGGATGATGGAATACAGGGAAGATACAAGGAAAAGAAAGGACCCTTTTAGTTAAACAGATAAAGACAATGATTGAAATGTGACAATCACCTTATAATGAAATCAAAGCTTCCTCTACACATCAGCTACAGGATTATCACTGACAGACAGTTTCATGGTTCAGCTGACTTACATTTTGGACAGTGGTATTTGTCCATCCCTTTCATATGTAAACCATGACCTCTGACCCTGACCTTGATGCAAGTCTTCAATTCACAATCCAAGAACCCATCCAGTGTCATCTGGACCTCTGAGAGTGACCACCAACTTTTCAGGGCTTCTGATGAAGCTACAGTTTAGTATTTAATGATATTTAACCAAGAACCTCTAGTTCTTGAGAAGACAGAATGGAGATGGTGTTGAGCGATGACATCTTATATCCGATTGTTGCTTGCAGATGTCTGTCTGAAGCAATAAATATAAGTTAAGCCATAGCTAGATGACAGCTTATTGGTCAGATTATTGCATTATCTTGTTGTGTTTCTCCTCAGTTGCTCTTCACATGGATTGTTTCTGTGTACAGAGTTGTTGAAACCCAAGTTTGGTCTGGATGTTAAGACTTCACTTTGCTACAGGTAGAGCTGGGCGATATTGTGAAATATGTTATCACGATCATTTTTTTCATATCAGTCGATATCAATAATTATCACGATAAATATCAAATCATTAATTCATTTAAATTTAAAGGCAGATTTTTTTGCTCCTGAATGAAAGTTGAAGAAACCAGACAGTTTGTTAGCTTGTCTCTGGATTAAGTTCTCTGATAAGCTTCTTAAATCCCTCACTTTTGATGGTGCTAACAGGAAGCTGGTCTTCAATGTAAATGATTGGCTGTTCAATGCCGTCTTCTTCTTCTGTCTAATGTTGGGTGGCAACTAGTGTTTAAGGTTCATTAGAGCCCCCTCCCTCTCCAGGGGTTGGGGTTGTAATCACATGTTTAAATATATCATATTTTTATTGAACATTTGTTATATTTATATTGAGAGAAATTATAGCACGATAATTATCATCGAATTATTGCACAGCCCTATCTACAGGTTCTGCATATGCCGACCTGTTAACAGAAAAACGCTGCATATATAGTAACCTGTGTTGAGTTTGTCCTCTGGGTTTAAGTGTCTTTAACTTTGCAGTGTTTATGCATTTGCAGCCAATTGCTCTTTAAGCGATTTTCTGTTTTTCTGGAGCATGAATTTTTCATTTACTACTAGTTTCCATCATATTTCCTTTTGCACAATAGTTTTTGTTTTTGAGTTTGCACCGTTTTTTTGATATGCAACATGTTTGCACTTCTCGCCTGCTTGTGCAACAAGATTCATAAAGTATACAGCAGAAAGAAGTGCATTGATTCAACTAGACTCTCTTCCTGACAGATGATTTGAAGCCGGTTTGGGTTGGATTGTCATGATGACATGTTTTCACTGCAGAAAAGAAAACTACAAGATTGGCCTTATAAACTCGTATACCTCTCTTTTGCCTGTTCATGCAACATGAGTGTTATGGAGATTATGCTTGTGTTTGCTACTGTGTTACAGCTCCATGTTGTCATATGTTGTGGTTTTTGCATTAACAAGAGAACATGAAGGGAAAAGTTGACTGTAAGAAAACTGAAAACTGACATAGCCGTTCTGTCAGAAAAACAAATAAGAACAAAAGAAAAGTTATAGCTGATGTGGAAAGATGCTAAACCCTACTTCATGAATATTGAAATGATCTTGTTGCTATTGATTAATGGAATCATGAAATATGTGTTATTGGTTTTACTGCCTGCACAAACATACCTTTTGTCTGTCATGGCTTACAAAGACGTTTCCCTCTGACCTATCAGCGCCTTAACATGGTATTAATTCTTCCAGAAGCATCCATTCTCATTGCTCATTAATTGCCTAATTACGCCCCAACTGTCTTTGTTTCATATGATAGCTTACTGACCAAGAGGGCAAGGCTCCCAGCTGGTGTCTGAAAACAAGCCATTAATCCTTTGTCACAGCAGTGTTGTGAACCTGTCATCAACAGCACTCCATCCAGGCCCTGTAACAAGTGGAGCTTTGTTTTCTGTGTGACATGTAAAGTCAGTTTTAGTCAACCGTTATCATTACAGGCACTGATGGCTCATTAGAAACACCCCTTGCTGCAAAACAATACAGTCCACCTATACAAAAAAGTGAAATAACCTCTTGTGTAGCATTTGCAGTTATGGGTTTTGAGCATTTTATCATTCTGCACCATCCTCCATGTTTTCAGGTATTTTGGGTGCATTTTGGGTACCATGAGCTCCTTTAATGTCACGTAGAGGAACATAAAAGTTGCTTCACACATACACTTTTTGCATCACACATCATCATCAAGAGACTTAAAAAGTGAGAAGGAGTAGTGATCAATAGACCAGGGCTCATAAAACAGGCTTTCATTTTTTTGTATTGCACATTTGGGTCCAGTTATACCAACTCCACAAATTTCAATGAGAAAAAGGCTGACACAGTGGAAAGCATAGGCGGCGGTTGAATAGTCTTTTCTTTTGCTTATGGAGCTTTTTCACTGAGTCAAATGACCCAGAAGTATTTAAGTGGCAGCCAATTTAATAGGAGCTGTTTGAATTCTCTAACTGCTTAAGAAAGGACCTTCATTGCTTCCTTGTTCCCTGTGGAGTAGGAGACACGGGACCATCCTTCACAATCAGAGAGGAGACAGAGCATTCTTGAAATTTCTTGCTGCAGCAAACACGCACCTTTCAGGAGTTTACACAAGAATGTACTCTAATAAATGTGACCAATATTTTCATATAACACAGTGAAGGGGATTCATGATGATAAATATCAGTGGACACAAGGATGAGCTGGAGAGACCACTCTCCACCTGACAGTTCTTGTGTTTTTGTGACTCTTCTGTGTAGGGATGGGCATTTCAAGCCAAAATACTATTTCATAATCATTGGCATCTATTTGACAATTATTCCCCGCACACGGACATACAAGGCCTCAGCGGGCACTTACGTTGGTGTTTCTGTGACGCAGCATGGCGTATATGTTTACATTTTACAGCCTTGCTCAGTCTCTGGAAATAAGTGTGTAGTGGTGTGAGATTCAGAAACAGAGAAAATCATGTTTTCTTCTTCTTTTGCTATTTAATGCAGTTAGTATTCTACTTCTTCTGTTACTTAATGCGGCTAGAAAACAGCTTTAAGACGCTCTATAGCCTCCGTCTGGTGGGAATACCATATTACAACAAGACACCGGTAAAACGATGAAGATTGTACTTTTTAAATGAGAAACTATTTGCAGTTAATCTCCGATTTTTACTAGGTGAATGAATATTTGAATATTCAAAAATCATCCATACTTCTGTGTTCAGTTCCAACCTTTGAGATGAAATGATGTGATCAAGGTTTTAATCTGTGCATGAAACATAACAGTGAGAATTCATGAGGCAAAGCTACACTTACAATATCCCATCTCTGAAATACTTGAGTCAAACGTCAGGAACAATGGTTGCTTTATGAAAGAGCAGTCAGACTCTCTTTGTGTTGTGGCTGTCATCTCCTAAGTCATCCTCATATCTTTCTTTGATCCGTTGATGTTATTCAGTAGGGTGATGATATAAAGATGTTTGAGTACAGACTTAGGACGGTCAAGTTTTTGTCAACTGACAGCAGCTATAGGGACACATCTAAGAAGCATTTTGAGAGCCACATTCTGTGTATTAACATGTAACTGCCTAACAAATTCTGTAGCAACCTTCTTTGTCCTTGGAGGGATTAGCAGAATCACCGCAGCTAATCAAGCTCTGGAGGAGAAACAAAGACCGCTGCAGTTTCTGACTCAGTAGTCAGAGACTGAAGTGGTCATCAGGAGGAATTGCGCCTCCCATATGGTGGACAGGTTCTCTGACAATAACCTGCCATTTGTGCACAATAACCCAAATGGACATCTCCACAGCAGCTTATAGCAAATGCTTTCAGAGCGCTGAGAGCAGCAGCCATCATCATGTCCAAGCAGAGGACACTTAGATTGTCAATGATTGCTCTGCTGCTTCTGGACGCAATAACGGGTTTTGTTGGGGCTGAGAAATTAAACATTTGATGCATAAAGGGTTTGGCGGAGAGAAAGTCTGTGCATGAGATGACTTAAACTACAACCTTCTTCCTTATAACCTCAGGTTAGAAGCAGCTGCTTTCTGTCTGTAGGCTCACAACTAGACATTCATTCATGCTGGCTTTGAGGCTCAACACTGTAGGTCAGGGGTTCCCAAACTTTTCAGCCTGCGACCCCCAAAATATAGGTGCCAGAGACTCGCGCCTCCCACTGTCGCTCAAAGTGATTTAATGTGGCTTCATTTAGCTGGTCTGCAGAAAATTAGCCTACATACATATGAGCATGTGGCTGTGTTTCCTGTGCTGTTATGAATTAATCTGCTGCTACTGATGCTTTTGATAATTAACTCTTCACTAAACCTCAACTTAGGAGTCATCTGGCAAAAAAGAAAGGCAGAAAACTCATTATGTTTTCTAATTTCAAGGTTTTCTTTTAAATTTAGCTACTATTTTTTGTCGATATTCTTTACTATAATGGGTAAAATGTACTAATTTTAGATAACTTAAAACAAAACAAAAAAGTTTTTAATTTGTACTTTTGTAATCTGCTATCCAAAATAACTGCATCATCGTGGCTTAATAACTGTCTGCTCAGTTTCAAATCTTTCATGGCTGGAATTTTTAAAATTGTATATTTTTCCTGTTCTCTCGAAACCTCACAGTCCGATCAATTATTCAGAAAATTTGATTAATTTTACATGTTAACACGAGTCTGCAACATGTTTTTAGAGAAGTTCTGCCAGTGTTTTCAAAAAGCTGTGTACTCCCACACATCACTCTGCTTTATCTGCTCAGTCAGACAGCACTGTGCGTTTGGACCCTTTAGCTGCCAGTCCTGTTCTACCACACAGGAACATGGTTTAAAGGACAATGAGTTCTTTTTCTTTTTTTATTGAATCACGAGTCATTTCTGAAAACAAAATCAATAGATTCCAGGAGACATCTCTCCATATCTATCGCTCATTTCCTACCTTTGTGACAGACCCACACATTATATCTGTAATGCTATTCTATGTGAGCACTTAATGCAGACAGCCTAATTTGAAAGTCAGCAAGACTGAGGTGCACACTCAGCTCGGAGCTGTCAAGTGTGAGGCTGAATGGCTTTATCAACAAAATCAGCTTTTTCCAATATTTCTCCATGGAGCATCTATTAAAGAACTGTGAGAGATACAGTTTTGACAGCTTATACAAGGCTGCAAAGCACTGAACTTTAAAGTTTGGACAATACCACATCCCATCCGTCATTTATGTTCACCCAGTACCACAGTAAGAAAAAATGAACTCAGATTAGCTGACCTGCAGCTTGAAGCTGAAGAAATCACTTAGTTTTACAGTCAGGTTTTAATTTCCCTCGCCATCTCTCAGTGTTTTATTTTGTGTTTGGAGTCCCACAGAACCACTGAACCCCCACAAAGGTGATCATTTCTATCTTGTGTGCGCTAGAAAATTATTAGAAAATATAGTTGTGTGTGCTCTCTTTTGCCATGTGTGATGAACTATGCATGAACATTCACTTTTGGCCACAACAGCTTGTTTATTCTGATAACAGAAGTATATTAGGTCTCTCACAGCCACCTTTGTAGTGTTAATAAGTCAAATAAAATGCTTGAACACAATTTTGCTTAATTTTTAAAGCCTTTAAAAGTTTTCAGTGTCACAAAGCTGGTTCTCATTTAACCTGGTTAGATCACTACTCTAACTCACCCATCAAAGATAACCAGGTTGGTTTTAAATAGGATGAAAGCATTGTTCTTTCAGTAAATACGACATGCCATGGCTTAGATCCTCATCTAAAATAATAGGTATAGAAACATTTGAAACCGTAATTTTATTTGATTAAAGCCATGAAACAAAGCTGTGCAGTTACAGTAGCACATACTGTATGAATCACACCTAACAACATCTTCATTCAGTTAGAATACATATTGCATTATATGTACACTACCAGTCAAAAGTTTGGACACTCCTTCTCATTCAAGGGTTTGTATTTATTTAATTATTTGAAACACTGCAGATTAATACCAAAGACATCAAAACTATGAAAGAACACATATGGAATTATTTGATTAACAAACAATTGTTATACAAACCAGAATATGTTTTATATTTTAGATTCTGTAAAGTAGCCCCCTTTTGCCTTCTTGACAGCTTTGCACACTCTTGGTATTTTCTCAGTCTGCTTCATGAAGTGGTCTCCTGGAATGGTTTCTAATTAACATGAGCCTCGTCAAGAGTTCATTTGTAGAATTACTACTGTTGTAATCAATATTATGGCAAAACCATATTATTTTATAGTGTTGATGTATTTGGTGTTAATATACAATATCAAAAATAAATAAAATTATTAAAAAACACTGAATGAGAAGGTGTGTCCAAACGTTTGACTGGTTGTTTATATTGATTTATTTATTCTATATCATATGATACAGCAGTAGAGTGTATAAAAGGGTAATGTTTTTCTTGTAAAATTTGCCCAAAATGCCAAAATATTGGGTACCAAAAGCAAAGACCTGCATCATCACAACTGACCCGATCCAAAAACCATGACCAAAAACACTACGTATGTATTGAACTGTGGGTTAACTGTCGTATTTAGTATTCACACAATCTATAAAGCAAATAGCAAATAATGTCATTCAATGACAAATAATGATAATGCATGGCAAGTGGTATCCTCAGCACTGCTCCTTTTGCAGAGGTTAATTGACTTATACGCACATTATAATAACTAGTGAGCACAAGATCAAAACTGCCACCTTATGAGACTTATGAGACCTTATGAGGGCCTCCGTAAATCCATAGCTTTTGATCAGAGTCTTTCAAAACCGTCTCTCTAATTTCAGATCCTGCTCTGTAGAATCCCCTGCAGACTCCAAGCTGTATGCATTGTCAGAAAGGATTTACTGCGCAGGCATGGCATCCACTTGAGCACCGCCGTGTGTGAGATGATAATCACTCACGTGTCCTTGTGTCCTCTGTTGTTCCTACATGTTGCTCATTAAAGCTGCTTAGTGTGGGGCCGGGCCACAGCTGTACATGAGCGGCCATATGCAGGGATCCTCCTGTCCTTTCTCCTGTTTGACACATAAGCTCTGCTGGTGCCAGATGAGCTCTCACTGACAGCTGGATGTAGGCCGGTCAATCCTCACGGGTTCACCTGTCAGCCCGTGTTTCTGTTTGCCTTCCAAAGCAACGCTGACACTTCCTCACTCTCTCTCCTCTACTTGTCTGCTGTCACTCTTCTCCTCTTCCTCACCTTCTCACTGACTCACTGATGTATATCACCAATACTGGGTTAATCATGTGGCTGCTTTGCATGTCTTCCAAACATAACAGATCCTCCCACAGTAAGAATCTGGACTTGTTTATATCCTACTTCCCCTTACTTAACAGTCTCATCAGCTCACTTGTTCTGTTAGTGTGTATACCTCTGGTTTAATAATAGGTTAACAGGTAGGATCATTGATGTGGCAGTCTGAAGTCAATATCTTATTGATCTCATGATTGTGGATGTTTCTTTTATGTCTCAGTATTGGTTGATTAAAAAGCGACTGAAATCTGGTCCCATATATAATCTGTCTTGTGCAGAAGAACATCCAGTCAAGATATTTTTTGTAATCAATCATGCTGATTGCAGATGTCTTGTTCCATTCTGTGAGATCAGATTTTTCTGCCGTTATTTAAATCCCTCTAGCTATACATTAAATGTAGTGCATATTGGGAAGCGAATAGAGCAAAGTTATGCATATGACGTTTGTATTATCTATGAGCCAACGAGCAGATCAGCTTAAATGTGAGATAAACTGACTCTGATGGTCCAGTGGGAAAACTATAAATTGGACCAAGAGTACGTGTTTGCTGAAGAGCTACTGGCATCGATTTTATTTGTATGTAAGTCTTCAAAACATTGGGTATTATCAGCATGACTCTATACACATGGACTTTTCCTCTCTTTCAATTTGCTTTTGTTTCATCCAAGCATTGGTACACATTCAGTCTACCCAGCCTCTGTGTTTTCCTTTTTGATTTTTCGTGCCCAACATAATGTCATAATAATTAATCAGCTGAGCTTTTTCAATTTAATGTGATTAATTGCTCTTCTGCTGAGTTTGTATGTGAACAAACAACATATGGACGTGTCGTTTATCAACAAACTCTGCTGCAGGTCTTTAGAGTTCAAATAATAACAGCGTGAGAGTAATTAACGATGCAAACATTGTGTAATAAGTCACACATGACACAAAATAATGAACAGAGAAAAAGTTGGTCTGAACATGTAAAAAAATCAATAAACTGCTACCTTTCGTCCATGATGGAGCATTTGATTTGAAATACTCCTGGTGGACTCTGCTATGACTTATATTTGAAGCTTACATCTACACCTTGATATCTGATTGTCTCAAATTCAACCATGAGCTGGAATTGAAGGTGATAACCATAGACTGTATAGATAAAGGACGTAGTATCTGTGACGTCACCTATCTGTTTCTGAAGCGTTGTTTTGAGGCCAATCGTCAGCGGGAGCCATATTCCTGCTGTCAAGCATTTGTTACGTAAAGAGGCGGGCTTTGAGCCTCCTAGCCAACAGCTACAGTGTTCCCGCCTGTCAATCAAGTCAGCCGAGCCTCTCATTGGACGAATCGTAATCTCAATATCTTTGAAATTACTGCGTTGTGAAAAAATTCACCCCTGTACAGTGTGAGCCGATCAAGAAATGAGCTATCCAGACTACACTCGTGTTTTGTACCAGGCTGTAAACATGTTTATTTCTGCTGTAAAGATCGCCTTCTTTGAATTGGTGTGTATGTGGTTTCCGGTACTTCCGGAGCCAGCCTCAGGTGGGCACTCTAGGAACTGCAGTTTTTAGCACTTCCACATTAGACTCATATTTTTAGACCGGAGGTTCTAGCTTGATGTAACTCTCAAATTTACATCTGCATGATAAAAAATGCTTTGTTGACTTATCTGACAGTATCACTTTACTGTTAAAGATCAATCCATCTTTTCAATCTTAAAGCACAGCAGAATAAAATATATACTAGCCAAGTAAACAGAAAACATGTGTGTTGCACTCTTCTGTCAATCATATCTGTGTTTCTGTCTGTGTATGGAGTTTGAATGTCAACTGGGAATGTGTGTTTTGATGCAAAAGAAATTATCAATGAGAGTCGGACTGTTTTCTTCACTCCATTATTGAAACTGAAATGCACTTCTCTTCCACATCTTCTATTTCTGTATCTGAAGCTCATCTTTGATTTCTAAGTTGGTGTTAATACTGATGGCCCCCTGTATCCTCAGAGACAGTAAAGGTGATGGCTAGCCTCAGTGGACTTCTGTCCCGTATAAAACCCTATCCCCAGATGGGCCGAGGAAGATTTAGTGATGAGCTGAGGGGTCTTTAAAATGAGTGAGTGCTGGAAATGTGGAGACACATCTCCACACCCAGCCATTTGGACTGGAATGGCAGAGAGGTGAGCACCGAGGTCCCGTCCATTTGGAAGACTGACAGCACAATCAGAAGCGTCTTAATCACATCTGCTTGTCTCGTTAATCAAATGAAGTACTATTGTAAAATGTTATGCCTCTGTCCATCAATGCTGCAGTACATTCCCCTTAATAATTTGGCTAACCTTCAAGGAAAGTTATTTCAGTGAACACATTTAAGGAAAAGCTTGTAGTTTACTTTTTAGTGTGTAATTATCACTAACAGCCTTTTCAAGTGCTGATGGAGGCCAGTTCTCTGATACAGAGCTAAATATTTGATTCTGATGACATTGAAGATCTTCATATAAATGTTGTTTTTTGTACTTCACTGTTCTGTGTCAGTCCTCTGCTTCTAATAAGTAGTTACTGAAATGATAAACACTTCAAAGTTGCATTATTTGATTGTGGGTTATTGGTAAAGGGAATTTGATATGATCCATGAATTATTCCCAAAGCAATTTTTTCTGTGGAGTTTCTTTTCGTTTGATTACTGAAGAAAATTCCAACCATCCATCCATTATCTTGCCCGCTTATCCCGGTGGGGGTCACGGGGGGCTAGAGCCTATCCAAGCTGGCTTCAGGCGGAAGGCGGGGTACACCCTGGACAGGTCGCCAACCTATCACAGGGCTTATATGGAGAGACAGACAACCATTCACGCACACACTCACACCTACCAGCAATTTCGAGTGACCAATCAACCTGGTGAGCATGTTTTTGGACAGTGGGAGGAAGCCGGAGTACCAGGAGAGAACCCACGCAAGTACGGGGAGAACATGCAAACTCCACAAAGAAAGGCACCCGCCCGGCTGGGGATTCGAACCAGGAACCTTCTAGCTGTGAGGCAACAGCGCTACCCACTGAAAATCAAAATATCCAAACAAGATTTTTTGAACAAATGCAATAGAGCCAAATTAAAACAGTGCTATTCAAACCATTATATAATGAAGGGATATTGAAAAAGGCAGATATGTTCTATATGAATGCATACTATTAAGGTCTCTAATTGCATAACTTTCTTACCAAATACTTGACTCTGATTGGTAAAAAGCCCATAACAAGGGCGAGTACCCAAAATGGTGCGATTTTATGTCCCAGTGTGTGATCACACATCGTATTACAGGGTTGCGGAAGAAAGATTGGCACAGCTTGTAAACACACATTACGATATAAACTCCTGTTCACTACACATAATCCCTTACTCAGTTCTTGTACTGGTCAAATGTAATTTCCATCACTACATGCAATTCTTTAGAGCAGTCACAGTCAGCAGTTCTATGTTTACTTCTATGTGAGTCCTCAAGGACTGATTACTAAGAAAGTAAGCACTTACAATAGTGCAAAGTTGAATATTCAAACAAGCAGACGAGGGGGAGCAGGTCACAGAGCTTTCATTCTGCAAAAAGGTGAAATTTAAGAGTGAGCATTACTGAGAGTGATACTTCTCTCTTGTAACCTCACTTTTCTTTATAGGTCTTAAAGAATGATTTTTTTGAAAAACAAGACCTTGAGGAACTACTGGAAATTAATTCACAATGAAAAGCATGGATTCACATTTAGTGTTCCTTACATTTACACAGATAAACTGATATAATCTCAACATACAACCTTTATTTTCCAGATCTGATGATGTACATTTAAAACCAATGATTAATCTTTCAGAAATACACCAGCGCTGCAAGAAAAAGGCTGCATACCTGTTCCAGTACACGTGCTGACTGAACTAATAGATCCTGTTGGAACATTTTCTTTTCTTATGTTGACAACACTTTTTAGAATCTAACCTTCAAACCTCAGGAAAGGTTTGTGTGATTCCTCATTTGTGAGAGTATACATTCCTTCTGTTGTTATCCAATCTGAATGCAGCGTTTTGATTGGAGTTGAGTGTTTTCTGGAGTTTTCTGCTTTGGCACTTTGTCAAGCACCCAGGAATGTCTCAGCCTTGATAAGTTGACAGTGATTTGTTGGCATGATTGAACTCATCCCTCTGTTTCACTGTAATGATCGTCCCACTCTGTTACAGTGGACTCGTTCCCACCTGATTTCATAAATCTCTCTAACTGCTGTGACCTCTCAACTCTGGACAAGGCTGTGATCCTGAACACCTGTCCACCTCATAACTGACTGTGTGACTAGTGGTGCTCTGAGACCTCTCCTGACTGCTCTGCCCTGTTAGCTGATGAGGTAGTTCAATCACTGCAGTTAACAGAGAGACTTTGGTGTCTGTGGGGCTTTGATACCATGAGAGCAAAAACTCTTAATACAGCATTGACTCCTTGAATCAATCATCACTGATCAAAACATAAAAATCCAACACATACTTGGATTTAAATGTGGATTGTATCTGACAGATGCACGGTTTCTCTCCATCACACTCCAGCTCTGTGTAGCATAATGCCTTGTTATATTCTTTTGCAAAAGAATAGCAAACAATAGCTGTCTTCAACTAGTGCGAACATGTTGACGTCTCTGTACAGCAAAGGTTCAGCCAGGGACAGAACACACAACAGATTCGTGACAAGCGTTAAATTGCAACCAGCTATGACCAGGTGACAAGCAATTCATCTCCAAAACATTCATATGCAGCCTCGCATCATCACTGCAGTCCAAGTGATAAATGCAGTGTGGTCAGCTATGTGTCAGCAGTTTGTTACCTTGACTTAAATTTATGCCCAAGTCTCTGTTGTTTTTTCAGAAACACATTTCTTTTTGCAGGAATATAATATCAGGAACATAGAAAAGAAGGTTTTACACAAATGTAAACATCCACAGTCGAGGTTCGACAGACTTTCTGCAACCTTCAAGTTGGATCCATTAAAGCGGGCTAACTGTCAGCGCTGTCAGCGCGGTCTGAGAGGTGGACGAGGCATGTCATCCCAACAAAATTTAAAATGTGTTTCGAGGCCCCCTAGCTGAGTGGCTGCCACTCTTTCTCATCGGCAGGCAGATTTAGTGCCCAACACTGCTCCCGGGAGCAATGGGCCCACCCCAGCACATCGGAGGGTGTATTTCTCTCTCTCTTATTTTCCATCTCTCTCTCTGTTTGTTTGAAGAGTTGAAGGTGGGGGTATTGTGGAGCTGAACCTTGAGTTCCCTCCAGAGTTATTCTATAGGTCAGGATATTGACCTTTCTGCTTCGCCTTGAAGGGATGTGAATAGGAATTATGTGTTAGGGATTCATTTGCCACTGCTATACAAGAACCAGCTATTACCACAGTAATAGTTATGTATATTTACAACTGTAGCTTAATAGCATAACTTCATATTTGAAAATATTTGGAATAGTACTGCACTTCATGTTAACTTGATATTTAACCAAAAAATAGATTTACATGAATTAGCTTTCTATTAATTTTAGCTGCAACAAATACTAAGAAACGTAATCATTCACATCAAACTGTTTATGAACTGCAGTTGAAAACAGGACTCACCTGAGGGTATTTGCTAAGTAGTCAGTAAGTTGTTTACCTCTGTATTAATTAATGCTACTTGTCAGCAGCTTCCCAACCATCCAAAGGATGAACGTGTTGTACTGGAGCAGGAATGAAGGTGCAGAAAATGCTGCTACTTCTTCTACAAGGCATCAAATCAGTACTGTAACATTAAATTAAACATCATAGAATCAGTAATCGCCTCGATATAAACACACAGCCTGATTTTGTGGATCTCCCAGAGGGACAAAAGTTTACACTGTTTTCCAGTTTGATGATTTCTTGCAAAGTTCACCATGAGCAGTTTCCATGCAGCTCTTTCAGGTGACATCTGTTTTCACCATGTGTAGTTTGATATCCTGCTAGCTACAGGTACAGTGTTTGAGCCAAAGGTCACTTTGAATGTTGTGAGGTACAGTTCTTCAACTAATTCACTGAGACTCACGCAAAACTCACGTGGACCACCTCTTATTGTCTTAAACTGAAGAGGCTTTTCAATCAAATGAGCCCTCCACTATGTTTATTCACTTAATATAGCACACCACTGTTGTCTGTAAATGATGACTATGACCTCCATAAGGGGAAAAACCGTGAAAAGACTGCTGTGTGTCCATCATGCTCTGTACATTATAATAGAATCTCTTTGCAATTTCTCCTGGTATAGTGGTTGCACTGGTGTATAAATGATGCAGCTTATTTTTGAGATGACTAAAGTGCATCCTGTACACATAATTTTATGGTTATTGTGTAGCTGATAAACAAACTACATTTATTTCCAATTATTGGATTCCTGTTTTCCCTGATTTGCATCAGTGTGAGGTCAACATCTCTGCGTTTTACACCGCTATAAAAAAAAAAAAACAAGCCAGGTAAATAATATATTTCCCTGGTGCTGATGAACTTGTTGATTGTCCTTCTCACAATTTCCTGACATTTTATAGATCCAGCCATCGATTGAGAAATTGATTTATCAATAATCTTTCGTTGCCCTTCTCCGTACTGTGCACCTCATTACTGAGTGCAAAGCTGAAATCTGTATTTTTGAGTCAATAGTTTTCCTTTCCTGCAATAAGAGATGTTTTTTTTAACTGAGGCTGTTGTGACAGGGACAGTGTGGAAGACTGCTTTTTATTTAAATCAGCGCCAGCTAACAAAGTGTGTTCAGACTATTGATGCAGATAAATGTGTATACATGAGGCGGCTGTAGCTCAGACGCTGAGTGGTTTGTTCTCCAATGTGAAGGTCGGAGTCCACTCCCATGCTCCTCCTGTTTACATGTTTAAGTATCGCTTGGCAGGATACTGAAACCCAAACTGCTACCAAGGCTTAGCCTAGTGTATAAATGAATGTGTGTGAATTAAGGATGCAAATTTGAAGTATTTTCCATGATCGATCTCTGGAAATGTTAACGATCAATTATTGATTAATCATAACAATTGTATGTCAAAACACATCTCCACAGTCATATTATTGAAGGCTCAGACTTAAACAAGGGAACTGAACAGAAACATATTTCAGACTCAAAGTGTCCAGTTTTCTGTCTACTCGTTCTTATTGAGAAAAATAAGCATGTGAACGTGGTCAGGTGTCAGCCGGGAACGCAAACGAGTCATAATCAGTCCAGCGGCAGAGAAAAAAAGCGCTTGTGGAGACCTGTCACTCAGCCGCAGCCCCATGCTGAGCGTCTCCGCTTTGCTCAACACCTTCACTCACCTGATTCACATCGAAACATGCTTTAAACTTAAAAGACCTCCCTAATAGTAGAACAAAATATGAGACCACGTGATGTTTGTTCCATGTGATAGAAAAATAAATGTGTTTGAGTAACTTCTTCTTGTTGATATCCCTAGTGTGAATGACTGGCTGATCAATGGCCTTGTGTGGCACTACTTACATCTTTAGTGTAGTGTGAAAGCGCTGTAGACGGTCAAAGACTGGGAGCTATATAAGTGTCCTTCATTCACCACTTAAAGCATGTTTAAAAATACAGTTTACCAGCTCTGTGTATCGGCTCTTGGCAGCGTGTCAATCAGGACAGGAGTAACTTGACAGTCAATCAAAACTTTTTCACAGCAAAATATTGATGTACAATAGCAAGTTAGTGGTGCTCAGCAGTCAGATTTAAAAATACTCTCTTCCACCGTTGTGTTAAAAGCAGACACATTTTCAATATGCCCCCTGTATGTGTGAATAAGTGGAGGGTAGAAGACTACATTTTGTTCTCCATATGGAAAGTGATCCTATTGTCTGGAAGAGAGCAAAAAGGTGCAGGGGGTGAAAAGAATATCATAATGGGAACACCTGACTTCACTGTGAGTGCATTTCCCTCCTGCTGTTGTTTCTGCACACTCATATTCTGAACTGAATCTAAGAGGCTAGATTTCATATTGACTGCCTTATTATTCTCATTCAATTTGCAGTGATCAAAAGTGTTACTGAAATGGAAGGATGAGATGTAGGCTTGGCTGACTGTATGGTTGCCAGGCTGGCAGCTCCAATAAAGCCTGAGGGGGCTCAAGTCTACCTGGAAGTGTCTGTGAGATGATGTGATTGTTGCTGATGATACGGGGTAATGGATGTGTATAGCTTTCAAACTACTGGCAGTCTCTCCTACTCCTCTGCCAGCAGCATGGGATCTCATTTTGTAAACACCTCCAGAAAGTTAGTCTGAGAATCTCTCTGTCTCTCCCCATCCATCTGACTAAATAGCAATCCCACAATGCTTTGGGTGTGTGTTTTTATAATGAGAGCTTCTGTTGCTGATCCCAGACCACCCTTTGGCATTTCTGCAGTAGTTATTTTGTGTTTGATAATGAATAACCACAGCAAAGTTACTTTATATTCTCATTGCAAACAAGCCTCTGGACTGTATACAGCTGATGATCGATCGGCCAACAGTCTAGTGGTTTGCAAATATACAGTATTCAAATGAATGAGACTGTGCAACAGCCCGAAGCTAAACTGAGGTAATGATTTATGTCTAGTGGCAAATCGACTTCAGGTAAGTACAGCCCATTTCTCACCTTTCCACAACGTTGCCTATTTTTGCACTTTTCTACTTGATGCACCACTTGATGATTTGTTGAATGGATGAACTGTGTTGTGTGCCTGTATGCAATACAATGAGAGAATACAGAACACCAATGGCATCATTTGATATGTAGAAAAAGCTGATAACTGTGGAGGGCTAAGACCAATAATGGATGTTTTCCTAATTGTTCATTGTGTTAAAGTATTGAACTAACTGGCTGACCTGTTATTTTAACCTAGACAGTAAAACGTTGAAGCTAAATGTGTCATCATGCTGACCTTTAAATAATGATGGGAAGCCTAGCTGTTCAGATCACAAAGGGAAATAATAGTTATGATAAAAACAATAAAATAACAATAATAATAATAATGATAATAATAATAATAATAGTAATTATTATTATTATTATTATTATTATTATTATTCATAATATTATGTATAACATATACTAATAATGATAACAATAACACTACTACTACTACTACTACTACTAATAATAATAATAATAATAATAATAATAATAATAATAATAATAATTAAAAAACAGATCATATCAAGTAAGGAGATAGAAAATAAATAAATAAAAGTTTTAAGGGACAACAAAGACTTTTTAAGAAAAATATATCACATCAGAATAAAAAGATGTGAAGCAGTGAAGTAAATACAAATTAAATAAACAAAAATAAATGGGGTTATCGTCATCCTGTCTGTGCTGGTTCCACATTGCTCTGATCAAGTAAACCAGCCAAAGCCTACATACAACTTAATCTCCATTTACTGGATCAAAGTATGATCAAGCTGTGCTGCCTTTTTTATTATTTTAGGTATTTCATGCCTACAATAATAACAAATGTTAATAATTTGTTTAACTGACTTATAATTCTGGTGCTGATGAGTCAGGGTGTGTTTACATCCCTAATCATCAACAAACTTGATTTGCATTTGCCATTTTGAAATAAATACATTCTTTATGTGATGTAAAAGGAGGATGCTGCTCACTTTTAGATAATGGTTAAGTTTCAAAAAATGAGACAACATTTTACGATAATTGTCTTTTTAAATACTCATTGCATTAACTGTAGTCTATAAAACCTTACTAATACCAGTAATGTGTTCTGCATGGCTCTGTCATTTAGTATCATCATCATCATCATGCACATTTTTAGTTAACTAGTGCTGCTTTGTTCTTTGTTGTGATCTGTCAGAAAACAGAAATCTAATAGAATGGCGTGTAAAATGAAATCAAACAAATTCAACGGTGAATTAAATTACTTTTCAACATTCCATTCCTAGATTGGGTTAAGTAGTTGAAAAGGCACCAAAACAACTTCTGCTTGCTCTGCAAATTTCAGACTGGAATGCAGCTTTCTTTGCTGAGCAGCAAAACAAATCCTTCAAAACAAAAAGAGTTTCTTTAGCCCGTACTATGCTGCACTAATTACGACCTTCTGTGCATGAAAAGATTGAACAGAGGTCATGGGATGATATCTGTAACATCTCTGTGAAAAAATAAGCAAAGTCAATCCTGGTTTAAAGGATGAAAGATCCTCTGATTGAAAATACTTTACTAAACCAACACTAGTATTTTAAATGTGCCCACTCAGCTAAACATCATTCAGCTTTGTCCATCCAATGCTGATGTTAATGCAATGTTTTATGTCAAAATTTGTCCATAACTCTTGTGTATGATCCCATTAATAAGGGTTTACAGTTGCCTGTTGGCTGTTGGGAGGCAGAAAGTTGTCTGGTGTGAAGGGAAGCGGTAACAGTTTGGGTGGGTCTGTGAGATGGAGGAAAGCCTCGGGCTGGATCCATGCTGCCACCAGAATACCACATAAGCATCGCACTGTTGCTTTTTTTTTTAGCGCCTGCTTTCCAGTTTGCAATGCTCTATTAGACAAAATGTCCATCTGCCAATATATTCAGAATGCTCTATGGAGGTTATTAACATGCCCTTGGCGAAAAGGGTTTAGCTCCGTGGGGCAAGCATCTCCATAAATCGCGGCGGAGGCAGTTTTATTACAGGTTGTAAATAGAAGCCCCTGCCATATTTTATGACAGCCATCACTAACTCATTCTGATTCTTATTACCTCTCTGTTCTTTGACTTGCGGGACCATTCGCAGACACATTCTGTGCACAAGTTTATGCAGTATAAAGGATTGATTGTAAAGGAATTTATTCCTGATGTAATTGCACCTTCAGCTAGCGCCTTACTTTTGACTTCAATTGCTGTTTTCATGTACATTATAACAAGCCCAGCCTGTTTCTGAATGGTTGTACATAAAATTTACATATGGATGCCGGTATATGCAGTTTGATTGAAGAGCTGTTTAGTACAGCATGTTATGGAGGCACAGAACACAATACATTTTTGATTACTTTTCTGAATTGGATCATCCACATTGAGTTTGAAGAGAGCACATATTTGCTTTCTACAAATGCAGTAATTATTAAGTGACTTCTTATTCAGCTGGAAATTATACATCAGCTAGTTCATAATGTTGAGATGTTTTTTTTGTGTGTGTGTAATTTTGTGAACAAGAACCTGAATGACCTTCTTCATCAAATTCAAACCACGGTGTGTTTGTTATGTTTAATGGCTGTTGCTCTCCAGGCCGTTATGACCTCCAGTTTTCGCAGTGATGATTCAACGGACAGATCAACAAGGCACACATTGCAATCATATTCTGCATATCGCTCTCAACAAGCACTGCTTCTTTTTTTCCCAGTCTGGCGTGTTCACTTACTTGAATTGGCTGACAAATCCATAATCTGCTTATGATCTTAAACAGTTGGCTGCCAGAAGCCATATTGAGAGGAATGCTTTATTTTGGTATGTTGCTTTGTTGACCGCAATCTGTTAACTTTTAGTGAAAATTTACATTACAAATGAAAAACCTACAAGCTGCCATGGATTTTCTGTCTCTTATATATTTTCCAAACCAAATGATGATGTCATATTTCAGGAAAAAGACACAGTCACCTTGTAATATGAGAAAGGTCTCATCTGTGATGCTCAGGTTGAAAGTCACTGGGCTCGGTTTTTTGTAAATCATAATTAGAATGTTAATCATTACCCAGAGACAAGCATTGCAGGAGAAATAATCATTTCACTGCTGCACAACAGTCATTTAGAGAGAGACAAACAACCAAATCTATTCCATTATAGACTTCCAAACTACACCCCTGTCCTGTGCTGGGACACACATGGGCGGAGTGAATGGGGATGGATGGTTGGATTAGGAATGCCGCAAGCGAGTAGATTATCCAGTATCTGGGCAGGCAGATGCGCAGAGGAGAAAACGACTACACAAAGAGCCAGATCTCCATCAGGGGATCAATTCATGGTGCTCGCTCTGTCACTTCCTGTGAAAAAGCAAATTTCATGGTGGGTTTTCAAGAGGCCAGCATCAGAAAAACATCAAGAAGGCATTTTCTCTCCCTCTCTCCCTCTCTTTCTCTCTCCTCTGTTTTTTCTCGCCTTCTTTTTCAGCTCTTTCTACTCTCTCTCACTCACTCTCCATTTTTTGGGCTCTGTTGTAAAACGTGCAAATATGCCGTGCCTTCTATCGCACGCATGCACAGTAACTCTGAAGACACACGAACACACCCATGCTGTAACCTATATTTGCTGAGTATGGTGAATGCCTATGTGTAAATTTTTTAAGAGGTTTAGCCAGCCAGAGCTGGAATGAGCGTCGCTGTTGGCTGCGTTTCTCAGCCCGGGGCCCCTTGCCTCACTCCCCCATTTCGCCCAGTAGAGCTTCATCCTTATCGCTGTCCTGCACCCCATCACTGCTGAAGCTGGGCTCCTCTCCTGCTTGACCATATTTATCCAAGGGGCTCTTGTCTGGGGTTGATAAGCTGTCAGACTTACCAGTATGGATGTAGGGGTCCCCACATCCCCTCTACTTCACTGGAGTCGACTCCGCTTTACTCCTTTAACAATGGTAGCGGCTGTTTTGGTGACAGTTTCCCAATCAACAATATTTCTGAGCATACATTTACTGTGCAATTTTCCTACCTTGACTATCACACGCTGCACAAGTCCCCCTCTTATTCATATATTTCCCTCTGCCTCTTCTCTGTTTTGTGTCTTTGGATGATATTTAACAAAAAGTATTTGGACTCAAAAAAACAAGTTTGAATAGTAAGTGCACCGGGCTCAAAGAAACCTGAGACAAAGATACTAAAGTGCTATTTCTAGCTATACTTCAATAGACTTATATCTGTGTGAACTAATTTTACACAAGAGCCAGCACACATCAAATTCTGTCCTTTTTATCCACTGATGACACACACACATACACACACATACACACACGCACACACAGAGGTTTGTTTTTGGATCATCTGTGTTGTTTTCAGTTTCTGAACTTCTTCCTCATCATTTTTACTCCACCTGCTAATGCGTTTTTTTTCACTTAGCATGGAATAAAGGGAGTGATGCACACTGCATATCTTTGTTAAAGGAGATAAGTCTCATCTATGTGATGTTGCACTGGATGATTTTAGTGCTCATAGTGGGAATAAGAGTTTTACCTTTAAGCTGTAAATGCTGTTAGAACAATACTACTACCATTAAAGCAACAATAGGCATTTTCATGGTTGCTTGAACCACAACAGCATCTCATGGAGGAGAACAGGCATGTGTCTCAGGCGGTAACAAGCTGTCATTGTCGACCATTTACTATTAAGCACAAGCAGCACTGCATGCTCCATGTGTTTCCAGGTCGTTCCCCACTGTTCCCTTGCATCTAAACTATCTGGTGCCCAGCCTTGCTTGCAACATTTAAATTTGCAGCCCAAGGTAATGTGCAGGGGATTTTTATATGCACAAAGAAAAATCTCTGAGTACTACTGTATAACACAAAAAGCTCCAGGCTACTCATGAAAAACTCCTACTTAGAGGTGTAGACATGCAGCAAGATATATTGTAGCACTATGCTTTGAATTTACCTCGTCTTGTACAGTTCTGCTTTGTAATTTCAAAACTCAATTAACAGAGAACTGTCATACTTTATAATTATGTACTTTAGCTGCTGTGTAATAGCCCAGAGAGAAGCAAACATTGAGCGTGTTTATTCCTCACTGGAAATGTGTATTACAGACAGATGCTCCTGCTGGTGTTTAAGAGAAAATACACCTTTCCTTCCTCGTGTGCAGAAAGCTTAATTATAGTTCCTGGTGGGGTGGTTCGGGTTGTTATGAAGGGAGAGCGAGGTATTGGGAAGGAGCAGGAGGGGGGGGGGGGGGGGGCTGTATGTAGGAAACAAGTGACATGTGATTATGAGCGGATATGAGATATTAATTTGCAGTGTGTGTAAAAAAAAAAAAAATGATGGGCTTGATCGCGGGTTTCCTCTGAATGTCTGATTAGGACATTAAAGTCATGGTGTGTGCACAAGGCGGCGTGATCATACTCCCTGCTAGTAAAGTACCTGTTTTATGAACTTAGGAGTATAACGACCTCGAAATGAGCACTGTTGCAGGTAACATTCACATCCTGACTTCAAGTGCTTTATTGAGTCATCAGCATGGACTGTATAAAACATGCATGTAGTCTCTGTGACGTCACCCATTGGTTTCTGAATAGATGGTGGGCGCCATATAGTGAGGACGCAAGGTCGTTATTGTAAATGAGAATTGGTTTTCAATTGACCTACCTGGTTAAATAAAGGTTAAATAAATAAATACAATTGAAAATGCTAACTCAACCTAACTTTCTATAAGCCTAAATGCAGGTGAAGAGGTGAGGCAGGCCAAACAGCTACTCATCTGTCAACTGAGCTGTGCCCCTTATTATGGAAATGTATGTGAACTCTTAGGCTTTAAAATGATTAAATTAGGGTTATAAAACAAAATACAAACCCTTGATAGTGTGTACAAATACATAAATAAGCTACATTCATAAGACACATTTTTTGAGACAGGTTGTAAACATTAGGGATATTCTGAAGTGATTCATTTGTAAGTCATTTAAAAATAAATTTAAAATCCAACTAGTCAACCAGTCTTAAGTGCACATACCTAATTAACACATTTAATTCTGCTGTAGAAATTAACATTTTAGTGTTGGACCAAATGGGGATCCCTTGGATTTTTCAGCCAGCCCCAAGTGGACACTAATGAAATTTGCACTTTAAAATTTGTCAACACTGCAGGTTGTTGCTTTGTTATCAGTTAGACTATGGATAGCTTTAATTTACTGACATGTTTACTCTACATCTTAAGTGTTTTGGGGAAGTTTAACTTATCCACTGCTCAAATAGTTCATGGTCATTAGTTTGCCATGACTCTTAACAGGTTAACGGTTTACATTTGTTAAAGCTGCTGACTTAGAAGACTGTGAGGAAGTTTGATGATGGGTTACAATAATTGTTGTATGTAGCAAATTATTTGATCAATCTATGAGTTGATCAGTGAAGAGGTCTACTATTCTAATAACAGTTTTACTCCTTGTCTTTAATGAAGTAAAAAACCAAATATTTTTTATCCAGCAGTTGAGATGTTATGATCTGCTGTTCCTAAACATTTTATACAAATATTGCTGTCTTTTAGTTCAGACTCTTCGTTGGAATGAAACAAGGAATTTGAAAATTTCAGCTCCGACGATGGGAAAATTTGAACTTTTAAATGAAAGAAATTGCAGTTTCATTCATATCAAAAATAACAGTTAACTCCAGGACTTGTGACATAGCTAAACTGGATAACCATTTGATCTCTTCAATGCATAACATGTACTGCTATTTGAAAAGCTCAAAATGCAAAAATTGAATCGATGTCTGTACTGTTTAAATACATATCTGTGTGAGACATGCTCTGATTTATATTGGAAATGGTAAATGGAAATACTATGTATTAAGTGCATACACTGCTAGCAGAGGATGCTATCATAAGGGGCCATCAGTATTAACCCATTCATACGCATTCACACACCCCTGACTGTCACTGGGAGTAATTCTGGGTTCAGCGTCTTGCCCAAGGACACTTTGGCATGTGATGGCAGGAGCTGGGTTCAAATCCCCAACTGTCCGATTGAGAAATGACTCACTTTACCACCGTGCCACAGCCGCTGGGTGAGAGTGATAATATGTACATGTGTCAAAAACATGTTCCAGACAAATTTATCCTCAATAATGAACACATTTCTTCACAATGATGTAGCATGGCTTCTCTGCAGAGAGATAATTCTCACTCTTTCATGATGAGCTGTCACAGAAGAGGGGGATGGGTCAATAGGTAAGAACCTTACTATTTCCCAACCAGAGTACTTCTTTCTGATCTTCTACGCTCTCTATCCGCCCTCTCTTTCCCCTTCTCTCCTTGCTCCATTGCCCCCAGTTAATCCTGGCACCATGATTTGGCAGGGGGGATGCAATTTCCATGAACAAGCCTTACTGTTGAAGAGCATTTCTTCGGATAAAGACCATATAATCTTCCTCTTCCCTGTCTGCTTAGCATCCACCTGTGATTCCTACTTGCCTGTTTGTTGCTTTGCACTGCCAAACAGACCCAGTCCAACACACCCCTCAAGAAGTCTGTCTAGAGTGTAGAGGGTGGATTTTGCCATCACCTCTCGCCTCCCCCGTGATTTGAAGCTCTGAGGAAAGACTGAGCGCAGAGGAATGAATTCCCTGTGAACGCCAGAGTGAGGAGGGCAGGAAATAATTCAGCAGCAGCTCCAGCAGCAGCATCGGCTTCGACAGCGGTGGCAGCAGTGAGCGTGAGAGAGACGGAGAGAGAGGGAGAGAGTGTGAGTGTGTGTGAGAGAGAGCTTGAGTGAGAGCGAGTTCCTATGCACTGTGCCGAGCGAAGCTGAGCCGTGCCGTTGCGTGGCAAGCTGTGTGTTCCAGTTTGGTTCCCGTGCGCTCTGCTGAGGCAGAGCTTACAGAAAGGGAGAGAGATGTGGCTCCACTCGGAGCTCCACCATCAGTGAAGACCAGCACCCTGCCGGGGCATCACACAGCAGCATGGTAGGACTACAGACCCACTGCTGACACCAGCGTGACTGATGATGACAGCCCACGCGTGGGTTACCATGCGCCACAGCCGCGCCGCTCTGGGAGGAAACACAGCCATGTGAAAGTGACTCGGCTGCCAGCAACTCTTGGACATGTTTTCCAGGGCAAAGTCTGGATTTCTTTCTGTGTTTGAACTTGTTTTTTTTCTCTTGGTGCTGTCTGGCTGTCCCCAACTCACCTATCAGGCAAGAACTAAAGGCAGATGGAACAAGGGGGGTAAGTGATGACAGGCGACTGTGACCAACATCTGTGATGTGTATTCAAATACTTGAGCTGGAGATGTTTGGCTGCTCCATGTCTGTGTGCTCTTTCTGAGACTGAGGATTTGATGGCTGTTTTCAGGTGACAGTGGGTGTCACTGTGTTTAAATGCTGGTTGACACATTCCCATCACAGGCTGACCTTGCTTGTGTAGTGACACCATATTGAGATGTATTAAGGAGTCTACGTGAAGTGTACCTACCCTTTTATTCTTCGCTCTTGAAAACTATGACTCACAGTCAGAGCTGAGGTGTGGTGAATGAAGTTGACCTGCTTTTTACCTTGGAGGAAGTGAAGACCAGTCATAACCTCAGACTTCTTTTTGTCCAACTTTTCAATGATCAGATATCCAACACTGAACGCAGAGTTAACGTTATTCTAATATCTCAAGGTGTCCCTTTCTTCTTCTGCCTGCTTTTTATTCCTAAAAGGGTCTGTATTGAAACCCCTCCACACATCACTCATAACACACACACACACACACACCGCCTTCCCTGAGTGTCGGGGTGTGTTGAGCAAGATCACATTTTTCGGTGCACCCTGGAATGTTTGGTTGGCAGGACATGCCACCAGTGTCTCAGAGCTGTGATGTTTGGTTTAAAGACTTAGATCACCAGTCTTGAGGAGAGGTGTTAATAATTCATCTCAGCCCCTCCGTGGGAGCGGTCCTCTCGCCTCTCTTGTAGCATTTAATCCCCTTTGTCGGATTAAAGGAACCTCTAATCTTAGTGCTAGTGCTCAGTGAGAAGGCTGAGAGATGCTCCCTGCAGCCTATCGGCATTGTTAGCACTCGAGGCTCGCGCTCTGTGGGATGTGTGTGTCTTCAAAGAGGCAGGGTTACCACCGTGATCTATTTTAATGATTCCTTGCCACTTTGCTTTCGCTCTTGTTCTGCCTCGCCTGTTCTCCACTTTACATTTCTTTAGTAACATCTCTTTGACACCCTCCCTGTACCGTGTGCACGCACTTCTCACGGACATGCATCATTACTGCACAGAAGTACTTACTTAATGACTTGGACAAAGCTTTCAAGTTGAATTAATATCACCCTTCCTTAATACTGGACATGGAAAAAGTTTCTCTTTTGATGTCCAGTTGTTCCTCCTAACTTTAAAATCTCTTATTCATGAATGTATGTGAACCGTTAGAGTTCAAACACAGTATGAAATAAGTCACACAAGTGCAGTTGTCTAAGATTTTGTTGTTAATGGCAACATCTAACTGTTGCACAATTTCCACCTAGAACAAGAGAATAGAAAGTTAAATTCTGCCAGAGCTTTCACAAACCATAAACATATTTTCAGTCCATTTTTGAATCAGTTGAATTGATGGGTGAAATTTTTTTCAAGGTTGCAATTTGATTAGTTTGGTGCAGATATGAATTGGCAATCTGTACACCAAGGGTAAAAGCAGATAGAGTATGAAATCCCAGCTATCAGTGGCCTCCTGTGAAATAGAGGGCAGTGACCTCCCTTGGAGTAATTAGGCCATAGACTCTATCCTACCTGAGCACATTTACACGGATGAACAAATCATTCCACATCCATACTCTCAAATGTAACCTTGTTTTGTTTAATTAAAGTTTGGTGACACATTTAAGGAGGCCAGTGTTGGCCATAATTAAGAAAAGGAGTCTGTGCCGGGGTAAGAACAGGCGTCAGGATAGATTTTTAACATCCTAATTGTTCATTAAATTTCACTCAAGTGTCTACATGTTCCTGTAATGCTACGTTCTATAAATGTAGGAACACACTGGAGGTATGCAGACCAGCTTTAAGTTATCCTTTTCACCCCTTGCATTGTGTAAAACTGTGTTAATTTGGCCGGTGAACTTAAAGTCTGCTATAAATATTCATGTGTGACAAACTGAAGCAGTACGGGGTGTTAAAACTTGACTTTCACAGTGTGTTAAATGAGCGAGTGATATCTACATTCTATCATCAGAATCTTTGTCAAGATAAATGATAAACTCAAACCAGGTCTCTATTTTGATTAATAACTTGAACCCTGCTTTAAAGTGCTCATCCATCCAAAATACATCTTCTGAATATGAAACACAGTGTGCTTGAGAAATTGGCTGCAGAAAATTCACTTCTGCAATCTAAAAGGATTTGTTTGCTGTTGTTCTGTAACCGTCTCAGAAGCTTTGAAGTTATAAATTGAGATGAGATGACAAGATTTTGGATAGAGAATGACTTTAATGTTTCAAAAGAAAAGTTCCCATGAAAGATGTGATGTCAGCCGGTCGAAAGGTTGCAATTTCACACAACAATGAAAGAACAGATAAAAGGTTCAAAGAGATAACTTTTTTTCCCTAAAACGTACGCTGTCATTATTCGCTCATATACTTTGCCAGTTTTATCATAATTTGTTATTGATGATTGTTTGCAAAGCGGCATCTGCAACAACTTTAGATCAGGGTTCCCAAACATTTTAGGCCACGACCCCCAAAATATAGGTGCCAAAGACTCGCTACCCTTCAGTCCCTCAAGGTGATTTAATGTGGCTTCATTTAGCTGGTCTGCAGAAAATTAGCCTACCTGTACGAGCATGTGTCTGTGTTTCCTGTGCCGTTATGAATTAATCTACTGCTACTGATGCTTTTGATAATTCACTGTTCACTAACCCTAAACTTAGGAGTCATCTGACAACAAAGAAAGCAGAAAACTCATTAAATTTTCTATTTTCAAGGTTTTATTTCAAGCATAGCTTCCACTTTTGTCGATATTTCTTACTATAATGGGTAAAATGTAATATTTCAAGATAACTTAAAACATACAACATTCTGGAAGACATCTCACGACCCCCCCAGGGGGTCCCGACCCACACTTTGGGGGTTACAGGGGCTATAGATGCACTGTTGTGCATGATAAAAACTGGCCTCTTCAGGGGTGTGTAGATATATCTCTATGACAGTCACACGGTAAAAACTTCTGGATCTTGACTAAAGACAAAATCAAACAGAACACTCTGTGCCTTCCTGTTGCTATGTGACTTTATGCAGTGAGTGCAGGACAAGTTCAATAAACTGCACATCACATCTGCTTAGAGACCAGCCTGCATATGAGGATTCATGGTCTATGTAGCCATTCAATGCATGGGCTTCTTTACAGTCCACCAGCCAGCGTGCCGGTCCAGATTTTGGAAAATATTAAAAAGTTTGGGGGAAAGTTTCTTGTACTCTGATGTGAGACCAAACGGTGTTTCACTTTGACTTTTAGCTGACCTGGCACAGCCTGATGGATGCTGACTGTGGGTAGCCGGTGGATTAACACCAGGTGTTTACAGCTGCAGTATTACTGGTCCACGTTGCTGCAGAGAGTTGTTTATTGTTATCCAATCTCTTGAGAATGAAGCAAAAGTTCTGAAGGTCTACTGATCCATAAACTTTCTGAATTTTCTTTTCATGACGACATCACCCAGACTCCAGCAAATGACTGTTTCTGTTATATTGGTATAACGCCCTGCAGAGAGTCTCCGTAACTAATATAACACAGGCGCCAAGATCAGGGGCAGCGCAGATTGAAGTGCGCCTGGCGATAGGGGGGGATCCAATTGGATGTATTACAATCCCAGAAAAGCACAATAAATGGTAATGTGAAGACAGAACCAGGTGGAGAGAAGCCTGGGAGTGTTCACAGGTCGCTCTGAAGACAAACGATACGTGCACCAGCCTCGGTTTGGAAACAGGGTCATTTTTCGTAATGTTCTCAACAACTGATTTACTAAACAGGGTCCTGCTGAGGCAGTCAGTGTAAGAGTAATGGTTAAAAGAAGTGACCAACAGCTATTACAGAAATACCTCTCACACTCCTACATCTCCCACTGCTGTGTGTGTGTGAGTGTATGTGTGTGTGTATGTGTATGTGTGTGACCACCAGGAGGGGGGGGGGAGAGTATCAGATTTATGGACCAGGAGAGGTGAGCAGAAATTAATACTAACACTTCCTACTCACACAGGAATAGAGAAGCCTGCTACAGAACAACTGCACAAACTGCTTGGTTCATCACAGTGTTTGCACATACAGCATAACTGAGCAATTATCAAATGCCACCCAGGGCCGCTCTGACCACGAGGAACAGGGGAGCAGCCATCTACAATTTGAGTGAAAATGTCCCTTTACAACATTTACTTTATTGAGGTTGCCTTTCTTCTAATTGAATTTACTTAATTTACTACTGCTAATTAAAATCACTATTTAATGATCAACTCATTATTGGCTGGCCTAATTTGAGAGGCTTATATTGTTAAAGGATAATTGTTTTAATCTGTACACATTAAAGTAGCTGCTGAGACATCACTAACATAAATGAAACACAGCGGGAATCACAGGAAGTCACATGAACATAAAAGTTTCAGACTAACCTAAAAGAGGCAAAGCTAACTTCAAAGCAGCTATCTTAGATTTAGTCGTAGCCTATAGATGAAGAGAGTTTGAGTCACATTTTAATAATTCTTACACTGTATGGTTTAAGTCTGGTTGTAGTCCACAACAACTCAAAACATTGTAGTCGAGTTTCAGTCATTGCCTGCAGTCAAAATGTTTGTCTCTGTCATTCAATAAGCCAATCAGAAGCTGCTATCAAGGCTGAACCAAGTGTTTGATTCTTCTAAATCTTAACCTTGCTGTACTTACTAAGGTAAGGAGAATTTAATACCCACAGATACAAATTGTGGTATAGTGTTCCTAACTCAAAGTCAAGAACCAAAATGTTCTTACTTTGGCTACTATGGCAGTATTTATTTTCTTTAACATTAAATTCCCTTCAAATGAAAGTGCGGTGAACACTCCTGAAAGGGCTCTATTGCAATTTTACGACGGCCCCTAACTCTCCCTCTGCTGACAGGCTGGCGTTCTCAGCTGCATCATCATCTTTAATTATTTTCAGTTGATCAGAACTGAAATGTCTTACTAAACATGCTCTCTTATATATCCCCAAACTGTGATCATTTTAGGCTTTGACACAGAACTATTTACCAGCGATGAAAACAGCAAGTGTCAAAAATTAAGCTGAAGCCTCCCGGTAGCTGGGTGTGGTTTTGTCAGCGACTTGGAAAAAATCATCAGTGACAACAAGGAAGATGCAATGAGGCTGTGAGAAATGAACCGATGCAGCCCTGTTGCAGATAAGGAAAAAATTAACAGTTACAGGAATGCAATGCTTGTATATTGACAGACAAATTAGATGCACAGAGGGGCAAATTATCATGGATTTGAATTGTACGACAGCTCACCTCTTACATTTTAGCCCCATCTCGTCTCATTCATGAAAACGAAACAGAAAAAGCGTCAGGGTTTTTATCATCAAAGATTCATTTGCAGCTCGTCAACATCTTGTGTTTGTCATGGATAAGAAAGTTGTTGATGGGACCTTTTATCTTTATTATTTTCATTCACCAAATTATCAAAGAGAAACAAAAAAGGTGTGAGATTAACATCTTAACTTTGTGCTTCACTTTTTGACTTCTTAATTTGTGCTCATTTCTGTGCACACAACTTTTCTCTGCAGTCAAAGATTATTGCAGTGTACCCTCTTATATTTTAAGTGTAGGGGTAGATAATGTGGCAAAACAGTTTCTTGTGGGCTGCTTATTTCTGTTGCTCAGTCTATGTTCCGCTCTGTTGCTGCATTTTGAGCAGCTTTTAATAGAACTCAAACTAAATAAACTTTGTTTATTCTGTAAAGCTTCACATTCACAGCTGGTATCTTTACTGGTGAGTACACACACACAATGCATTAATTACTCCATCATGTTCTTACCTAATTTGATTAGTGCTCTGACATCTTCCGCTTCGATTATTTTTTGTTTTAATTTTTGTTTCGAAGTGAATGTTGCCGTCAGTGACTGGAGACCTTTTCATCGCTTTTTGTTAGCTGGTGCAAAAAAGATGATGCTTGCAGCATGTTGACATATCGTTATTATTCTTAGCAGCACAACATAATAGCATGATTTCCTGAAGACTGAATTCTGTTTTAATATGACGCAGGTTTCTCTGTATGCAGAGTTACTATTAATGGACAACCCCCTGTACCCCTCCATTGTGCCTCTCATGTCCTTGTCTTAGCATTAAGCCAGACCTCGCTGCAGGGAGAGAAATATTATTCAACTAATGGGGGAAATTAGGCAAAGGCCTGACAGAAAAATTACATCACTGTCATTCCTTTTAATTAATATGTTTTGACTCGTGTCTTGGGGCAGGGAACGCAGTGACGGCTGTCATAGAGCAAGAGGAAAATCGCTCTCTATCTGCTCCAGTGACGTTTTGCTGACAAACTGTGACTCACTTTGGTTTCACTGGTGGGAACTCTGAGAACCCGTTGCGAGCATCACATGTATGCTAATGCCAAAATATGGGCCAAGTCTCTAGTTTTCCCAAGTACTTGATGTTAGTAACAAAACATTTACAAGACAGCCAACAAGCCCATCTATAATGAAGCAGACTTTACTCCCTCATAATTACTCGATAATGATGAAAAAGACTAGAAAGGCTGAAAATGTGCCTGCTGTTCCTCTTTCGATCCAATTAGATCATTAAGCTTTGTGCCACGGCAGGTTGGGAGGAATCAGTGTCTTCAATGTACTAGCCGTAATTTTATACGCCTACGTCTTGTTAGAAATAAATGTTGTGTTCAGACTGGAAAGTGTGGGCGAGATTACAGATACAGTGGAAACAGGATTGAGTCAGTTCGAGGTAAATGTTATTGCTGTCCAATTTAGAGGGTTAGAGAGCTGTTATAAAATCGAATCCAATGATAAAGAACTAAATACGGTTTGACTGTGTTGAAGCAGTATTTGTATCAGTATGAGATATGAGGGAAAAGATCATAATATGCAACACACATCTATGTACAATAGACACATGCATACAAATGTTGAGAATTCAAAACACATAATTAACATAGCATTAACATGTCATGAATTAATTTGAAAAAAAGAGAAAAGATTCCTCTTCTTAATAACATCCAGCACTCCAACATTACAATACAAAGAAGTGCTTTCACTTGATATTAGCATGCAGGCTGGATTTGTTGTTTAGTAACTTGTCCAGTCAGAAGAAGGCTTTTTGAGATTTTTAGTTGTCATGAGCCCGATTCACATTGCATGCTCAAGGTGAGACTGTTAAGCTTAGTCAATGATGGAAACACACAGAGATGCGTTCAGCTCCCACTGTTTTCTTTGTGCTTCTATGGAGGGGCGTGTCCAGACTAGGGATGGGCATTTACAGCCAAAATACTATTCGATAATCATTGGCATCTATTCCAGGATTATTGGAATAATCAGGCCCCCACACCCACACATACACACACACGCACACACACACACACACACCTGTCCCATTGACAGCCTCTTTGTGTGGCAGTCATGTTAACCAGCACCGGGATGAGGTGCTGCTTGTAGTGGGCGCTGAAAGCGTCCGTCTCAATCTTTACGTTGGTGTTTCTGTGACGCAGCGTGGCCTGTGTTTTTACAAATTACAGCCATACTCTGTCTCTGGAAATACATGTGTAGTAATGAGATTCAGAAACGCTGTGACTGTCGCTAGTGTTTTCTTCTTCTTTTGCTATTTGAAGTTAGCATTCTTCTTTTCCTGTTTCTTAATGCGGCTAGCAAACAGCTTTGAAACGCTCTATAGCCATCGTCTGGCGGGAAAACCGTATTACAACCAGGCACCAGTAATAACACTGAAAATTGTACTTTTAAAATTGAAAATATTCCCCAAAAGTAACTCTTCGGTTTTCACAAAGTGAACAAATATTTGAATATTTGAAAATCTTTGCCCATCCCTTGTCCAGACTTTTTTGACTGGGGTGGCACAACTAGGGCACTGACACAGGCAAAGGTGGCCGAGGTAATAAGACAAGTTAAGATAATCCTTATTATTACTAAACCGGGACATTTGAATTGTTATAGCAATAGTGGCAGAAATACATTTAATGAAAAAGTGCTGAACACGCAACATTTCTTATTCCATTACTTCCATTAATCGCCAGAATACTTGATTACTACAATATTCAATTACTGCAGCCCTGCAGTCTGTGGTAATGTGTCCTTAATAATAATGTTATAAGTTCTCCCTTTTATCAGCTTAACTGATCAGAATACAGGGTTTGTTTTAATGTAAAATAGCCGCATATTGGTAAAATCCATAGAAAGATGAGTGATTCAGGCTGATAATACACTGAGACAGTGAAATAACTGATTGAGCAAACTGTTAGAGTGCCATCACTGAGTATTGCACTTCCTCCTCACTCCTCCCCCCTCCACACACCCCCCAACCACTTGCCGTACAGCGCAGCTTAATTGCCACATTCCACTCGCACGTCCTCTAATGAAGCTGATTCCTAATTGCAGTGGAAATTACACTTTACAATAACAGTGTTTTATGGCTGAATTTCACACAGTAAATATGACAACTTAGTGTGATGGATTTAAGTGGGCGCCTTTTACTGCCAAGGACCCTTGGACCCTGTCATCCCCTGACTTGGCTACATTTAAGTTGCAGAGTATGTGCCTGGTCACATGAGAAGATGGTTCACGTATAATAGTGTATGCATGGCTGCCTTCCTGCGCTCCATATCTTTCCTTTTTTGCTTCTCTCTCTCAGCCGCTCACAAGAGATGAAGATGACGGTCATGCAGATGAACGCGATGGCATTAAAGTTATGTGGTTTAATTTTTTCCATTTGAGTGTTTGTAATGCAGCTGAGAGTCTACAGAGAAGTGTGTAGGGCTGTTTCTTCACCCTACAGTCCTGTTTCTGAATCTATATTATTCAGCAGCTCAGGATGGAGTAACATCACTGAGTCTCTGCCCAATTGAATTTTTCGACTGTTGCCGAGAAGATGACGCTGTCATGGTCAGAAACAAAATCCTGCACAAAGCATGTCAGTAGACAGAAGTATATCTCAGTAGGCTTTTCACCTTATCTCTGACTGTGTGCCTCGCTCTAACTCTCTTTCTCTCCGTATACCTCCTTACCTCTCTTTGCTCTCTGCAATAAAACTTTAAAGAGATAAGAAGCTTTTTTCTATTTCAGGGTCACCATTAGTCTGAATAATGCATTGACAAGAGAAGAGCAGTTTGAGTTCTATGGAGGATAGAAGCACAGCCTTCAATTAAATTATACATCATTATCACAGCTGGCAAGCCTGGTGCGACGCTACCCTCTCCATCCTCCTCTAAATGTTCCATGTTACTGTCTTGTCCAATATGGTGTGTCAAGCAACAGCCTCTCCCTGTGCCAGCTCAGAGCTGGGATGCAGATAAGGCCGCCTGTGCTGGATGGAGCTGCGCATTAAAAAAGAACAGGAACAGTCAAATGCAGGGACACGGCTTAAAGGAACAGACTGGTGTTATTCTAACTTCCTGTTACCAACAGAGAGTGTAGTTGTCTTTAGTAGTTGGTGACCATTGGTTAATTAAAACTGCCTTAAGCAACATTGTCCAAAGTTTGTATTTGGTTATTTTTCTCCTGACAGTCTGTGTCTAGTCTTTCATTTTTGTAGTTGACCTTGAGCTCAAAATTTTCCCTCAACACATTATTTCCAAGGTCTGGAGTTTATTTTTTTCACATTCAGAATGTTCTTCTTGATTTAGAAAACTTCTAAATACACCCATGTCTAATTGGTGTGCAGAATCCACCGTTAAATTCAATTCACATCAGGAGGTTAATCATTTATGCAGTACAGTATGTACCTATCTACCTAAGGTACATAAGAATGCATGTCATAATGCATTAGATACACACATACTGACACTAGTGATGTCCCGAAGTGGCTAATTTCCCAGTTGTTTTAATGGGAATTACCGTTGAGATTGACCAACCAGTGTAAAGGTACAAAAAACACTCAGAAAACAGGTCTAAGTCAAGCACAATTTATTCAACACAGCTAAACACAAGCTCACAGGGTAAACTGTATATGGCTAACATTAGCAGTGTTTGCACCACCAGACTTCAATCCTTACATAATGCTCCACAGTTTAACCAGACAGCCTACAAACATATTTATCTCCATTTTCTTGCTCAAACTGCAACATGGTACAAGATGCACTCTGTCATCTTGTTTAAATCTCCGTCCCACCTTGTGGTAGGCGGCTGCACTAAAGTTTAGACACAACTTATGACCTGCTTTTCAGGCCCACAGTCATAGGATCATTAATAGTTTGTTCAACCAATTACTAATGCTGGTGCTGACCAGCTATGGTGATGATGTTAAATGGATTACACACACACACACATCCCTAGATGACATCACGTACAAGCTGTAATTTCTCTGTAAGTTGCAGACTCAGAGAAAGTCAGGATCTCCCATCAGGATGGTTTGATGTATTTATTGTGTAACTTGGCATGAACTGCACTTGAACTCTGAAGTATTTTCCCATGCTACACACACCCAGACTGATATCTCTGCTCCGTGGATATACTACAGACTGAGGCACATATTTGCAGCTATTTAGTTATGATATGTATAGCTGCATTAGTCATTTTAATACAGCCCAAATGAAGTGTTTACTGATCATCTGTATTCTTAAGAAGAAACTAAAACTTTAACTGAGGAACAAATCTAGCCTCAGATACTCAACATGAAAAGATTAAGATGGGGATTAGGAGCTAAATATGAGATCCCTGAAGCATGCACTGTGTACACTTACGCACACAAAGTTTGTTAGACACATGAATAACCTCCAGTGATAGCATAACATCATTAATTCACCAAATGTTTTTAAAAATAGCTAAAGGCAGTTTGTTAGGTTAGACATGGGTCCATGGAAAGTAAAGCAGGCTACATTCTGCCTTTGCCTTGCGGTATAAAATATGTCCAACCCCATGCTGAATGTCATTTTGAACCCCAGGAGATGCAGCAATAAGCTCTGGCTTTGTGGGAAATATGTCAGTGCAAAATTTATATGAAGTAAAGGATTTGCACTGCCAGATTAAGGTGTCTACAAAGGCCCTCTTTACATCTCACATTAGCATGCGTCTTATCCAGATTTGCTCTCTTTTCCCTCACAAAGATGTCACCAAAATGGCACCGCGATATACAAAGTTATTTTTAAAATGAGAAGATTAGGGAGGGTTTAGTGGCATTTAGGATATGACCCTCGATGCACTTTTAGTTACTTTTTGAAACAGTAGTTTGTCAGGAGGGAGTTGTTTTCAGATGTCATTGTCACGCAGTGAACATGAGTACTTACATGGACACAGAGAAAGTGAGATGCATCTTTTGTTCACTGGCACCAAAGATATTTAATTTTAAGAATCGCCTTTGGATCAACCAGCGACAACCTCCTCTGGAAAAATGAAGCCAATGCAGAAGAAAAAACTGCAGTCCCTAAAGTGTCCACTTGAGGCTGGCTCTGAAAGCTAAAGAAGATTTGTTCATGACAACTGTCTTGATATACTGTCAATTAACATTTTCCCACACATTAGTTATGATTATATCAAGGCTAAAACTGATGCGTAAAGAGACATAATTGGGGGCGTGGCTGATTTGGCTGACAGGTGGGCTGGTTGTAGCTGTTTGCCAGGCGGCTCGACTAGGGCCTCAACTCCATCTGCTTTGCTGGTTTAATTAAAAGTTAGTTGGAGTCAGCATTTCTAATATGGCAATCACCATTGTTGATCTTCATAATTCTGTTTGGACAATCACACTCTGATGCAGAACAAAACATTTGAGCCGAGATCGCCTTAAGAGGTCTCGGTTAACTGGTTAACGTTGGTTAGTGTATTGGAGCTAGTGTTCACAGCCTGCACAGTAGGAAAAGAAGGCTTTGACGTAAGGATAGCCCTGCAATGGTGTGTGATTTGGCCGGCAGTGTTCTAGTTTGAACGAAAAGCAACAGTATTTCATTACATCATCTGGATTGGAGCAAAACAAAAAAGGTAGAGGTGTGAAAGCACTCTGAATGTTTGAAACATGGACAGTCTCAAAGGGTCAATCCCCCAGATCACAAGTGGGTCATGCAAGTTCAACAGGAGCACAAAAAAAGGACAAACTCTTAAATCAAAAATAGTTTGAAGCATCTCGACCTGGCATCAGAAATTTCAACATGAGAAACAACTGACTTCCCTTGCCTTATTGCTTTTTAGATATAAATCAGTAAACTCATCATCTTGATGACTGATAATCATGTCATCGTTTTGCTCATTTCTAAGTAATAAAGAATTTCCCCCGGACCATGATGAGGATCTGAATCTTTGGTCAGCGATGCTTGGAAATATGTTTTGGGTGATTAAGCTTAAACCTGATAATACGAAGCAGCTGCTGCTTTGTTATAAGGGAGGGAGGAAGTTTGTAGTTTTAAAGATGGTCTTCAACTCATTCTCTTAAAGCAATGAAGGTGTGGCATTAAAGTAGGATACACGGAGCAACCTGCAGCAGTGTTCACGTCTGTTACAGGGAAGAAGATGTACAGAACTGTCAGGAAATATCAGCCGTTCTACTTTTGAAAAGAACAGAAGCTGGAGTTGAGAGGGATATTCTCCAGTGTGTTATTACCTGCCCCATATTAGTGCTGCATTATTAACATTGTCCTTAGCCCACTAGTTAATTAACCCCAAAGACCTTAATTTACTGACGAATAATGCATAACAATGGATTAACTTCCTGTTCTCATTACTATGATTGATTGATTAAAATCACAGCTGCCTTATCGGTCATGTTTAAATATGACCATATTATCAGCCAGCTGCCATTATTGAGTTACCACCAGCAGTGAACTCGGCCGGCACAATTTCCAGTTATTTTAAGTATTTCTGTCCCTCATGCTGATAGAGCAGACGTATGAAGCCGTTTGGAATTTGCTGGAATTAAAAAGTCACAGAGTTGTAATTTGAATAAAGTTTAATGTCTTGCAGCTTCCACTTTCTTTAAAAACTTGCAGAGCACTTTGACAGCAGGGTATTAGGATGTGAAATATCTGCTTAAGGCACTTTGAGGTCAGGACTTCAAATGTTTGTTTGTCAGAGATTAGCTCCCCAATAACTTATTTAATACAGTTAATTTGAAATGAGGATATAATAGGTCATGTCATGTTGTTGGATTAAGTATCATTAAAATTCAAAGACTTGGATCTAACACGGCTGAATACAGGCAGGGGCATGTCCAGAATTTTTTGACAAGGGTTCCCAACTGCATCACTGACTTGAGCAGGGGTGGTATGAAGAAAGGGTGTGCACATAGGAATAGATAGCATTTATTTATCCTCTCTGTCTCTATCATATCGACTTTAACTCCTAATATTAAAGTAGCATATATATACATTATTACTTACTCTAAAATCTGGAATATAAGTCGCACTGATATAAGACACCGTTTTTGGAGGGCTCCCAGAGGGAAAATGTTTCAACTGTGTTCCTACAAGAAGACATCCACTGAGTTCAGCAAAGTGCAGTTTATATGCACTGTGTAGCTCTGTATGATGTGTTTCGAAGCACACCTCAGTGACTTTTTTATGCTGATCTTTACTCAGTTATTGAACTCCGGTGATGCTGTGAAGTTTTCTCATGTATCCTCATACTGTGATCCTCCAATTTCCCTCCTTTGTTTGCGATTCTCTTTCCTCTGAGCAGAAGTTTGGGATGCTCTGGGACATAACAGACCCAAAGGTACTTCTGGTACGGCCGGGGACTGCAGTAAATGATTTTAAGAACTTTGGAATGCAGGTTAGTGGAGTTGTCCATGGTGCTGAAGAGTTGCACAGTAACAGCTGTCCCTCAGAGTGAGAGATGCACATCATAAACAGATGAGAAGTGTCTTAAAGACACCACAACAGCAACAAACTCTGTGACTACTCAGCACCCCGACTTTTGCAACACCCTGATGTGTGCCGCACCCTGACGTGGCAGGGGCACATTCAAGGCTGCTTTCAGCTTTAATTCCATCTGTTATTGCTACCTGTACAGTAGTTGAGCACAACCTAGGTTAGGGGACTCGTGTAACCTGCCTCTGCATGTGACTTGTCGTCTTGAAGGGTCTTTTCACTCAAACCAGCACACCACAAGGTTTACTAACTGGGGAGTATACCACTTTTATTCAAATGTCTGATTATGGCCTAATGAGGAAGAAAAATATCAAAAAGTCAGCAGAATGGTCAGCGTTATGATGTAAGTGGTCGCTTTCTTCTTCTTCGGTTGTCATTTTCCATAAAATGCTGTAACACAATATGATGTCTCACAGGTGTATAGGATGCAGCTGACTCTTTAGACAACAAAAAGGGTAGAAAAGGTGTATCTTAAGAATTCTACAATGTGTTTATAATATGGAATGATGTCATTTTGAATAGTTTGATATTTGTAAAAACTATTTATTGTGTATTAATTGTAAAAATTGTTAAAAACTGCTACAACAGAGTGGTAACATGTTCATCTCCTTAGCTTCATTTTTAAGTAGAGAAATAAAAAGTCAAATTTACTAAGTACTTAAAAAAATGGAGGCAAACTCCTGGACTGTCCATCTCATCCAAAAAAGAAAATCCACAGGCAACTTTTTCAAACATTGTCCTTGAATGTTTTGTTGTCTGAAGTGTTTTTCTACAACTTAAAATACCAACAAAAGAAAATGTGCTGCAATTCTGTGCAAAGATAATTACTAGCAGTGGAACAACACAGCCAAAACATGTTTTTTTTGTGGCTCTTAAACCTGTATTTTAGAGAGGAGAGGACAGTGGATAGAGCAGGAAACTGGGTGAGAGAGTGGGGGAATGACATGCGGGAAGGGGGCCACAGGTTGGAACATAGACTGTATAAATAATGGACGTAGTATCGATGATGTCACCCATCTGTTCCTGAGCGCTATTTTGAAGCCAATCGTCAGCAGGTCACATATTGGTAATGCTGAACTCAACCAAACTGCTGTGGAGCTAGTGTGAAGTAAAGAGGCGGGCTTTGAGCCTCCTCACCAACAGCTACAGTGTTCCCGCCTGTCAATCAAGTCAGTCATGTCCTTAAGTTAGCAAAACTTAATATCTTCTGAACTGTTACGTTAGAAAAAAATTCAGCCCTTGTGCAGTGTGTGCTGATAGAGAAATGAGCTCTTCAGACCGAAGCCGTTTTTTGAACCAGGCTATAAACATGTTTATTATTGCTTCAAAGATCGTCTTTTTTGAATGGGTGTGTATGTGGTGTCCGGTGTTTCTGCAGCCAGCCTTAAGCAGACGCTTGATGAACTACAGTTTTTAACACTTCCGCATGGGCTTCATATTTTGAGACCGGAGGTTGCCGCTTGGGTTGGAATCAAACCCGGGCCAGCCGTTACATGGGTGTGTGAATTCACCATAAGGTCAAGCCCACGCCTCAAATCTTAGTTTAGGATTCAGGGGTGGCCAATCAGATTTCATGGAGGGCCAATGCCACCCTCTCTGAACACGGCCCTGAGCACAAGGCATTAACTCATTGACTGAACATAATATTTATTACACAAATAAAACCCATAAGTCAGCAAAACCACCATCTACCTCTAAAGTTTCTGCTGAAGCAAAGCAGAGATGAGGCGAGAAAGATCTATAAAGAAGCTTCTATCCTGACATGCACAAGCTTGAAAAACCACATTAAACAACTTCTTAACAAATAGAGAGCGGGCGCTGAGAAAGGCAAGAGCAGTCTCTGTGGTCAGACTATAAATAGAGATAAGAGATGTCATTTTTTTTTTTCATTCCTGGAAAACAGCTTTTAAACTTGTAAAAGCAAGTTGTAAGCACACAACAAGGTTTTTCACTATTTAATATAAGTGCATGCATGAAAGCTTCAAACCGCACTGAAGCAAGTTCTGAAGTTATTTTCGGCCTTTGGAGTTGGTGTTTCTGTGTAGTCTGATTATGAGTGCAGATAGAATCAGCCTGTTTTATGTAAACAAGCTTAATGGCTAATGGCAGGTTGGGTGCAAGAAAGTCCTTCATTATGTTCGTCACAGTAAGAAAACCAACAGTCTGGGCTCAATCTCAGCTGCTACGCTGTATAAATTTCAATTATAAAAACAAGTGATTGTAGAAAACACACCTGTGAGCGTGTGTGTGTGTGTGTGTGTGTGTGTGTGTGTGAGCGTGAGATCTGTGCTTCTCTGTGCTTCTCTGACTGGCACGCTGCTGCTGTTGTTGTAAAGTCGCATTAAGTGCAGCATTATGCCTCCGTGCACTTTTGTGTTGCTGTATTAGTCTGTTTATTGTCCAATTTATCATGTACAGTCCGCCTGCCATGAAGAATATCTCCCAATCTCTGAATATGTAATGGCTCTGCTTTGCAAATACGGCATGGCGAATATTAGCAGGCGGACTCTCTGCAATCTCCCAGCTGATGCCCCACGAAGGTTCGAGAGCACGATTTCCTGCAGAGACCAAAATAACTTGTTGAATATTAACCTGAAGGCAATGAGCGTAAAACAAAGTAATTCTCAGGATATTGCTTTACCTGCCAAGGATCATTTTCTGCTTAAGCCCATAAAATGTATGAAATGAGAAAACGTTGTATCACTGTGAACTTCAATCTGTGGTTTCTTCTGTGCCGTTACTGTTCCAGCAGAGGTTTTCTCACCTTTGCTTTCCGTCGTAATGGCTGGCTATGATGCAATGGCAGCCTGAAGTGATATAAGAGCCGGGATGCTTTGAAAGATGAGATGGAAGTGTGCACACTGAGGCTGGATTAAGAGTTTAATGACTGGTAAAATTGTGGCATTTCGTCCAAGGTGACCCGCGTGGAGAGATGATCATGCCAAAGCTAGATGAGAGGTGAAGGTAATCCTTTCTTCCTCATTTCCAGATAGCTGTCACCAGCACAGGCTTTGTCACCAAGGCCTAAGGCATGTAATTACACTTTTATTGGCTTTAGGGAGACTGCATCATTCATTTAAAGAATAATCTCAGTCGTGAGCACAGGCCACAGCACAGATAGATCAAACCTGCATGAAAGCCTCTTGTTCTAACTCGCCGCGGTCTAATGGACTTTTATGAATCTGAGTTTGATGCATTGTTAATAGTGTGTAGGGTGTTAATACCTGAGTGTTATCCAGAAGTCATCCCTCTCTCCTTTTCAGTTTGAGAGTTGAAAAGCAAGGCCAGACGAGTGTGACAGCCGCAGCATGCGAGTGTCTGGGTCGACTGCCAACCAGCCTTGACACCATTAGCTCTGGTGACACATTAAGGTTCTGTTTGCCTTGTAATTTGTTTTGTCTGTCAATTTGATGGATGTCGTGTTTGCCGGCACTTCCTCACACATTGGAAAATGGTGGCTGGAGGACATTGTTAAACGAACTTCAAAAAGGGAAGCAGAAGGCATTTGTTTTCTCCAAACAGGTTTTTTTGTGTTAATGGGTGTGTGCAACATTGTCTCCACGCTGAGCCGCGGCAGAGACAGGATAATTAAAGGTGAAAAGCTAATTTGAGGAGAAAGGCGAGGCACGTCCAGAGGCTGGATTGAGCTGAAATAGAGATCAGTGACACTTTGGAGTGAATTTCTTTGCTAATATCAGTGTGGAAATCTCAGCTGTGTTGCATGCCCCTCTCGCTGTGTTGAAAAACACTTTGCCTCTAAGTGTAAAAGACTGCCAAAGCACCATAATGCCAATTTCATCTGCTTTTTCTTCCTGCAAATGAACGCTTCCACTCCAGTACATTAATTCTGCCACTAAGCACCACCACTAATTCCATTGCAAATTCTTTGTTCACACTATTGACCTCACCTCTGTGACTGAGCAGCACAGCAATAACCATATAACTGCAGTTTAGCACACTCAAGGAAGTGTGGAGGTGCCACAAAGAACGGCTTCACCTGTTTCTGCTCAGACGACAGGTCAGGCAGCTGTCAGCACAGCGCTGCTCAAAATTCCCCCTCCTGACCACTCGCCTCCAGCTGTGCAGCGTGGCAAGCCATCAGAGCTCTCCAGCCGCACCGCTCAGCTGAGAAACCGTTACAGCTACACCAGCAGCTTAGCTTAATGAACCACCTCACCATTACCGACATGGAATGCCCCAGAAGGTGAGAGAACGAATGGCTCAGTCCCACACATTTCTCGGTGCTAAAGCTGCAGCTCCTTTCAGACACAGTGTTCAACTTTACTAGATGCATGTGTCAATTAAACAGACGTGGTCCTTGAGACATTGAGCGACTCCTCTATGTAGGGATGAGAATCGAGAACTGGTTTCAGATAAGAACCAGTTCCATCTAGCTCAAGCCATCCACATCATTTGCCTTTATGCTAAGTGGTTCCCTTATCCATGCCCTCCAATTAGTCCCGCGTGCCTTGACTTGAGAACACAACATAGATTTACTTCCCCCAACACTGATGCAGCCAAGGTAGCAGATTAAAAGAAAGTAGGGTAACGGACTGATTTGTGACCAACAACAACCAATCCACTTGAGCAAATCCCTCAATCTAACTCATTATTTATGTTTAAAATATGGCTTTGTGTAATAATATGGCCAACACATGGCATACAGATGTGTTAAATTTTTTTTTTTTTATGTGTTGATACTGATGACCAATAATGACCTGCTCCTAATGGCTGCTACCTATAATTTTAACACATTTTCTTCTAACCTTTTGTGTTTCAAAACTTGAACTGTATGCACACCTTTGGGCAAGAAGGTCTTAGACTTGGTAAACAAAGAAGCATGCATTTATAATCTTCTATGATTCAAACTTAAAGCTAGGGTTGGTAGCACTGGCATACATTTGAATGTAGCATTTCCTCAGGACTCCAAAACGATGACCCTGCTCACATGCACGAGCACCACTGATTCGCCACCATATGATCGTGACTGATTCAAAACCGGTCCTCAGCACATCGTTTGTGTTTTGCACTACGTCAACTCATGTCTCACACAGCGGTAAGAAAACACCAACACATTATCATAGTGAAAGTTAAAAACACAAACAAACATGAAATGTACGGGCAGGAGGCGGGCAGAACGACAGGACAGGATTTGATTGGTTTCATAATTTGGCTCCTGATGGCAGGGATTGGTTGGTGTTTTCCCAGGTTTACACTGGCTGTAGATGGTGGCTTTTTTTTGCTCTTTTTTAAGAACACATTATGTTTTGATTGCCATCGGGACATAAAGATAATTTTAACCAGTATAACAAAAAGTGTGTCAAAATCTGACTACCAACCCCAGCTTTAAATCAGTATTTGTAACACAAAAAACAAAGAACAGTTCTGACTCTTCAACTGTTTTTTTTACAGCTAACTGGAGTACCCTCTATATGCAGTAATGTCTTTTTCATGTTAAGTCTTCATCCAGCTACTGGGCCTTCAAACTAACCGTCCTCACTGGACTAACATCAGAAGTCAGTCTGTCCTTGTTTAAACTTCAGTCACTGCCGTTGTCGTCCATCAGACAGCAAATGTATGCAGAGATCACACCATCATAGAGCAGGTAGAGATATGTCTGCAAGTCCCGGAGACTCCATTTTACATCGTGCATCCCTGGTTTTATATAATCTCCCTCCGTTCTTTAATGTAGAGCATCTTAAAGGACAAGCTGTTCTGATTTTGTGGTCTTATAGGGGTTTAATTTTAATCTGCACCCTACTGGAAACTGATCTGACACCAGATAACATCAAATTTATTGCCGTTCTCTAAATAATTCAAAATGTGCAATTGATGTCTCTCAATGCATGCGTGACCTTTACATTAATCGGGCTGCATTCATTTCAGACTTATTGCAGTGATTGCCGTTCTGACTTTCACGGGCGGCAAACGTGACTTGGAAACTTATTCAGACATAAGATGGACAAGTAAAATTAGCGTCAAATTACGTAAGGAGCAGCATGTCTGAAAGAAGCTTTTAGCGCATTGGCACGTCTTCCTTTATGCAGACAAGCATGGTCAATATGTGGAAATTAAGACACTTGAATAAGTAAAGTTGATGGATTTTTTATGTTAGATTAAAGCCCATTTTGCTCCGCTGTGCAGAAAATGCAGAAAACGGTGCAGAATACAGTCAGGTGGCCGTCTCCAACACATGCTATTATTAGAAGGAGCTCGGGAACAGTGTGTGGTGGGATATCAGATACCGCTATACTGTTTAGTTCTGTCAGCTCCGGTTGACAGTGTGAGAAAGCAGAGACCTGGGGAGCGAGCTTACTCAGTCTCCAAACTTGATTGAAGTCTGTAAGCCCTGTGTGTCATTGCTCTTGACTCTCTTCCTCCGGTGGTTTCATTTGTTACAACAGACCTTGAAATTTGAGAGAGTATGAGAGGAGCAGTAAAAGACTGTAACAGACATATCACCGTCTCAAAGCCGTGGCTTCCCCTACATTTCTGTTTTTTTCACATGTGGAGGAGATAATATGTTACAGCTGAATCTTTTCACTTCTCTAATCCATGGAGCAGGGGATGAAATCTTATTTAGGGATCAGCACCAGTGCATCACTGCCATGATAGCAACAACATGCAACTCTGCAAGCTCTTTTTAAGAGCATTAGACCCCAGGAATGAGTCAGTCAGCAAAAATACCTCTTGGCTCAATTTTTTTCAATTAGAATGGCAAAAGCCAAGATGCTGCGGCTGATGTCCTAGACTGTGCTGCTAAAATGGTCATATTTAATCTCTTCATTCATTCTCAATATCAACTATACCAGCCACCACGTATCCCTATACATTAAACACCTACTCTCCTTGCCGAAGCAAAATATTTGAGACAGAGAACCTTGGATTATTCAAATACAAAAGCTTGGTGAATGAGCTTTGCTTTGTATGTGTTTGTTTCTTTTTCTGTCCTTTTGAATGTGAAGCCAGGCTTGTCTCAGTAGGATATGCAAATTTAGAAGAAGAATGGCTGTCTGGCTCCCTGAGAAGCTCTTATCCCTTTCTCTAGCCTCAGTGCTGAAAAGAGCTAGAAGATTTTAATGTGCTATAAGGTGCTGTTTGGACAAATTTTAACGTTTTTGCGAGGGAATAAATGTTTGTTTTCCATTTGACGAACAAAACTGGACTCCTTTTGTAGAGATTAAAGTGTTTGTTATTCTCTGTTCTGTTGTTGGTGGTCTGAATAACTTTGCCAGGATATAAATAGTCATTTTTGATCTGTCAACACTCTTATTATCATCTTATTTTAGGCCCTGACAAGTGAGTCTTAGTTTGAACAGCACCTGCTCATATAAAAGAAAGGAGGGCACCTCACTTCTTATCGGGCAGAATCATCGGAGGCTGAACTTGCTGCTCTGCTACGCTTGCATAGCAAATAAGGGTCTCTGAGGAGCCATGAAAAGCTGGCGGAAAGTGTCACTGCTTATAAACGGGAGCTCAGGAGAGGTGTTACTCTGCAAAGAGCCGAGAAGTGAAACTGCAAAGCTGCAATTCGACAAGCTGGTTCAATCTCTGCGATACTCAAGTGGCTGCTGACTGTGATTGTTAGCCACAAAAACTCTAATGGTCTCACTTGTGTTGCTAATAATGCTTGAAACGTTTCCAGCACTTACTTGGACGGCTTCAGCGATGCAGTTATCCAGTTTGTCGAATCCCCTCGAAAATCTTTTTGCAGTCGACATGCGTTTGTGATTAAGACGACGCCATTAGCATATTGGAGCTGTGTTCCAATTAATGAAGATAATTTCACCCATGCCCACACATGCCCCAAATCTGTGCTCAGTGGCAGCCTACAGTAACAGCTGAGAAGATAGAGTTTGACTCAAACAGATGAATGAGCAGATGTGAGTTGACAGTGTGCGACCACAGGTGAATCTCATGATGGGGATATTATGTGAAAACAACCTACTTACACCCTAGAATAATAAAGAGCTCCCCTCTAACGATTTAATGCTTTATTCTAATATCCAAGAGCTGCATATGCGTCAAAATATCACATTTATTGTTTTAAAATTAATTTGATTCTGTAGTAATCAACCTATTTTGAAGATGTGGTTTGAATATACTGTAATAAAAAAAGTTAATTTAGAATCAGACGTGTGTTTAAGTCTGAAAAAGCAGTCAATTCATATTTTAGACTTTATGTTTACATGCCTGTTATAAAGCAGACGCAGGAGCACAATGCATATTCATCATACTTGGACTCTAACTGTACATCTACTGCGGCTAAAGCTAACTACAGATTTCCAAACAGATGGTAGCAGAGCGGCTTATTGTTGTAAATGATCTCCTGAATGTCCCTCATCCACGTAGCTGTTGTGCTGTATGTTGGTTAGAATGAAGAAGGCATGGTGCTACTGTAAATAGGCCATCATGATCTCATATGAATATTTTATTGTATGTGCTGTAATGGGTTACTTCAGTGAGCCTCCAGGGAACAGCATCATTTTTTACAGCTGGACTTCCTGGTACATAGAAGCCACAATAGCCCATTAAATATCACTGAATAATCTCGTCACCCAAAGATTATTTACAGTGGGTAACTGGCACTCATGATGTTTGTTCTGTGAGTACAAGATGTTTACCTCCCTTTGCTTGATTGTTTTTTTCATCTTTAGTACTAGATTTAGTCTCTGTAAACACGTTTAAAAGATGTGTTCTTTGCTCAGGAGATAAAGCCTTACTGAAGATATGAGTCTGCCATTGAAGGCATCTTTAATGCATTTGAAACCCCTTTCAAAAGGCACAACAGTTAGATAATAGAAAAAAGGCACACAGTGTGACAGTGTGTTGGTCATAAATCTGTGTCTTGTACCATTGGACACGCAAGTCATTTGTATTCAGTTTTGTTTGGCTGTTTCCTAGTCTTGGAAATGGCCCCTCACATTCAGTTGTGACTGTGACTCCTTATTGGTTTGTCGACTGTAACCATATTTGGACAAGAGGGTGGATAAGCACTGTGCTACACCTCTAGCCTGATTGACGGGTCATTGTCAATTCCAAAGTTGCCAGGTAAAGAATACCACACTCTTAAGCCTCTCTCAGACTGACACTATTGAACATTTCTAGAAGTTTTCCAAAGTTGCTCTTCAACACAGCATGAGGTATTCCCCTGTCAGATGAGGGGGGTTGTTGGATGGAAGAGAGGATGAGTCTCACCCTGTGTAATCTTTCCACCACGGTTACAGACAAAGCAACAACATGATACACGTTTTTACAGATGAATGTGCAAATTTGTTGTTTTATTGTTTTGAAATGAACCTCATTTTTTGGCCTTGTGTGTTTTTGTTCATCCTGTTACATGTCGCTCTCACAGGATTGTACTGGTCACATGGTATAAATCCCCTCTCCCTTCTCGCTATCAGTGACACATCAAGAAATATACAGGAAAATTCACTACCACATATGGAAAGTTTACGTGTGGGCTGGTAGGAAAAGGTCAGGGTAAAGTCAGAGGGAAAATTTTGTCTGTCTGTTTTCACACTTGAAAATTGGGACGCTTTTAGGGGTTTTGTGCATGTGTGAATACAGCATAGATTATACTCTCAGTTTGGCTTTAAGATACATATTCATTGTAGTGCTACTTTAAGGAAGACCTGAAACCTGTTGTTAAGACCATAATCCTTTAAGTAACTGAGCATGGCATTTGTTTGTGTGCGTCTGTTCACTGTGAGATCTCTTGGCCTCATGCCCCTCCTTTGACGTCATTTTCCCAAGTTGGCAGGCTTCTGCGAGACTTCGCCCACAACATTTCGCCCTTCTTACCACGTGTATTTCAGAAAACCATGGTGTAGTACATCAATCATGTGTCTTGACAACACAGACGAATTTGAAAACAAGCGTACTGGTCTGAATGGATCAGTGATGAGCAAATGGACTTGCCCTGCATCAACTTTTATTGGTCCTGGGTCATCTGGCCATGGGTTAGGTTGGACCCTGATTACAAATATTGAAGTATTGCCACCTCTGCATTGCTTTTGTTGGCCCCAAGGTTTCTTTCTTTTCAACAATCATTGATCACATGATTTCATTGTATCATTGATCACCAAGATTATTGAAAATATGTTACCTCAATGATGTTCTTCAATTATATATATCTGTGGTTGCTGTTGCACCAAGTTTATTCGAATAATCGTTGAATAAATGTCAATGATTATCAAATAGTATTTTGGCTTGAAATGCCCATCCCTAATTCAAATATCTGAATGTCTGAAACTACAGACATCAGTATATTTTGAATTTATGGATATCTTTCATCAGGAATTAATTTAATGTCTGAATTGCACATTTAATAAAGAGCAAAAGATCATCTTTTGTTTTAAATTCACATTTTCTCTGCAGTTCTTTTGTGGTAAGCCCCCGACTCAGTAAAACTAGAGAAGAGGCAGAGGGGGCGGCTTTATTCTCAACCTCATCCCATTGGGATGACAAGCTGCCTTTGTTATCTCACACCCAACATCAAACTCCTGATCTCAATCATTGCCTTTTTTTATCTGTCCATGCTGTGAGAGCACAATACTCCCCCACGTCACCCTAACTGCTCCAACTCTGCTCCTCAGATTAGAGAACTCGCCAGCTCTCTGCTTTATCTAGCACTGTTCCCAACCAAACAAAATTGGCTCCAGAGGGGAGTGGGAAGGAGAATCAGGAGGAGACGAGACAGGCTGGCTTTATCTTAATCAGCAGCAGACATTAAAAAGTTACACAGAATTAGTTTTTTCTCCCTCCTCTCTGACTGGGGTCATTAGGGTTAACACTCTAAAGAAGGGATGGGATGTAGGAGAGATTTGTCTCAGTGTGAAGTACAAGACTTCAAGGACAGCTAGAATTGAATACACCTGGTAAAACATGGTGGGATAAGCATGAAAGGAATCAATACTAAGCTTAACAGCGTTTCTGTTTTGGTTCTGATGTCAACAGCCTCCTGAGGAATGCTTTCTGTATAATCAGTGTTTGTTTGTTGTTAAATGTCAATTTCATAACTTGAAAACTTTGCTTTATTCATTCCTCACCACAGACTGTGTGGGTGAACAATACTCTCTGCTGAGATGTGTCAACATCCTTTAACGTTCACTCTTGTGTAGAAATCAGAGACATTTCTATTATTTTCTTGGCATCTAACTAATTCGGTACATAACACATTCCCTATTTACCGTAACCAATGGAACAACTGACAGAGCAAATAGAAGTGCTCGGGGCATGATAAGCTTGTTGGGGATGTGGAGAATGAGGATAAAATCAGATGTGACAGAGCTAATGATGTACAACTGTTTGACCTGGCATCGAATCACTTTGTGACTCTCTGTTTAAATGTTTACTTTTACACCTGCAACCAAGATAGAATCTGAGTCTGGACATCTTGTCTGAGTCAGGAAAAAAAAACGTGTTTGTACAAATATAAAACAAGTTAGAATGAAGCAAGATTGACTAGGTGTCATCTGAGGGAGGTCTTGTTATGATTCGACTTGAGCCAGACTTAAATACAACCTGACAGGTTTATCCACATTCTCAACAAAGAAATATCTGGATGATCAGTTGACAATCCTCCAGCTCTTTCCCTGTCAAGCAACTTCGTCAATAAGTTCAACATAAATATTTAATCTATTTTTTTTCTCCGAACAAGATGAAGGCAGTCAATGGAGCGTGAAGCTAAAGTGGTGCCTATACGTGCAGTAGACAGTTTCCCTGCCCTTGACCTGGGACCACCCAATCCCTCGTCTCTGTCTGTGCATACTGAGATCCAATCATAATGCAGGAGGAACTGCGATAAAGATAGAAACTTATTAATACCAAGAGCCATGTGAAGACCCAGGATCTGATGTCATTAATGATAAAGAATTCTATTTTCCACCACATTTCAGACACAGAGCAGGTTTTAATGGTAGGCAGAAATGGGGTTAGTGTTCAGAACACATTTGTCCGGTCGGTAGACTAGAAACACAACAAGTAACACAGTTAGCTATTAATTTAATCAGTCTTTTGATTGTTTGGAGTATACATGAGTCACTTCAGGAATTAAGGCATTGACTGTATATAATCATAGACAGCACAACAGCTACTCCGAGTGAAGCCAAAACTCTGAGAGCTGTTCCTCCAACATGCTTTCTGTCTGTTTAAATGTATGTTTAAAAGTTGTGTTTTTGGGCATTCTTGCCTTTATTGGATAGGAAAGCTGGAGAGAGACAGGGAATGTGGGGAGTTGAGTGGGAGAAGACATGCAGCAAATGGAGGGCGGTCGAGAGGTTGAGAGTCGAAGCTACAACCACCGCAATGAGGACTATACGTAGCTTCTGTATATGGGGCGAGCACTTAGACCGCTAGGCCAATGGCGCCACAGCATGCATGTTTAAATGTTTTTTTTCAAAGAAGTTCAGTTTTAGTTATTTGATGATATGAAAAAGGGGATATGATGTCATGATTGACAGCCCTGTTGGCCAATCAGGGCTCCTGCAGTGTTCTTTACAGCATCAGCAAAGTAGAGGAGACGCAGTCAATACAAAACTAGGAGGGACTGAACTTTCAATCAGCTTCAGCCTTAAATCAACAACAAGACAACAAGAGTTTGTACTGACCTGAATGAACTCTGATGTGTTATTGGTAAGTTGAATGTATGTGCTTTCAGTGTTTCCCATACATTGACAGTAGCTACCCAACTATAGTTTTGGCTGCACATTCTGTGGGTAGCACTGGCTTTGATTTGCCAAAGGGGTGTGACGTCATTCCCACACCACCCGCCAGCATGCCTTTGCTCCACCAGTGCAACATGTCAGCGTACATGAAGTGATATTTTGGCTTGGCTTCTCATAATGGAAGGAGATGAAGATGTGCTGTCCATATTAATACACTGTCAGTGGTGTGGACCCCAACTGTGCAGTAAAAGTTAAAGGGTATTTTTTTCAGGATTCAGTGCAGCAGTGGCTCATGATTTAAGTTGGATGAAAAAGTCTATGCAAAAGAGTGTTGGCGTCCCTGCGGCCAGGATTCAAAAAGATGGACTTCAAACATGACAGTGAAGGGCAGGGGTTATGGACAGTACCAAGTCCTTCATCAAAATTTTGATTGAAACCATAAGACAGTGACAGATTCACCATGACCTTGACCCGAGCTGACATGACGGGGTGAGCCAGTCAAAATGCCTCAGCCCTGACGAGCTCTCAGCTGCCTCCAAGAGATGACCTAAGTGGCATGTTTCTCTTTCACTCACTGTCATTAGCTCAAACACAGCGCAGCGCAACATAACCTCACTGCATCTCCTCTCCTCCTCCTAAACTTAATTCTCTTTAACCCCTCACATCAAACTTCCCATTTGGCCTAATTTTCCCATGAGCGGCATGTATTAATCAGGCTCCAGGCCTGATTGACAGGACTTATCACCAGTGGATCAGCTCAGCTCTGCCTATCTGGGCCTTTCTGTCTGACTTGGAGACTATCGGAGCTTGTGCTATCTCTTGCGCCTGCAGCCAGCGTCTACCATGAGGAAGGGGCTGCTACATCTGTGGCTCTCTCTTATCTCTCCCATTTTTTAAACATCCCACAATCAAAGAGCCTGTAGCATTTCCTGGCTAATTGCCAGAGGATAATAAATTGCAAAATCCCCCAACACCTCCATCCTCTCACTTCACCTCCATCTCTGGTGCTTACAGTTACTCTTCGGCAGCAGGTAGCTAATAATCCGCTTCATTTGCTACTGCAGTTATCCGCCTGACTGTTAGCATACCCAGTATTCAGTTACATGTTGAGTGACCCACTTTAAAGGAAACTGTACCTGAATCCATGTAACACATCAAACAAATGAAAAATTACACCAAGCATCATTAGGCTACACGGCCTCTTGATCTGCCAAGATGGAATTTTTTATCGCCGAAGCTGAGTTGGAGTTTTCATTTCAAGATATTGGTCTCTCTCATTGCCCCAATTTACAGGATTACTATCTCTTCATGATGAGGCGGTTATGTTAAACCAGATTTACAGTATTTAAACAGATGGCATACGAGGGTGTCAATTTTGCATGACAGGATTAGGCTCATCTCACCATTTGGGTGTCTTTTTTTAAAAGAGTGAATATTAAAACACGAGCACATTAGTCAAGATGCTTTCATGCAGTCTCGCTGAGTGTAATACTGAGGGGTGATAATTACCGGGGATACACCCTTGGTCCTATTAATGTAAGGCTTAATTATTCCCCGAAAAAGAAATGTTGCCTTTGGGCGACTGATGATCTCGACTGCAGCATTTCATCGCAGCCTTATCAAGATTCTCATAGTCTTTAATGGCTTTAATTCAGCATTTGTAAGCTTTCTGATATTAAACAACACGGGCCCATTGAGATTTATCTGTGTCAGGATGTTCTCTGTGGTTATCACTTCAGCAGGAGCAATCTTCACGTTGACACAAGTGTGACAGTTTGTTATTAACTTTATGAAGTTATTTAATGCTCACCATACATAAAATAATGCACACAAGCCTACAGTGCACTTTTAGATAGCAATATCTGCACACTCGAGGGAGGCTTTAATTTCTCCATACAACAACGTCCTCAGATTAAACTGCTGTCTGGATGACACACTTTGAGGTCTCACAGATTGGCATTGTTCAGAGCTTTATCTCCGTTTGACTCGAGTTCAAAGCTGCTGAGAAGATGGTGAATACAAACATACAAAATTGGTTACAGCTGGCAATGAGTCATTGTCTCTAGTTGAAAAGGACTGTATTTGGGTGCTTTCAAACAACTTAAGTGCTTGGGGATTTCATTCATCAAATATGACAGGATAATGATTACAATAGGCATTCAAGTTTGGGTTTTAAGTTGTTTGAAACTGTTAAACAATCATTTTGATTCAGATTTCAGAAGTTGTATTTTTTTATGTTTACCAAAATGGCAGAAATAGATTTTAAAACTTGGATTTTTTACTGAAATACAAAGATTTTTACAAAATAATGTTTTGCTTGGAATAAATAATTACAGAAAAAAATAAAACTTGACTTGATTAACTGTCTTATTCGATCCATATGAGATAAAGTCAAGATCTGCAATAACTAAGTGGACAATGACCCCTCTGTCTCTCTTACCTGTCATTAGTGAGATATACACACACACAATCCACAGAGTAACAGACACTCACAAAGTTAAAAAGGTTTATAAAGGTTTATGAATGTTGCTGCAGCCTTTTGGTATCAGGGTCTCTTTTTTCCTTGTTTTTATAAATACAGGCATTTTTGCCTTTAATGGATAGGAAAACTGAAGAGAGACAGGAAATTTGGGGAGCAGAGAGTGGGGGAGGACATGCAGTGTATGGTCAAGGCTGGAATCGGATCTACGACCTCTGCAACAAGGGCCTCTGTATATGGGGCCCCCACTTAGACCGCTAGGCCAACGACGCCCTGATATCAGGGTCTTTTTGATGGTTTCAACAAGCGACGTCCTTTAAAAACAATCCTCCTCTTCACCTTCTCGTTGACCTGCTGTGAAAACTGAATTGGGTGGGGAAAATGAAACCTTCGCATCTTAATAAAACACCCTGCAGATGAAGACAGTCAAAATAGCCAACAAATATAGAAGGGACAAAGAGGGCGGAGTTGCCTGAAATTAATTAATTCATTATTTTTAACTGACTTACAGGAGTACTTAATACATTTCACATACAGAGTTTTTTCTCATAAGAAACACTTGAACATACTCGATCAATAACTTTTTCTTCCAGAAATGCACTCAAGACATTCTCCCTTAATTACCTTGTTATACCTATAGGTGAAGTGGACTGTGTTTATAAGCTTTGTAATTGGTGATTTGCAGTAAAGTTTCACATTATGGAACAGGAGATTCAAGTCTATCTCTTTTTAGATTAAGTGACAGTTTTAGCCCATGAACAGTTTGTTGAGATCGTGAAGTACAGAGAGATACAAACAAGACTCAGAACAACTTGTAACCGCCGCACTGGACGTTTTTTGACAGCAGGGAAGCTCAGACTGTCTTCACAGGTCAGTGTATTTGGTGCAAGGGAAAGACATATAAATCAAAGTGTCTAAACTTAAAGTTGCACAGTGTAGTCCCTGAAGATTACTCTGGACCAAGAATCTGACAATGTTTTGTGTCTATGTTAACTGAAAGTACCATAGTAACCAATCAAGACAGATCCTAGTATTCAGGTTCAGGTTCAGCACATGCAGTAATAAAGAGCCGCTGCTGCACAAATGTATATTTTTTAAAGCGAGTAATTGCTGTTCCATTACAAAGCAACAAAAGAATAGTTGTCAGGCTTATTGTTTACTTTAGCTCACACGTTGTTTGTGATCATGAATAACTCCGGGGTTATTCATGGGTTGACTGAGCATGAAAGAAAAGTCCTGTCTCTCACTCGCACAGTCACACCTACACACATTTACATCTGTGGCTGCCTGATACACACACAGTCTCATACCATTATCCACTGAGCAGCGCTGCACTACATAAAAGTGTAGTGCCATTTCAGTTCAAACACTGGACCGAAATAAACAGACCCAAATTTAGTAAAAGGCAGTGACAACTAGACGTGCGCTCCAGCTTTGATTTAGAAGAGATGTCAGATCTGAAGGACTTTTGTTTCTGATACGTGCTGCACTGAAAACTAAAAACTGGCTCACTAAGTTTTGTGTGAACTCTCTGAAGAACGGCCAGAACAGCATCAGAAGGTTTGTAATTAGGAGGCAGAGATGGAGAGTATTTTGGCTTAAATAATAACTTTTAAGTCATTAATTAGGTTTTCATTAGTTGAAAGAAATAAGGTTAGCATTTAAGGAAGTGAAATCAAGACATATTTAAGACATTTAGGTGATATGAAGGTGTTAATCTAGGAAGTGGAGCATTCTGACCGGTCATTGAATAAGTCTTTAAAAGAGAGGAGTCAGAATAAATATTAACATCATTGTCTGTTCTTATTTTGCTTCATGCTTTGCTCTAAAAACAAACTTGTTTTGTTTCAGCACATCAATATTCGTGAGTAACAAAACAAACCTGCCGGATATTCTCCGAGCAGTAACGGTGAAGAAAACAGGATATTTTAGAGCAAGAACTTCATCTATGTTTCACTGATGTGTCCTCTGGAGTATGCACTGTGTTGTACCTGTCATTAGGGGATCCCTGTTGTAACCCCCCAGTCATCCTCTTTATGATTCCACTGTCTCAGACCCCCCTCCTCGCCTTTTCCTCTGGGTGCTAATTAATGTGTTTGAGGAGGCTGAGGAGTTAACCAGCAGGATCAGTGTCTCCATGGCTCCTCCCAGGACAGAAGATGCTACTTTTGAAACCACCTGAATACAGAAACACATACAGTCCCTCATAGTCGCACCGGTTCGTGTTCTTATTGTCTGAACTCTCTTCTTACTCCTCTCTATGCCTGATCTGACTTTTTCCCACTCACTTACACAGGCTGACACACAAATACACTGTTCAAATTAGACTTTACCAACAGAAATCTGAGCCATTTTCCTTCATAACAGGACAGAAGAGACCATGCCGTCTCTCCCACAGACCAACCTGATTTAATTGACATGCTACCTCTGGTCTGAATCAGCTGCAATTCTGCTAGGATACAAAACAACATATTTTAGGGGTCCCAGGAGAGGAAATTGCAACCCTTTCACTAAATAATAACTTTGTTCATAAAGCGCATATTTTCATACGCCTCATATTTAGACATATTTCTCTGCACAACTGCTCATTATTGTGGGAGAATGAGTTTTCTTTGGAGGGGGCAGTGGCTTCAGTGGGAATGCGGACTGCAGCACCTGCTCACATTTTGGTAGGGAAAGCTGTTATTGCTGAGTAGTGACAATTCCTCAGAAGGGTTTTAGTTTATTTAAGACCAAACTATATTTGACTACAACACAGAAGTATAGCTGGTTTCTGTAATAAAGCAGCTCATGAAAAACTTGATCCTCTATAAGTTAAAGTGGATTCACTATCCTTCTTTGCTTGTACATGTTTAGAATTGCACAGGCATATACAAGTATAGGAAGAATTGCTCTAACACATAAGATGGGACCATTGACTGTATATAGAATATATATGGAATGGACAATGCGCCTTCATTTCCACCCATTGTGAGATATGAAGCCAAAATACTGCCTTGCTGGGCGCTGATATATGGCACGGGTGAAGCTGAGGTGTGTGCAGCAGTACTACCTCATGTATCCTTAATCCAGTCAACAAGGGGAGCTCTGGAAATAATGGCTTCACTTCCATCCATTCTATATACAGTCAATGTTTGAGATGGATGCAGAGCTACTTATTAAAACTCCTATCAGGGACTTTTGATTTGCATACATTTGGTGCCCCCTGTGGATAAAGTAGTACCTTTGCCTTTTTCTGCACATGTGTACAACACTGTTGATGATGAGAAATCTCATCCTACTGTCTTTAAATATTCAGATGCCTTACTGTGAATCTTTGCCGTAACTCACAATGAGTATATGACACCTACCCGGCGTTAGAGGTAACTAGCATTAATAAAGAAATCCCTTAGAGAAATATTCAATCTTGACTCCAATGTTTCATTTGCTGTTGTAGGTTATAATAAGGTTTCAGTATTAATCTGTTTCACAATCAGCTAAAAACTCCTCACAGGAGCTTTAACATCCTTGTAATGCTTTTCCAGCATATATTATAACAGCACTATCTTATATTGTGACCTCAGTACACCACGTAATTTACATCTTAAATGCAAACACAACCCCCATTATATGTAAATCATTACCCAGCTGTCTTAATGATGCTGTTTTAAATACTTGATTCTGATTGGTCAAAACCCAATAATGATGGTGACTGTTATTGATCAATCCATTGAAAGGAGTCTGGCACATCTATACAGTTTATGATTTTACTACCCTCTCCCCATACATTATCCCTCTCATAAGCATGTTTTAGAACCACTCCATTAATATTTGATAATGCACAACCAATTAATAGTAAATCATTATACTGCATGTAATGAATGTTACACTCAATTTAAATATCTTGATTGGCTAACCTTGTAAGTCATTGTATGTGTATGAATAGTTATGATTGTGTGTGAGTTTGTGCAACTGCATGCACAAGTTCTTATGAATGTACAATTAGAGGATAAACGTGCAGCTGAACAATGATATTTTTTCTCTCACATATTTAAAGTGGTCGAACTATTAAGAAAGGAAAAAAAGAGCTTTCCTTCAATCACTGTGAATATAAATAACCGTTCAAACTGTGGCAGCCTCGGTAAAGAATAGAAGATAAAGAATGCAGCCACTTATAAAGGAAGTTGTTTGCTAATGTTTGTGTATAGTGAGTGCTGGATGCATTATTGAAGTTTTACCGTGCTGTGTGTAATAAATCCTCTTGACTCCTATTATTCATTGCATAATGGCCACCATTCATCACTGAAAACATGAGGTAAATTAGCTGCTGGAACCTGGTGTTTGGCTCTAAGGCTTCACAGAAAAAAATCTTTCAAAGTCTTTGTCTGGTACTTTTTCTGTAAGAAAAGACTAACTTTGGTTACGTAATGCGCCCAGGATTCGCACTGAAACAAAAACACATGTCCACACAATGACACATTGTACTACTCAATCAGAGATACTGGTCATACCTCACACAGTTGCACATTTCTCAGGAGACAATCCTACCCTGTTGTTCCCATGGGTGCTGTGTTTTTAGGTGGTCACAGATGAGATGTGTCAGTCTCCTCCCATTAGATTCAACCCTTCCCCCCCAAAATGATAATTAAACAAGGAATGCATCAGAATGCCTGGAATCAAAGTGCTTAATTATGCATCCTTCACACATTAATCTTTCATGATTTGGGAATCAACATTTTTAATTATTCAAAACTGCAAAATGTATGAAAAGTTAAATGTGAAAAAGGCAGAACAGATGAATACAGGCACAAGGAAAACAAAATGAGTATGAGGGAAGTAAAATAAAGGTCTACAGAGTGTTCAGGGAAGTGTCTATATATGAGCTCTTCACTATTCAGTCTAAAGTATTCTGCAGGAAGGTACTGGGTTTAATAACTTGATAGAATGTTGATGCAGGGATGGAGAATGGGACTGCTCAGGATGTGCATATTTGACCTGGACCACTGGAGATAGACAGAGGGTCTAATTTGGTGATAATGTGGGATCAAAATGAAACCCTTGTTACTCAATCAATAATAGAAAATATACAAGACATCTGTTTTTCTAAAGCATTATTCAGTAACATAACACAGAGACTGGATTTTTTTTCTCTCTTTTAACATGAGTAGGATTCATTTATCCCACATTTATTGGGAAAATCAATGAATTCATATTTAATGTTAAATTAAGTTTTCTAAGATGAAAGGCCACATTCTTAATCCATTCATATTTTAGCAAAGATAACAACCCCTTTCATGTTTGTTACAAGGTCACGCTAATGCTGCCTATGCTCTTTCAGTTGACTTCTATGCATAAACATTGTTTTATTTGGCTAAGCACAGTATGAAATATATGCATTTCCACTCCACTGTGTTGTGCATGTAAATATTCCCCATTTTATGTATTCTGAAGGTCCATCTGAGGGTAAATCTGGAGCCAAACTCTGACCTGCTCCTCTGAAATCTTCTGTAGTCTGACAGCAGCTTCTAGGAACACTACCCTCAGAAAGAGTTGTAGCTGTGGCTGGAGGTCACCCAGGCAGGTCTGCTGGGATGGCACAAGGGCTCCCAGCTTGCTTCCTGGCCACTGCTGCTTCCACTGCCGGCCACCATAACAAAGACAGCAGCCTGAGCCAGCACTTGGCCTTTCTCTCTGGCCCTTGTAGGCAATCACAAAGACATGCACACTGTGCACGCGTGCGTACACATAACTGTGCAAGAGAGTTGACCAAGGTTCCCCATGAGGGTCTTGGCCTGTCATCTGACAACGCCTAACAATAGCAGTGAGCAGATGCCTAGGTTGCAGGGCCAAACAGATGGATGGGCCAAGTGGCTTTGGATAAGGATCACCCTCCTAACCCGTAGAGGCAGCTTGGGGTTCTGGCTGTCAGGGTGCTATGTTTTTAGATAAATTAGCACAGAGAGGAAAAACATTGGGCTTTGCACTAGTCCAGGAACAGCTTGCAGGGAGGCAGGCATAAAAGAAAGGCTAGCTTAGGGCCCAGAATCCCACCAATTCTAATCCGTCACCCATCGCTTGGAAGGCCAGAAGGGAGGGCTGTATCTCTCCATGAGGGACTGAAATATTAAAGCAGTTATAAACCATCAGGCTGCTCTCTATGATGGCTGACAAGCTGACTTGAAATGGCCTCAAGGTTTAGGGTGCCATGGGCAGTTTGACGATAAAAACGCACGTTACAAGGAAGTGTGTCAGCTTCTGATTAAAAAACAACCCTAGCATCCTCCACAACTTGTCTTACTTCCATCCCTTTGTAAAATTTGGCCTGTCTAACTAGCTTCTGTGTGCTAGTTCTTCATTTTCTTTTGATGTGTTCTTTCTTTCACCACATCTTCCAAGCCATAAAAATCTTTGATATTTAGAGACCAGTGGAGGAGAGCCTTCCCCTTGGTGTGCTGCTGATGCTACACTGTCGAGCCTGTGCTGAAGCCTGCGTTGGCAGGTAGCTGTAATTTGAGGAAGAGGAGGTGCAGGCTGTCTGACCCCTGGCTTGTCAGGCAACCCTCACAGCATACACAGTATTGAAGCTCTGGGAGTCAAACCGGGAGGGGCAGGCGGCGTAATGGCCCTGAGTGGAGCAGGAGAGGGTGCTTAGCCAGGGTAATTTAGGAGCAGGACATACGGATGGGATTGAGGGCAGAGAAGAGACTCTGCAGGGCAGCAGTGATTAGACAGAAGGGCTCTTTTGAATGCATGCGATGGAACTTGGCCACCATGTGGGGGAGAAGAGGGGTACTACCATCAAAAAGGGTGAAAAAAGTAAGGATGCTGAGTGTAGAGTTTGGGGATTCCATGATCAAAGAGCTCATGTGCAGTCGTTATGAAGGAGCTGATCATGCTGTTTGTTAAAAGCAAAGAGGACACCAGGTTGCTTTGCTCAGTGAAAACGTCCCTGCGGTCAGCAGTGTACAATAAAGGATCTCCCTGAGGATAAGGATGCTGGACGGTAAACAATTGCCAGCCAAGTACTCTAATGCTACACCGCAGCACACTCTGATCGGATCACACACCACCACGAGAATTAAGATATAGCACAAGTCATCATGAACTGGAGCTGCAGGGTAGTTAAATAAACTCTCAGAGGTTCAAGAGGTCATTGTTGATAAAGTGGGAGGACAATGAATGTGGATAAATACAGGTGATTTGACGGCAGCATGCTGCAGACCTATCAAACTAAGTGATGAATACACAATGCCTGGAGACCCTGAGCCCCCCTGGCTGTTATTTATGTGAAGGTAAAACATAAATGGAAAAACCACAATTGGCACTCAGCACCTGCATGTCTGTTTGGACATTAGGTGTAATGAAAGCCACACGTCTCCTGTCTGGACAGGTTGGAAACGATGCAGCTCAAATGAACCTGCCTCTCAGTTAAATGTTTTCACACTTCACACTCCATTATGGTGGCGCTGATGTGAGCGGCTCCAGGTGAGCAGCGGGGATGAAGGCTGTCAGTGGAGGAGAGGAGCTGAGGTCCTTGGTGTGGGAGTGGGAGAAAGGGATGGGAATGGAGGCACAGCTCATTGGGAACATCAGCCTGCGACGGGGAGGACAGGGAACATGACTCATTAGGTATGGGCCTCTGCACTTCCTGTACTGAGCTGCATGTTAATGTAGGCGAGGCTGAATTGGGACTCCAGTGCTTGACAATCACAGTGCTAGAGACCTAAAAAATACTGTGCCTTTTTTAAGGGTGAGACAATACAACAATACAGCAATATATTGTTGTCCTTACCTGTTTGATACAATAATCAATACATTAAGTTTTAAGATTGATATTTTAATTGAAAAGAATATGATCTGAGCAGATTTCCCAGCCAATTTCACCCCCTCACGACTTCATTGCTTCTCACGGTGATGCTAATGACATCTATGAAGGTTAAATGAACAGCAGTTAATTGGCTGAAGAAGTTGACAGCAGCAAAATAGCAGAAGTAGACATCAGTATTATGTCGGACAATGGTTAAAAGAAGTGAAGACATGCATGCCCCCTTAAAAAAACAGAAAGAGGACAAAAAGAAAATGTATTCCAGTTCTTTTAACTTGGACAAGAAAGAAAAGATGGAGGATGTACTCAAGTCTGCAGAGAGTTGCCCCCACATCTGATTGGTGGACGTAGCCTGCCACAGAGTCCTATGTTATCATTACTGCCTATTTTTTTAAGAACGAGTGGGGAATGCATTACTACCATAGACTGTAAATAAAAATGGACAGCGTTGCTCCGCCTCTTCCCATTGTACGGTTCTGAAGCCAAAAAATCCTGCTCCTGGGCGCCGCCATTGAGCAGACAGAGCCTCTGAAGCCTTTGTAATAAGCTCCGCCCTACAGCGTAACGTCCCAAGACGCTGTGTGTCCTTTGAAGTTTCACTCCACGGTGGCTGTGAATCAAAGGAAACCCAGAAGTAAAACCCTGTTTTTTAAACTCTAATAACTAACGAAAAAGAAACTTTTCAGAAAAAAGAGGCCTTGGACACAAAACACTCAAATACCAACTACATATCACCACAGCATACGGATGTGAGAAACATTCGTACGATGTGTATTTATTTTTTTAAGTTTGACTGCTTCCCCATTCAAATGAATTGGGGAGACAGATTTTTTTTACCTATACTGCAACCAGCCACCAGGGGGCAGTCACACTGCTGAAAGCCTCACCACCAGCCACCGGAACCTCTCCCTTGATTACTACGTGCTACAAACTAGCATGATACACAGGTTTTACAACAGTGCTCAAAAGTAAAAGGTTTTACTGAAGGTGATGGTACGGTTGTATCTTTCAGTTCATCACATTTTGTATATCGTTACATGATTGTCTTGCAATATAATGATTACTTCAGTATTGCTATACTGGACTTAAGGTTACGTAAGGTAACGTATCGCATCGTAACTATCGTGAAATATAGTATCGTATCGTAACGTAACGCATTGTGTCATATCATATCGTAACGTTATGATAACATATCGTAATGTATTGTAACGTAATGTAACGTAACGTAATGTGTCATATCATATCTTAACGTTACGGTAAAATAACGTATTGTAACGTATTGTATCGTAATGTATAGTAACGTATCATAACATAACGTAATGTAACGTAACGTATTGTGTCATATCATATCGTAACGTTACGATAACATATCGTAATGTATTGTATCGTAATGTATCGTATCGTAATGTATTGTAATGTATCATTGCGTAATTTATCGTAACGTAACATAATGTATCGTATCGTATCGTTTTATGTGGTGTTGTGCCGTGTCATATATTGTATTGTATAGTCTTGTTTAGTATTGTATCGTGAGCCACGCTGCAATTCCCACCCGTTTTTTTATTCTAAACAGCATATGGTGGTTTATCATCGAGTAACCTTCAACAAGCTGCCATTCGTTGGAAGTTGAGCTTTACTTTTACTTTTACGTTCTTGGCACATTTTAAAGAAAACCCACATGATTGACTTGAAGAGCTAATGAGAAAGAAGTCTGGAATCATACACATTATGACCATTGAAGAGCAAGTGAGCCCTGATGGAGATTGAAGGAGAGTGAAAACCTTTATCACACTAATGAGGGATATTAGCCATACTTTCCAGGCTTCAACAGCGTTGAGAATTTTACACTTGACATTAATTGCCTTTCTCAAGTCCTGAAAATCCTTTTTTTCACCCTCAAGAGTGTCATTTCATGAGGCTGAGTCAAATATCGAGGGGGTTGGTAATGAATGTGGACAGGAGTCAGCCAGAAGTTTTCTATTTGCAAGGTTGAGATGTCAATAAAAAGCTCTTGAGATGGCATTTAACGCTACAGACACACACAACCCCCCCTTTGCCTGTGTGTCATATAGGAAGGCAGACATCAGTTCAGTCGCATTATTAACCAGGGTAAGCAGTCTTTAAATGATTCTTCCATATCAAACATAAAGGGATGAACAGTGTTTAACTACTATAAAACAAACGGCGGCTTGTTTGCTCTCAAATTTCCTTTCGTTTCTTGGTGAAGACTAATTAGATGCTCAAGGATACATCTGATTAAACAACACGGCTCTCTCACAATTAAATGTCACATGCAATTACGATGAGAGCAGTGACTGATCCTTATACCACATAACCCATTTGCATTTATCATGCCATCGTCCTACAGGCTCTCCTTTCCTATCATGTTTTCATATTGGTGTTGTGGTGAAACCTGTCTTATTGATCAGAACAAGATGCCCTTGATATTTTTGGACACGTTGTTCCGTACAGCGCATTTACAACACTAGAAGACGGCCTAAATCCAGTGACATCTACTTCTTTCACCGTGTATGACAACTGAAGACAACATGATTGAGTGCTAGCCGTTTATTCTTCAGGGTTACAGCTGTTGTCAGGCATGTCCTTAACCTAAATGTGGCTTTGTAATAAAATAACCATTATAATTGTTTCCTTAAAAATGTAGTTTAAAGCAAACATTTCTTAAACATAAGTTTAGTATAATGCATTTGTTGGGAGACATTTGGAGCTGCTGGTTTGATTAGGTATGACTGAAGGCAGCATTATGTCATATGTTGGGTTGCCCCTAAATAAACACAGTAGGGATAAACAATGATTTCCAAAATGATAAGCATGAGTATTTGATCAACATTGAGATCATTATAAGTAATCACTATTTCTTCATTTCAAGGACAGTCTCTTTTTAAAATTTAAAATTTGTAAATTTGTATTACTGTATTACCGCTCTGGCATTTTGTCCCACCCCAGCCTCAAACATTTGGTCATATGGCACCAAATAGCCTAAGCTTTAATTTTATAATAACATTGAATTAATGTACCTAATAATACATTTTAACACATGACTTTTACGTTTAATGAAGTATTTTCACAATGCCGTATTAAAAAGTAAATCAGCTGAACTTGCATACATTTTATCACAGTACCTTTACAGATGTAATCTATTATACAGTCTTTTCGCTTTCTCTTTTAAAGGACAGACTTTGACTTGTAACTTTGCAGTTATAATCTACACTGATATAGACCTGTAGATCACTCACTATTAAGCCATACAATTATTAGCTTGGTAATACTAGTTAACACTTGTTAACGCTCCAGCTTCCTTCAGTGCTCACTCCGTCCATCTTCTTAACTAACACACACCTGATCTTCTTCTTTCTCTATCTGCGGTACTGCAGATCTTCTTTTGCATTCCAAGCAAACTTTGAGACTTTACAAAATGTGTTGCTGATAAATGTAGTTAACAGAGGAGATGCATACAACTGTAAAAAAAAAAAAAAAAAGGGAGGGGGGCAGGAGAAGCTGCTGTGTGAAAGGTGCAAGCTGAGTGTTTGATTGTGTGTGTGTGAAGGAGAGAGCTGATGGGAAGCAAGTTTAACAGATTAATTCAGTTTGTGGACAAATATCAGTTGGAGAATATATACATAGAGAACACAAGATATAGCATAACGTAAATTAAAAGGAAAATGGAGTCTTCTACGAGTGGAGCATGTGCTTTAAAAGTCATTAATCACCGTCAATCATGTTCCTTTGATCATGGGAATTAAAATAGGGATTAAACCTCATCTAATTGTGCAGCCCTATAACACTGCTTTTAATTGTTTTAATTGAACATGCCATAAAGAGCAAATCTCAAGCTACATAATGCTTCTAATAATTACAGGTCAACTTAAGAAGAATATTGCACAAAAATAGGCTACATCTGACTCTGTATAAGCAACAATACTTGTTAGTGTGATCTGTTTGTTGGTCTTTTTATAGCATTTGTTGACAGTAAAAAAAATATATAGACCATCATCTGGCTTTTCCCTTAATGCATCCATTAAGAAGTTTTTACTTTATACTTTGTGTTTCTGATGATCTTATTCCAAACAGAGGTGTCCCAGTTTTAAGCAGATTGATGTGAGATTTAGTCCCCAACTGAGGTAGAAAACATTCCCTCTGGGCAAAAACTCCCACTCACTCACACCAAAGTGAACAATAACAACAACAACAGCTAAAAGTGAAGTCCCTTTGCAAGCTGCCTCAAGCCTTGCAAGCTTCCTGCTTCATGTTGCGTTGTGTATTGTTTGTTGTTCACCTGCAGTGATTTATGTGTGTTTCCAGCTGAGTTTGTTGCTATCATTTTTTAACTTTATTCTTGGGGCACTGCAGCTGTAACAGTGGGTTCCAGCAGTACAGGCTGGGACTTCAACTCAAGCCTGGATGCCACAGGCCCCTAAGTCTGCACCTGAGTCTGCTGCATCATGCTGGATTTCAGACATATGGTGTCATCTGGTCTCATCCAGACTGCTTTTGAAGAGGCAGTTGCTCCTGAAGTGTTTTTGATTTGACTCACATGAGGTGACCGTTTCTTTTATCACAGTCTTGCCTGCGACACTTAATCTCAAAGGGGGCTCCTTTGGTTTCTCCCCCGTCCCGCTGCACTGCTGTGATCAGTCACCTGTTCTCTGTTTCACACAAAGCTTGCGTGGGCCGTGCAGAGTGTTCATCCCCGCAGCTGCCATATCACAGAGAGAGGGTGTTTTCCCCAGAGTAATCCTGATTTACTCCTCCGTAGAGCCCGCACAGCACTCTTACGGCTGTGGAGTTGTATCACACAGCCAGATCCACCCGACTCTTCCTCTCTCTCTCACGTCTTACCCCACCCTTCTTACATGTTCCTCATCTCTTTCCAGAGGTGAGATTTGGAAACAAGTGGGAGTGTGTCCAATGGCATTAACCTACAGTGGAGCTTGAATCACAGATTAGGGGAGAGTAGGGACTGTGCAGAGTGGAGTTGGGTGGGAGGTTGTATAGTGGTGAGATGTGGCTCCAAGCGCAGAGGGAGGGTGGACAGCTCCCATCAGGGCCAGCAGGGAAACAGAAATAATACAGAGATGAGGGGCTTGAAATCCAGAAATAAAAGGGGATAGGCTTAAATCTTCTGCTATTGAGATGGAGCTTTGGGGCTAATAAAGGATTCCCTTGAAGGGAGAGTGAGAGCTCGGCAGCCTCCAGAGTTTGTAGTGTCCCTGCTGGAGCCAGAGCAGACCAATTTATCATCAGTGCACCCTCTGAAGACTGCCACATTCAGGGAGGAGGAAAATTTGCCTTCATGTGTCAATGTAGTCTTGTCAAAAGTTTTACTGACCTGTCAGTTTGTTCTCAAATTTATCTCCTCTAACCAGCTTTAGAGTGCCGTAGTGATGTGGATTGAAGCAGCTAACTTCAAGAGCTCTTGGAAGGAATATTTGTCAGTGTTTTGAAGATACATCCTCCTCTCCTCTCGTCTGCTCTCCTCCTCTTAATGCTGATTGCAGTTTATTAAAGCAACTCTTCCATCTTGCTGGTATGAATCTATTTGATGTGACAATATTACTGTGAAGAGTTTTAAATATGTAACATTGGACTACCAGCAGTTTCACTACAACATATCTGATGGTTTGAGTTTAGTTTCCAAAGAAGAATTACACAGGTTTATCACAGGTTATTTATAGGAAGGCATCAAATAAAAAAATCATAACCAGTTCCGCTTCCAATGTTAAAAATACTTCAACTGATTCCGATATCAATACCAATACCAGTATCACCTGATACCCAGGATTGGGCAAAAAACATCATATTGGGATTTTTGTATGGCAGAATCATGATATCAACTTATCACCATTCTTATTCATGTTTATTTTTAAGACTTTCTAAAAATCAACATTCTCAAAAAAGTAGTCTTAATCTAAGAAAAAGCGATAAAGACATCTTCATATAATCAAGATTAAACTCAAGTAAACTTGTACCTAACCTTATGGTATTGCACCCATGCTGACTGAATCTGGTGTAACAAATTTATCACCTCTCTAATATCACATTTTTATTCTACATGACGCATGTCTCACAAAAGCAGGAATTTTAAACACAATCTCAACCAAATTTAGAATTAAATATACTCCAATTTATTTAAAAAAATAAAGAAGAGTCAGTAAAAATTTCAGTGTGAGATATTTTTCATATACAAGTGAGACTCCGTTTGCCCTTACCATATTTGCAGTACATCATGTGTGTACCATTGACTGTATGATACATGGACATAGTCTTTGGGACGTCACCCATCTGTTTCTGAAGCAGAATTTTGAAGCCCGTTGTCCAGGGTTGCCATAATAATAAATGACAATAATCTAAAATAAAAGATACATAAATAAAAAGAAAGAAAATAAATAATAGTGAAAGTACAATAACATAAATAGTTTAATATTTAAAAAATAATAATAAGTGCAAAAGGTGAAAAAACAATAACAATACAATAAAAAAATTAAAATAAACAATAGTAATAATGACTCAATCTATCTTTTGCTCAACCAAGCTACATGCAGAGCCTTCTAGCTATTGGCTATGTTATGCCCTCCTGTCAGTCAGTCAGTGGTGCCTCTAATTATGCAAAACTCATAATATGAACCCATGAACAGTTTAATAATGTAGTGGCTTTATTATACTATCTTTGAGTTAACATCATTCTTAAAATACCTGCTTCAAATGCTTCTTTAGCTGCTTCACAATTTTTTTTTGCCTCAGAAAAGTGCTATATGTGATAATGCAAAAACTATTCTATACATTACTTTCATAGAAGGAAATGTACCATTATTTTGCCTTGTAATAGATCCAATAGAGCAGGTACTGTAAAATCTACCACTCAACTTCCTCAGCTTGTAATGTTGTTAATGTCAGTCAGTAAGAAAAATACCTTAGCGGCATTATTTACATTTGAGTGAACTTTCAAAATGGTAAATACATCAATCTTGTATGTTCTGCTCTTTCTGTTTGTGCTTGTGTGTTTGTGTGTGTGTGTGTGTGTGTGTGTGCGTGTGTGTGTGTGTGTGTGTGTGTGTGTGTGTGTGTGCACGCATGCATGGGTGAATGAGCCCATCAGTCTTCCTTGCACCCATTAACAGGAGTCAGGTTCATAAATAACAGGACTGGAAGGGGCTGGTGTTTTCCTGCCAGTGGTACCCTCATGTCACCAGCACATTAAACCCTGTTATAATACACTGTTTGTTTATATCTGACTACCAGCTACCCCACTCCACACTAAGCATCGTCACAACATCTGTGAGTAAGAGGACACTTGAACAGAGAAAGTAAATTAAGATAAGTGGGTGGCAAAGTAATTCAAAAAAGTTTTTTTGGTTTTTTTCTGGTAGCAGGTGTGAGGCTCAATGCTGAGTATCTGAAAGGTGTGCTGCTTTGAACATGTGTGAAGGTGAAGTGTGTAGGCGAGAATGTTGTTGAATAGTCTCCTCCAAGGTGTCCTTAGAGGTTGTGGAGATGGTGGTTAATGAAAATCCAGGATTCTTTTGTCAAAAGGCCATTCACAGCTTATTCATTGATGGATATAATATGAACCTAACCCTTACTCTTTTCATATACTAATGCAGCCACAGATGTTTGGTTGACATCATGGCTTCAGCTAAAAACTATTAGTAAAAATGATCCTTGCTCAGATTGCCAAGTTCAGAAATGTTAACTCTATGAAATGTATCAAAGTGACCCTGAGACCAGCTACTAATTTTATTAGGTGATATATGACACTTAGCAATCATTGAAACACTATCTATGAATATGTATTTTCAGGTGTGTACATTCATCATTCCAAATGTTTTCAGAGATGTTAAAATGTAGACAAACATACACTTTTATTCAAGATACCTTGTGTTTAGTTAGTCTGTATTGATGGTAAACGTGAAAAGCACCACTGGTCCAAACCCAATCCACACCCTGAGGTGTAAGCATAGATCTTAAATGACGTCAGATGAGCAGTGCATGAGTCCGTGAGTGCTTTAAATGTTAAAAAACTGAGGAATGGGATGTTTGGTAAATCTGGTTTATGACCACCTGACCAGAGCAATGAGTAACCAGCACAGACATGTGAAAGTTAACGTGCAAGGAGGACTGAAGGCAGGTGGGGCTAGCTCTGCTAGTGTAAGCCACACTTGGTAAACCAATTTGACGTTGTTTACCTACAGATCCTGTGTTTAGCTGTGTTAAATGAATCGTGATTTAATTTTTGACAGATTTTTTCTTACCTTATCTACCGGTCACTTAGGAATATGTATTAAAGTTTGATTAACATGTAAAGACAATAGGAACTTTCTAGCTATGGAACATCCCTAGTTGTGAAAACAGGAAGTCAACACATCTGAAGCTACTTTGAGAAGTCGTCAATCTACATCTTTGTGTCTTTAATTGAAAGACCCAGTGGTAGAAAGTTTAAATTGTGGGTTTAATGCTTCAGGCAAACAATACATTTAAAGTGAAATTATAAAAACACAAAATGCTCATTTGTAAATGTATTCTGTTAAACTAACTTCTAGCTATGCTGCCAATGTAGTTTGTCGGTTATGTTATTCAGTAGGGGCCTTGTTATTTCCCCATTAGTTGTGTGAACTTATGTGTTACATATCATATTTGAAGTGCTGAGAAACTGTGATAGGCATCCCATAATTTTGTGGCATTTCTTAAAAGAAATATTCAAAGTTAAAGCTGTACTTTGATTCTGGTCCTGCTCACCAGTTCTGGCACCAGAACTATGAACACTCCCTCCTCAAGGAGCCTAACCTGTGTCTTAACAAGTACAGAAACTAGAACAACTATCCTGCACAAGCCAGTAGTGCACACTGCACCGAGCCAAGAAGTCATTATTATTCAAATTCATTCAATTGCAAAAGAGAGGGGGGTCTTATGAAGATGAGGAATTGCAGATAATTAGCAGGAAGGCATTTCGTTTGAACCTAGCTACTTTGACTCGGGATGCGCTACGAAGGTTGGGTGATAAACAAGCAATGAGAAAACACAAGGGGAAAGAGAAAAAAAGACAACAAGCTCTTTCATCTAAACACACACAGAGATAAGTCTAAGGAATAATCAACTGTTGTGCTTCGGTTCGACAGCTGTGGAATTAGCCATCTCCAATCTGATTGTCCCCACACTTTCATCCCTAATGCAGATAAATATGGCCTCTGAAGTCACTGGGAGAGAGAGGGGCCACAGCAGCCCTGGGTCCGGCCATCTAACAGCTTCTGTCTAAATGGCTTTGACTGTCGATGAAACAAGGCTGTGGCAGCGGCACTGATGTGATGTTAGCTCGCTCCTTCTGTTTGTCTGTCTGCCCGCTTGTTGTTCGCTATAGGTATCATTGTTTCCATTCCATTTCACAGCAATCGGCCTTGGTGAGGGAAAAGTGCTTTTCTATCCTTGAGCTGTGTCTTTGTCATATCAAGGCCTCTAGCTTGAGCTGCAGATTCTCTCGAAAGCCAAAGAGTGTGAGTGGGTGTGTGAGTGTTTAGGCTTTATCTACAATATATGTCTGTTGTTATTGCAGTTTAACTACATGGTGCATGCTTTTTTTAATGTGTATGCACAAGTGATGAAAATGTGTTTGTTGCAGTGGATATATTGAAAGGCTGATGGATCTATTTTAGGCTAAAAGAGTGCCTGTCAAGAAGAATTGCATTAGTTTGACAAAAGACATTCAAGGCTTGTTGAAAGCGCAGCAGTCACTAGAATAAAGAATCCTTTATCAAATCCAAGCAAGCACTTTTTACAAATTGTAATGCAAACACCTCTCTTGTGCTCTTTTATTTCTCGAACCTGACAAAACATATTTCTGGTGGCTATTGGAGTCGCCTGTTTTCTTTGGGTACGCTCCCTGATGGATGCCTGCTCAGGTACCGGCTGATAATGTCTGCTTCTGATTTAGTGAGCGTGTCCCCGATACAGCAAACATTTTTATGCAACTGTACAACTCTGACAATGTTTGCTGCTGATTCCTTTTTAGTTTTAATTGCATCCTGCTAACCAGGGTAGGATGGTGCTAGAAGTAATTAATCACACACTCCTTTTGTGAGTACAAAAGTAGACTCACACACACACATGCACACACAGGGCTGTGGCAAGGTGATCAATCAACCAGCGACAATGTTCCAAACACACCATCATTCCCTCCATGGCTGCCTTTATCAACAGGCTAATTTGTCTCCGTCTGCGCCTCAAACATTATGAGTCCTCACACATTTAGCTCCACACCTTTCCCTTTTATCTTCCTACCCACCACTTAATACAGCAATTAGAGAGCTGTGGAGGTTGCAGCTTCCCATTAACTCTTGCCAGCTCAGGCTAGTTGCCACAATCACACGCTGTAACCTGTAGTCTGCGGTGACAGCTACAGTTAGCTTTCAGCAGACGAGGCAATAGCAAGCTCAGCTTGATACTTCCAACTCTTCTCTTCCTCTTTTGAAAACACCTCCTTCAGATATTCTTGTTAGATTATTTCTCACACACTTGTCTCATCGATCTTCCTGTTTACAATTCTTACATCTCATATCCAGGCTGACTGGGTTGATAAAGCAATCAGTGCCACAGTGGCATTAAGTAGGTAAACATATTAGCACTGCTGCTGTGCTCCCCCACCCCCCTCCCTCTTTCATTTCTTTCTCGTCCCCCGCGCCTCCTTTCTGTTTGGCTCCTTCTCCAGCTCCGTCCGCGGTTCTCGGTTACTTTTCTGCTTTCATGTGCTCTCCTGCTCTTGTTCTGCCCTCATCCTCCAATCTTTCATGTTGATTTCAAACCCGCAAGTCCACAGATGGAAAGTGGAATGGAGTCGGTTGAAGAGAGCCAATTTCCTCTTCTCTTGTGAAGATTAGCCGAGGCTCATTGGAACGTATGCTTTGTGTTAAAGAGCCTGCCAAATGACAGAACACGGTTGGGGGATTCATAATTATCTTTTCATTACTCTGCATGTATAATGACTGCCCCCATTATAAAACTCAAAAAGATGTACACAATTACATTACCCCAGACAGCACTGAAACAGGTGCATCTGTGATTCATTCCAGTCGATGTCTTTTTGATAACATGCTCATTATTTTTATTTGTTCATTTCAAATGATTGATTCGCTGTCAAACGTTATATTTTACAAATAACATGCTTATTATCAGAGGCTACATCAACATGGGTACATGCTTCATAAAATGCACACTGTGTTTCTTTAGCTTTGAGGACAAAATGAAAGCAATTTTCTTTATCGAGGGAGCAAATCTGTCTGCAGTATTTACCGTATTATCTGGATTAGGTGTAATTTTGAGAACCTCGAGACCTTGTGGTAAATAAAATTTGAGGCACATACAGGGGACGGCATCTGTTATGCAGTCTGTTAGTATAAAGAAGTGGCGTACTATTCTAAAAGTGTTGTCTCTATTCCTGTTTACCTGCTATTATCTTCAAATTTCAAACAAAAGAGTGGTATAGATGTATATGCACATTGCACATAACAAGGCAGAGGCCAGCTGCCAGCGTTAGATTCAGAGCTTTTGTAGTCCTTGAACAGTTTTTTGTTCTGCAAAGTATTTCGCTTTAAATAACCTCTCTGCCCATTTTTAAATTTCCCTGCCTGTTGGTCCTAATCTCTCAGATCTTAAACACAACACTGGGAGAATAATTTTAGGTTTGTAATTATGTTTGTCTTAGCGAACGCAAACAGAGCCACCATTTGAGTGCATGTGTGCACATGGTCCTGCCCGCAGTGCCAAGTGCTACAGATGCGAGCGAGGACCGGTTTTATGGGTTTTTGAATGAGGATGGGATTGAGCAAATGGGTGGTTTGGCTGTAGTATTTCTGTCATCCCAGCACAAACAGGAAAACAACAGGACTGCAGGCTTGTGAATAGACTCCGTTATTAACCCCATAAATCACCTGACTGCTGATGGCTTCCATATATGAGACAATTCATCAGATTTTCCCCCCTCTCTTTCTCATTTTGAGTCACACACAAACACACCAAAACGCTCTCACATACACATGTAAGCTTGAGAAATGGGACATCTTGTAAATCTTCAACACAGTAGTATGACATTGCATCTTTGTCACCAGTGCTGTTTAGTCCACACAGAGGGGAATAATTTCTTTGAAAAATCCATCTCATCCTTACTGGTTCTCACTCCCGGGGTCAGACAAGGCATTTGTAACTCGGGCGACATGGCTTCTAAGAGAAAAGATACTCTCTCTAAGAGTAATCCTGGTGCCTCTCATGGTTCTTCTAGAAAACAGAGGGTAGATAAGATTATAGGTAATGAAGAGGAATGGATTGAGGCAAAGCAGAGGGAAGTAAGGGGGGGTCTTAACTCCATGACCAGCAGCTTTGTGATAGTGATTTAAGAGGTCAGAGAAGGAAGATAAAGGCCTGTGCATTATTAATGCTGAAGGCTCTAACTGGATGTGACTGGAAGTTTCTGCCGGCGTTCCTGTTGAAGAACAACGAATATTCATCAAAGTGCCAGGAAGAGTGAGTGCGCCTCGTGAAATCATTCAATGTTTGAATCTTTGAGTCCCATCCTGTTTCAAAGTGTAGAAATAGCACAAATCAAAGGCCTATATTTATGCCAGTTGCCTTTTTTTCCCTACATAAAAGTGTATGTAAAATCAACTAAATGCATCAAAATTATTTTTAAACTCAGCCGTGCAGAAAGTAAGCCTCATGTCTTTTTCTCTGCTGCCATCATTTCAAGAGAAGCTTTTCTGTCGGTGTTTGCAAAGTCTGGGAATGTTTATCTGCAAGAGAGGAAAGTTTGTGCATGGAGTTCTGGTGAGATGGCAAACTGTGCCAGTAGAGCACAGGCAGGACTGTGTGTGTGTGTGTGTGTGTACTGTACATATTTGGGCATGCTTGTTTGCATGTGAGATTGAGTGTAAGCCTGTGGTTAGCTGTCGCCCTCGGTGCAGATTGACGGTTTACAGACAGGTAATTTATGACCTCTCTGCGGCGGGCAGAGAGAAGGGTGACACGCGACTTTCCCCGCGGATAAATAAGCACTGCTCCAGGGCCGACATGCCCTCACCCCTGCATGTTTGTGGAAGAACAAATTTAGCTCCAGCTTTTGTTTTTATTTATTTATTTATTTGTCTCCTCAAACATCTCTCAGCTTTCTCCTGGTCCTTTCAGTTTGCTGTCTTCATTCCTTTTCCGTCCGTTCTTCACACATTTTCTCCTCTGTGCCCTTCTTTTAATATCGTCTACCCTCCCACCCCTCTTCCATCCTGTTCCTCTCACACCTCTGGTTGTCTTTGTTTTGCCCCCTCTCTCAGCAGGGAGCCGGGGACGTTGACATGCCAGCAATCATTTACAGTTATATGGTGTGAAAATCGATCTCATGGAGAGCTCTGCTGCAACAGTAAATTTGGGTGGGAGGGCTGCAGATTAATTTCAAGGTCCTTTTTGGCGAAACACATGGCCTGTCTGAGGCGGGGGGTACATATTAAACTGTGATATCATATTGTAATTTATCACATAGCTGTAGTCTCTCCTGCCGGCACATCTATACCAGAGATTTATTGAGGGGACAAGACAGTTTCATTTGAGCTGAAATAAACATCAAATGGTGGCCGAGCTCAATCAATTCCTTTGTTCGTCCAAGTAATTCTTCCCCAGAGAAGAAAGCTGGGCCAGAGTAGCAAGTCGAACAGCAGAGAGGGAGAGAGATGCCTGAGCAGAGGTTGACTGATGGATGGGGAAGTTATTACACTGCTGGGAGGACGTGTCATTTATTGCCAGTTGCTTGTCTCTCGTTGCCTCTTGTTTCTTTTATGGCAGTGATTACAGAGCGGATGCATGGACAAACAGCTCCCACAGAGATCCCCATCAGCCGTACAAAAACACAAGCACACCGACACACAAACACTCACAAACTAGATTCTAACCTTCCCCAGCAAGTGGAGACACCAGCAGGACAGACAGGACACGGTGCAGGTATGGGGGAGGAAGTCATCAGGAAAAGTTTCATTTGTCAGGTCCGCTGCAGGACCTTGTCTGTCCCTGATGTGCTGAAGTGCTGAAGCTACAGTCCATCAGACCTTGAATGAGTTCTCCTGCTTCAGTCTAGCAGGGACCTGCTAACAAGCACGGAACCTGTTCAGACAGGAATAGCCTATTTAAGACTGCGGCTCTCTCGCAAATCAGTCAAGCAAAATGTCTGCGGTGGAGCTGGAAGAGGTCGCGAAAATGTCTTCATAATGTTGTTATCAGCGATATAGATATAAATGTAATGGTGAATACGTTTCTCTAATCAGATATAAAGATCTGCACTTACTGGTCTTTTATTAATGTAATTATATTCCCATAGATCTGTAATAATGTCTGACAAAACAAAACTCAGTGCAGGTGTAAACATAGTCATTATGTTCAGATGGAGTTTAGAGGTGAGTTTGGGGGTCATGACGCCCGTCTCTTTTCAGAAGTGATCTTTGGTGCTGCCAAACTTCTGCTCCTTTTCACTCCTACTTCCCTCATCCCCTTTTTTTAAGTGATGTGTATTTTTACACTCATTTTAAAGCTGTTCTTTAGTTAAGTAAATTTAATTTATGAACTAAAAACAGCTACCTTGTTCAACTCAGTGAAACCGAATCAAAGTGCAGTGAATGAATATGTAATCCTGAACTTTGCCTTGTAAGGCGCTTTTTGGTAATCTTTAGTTAATCAGACATCATGTTTATTTTTGTCTTTTTGAAATATATTTTAAGGCATTTTCGCCTTCAATGGACAGGACAGCAGAAGAGAGACAGGAAATGTTGGGAGAAGAGAGTGGGGGAGGACATGCAGCGAATGGTCGTGGCTGGAATCCAACCTGCAACCTCTGCGATGAGGACTATAGCCTCTGTATATGGGACGTGCTTAGACCACTAGGCCAGACATCATGATTTATCATTATTTTTTGTCTTGCAATATGTTGAGTATCACAGTATCCAGTACTGCTGCATTGTGATTTAACCCAGATCAAGTATATTGTACGGTACTGTATCTTGAGTCATCAAGCAATTCCAACCCCCACTTGTAGTAAAAAACACCCCTGTAGGCACAGGTGGACCATTTCGAGTGCAAATTCTGGGTTGCTAGCATAGACCAGGGGTTCCCAAACTTTTTCGGCCCGTGACCCACAAAATATAGGTGCCAAAGACTTGTGACGTCCCACTGCCTCTGCCTCATACTTAATTTAGCTGGTCTGCAGAAAATGATACACCAACATGCGCATGTGGCTGTTTCCTGATGTGCTGTTATGAATCAACTAACCCCAACGCTAACCTTAGGAGTCATCTGGCAACAAGGAAAGGCAGAAAACTAGTTTAAAAAATTGTGTTCTATTTCAAATTTAATTACTTTTTCCCCAATATATTTAAGGAAATGGAAAAAATCTGACATTTTAGATTAAAGGAAACAAAAAGATCTTGGGACCCCCCCATTAGTGTCTCGCAACCCCCCAGCGAGTCCCGACCCCCACTTTGGGAACCCCTGGCATAGACTGTAGATGAAGTACCACACATTTCCTCCCCCATGTTAACAGATGGGACATGGAGTCAAACTTTAAAACCAAAATACCCATAAAATGAATGACACTCATTCAAAAAGATCACCAGCCCAATGTGTAGCAGGGGCTGTTTGGCTTTACTTTGGTACACAGGGTTCCCACTCTTTTCCAGAGATCATTTTCCAGGACATTTCCAGGACATTTTCATTGATGATCAAGCTGGTATGACCGTCTAAATTTAGTTCCTAATTTAGTTCCTAAATAGTCTAATATGTTCCTCTCAGTGGAACGTCTTCTGGTTCAGTTTGCTTGAGTTGGTTCTGTTTCTGTTTACCTGAGTTGGTTCTGGTTCTGTTTGCTTGAGTTTGGTTCTGGTTTTGGTTCAGTTTGCTTGAGTTCGGTTCTGGTTCTGTTCTGGTATGGTTTTGGTTCGGTTCTGTTCTGGTTCGATTCTGGTTCAAGTCTGGTTCGGTTCTGGTATGGTTCTGGTTCGGTTCCGGCACGGTTCTGGTTCGGTTCTGGTTCGGTTCTGGTATGGTTCTGGTATGGTTCTGGTTCGGTTCTGGCACGGTTCTGGTTCGGTTCTGGTTCGGTTCTGGTACGGTTCTGTTCGGTTCTGCTTCGGTTCTGGTTCAGTTCCGGCACGGTTCTGGTTCGGTTCTGGTTCGGTTCTGGTATGGTTCTGGTTCGGTTCTGGTTCGGTTCTGGTATGGTTCTGGTTCGGTTCTGGTTCGGTTCTGGCATGGTTCTGGTTCGATTCTGGTTCGGTTCTGGTACGGTTCGGTTCTGGTTCGGTTCTGGTTTGGTTCCGGCATGGTTCTGGTTCGGTTCTAGTTCGGTTCTGGTACGGTTCTGGTTCGGTTCTGGTTCGGTTCTGGTTCAAGTCTGGTTCGGTTCTGGTTCGGTTCTGGTTCGGTTCTGGTACGGTTCTGGTATGGTTCTTGTTGGGTTCGGTTCTGGTTCGGTTCCGGTTCGGTTCTGGTTCAGTTCTGGTACGGTTCTGGTTCGGGTCTGGTTCGGGTCTGGTTCGGTTCTGGTTCAGTTTTGGTTCGGTTCTGGTTCGGTTTTGTTCTGGTTCAGTCCTGGTTTGGTTCTGGTTCAGTTCTGGTAGGGTTCTGGTTCTGTTCTGGTTCAGTTTGATTCTGGTTCTGTTTGCATGAGTTTTGTTCTGGTTCTGTATGCTTAAATTTAGTTCTGGTTCTAAACCTAACCCTAATCCTAACCCTAACCCTAATCCTAACCCTAATCCTAACCCTAACCCTAATCCGAACCCTAACCCTAACCCTAATCCGAACCCTAACCCTAACCCCATTCTAATCCTGACCCTAACCCTAACCCTAATCCTAACCCTAACCCTAACCCTAACCCTAACCCTAATCCTAACCCTAACCCTAACCCTAATCACAACCCTAACCCTAATCACAACTCTATCCCTAACCCTAACCCTAATCCTAACCCTAACCCTAATCACAACCCTAACCTTAACCCCAACCCTAACCCTAACCCTAACCCTAATCCTAACCCTAACCCTAACCCTAACCCTAACCCTAATCCTAACCCTAACCCTAACCCTAACCCTAATCACAACCCTAAACCCAATCACAACCCTAACCCTAATCCGAACCCTAACCCTAACCCTAATCCTAACCCTAATCCAAACCCTAACCCTAACCCTAATCCGAACCCTAACCCTAACCCTAATCCTAACCCTAACCCTAACCCTAATCCTAAACCTAACCCTAACCCTAACCCTAATCACAACCCTAACCCCAATCACAACCCTAACCCTAACCCTAATCCAAACCCTAACCCTAATCCTAACCCTAATCCTAACCCTAACCCTAACCCTAATCCGAACCCTAACCCTAACCCTAACCCTAACCCTACCCCTAATCCGAACCCTAACCCTAACCCTAACCCTAACCCTAATCCTAAACCTAACCCTAACCCTAATCACAACCCTAACCCCAATCACAACCCTAACCCTAACCCTAATCCGAACCCTAACCCTAACCCTAATCCGAACCCTAGCCCTAATCCGAACCCTAACCCTAACCCTAATCCTAACCCTAACCCTAACCCTTACCCTAATCACAACCCTAACCCTAATGACAACCCTAACCCCAACCCTAACCCTAACCCTAATCACAACCCTAACCCTAAGCACAACCCTAACCCTAATGACAACCCTAACCCAAACCCTAACCCTAACCCCAACCCTAACCCTAATCACAACCCTAACCCTAACCCCAACCCTAACCTTAATCACAACCCTAACCCTAACCCTTACCCCAACCCTAACCTTAATCACAACCCTAATCACAACCCTAACCCTAATCACAACCCTAACCCTAACCCTAATCACAACCCTAACCCCAATCACAACCCTAACCCTAACCCAGACCCTAACCCCAACCCTAACCACAACCCTAACCCTAACCCTAATCACAACCCTAACCCCAACCCTAACCTTAATCACAACCCTAATCATAACCCTAATCACAACCCTAACCCTAATCACAACCCTAACCCCAACCCTTACCCTAACACTAATCACAACCCTAACCCTAACCCTAATCACAACCCTAACCCTAATCACAACCCTAACCCTAACCCTAATCACAACCCTAACCCCAACCCTAACCCTAATCATAACCCTAATCACAACCCTAACCTTAATCACAACCCTATCCCTAACCCTAACCCTAACCCTAACCCTAATCCTAACCCTAACCACAACCCTAACCTTAACCCCAACCCTAACCCTAACCCTAACCCTAACCCTAATCCTAACCCTAACCCTAACCCTTACCCTAATCACAACCCTAAACCCAATCACAACCCTAACCCTAACCCTAATCCGAACCCTAACCCTAACCCTAATCCTAACCCTAATCCAAACCCTAACCCTAACCCTAATCCGAACCCTAACCCTAACCCTAACCCTAATCCTAACCCTAACCCTAACCCTAACACTAATCCTAAACCTAACCCTAACCCTAACCCTAATCACAACCCTAACCCTAATCACAACCCTAACCCTAATCCTAACCCTAATCCAAACCCTAACCCTAACCCTAACCCTAATCCGAACCCTAACCCTAACCCTAACCCTAATCCTAACCCTAACCCTAACCCTAACCCTAACCCTAACCCTAACCCTAACCCTAATCCTAATCCTAAACCTAACCCTAACCCTAACCCTAACCCCAACCCTAACCCTAATCACAACCCTAACCCTAACCCTAATCACAACCCTAACCCCAACCCTAACCTTAATCACAACCCTAATCATAACCCTAATCACAACCCTAACCCTAATCACAACCCTAACCCTAATCACAACCCTAACCCCAACCCTAACCCTAACACTAATCACAACCCTAACCCTATCCCTAATCACAACCCTAACCCTAATCACAACCCTAACCCTATCCCTAATCACAACCCTAACCCCAACCCTAACCCTAATCACAACCCTAACCCTAACCCTAACCCTAAACCCAACCCAACCCAAACCTAACCCTAATCACAACCCTAACCCTAATCACAACCCTTACCCTAACCCTAACCCTAAACCCAACCCTAACCCTAATCAAAACCCTATTCATAACCCTAATCACAACCCCAACCCTAAACCCAACCCTAACCCTAATCACAACCCTAACCCTAACCCAAACCCCAACCCTAACCCTAACCCCAACCCTAACCCTAACCCCAACCCTAATCACAACCCTAACCCCAACCCCAACCCCAACCCCAACCCCAACCCCAACCCTAACCCTAACCACAACCCTAACCCTAACCCTAAACCCAACCCAACACACAAACCATTCTTTTTTGCAAAGTTAAGGTAAAACATACGGTTACAAAAGATCCTAAATTAAGAGCCGTTCGGGAGCCGAAAGAGCCGGCTCTTCTTCCCATCACTAAAGCACATGCTTACTACCATTTGCACTCTTAGTCGCCCATGGAACTATTCGTATTGAAAAACGTATCAATGTAAATACTTCAGACCTGTACCATAGTGATAAACAGATAACACTTCAATTTGAATCAAGTAAATACCACTTGTATACTTTAAAACAGAGGGTCATTTCATTCCTTGTGGACTCAACATGACAGCATTTACACTTTTCAAGTAATTGATCTGAAACGCTTTCAGAAAATTAACAGTAGCAAGACTCACATATCCCTTCGAGCCACCAAATGGTATCATAACAATGGTGTATATAATGTTTTGTAATGACACAGCACAATTTTATGATTTACTAGAAATGTATTCAAATTATTTCACGGACCCCCACGCTATGGTTTGCAGACCCCCAGGGGTCCCAGGACCCCACTTTGAGAACAACTGAGCTAGAGTACGGTAATTGAGCCAAATGTACCATAAAACATAAACAATATACCCCCGTTTTCTGTGAATGCATGATTATGAAGTGAAGGAGAAAAGATGTGAAAAAAGTTGTGCAGTGTCACTGTGTTTTCCAGCACAGCGTGCACTCAACTTTCAATGAATGGGGATGTGTTTTGTTAATAGGGTCAGGTCGCACGCAGCCATGTTGGAATAATTTTCCAGGACTATATGTGATTTTCCAGGACATTTTACTTTTTCTCCCATTTTCCAGGTGTTTTCCAGTACTGGAAAACTGGTCAACTGTTTTCCAGGTTTTCCAGGTTTTCCAGGACGTGTGGGAACCCTGAGTACAACTAGAGGAAGTGGAGCAGTGTCATCCATCTTTATGTACCGTCAGTGTTCCTACGCATGACTCAATTATTGGTGTTAGATAGATTGAACATCTTTGTGCTGAGGAAAGATTCCAGTTTGTAGAGGAACGTTTTGAAGTGTGATTTAAAGCCCTTAATCAGACAGACATGCTCTGACACCTGGCTCAGCATCCTTGAGTGAGTGACCATTAGAACTGACTCTCTGGCTATGGCCGTGCTTACTCTGTGCCATGGCAACAGGAAACATGCAGCAGGACAGATACAGCCCTGAATGTGCAGCCCAGCCCAGCCTTAATTTTCCATCCAAGGACAATGGCAATTTAGTAGTGCCTGTTTCTGACACGGTGCCAAGCCGGGCTCTTCTTTGTCGTCCTATTTTTCATAATAACACTTTCTTTCAGGGCTAAACAATAACAGAAGAGAGGGACTTTAATAAGCCTCCATCTCAGCCCCGTGCAGCTTAGGGGCTTGTGGCGACGGTAAGTGTGTGTATGTATTATTGATGGCTAGCACCTTGGCCCGGTGTTTGCAGTAGAGGGACGGAACAGGAGAGAAAACCAGGTCATCTACTGCACAACGCTGCAGGCCCAGCTGACTCACCCAAGCAGCTTTATTGCATTATTATTGCATTTCTTTCATTACTGCTATCGCCTGACTTTTCAATACCTCTGGCTTGGAGTCGCAGTTCCCACAGAGTTTACCTTATGGCCTTATGGTGAGAGCCACTTCTCACTGCTACATCTACTCCATTACACGCGGTCTCTCTTAGTCTAACTGTTTCTCCCCGCTCAATCTTTACACACCCCTCCCACCTGCTCCTCTTTTCTTCCCTTCCTTCTCTAGAGTTATTTTGCTTCTCTTTGAAGAGCAGTGATAACGATTTGCCTTGGAAACACACCACTCCTATTCACTTCTGTTAAGTTGCTTCAAGGTATAATTTGCCGAATCAGAAAAAGGGATGTTTTGCTGCAAACGTTTACTCAGTGTTTTTTACTCTGGGGTAATATCCTAGCCTGCTGGATGATTATTTTTTCTGTTTAACAGCCTGCTTTTACACATGGGTCTGTGCTGTGGGTGCAATTAGGACGGCCTGAGCGTGGTTTCTGAAATTATGCTTTGAGGTCAAATACATAGTAAACACCTCAGATACGCAGCACATTGACCCCCTGTGTGTTTTTTATGTTCCTAGAGCGGCACATTAACTTGTGTTGCTGGAATTATGTTATACTGCATGTAACACCCACACATTTAAGATGAATTGATAATAATTTGTGAGTTGAGCAGAATGGTCGCAGAGTTTTGTAAACACTGAGGCGAGGTGTTTTTTATCTCGGTCACATCGCTCTCCTTGTCTCAGGGAAGGCAGTCGTGGGTGTTTGATCTCATTAATGTGGTGATTAAGTGTTCATTGTCTCGTATTTTTTCGACTAGAAAAGATTTTACTCTTTTTATGTGCCCGTGAATTGTAAATGTAATGGGGCTAAATGATACCATCACGTCCTGCATGAGCCATTACTGTGCCAGGTAATTGTGTTTCCCAGAATTAGCGGCAGGTCAGCTCGTTGTATCATCACACCCACTGATCATGGAGATAAATACTGCTCTGAAATGTTTTCCATTCAAACACATAAAATACATTTATTCAGAACCATGTAAATGAAGCCATTTGATTTTATGATAGCCGAACATGACAGGACTCTAAATCTACATGACCTTTATTATACACGGAGGTTGGCACACATGATTTATTCTTAAAGTCACTCTCTGAGGAGTTTACATGATTCTGGTGACCCCTTTGGAATCAGAAGTGTTTTTCTGGGATGAAGACTACATTTCCCATGAGCACTGTCACTGACTGTAGTGACTATATAGCTCTTGTCCAAGCGGCAACCTCCAAACTGCAATTCAAGAATCCGCTTGAGGCTGGCTGCAGAAACACCGGAAACCACATACACACCCATTCAAAAAAGACGATCTTTGCAGCATTAATAAACGGGGGTGAATTTTTTTCTAACGCGACGGTTCACAAAATATTCAGATTACGAGTTTTGCCCAAATAAGGACATGACTGAATTGATCAACAGGCAGGAACACATAGCTGTTGGCTAGGAGGCTCAAGCCCCGCCTCTTTAAATCACACTTTGTTGGTTGAGTTCAGCATTTCCAATATGGCTGCCGCCAACAATTGGCTTCAAAACAGTGCTCAGGAACAGATGGATGACGTCACGGATACTACGTCCATTATTTATACAGTTTATGCTCTTGTCAAAGCATTCCCTTGTTGTGGAACTAAATGAATGAAGTCTTCTTTTTAATACTACTCTTCTTTGTTCTAGACACCTTTTTGCAGCGTTATGAGGTCATGTGTTGATTTGTAGCTACGCAAAATTATCAACCGTGATATAACGACTAAACTTTGTAAACTCTATAATTTGTTGCAGTTTATTAATAGACCAGACATACCAGTTTAATGTTACCATCACAGCCCTGGTGACATGTTCTCTCCCAATACTTGAGTAAATATGCCCATGGTTTAACTCTCTTCCTTTAATGGGAATGCTTTTCTTCTCTTTGATGACTCCAGTGTGTAGAAATGGGAACAGTTAGTGATGTGAAGGGGTTAGATTTTAGATTGAAAAGCTCCCTTGCTCACCCCTCTCTAAATACAAAAACACATCTGGCATCAGTATAAGAGTGAGATTATTTCACAGTTAAAAACTTCTCACAGTATCTTTAACAGACTGGGTAAGGTTGGTGAATTGACATGAAGTCGATCTCTAATATTATATTGGATATCACTCATTCATACCACCACTTGAAGGATGCATAGTGTATGATTCAACCTATTTCTCCTCACTGAGCGCATGTTTTGTTCGCCTCAATAAAACTTCTCTCGGTTCTACTTAAGTCTTTCTTTCAATTTGTTTTGAAAACGTTTGCTTACTCTGGCCTTTGAAAATGTGCCTTTTGAGTGCCATCAGTCGCCAAAGTAATCCTGTTTATTCTCACTCGCTCGCTGAGAAAGAGAGCTGTGATTAGGAAGTTTGAGAGGGAATGGCTTTGCCATGTGTCTTAATGAAGAGGAGAAGATTACTCAGACTTTCTCCAACATCTTAATGCTGTGCTAACTAACAGCTCCTCTGTCTTTTCTAACAGCAAAGTGACCATCCCTTTTACTTCTCTGGTAGCAGGTCATTAGATGCTGTTTATTAACTTTAATTGTGTGAGTTAACAGAGCAGATTCATACCTTTCCAGTTCCACTTTCAGTTATGAATGTCATGAATTTATAATTTTGATGAAACCTCATAACTATGGATCAATGCATATTAATGTTCGGCGGAAGAATTGGACTTCCAGTGTTTTTAACGTTTTGTATTTTTCCTAGTTTGCAGTTCAGTAGCCAGCTCCTGTTTTATTTTGAAGTTACTTACCATTTGATTCATGTCTTGTTTTACTTCTTGTGTTCCTAGTGTTGACAAGTCATCATTTCTCATGCTATATCACCCTGGTCTTCTTGAACTCTTTGTTTGTGCGTGTAGTGTTTCCTGTTTTATTTTGTAGTTTTACTTCCTGTGTTTCCCTCTTCTGTGATTGTGTGCCCCACCCTGATTAGTTTCACCTGTGTCTGATTGTCCCCGCCTGTGTGTGATTACCTGACATGTATTTAGTCTCTATGTTTCTTTGTCAGTTTGTTGCATCCTATCCCTCAGTGATCTCAAGTGTTTCCAGTGTGTTCTTTTCTGAATTAATTCCTGTGTTCCCCTGGACTTTCATTTGGACTTTTCCTCTGAACAGTAAGCTGTTTGTTTATTCTTTGCTTAACCCATTGTCTGCACATGGGTTCTTCATCTTTGTTTTGTTGTCAAACTGTGTCAGTCTGGTGGTGTCATATTTAGATGTCGTCCGCTGAGGGTTTGATTGTGTTGAACACAAATTAAATCAACATTTAGAGAAAGAAGAATCCAGACCCAAAATGGATTGTTGACATTTCCAATTTAGAAATATCACCCAGGGCTCTGGGGAATTAAGAGTGTTTTCTGAATGTGTTTTATTTCATGGACTTAATTATTTATTGACTAATGTTAAGAGTAAATAAACAGACACGTTCACAGTGAAAATCATTGTTATTGAATAACTTGATGGAGTTTTCAATCCATAGAAAGCTAAAGATTGCTAAAGGCTGATTTACAGTGTCTACCATTGCTCATACAGTATCTAACCTTTTTATTTATCTTATCCTCTGGTGTCTCTGCTCTGTCTCATAAACTGTTCAATCTCCGCCTTGTTTAATGGGAGCTGCAGGGCCACTAGAGGCCATCCAAGGCCATAGGTGACCAGCAGTCACACTTACCTTGGGTCGGTCATAATTAGCCAGCCTGCAGCCTGGGGGCTCCATAAAACCCAAAGAGGTCATCTCAATCTCCGGTCTTCTTGACCGAGCTTTTTGCAGTGCTAGTTTGAAATGTGCTCGGCGACCCCCGACAAAGTGCCTCCATAAAACACCGGGCAGTGTCCCTGGGCAGTGAGGAGTCAGTTGTGCTGTTTTTATCCCTCCTATGAATATTGCTAAAACTGCTGATGCGTGAAGCATCGAGGCGTTACTGAACACTGTGTCTGCTGTCTTCTTCTTCTCATGTTCCTGACTCTCTGTGAACATGTATCATCCTGACAGAATCATCTTCCTCTCGTACACAAGAATTCATCTTTACACCAAAAATCTCATAACACCTGATGGTGTCAGAGCAGGCTTCTTTTAGAGGCATAGCTAATGGGTGTTATGTAAGAAAAGGTTAGTCACTGACAGCTTTAAAGGTTCATGGGTTTAACTTTGATGGATTAGGTTAAGTGCTGGGGAGATGTCTTGTTTTGTATTTGAGATCATTGAGGCTTTGAAGACCTGTGTAAAAAAAGTAGGGCAGAGTTTCTTTTAAATGCAATGTAGTTCTAATTTACAGCACTCGAACTGGAGGATTACGGGCTCTGCACAGTAAATTGGCTCGACAAATAGCAGCATAAGAGGAAAACACAGAGTGTAATTGCATGTTTTACATGTCAGAAAATTGAGGTCAAAATATTTCCCGGTGTCAGTGGCTCAGGGCAGAGAGGTTCCAGCATCATGGCTTGCTGTTTCACTTCCTGATAAAAATCCCCTCAAAAATACACAGGCAGTGAATATACACTTTAATTCTCTTGGCTTCTAATATTTCCTGAAACTGAAGTTGACTCTGTCCTCAAGTACAACCTTTTCAAGTCTTCAGCTCTCTTTTCTACGACAAACTTACTCTCCACGTGTTTTTTTTTTTTACTTGTCTTGCTAAGCTCATCATTTATCTTCAGCCTCCCATAATATTCAGACAGTGATGTCTTTTATGGCTATTATTAGAAATGGTGTCTGTCTTCAGAAGCCAGCACAAAAGTGTGAGTGGTCCCTTGGGCGCTGTTTCGTATCAAGGTTAACTTGTAGTGATTAGGATAAGGAGACGAGTGGTTGCCATGGGGATGAAGGAAACGGCGGTGGAGAGGACGATAAGCCCGGAGTGACAGAAGTCTGATGTTTCCGTTGCTCTGTGTACAACAAAGCTAATCTGAATAGTCTCCATGTGTATTATTCCCTTTCTGAGGTGTTTGTTGGCTGCATTAGTCATGATGTGAGGATGCAAACAAAGAGATCCCTCTTACATAAGAACCTCTGAATCAGCTAATGCTCTATTTAAATATTGGTTAATGTAGCTGTATAGAATAAAGACTAGATGTTCTAACACTTCTAATAAATGTATCCCACTGATGACTGTGATCCAGTCCTGCTTTAGCAATTCCATGATTTTGTTTTTGTACGTTTAACAGCTGCCTCACAGATCATGGAAAACCAATCAAAGTTCTTCTTTATTTTCCATTCACTGATGAGTTTTGGTTGCCAGACTGATCTATTGCTTTGGGAATTCTGCCATCTGTCATTAAAACTGTTGTCAGGAACACGCATCACTCGATGTAGGTCAATCCAAATGACAATCAAACATTACATCAAGCTAATGTAATAAGCCTCTGATGCCTTTTTATAAAGAGAACTGTATGGACTGTACTGTAAATAATAAAGAGTTCAATAATCTGGAGGCAGTCCAAGCTGAAAACTCTTCACTGCTATTCTTTAAGTCATTTCAGAGACTATAATAGGGTCTTTACTATAATTCCTCTTTAAAGTATAATCCCAAATTATGTAAAAACCCTAATCTCAATCTGGTAGTATCAACTAGGTCATCTTCATTCATTAAAAGTCAGTATTTAGCTCAGAGATGGATCAGGGTGATACAGTGGATCGTTTTATTGCAAATATTTCATTCTTTTTCTATTTGTCCGTTTAAGTCGCTCCATGTAGGCTGAGTAGACTTTCTCATGGTACCTACTCCTTCTATGGACTTGATCCGAAATCCTCTTCAGCGTACTTTTCCCTTGGCAGTGCCTCGAACACTGCATGGATAATCCTTTGAGGAGAGGACTAATGCCCCCGGATCACCCCCATGAGAGGCGCTATCCTCGCATCCTTACCGCCGCGCTCTCTCTGCTCCCTGGTGCCGTCCCCAGCAACACAATAATTAATGAGCTCAACCAGCCTATCAGTGCAGCAACCGCCCTCCCCAATCTCCATTATCCACATCATGCAATGATAATTTGTCTTACGTAGGTGCTAATTTCATATGAGTTAAGAGGCAATTAGGAAAATGTGTCTTTTTGACGGGCGCAGGGATTAAGGCTAAGCTGTGATGCCACCAGTCTTCAGAGGGTGCGGGCTTATACCGGGGTATGAAGGCCCCTACTTGGCAACACCCATTATCGGTCATCGCATTAATAACCCCACATTTCACATCTCCATTTGATGTGCTACATTTAATTAAAGTGCGAGGTTGTGTGACGAATTAATGCCTAATTGGAAAGCACCTTTTGAACATTCCCTTTGCCCTACACCAGATGTGGTTAGTTATGGGGCGAGAGACGTTTTCTCATTTCTTTAATAAGCCCAAATTCAACCCTCTATTGCCAATTTTCCCACGCTGATAAAATGGACAAATTTTATATGCAGTAAACAGTCTTACAATACACGCTTCCACCGCTGCGCCGCCAACAGGGAGGGTGTTTCTTTTGGGATCTGGAAACAGCATATGCCCTCATTAATGATGCAGTGACACTGTATATAGTCCTGTGTTGATGCTAAGTTTAGATGGCATGTTGCTTATACAAAACCAGATTCCCAATCCCACCTGCCTGCTGAAGTAAGGTAAAGCTCTGTCTGCATTGATATTACATTTCACTCAAAATGTGGACAACTGGCCTCAATCTCTTTTTTTTTTTTTAAATCTTAAACATCTGCTTTTCCAGATTAGTTTAAAGCTCATAAAAATGTAAATCTGCCACACAGGGGAGGAGTATGTGTAGAAAATGATTTATAAATACCTCAGACAAACTGTATATTTATTTCTCTCTTTTGAAGGCTGCTGGCTGAGAATTGGAGCTAATCTGACATTTCATAAATCTCAGACTATTTCTGGAGATATTTGGAGATAGAGGTATTATTTCCTCTCCTTCCTCAGCATTCCCATTGTGACGGGGGGGATGATTATCATGGATTTGTGGAGAAGTGGTGTTAACGAGTTTACTCGCAGTGTTTAGAGGCTAAAAAGCAATTTCAACTTCGGCAATAACCATGCCGGATATTGAAATGGTGTGTATGCTCAGAGGAGTACCTCCATTCCTGAGGACTTTTACTATTGTTTCACCTGCTGTTTTGGTTCGATCATGTCTCTCCTGCACAGATTATTGTTTTCGGTGTGCTCTGCTTCCAAGGAGAAATTAAATTTTTGCTTTTGAACAGCAGGAAGACGGATTCCCATTACAAGCAAGTTAGCCCTCCCCCTCACTCCCCGTCTTGTGCCACATTAAACCCTTGGTTCAAAGTTGCTCTCAGCTCATCACTCGGTTGGATTTCACCTTGTTGCGCAACTGCCAGGTTTTTCTTTTGTGTCTGTTTCTAACATCCATGTGTGCATCCTGCTCATGCAATTTTCCACGTTTGTACCACACACTGTGTAGTAATGACTCCCTGGAACTTGATTAATGCGGGTATTGATTATATTGTTAAACGTGAGATTAGATGCATGGACTCCTGCACAATTCATCAAAATGCACTGGCATATAATTAAATTGTCTGTTTATATTTTATGACTGTACATATTTATTAAATATTCAACTCAAATCGGAGTTATTTGACCCTGAGGACGATGATACTGTAAACAGAGAGCAGAGGCTGAATACTGATGTCTGTGGTGCTAAAGGTTCAGATAAAAACACAACATTACTGCACAGTGTAGTCTGATTTTAGAAGATTTGCTCACCGAGGGAAATCTGGCACACATGAGTAAAAAATGGTTGAAAGGGATGCATGGAAAATATGATCTGAAATGTGTCTGCATTATTCAGATGCACAGAACATTAGTCGCTACCTCAGCTTTTTATTTTTCAGAGACCTCATGTGGATGTCTATATGAATCTCTCCTGCTGGATGCCCAATCAGTCCTGAGATTGAAATGAAAAATATGATTAAACAAGACAGAAATTACTTCCAAAAAGCTCAAAACACACACACCCAAAGCAATACTCTGCAGGATTCTGTGTTTTTTTTCCTTGATGCTCTCAAGTTGTGGAGTGCCATTTACTATTATGTGAAAATGACTTCCAAGCCAATCTGAGGTTGACTCCTTTCCAGCCTCTCACTCGGTCATTCTCTTTTTCCCTTCTTCCATCAACATCCTCTTCAGTCTCTTTGCCTCGGCAGTGATAACAGGAGAAATTTGCCTCCAGGCTTTCTGCCAGAAAGCTGTTCCTTAAAACATTATGCACTACTCGTGGGAGATTGTACCCATTCAACCCAAGTTGCACAACGTGAAAACAGACTCTCTGGATGTGGAGTGGGATTAAAAGTCTGTCGACCATCAAAATAATTTCAAGCTGTTACTTTTCAAGGTAAAATAGACTCAGGATGTTGCTTTAAATGTTTTAAGTAGTTAATTCATTGGCACTATCCCATTGAAGTCCAGTTTGACATTTCTTTCTTGTATATTTAACAAAAATGCCTCTTCGAGAACATTATCATTTCCAGCATTTTAAAAGGATTCAAGCTCAAGTAAAAGCTAATAACCTTTTGAGAACGTTCTCTTTTTTAGAGTACACCATGCTTTTATCTCCAACTGAGTCACCTGATCCACTTTCTCATCCTGATAACATCCTCCACTCTTACTACTTTCCCCCTTGTCCATCATCCCTACTATAGCTATAAAAAACTCCACATGCACCCCCACCCTTACGCACATACACACCATTTCTGGGTACTGGGATTATGGACCGTGTCCCAATGCATCCATATTTCAGAGTTGTATCTCTAGTGTCACTCTACATCTCGTCTGTGGAAGCAACGTGGAGGATCGGGCTCGTGTTTAAGCATGTTTATGTTGCTGACCCAGTTACTGGATTCTCACAGCGTCAGATATGTGGACAGGGTGGGGCAGCTTCATGGACGTCATTTATTTCAATTTGGCTCACCACTTCAGAGTGAGCATTTACATGTAGAGGTGTACATGGCCACACATGCATGCAAACATGTATGCACTTACACCCACATGCATGTACGTGTAACATGCACGGCTTCACCAAGCCATGAACTTGATATACTATGTCCGTATACCATGAATGTATTACCCTTTATGCACCACAGTAGGTAGGCACACCTACTGAGCTTCCATAGATGCTGTAGAGGAGCTTCATCTTGATCACATAAGTGAGCTCATGGTTAATGGATAATTGAAGACCTGAAATGTGTAGAGGAAGTGGTTGGATCACCAGGCGAAAAGAGAAAAAGCATGAGGAATGCTTTCATTTAAAATCCAAGGTATTCAATAATGTAGAGAGCCCTTTGAAAGCTCAGTCGAGTATTCAAGCACTGTGGTTGTCAACAGTGTTCAGGGAAGTCAAAGGAACGGCTTGTACTGAGCAGGAGCAGTGTTTGTGGCGGATTTAGGAAACCTTCGAATACATATCTGCGTGAGCATGTCGATTTCAGTTTAGAATCCCCTCTTGTTTAAAAAATATGTACCATTTTTTGGCTTTTATTGGTTTAAAACATTCATTTAAACTATTTTAATGTAACAGCGAGAATGATTGACCTTGTGCTGTTCCGTTTCCAAGAATACTGCTTTATCTACAAGCATGCAGTCAGCCTGTCGATGATACAGCTGCATGATGTCATGCAGCCCTCTCTCATGGAGTCACTGTCAATGTTCAGACCGTCGTTTCTCTACAACCCACGTGTGCTGTATCATTACTTTGAAGACTTTGAATCGTATTTGGCAATTGGACTGTTTGGCCACTCTTTAACAAGCAGAATAAGTGAGTGATGTTTGGAATCCTCTTAGAAAAGTGTTTGAGGATCTTCCTGGAGTCTCTAGCTGTCTTTATTGTTGGTTTTACAGTACTTGTGATTCTTCTATCTAATTTTCTGCTGTAAGAATGGGCATTTTAGAATTGGTGTTAATGGGATATCCTTGGCATTTTGAGACAGCCTCAAGTGGACACTTCAGGGACTGCAGTTTTTTTTAACTTCCATATTGGATTCCTTTTCAACACTGGAGGTTGTGCTTCCTGTCAGCCAGCTTCCTACAGCCAAATATAATTATCATCTAATTTAAGAATTGAATTAGGAAAAAAAATAATTTTCAAAGGCAATCACCTTTTAAAAACCAACTCTCAAAATTTTGTGTGAGGGTGCTGGTGGCCTAGCGCCCCACATACAGAGGCTATAGTCCTGGTCGCAGGGGTCGCCGTTTCGATTACCGGCTTGTCGACCATTTCCTGCATGTCTTCCCCCGCTCTCTACTCCCCACATTTCCTGTCTCTCTTCACTGTCCTATCAAATAAAGGCAAATAGGCCAAAAAATATAACTTAAAAAAAAAAAAAAATGTGTGAAGCAATGGTGTGTTTTCTGGATAATCCATACAACAAATGTTTGCCCTACACCTGCAGACTAAATGTTATCTTGTGTTTTATTTCCTTCCCCTCTCATGCTGCAGTGGCTGTTTCAACCTTTTTAATTTGACTGACAGATTTTCCCTGCAAAGGACCTTTTTAAGTCCTCAGACCCATCGTGGACTTGCAGGCTCCCCCAGTAATGAACCGTGTCATCAAATGTGAAGAAGCTACTGCCTGCTCTCGATATAGACACTCTGCTGAGTTGAAACCTCCACCACCCCCACACATACTCACACACAGATCTCATTCACCACCATCGCTGTTTGTCTTGTGGGTCTTCAGAGAGATGTGTCCTCTCGTGTTAACAACAGGTGTACTGTCGCCTCAAAAATGACTATCTTTCACAATCTCTTTATCAGCTTTAAGGTGGGTTATCATCATCCAGTTTCTGCACGCACAGGTCCACTCAGGTAATTATTGAACACGGCTGCATACTTTACCCTTGATCCCGCTGACAGCTCATCCATCTGTCTGTCCTTCATAATCCTGCTGTCAGTGAACCTGCGACACCACTTGTCCTTGTTGCAGAGCGTGTTGCTTCGACAGAAATGTTAGATTGATGTATTCACAAATCTCTGCTGATGTCTCTCTCTCTCTGTGTGGCTGGTCCGCTAAACTGGAGACAGTAGAGCTCAGTCTGTAGGAGTTACTGATGTTAAGAATAGTGCTGTCGTCACTGGGCTGTGTCTCTGAGTCTCTGTGTAGGTTCCGTGTTGATCTCTGAAGTAAACATCATGATGTTCTCACTTTGAAATGAAGCCAGACAGCTGACATCATTGACCAGCTCCCCTCTCTCTATCTCTCTCTGACACCAGAAGACGGCTCAGCAGAAGACAGAGGGAGTTAGTCGGTCTTGGCAGTGTTGGCTCTGGAAGTAATTAGAATGCACACTACTTAGGTCCTTACATAGATATGCTAATCCACTCCATTAATCTTGTCCCCTTGCATGTAAACGTGGGAGCCAGATGCTGCACCAGTTGCTCCTCACACTCAAACTCTGTTAATGCTCTGCTGTTGTGCAGGGAGAGAGCAATCTGCAGGAAAATAATCAAGGCTGCCCAGCCAGGACATCACTATGGTAACTTCTCATGGCCCCCCACTGTGCAGGATCAGAGCTATCTGTAGATTAATTAGGCTGGCTGCTATGAATGCTCCCTCTCTAATCACCCTCTCACATCTTTTATCAGTGGGCTCCACTCTGGCCACTGGTTTTACACTGACCCATTAACTAGACAGCCTCTCTCTCCTTTAAAGAAGTCGGAGCGTTTATGAGTCAGTTGTTTATTTGAATACCACTCTAAAGCCAATGAGTTCACACAGTTTGCTAAAAGACTGAGATCAAAATGTTCAGCCTCCATCAGCTGGTGCTTTCTTTACAGTTCAAAGTGAGTCTATGAACTGGTGGAGGAGCTGCCAGCTTCACAGAAATTGTCCTCAAGTGACTCGCTTACATTAAGAGGCCTGAAAGAAAATTCAGTATCAAATCTTGCTGGTTTCAGAGAGCAGACACAGAAATTACAGTCCTGCTTGTGAGATCAGTATAAAGCATCAGCATAAAAGTGAGCTGCTGAGACACTCAATCTAAAAACAGCTGCTTGTCCAGAAGAGAGGTTACAAAATCTTCTCCTTGATCTTTTTATAAATATATATGTGTCAAAAAAGTAATTTTACACATACAATACAAGAATACATCACTCAGATTCCTTATGGACACATTCCTAACCTTTCAGTTTTAGACATTATCAGTGTAGGTCCATGATAAAGCCATAAAGTATGACATTCAAGTTAAGAGTCCAAAGTAAAAGCCACACTGTGATTTTTCTCTCATTTACATTTTCAAACTTTCACCTTAAGACACTCAATCTTTTCATCTCCTCTTGTTTCATGTTCTTCCTCCTCTCCAGTAAACAGCTGAGCAAACTGATAAATGACTGTAGTGACCACACTGCATAATATAGCTAAATTGTCAGTCTTATGTTAAATGGTGTAGAAATGGGAATATTTGGGGACATCTAACGGTCAGATTCTAGATTAAAACACTCCCTTACTCATCTTGCTGAACCTGAAAAAAATCAAAAGAACACAGAAAATCAAAACATGAATGGAAACTTGGCTTATTTTTGATTTGATTATTATTCTGATGAACAGGAGTAGCTATTGTCAACAAAAAAATGCAGTTGATAGATGATAATGTTTACTCGTGTAATTAAAACCTGCTTGATACAGAACACACACACCCACCCACTGTTCATCCATTGTGTAAATCCGTGTCACCCGTAGTGGTTTCATTTGTTTAGCTGGTTGCAGTTGGAGTGTTGTGTGGATTTACTTCACTGAGTGTACTTTCCCTCTGCACAGCATTGTAGCTATCAGACCAGTGACCATCACTGGTAGCCGATCAGGCCACTTTATCAGCTCCATCAGGTGCTGTGCTGCTGTTTCACCACAGCCGGGCGGTGGGTAGAGGGAGGAGGGGGTTGTTTTCTTTTTTCACTTCATGCTTTGGTAGCCACGGCTTTGTTGACCGGGGCCTGTCTGTATGTGTACTTTGGGCTTGACATGAGGACAGTGCAGGATCAGTGGGAGAATCAGTGGAACAGAACTTGACAAGAGAACATGAAGGTTCCCTCAGGAGGAGGGTAGACAGAAAAAAGACTATTTATCTGTGGGGGAAACATCTCATTCAGTGTTTGCCTGATCCTCTGTTACTTCTTGTTCTTCCTCAGTCTTGAAGAGAGATTACGGATGGCCCATCAAACATCTCTATGATACAGTGGATTCCTCAAACATCCTTTTGTCTATAATTACCAGCTCAAACAGAACCAGTCTGAGTACTTTGTGATGTTCTGTAAATATGCAAAAATATCTTCTTGCTTTAAAGGGAAACACCCTTTTCATTATGTTTATATCTAAGCTGCAGTACTGTAAGTGAATGTCTTGCATCTCAGATGAGTAACCATTGGCCAGTGTTGAATTTGGCGCCCCCTGTGGACAGAGTTACAGCCAAATTCCACCAGATCCAAGTCCGGTCCATCTCCGATCTGTCACGGCACCGGATCTGATAGGTTTCTATTCTAGTTAATTTGTTAACTCCCCCTGGATCCGCTCCGTTGCGTTCGGGCTGCGTCTCTGATCCATGCAAAGGATCAGATATGCAAGACTTCTATTTTTGCCTGAAGCCGGAGCATGTATCAAAATGCACAGAGCAGATGGACAGGAAGTCAGGCACCAAAACAAAATGAAAACATCCGATACATTTACAAAATAAAACACACTGTGTTATCACCGGATCGTATTTCACTTAACTACAACAACAAACTGTCATGATGAGCCGAGCCAGGCCTGGAGGCAACAGATCAGAGGTTTTCAGAGGACCACAAAGACAACATGGATGAGGAGGAGAGGAGGAGGATACTTATTAATGCAGTAATTAACGCGGGAAACCTCGGTCACATGACTCCAGCTGTCTGGCGGTCCTGCTCCGGACGAGAGAGTACGGAGCTGGACCGCAGCGGATCAGAGATGGACCGGATCTGGTGGAAGTCCGGTGTTATACTCTATCTTTTTGCACATTTTTTCCTGTTGCTGTGAAAATTGCGTTTTTTTTTAAACAAAATGTTCTCATCGTGTATTCTAACAGTCAAACTAAATTTTAAGAACATGCAAAAAAGACATCATTAAACATGATGGACGAAAAAAAGGGGGAGAAGAAGAAGAAGACAAAATCAGTTTGAGACTTTAAAAATAAACATACAGAAATAGTCAATCTTTCTTTGGATGGTCCAGTTTGCTTTGTAGGTCATAAAGAAACAACAGTAGTAGTTTGACTAACTAAAACATTTCTCAGGAGGATTATGTGTCATTGATGGACTTTGTTGTAGCTCAGATTTGTGGCCAACAAAATCTTCTCAGAAGTAGAGAGTCAGATTTTAAAGGCATGCAGCGATGGGGCAGAGCGTTATGACAGGTGCATAATCCAGGCTAACTGGGGATTGCAGGATATCGTGGTCTAGCGATGGGGGCATAGGTCTCTGCTGCATAGCTTTAAGAAGTTGCCTCTTATTGATGGGAGGCCCTTTAAAATAAAAAGCTATAAAAATCTCTGATAACCAATGCTATCTTATTTTCAGACACCGTTAGGCCTGTAGAAGATCAACATCCAAACTACAGTGCATTGTGCAATAGTACTCCTAAATACTGCAATATCATATCTAAGACTGCGTAGAAGCTATCACTCAGTGTCTTTGTCTATCTGCTGCTCTTCATGTTTTATACAAACTCAATGTCTGCAACATGTCCCTCCTGAATCCAAAATAATCCACTATACTTTTATTTTGTTGCCACTAAAGTAGCTTGAGTTTCATCTGATTGAATCAACATAGTGTGAAAGCATAACCATTAAACCCATGCCTCCATCAGTTACTGTATATAAAACTAACTTACTGTGTATGTATACTAAGTGGGAGAGCATTGCTTATTGTAGATTAAATGATTTTTGTTATACTGCAATAAATTCAGAGTCCTGTAATTTTTTAATCACAAAGTTCCTTATGCGGTAATAATTAAAGTGTGATTTTTTGTGCAGCTCAGATTGAGACTGTTAAAATCCGTTATGCATCCCTTTTTGTGTCACGGTGTCATTTGACGGCTTCAACAAAACTGAAGGACAAACATCTAACAGCTCAGCAGGACTTGTCTTGTGTCAATGAAGAAGAGCAGAAGACACCATAAAAAATCAAGTGCATTTAAAATCAGATGAGAGGTTTGCAGAGACAGACATGATTGACCATCTGATGAAGTATTTGATTTCCTTTTTTTTCCTGCAGCAGTTGGAACATTCGAGCTTATCTTTAAGATGCACACTGATGGGTGAAAACAAAACAAGCTTTTAAAGAGATAACATCCGAAGATAATCCTTTTAGTTATCGCAGACTACTTTAGAAATTCTGGGAACATTTTTATGCAATTCTTTGTAAAATAACTAGAACAGGGGGCACAATATTGATATTAGGCTGCATACCGATATGTAAATTTGCCAATATACACCACAGCTCAGTCCTAATTGAGGAATATTTTGCATCATTATCTAAATAGCATGACCATCTTTGTCCTAATCAAAGGATTTCCCACTATCTCATGTTGACTGCCTCTGTCTAGTAAAACAGGATCATTACTAGTTTCATATTCAAATGATGATTACCTTCAGAAAGTTTACCGACGTGCTGCGACTACAGAAACACTGTGAACATTGACGTGTGTGTAAATATAATCTGCTCTGCAAACCCAGATTTGTCACTTGGCTGCAGGATCCCCTCGCACGGCTGCCAGTGTCACTGTGTGAGATGGCTGCTGTTGTGATGGGTAGTTGATTATGGCTCATCTGCCTGCCAGCGCCCTCAATCAACATCCACGACTAAAGGGATGAGGAAGAGGGATGTTTATTTGGGCCTGGATTCTGTAAATGCCAGCGTGGATGCATAAGCCCTAGTGCCTTATTTCTAAGCTCAACTTCCTTCTCTCTCTCTCTCTTCGACTCCCTCTTTCATGCTCCTTCTCTCCCTGTCAGCTTTCTACCTCCCTTCCCCTTCCTCACCCCCCCTCCCTTCCAGACACAATCAGAAAGAAATGTTTATGAGCCAAGCTTGAAATCGTGACCCAAGCCACCCTGTCCCGCGTCTCCGTCACCTGATGTATTTCTCCCCCAACCTCCTGTCTCCATGCCAGAGTCAAATTGGCCAACCCTTAACATCTCCTGCAGCCCCACCAGACAACCTCCTCCCTCTCCCTGTAGCCTGGCTCAACCCGGGCTGCCAGTCTGCCGTGCTGCTCTGTGCTCTACACGCTCCAGTGCGCTGTCGGCTGGTGACAGGCTATTTGGGATTTACCCACTGCTGCTGTGCCTGTCTCTTCATCTGCAGCCTTTCATGGCAGTAAAAAGCAGCCTCTCCTCCTCCCCCTTATCCTTTTTCCTCCCTTCTCCCCCCCTCACCCTTCATCTCTACTCATTCCTCCATCCTCCCTTCCCGCCATCTCTGCTCCTAATCCCATCCTCCTAAAGACTGTAATTGAGCAGCACGGCGTGCTGGGATTAGGACTGTTATTGGGGATATTCTCATTGCAGGAGAAATTTGGGTGAAAGGGTGGGCAACCAGGATGCAATGACACTCAGATGCGGGCAGATGGTTAGGGAATGTGGGGAGGATGGGTGAGCATTCGGAGGCTGGGTCGGCCGGGGGAACTATCACCGGAGCTCTGTTCTGACAGGGTCGATCTTCAGGTCACTGCTGATATCCAACAAAAGTGACGGGAAATCCATAAAACCCTAACGCTTAAACAATAAAACATCAGCTCCTACAGCCCAAAATGACATCAGATCACTGAACAATGATGGACATACAGTATTCTCCATATAGTATCTAACATTTGGAATTGCATTTCAACAGAACTATGAGGGTCATTTCAGTGACTGATAGCTTCTAATAGCAATCTGTATGAATCCACGGCATGCTAGATGATCTGTTATATGCCAAGAAAACTTATGGTCTGGCACTCCTGGGTGTGTGATTGAGATTTACTGGTTGGCAAGCAGCAAAGCTGGTTGTTTAGATGTGTTTGCCAATTCTTATTGATCAGGTGTTTGGCCCTTGATCCTGGACTTTGAGGCAGCTCTCTTTTTTTCACCTTCCATCAGGAGAAAAGATAAAAGACTGCACACAAACGCTGATACAGAGTGGGTTTTTCCCTCGCTCTCTGAGTTAATTGAGGGATTTGCCATGACCCACATGAATATTGATCCCTAATGGAAATCAGACTTCAATTGGCCAGTTGGTCTCACAGGCTATTGAAGCTGTCAATGAAAAAGAAAAAAAACGGCACATTGATGCATCAGGCAATGACATAAACTGTTAAAAATCTTTACTAATGCATAAGCCAACTGTACATTTGTGACGAAGTGTGCATCAGCCAAGTTGTCACACGGCCAGCATGAGGTGGGATGTGTATTTAAACTCTTTAGGATTTAAAAAGTCTTGCAAACTGCTGTGGAATCATCAAGTTTATTTCCCTGTACTTTGTAAGCTGCTTAAGTCCTGTGCCAGCTTAGCATTGCCATATTAACATCACCCAGTGAGACAGCTCTGACAAGCTCCCTTCCTCCACAGAAGCCTCCTGCTCCTACTGCCTGACTGGCACTGTGGAGGAAAAAAAGAAGTCTTATGACACACACATCTACATGAGCACACACATATACACACACACACACACACACACACACACACACACACACACACACACACACACACACACACACACACACACACACACACATGTACACTTCAATTCACATTAAGCAGACGTGGTTTGCGTACTTTACATCCAAGCTTTGCATTTTGATATCAAACACTTGTGCAAGCTCAAAGGTTTGCTGGGAGATTTTTTTCCTCTTACCTACACGAGTGGAGAAAATGTAGATGCGATGATTGACGAAGCTTAATGTCATGTTAGCAGCTGATCAACACTGCTCGTCTCCCTCTCCCCTCATGTCCCTGGCTGGATTCCCTGTTTCCTCACTGCTGAGTTTGAACTCCTGTGCCAAAGTAAACGCAGGGATGCAGAGAGGAAGGATTATAAAGTCACTGTTCAGCAAACATTCGAATGCAGCACAGTTTAATGCGTCAGGCGATTAATTAATGACATGTCATGTAAGCAGTTTGCATTACATGATCTGAGAAGAAGAATCCAGCTGCCCTTTGACTTTCACTAGTGTGCATGTTAAGTGTTGGACAGTCATTTTATTAGGTAAAAAAAAAAGCACTATGTGGAGAGTTTAGAACTCACTGTTATTACTGTGGATACTGTTGTTGCTTGTTTACTGTCTGGCAATGATGGATAGACCTCTAAATGAACACACAGTGGTGCCTTTTTATTTTTACTGCCTACCAGATGTGGTAAAACAACACAAGCAGCCGTTTATGTAAAAGAGTGAGCTGCTGCTACACGTTCTTTTTTTAAAAGTCTGACACCTGAGACCGTGGAGCACAGCTTTTACCTGATCTGTGTGTGAGGCTCAGCAAAGCAAAACTGACAAAATATGTCAGATGTCTGCTGTAAGGTGAAAGACACCGTTTCTTAGATGTTCAAGCTAAATTAGACTTCATTTCACTGAGTGCAATTAAAGCCTGTGTCAAGTTTGGCAGTGTGAAAAGGATGTGGGTGAATAATTTTATGAAATGGAACAAGCTTTGGTTCAAGCTATGTAATGGTTATTGATTTGGTTGTAGTCAGTGTCTGACAGGTTGTCTCTTTTTCTGTAGCTTGGATGGGAAGGGCAAGTTAACTTGTTATAGCACAAAAGCAGCACCAGCCCTTTGTCCTGCTAGTGAAGTAACGTCCACATCAATCAATCAGACTTTATTTATAAAGCGCTTTTCATTCAATGACATTGTAACACGAAGCACTGTACATAAAAATAACTTAAAATACAATTAAAAATAGAAACATAACCCCCCACCCCACAATCCTCAGGTTAAGAACACAATATATGCACACACAAAAAAATATTAATAATAATAAAAAATAAATAAATGGAAAATAAAAAATAAGTTTCATGTCTGTAAGGATGTCGAAATGTTTGATACTTTGATGCTATTCCTTGTGCTTTAAAATGATACAATTTTGGTATTTTGTATTTGATAGTATTCAAAATTGCTCTTGAATTTGCACTTCTTCCCGCCTGCTGTGTGTCTCTGCTCTGCCCTCTGTCGCAGCTACTACACTGCTAATTGTTCTCATTCACAAATAGTGACATTTGTTGGTCCTTTTGCCATTTGATAAAGACTTAAAGGTTACGTTTGTATTTATTGCAGACAGTTTGAGAGCATGGCACAGAGAGAGGGATGTCACCTAGTCTCAATTTGTTTTTCTATTACTGCCCACCAGCAACTTGTTGACCAAATTTGGATGAAATTAAAAAAATCAGACAGAGAGGACACTCTCTGCAATTATGCACACTACCATACACTTTCTCTGGACTATGAATGATCAACCAGAGAAAATATTTAGTATGTTGTTTAAGGAAAAATCTTATTTATTTTGCCTTTCATTACTATTACCGTATGTCAACTGTTAGTTTGTGTTCACTATGATACTGGTGAAAATCAATACAGATGGTACAGATACACTCCATCTCAGTTTACTACATCAAAATATTGACAAACCACGCAGCTCTACAAGATCACATCTGTCATCTGTGCTTGTTTACATCTGGGTAGTAGAGCATTACAGCACTTTGGCATTAGCCGTTAACCAGAGCTACAGCTCCTGCTAGTGGTGAGTGGCTGCACTACAGTGTAGAACTGTAACATGACGGCATTGACCATGACCTATAATAACCTACAATGATACATATATTTATTATAACTTGTTACACTGACTGCAATTCTGGTGCCAACTGACAAATGCAACAACCTTAAATCATTCAGTGGACTTAATGCACACATCCCTAGTTTTAAAACGAACAGTGTTTCCTCCATGTCCAAACAGAAGAAATCCCTCTGTTCTGAGACGTAATGTGAATTTGTGATGAGCCTCATCTTATGACAAGTCCAGCCTTTTTGTCTCCTCTACTGTCAGAGACTAAATTCAACACGCATAAGCCTCTTACCAATCCAGCGGCAAACAAGATGGACTTTTATTGGTTCTTACAAAACAAAGGTATCATTATTATTGCTTTGAGGAATATGCCTGTAAAATTATGTTTGCTTGTCAAACTGATAGCAGAGGCTGAGCAAAGCAATACATTTGGAAGGTGAAAATGTAATTCTATTCATGATGTTTTATATTCCCTCCATGTTGGATCATTTATAATGTGCCAGGCTGTGTTTTTTTCTCTGGAGGCTCTCTCGTCTCAGACCCTTCTGTTTTCATAATAAAGACCTTAATGGTATAAAGAGTACTCCATATTTTCATATTGCCATCTACCAACACATTAGCCCATTCAAGCTATGCCTATTGCCCACATATTAACATAAACCAAATATTTACCACAGATCATATATTTCTTGAGCAGACGTCAGTGGGGGGAATGAGCCCATGCAGGGTTGGTGTGTAATTTATAAACGCAATGTATGATTTGTCTGGCTAATGAGAGCAGAGTTCTTTTCTAAGCTATTCCACCCACTGAATGCCCTGATTGATTAGGACCAGGTAAAACAAACTCTGCAGATTCATGCCTGCTCTAATGCTATGGACCCCAAGCTGAAATATTAGCCTCAATATATTACAATAAAACATCACCTTCCTGTGCCTTATAAATCACGAGGTGGGCAGAGATTACGGTGAGTGTGGCTCCGGCGTGATCAGGGTCAGCCCATTTTCTCCTCCTCTCTCTCTGTTTCTCTCCCCACTCAGTCTGGCTTCCTTTCTGCCGGGAGATTGCGAGCATGTCAAAGACAGACCACAGGGTGGGGTAGGAGGACACATAACCAGCCATATGTCTTCACTCTGCAGCACAGCAGCCATGGGGGGAGATGGGATTAGTGCCTTATTCATCACACAGTTTGTGTACAAATAGACGCATAGATCTCATTTACTGACCTTTGTTCTCTGTGGCTTTATTTCTTATTTTATATCTACATTAAATGTGATTCATTACTTCTATATTATATTATTACTTAGTATAAAACCCCTTGTTTATAATGGATTATAATATGGTTTACCTTCTCAATGCTATTTTGAATATTTCCTCAGAAGAGGAACATTAAGATAAGCAGAACTAATGACATGTTTTATAAAAGCCAGAAGACATGCATTAGTATTTAATGGGTTTTGAAAGCCATATGCATTCCTCTTGTTTCGCAGTATAGCCCATCATGTGGGCGCTATCCTGCACCCCGAGGCTGTATTGTAGGTGAGCGACGGGGGTGGGAATGTAAACACTGTGTCTCGGAAGCAGTTCAATCACAAGCTCATGCTGAGACCTTTAATATTCAGCTGGAATTTCAGTTTGACATAAACTTTCATAAAATTGACAGGAGAGACATATTAACACAGCCGCTCGAGAGGGGAAACAAAAAGGGCTGCACAATGCCCAAACCCACACACACGTACACACACACACACACACACACACACACACACACACACACTCACAAACACGAGGCAGGAAGACAAACAGTTCCCCCGATCTGCGTGCCACATTAATGCAATTTAGCGATGAGTAACAGCAAGAAACAGACAGCATATTATCAACTAATGGCTTTGGTTTTGCAATCCATCTAACAGCAAATGTGCATGCTGATATAAATAACATTACTAACGGTGCTCGGAGAAAACACATCCACAGCAAGAAACGACTGAAGCATCTAATGCAAAAAACAGTTCTCTAAGAAATTAATGGACAAGGTGGGCTTCTGTGGTGATGATTAAATTGGACAGAAACAAATAGAAATGTAAACAGAAAAGAAAGACAGCTCGTGGTTGATCTCAAATTTGCTTTAAAGTAGCTTTAAAGTAGCCTCCAGTTGTGTGTCATGACAAAGACAGCTGCCATCCAAACAAGAGCACTATAACAAGGTTTGTGTGTATCCGTGTGTCTTGACAGCTCTCAGATTTATCCGTCAGTGTTATAAATCCCCTGAGATTTCCTGTGTGACACGTTTTATTGGTTCTTTACTACACAATCTTCTTCCAGGAGTCACCTGATGCTGTGGTCTACTGGTGTCAAACGTTCAGCTGCAGTGAGATCAAGCTTAGTACTAACAATTCATTTTAGCGCCTTATATAAGTTCACATTTTATATAACTATGCTGCTTCACCAGCAATCTCAGTTCTTAATGTTGGCAGAGTCAAATGCTGCTGACTACCTTTTGTTCAAACTGCAACTACAGACAAGTTGTAAAAAAAAAAGAGCCCCAAGTTTCCAGGGGGAGCGTATTGAAAAATAAAAAGTTGTTTCACTGTGGGCCATTCCAAGAGAAATCATTTTTTCCTGCCTGAAAGTGATATGAAATTCTGCAATATGTATTCTGTCTCTCTCTCACTCAAGGATCCAGCAATCAGCAGTATTCGTTATACTGCGCTCCACTACCATTTAAAAGGAAAAGCTGAAAATACAGAGTTGCACATTAACAAGACGGAATAAGATGTAAGTTCCACAGGCTGACTTTAAGCCTGCAGCAGTCAGAATGAGTGCCTGAGTGTCTCTGGGTTATTACTGTTCACATCCCGGCAGGATGGGAGCTGGTGGCAGGAGCTGCTCAGAGGTGAAGGAAAACTAACAGGATTAACAACTCCATCCCCCACTCGCCCACTTTGGCCCTCACATGTGCATATAAGAGACCATTTCTATGGTAATGCACTGTTTACATGAATGGTAGAAATTCTATTATTTGCCATTTTAGCCATAAAAGTAAATGACGGACTGTGTATTTTTTTCTGCGTTGTGAGATTCCTATCAGCTGTGCTCCTGTTTTAGGTTTTCCAATGGAAAACAAATTGATGTCCTCACTCTTGATAAAACACACCCCGAGGACAGTAAATAACTGGTGTGCAATCTCACTCCTGTCTCAGGAAGCGCTTCCATCCATAGTGCTGGCTCTTAAACATCTTTGTATTCAGTCATATTTCTAAAGTAAGACATTCTTCTTCTCTGCCTGTTTATTTTTGACACATTATTTTGGTAAGTGCTTTCCAGGCACATTTATAGCAGTTCTATTCATGACACTCACAAACAAAGATCTCGAATAACAACCCTTAACATAAGGAATGGCTATAAGCACATGTAATAGACTAGTGTAAAAGTATACTCTATCACATAGGAGTTTACACACTGATGAGCTCTGGAAACACAGTGAAAATATGCCAGCAGGGTGCGTAATCCTATCCATATGTTTCTCTGTATATGCTCACTGTCAGAGACATACCTGTTTGTCTAACACATGCAGTAAGACCAGCGACAATGCAAATGCAAAGCTAATGTAAAGAAGTTTAGAACACACTTATTTCACATGAACTCAAAGGACTTGTGGAAGGACTCAAAAATATCCAAACATCTGGGAACTTGAGGAAGATTGTGACACCTGCTGTTTTCAGATGATTTGAATGTTTGGGCCTTGAATCTTTAGAAATATTTTTTTTTTGGTGTTTGTTGTGGAAAAATGTAAAAGGTTGTTCAGTCATTTTGTTAAATATTGGCACCTTGACAAGTACATATATTGAATAAAATCCACACACTATTTGACCTTCAGTTTGATTTTATGGGATCACATATTTGCACTTTAAAGAAAGTAAAGAGGAGGAACACTTTTCAGTTAAGGTGATTTTAGAGAGATGTGTGTCTGCCTTCACCTTGTAAAGAAAACAAAATAGTTTGGTTTGCTTGTGTTTTGAATTGAGAGGTGACCTGTACAGGTGCAGACGTGAAATGAACATAAATAGGATCATAATTGTACTGTGTGAATGACGTAAAGTTTTATGAACATGTTTCATAACCATGAATAATGGTTATTCTGTTGTCCTTTAAAGTGTCAAAAACACAATAGCATTATTTGTCATTTGAATACCTCCGTTAATGTGCTTCAATAATGCTTTTACTCATTTAGATTTAACTCTGAATCATTGTATCGCCTCAGTTACAGTTTAGACCGTCTGCGTGTTGGTTAAACAACCCTGAGGGTTTAACTGGTTGGCGTTGCTCCACATGGAGCAGAGACTGGTGAGTTGGCTGCTGTCATGTCTGCTAATAAAGACATCACATCCAATGGGCACGCATGCTCACGTCCTTGGTTGGCATGACAAATAAAACCATTAACCCTACCTCCCAAAGCAGCCATTTTGATTGATGTGCAAGCAGAAGCGATTGTTGCATGTGTGTGTGTGTGTGTGTGTGTGTGTGTGTGTGTGTGTGCATCTAAACCCTGTTGTCTTTATCACTTTGACCTTTGGAGTCTGTATGCAGCTGGTCAGACTTCCAATTAAGAATGGAAATGCTGCATGTGATGATAGTGGCATTAAAGCTTGGATCGGATCTTTGTTTGATGCCTCTGTTGATTTACAGAGCAGGTTTACTGCGCGCACATGGGGTGTCCGTGATAGATCACCAGGTGGCAGCATTTATGTACAGAATAAGCAGGAGCCGCTCAGGATCTGGATTCCTGCACTCACCTCTATAGACCCCTATAGTCTTGCAAAGACATGGAAGAGGATTTAGCATTTTGCAGTTTAGAAATTAAGAAATCTAATTTCCGAGGACGAGACACCCCAATGTCTCATAATTAAAAAATGGAAGACATTTAATGTGGATAAAAATTTAATGGCTCATTCATAATTTACAACAACAGATGGGCATTCTGGCACATGGGATTGGATGCATGTGAAATGCTGTCACTTTTCACAGGAGGTTGTGTGCTTTGTATGATTATAAAGTGACGAGGTCATTCTGTTTGTTTACCCTGGAAATGTATTCTGCTTGAGTCTTCAGGAGGATGAGATTCAACAGTTTCTGAAGGTCAGCACTTAGTTAATAAATCGCACAAACATATGATGTTCACAGTTACGTGGAATTAGAAGGCGCTGGGCTTTTCTTGTTTCCTCTGCTACTTTCTTTAGACCTCTGCCAGCAGAGAGACTCTTATTTACTGATTCCTTTGAGCACACTCGCCAGCAGCATTAATAATTTAAAGTAGTGGAGTGAGTGTGTTGCCAGATATCAGTGTAAGACAGTTTAACTCTTGTTGTTAGCTCAAGCATAACTGCATCACCAACCCCAAACTGACAGATGCACTTCCACATTTAACGTCCTTTTCAGTAAGAGATAGAATGAATTGTGTGCACTTGTGGCCTTCTGCAGCTTTGTTTGCCACCATTAAAACTGTCATTAAACAGATTGCCAATTACATATCTCTTGCCTTTCACCCCCACCAGCTCCAGCAGCCCCCTTCCTCAGATTGCCCTTCAGTCTGTGGTTGCTGTGTGACCCAGAAGCACCGAGCAGGGCCTGACTGTGGATCTGACTGCTTTAATAAAGGAAATTGCAGTCAGAACACCCTGGACCCAAATCAGATTTGAGTGATGATGATTTGACTTACGGCAAGACATGCTGAGAAGTCTTTGTGCCCTGTGATGCATGTGCGTGTGCGTGTGCGTGTGCGTGTACATGATCACACACACACACACACACACACCTAAACGTATGTGTGATTTGCGGGGCTGATTGCATTAGGTGCGAGGAGTTAGTCCCTGCGGAGGAGCCACATGCTCGTTGTACCCCAGCTGTAGCTGAGATCTAATATTCCTACACCAGCACCATTATGTCCTTGATGGGCCAAACCCAATCTTCTGCTTCTTTGTGTCTGCCTGGCAGGGAGGAGAACAGAACAGAGCGAAACATTGTGCAAGGAAAGTACATCCTATGAAATATTCATTTCTTCTGAAGTAGACTTACAAGCCCGCCTGTTAGGTAACTTCAGCTCCAGCTTTTCTGCTTTTTGGAGGCAAACACTGAGCCGAAGACTGACACTTTTAAAGATTACTGAAAAAGAATGCTTGCATTAATCATAGTCATGTAATGGACTCAGACTTTTGTATTTATATTCAGCCTCTTTGTTGTGTTTCATCTACATAGGCTGACATCTAACCTGCCTGTCACTGCTTTGCTGATTTTCCCAGCCAAAAGCAGACTGAGGTGCTTCCATTGTTGTTTGTGATCCATGTGTTGATGTTTGGCTTGAGGCTTTTTGCAGCAATTGTTGCAGAGGCATGGTGTAGTGTGAGCAGGCCAGACAGAGGACTCTATTGTTACCTCCTTTCAAAATGGCCACAATGAAAGCCACCTCAAGTCAGCATTCAGGTTCAGTTGTTCAAAATGCCCATCCACCCAAAAAAGACCGTCATCCTCACTTACTCTGCACACATCAGTTTCAGTCTGTCCCATTCAGTCTTCATTTTAATATCCCCCACCATGCCAGATGGTCTAAGTGCAAGCTATATTCCCCCATTTAGGATTAATTGTACAGCTGTTGCGTTTGTTTAGCATATAATGAAAAGGCTCTGTCTATTTTAAGAGACGCAGCCCTTTCTGATCCCTCTCCATGCTCCTGTTTTACAGGAAAAAATTGGCCTTTTCAGGGTGTAATCTCCCTCCATTGTCTCTGCTGATTTCCATTATTGTCATCAATTCATAAGCAGTTTGGAGGGTGCCATGTTAGATTGACAGTAGCAAGAGGAGAAGCAATTACCACAAACAGCTGGTTAGAGAAAGAGACAGAGACTGTGTCATCCATGAGGGACAAAACACAAACACAGTCAGTGCAAATGTGTTTCATCCCGCGGCAATTAATACAAGTTAAAACTTTATTAGTGTTTGACATATATTTCAATATTCATAACAGCAGTAAATAATAAAACACATGGCATTGTTTGACATGAGCATCTTTGTATTGATGGTGTAGAGGGAGTCAAAGTGTTGTTATACCAGATAAGTTTTTGGTAACACTTTTCACCACTGTTACCAAATGCAATATTATATTCTAAATACTCAAGTAAGTGGGTATTCAGATAAGCTTTCTTCTTTAAGTGAAGTTTTGATCTATTGTCTTTAACTTTGTTTTTCCCCTTACCCCAGAAACATGCTGAGCGTACACAAGTGAACTTCTCTACACTCAGTCTGTGGGAGAAACCTAAAGAACACCTCAGGATAAATCTAGATTACTATCAAACATGTCCAGTCAGTGTGTGTTATTGTAGGTGTTGAGTCTCTTTCATATAATGTGAGACATGCAGTAGATGTAGTTTCAGTGACCCTACCCATTGGTTTGGGAAGAAGCGTCATGAAGCCCAAAGATGGAAGTTGGCGGGGCACCGTTTGGCTCTGCAGTTTAAGCATGCACCCCATATACAGTGGCTGTAGACCTTATCGCAGTGGTTACTGGTTCAACTCCAGGCTGAACGTCTTCCCCCGCTCTCTGTTCTCATCATGTACTGTCTCTCTTCAGTTGTCCTGACCTAGAAAGGCACAAATGCCCCAAAAATATAACTTTGCAAAGATGGCAGTCGCCATGTTGGAAATGCTGACTCATCTAAAAACCAGCTAAGAGCTGAAGTTGAGACTTTAAGCTGCCTGGCAAACACCTACAACGCACTCATCTGTCAGCTTCATCAAACCAGCTTCATCCCTAACAATGCCTGAATTTGTATAACTCTTATCTGTAGTATAAATACAGATGATTTACTAAAATATATGTATATGTTTACGAAACAGGCTTCAGGTGGATACTCCAGGTACTGCAGTGTTTTGCACTCTCCTCATTGGCTTCACTTTCCAACACTAGAGGTTGCAGCTTTGTATCTTGGTAAGCAAATCATACCTAAGCCCAGATTTCTTAACACGAATATATCAATATTATCAATTTCCCTTTTGTTCATTTTTCCACTGGTCATATATTTTCTGACTCATAAAGCTGCTGCTTGTTTGTAAAATCAGAGAAGCCTTCATAGTCTTCCAAACATTTCCTGCTAACATGGCAATTCTTCTGATGAAATCTATTTACATATTTGAGTGATTCGGGGGTTGAACTGTTAGTCCTAACATCGACTTAGTTGCCATGGATACGTTTCGTTCTGGCAATACAACCATTATGGTTATTGAAGATAAATAGATCATTTGCCACATGTCGGCTCTCTTGCCATATGGGCTCATTTCTGACGCCAAAATTATGAGTGCTCATATGTGCAGTGGTTAAGCCACTGTTCCTTGATGCTGAGGTGCAGATTAATTTCACCCATAACCTGATTGTTTACCAGCATCTGCTTCATTAACCTCCTGCCTCGTCTGCAGAGAAGCTGCTCCAGTAGACCACCTCCCATTCTGGACAGTACCAGCCCTGCATTAAGGACAGCTGCCAACCTGCTGACAGGTGACCACATGAACCTCTGGACAAGATTGATCGCTCCTGTAGCACCTCAGGATTCAAATATACAAGATGACCGCAACAGTGATTGGATGCCTCTAATAAACAGAAGGCTGTATTTGGGAGTGTGTCTCCTGCTGGGTCATTTGGAGTCCACTGGGTCCAACATGGCAGCTCCACGACCAGATGTTTGATAACATACTATCTTCTGCTGCCAGGTTTCTAAACTTGAGCAGCAAATACAGAGGCATAATGTAGCCTTCAGGGTCCGCATGAGACACATCAGGACAATGACTAAATGTCGTGTAGACTCTTGTGTGGCATTAAGAAATTATCTGTGAGTAGGCAACAGCACTGTAACATCCAACTTCCTCTAGATCTGTGTTCAGTTTTACTGTAGTCATTGTGTGTGCTTCCACTGGCTCTTCTCCATTGTTTGTCTGCTCCGTCCCAGCTTCAACAATCTGCAGCCCTCTGCAGCAGATAAGCTAGACTTCTACTTTTGCCAGATGCCAGAGCACGTCCCCATCAATTAGCACTGGGCAGATTGAGTGGGACAGGAAGTCCGGCACCAAAAAAAAATTAAAACATCCAGTTGATTTTCAGAATAAAACACATCACGTTGACGCCAGATCGTCTTCGACTTAACTACATTAACAAACGGTCATAATTCGCGGAGCCAGGCCTGGAGTCAACAGGTCAGAGGTTTATAAAGGCCATTGAAGACAACATGGATGGAGGAAAACATTGATTCTGTAATTACCGCCGGGAATCATCCGCCCCGTGACTCCAGCTGTCTGGGGGTGCTACTCCGGGCTTTGCTCTGAAAACACAGCCGGTGAGTGTTGACGGACTAGAGAGCACTGAGCTAAACTTCAGTGGGGTATAACATTGCTCTACTATCATCCATCCTTTGTACTTTGGCATGAAGTCTCTGAGGAGGAAGTATTGATGTCCCAGTGTGGGACTTTTTGCCATTATGGCCATATATGATGTGGTATGATGTGATACGATACAACACAGTGATACAATAAATTATGTTACATTATGATATTTGCGATTGAACTAGATAAAATATGTGATATGATGCGATACAACATGGTACAACGCAATGCGATACGACCTCATTCAAGTCATTCGTGCCACTGTGAGAAGTCATAAAGTAAACAGTGAGTCAAATCTGTAGAGTGGCATATTTCACTTTCTCATTTCTTCAATTATGGATATTTGATACAGTTGTATTCATAATTACACCACACAAGTCAGGACGATAGATTGCTGTATGGATGCAGATTATTCCCTAAAACTGGGAACAGGTGCTTCACATACACACACTCACACACTCAGATCTGCACCCACACACTGCGCTGTGTGCACGGCTCACCTTGTTCCTGTAACGCCTCTGTTACTACCTGCGATGCCTGCACAGCAGTGGGACTACTTGGTCTCAGCATCACGCCCCTGTGATATTAACATTGAACGCAAGATGCTTCAGGGATGTACATATCCCGCCTTTAACTGGGAATATAAAAACAGCCTCAGACATAACATGAGACTAAGAAAGTCCACTTTTGACGGTGGTTGAGGACTCATCCTTTGTTCTTTGAGAATCCAGCAGTCAGCTTCACTTTCTTGTTGTAACTCTCCCCATGTTTTTTCTCTGACCATCACCTTACCTAACCAAAGAGATTCACACCACATGACAGACAGGAAGGAAAGAAGCAATACTATGTGTGTCTGCAAGACAGTATGAATTAAAATAAAACTCTAAGTCAGAATATTAATAGTTCTTGGCATTCATATTAACCATATGTTGTACCAGACCTGATATTACATTATTCAAATTGTGTGTGCACTCGTGCCAGTCATCAATTATGTCAACATGAGGGTGTAGCAGCTTCTCTAGGAGGCAGATTAATCCAGTCTTTTATATGTTTTCAGTTTTCAAGCTCTGTCTCCAAATGAGTTTTTGTTTTGTTACTTGGCTTCAGAGGTTTTCTTCCAATCTGTGTGATTGTCTGACAGCTTGTGTTCCTCACCCTGCTGGTCACGGCTATAGCGATGTCACAGCTTCGCCAGATTGTGACAATTAACACAGTGAGACAAACGTTATTGTGACTGAATGAAAAGGCTGAAAATAAGACACTTTGATGAAACTCTCCAAGTATATGAAGCATTTACTTTTCATACATCAACAGCCATTTTGGTGTTAAACACATCATCACGGGTGGGGCTGTTATGTCAAAATACCTCCTCTGTCCAATTGTTGCACATTTTCTGCAGCTACTGATGTTTGTCTCGGTGGCCATCAACACTTCTCATCAGGGATGAAGATGAGCACAGACCAGCAGCCAAATGCTGCTAAATTATGAAGGTGGCTGGTAGATTTCAGACACAGAATGATGATCTATTAATGAGTGGCTGGTGAATATCATCATTTATTTTTCAATAGGTTTTTTTTTATTTTAGAACTCACTTTCTCCCTTCGTTCTTGCTTTGGTCTGAGGATACTCAAATATTTTGCAGGTTAACCTACAGAGTTAGTTAAAGTGACACACAACTGCACTTAATTTTCAAATGTTTACCCTGAAAAGGTTCCATTGAAGTTTGTTGAGTTGAATATTTGTACATGTTGACCTCTTTGATTTCCCTCAAGGTTTTATTTGATTTCTATTGATAGGTTGCTAAGTTAATTTGCTGATTAAATTGTCTGTTGGTGACGTTCAAAGAGAAACCACAGCTGAGATCTGGACCTTGTCAAGTTCAATGACGTGTCTGCTTTCCCCAGCTGTGTACCTTCAACAGACTACCCTGCAGTCTGTGCACCATTTAGGTTCAGAAAGTAAAACACGAAATTCAAGCAACAGAATGTCTTCTCAATACCTAACTATAATTATAACTCAGATTTTTTCAATAGCAATATGGATCAAATATTTTCTGCCTTGGCAGGTAGAGTTTTAATTCTTTCTGGCTGATGGATGTAGGGCTGGGTGATATGGCCCAAAATCTGTATATCTCATATTTTCACAACAAACATGATTCATGATTTGAGTTGATTTGTTTTTCCCTTCCTAAAAAAAGACACAAATGACAAAGAAATAACTCAAAATCAGCTTTTATCCCCTGGGCGTTTAGCTTACCCTCTTTGGACATTGAGGAATACATGTTTGGAGGCAGACACTTTGCAGTGCACCATACCCTCCAGTGCTCCAGCAACCATTCCGCTTGTACAGTTCCACATGAGGCAGGGCATCTTCAGCAAAATACTTGGGGCTGGGTAGCACATACATGGGGTTGATAGTTTAAAGCATGTGGATAAACCAGGCTTTTTCCACTGTATATAAAGGCACCATATCTTTAGTAATATGCAGTGCAACTGCATCAGCCATCGCTTTCCACCGTGTCCCTTTCTTGTCATATACGATGTAATAGGAAAATGATTCTGCTAATACTGGCTGCTTTCTAGTGGTTGTTTGTGGACTCTAGCAGTCTTGTGCATGTCGTAGCGGGACATATATCCCCCTCGGCTGCATGCCTCTGTTTAAGATGTTGAAATAAATTGGTCATGCTGCTGCCTTTAGCTGTAATATCCTCTGAACAAACTTTGTTCTGTAACACTGGCAGCCATGTTGTTGTGGTGTCTCTGTAGGAAGTAAACGAAGGGGGAGGGTTTAAGCTAGCCCAAGGGGAGCAGTGGAGGAAGTTAAAGAAAAAATCAAGATTTTTATTTTTAAAGTCATCCTAAACCTCAAATGCGGATTACTCTATAAAATAGATTTATCGCCCAGACTAAGTGGCTGTTTTTAGATCTCTCGGGTAGAATAAAGTTCTCATCTTAGAGTATTTGGTTTGTCTGATCGAACAGGTAGGAGCCAGTAAAACTGTTTTTATTGTGCTCTCTCTTTGAATTGTACCCCACAAATGTTCTGCATCAAGCAGCTCTTTTGATTCAACACACATTCTTCATCTGCTACATCGCTCACGTCATAACTAATCCATGAGAGCAGACATCTATCCAGGTAATAACACAGCATTAGGCGGTGTGACAAATCTCTTATGGCTTCTAATCATGAAATATTAAAAACAGCAAAGTGATTATCGAGAAATTATACCAGTCTCAATATTCACTTCATGTGCTGGAATTATATGAAAATGTATTATTGATGTAATTTAAGCCCTGCTGAAGTGTTTTGATCACAGCCTTAGGACATAGATGAACTTGTACTGATTGTGGGAGAAAAAGGCAATAAGAACAAAGAAGTGGGGAGTAACCTTTGAAGATGATCTTCTTTGTCACCTCTCTTTGCCACCGGCGATGTTTCCAGTGAAGCAAAAGCTAATTTCATTAAGACATGGGGGGATGGGTTGTGTTCGCCTCTCAGTGGAGCTTATATTATATCATTATAGACTACATCAGTGTTTTAGAGAGGAGAACAAGATGATCAATACATAGTTCTGCAGGCGCTCATACCAAAACACAGCACGCCGGCTGAGTGAAATCAGATAGTGTGTACATGATTCAGTCGAGGTGGAGAACCTCGCTGGGTCAAAATGTTCATGTGGGCAGTAATAGGAGTGAGAGGGTCTGCTTTCTTTAATCTACTTTCTGCCTCTCTCCAGCTTCTATCATTGTCCTCCCAGCACGCGGGTGAGCGGTGCAAGCTAGACTGGAAGGGTGCAGCACTCAGAGCATGACTTTATCTCCTTTCACCAGCTGCTCTCTGCTCCCATCTATAGAGGGAGCCGGGGAGGAGATTGAAATGCTGTGCAATGGTGCTGTCTCAGGGCTAAAAAAAAAATAAAAAAAAAAGCCTTAAAACGTGTCACGGTGACAGTAGGTCTCGGAGCGATGGAACACAGGGGGGAGGGGGGAGTGTTTACTACACACCAATACAAACCAGTAATTATGGCTTACCATTGCTGTATGCCCAAACACGACTGAATGCTCTGCAGTATAACCTCTGTGTCATATCTTCCCCCCACCTCTCTGACTATATTTGATGTTAACACAGGCACAGTGCACCTGCTGTAAAACCAGGTGATAAAGATACTGATGTAAATTTATTACAGCTTTCATGACATAAAATAAAGAATTTAAGACAGATTTAAAAGAGAATCTGCTGCTCAGTTTATCTCACGATTAACTCAATATGTACATCTGAAAAAAGACTTTCCTTCTTTGAACAAAGTGTATATATTTTAACTGTGCTAGGCAGAGCAAGCATGAGTAGGGGGAAGGGGAGTAATGGTGCCCTCTGCTACTCCAAGTCAACATGTTAATTAAAGACTTATTAGCGCTGTTCCACATGTAGTCAGACTCTGGTGATTAAAAAGAGAGAAAAAAAAAATCAATGTTCAGTCTTTTTGTTTTAATCTATAAAGCTGAGCCTCTGATATGTAACCACAGCTGTGCCTTCATTTAAACTAGATTTATCCTGACATTAAAACTTCTCATTTAAATACTGCTGCCATCAGATCCAAGTTTGTCCAGTACAAACTGCTTATATTTGAGCTGAACTGTTATATCGCCGTTCACAGCAGATCCTCTCAATAAGACAGTAAGACCACATTACATTTATCCATTTTTACTGAGATAAGAAAAATATCTCCCTCTAGTCGAAGTTGTGGGAACATTTAAATTACTTTCCTTGACCTTACATATTATGTCCATCAGGTAAAATGCTGATTCCAATTAAGATTTACTTTTGATTGCTATCGGGTCTTTGTTCTTTTTTTATTCTTCTCTTTTATATTATTTTGTCTGGACAAGGAACTAATGGTAAAAGCAAAAGCATTTTACTCAGAGCAGATTAAAGGACATTTTCTCACCTTGAATGAACTAAAATAAGTCTAGGCAAACCTTAAACATTTTACTTTAGTGTGAGGTAGGTGAATACTGTGAGGATATCTAAGGATCCGTCCCAATGTACATCAGTATTTTTCTAAATGTAGTTTTTTCTCTGCGTTTTGGCCTCCCAACCTGACATACATGGAGATGTAGATCACTGAAAGTGGAGGATTTCAAAAAACATCTTTCAAGGTGGAGATTTTCAAAAACTCTGTTGAGTCTTTATCAGTGCAGACCATAGACTGTATACATAATGGACGTCGTATCTGTGACGTCATACAACTGTTCCTGAGCGCTGTTTTGAAGCCAATCGTTGGCGGGAGCCATATTGGAAATGCTGAACTCATCCAAAAGAGTGTGACGTAAAGAGGCGGGGTTTGAGCCTCCTCGCCAACAGCTATGTGTTCCCGCCTGTCAATCAATTCAGTCATGTCCTTATTTGGGCAAAAACTCATAATCTTAATATCTACTGAACCGTCACGTTAGAAAAACAATCCCCCCCCCATACAGTGTGTGCCGATAGAGAGATTAGCTACGTAGACCCAAGCCGTTTTTTGAACCAGGCTGTAAACATGTTTACTAATGCTGCAAAGATCGTCTTTTTTGAATGGGTGTGTATGTGGTTTCCCATGTTTCTGCAGCCAGCCTCAAGCGTATTCTCGATGAATTGCAGTTTATAACACTTCCACATGGGCTTCATATTTTGAGACCGGAGGTTTCCGCTTGGTGTAGATGTCAAAAACAAAAGTTTAGGAAACGCTGACATCATTACCTCAACTTTCACATGGCAGTTGTTGTTTATATGTATTGCCCATGTGCCAAGATGGCAGGCAACCAGTTTACATCTTCTGAATACACTTAGGTTTAATGTTAACAAGAAAACCTAGCTTTTCTCCTTTTCTTCAGCACTCTGCACACCATTTAAAAAACACGGTTTAGAACTGCTGCTAACTCAAAGAGAAGCTCTCTCTGTATGCAGACGATGTTCTTCTTTAGTGTTTGATATGACTGACTGATTACACATTATCACCACATACTGACTTGGCATGCTCATGTGTGTGTTTTTAACCATTTCTGTGTTGCTGTGGTTGACAGAGACATTCTGGCATGGACAGAGAACAGAGAGAATGAGATCATTTTTTAAAAGTATTTGAATACGTGTGGATGTAGCTTAAATGTGGGCAAATATAAAAATGTATAACGGCAGAGTCAGCCTGAGACAGGTATATTTATTTTATAGAAGTGTTTGATTATTTAAGTGCTGAGTGCAGAGTTGACTGGCAGGTGATGGTCGGGGTTTTGGCACTCTTCTTCCCAACAGGGTTAGGGGAAATAGACTCAGCAGAAATGGGATCATTGAGCATTATTAGTGCTTGAGCCTCACAGGATTTGCTGCTTACACTAAACGCTGGATTAGTGCAGGGAAAATGCCGGGAGCTTGCAGAAATTTCCAGGAATGCAAACATTTAAAACCAACATGTATTTTGTTTATATGTGTGTGTGTGTGTGTGTGTGTGTGTGTGTGTGCATGTGTGTCTATGTTTGTGTGTAACTGTAGATATGGAAGCAGCTGTTCTAGATTTTTTTTCTTTCTTTGTGTACTCTATGCGATGGATATGTGCATGAATGTGTGTGTGGCCTTGTGTCTCCACTCTACCTGTGTGCGCACACAGAGCTGGCAGGCCTGCTGTCTTGTTTGGCCGGCCATGGCAGAGAAAGAGTCTCTGCCTGGCTCACACACCAGCTGCTGTCACATTTCAGGATGCACTCTGACTCACTCAGTTTATACCCTTCACTGGCCAGACACCTCCTTGGGCTTTTCACCTCTCTCATGGGTTAGCAAACTGACATCACTGAAAATAAAGATAATAAGAGGGCACAGTACACCGCGGTTTCTTTTCTTCACAACAGTGTCAGAAATGTTCTTAACTTCAAGAAAAAGAATCACAACAATTGCTTTTTCAGTGATGCATCAGACCCATATTGTCCATTTCATTCCCTTGTTGTGTGTCAACAAAAGTCTTCACCGTCAATTTATTTTGCCAACTAAGGAACACAAAACCACCTGTTAGCCTTCAGGATGAGATGAGACCCTCCTCTTCACATAGAGGTCCAGCTTGCCCTGCTGGGGTTCCAACAACCCTGTCACTGTACGTTATCCTTCTGAAAGATTGTTAAAGTTACTTTTACACCAAATACACATTTCTACGTAATTAATTTTTAAAAAATGGTTATATTTCTTCTGTTGAGCAGTGAGTCCATTGCCCTACACTCCCAGTTTGATATGATAACCGTTAGTCTGTGGACTCTGTTACTTAGAGCCACATCCATAGCATCTTTGAGTTCTTCAGCAGTAGCTTCCTGTCAATAAATAACAGGCTGTTGCTATGGAGAACTGACCAGAATCAATTATTTATGATATAAATAGTTCAAATACCCGCCATATAAGAAAACAGTTGCTCTTTTACCAACCGAGAGGACACTAAGCAACAACCCAGAGACGACTTGTGTTTGTTTACAACTAAGTAAATAAATGCAAGGCAAATATTCACATCAAATTATTTTTGGTCTCCACCAGTCTCTTAAATAATCTGTGCTTGACACCCACTAGTCTGTTCACTTGCTGTTCCATGTTGGGCATGTTTCTCAAAGTTAGCTTGTTATCACTGTTTGACTCAGAGAAAAAACATATGTCTGCATGTTTCTGTAGAGCAGAGGTATTTTGTGATTGGTATTGTGGATCTGCAGAGTTGAGACTCTTTGTATTCAACTCAAGGATAGTAAACTAAATAATCAAACATTGTCACTCTCACTAGCTAGCACTAGAATTACCTTTTAGTTATCTACGTATCATATTTTAATAATTGCTCTCCTGAAATGCCAATCATGTGTCATGTCTAAGCTGTAGTGCAGCCACCTGCCACTAGTTGGGGCTGCTGCTCTGGTTAAAAGGCTACTTCAGTAAGGCTATAATGCTCTATTATATGGATGTAAACAAGCACAGATGACAGATAGCACCTCATAGCAAGGCGTGGTGTCAGGATTTTTTTATCAAGAAAATGAAGGTAAAGTTGTATGTTGGCTGTATCTGGTTGAACTGGTATGACCACTCAACTAGAGCAATGCTAACTAGTGCACCCACATTACAAAAACTACACTCAGTGGTTTATTTTGAAATACAAAATAAATAAAGATTACAAAGTATGGCTTTGACTGGTTAGTCTGCCTTAAATCAAATGAGCAACTACCTAGTTTGTGCATAAAAACACAGTCTGATAGTGTCATGTTTTTTCCTCATGGTATTCATCAGAAGGGGCCATTTTTAATAATAGTCCCATAACTCAAGTACATAGGAACTGCATATGGAACCATGGTCGTAGTGACATGCATCAGCTGCCGTCCCCAGCACAGGTTTTAATAAATGAAGTAAACGTAGAGCTGATAAAACCATTTCATCCACAAAGAGAGGGCCGAAAAGCAAATAAATATATATTTCTTAATATTGCTAATGAAGCTGTGGGGATTTGAGGACAATAAGCAGTCCTTATTAGTAGACTTTGTCTTGAGCTGAAGTGCTAGAGGTTAGTCAAACATACCCCCTCAGAGCAAACACAGAGCTCTGTTTACCAGCGTTAATGCTGGGTTATTTAGTGCCACAGGCCCACAGGGAGCACGCTTCGTCTGCACAGTGAATATTCATTTGGGACTGACACCTGAGTCCCCCACTCTGCGTACACAGCATATCCTCATTCTTTATTAGAGGCATGATATATGCACAGTATTGACTGCATTGTTTCAGTGAAATATCAGCCATATCAACACAGTCATTATTCACTTTGAGGTCGTACCATATCATGTCTGTGGAGCTTTGTAGAAGCAGGCTTTATGATTAGAATGTTTGTGAAACTGAACAGGACAATATCATGGTTAAATACATTTACATGCAGCAACACTACGGAGGTCATGAGGGCTAGATTAACAACAAAGAGTATCCCTGTATTACAACAATGAGTTCTAATACAACATTCAGACATAACAGTGTAATTTCCCTTCATGTTAGTGCAGCAGGAGGCACAGAATAGCAGCGTCTATGCTTTTGAGCTTCCCAGACCCCTCTATTGTGTGGATTATAATGAAGGCATTGAGTGCTTCATGAAATCCATTTCCCTCCAGATCAATCTGGCCTAATGTCATCTGTCTCATTCACATCTAACTGCCCAGGACTGTATTAATAATTGCATGGGCTGTATTGATTTCTATTGACCGTCAGAGCGGCCTGTGTGAAACACTGTAGTCTTCAAGCGGCCTGACCCTAAATCAAGAGACATCTCATTAGAACAGACAGTAGCTCTTAAACAGATCTTCTCTGGCTATAAAAATGGAAATGGGAAATGGCCACTGACATAAAAGAGGATTGTTTCTTCATTCTTTGCTGATTTGTCACTCTCTGAGGCTGACAATAGGTGTCTTGTTCATTTTTGTTATCAATTTACATGACCAGGCCTTTTTTTTTATGACTGATCCTTTCTTTAATCTACATTCACACTGCGCTGACTTGGTTGAGGCCGTACTTCAGTGAGGTTGACTATTTGACCCATGCAGACAGAATCAAACATTGCAATTTTAGCATACCCTTTGGCCATGCTTTAAGTCATATCTTGCTTGATCTAACTCTTCTTCAACCTCAACACATCAGGTTGTTCTTGCTTGAAAAAAATGGCAAAATTGCTGCAATTTTGCCAAAGCAACATAAAACCATTGCAAATTTTTCTAAGCATATACAACATTTGTTTATCCTACAGAGCAGTGTAAAACTCTTTGTGGATTGTTGTCTGAGAGGCGGAAATCTGTCATACAACAGACAATCATACCACATTTTAAGCTGCATAGATAGCAGATCTTTAATCCCCATTTTATTTGATTATTTTTTGGGCTGTTTTAGATAGAACAGCTTGTGAGGAATATGGGGGCTGAGTGGGAGATGACATGCACCAGCTCAGATGTTGAGACTGGGATTCTATCCACGACCCGTGTGAAGAGGAGTGTGGCTTCATCTGTCTCATGGGGCACCCTTAGCTGTACCAGCTGAGCCAAACTGAACACCCCAGTCTTTATTTGTGATTGAAATGATATTACTAGCAATTCTGATACTTTTAACCTGAGTGCCAACTTCAGAACTGTCTGTGGTTCATGCTAACGTATCAGCTGAAAATGCAGCAAATGAACATGCTGATACGAAAGCAAGCAATGTGGGCTTTCCAAAGCTTTTTGTAATACACCTTGATTTTATTTGAAACATGATTCCCATGAGTACAGACAGTGTGACTTTTTAGTTTGTTGTTCTGCAAGAGAGATAGTGCCAAAGTAAATGACAATGTTTTCATCTTATACTTGGGTAAAGTTTGCTGTTTAAATGCCTTCAAACACACAACATGCACAAAGTCTTAACACTGATATTAAAACAATCCTTTCCCTTTCTCTCTTCCTCTCTTTCTTGCCTCTGGATGCCTCCTCTGGTCAACCTTACTCCAACCAGGTAAGTGCACAGATAGATGTCATATGTTTTGTTGTTTGGAGTAATATTGATATGTGGAAGAGACCACAGGACATAAAAGGAGCGTGTAGTCCATTGATCAAATATCACAGTGTAAACAGAGCAGGACCTGTGCTCGCATGGACCTCTTTCTCACTCAATCTAATGAATCACTCCTGACTGGCTCCCATCACAGATCAATCTCCCTCTCAGGATTTCTTTTCATATGCACTGTAAAAAAATGGTTTGTCCATCTCTGCATTGATAATACCTCTCAACACATTCAGTAGAATAAATAACTCATGCTGGAATAAATGTAAGCATTAAGAGATATTATATAGAAAACAATATTGTATTTCATTTCATATGCCAATAAATAGAGAGGGGGTCTGTGGGTACAAGTTGAAGCAGAGACCCGTCTTTTTGCAGTGCAGCTCAGGCCAATATAAAGGATAATCTGAAGCTGAATCTGGTGCTAAATGAGCGCTTTATGATTCAGTGCTGCTCTCCCATGGCTGAGCTCGGTCTAGTAATGAGTTAATAATGAAATTTGTGCTGGTGGATGCAGGGTAATGTGGCTAAGCAATGCACTGGGGGTCCGTGGCGTATGCTCACTTGCTGGTCGGGCCCTGGGCTCTGATGAATCCCCCACAGGTTTTAATATCAGAGCAGAGGGCAGCATTGGGGAGCTGGGCTAACGCAGCGTTATTGCCTTCTGATAGAAGATTATTGACGGAGGACGGACATTTTCCACATCTCACATAGGCTACACATATGCCATGATAAATGATTAATGAGATAAATAACCACTATAATGTCTCTGTAATAATTCTCTATAATTTAACAATATAGCCACTGGGCTATATCACCTCTCCTCCAATCTCCTCCATCAGACGGTTCTGCTGAAAACAGCGAAATGGGAGCGCTCGTTTTCAAGTTTAATAGTCGTTAGATTTGTAACAGAGTGACAGCTTCATGGATCCAGAAAGCTCCTTTATTGTGTTAGTAGTCCAACCTTGTAAATTCCTTTGTGACTTTTTAAATCCAAAGCATCAATTACACAGTGCAGTGAAGATCCTCGATAAATCTGTGTTGTGAAATTGTTTTTGTGTGTTCAGACAGAGCTTGCCGTCGTTGAACTAGCCATGCATTTAAAAGAAATTCCCGCCATGTTGTCAATATGCAAATGCATTTATATTCATCTCACTATTTTCATGATTGATTGACCGTAAAATGTAAAAGCGTACCCCAGGACAGTTTATCCTCAGCACAATTTAAAGGTTTGAATAAAACTGCGGCAAACCTTGAGGTATTACATGTGGGTATATATACTCAACATTTTTTCTAGGGAGGATCCATCACCCCTCTAACATCACATAAAATTAATATGTTGCTTCTTTGAAGTTTTCAATCAGTTCTCTGCAGAGCTGTGCTTTCTCCTGATTCTCAGACTAAGAAGTCAAACCAATATACAGCCACCATGATCCACAATCTTTCTCTTAGATATAAGCCCTCTCCTGCCCACATAATCCACTGTGTACTCGCCTGCTTCCCCAGTTTGCCTCGGCAGTGGCCATGACACAGGACATGTATGCCGCACAAAGGCCGCCTCCACCTAAGGGAAAGAGGAACCCCTGTAATGACTAGTTGAGAGAGCTGGATGAAAGCGGCACAGCAGAAAATAGAGAGAGCGGGGAGCTTGGCTGACCCGAGGATCACGCTCTGGTTTGGCCCCTTGAGGTTTAGATCACAACCAATTGTAGCAGCCCCACCGCCTACACACATCATGTTCTGAGAGGGGGGCTGTTCACAACCCCACAACAACCCTGCTGCTACCTTTCCACAGGAGCAGAGGACGGAGGTCTACAGGGATGTGGTATTAAGGACAAATAAGATCCTAACTCTGCTTAAAATGTCCTCAGGTGATGTTTATATTAAAAACTGCCCTTTGTATTTGTCACACCATTACAGTCTACTTTGTTTTCACTTTACTCTAGTGTTTCAAAGGCTGGTTTTTTTTCTCTCTGCCTTTGTTAATATGCACTACACTGTCAAGCACAAGCAACTCTAGCCCCCAACAGTGTTCAGTGAACCTCATTTAAATGGAAATTGTACAATTATAACCCCTGTGAAACTCTACCACTGTGATGAGAGAACTGAGACTTTTTTATGTCTAACATGCATTTTTGCTAATGCAATTACTGATGCTGAGTTTCTTCTCTCTTTTCTGTTGGGAGGAGAGACTGCTCAAGGTGTTTTTTTTGCTTCTGAATGCACTATTGCAAAGATAATGGCAGCCATCAAGCTATCAAGCCTCTTTTTTCTGGATGAGGCCTGCACACAGGGAGCCCATGAGACGGAGTTGCTGGAGTAATCTTCTTTCCTGCATGACTCCCACCTTTAACAGGGCTAGGCAAGGCCTGCTGGCACAATAGCCTCACCACTTATCATAACCACCTGCCATTTACCCACAAACACAGTCCTATTCTCTGACTAGGTAATTACTGTGTTTGCTTGCACATTGTTGTGCCTCCACCATGCTGATAGTCATGTCCAAAGATGACAGCTACTGCTGGGTCTTTGAAGGCTCTACAGCTATGTGCCATATGTGCCTCTCTATTATTGTTTATCTTTCTGTTGAATCCAAAGCACCCTGAAGAGACAAACATGTATCACATCTTGTTTTTATGCTCATGTGCAACCCAAAACTCTTTTTCCTTTGTATGTTTACCTCTCTAAATTCAGTCAGTGAAATGGTTAGGGTTGTGAAACCACACCATTAGCGACTTTTCCTCCATTTGAAAAACAGGAAGACAATTGTCTCCTCAGGTAGATTGCTCGCTCGAATATACTGCCATAGGCTCCCTGACCTGTCTTTTTCCCAGCATGGCTGCAGCTGCAAGATGTTTACTCCAGGCTTCTCGATAAATTCAAAGCTCCTCTGGTGACTGGGATCAGCACAGTGGGGAAGGGAGGTTCTTTGAAAGAGGATGTGAGTGGAATGCGGTTTTTCGGGGGTTAAAAGCAGCTGTTTGAGGACCGTAAAAAGTTCTATGATGTAGGTCCTGTGTACTTGATAATGATGACCCTGGATCCCATTACTCCAGAATCAGTGAGTCAACATCCGTGCCCTGCAATTTAGAAGCAGGATTCCAGTCTGTAATGAGAGGCCACTGGTCTGGGCTGCACGGGATAGACACGTGATACAGGAAGTCACCCTGGCTCCAGGTCACACAGCTAACACACTGACCTCAATATGTCAGCTACACGCTGTCCATACATTAAGTGTATGGTTGTTGACAGAGCTTTATATACAAACCTTAAATTCTAAACTGATAAAATATTTAAGGTTTGAATCATTTATGAATATTATAGTGAACCGTTCATATAGTCAGCTGCAAAACTCTCTTTAGTCTGGTTTTTAAAGTCTTGTCTTGACACCTACTGATCCAGCTTTAGTAGTCCTTACCAGTTTCTTTCCCAAAATACAAAGTTTATGGAAAACAGACTTTTTTTTAAGGTTTCAAGATCATCCATGACAATTTTTAGTCACATTTAACACAACAGTTCATCATATTGTGGTAAGATTTTTGAACAATATCCAATCAGTAATTGTCATGAAGTTCCAGTCAAACTAACAGATTTGAATGTACTTTTAGGGCCCGTGTCCACTTATCATTTTTCTTTTTGCACTGACAGCACCTCTTTCCTATACAAAACCAATGCAGTCAAATGTTTACTGATCCTCAGTGTAAAAACACCCTCAGCACTTGCAGTTTGTTGTTGTAGTGCACACAGGGGTCTTAGTTGAAATTAGTTCAACTATTTGAACATCGCCATGCTCATCAATGCCACTTCTCCATCACTGACCAAGCAATTTTGCCAAAAGTGCAGTGGTTTGTACGGAGGAGGAACAAGTCCTAATATATTTTTTTCTTAACCTGGCAAAAGTGAGCACTGGTGAGAAGTATTCTGAAAATGAGGTTGTGTGCTGCCAGTGCAAACAAACTGCCTGTAGTGGACACAGGCCCTAAATCAAGAGGTCATAAAACTTTGTAGGCAGATCATGATGATTAAAAGGTATTAAAAGGTTTTTGGCAAATCTGTATACATGTGTAATCCATAATTTTAACAACCATCAAATAGCATATGATATATACCAATTGTATATATGTGATATATGATATATATAATCTTAAACAGACAAACATATCCATGTATAAAATGTTATTTTCAAAATAACCTTCTTAAAAGAGACTGCGCTCTAAATCACAGTGTATATGATATTGTCAAGAGGACAGCCTGCATTGTTCATCTCTGGGGGACAATGATAAAATAATTTCAAGGAAGGACAATTGGTCTCCACTGAATTTTAAAACTCATTTAGCGTCTTTTGCCAATTTTTGACAGATGGGAAAGTGGCAATTTTGTTTGGCTCCCTGAAGACTAAACAAATGAAATGCAGTGGGGTCAGTGATGGGGCTCCTGTGACTGAATTGACGCCACCGTTTTCATAATTGCGGTGGAATGTGTGCTGTATGTTTCAGCTCGATACACCCTGCCATCCTGCGCACACAGATTTAGCCAGACCCTGACCCCCCACAGCTGTAATTCACATCAGGATTAGATTTCCCCTATGCTTCTTCCATATTCTTTCTATAAGATATATATGAAACCCCATTGAGGTGCAGGCAGCATCCTCTCTCAGTTGATAATGCAGTTTATTAAAACCCACCATGGTGGGTTTGGTGGAATGGAGGTCATATAGGAGACTCTAACCTGTGTCATCTATAATTCATTGTCAGAATATGCTCTTCTTAGTGGGATTAAAGTTTAATAACTTGACAGGCTCTGTAAATACCCCTTTGTGCAGATCTAGTGTCTCGCCGTGTATAGGGACTGGCGCAGGGACTAGATCTGGAGCTGAGTTGGGGGCTGGGAGTGATTGGGAGTACTTGTGTTGAGGGGAGAGGAGGTGCGGTAAGCCCAGGTTAAGCCCTCAGAGCCCACCGTCAGAAGGCCAGTCTCCTGCATGAGGACGAGCCCCAGCTGAAATGTGTTTCCCTGCAGATAAGGTCCAGTCTAGAATGGGAGCATGGAGAAGATGTGGCCCCTATCTGTTATGGTTCTTATTGTGTGGGTGCCCGATTAGGTTAGGGGAAATGTAATACCTCTGTGAAGGAGTTTTGCTATGTATGTACCCACTGTAGTAACTCAGGGGGAGGTTAGAGAGGGTTGAGGACATCCTGTTTGTGTTTACAGTTGTTGGAGTTGGACTTGATATCTCCTGCAGCATAATGCATTTACAGCATGTGTCTCTCTAACCCAGTGAAGGTTACATTTGTACTTTTTTATATTTTATTGTAGCCGTTTCCTATTTAACAGCCTCATAGGAGTCTGGCTTTGTAGCTAGACTGTCTTTGGCCCTGTCATCATTATTAGGTCTGTCTTGTTTATGGCTGCATTTAGCCAGTGGACGAGGTGGAGTCACAGAAAGGAAACAACCTCTATTTGGCCATCAATCAGAGCTTGTTAAAACAACACTGAACCCCAGTGTTCCTACAGTGCACTCATGCCCTCTTATCAGTATCCCATCTCTGCTGTGCTTGGACTTCATAGCACCACTTCAGTGCAGCAACCTTTCCTCTGTGTTCTTTCCAAGTTAAGAAGTGCAGGTTTTGATCAGGAGTGTGGATATTTGCCAGTGTCTGATTGCTAAGCACCAATGTTTCTGCATTTTCCTTGAAATCAGTTAAAGTGCGTCTCATAGTCGTGGCTCAGATTCAGCTTTCGTTAGATCTGTTTGGCACAAGACCAACCAATTAACCTCTCTAAATGGCAGTCTGGATTGTTTGAAATCCTTTTGGTCACATTTAAACCCCCTGTGGTTTCTATCAGGGAACAACGGGTAAGCAGTAATGCACATTGTTGAGGGAGTGTGTGTGCTTTTGTGTGTACATGCAGGCAACTACTTCACCATTTAAGAAGAGGTTTTAAGGTGTAGTGTCCAAGCTATGGGCTAGTAATTTCATTTTCTCTTTAATATAGCTTAAAGTCCTTTTAAAGCTATGGGCATGTAAATGTATTCCTGCCATTTCCCCCTTCAGTGGCCCCTCTCTTTCAGGTTTATGGAGCACATTATGGTCTAATTGCTTTGATTTGGATCCCGCTTGTAAAACCAAACCTGTGGTGGTGCTCAGACCAGCTCCTTACTTCAAAGTAGGGCTGTCTATCCTTCCCAACTCCCTTATTTACTGTTGTGGCGTGGTTAGCAGGAGAAAGAGCTTCCCTCCAGACCCATCTCCCCTGATGTGGGCACTAGATTGCAATTATTCATGATGGACGGGTCGGAAAACCTTTCCTTCTTCGCAAAACTCAATTCACATCCATTCTATTGTTGTCTTTAATGCAAGTAACGTGAATATATGTGCTCTCCTCAGTGTGTGTGCGCGCATGCACGTGATTCCACCACATAAAACATCTTGTATTCTGGGTCTCCTGGGGGCTGATCCTTTGACATGGAATAGATTAAACCCTGGACGAGATCACTTTGTGAGCAGCGATGGGCAAGTGGGCAAGTGGTAATGCTACTGTAATGCATTCCCACCACACCTCTGCTGCTCCTCTGGACAACAGCTACTGAATGTGTGTTTAAATGCTGCCTTGCAATTTGCTGCAGGCCTTGTAGCTCCTGTTACAGTTCAGTACTCAGGGTAAAGTGTAGAGAATTAAAATAGCAGAGTGCTAAAGCTTGTGTGTATCGCCATTGCTGCTGCTGAAATTTCTGAACCTATGGATGGGTTTTAGTGGCAAAAAAAAACATGTTATTGTATTTTTCTTCAAGGCTGCTCCAAAATCTGTCAGCCACAGAGACACACTGTTAGCTTAATTAAGATACAACATAATTTAGACTACAGATTCCAAAAATAGTTATGAGCCATCATTAAAGTTTGGTTCTATTGAAGCGCTTTACTTTACTTTCCTATCCTATGTGAAAGCCACTTTGTTTTTGTGGATGTTACTCATACGTGTGTCCACTGATACATGGACGTCATTTTAAGCAACTAGTGCCAAACATTATCAGGCAGACAGAGTTTTGAATTTCCGAGCTCAGTCTTCTCCTTCGCACCATGGGTTGTGTCATCAACAACAAACAGTAAGAGCTTCCATCTGGCATCTCTGGATTTCTGGTTCACCATCTAAAAATTGAAGAAAGTGGGCAGAGTTCAGCGAGGCAGGGAGCTCTGGATAGTGAGTGGTGCAGACAGTAGCTGTTCACTTGCACTGACACTTCTTCTTAAGATTAGCTAAGTTACCTGGCAACATTTACCCCATCTGAAGCATTTGATAGCTTAACTTCTATGCTGGTTCTCCACCTGATTTCTCAATTGAAGGGCCGAGCTTACCAGGATCATCTGTGGGTAACAAACATACTTTTCACAAGTATGTCACCACACTTTGAAAAAATGAATAAACAAGACAAAACAAATATGTCCTCATTAATATAATGAGGCACTTCTTTGCCAAACGCATTACTACCCCTGTTTGCAAAGAAGACTTATCTTTAATCAAAGCAGGAAAATCAGTGTAACTCCAGCTTTAAATTCAGTGCAGGCTTAATGGAAGTCATTTTGATGACTGCAGCTGCAGTGAGTCATGTTTGGAAAAAGAGGAACGGATCATTCGTCAACATAATGTACTCCATTAGTCAGAGACCAGCATGTCTCTCTTTTAGCTCTTATTAAGGGTTTTTATAAACTGTGGGAGTCTGTGACAACCTGCAATGAGGCAAAGCCAAAGTCAAATCAGAAACATGTCTATGATACTGTAAGTATGAGCAGTAACCCGTTTTTATGATTCATGGATGCATTCTTCTCATAAAATGATCCTAATAAGTGTGCTGCACTGTGAACTGTACCATAAGAATGCAGTGTTTTCACTCAATATTTGACCTGCTTTGATACACTGATTTAAAGGAGATTTACGAGGGATACATTAGGGGTCTCATGGCTCCTAGCCTCAAGTACTTAAGTCCTTCCTCTTACCTGAAAAGAGATGTCTTTTTGTTTCCAAGGTGGATCAAGTGGGATTGTTTTGTCAAAAAATATAGCTGACCATTTGTCTTCATTCAGAGAACAATCGCTGTGTGACCGGGACTCTTCCTGTCTCTATTGTTTCCCCCAGTTGTATTAATTTCTCTCAGGTATGGTTACCTTTTCTCGAGGGACACATTCTGTAAGTCAGCACAAAATGTCCTCACCCTAAATATTTTTTTATGTATCCAAACAGAGATAATAAAATGAAGGAGTTCTGAACCATCTGTATCACAAAACTGTGATCCACTCACTGACATGCTCCCTAAACATTACTGTCAGACTCCAGTAGAGGGCACATTTTACTAGCTGCTTTAAATCACTTTGTTTTAAATGTGCCTCACACTCCTCTCTCTCTTGTTCTCAGCCGTGAGTGAATAGAAGATAAGAATCAAATATTGAACTTAAACTGCACTCTTGACAGAGTGAAAGCATTGTAAGACATTTAAATCATCTAACATTTCATTTTATTTTCCCTCATGCTGCACAGCTGATTGATTTTTCAGACACTTTAGTTTTCATTGTTTTTACTTTTCCCTTTTTCTCTGCTTGGTCAAACCTGTTCTCTCAGCTGAAGGAATGAGCCATCTGGGATGTGAGCAGAGTGAGGGAAGAGAAGAGAGGAGAGTAAAATGGTGCCCTTTCAGGTTGACTTACACCGTGTTCCTACACTTCAAGCTTTTCCTTGATGTCATTTTAATGGTCAGATTGTAAATCATATGCTACGTACCTGCATTTGAGTTAAAATATGAGAAGCACAGCGACAGCCATGGCCACCTCTCTGTTAAACCCACACCCAGTTTATGACCACCATCATGGCACTCCAGGGAGAAATGCTTAACGTTGTTGCTACACAGCAGAGGGAAAACATAGCAAAGCCCAGCCACAGAGGCCTGAAAGTTCAATTCTTAAACTCAGGGATAGATTTTGAGTGCTGAACTTTAAAAACCTCTGGAAAGATGTGTTTTAAGCCTCTTGAGTAAGCTGTACATCTGGTCTCTTTCACTGTCACTGAGTTGCTTTTCATAGAGGAGAAATGTCACTCTGAGATCACGGCTCCAGAGTTCATGGCACCCATTAGAGGAGATTCAGTGGCCTTTTGAAAGTATATTTGTAAGGGTTGGTATTGATGCAGCTTGCAAGGGCAGATGTATGAAATACCTTTATGCCTTGATAAGTAACAAGAAAGAGCTGATGTGTCTCTTTGTCTACCTACCATTAAGATCAATATGGCACATTAGGCATGTGATACTCAAGACTACCATTAAATCCAGAATATAAGTTGCACTGATATACAAGATGCGGTCTGTTTTTGTGGGCCTATCAGAGGGAGGAAGCTTTGACGGCCAAATTCCACCAGATCACGGCACCGGATCTGAAAGGTTTCTATTCTAGGCAATGTGTTAACTCCCACTGGATCCGCTCCGTGTTCTAGCCGCAACGGATCAGATACTCAAGACTTCTATTTTTGCCGAATACCAGAGCACGACTCATCAATCACCACAGAGCAGATGGAGTGGGACAGGAAGTCAGGCCCCAAAACAAAATGAAAACATCCGGTTAATTTTCAAAAATAAAACTATCCATGTTATCGTTTGACCCTTTTTAACGTAACTATGAAAACAAAATGTCATTTTGCAGAGGCAGACCTGGAGACTTCAAGTCAGAGGTTTTCAAAGGGTGATAAAGACAACATGGATGGGGAGAGCAGCAGGGTAATCCTTGAGTCAGTGAATGCCGCAGGAAAATTCGGTCACATGACTCCAGCTGTCAGCAGCCCTCCTGTCTTCCTGCGTGAAGGCTTCTTTTCCGTTTCATTATACGTGTCATTTTAATTGTGCTTTTTTATGCTTGTCTGAATGTTTCCAATGCTTTTAATGTTTTAATGTAAAGCACATTGAGTTGCCCTCGTGTATGAAATGCGCTATACAAATAAAGTTGCCTTGCCTTGCCTTGCCTTGCCTTGCCTTTTGCAATAACAGCTTGTAGTCTCTATGCAGACATGTAGCTCTTTCTGGTACCATGTGTTTTGCCATTGGCGGTAGCGTTGATAGTTGTGATGTACAGATCCACTGCTTGTAACCAATCCATAGAGACTTGTTCCTAAATTTAGAAGTCTTTGTCACTCAAACCAGCACTCCACAAGAGTTAAAATCATTGTATCCAGCATGCTTAACTTAGCGAAGCATCCACTTGCTTCCTCGAATGCCGAAAGTACTGGGAGTCAGTACAATACCCATCTGCATTTTACATTGGTGTACTGGTCGCACCGGTGTAAAGGACACAGCTCACTTTTTGGATAAAAAAGGTATTAAAAGTGTGTCTTATACACCAAATTGTACTGTAAATCTTCTCAGGATTTAGCTGTACATCTAAATTCTGCAATCATGTACAGAATCATACCTTAAGATGCCTTTAATTACACAGTAATATATCATAACAGTATGGTCCTCAAAAGTAGTAGGTATACACAGCTTAGCATTTCCCTGGACATGTGCATTATGTGTAGTATAGTGTATCCCTGTCATCGGATACATTTGAATATAAGTGGGGTGATGGCTGTTCAGCAGTCTAGTAATAGAGAGCAGAGAGTCTGAAAGCCTGTAGTGCTGACATGCTTCTTCAGAGTCTGTGCAATGTAGCACATGAAAGACAACCTGCTGTTAGGAAGAGAGAGTGCAGACGCTACAAGTACACATCAATCAAAAACAGCATTAGAAGGAGAGCCAAATATAACATCGTGTATGTGAAGTAGTTTGTAAGATGGAACATGTCCAAAAAACATTTTCTTATCTAAATGAAAAATATCCAACCTGAGGCGAGCTCTGACTTGCGTTCTGATTCTCAGAGGGAACACGCTGTAAATATCCTGGAGCTGAAATAATAACCTCGAATTTTTATTGTGTGCTCTGCTTGGTCACTGAGAGAGGGAAATATTGTTGTGTTTATTTGGTGAAATCGTATTTGTTTCTGCAGAATAAATTGCTACTATTTTGTATGAGATACTCATCCAATTTTCAAAGACATCTCACTGCAAGACTTTTTTACTTTATTTTCTTGGCAGTTTTGTTGAGACTGCCTACTACTGTACTTAAGCCAACCGTTTTTGTCCTGCCATGGTTTAGAGATGTGAAGTATCTCAATTGGTGAAATCGGACTGAAAGAACTTTATTTATTACTCCAAGATTGGTTGGAGGACCCCACTTTTTGTTGTCGTTACACAGCTAGAACTCAAAAAACTGATGCTGCTCATAGAGGGACATTTTAAGCTCCCTCTTTAGAGTTGGTTCTTTTTGAATAGACGAGGAACCCTGTGTGACATAATTTCTGGGGACTGGTTGGTGGTGATGGTCAAACCCATTACATTGTGGCAAACCGGTAACTGCCATCTTTTGAAACCTTGTAAGGGTAGCCCTTAAAAAAATGAACAAAACACAGACAAATTAAGCAAAAGGTAGGTCTCCTTGGCAGCTTTGTTACTATCAAAAACCCACTGTACACAGATTACACCTCAAACACTCCAGCACAGCTTCCTTCATCGTGTTATTGTTGTTTGCCATGTTGCTAAATTGACCTCTGAAAGGCTTATTTTAATTCAAGGTTCCAATTGCTGGTGAAAATGTAAACAAAATAAGTAACTGAAGGCCAAAAACTGTCTTCATTTGCAGTGATCAATCTGGTTGTAGCATTGGAAGGCTGCATAAAGTGTCACAATTCAAACACTAAAGCAATTTTTTCATTTTTTATCTCCCTTACTGCCGCTCATCTCAAGGCTGCACTGATTGTTTTGATTGTTCAAATTAGGTTACCATAGCATCAAGTGTGCATTCATGTATCTGCATGAGAAACCATGTCCTACTTGAAGTCAGTGTGCTGTGTATGATGAATTAGCTTAATAAGCACACAATACAGAAAAGTGTCTTCTGGAAAGCTCTTGTTTCATGAAACTGAAGTGGATGCTCAACAACAAGAGAAGAATCCATCCATCCACACTTTACTGTCTTTGCATTCAGTGCTCTTTTCTGAGCTTCAAAGATCATTTGATGAGGCAGTGGTGTAGTCAAGTCACCAAACCCTTGAGTCGAGTCCTGAGTTCTCAATGTTCAAGTCTGAGCTGAGTCACCAAAAACAAATCTGAGTCAAGTCTTAGCCGAGTCGTCATTACCTAAGTTAGAGGCCGAGTTGAGTCCTCATCACAGATATTATCTATTGTAAGAAGGAGCACTGTTTTACTCCTTTTCACTGTATGAACCTGGACCATTAGCATGCTAACAGTACCATAAGGTACATCCCATTACCCTTAAATTGCATCTATGCATCACACGCTTGTGCCTTTCACTTGTGTCTTGGTCCTTTCCATTAGAGATACATTGAGAGATACAAGGAAATGAAGCAGGGGAGAGAAGGAAGTAGTAAATATGTTGTTGTGAGATAGGAGACGTCCTGTCCTCCGGAGCGCCATGTGAAGTGACATCAGTTTGTGATGAGATTTCCCTCCTCTCTCCTCATTCCTCTGTCCTTCAAGCAATGGTCAGAGCTTTGGAACTGTCCTCAGCATGACGGGTCTGTAACTACATCCGGTTTGACTGAGGACCGTGGACACATTATTTAAGAGATTTGGGAAGTACCCTTCATTAAAGTAGGCGGCTTCACTCATACTGACCCCTTTCAACTTAAAGCCATAGTTATCTTAATCTACATCTATATTTGTATAATGTCCTGCTCCTTTCTCAAACCTTGTGCAAAGTGTGATAACTTCTCATGCTCCATAATCACCAAACATGTATCACATCACACTATAACTGCTCGCGTTGCCGAAGCAGTAATGCCACTTTTTAGTGCTTGATTATATCCTTAGGACAGATCAGACAGTGACCACCTTCCTGCTGCAAACTAATCAGCTCCAAAAAATTACTTATTGATCCCAGGCCAGGCCGAGGAGGGGGATTTAGTGTCGGGGTCAGTGGGAGGGCCCCGTGGCTCTTGATTGCATGCCAGCATTGCTGAAAACATGAACACATATTTGCACAAACACACACACACAACCATGCATGTGTTGTTGCTTTTCATATCGTTCCCAAAATGAATCAATTACAACCCAAACATGTACTTGTAACAAGGTTTCTGTTCACGAAAACACCCTGATAGATGTGATGGGAACTGGAGCTGGTTTCACATGAAATACTCCCACAGCACATCATCTCTTCCCCTTTAAATGCATAAATTGGAAATGGATTTTTTTATATATACTGTGCATGACATTTAGCTCGGAAAAGTAATATGATGGGAATGGAATTGAAAATCATCTCCAGTAGGAATGCTCACTGTATGATCCTATTGAGTTTTGTAATAGCTCACTGTGGGAGTTCAGACTTGTATTGAAGCACTGAAGGGTATTTCTATCATCTGTGAACAATATTTATTTCTGTGTCACATTTTATGGATATTACATGGTAAATGTATTACTATATGCAGCCACGGCTCACTAATATTTACAGTTTTTTTATCAATAATTTCATTTTCAGTCCAGTTTAAGATTTGCAAACACTGTTTTGACCGAACCATGGTCCACATGTTTTTCCTGTTTGTTCCCATGGCATGGCAGCTCTCATTCCAGACAGCATTGATCGGATCTTTTAGAGATGAATGGATTAATTACAGGCTGTGAGAGGAGACGAAATACAGTCTGGCGTGGGGACGAATGGAACTGAGGGCTGGGATTGAGAAAGCCATTAAGGCAAATTGAGGGCATTAATGACTGTAACACTGCCAGGGGGCCCCAGTGGCCCACCCTTTTTTTCCCTGGCATGATGGCTGTGTAATGGCTTTCTTTGCTGCTCTTTTTTTCAGGCAGTGGGTGAGCAGTGGCTCTGTGGTAGCATGGCTGACATGATGTTCTTTTCCACACCTCTGAGACTATATGAGGTCCCAAAGAAGCTGCTCTCTGAAACCACAAGAACCACCTGCACCACAATGTGCAGACATGACGGCCCAAAGAAAACTGGCAATTACAATGTAATTACTCATTAGATATATACGACCAGGCCAATGATGAAAAATACAGTTCTAGTACTATATAATGAACACATTTTACAGTTCAGTAGAGATACAGTTGGCTTGTGCGGTTTATTTACGTCTCTCTGATAAGTATGCAAATGACTACGTCTAAAGACATACAGCAAACTCTATGAATCATTAAGCCCACGCCTTGGAGCAGTGAGCTAACACAAATGAAACAAGCTTAAATAAATAATGGATGGCACAAAAGCCTTGTGTTTATTCTAATTAACAACATAAAATATTAATAACAATCAATTATGGATTGCTTATAGGCAGCAAACAAGACAACTGTAACAGAAAGATGTGTCTCTTTTAATTTCTGTAATTTGTACAATACGGCACATTAGGCATGTGATACTCAAGAATACCGTTAAATCCAGAATATAAGTTGCACTGATATACAAGATGCGGTCTGTATTTTTGGGCCTATCAGAGGGAGGAAGCTTTGACGGCCAAATTCCATCAGATCACGGCACCGGATCTGATAGGTTTCTATTCTAGGCAATGTGTTAACTCCCACTGGATCCGCTCCGTTGCGTTCCAGCCGCAACGGATCAGATACTCAAGACAGCTATTTTTGCTGAATACCAGAGCATGACTCATCAATCACCACAGAGCAGATGGAGTGGGACAGGAAGTCAGGCCCCAAAACAAAATGAAAACATCCGGTTAATTTTCAGAATAAAACTATCCATGTTATCGTTTGACCATTTTTAACGTAACTATGAAAACAAAATGTCATTTTGCGGAGGCAGACCTGGAGACTTCAAGTCAGAGGTTTTCAAAGGGTGATAAAGACAACATGGATGGGGAGAGCAGCAGGGTAATCCTTGAGTCAGTGAATGCCGCAGGAAAATTCGGTCACATGACTCCAGCTGACGGCAGTCCTCCTGTCTTCCTGCGTGAAGGCTTCTTTGCCGTTTCATTATACGTGTAATTTTAATTGTCAATTCCTAATCACACACACTAGTGGTGAATCGCATGGACAGGGGAATAATCAATAACGCCTAATTACGGGATATTTTGCATGGCAATATTGTATTGATTTACAGACGCCAAGTAACAATACTTTTATTATATTAATTGCAAATATTTTTTTGTATGTAAAATGTGTTTGTGAGTCAGTTTGTGTAGTGTCCTATTAACTGTCTTGTGACATCCTGTAATTTTAAATCTTGTTTTATGTTCTATGTAAGTACCTTCCTTAGGACTACGGATGAGCTATTGTGCTAATTCCGGCATATTTACACTGAGGCATAGTGTTGAAATGTTGATTAATTTGCATTGTCCTCATCAAATAAACTCAAATTAAATTAAATTAAATATGAAATATATTCTTTGAAGTAAGAACAACTGCCTTCTTAATCCACTTGATGCTGCTGTTTTTTGTGCTGCCTATGTCAGAGGTGACGGTTCGGAAGAAGTTGTAGTTGATAATCTAACCGTGGAGGCATTGAAGAAAGAAAAAAGGAAATTTCCCTGCAGCATGGAAATAAAATACATTGGCTGTTTTCGAAATGTCCTGCTACATACTACATACTGCGTTTTGAATTGAGTATGTATGACTGTTCTGTTGGATCAGTTCTGCAGTGTTATGCTGATCCAGACATCACTGGATTTCCAGTTTCAGAAAGCAGAAGTAAACAACGGGGCAAGCTGATAGAGAAACTGCTTCTTTAGCATCACTTATGATTCTTAAAAAGTTAAGAAGTGGTTAAAATGGAATTTAATAGTTCTCACAGCACCTAAAAACTGAGTGACCGGTCAAAAAAGAAGAAAAAAGAGAAAGCGGAATGAGCGCTGTGCATTATGGGAAACAGTACATGAGGCAGACTGGTCCGATGCATACTCTGAAATTTTCCCGAATCAGTACGACATCCGGGGAGTTTTTACGTACTGCAGATTTTGCTATTTTTCACATACCACATACATACTGAATTTTGGCCAAATCTGTACGTACTGCTAGTATAGTAGGCAGTTTCAAAAACAGCCTGAGAGAAGACGATGTACTTGAAGGTCCCACCTCACTCGTCACCATCCAGAGGTAGCATTAGCAGCTAATGCTAAATCAGCAAGCACTGAGCTTTACAGTGCTGTCTTCCAATTCAGGAGGACCGTGATATTGTTCTGCGGGGCCACTGGTGATTCTCACCCCTATTATATAGGATGGACTAAATGTACATCACACCGTCATTAAATGTAATGATCACGAGCTTCAGGACTCTACTGATGCAGAAATCGATAACAATATTAACAATACTTATGATAATCATAGTCTTTGTTCTCCTCTTTGTCCCTCCCTTGTAAGTTTGTTTCACCTTTTCTCAATGTCCAGGCTGTTTAAATCTAATCTAGCTGAACACATTACCCCGCTCACACGGCCCCCAGCTGAATGTAGCAGCTCATAAAAGCCCAATATTTCAGCCATATTGATTCCTCTGGTAAAATTGGTTTGAGCTATGAATGTGCTGCAGCACTGTACGCTGAAATGTTTTGCAGCCGTGGGGGAAAAGAGCGAGGGTGACCTTGAATGTTTTTTCCCCCCCTCTCCTACTTTCATATCAGTTTTTCTCATTTTGCCTCTGAGCACCGTTTCATGGCTTTTTCTGATCTCCTCATGTTCGCTGTAACTCCAGTGACCTATGCGACAGTATTCACATTCTCTTAACCTGAATTATAGCCCTATTCATGCCTTCTCTAAAGAGAAAAAGAAAACATATTTGGATTTGATCCTAGCTTTGATAGAGGAAAACGACGTTAAGCGGTTTGTGTTTGATCTGCGGTTCACATCAGTTGTATGAAGGCTTCTCCGCTTCCTTTCATCTGTTTAGCTCCTTCAGCCGGAGTTCACATGGATGGAATGTATGTTATCTGCTTGTATGTGATCCCTGTCCAGGATTTCAATAGTATGCTGCTGCAATTAACACAACACTACTTTACACCTAAACAAAAGAACGTAGCATTCAGAGACAGCTGAATATGAGCCTCTTATGATGGAATAACTGCATTACATGTACTGACCTTTCAGGGACACTTGTTGTGAACAACCTGCCTCTGTTTAAAGCAGTAGTACAGCAGCTTTAGCTCAACTTTAAAAAAAAATCCCTCTGAGCTTCATTTGTACAGACAATTGAACGATCACTGCTGCAGCTGGCTGTTAAATTATACGAACCATTACATTGTCTACAGTTGTGCTTTACTGTTATTAGGGCAGGAGATGAGATTTTGTTTTCTGGTAACGAAACAGCTTTCATCCCTTTGAAATTGTTGGGAGTAAGAATAAGTGCCAAAGATCAAGACTATGACTGACATTTCAGCTGCACCTTAATGCAGGAAATACAACCAGCCTCCTATCATTTACAAGTTTCCTGTGTCCTCAAAGTGTGTACAGTTCTTCTTATGAGACCTCCCTTACTTACATCCAGATTCAGGTGCCACCAGGATTATTGAGCCCGATGAAAAAAAGAATCAAATTGTGCCCCATTGCTGCAAATATTGTAATATTTGTTTTACAATTTTCATATTCTGGCCCCTGTCCAGACCATAGACTGTATAAATAATGGACGTAGTATCCATGACGTCACCCATCTGTTTCTGAAGTGCTGTTTTGAGGCCAATCGTCGGCGGGAACTATATTGGATATGCTGAAGTCAACCTAACTTCTGTCGCAGTAAAGAGGCGGGCTTTGAGCTTCCTAGCCAACAGCAGCCGTTTTCCCGCCTGTCAATCAAGTCAGCTGTGCCTCTCATAATGGAAAACTCGTAATCATAATATCTTTGAAATTGCAGTGTTATGAAAAAACAAGACTGCCCCCTGGTGGCTGGCTGCAGTATAGGTAAAAAAATCCGTCTCCCCCATTCATTTGAATGAGGGAGCAGTCAAACTTTAAAAAATAAAGACACGTCGTACGAATGTTTCTCACATCCGTATGCTGTGGTGATATGTAGTTATTATTTGACTGTTTTGTTTCCATGGCCTCTTTTTTCTGAAAAGTTTCTTTTTCGTTAGTTATTAGAGTTTAAAAAACGGGGTTTTACTTCCGGGTTTCCTTTGATTCACAGCCGCCGTAGAGGGAAAGTTCAAAGGACACACAGCGTCTTGTGATGTTACGCTGTAGGGCGGAGCTTATTAGAAAGGCTTCACAGGCTCTGGCTGCACAATGGCTGCGCCCAGGAGAGGGATTTTTTGGCTTCAGAACTGTACAACTGGAAGAGGCGGAGCAACACTGTCCATTTTTATTTACAGTCTATGGTCATAAGACGCTGTGTGTCCTTTGAAGTTTCCCTCTACGGCGGCTGTGAATCAAAGGAAACCCGGAAGTAAAACCCCGTTTTTTAAACTCTAATAACTAACGAAAACGAAACTTTTCAGGAAAAAGAGGCCTTGAACACAAAACATTCAAATACTAACTACATATCACCAAAGCATAGGGATGTGAGAAACATTCGTACGATGTGTATTTATTTTTTAAAGTTTGACTGCTCCCCCATTCAAATGAATAGGAGAAGATGGATATTTTTACCTATACTGCAGCCAGCCACCAGGGGGCAGTCACACTGCTGACAGCCTCACCAACAGGGCCGTGTCTGGCACGCTTGGTGCCAACTAAGAAATAAGCTATCCAGACTACACTCGTTTTTGTACCAGGCTGTAAATGTGTTTATTTCTGCTGTAAAAATCGGCTTTTTTTAATTTTTGTGAATGTGGTTTTGGGTACTTCCGGAGCCAGCCTCAAATGAGCACTCGATGAACTGCAGTTTTGAACACTTCTGCAATGGCTTCAATTCTCGTGGCCGGAGGTTGCCGCTTGGTCCAGACCCATCATGTTAAAGAACACTCAATTACATGGAATACACTCACTCAACACTCAACACAGCATCACAGAAACACAGAAGTAAAACTTCTAACTTATTCTCACTGCCAAACTTTACCAGAAGAGTTCTAAACATAGACACTTCAGAGTGAGTGCTGAATATTGACTCAGCTTTTTTGCAGACACAGACACACAGTGTAAAAGGAAACCAGACTTTTAGCTGATAATCCCATTTTACTATGTAGGTCATGAAGAGGCATCAGTATAAGAGTGAGACTATTTCAACATCAGTTAACAACTCTTCACAGCAGTGACTTAACATAAACACAAAGGCAGCAGGTGGCTATTAAAAACAGACGATACACTGGGGTTAAGCAGAGCAGCAGCCGTGTACGCAGCAATGTAAACACACTCAATACTTAGTGTTGCAATACTAAGAAAAAGTGTCACCATCAGCCAATTACTAAATGAAAGTAAGTAGATTCTACAGCAGGGAAGCTGCACCAACATGTGGTCCAGGTGCCAATTTAAAAGTCATCTTCACTAACTGAACTCTACTTATGTGTGTCATGAAGGAGAGTGAGTTTGGGCAGACATATGGAATTGGCACGTGCATTCCTTCATTGTGAGCATGTTGCATTGTTACCACTGATGGACGTTTTTGCATTCTGCATTGTTTGTAGTGCCAGGCAGTCAGAGCATTTCAGCTGCAGAGTGCTGATAGATTTGAGGTTCTGCTGTGAGCTTTAGGGGCAGACCTATATGTAGTTTCTCCAACATTTAGCCGAACAAAATACTTCTTTGTTATTTGAGAGTGAAAAGAATGAAAACTGAGGCTTGTTGTCGAGATGCAGCTGGGTCAAAGTTTTATGTCTGGTGTTGATCTGTAATGAGGCAAAGGGGTCAGGTCCAAACTCAGTAGAGACTGATGGAAGGAAGTAGTAAATTGCGTGCTAGGATCTTCAGGTCCATTGTGGTGAAATTCTGCGGCTCCGGACAAAAGTTCCTCCTGATGGAAATAAATTGGCCGGGGGAGTCAGTGCTGAGCCGGAGTCTCTGAAGACAGACCCAGCTTCTAAATGGCTCAATTTAGCTTTTGTTGGAGCTAGGAACCAGAGCAGGTCACTGCCCCACAACCTGCCACAGTGAAAATCAATAGGTAGTTTCAGAACAAGGGGCCTTATTAAAACAGGTCCTTTTTCTGCGAGGTGTTTGAATGACACAGTCTCACAGAAATCATTAAGCTCTGCTCAAACGGCTCAGCACGTTTAAATTGTTGCAATTCCTTTTGACCCGCACATCCTCTCTTGTTTTCTCTTATATCCTCTTTTTGATCCTGAAGATAGTGGAACAATCTCCATCAGATGTAATTGTAGGTTACCAGAGACTGTATAGAATTTTCAGTTCATAGCCGACACAATAAGGAGCACAAAACAAACAGCTCCCAACACAGCCACTATTTACCAACCAAGAAGACCTCCAAGGGGAGGAAAAACAACATCAATATATTGATTCAAAATATCACAAATAACACTTTCTCTTTGTTTTAGATTGAGCAAAAATGGATGCTTTCGATCACCTTCTATTTGCTCTCTTCTATCTTTGTCTCTATTTCTGTTGTAAAAGTAACAACCTCACGCTTTTAGAGCAGAAATGACCTTTTCCATTTGATGTGTTAGACCTTAATGGCACATAGTAAAGTCTCAAGGCCAGCAGCATAGCAAAGCCAGTGCAGTAAAATCCAAATAATGTTGTTGACCCAAGGCCGCGTGCCCACACAGTGTTTTCTTCCTACAAGACGCAGCGACCACAGCAGCAGTGACAACACCCTGAAACATGGCCAGCCCAGTCGTAAGTCTTCAAACTGCTCATTTCTACATTTTTTATCATTTTTGGAAGTAGGGTGGATGAGTCACAGAGTCGATGCAGAAGTAATTCACTCCCCTACGTCTGCATTGTGATGATGTATGTTTAGTCTGACCTCAATTTTGAATTAAACAATACAATTCACTCCTGCTGGGAATGCATTCATATTTTATGGTTGTGTTCTGTAACATTAAGAATCTCTTTTTTTCTTCTGTGTTTAAACTCTAGATCAAAACAAGGAAAACAAACAGTGAACCCAAACGTGGAAACACGCATTGACAGTGATGTGTTAGAAACAATTTTATACCCGCAAACTCTGCAACAGGGGGTTGACTTTTTGGGTGTTTACTAGATTCCCTTTAAGAATAACAAGTTCACATCTAAAGTGAGTTATATGTCTACAATCACTGTCAAGTGTTTTTGTCTGTCTCTATTTGAATCTTATGTTTTCTGATCTTAATGGTGGAGGAGAAGAACTGTCAGGGCCATGTCCAGAGGGGTGGCCATGGTGGCATGATGGGACCCCCTTTAAATCCGATTGGCCAACCCTGCTGCCACCCAAAAATCCTAAACTATGATTGGTCATTTGGCTTGTCAGAGGCGGGACAACTATCAACTATTTGTGCTTGCAACAAGCTGCTTTATTCCCCATTTTTTCTTTGGAAATGAATCTCTTTCTCAGTCCTTAAAGAGTTCAACCTGTAAGATTGATTCAGAAATCAACTTAGAGACTTTGAGATCAACTTAGAAGACAGTCGGCAGCCCTGATGTAACCTGAAGGGTTCACCTGAGAAGAATAGTCAGAAGATTTGAAGGAGGTTGAAGAGTGGCCATGATGGGGGAAAAACGTGTTTCTATGCAGCTGTTGATCAGCAGCCTGCACCGCCAAACTTAAATGTCAGATAATGCAACTTCTCTGATTTTGAACCAAAATGCAGCTTGATTTAATGGCAGATAAGACAGGGTGTGTGTCAACACTGTAACAGGAGGGGGAAGTTATTTCACAAAGCAACACCGGGAGACAGTGCCAGAGACCAGTTGGTGCTGCTGATGCTTGTTTGTGTTGTTTATTTGTGTTCCAGAGGGCTAAGCCTCTTATTACAACAGCCCATATGTGTTCTACACTCCTTTTAGTAATTCACTTTGCACTGCTCACACAGTCCACAGTATATGAGCTACTGACCCACATCAAATGAGACCTACTGACCCACTTTTTAACGGATTATAAAATCAGTGTATCATTTATTGACGTTTTAATATGTGACTGTGACATCCTGAAAATATTCAACTTTCGGTCCAGAGCAGCTTATTTCCTGGTCGTTTAAACATAAATTTAAGTCTGATTAGCCAACTAGCCTAAAGGTGAGAAAACACTCAGAAAACAGTCAAAATTGAGCAACGTTTATTAAGGATGACCTCACACGAGACCACAGGGTCTGCAGGTTAATGATGTTGAATTGGTTCGCTGAGTGTGGCTAACATTAGAAGAGCTAGCACCCCCAGCCTTTGGTCCTCCTTGTAGGTTACACGCCTGTGCTGGTTAGAACTTGCTCCAGTCGAGTGATTATACCAGATTAGCCAGACGCAGCCTTTCGTTCAAATAACTGCCAAACTGTGCCACTCTACAAGATGCTATCTGTCACCTGTGAATTTTTACATCTGGGTAGTAGATCATCATGGCAGTAACCATCGACTGGAACCTCAGCCTTGGCTGGTGGCAGATACTTGCCCACATCTTGGTCACAATATGACAGGCATTTTTGGCTCACATTTATAAAAAATAATAATACATAGTTGAGCTGATGGGTAATTCTGGTGACAACTAAGCGAGGGTGACAACGTTTAACCGTTTAGTCGACTAAATTTTCACATGCCTAATTGAAACCCTCTAATACACAACGGTGTAAGAAATAAACCCAGTATTTAAAGCCTGATGAGAATCTGCATATACACATTGGCTGTGAAATATGGATTCAGTCTCTATAGTAGTAGAACAAATGTTTGAGGCAGAATTTATAATCTGCCTGGAATAAAAGAGAGAGTTTGTTGTAACAGCTTTAAACTGCAGAATGAGCTATTCTTAGAGGGAAGGACGATACGTTGGTGTGTGTGGAAAGTACATAAGCCAGATTAGACAACAAAGGCATCAGAAAACAGTAATTTAGTGCTGCATTAAAACAGATTATGGAATTTGCAAAAATGCTCTTTGATGATTGCTTCCAACTTTGATGTTTCTCATCTTCAGTAAACGTAGGATGCACAGTATCAGTGCAAAATAACATCTTTGATGGATGTTAGATTTAAGCAGCCTAGCTAAGCTTCCTATTGTTTGGCCTCATTCTATCACCTTTTCCTGTGCTCCACCGCACAAATAAATTAGAGGAAAATGCAGCACTGCTTCTCTTCGTGCCATTTGAGTATGTAAATGAGTAGTTTGACTAATATGCTTTGTTTCATTTTCCAATTAGACCTCCTGCCTGCTACATAAAACACCCAAAGTTGTGCAGTGCGAGGCAGTGTACATTGTGTAACATGTTCACAGTTGTTAACAGTATTTAAAATACAATAAAACACAATACATGAAGTGAAGTTATGAATAACATGCCATGTGACTATAAAGCATTTTAAGCACCACTGCAGCATTTCTGTATTGATGACATCATGAATTTATAGGCTGCTATTTGAACAGGCTCTGTGTATTCATAGCTTTCAGCTCTGTTTGGCTTAATGTCCCAGTGCTGCCGGCAGTATTTGTGGCATGGTGTGAAATCTGACTTCTTCAGCGCTCAGGCTCGGCCTGTAATGGCTCTGTTGGGACAGCATGAAAGTGCTTCTTCAGCGCTCATTAATGGAGCAAATTGAACAGGTCTTCTGGCCTACCTCTATAATGAAGGCTCCCTCTTCTCTGCCCCCCCTCTCCCACCATCATCCGGCAGTCTATTGTTCACCTACAGTTAGGGTCAGAGCTGCCGAGCAGTAATTGTATCACTTTGACCCTCTTTTGGTTTTTATTTTGTCACAGGGACCTGCTCTTTATTGGGTGCAGGCCATCCCTCAGGTTGTAAAAGCCACGGTGCCCCTCCTCCCACACCTAGGGACAGGGGTGCTGCATGCCTGCCTTCCTGCCTGCCTGCCTGCCACCGATCAATGTGCCACTGTCGTTAACTGGATTTGTTGCAGTGCCGCTTGCTTATGAGGCAGCAATTAGAGTGTGAAGTGGCAAGGCCAGGGTACGAGGCTGCGGCCACGTGAGGCTCATACCCTGGGGGATGGAAATGTCAGGGGCACAAGCCCACTTTCATTAGAGCCTGAAGAGACTATGACAATCCATACTGTCTGTGTAATTCATTCTGCTGAGGGGGGTAACATTATTTGTGGGAGACAGTTAGCCAACACAGAAAGAGGTCACAGGTTAGGAGTGGCTGTGGAAAGTTGTTCGCTGTGAAATCCACTTACACCCTGTGGAATCCACTTAGATCCTGCCATTGTTTTATTACCAGTTCAGCTGTCAGAGAGGAACTAAGCCTGTGTGATACAGCAGGGCTGCAGCCTTTTGTCATGAAACATCTCAACCGTCATAACAAACAGAATCAATCTATCCTTCAGAGAGGTGCTTCAACAGAGGCTCTGCTTCAACATCATCACCTGCTGCTTGTTGGCATTTGTTGCGTTTCTGTTCCTGTGTGTCGACGCCTACTATAATTAAAGGGCCAGCATGTTTGTGTCAGACATCATCTGTGCTGGACCATCACTCAGCTCAGATTGGTGACATTGAGGCATTTATGGCCCGAGGGCCCCCAATGTCTAGATATTTCTCCCCTCCCAAAAGGGTCATTGTGTCCCTCATCGAGCATGGGGAAGGGTGCCCTAATGTGTCATTTGGGACCGAGTCTGACCTAAGGCTCTAAATCACTTTCCATTTTGGGGGACAATTAAGTTTGAACCTCTGATGTGGGCTGCCTTCCATTGATTGCATCGATAGCACTCAGCGTTCAGGGGCGTGGCTGTCTGTTTAAGTGCAGCACCCCTCTGTTATGGCGTCAACGTGTTATATCTGGTGCAGTGATCACGTCGAAGCCAGAAGGTATTGATAAATAAGAGCCAAACTAGACCTCTCTCATCCTTTCGCAACATTAGGAATCTGCATTCCTGTGTAGAGGAATGCTTGTATTTTTCTGATGAAATAACCTTGTGACTGTATGTTCTTCTTTCACAACCACAGCAACTCACCACGCTCATTGTTAAATCACTCGGTGGAGCTTGAAATCAGCATTGCAGACTACAGTGTGCGACAATTTTAGTTCTTGGCAAAAAGGGGACAACAGATGTTCAAATTGTCCCAGGCCACAGGGTTACCAAATCCAAATATTGAGATTAATGTTTCCCCCCTTCTTACACCTGACTGAAGGTGAGCAGCAAAGCAGATAATTCAAAGGACACGGGGGGATAATATTGTTTTTCTAGTCATGATTACAGTCAGTTTATAGTGTACAGAGGGGACAGGGGCGATTGAAAATGTTTAAGTAGGAACGAGAGAAGCGATGAGAGGAGCAGTTTTAATTCTGGGCTCTCTTCCAAAAGTGAGCGCATAGATGAGAGTGTAATGGGGTACATATTTCGAGTGTAATCTTGACTCTGTGCAAAAATGAAACGGCTCTTTGGAAGATTATAGCTAAGTTATGTTTGAAAATGTTTAAACACGTTTGTATTGGCTGAAAATGTGCTTTTGTGGTTTTCAGAACATTATAATGTTCAGTGTTTACAGTCCAACATATAAAGTATATCAAGCACTGTTTCTATATTTCATAATTTGTAAGACAAAAACTGATAAAATGGATACAAACTGTGAGCATATTAAACATTGTCACCCTGTCGTTCCCATCCTCCATCTCTGACCTCTGAGTGGTTAGCTTCCCAGAAAAGTAAGCATGGAAGAATCCAGACAACATGACTTTTCCATGACTGTGTGAGCAGCTGTTCTGCAAAAAGAGATATTTGATATTCCCATAGAAGGGAAACGAGAAAGTGCACTTGTACAATATCATACATTTAATCCAATCCTTGCAGTACTAATAGAGAGAAACTACTTTTGCAAAGCTAGGAGTGAAATGTAATTTTCAGTGCACATTTTTCTACCTGCTAACACATAAAACAAATTACATGAGCTCCAACAATTGGATAGTCTTGCAATCCTTAAATACTGTTTATTGATCACACGCCACCGCTACAGAAGGAGATTTAATTAAACTCTTAGCTCAAGCTCACACCCACTGGGCCTCTTCTAACAAAGACTAAGAAATAAAGCAGCCAATACAAGGATACACCCTCATATACCTACAATGAATATCTGCTAAAGCAAGCAACACTGTTTTAGTAAAGACATGCACGTGCACAGGCACTATAACATATTCAGATCAGGAAATATAATGTATATGCAAACAATGGCAACACATCCAATGACAGATGTACACAGTGGACATGCGAGCACATATGTGCTAATGTTAGTGCGACAATGCTGGCATGAAGCAAGGTGCTAACAATATCAGCTGATCTGTAAATCTTTTGAATGTGTTGCATTCACCTCTCTTTAGAAACACATTCATGCAGTTAGAGTGCGAGCCAAAATAAACACTGTAATAAGAAATAAACACTGAGCGTACTGTACATGACATCCTGCAAGAAAGCTAATGATGGTTTTCACATTGCATCTCAAACATGGAAATGTGTTTTCCTGCCTGTCTTGTAACTTGTAAATTCTTGTGCCCTGACAGAGGAAGCTCATGCCAAGTCTTGAGGGGACTCTGTTTCTCTTTGCGATAATTTTTTTAATGAGGAAGGAAATAACTGTGAATACATGATTTTGATAGCTTTAATAAAATCCATTTGTCCGGGTTACTCGCATGTTTACGAGACAAACTGTGCCATTTTCAGAGTATCCTGCAGGGGTGAATAAAAACTTCCCATCAGATCAGAAAGTGTTGTAAACACTGTTTACACACTCAGTTTCTTATGCCAGATATGAGTCAAGTCCTATCAGTCTAGTAAGTCCAGTCAGGGAGGTCAGGACAAAAAGATTTGAAAAACAGAGCCTGCTTAAAACCTTGATAATGATGTCTGGAGCTGCTAGTCTGAAGAGGAAGGACAATGTCCTAACTGATAAGGAGGTTGAAGAGATACTCGAGAATCTCTTGTCCTCCCTTCCTCTCATTCTCTCCCGTCTGACTCATCACAGCTGAAGTATTCACTCCTCTCACTCATTAGCGGCTGCTGCCCATCGCTTACTGGCCCAAACTGTTTACCTTGCCCTGTCATGAGGAGGACTAGCACCCTGTTATCAAGGTCTGCCCTAGGTGGGGGATGACAGTTGAGATGAGTTTCCACAGAGGCAGATAAAGCAGCCATGTTCAGGGTAAAAAGTAGGCCAGCTAATTAGCTTCAGCTCTGAGGACCCTGGGAGTGGGCTGTTTTTCACCTAGACGGGGAAATTCCATAAGTGACAGGAATGTGGTTGAAAAAGAACGGCTGGAATATCTAATGAGAGCGGGAGGAAAGAGAGGCTGACATAAAGTAGATAACATGGAGGGAGGAGGCAGATCATCCTGCTGGGTTTACTTTGGGATTCCTGCAGCTGGATTCCTTATTGACTATGTTTAGAGATTAAAGGTACTGTGAGGGGTTTTTCACTGATTTAGAAATGATCTCACTCTTATGCTGATCCTCTTCAGGACCAAATGAGATTATCAACAAGATTGGTTATTTCTTTATTCTGGATTTTAGAGCCTGTGTCGGGGTCCCATAAAAAAGCTGAGTCAATATTCAGCACTCACCTGGAAATATCTCTGTTTAGAACTCAGCTGGTAAAGTCTGGCAGTGAGATGTAAGTGAAAAAGCCAGTACTCATGGCTGAAACTGGAGCAGGGTTTGTTGGGACCATAGACTGTATAAATAATGGACGTATTATCCGTGATGTCACCCATCTGTATCTGAAGCGCTGTTTTGAAGCCAATCGTCGTCGGGAGCCATATTGGAAATGCTGAACTCAACATAACTGCTGTCGAGCGAGTATGATGTAAAGAGGCGGGGCTTTGAGCCTCCTAGCCAACAGCTACAGTGTTCCTGCCTGTCAATCAAGTCAGCTGTGCCTCCCGTAATGGAAAACTCATAATCTTAATATCTTGGAAATTGCCGCATTATGAAAAAATTCACACCCAGTGCAGTGTGTGCTGATCGAGAAATTAGATATCCAGACTACACTTGTTTTTTGTACCAGGCTGTAAAAAGGAAATGTGGGGAGTAGAGAGTGGGAGAAGACATGCAGCAAATGGTCGAGCGGCCGGGAGTCGAGCTGGCGACCTCTGTGATGAGGACTATAGCCTCTACATGGGGCGCTTAGACCGCTAGGCCACCAGCGCCCCAGTATGTGTTTCTTCTTTCATCATGTTTCTAGTAACTGAATCTTACCTGAACACATGGTTCGGCCAAATGTAAAAAAAGTTTAGGTCACTTCACGGGTGGAACATCTCAGCCTTCAACAAAGGTGAAGCCAAGTTTGTTGTCCACCAATCAGTGTTAAGCTACATTTGAATCAGAATGTGATGAGTCATGCAGCTGTTTGCTTGTCTTTCAAGTCAGCGTTCATTAAGTCTGATCAAAGACTAACAACAAAGTCCTGATGTAACTGAGTTTAAACTCTTTAAAAATGTGTAGGGATGTGTTTCCTCCCAACCCACACTCTGATTTCTGCTTTGTATACCATGAATATTTCATGTAGGAAAGCTTGAGCTTTGAAAACAAGTTTAAAGGAAACTTCAAGCTTTTCCTTTAGATATTACAAGCAAAGAAATGTCAAGTTTGATTTCTACAAATTAGTAAACTAGTGAAAGCAAATTTGCTCTTTGATGACACAAATTATTGCCTCACAGTTTCTGCATTTTCATAGGAATAAACACACACTTAAGGCTAGTTAAATTTGCACTTATTGCTGCATGAAAGTGAAAGAGACAGAGGGACCAACTGAGCTGGAGTCAAAGTGAAAAGCCAAAATTCCTTGTGCAGTAATCCCCAGTTTTGCAACATTCGATAGGGTGCCCCTATCGCACTTCCTGTTCCTTTCAGAGAGCGCAGAGGAAGACGGGGCGATGCATTACATACAGACTTTATGTCCTGCTGATAGAAGCTTCTCTCCACATGAAGCTCAGGTGTCCTGTCCTCCATATTTCCTCCATCTGCACGGCATCCTCCTCTTTAAGCCGCACCGAGGGAGTATCACCGAGCACAGACTCTAACATGTGTCCCACTGATTTCCATTAAAGGGTTTATTGCGCTGAATAAACCCAGATCTGCAGTGTTATGTCTCCAGAACCCTGAGTTCTTACAAGTCTCCCTGTTCCTTGTATCATATTAAAGCCACAAGTTTGAAAAGCAATAGCAGGACTAGTTTCTGAGGCTCTGCCAAAACATTTAGAGCCGTTTTGTGTGCAGCCTGCCACATTTCTGGGCAGAGACTTCACTGAGTCATACTTAGGAGCTGCATAACCTTTTGGTCGCTGTGTTGAGTTTTGCATCATTGGACAATGCATCACAGTGAGAGGTTTGTCACCTCTTTCACTATAATGCGATACTATGGGGTGTGTGTTAAAGAGTGGGAACATGGGACAGAAACAGAGAGATCCAATAGATCTGTGGACGCTGTCAGGCTCTGCGGGTACCTTGGACTCGCTAAATAAGAAGGAATGGTTCAAGGAGTGTTAATGTGCATGTGGTGATGTGTTTAGGAGTTATGAGTGGGCTGTACTCTGCCGTGTGTGTGTGTTTGTGTCTGTCACTGTATTGTACAGAAGTGATTGTGTCAGTGTGTGTGCCTATGTGGGTGTTATTGCCGAGGATAGCGCGCAGCAGAGCACAGCTTAATATCTATGTTTGACATAGAGGCCCATTAATAAGGGTCTGATCCGAGCCCGGTGACAGGACTGCTGACAGAGGAGGATCATGGGGAAGAATCATGCCCTGCTGAGGGAGCCTGGGCCGCAGGTAGACCCATTCCGCCTTCCCCAGGTGTCATTACGGATGCTGGGGAGGGAGCACAGGAGGGAGGGCCGCTACTGACATCTACATTAATCACCCCTCCACACATCACCCTCCCTCTGCACACCCCCACCCTCCAACCTCCAGCTCCTAATCATCCCCACACAGAGACCCAAACTCAGTAAGGGGATACTCAGCCATGAAAGATCTCCAGCTAAGAGCTCCCCAAATACCACTCTGATCTGATCATGAGTGATGTTGCTACCTGAACCTCTGACCCGGCGCACAATTAAAAACACTTTCCTCTCTTTCCCCCCGGACACCTACATACAGGCAGATGCAGCTTTTCAGAAACTCCATATTCTGTCACTGTCTGCATTTGATTCATAGTTTGCATTTGAATTGGACCTCATAGTTTCATGCAATTAAGATCCAGAGAGTGATATCTCTGCTGGAATGTGCATCCGAACCCCAAGAGAGTATGTGCTACTGCTGCTGTATGCACTTGTGATCATGTCTGAGATATCTCACACTCCACACTTGTGGACCCCCTATTGATCCTCAGCTGTGCTTTTATCTACACAAAGTAACAACAATGCAACGCACTATGTTCTCCGCTCAGTGCTACATACTGAGCCTGTAGATAAAACCCCCTTTATCTCTTACAGGAGTAATTAGGAGACAACACCTCTCTCATACTATGCTGATTTTTGTGTGTGCTATATAAGAAGAAGAAATTGTTCTCAGTTTTGCCACAAAAGTCAATCACCTTGGGATCAACTTGACCAATGGACGTCATGTCACTCTAGATGTGGACGAGGATGGATGTGGGTCACGCCAAACAAGCCTCCTAATGAGCGGCTCCACCCAGGATCCATCAATGAGCAGATGTTCTGAGGACAATAATGGGAATTATCTGATTGATTATTAGCTTTTATTCTATTTAAAACACATGAATGCACAAAAATGTGACAGTAATTGTGGCATGATTAGTTTAGGTTATAACAAATGATTCTTTTCAGCATCTGCTGGTAAACTCAAATTGTCTTTGCCGGCCCAAAAAAAAGAGGAGGATGATCACATCCAAGACTGTCTCTCCATGTTTTTAATATCCTCGGTTCATATGTGGTGATGCAGCCGTTTCAAACCACCACTCATGCTCTCCTTCCCCCCTCAGTGATGTCCCACTTATTTGTTTGTGGTTACACCTCATCTGCATGCTCTCAGCTCTTAAAATGAAAGAACTAATCAGCTGAGAAATCCCTGTTTGTCAGGAATATCATGAATGTCACCCTAATAAAGAATCAGTGGTGTCCCTCCAGCAGTGGAATAAAGCATTACCGTATATTATAGCCTCCATGAGTTATCAGTCCACGGCTTAGCCTCACCATCTCATTTTATGTAACATGCTGTGCCCTGAGTAAACACCGCCTCCAGTTTAATTAAAATAAATCCACTTTCAGCTGATATTTAGAAACCCGGGGAATATCACTGCCTCCACTACAGATACAGTGATTGAAAGTGGGGAATAAAAGGCAGGGCTTGAGGGAGAATTACACTCTACTTACTTTTTCATCAATGAAGCCATACACTCCATTGTTTATGCTTGAAGTGGGCTTTTCTTCTTAGTAAATTACCTTTCTCCAATTCCCTTTTTTTCTCCCTTTTATTTGCCTTGAACCGTCAGCAACACTGATGACACAATAAATTTCTGTTTGGCCCTGCCTGTGTGTGTGTGTGTGTGTGTGTGTGTGTGTGTGTGTGTGTGTGTGTGTGTGTGTGTGTGTGTGTGTGTGTGTGTGTGTGTGTGTGTGTGTGTGTGTGTGTGTGTGTGTGTGTGTGTGTGTGTGTGTGAGAGAGAGTGTGCATCTGGTAGAATCTAGGACACTATGAACCGAGAAGACAACATTTGCATGCAGCCCACAAACATATTAAAATATGAAGACAAATCACTGTGTCTGGCCAGCTGACAGCGCTGCCTGCAATAGGAGCAAGTGAGCAAACTCCCAACATGTCGCAGCTCCCAGTAAGGCCTTTACAGGGCAAGCTCCAACATGCGACATGACAAACAAACGAAAAGAAGGAAGGAAAAGAAAACATGAGCAGTCAAAGCTATTATTAAAGGCAATAGATGTGGTTCTCTTTGCCAAAGCCATCCTGTCATAGTGTAAGTCTCTGTGTTTTTACTGGGAGTGTATGGTTTTCAGAGACACCTTCAGGGCTCATACTGCCAGTTGTGATGGCTTTGTTCTACGGTTGACTTTGATGATAGTCATAAAATGGGAAATCAGAGCCTTTTAGGTTGTGCTCCTGCTAGTTTTACGTCTGCTCATGTAAAAACAAAGGGGGAAATAATTGCTGGATTGAGCTTACTTCTCTTAATATCTGTCATACCTTGTTATGATGTTAATTCAGTGTTTTATACCAAAGCAGTATTAGTATTCAGTCTGTAGGATCTGTTTGTGTACAATATTACTTCACACCCTTGAAGTGATTCTGTAAACAAGTCTTGTGTTACTCCAGCACATTTCAGTTATTTCATTGAACATCATTATGTGTTGAGAACCCTGCTCTAACATGGTATTCATCATATCTGCTTAATTCTGCTCCTGAAAGCTAAACTGAAATACATATTTAGTAAAATTATAAGTTGTTAGTTTGGAATACAACTGCTTGGCCTTCATGTTCTGCCTCATATCTGGTACCACTTTATAGGGCAATATTAAAAACCCTGTCTGGTACCTTTATCTGCCACCAGTAGGGGGAGCTCACAGCTCACTGCTCATTCAATAATAAACTGGTGAGACAACATGAAGAGGGTTGCTGGGCAGAAGCGAAGCAGTGCTGACCACATACACACCCCCTCTCTTTATCTCTGCACCTCAGCATATCTTTGGTCCTGACTGCTGTGTCCAATCATACTGCCTACATGTTTCCATCATTAGACTTGTAGTGATCATGTGTTCGCTGTTGTATGTCTGTGTGCACACTCTGGCCTGACGAACACATGCATGCATGCATGTCTGTATGTTTGTGTGCAGTATTGGTATGCACAGTGGCCTCCTCCTCTGCTCATCTTGGTGCAGGGGCGCACTCAATCAGTCATTGATTTCTGACAGAGATCATATTTACAATTCTGCTTCAATATCTCAATACATTAACATCCTTTTACCATTCAGCACGTTTTCTCTCGTCCTTCAAATATGCAAACATACAGATATGGAAGTTATTGATTAGTAATTGTATCCTATTTTCTTCAAACTATCTTTTCATTCATGTATTATTTGTGTCCTTGCACACATCTGTCTTTTGCAGTCTGCATATACCTGTTGGCTGTTTTTGCAAATGTTTCTGCCTTTACTGTCTGAAATAGTTCAGTTAAACTATCTGCATATTTTCAGATTAGAGTTATTATCCAATATTGATGGTTGTAGAGCCCACACAGACAGTGTGTGACACTTAATTTGTGTATTCAACATTTATGCAGTGCCATAAATTTGTTGTAGACATGCATAAATTGTGTGTGTGTGGGTTTGCCTTCCATTCCAATGCATCTCTGGTTGAAATAGTTTTCTGGGGAAACGGGTAAACAGCCTACTCTTCTTTTTTTCAGTGAGTGCAGACAGGTTTAGGCTGAGATTCAAGCTCTCACAGCCTCTCTTTACCCCAGTCTGCTCCTCTCTTCCTTTCCCCCTGCCGCGCCGTGTTCAGTGCTAGTGTGTCAGGCACTGGTGTGGTGGTGTGCGGGCTGTGCCGGGTGCGCAGAGGTGGTGCGCTCCTAGCGGCAGCGCTGTTGAAACCAACAAGCACATAGAGAGAGAGAGAGACAGAGAGAGAGGGGAAGGAGGATGTCTAACTGACTTGTACTATGACTGTAACGTTACACTTCCAGCGCTTTATCCCAGGAAAGGCACATGGGTCTTTTGGGAGCTGGTTCCCGTTGTAAGAAAACAACTTTTTGGGGATGCCTGAGAGTTTCAGGTTGGTTTATATTCAGAGAAACAGCTGAGCCATGCGCTGAAGTGTGGAGACATCGCTGAAGATTTGAGAGGTTGCGGAGACGCGTCCCAAGGAGCAGAGGAGCTGCGGAGGGAGCTTGCGATTTGTTCCCCCCCACTGTGGACTTTAACTTCTTTTCTCTCTGGCTCTGTTGGCTTCAGATTATGTTGTAGGTCATCTCGGAAGAGAGGCAGAAATTACGGATGAAGTCGCGGGACAAGCAGGGATAATACTCAGAGAGCGAGAGTTTGGCTTTAAGGTCTGGTGGATATGAACACCCCGAGCAGCTCCGGGTGACCTACTGTGAAATGGATCCTCTCAGTTTGTGGACCCTGAAACTGGCTTTTGTCAGTGAGTAGGAGCTCTCTGTGACTCTCAGAAACACGGAGGAGACTTGATTGTCATTTTGGACATATTTTCTGCAGTCAAAAGGAGGATTCGCGCGCGCGCCGTGGATGTTTAATATGCTAGTATGGGTCCACTAGTGTTCATCCTTGTTGGTGGATTACTGTATTTTCAAGTTGATGGTAAGTTGATGAAACTGTTCTGATGCGTAAAGTAACTCTTTATGAATTAGAAACTTCAATTCTGCTCCACAAAGACAGAACATGCTCTGTTTACCTCTGCTTTTGACGTGTTTGGTAGTTTTTATCTGAGAGCAACATTCTATATATATTTTTTGACTACATGGAAAAAGGTTATGAGTTCACGCAGTTATGGATATATGTGAACGGCTACATTTGCAACAATTCAGCTTCTAATAGGGACACTTAAGTAACCATTTGAATGTATCATTTGCATTTATTTTGCACCATAGCAGTAGTAAATGCTACATTTTGATTTTGTATTTATTTAACTCAAAGCATCACACAAAAAACATCTGAAGTCAACCTCTAACTTTCCCCCAATGCAGTTTATAGTTCTCTTTGAAGAGGTTAAGATGCACGCAGTGATAGTGTCCTTTTCCCCCTTTGCAACACATAGAAGGGACAGCATGCAAGCAGTGTTTTAAGGGGTAAATCTTAATAAAGGGTGTGCATACATTATGATAAAAAGGAGCAGAGAGGAAAAGGGCTTGCTTTATGTTTTTCTTGTTTCTGGACTCAGTTTAAAGAATGAAAAAATATCTTGGTATGACTGAGTCTGATGATCTATAAAAGTGGCCACATGTTAAATCTTCCTTTGCCTTATGAGTAGATGGACAGGAGTTTGAAAAATGAAGATTTTAAAACTTGCAAATGTTTTCTATGTGATCAGAAGGCTCCTATAAAAGGACAAAGTACTGTACCAGCAGACCTGTGGAGGTGCAGTGTGTTGCAGGTGTTAGATGTAGTAAACGCCCTGCCTCTGCTCTGTAGTGAATGGTATTTCTGTGGTCACTCTGCTTCAGGATGTCATTGCTCAGATTGTGCACAGTGGAGTAAAGCAAAGCGGCTTAATCCCCCAACCTTGGCCAGTGCCCCAGTTTATTATACCCATTTGTTTGATTAAACTTTAATAACAATGCAAATGAGATGGATACTATTTAATTTCTGCAGCCAAAAAAGCTCCGGCCCTCTCCGTCCAATCTGCGGCGGAGTGCTAAGTCAGCACTTTTTTATTCTACGTTTTACAAGGCTTCATGGGATTCATTGGCCTACACGAAAACTGGTTTAATGGTGGAATTAAAACAGCTTCAGCTGCAGAGTTAATGTGATGACTCACATCAATCATCCAAATAGGAGGGCTTAGGTGACTGAAACTGTGAATGGGATTGGTCCAACCTGTGACTGGCGGAATGATGGGAGGGATTAATGTATTACTTTAAAATGCACAAACCTGAATCCTGATTTGTTTTTTGTATTGTGCATTTTGAACGGGACACACCTTCCTTTTCTTAGTATTCACACACACATAAGCCTGCATTGGAAAAATGAGACTTATAATCATAGAATGTGAGAATAATACACCTGACCACTCACCTACTGGGAAATCATATCAGCACTATGTTGTAAGCGATGATTCATGCGTGTGTTTGCTTTGTATCGTTTGCACAGCAGTATGTAAAGCCAGGGTTTTGTTGTCACTGAATGCAAGAGCCTGCAAGTCTCCATTTCTCTTTGCTTTCACCTGTCAGCCCTCGCTTTTGTTCTTCACAGCTGCAAGGTTTGGTTCTGCAGCAGTATGATGTTGGCAAATCAAGTCTCCTTTCTGCTGGGATTTGAATATTTTTCTCTTTCTTTCTCTTACCTCTTTTTTCCTGGCTTCTTTCATTCTGCTCAGCCAAACCCACTGGTTGCTAAGCAGTGGCGGATGGCATTGCTAGCAGTCCACAGGGAGAGGGTGTACCTCTCCCTGAGAGCTGTGGATCTTCCCAATCATTTGCCTGTCACCCTCCTCCCCCTTTTTTTTTTGCTCTCCAACTCCATCCTTGCAAAACTCACCCATCACCCAGGCCTTTTCAGAGGTAATCTGAGGGTCCTTGGAGAGGGAGGAGCTTCCTCTAAGAGTCCACTTAGGGAGACAAAAAGGTCTGGAGTTGTATTCTCTGGGCAGCACAGCCAACAAAGCCTGGCCTTGTGAATGGCGTCAGTCACTGTTTAGTGTTCTGTGATTAATACTGCTAGTGTGTAGAAAAGCAGAGAAAAGGTGAGATACAAGGAGAGAAAAGGCTGAGAAACTGAGTGTGATGGGTGTTTCTGCCAAGGCAGACGCAGACATGCTTGTCTTGAGGCCTTAGAAAGCGTTCCTGCACATAATTCATCACACTTATTTATTAAAAAGAATCAAACTGATTCCATTTGAAGACATTTCCAGGAATACACCACCCTTCAGCTGCTTGGTTATCTTTCTAAAGTCCGCCATGATGCTTTTGAAGCAGGATTGGAACATACTTTGCATAGTGGACATGCACTCCTGACCCTGTGCTATTCTGAGGTCTCCTGCATGCCTGTGTGTGATGTAGGAGCTGGTGACATCACGTCCATCCTGGGAGACACTCCCGGGAGGTGCTGAAATATGCTCTGACTTAAATCTGTCTAAGAGGCTGTGGAGACGGCTGCTTGGGGTGTTTGATGGCGCAGACAGTGTATGGCTTTCTATCCTCCAGCAGGGTTGTGGTTACAGTAACGCTGAGTCAAGAGAAACTGAATCCCAGAGAGTGTGTCAGGAGGAGGAGGAGGAGGGGAGGGAGAAACAGGATGAGTACCATCAAAAATAGAAATTGAGAGAAGAGTTGTTTAACAACACAATCTTTTAAAGGGAAATGACAGGGATGAGGCTGCACTACCAAATCGCCCTGGAGACTTACATCTCTGTTGATGGTCATGATTGAATAAGAGCAGTTTAAAGCACTGCCCTATAATGGAAAGTAAGCCCAGATTAAAACAGTGTAGGTGAATGATGAGGCAGGCTGAGGTCATTGTGTAAGAGCCATCACAAAGTCTCGCCCCAAATGTGATTGTTCTGCTTGAGTTGGCAGCGTTTAGGCAGCGTTATTGTAATTGCAGTTCATTTGCTGGAATGGGGGCCGTTGTAATGATGAACCTTCGTCTGAGATCTACAGGAAGCCCCTCTCTGCTGTCTCCCACGGTCTCATCACTGTCAAGGAAGCCGCTCTCCACTGCTTCAAAGCGCACGACTGTTTGTTCTCTGATTAACATCAAAAATGAGTGGGGAATAACCGCAAAGGTGGTGATCATGAGCAGGGAGCGAAGAACAAAGTTAGCTCTTGTCAAATAAAAATCAGACAACACACTCCTATGTGTGTGTGTTTAAAAAAGTGTTACTCGACCGGTGACGAGGGCCTGTCAACTCAAATGATGTTTTAACAGCCGAGACAGGCTACCCTGTGGATCACCTCTCAGCACACGCCGCTCCACACACTCAGGATAGATCAGGCTAGACTTTAAGCTCCATCCGAAATACTTATGAGTGATCTTTCAAAAATTAAAGCAATCACAGCAGTTATGCATCCTGGGATCACACTGGTTAATGCCTTTACATTTTCATTGTGCAAGTGGGAGAAGAAATGTCAGCATCTGAAGATGCACATGGCTGATTTTGCTGTAACACCGGCAGAAAGCAGGGGAGGTAATACCACTTTCCCCTGATTTACCTTCGCTTTATTAAGCATCAGCCAAGCATACCCCTGACATTTACAGAGCAGACAAAGGCCTGATTCCTTGATGCTTTTGCCTGGAGAAACAAAAAGAGGATGTGAGATTAGAGCTGGAGGAGATAGAAGTTCAGTTCTAACAAGTAGGCGGCAGTAAAGGATAAGAATCTTCCTTTGTGTGATTTGTATTTCCAAACTTCCCCGGCCTCTTCTCTTCACTACCTCTCTCTCTCTCTCTCTCTCTTTCTCCGACACACACACACATGATCCGTTATTGGCGTTGTCCATGAGGGTGGAATTCAAACACAGAGGGGGTTGTTGTACACCTGCGTTTGCCGTTGGCTGTATAAAGGGAATGTGTGTGTGGATTGTGAGATGGGGGGAGGACTGTTATGATGAGTTGAGCCTTTGGGATGTAAAGTAAGCAATCCGGGGCTTCACCTGTCTCACACACCTGTACGTACAGAGCACACACCTGTGCTTCATCCCTCTGGGCCCCAAGGCACAGATATAGACCTCACTGTAGTCTCTCTCTGCCTCAGATTAATACTCAGAGGCAGACCAAATGACTGACAGTGTTTCTCTCATTATTTTCACATAATCTCTGATGATTACATGATAGTGAGTGAACCTTTATTGATCAGATTGTAGATACACACACAGTGGTAACAAGTCAAAGTGCCACTGTTTATGGTGGATTACTCTGTTGCAATGTGGATGTTAGGACTTAGCTTACTCCCACAAAACTTTACTGTTTTGAAAGGATGCCAAAACGCAGTTGGGAGCATAATCCTGTGATGCCTTAAACTTGCTGTAAGAGACAGAACGTTTGCCTTGTCACAGTTTTTATGTTGCATGCTGCACTGAAACGCTGAGTGAACTCTGGGGAAGAGTCTAGTTTCTCTGTGCATCGTTGGCCTCACTCTGCCCTCTGGTTGGCTGCCTAACAGCAAACTTCAGAAAGAACTGAGGGATGTCAAGGTTGAAAATCTCACAAAAGCACAGACACATCTATGAAGCTATGCATGCTTACGGGTACAAGCCTACATCAACGCTGAAAACACACAGAGAGGCATACAAATGTGAACTGGCAGACATGCTGCTATGAAGGCAGAGCGGTTGTAGAGGAACAAGTTTGGAACAGTTCTTCAGTGCTCCCAAAACCTTTGGCTGGATTTATTCATGTGCCAGTTATTTAATACTTCAGTCATTATTGGAGGTCTAAATCACTTCAATTATTGTACATTTCATTTTACTACTCAATTATTCAAACATTTAAATGAGAACCTGTCTGTTGTTTTTCATTAATATATTGAAAAGGATGAGGTTGCGCATTTGGTCAACAAAGCAACTAAATATAGTCACCCTTGATAGTCGATAGCAGAATTACTAGCAACTACAAATAATTATAATTTGTATTATTGTAGGCCCAAAATGCCAGTCATGTTATGTCTTAGCTGTAGTGCAGCTAGCCACCACTTGCCAGCGATACAGCTCTAATAAATAGTGACCTCCAAAATGCTATAACACTCTATGACCCTAATGTAAACAAGCACAGAGGTAAGATTACATTTTGTTAGTACGGCATGGTTTCACAACATTTTGATCTAGAAAAAGAGAAACAAAATTGTATGAAGGCTGTGTCTGATTAAACTGGTATATAACCAGCACCGGCAATGTTGACGCAACCAGCAAGGAGCACTGAAGGCGTGTGGTTCTAGCTCTTTTAACCTTAGCCACACTGGGAAACAAGATTGGATGTTTTCCCGGAGAATCTGATCCAGTGTTAAGCCGTGTTAAATAAAGTGTGCAGTGTTTTCTCACCAGAGTAGTTGGTTTGTTGGATTTTGAAGGAAATCAGTCGTTAAAAACACCATACACCTTTAAAAGAACGATACAGATGAGTGATGTTGAATTGTTCATTTAATCAATACATCAGTATATATTTATCACCACATCCCTTCTTGTTTTCTAGTTGTCTTCACTTGGTTGCACACCTCTTTGCTCTTCATTGTCAGGAGTTTGTTTGACAGACGTACCTGAGCCGAGTGCCTTGAAGATGAGGTCAGGCTTGCTGATAAAAATGCATGAGCTGTCTCTCAGTGTGAGACGTGTGAAGATGGACAGCCCGAGCATGACACTCGAGCACACATCCGTCACACACAGCGGCAGTCCAGCGCGGCAGTCCAGCACGGCAGCGTTCACGCCGCTCAGAAATGGTGGAGCCAGTGAATAAATGTCTCGTACCACCATCTCCATCCCTGACCTGGTCTATGGATCACCCAGGCGTGACAGCTCGGTGCCTTTACTTCCCCGTAACTGACCTGGGGATCTCACCTCCAGAACGAGATAGACTTTAACCCAGAAATGTCTCTTACCTGACCACTTTTTTGTAAAACTGTGGTAACCTAGAGGTCCTCTGTGGGGCGCGACCTCTTCTGAATAGATTGATGTCTCCCTGCATATCAGTGGAGGAATGCCGGCCCTTCAATTCTTCGTGTTGATATGTGTTGGCTTTTCTATGAATTGCAAATATCCTATAATGCTGTCATTATGCATTGTTATATCATCTGGTAATTAGACAGTGTTCCCTGACAGTGTATTCCTCAATAACCTTGTTGTGCAATCAGTGTGTTAATATATGCTTTAATACAGCGTGATATGCCAAGTTATGCAGTGATATGCTTAATGTTTAATAACAGTTCAAATGCTGATTAAACAGCATTTTTTTATAAGACATTTTTTAATATGATCACATCACTATGCACATAAAATGTGACAAGTAACACGGGGAGCACTGCATGTCAGTGCTGTGGAAACCTGTCCTTGTTATGTCCCTGCTGCAAAAAAGCATGGCACCACACTGCTTTGTAAACCGATCCACCATGGCCAGCAGAAAGTTGATTTACTGTATATAATGGCTCCTGGTGAAAATGGCTGGTTGCAGTCTGAGTGTGGAACACGGCACGAGCCGAGTGTCACAACCACTGTGGCGGAGAGGAAGAAAGCCTTAATCGCATCCTTGAACGTTTGAACTCCACAGTCTCACTTCCAGGATGGTGATGGTTTTTCTGGAGAGCTGCTCCCAGGCATTTGTCATTCCGGGGCCCGGTAACACCCAGCCAGTGGTAGAATTATGAAATGTAGTGGCTGTATGTGTGTGTGAATGTGTTTGTGAGCACCATTAATAACCATCAAAGCCTATTGTTTTTGTGTTACCATGGATTTATGGGTCCGAGTAAATTGAACAAGTCCTTCATCCACTTACTGCTGGCACCCTTGACCCTGTCGGCCTAAGCCAGACCAGATGGAGTGTCCTGTGGAATAGAAATTTAATAAATCTCCTCTTGACTTGGTAAGTGCTACCTTAAAAAACACAAACAGTGCACTATAGGTGCCGTTTGATCGCCCCGCTCACTTCTCTGAGTCCATCACTTGAACTGGTGTGGAGGGTCTGGGGGTTATTCCTAATTTTCACATGCAGGTCTAAAGCCAAGTGGAGCGGCTGCAGGTGTTGCCCTCATTGACATGCAGGGACATTGTAGAGTGTTCACTACAGGTCAGCACCCACAGCACACCTCCAATTATCCACTCATCTCTCAACACAGTGTATCACGGACACCTGAAGGCCTCCTCTTCTTCCCCTCTGCCCTCCCCCTCTCCTCCGCCTTCATTTCTAAAGCAATAAAGCACTTATTTGTTTTGCCCTATTCAATCTGCTGCAGCAGCTCAGCAATGCAGGTAAAGAGATTACAATGCTTGAGGGAGAATCAATTGATACCATTCATTTCATTGCACTTCCCCTCAGTAGGAACTGTTTAGAGTAGCCCACACTTGAAAGAGGAGGGTTGGTGATGTGAGTTTTGTGCACACAGACATGTATCTGCAGAACAGGAACACAAACACTGCTGCTCACTAATCTAATTTTAGAGCACATTTACAGACATTAGAGTGACCAGAGGAGATTGAGCTCTATCACCATGTTGCTGTATTTTCTGCTGATAACCACTGCCTGATTTGAGCAATTGAAAATTTGCTTAAGTGGAGTGCCAGAGCAGTTGAGAGGGAAGGGTTGAGACCATCAATTATTCATTTCACCTCATCTTTCCTAACCTGCCATCAGCAGACTCATTCTTAAATGGGAACTACTTTGAACCTTAGTTTATTTAAACATTTGAACTGTTGTGATCAGTAGATGATACTGGATGTAACAGGATAGGTCTAAAACAAATAGGAGCAAACATAGTAGCAGGCTAGTCAGCTAGTTCCAACATCTAACTCATATGATTGCTGGTGTAACATGGCACGACATGGTGTATTAGCCAACACTGTGAAGAAGTATTTAGGGTTAACATCCGTGTAATTTGTAAAAAAAACTGCTGCAAGAATGGATTCAGAAGATTTGGCATCAACATCACTCTGCTTGAGTGTTCACTAAATTGCACTTTGTTGCTCCTGCGTACAGTCATCGTATTGACCTTGGCCAAGACGTCTGAAATTGTGTCTGCACTGGAGGTTGACCAGACGCATCTGCCAAAGCAGATAAAATATGAGCTTGCTGATTTGTCTGGTTCCCAGGGTTCTTTTTACCTCATGACCTGGGAGTTGATTTGCTGATTTTCCACCTACAAGTACGTCTTCAATATCAAAGCTCCTGCCATGCAAAGTAGAAGCAAGAAAATGGCTGAGCATGGGCTGCTCAGAAGGATCCATAGGAAAAAAGGCAGGGATAAAGGAGGTTGGGTGAGCAGGGGAGCTACATGCATGAGTGGCCCTGGCATCGGAAATCATTTAATCTGCATCACACAGTTTAGTGTCCCTACCAGTGGGCTGACAGTTGCACAAAGCTGAGGCTGTACTCCTCACACAGATCAGCCTATATAGAGCGAGCAGGCAGCATCCTTATAAACACATCGCAGTTCATCATAAAGAGGTCTGGGCAGTTTTTATGGCTTCCCTTTTCCCCTCCTACAGTCTCTTGTTTCAACCAAGCAACCTCAGCTCCTCTTAGTCGGACCATCTGCCCAGTAAGAAAATCAGATAACATCACCCATTTTCTGTTCATGGCTCCTGATGATAGAATGAAGAGTGAGAAGAAGAAAAAAAAAAAAGGTGGTAACTGCTTGAAATGCAAACTGTGTGAATCAGCCTTTTGCAGCAAAATCTGATATTCTGTTTCCCACAGTAATCTATTTATATATTCCAACTGCATGGGGGAGAAGAGGGCAAATACACAGATGCAGAGTCAATACGACCCCACTACACCACTGCCCGAAATACACTTGGAGTGGAATTCTATCTGATATTTGTTGGAGGCGAGCATGGATGCAGTGAGATGTTGAGAGCAGCTCCTAGAATTACCTCTGTGTTTGCTTTCAGAGTATAGATTTTAGGAGGGGGAAGGAGGGGGCAGTATGCAGAGCAGCGAGGTGGAACAGAGCCCATCATGTTTGCCTGGTAGCTTCAACTTCTCTCTCCTGCAGCAGGGATGTTGCAATCTTCACCGTGAGAATTTTTAGCATATTCCAAACCATATCTGGTGTCTGGGATGGACTCCAGTGGACACAGCAGGTCGTCTTCACTGACACCTCTTTGAGATGAGCTGCCGGTCTCGTATTGGGGGTGCGCTGGTGCTCATGTGCTGTGACGCCACTGACAGCCCCCCGTAAAGAAGATGAATCTTGGGTGCAGAACGGGCTGCTTGCAAGTGTCACGGCGGGGCCGTGCAGAGGCGAGGACGGCCGGTAACATCATTCTATCGCCACCCCCAGTTTCCCCCTGCTGCTCGCTCAGATTTCCCTTCTGATGACATGACGGATATGACTCTGTCACCCTCACAGCGAGGGCAGGATGTAATAGGACAGGGAGCAAGTGAAGGAGACAGAGAGAGATTGGGAGGGAGAGGCTGAGACATACAGAGAGAAGGAGATAAAGCAGGAGGTTGTGGAGAAGTAGGAGAATATATTTCAGGATGGACAACATGGATCCAATGCATAATTCATCCCCTATGAAATTTCTTTGAGGTCTTTTTTTATTTATCTACTATTTTTGTAGGACTTCTATATTGAGTCAGCTCGCTGCGTCTCAGCACTTTCTGCCTCCACATCTCACTGTCCACATTACACTTTTACTGCATCTTGGCTGGGACCTTGGTTTTCATGTTTGATGTTTTATGGAGCTTCAGCCACTGGAACTTTTTGCCTTGGTCCGAGGTTGCCGTTGGTTACCTGTGATCAGCGTACATGTCTGCTGGCAGAATAACTAATATCTCTTTGGGGAGCCCTTCCTTTTATGCTCTGGCTGAGACTGGTGTGGGTATTGATTTGGTTGGTGGGCTCCAATTTCTCCAGGGAGCTAATAAAAATAATTACAAAAAGATCATCAAAGGCCTGACCTTCTGTTGCACACATGAATAAATATGTGACAGAGATAATAGAAAGACTCCTTCTATGTGTGTGGTCAGTAAAAACATGAGGGGAGAGAAGCAATTATGGTGGTTGAAGTGCTGTTTTTATCCTGGACTTCAACAAAACCTGCAACCTTTTTTTGTTGAGCTGTCAAAGTCGGACAAAGCATGCTCTAAAACTGTGCTTTACTTGGAAAGCAGCATTTCAAAATTGCATGCAATTTCAGTGAAGCAAACATAAGTGGAGTGAAGGAAAAGGCAGAAAAAAAGAAAGATCAGCTTCTGGTTCAGTAATCTCTCTCTGACTCCAGCCTCTGTCTTGTGTGCTTGTTTGTTTGTTCTCTGGTTCCCGCTTTCCTCCAGGAGAGGATGACTGCACAGCGGTGGTGAAAAGTAATGGTGGTGTTATTGCAGACAGGGGAAAACACAGCATTTTGATTGGAGCGTGTGCCCTGAGACCCAGTGAAGTGCACTCGCCTCAGCTCAGAGAGCACTTGATTGCACAGCACCAATGATCGCATTAAAAGGGCAACAGAAAGCCCATTTACCGTAAAGAGACTGAGAAAAGGGGCCCAATAGGAAACTGAAAATTGACTTTCACTTCTTTTAGAGGCTTTGTCTCGTAGCTGAGCAGTGGGGATATACATAAGCTCTTTTATTTGATCTTCTTGGACATCGTCTTTAGGCCATGAGAGCCACAAGAGGGCACAGTGGAAAGCGAAAGACAAGCTGGACCACAGACAGTTTAGGTTCTGCTTTTAAAAGTCAAACTTTCTTGACAAGCAAAGTTCACGTTGATCTCATATTGAGATTAATGTGCCTCTTTGAAAACAAATTCCACAGCATATGGATGCGCTTTTAACCTTTCTTACCTCTGCACCTGACTACCTCCACTCAGGAAGGACACTGACCAGTCACGTCCGGCGCTCCGTGCACCCAGCTCAGATTTTTTCTGGCAGTGAAAGGACAATTGTAGAGGCATCTGCTGTGTTCATTTCCACCGGAAAAGAGGAGAGCAGATGGAGACTCAAGGTTTAAGTGATTAGAAGGCAGTAGATTGGAATACAAATTGGATTTAAAGAAATTAGACTGATATAAATCGAAGGGAGTCGCAGCAGTTCAGTGCTGTGCATGCGCACTGGCCATAGTGGAAAAGCCACCGCGGGGTCTGTGGATTATGAGGGAAGCAGATGCTCCAATGAGATAAGAATAAATGTGCATTTGACACTTCATCTGAGCGAGAGAGGGGGTCTCTGTGTCCTTCCTTTATCTTGCCCTCCATTTATCAATGTCATGGTGTTAATTACTGCTTCATTTATTTAGTCACTTACTGCCAGGATACGAACTTGCCCCTTTGCCCCTGTGCTGACAATGATACAGGCCATTGCTAGGTTACTGCATACTGTCATTTTTCTTTTTACCCTACCAAAAATAGTACATCCTTTGTTGTTTTCCTCCAGAAACAGGATATCAGGACCCCCTCATACAACAAATCCCTATCTGTGGTCCCACTTAGAGCAAGACACCAGGCCTGATCACTAATCAATGACAGGGAAATGGAGGGAATTAGCCCAAATTAGGCAGAAGAGAGAACAGACTACCTCCTGTTCAGGGGTCAATATCCCCCCCGTCTGATGCCTGATCCCTTTTAAGACAAATGGTGCACCGGTACACATTTCCTCAGAGTGTGTGTGCATGTGTGTGATGTGTGTGTTTGAAACTGCACGCACCGATTCAACACACTCACAGTCTTTGAAGAGTATTTTGTGCTGATCAGTGGGTTTCTAACTGTGCCCGTCCCTCTGCAGACAGAAAAGACGGGGGAACAGCGTGTCCCGGTTTCCCCTTGGGAGATTCAAGAATAAGGGACAAGTGGAACATGTGCACATGCAGGCAAACAAAGAACTGGAACCTCCACTGTTTCGACTCTATACCATGTTAAAATTAGCCCTTACATAAGCACAAAGACCTATGTGGTACACTGCTCCTCTGTGCAGCAGGCACCGTCCTATTACCCCACTGCAGCGCCCCGGGGAAGGGCACAGTCATCAACTCAGCTCAATCACATACACCTGCAACAACTAATTTTGAGACAAAGAGCCAGGCACTCTACTTAATACAACCCTGGCTGGTTCTGGTTTGGCTGCCAACTGCATCGGAGTTATTGATGGGGTATTGAATGTGGTTCAAAAGGAGGAGGATAAAGACAGAGCTGCTGGAAAGTTAGCATTATTCCCCTTTACCCCTTACTTTGTCTTGAGCTGTTTGATGCTGGATCAAACTCTTTGATCGGTGCATGGTTCCCAGGGCTTCTGTGGTGTAAATGTGTATGTGTGTGGCCTACAGCATCTTATCTCCGTGGTTAAGACCAGGTCACAGACACACACAGCACTCTGACTTGTGGAGCATTATCTTAGCTGCCAGACTCCCCGAGCTCACCCAGTGCACGCCCTCAAAGAAAAGAGCGGGACGTGGTTTTTACCCACAGGGGGGATTAGCATTTGACATTAGTCTGGACCTCGCCATTCATATTCACATCACATGACCACATCCACAGCAGTGGACTCAGCAGTTTTACTGGTTTGCATCCAACTGAAAGCCAAATGTTTAATTTGGGTGTGTATAGTTCAGATGCAGGCTTACTGCACTCCTCTTTTCACTGTTCACCCATGGGTCCAATTACCCACAAGCCCTTGCAGAAAGGGTTGAGAAGAGCAGATGGTTGTTCTTTGACCAGTCTGAAATGGTGTTTAATGGCTCCAATATATGTTTTATTTTGCCTGCTTGGAACACGAAATGAGCTGTTGGTAACTTTTAGCATGTCATCCATTTTCACTGCTGGCTCATGTGTTGAGATCATTGGCAGAAAGCAAATGAAAACAGTCTTTAGTAGATAAAACGACAAGAGCTTTGCGCTTACTGATTATCCTTCTTTAGCTTGAGAATATCTTCCTGTGTAGAAATACTGAACTGAATTGATGCTGAAAGCAAGAATCCTGTTCCTCTATCATTAACTGAATATTTTTTGCTTCCTTTAGGATCCCGTCTGCGCCAGGAGGACTCCCCACCCCGGATTGTGGAGCACCCCTCTGACCTGATTGTCTCCAAAGGGGAACCCGCCACCCTCAACTGTAAAGCAGAGGGGCGGCCGACCCCGACAGTGGAGTGGTACAAGGATGGAGAGCGGGTGGAAACCGACAAAGACGACCCTCGATCTCACCGCATGCTGCTGCCCAGCGGCTCACTTTTCTTCCTTCGCATTGTTCACGGACGTCGGAGCAAACCGGACGAGGGAGCCTACGTCTGCGTCGCCCGGAACTACCTGGGAGAAGCTGTGAGCCGGAACGCATCTTTGGAAGTAGCATGTGAGTTGAGACTTGTTCTCTTTCTTTTGAACGCCTCCTCTCTGTTGTGTTGCTGAGATGATTTCGTTGATTTTATAATTGATCATTATGGAAAGACTGGATTGACATTAAGCACAAGAACATTGAGGATGATATTTCCTTCACACAATTACTCTACAGTCATTTTCCCATTTTATACATGATGGAAAATGTCTTGCCTTTCGGGTACTGAGGAAACAAATCATTCTTTAATTTGAAAATTGTAATTACACTGTTTTAAGAGCTGCTTTCATATTGCTTTGGGTGTTCTCTGTTTGCAAACTTTAATAGTTTCCTCGTGGTCTCGCTTCATGAAGGTCTCACCAATGTATGACACCGCTTGTTTGGCTAATGATTGTTCAGAATGAGTTTTTCAATCAAGGACTTTGGAAACTATTTCAAAAAGCAGATTTGTTGAAGTACTCTGCAGACAAATCAGTCAGACTACAGATCCATGACAGCATGGGAGACATGGCTCCCTCACAGGTGGGTGGGGGTTGGTCTTTGGGCACAGATCAAAGTCCTGATGGATATTTGACACAGGTTGCCTGGACTGGTGGTGAACACCAACAGGCAGAACCTGAGCTGTGGATCAGATTACCTTTGAAGATGAGTGCCCACCCCAGCAGGCTCAGGCTGTGTCTCCTGCTGAGTCGCTTGCAGGCACTTCAACTGGTCATGGTGGAGGATGGGAAGTCTCCTTATGTCCTTATGTTGTTCTATCGGGTGCCATGAGAGTACCAGAGTCCTGTGTTTCAAACAAGGACTGTGTTCATGAGGTGAGGCCTTTTAAGCGGCTTCATTTTTGTGTTTTTGCACATGAACAAGACTTCAAGATTTCCGTTGTTTTTGACAAGAACTTGAGGCATAAAACAGTGAGCTGATTGTCCTGTATCACTAAAATGTCATGCTGTTATACCTCTATGGAACAGTAAACATTAAACAAGAAAATATTTGTTATATTGAATGTGTTTCAGAGAAATAAAAAGCAGAAAAAATCTCACTTAGAGGTCCTGTAGCCGTATTTCTACATTCATAACAGTGACCAGTAGTAGTGGCACGTATAGCTGGTTTGTAAACCTGGGAAATGGACTGTGTGTGTTTCAGAGGAGGGGGTTGGTCTCCGCCTCTGATCCGGTCCCCTGCCTTCCCGAGGGCCTTCCAGCCGCCCCCAGGTGCTAACTGCATGACAGCAGCTTGATCTATCGATCGCTGTAAGAGGGCTCTCCCCGTCTAAATGAAAATTCATGAAAAATTGATGAAGTCTCTAGATTATTTTATTTTTCCCTCCTCGTACTGTTACTTAGCCTTTATTTACGGTACCCTTGCTCATGTAATACGGATCGAGCAGAAGAGGGGGGTGAGTAGAGGCATTGGATGGCTTAAAGGTGAGGGATAAGGGGTCAGGAGGGCAGGAGATAAGGGGATAAGAGAAAGCTGGACAGGTGAAGAAAGAAGAACACAGTATTTGCGGTGATGCTTGGTTTGAAAGAGAGAAAGGTTCAGGCATGAGCCTCAGGCCACACTCTCAATAAACAGGGATCCACAACTGCATTTTATACTGAGCTGTTTCTAACTTTTGACATTTTTGACAGCAGAAAGTACACCATCATCTTTAGGCAACACACGCCACACTAAAGTACATTTTCCTCGCAGTGCAGAAATACCTTTGTCTCATACACTGCTGCCTTGAATTTATTTACGGGTCACTTCGTATTGAGCTGGAGGTACAAACAACAGTGCAGCATGTTGGCATTTTATGAGCCTTTACTGTTTGTTTTTTCTTCTCTTACCTGTGTTCTGCACTGATGCACCCAACCAGGTCCTTCTATTCGGTCCAGACACACAAAAAGAGATGTTGCCTGGAGTGCCACTGATACCAGATCAACTCTACCTCGCACAGTTTTGCTTAGGTTGACCTGACCTGACCCGACCTGAGACAGTTGTAGTTTGAAGATGACAGCAGTGAAGGCCTGACTGGGATGAAGTGTGGTTGTAGGAAACAGTTGTGCCTGCGGGTCAAGTGCAGTTCAACGGGGACGCAAGCTTGATTATAAAATGAAAGTTTTATCAAGGTAGAATAAATGTGATATAAATGATTTGATTATTAAAGCCCTCAGAGGCATTTATAAGAAAACTGAGAGGATTTGGAGAAAGAAGTAATATGTAGGTAAAGTATTACATGAAGCCATTAATGACTTGTTGCAACTTTAATGACAAGCAATCTAAGGGATATTGAGTAGGACATCCCCAAGCGGATCTTCAGGATTGGTGTCTGAACCAATCAAGTGTGTGGCCTCAGGCACCAGAAGGGACAGAATCAGAGCAGTGTTGTCTCATGTAGCTCCAATGTAGCTTCATGGCTCTTAAACATACAGTAGTATGAGTCTGTCCTTTGAATTATTAAGCAGATTAAATAATCATGTACCACTTTTAAATATATATGAACAGCAAGGATTCAGTCACAGCATCGATGAAGGGGGAGACGATCAATTCCATTTAAATCTGCCTCAGTGAAATAAAAATAAGACTGCTTGATGTTTTCTTTGTGTGTGTTTGTTTTCTCTGAAATAAGACCATGATAAATCCCAAAGTGGAGACAGGGCTGTTTTTGTAAAGCGCTCCATGCCCAGCTCGTTTCAGGCCCTGGGCTTTCTTGGCTTTCCCTTTCAGCCAGGTCTTCAGGGGGGGCTGGGGGAGCAGAAGAGGGGGGGTTGGGGGTGCTTAATCCCTCTGCATTGGCTTACTGCAGTGATTAGCCTTATCAGGTCCTGACATCCGTCTAGTGATTGCAAAGCCAGAGGTAATCGCACAAGGAAAAGCAGAATTTAAATCCATATCCATGTTGAACTGGGTTTGTGTTTATGATACATCTTAGTCCCCCCCTCTCACCCTCTGCCTCCCTCTACCATCCTCTCCCCTCCCCTCGTATTGAACACACCTTTGCCCCCCTTCTGTTCACGAGTGGTTGAGCAGGACCCCGGTGAGATAATTGAATTGCAGCTCTGAAACAGATTGAACTCAGTATCCACAGAGCAGAGTGGCAGGGCTGTGTGCTGGACATCAAGCTGGGCAGCACTCAGCACTCTGTCTGTCAGAGGAGGAAAGGTGGAGCAGGGAGGAAGAGGGGGAAGAGGCCTCTGAGAGGTGCCTCTGCATTATTAATGTGGGCCAGATTGGGGGGACTTGTGCTTAGTCTCTCTGGCATGTCTCCTTTTAAGTGTCGGAGGTTGAACTCACAGTGGTCACAAATGGGTGGGCAGGAGCATGAAGTGCTTCGTGTTATCTAACTCTGTGGTGAATGTGCAGAGTGTGTAGATAACGCACTTTGCTGCATTTTGGAGCGATTTCATTACAGCTGTTGTTCACTGTCCAGTACTTCAGATGATGGAGAAGTTGTAGCACGTGTAGCCTGGAGGGTATCTGAACAGTCTGCTTTGTTATCTCATTCCTCCTCTGTAGCACTCAAAACTGACTCCAGTCTAGCTTCAGAGGATGGATACTCTGCGTATATGAGGGGATGTGCCCCCTTTTCTCTTCTCAGAATAAACTAGGTCAATGAGCAGGTTCATAAATCATTGTGAAGCCAGTGTCAGAAATGCTAGCTGCAGCCACCACTACTGAATAAATTGCTAGCACTGCGGATATCTGTGTATATGTAAGTGTGACAAGGCACACCTGGGGCGATGGGGGTCCCAGAGAAAATGCTAATGAGCCCCCATCTCTTCAGGTGGATGGATTGCACAGGTATGTGGTGCTCCAGATACAAACACGCAGGGTAAATGGTTGCACTTTTAATTGAGTGTCTTGTCTGACTCTGGCTCTTTGACGTGCTTTTAAATATGTGCTGTTGTCTCAAGGGAAACAAAGTGCAGAGGAATGAAGAAACCAGATCTTGAGGTGTACATCTGTATTCTTTGCTGCTGCTGTGTTCACTTTGTAACCTTTAAAAATGCAAATGACACAGAAATGAAACAGATGTCTGGGGTTGGTTCTAAATGCCGCTTGGATTGGGATTGGATGACTTTTTCAAAAGGTCCTTTGATATCATCTAATGTACCACTTCTGCAATTAAGTGAATCGTTAGGTAGCATTTGGTGCTCGTACAACAAGGTAATTAGCAGGAAAATAGAGTTAGGAGAGGTGTGAGTGGAGAAGAGAGGAGGAGGGCACCAAGCTGTTCCTGTTGTGTCCAGCATGAGGGGAAGCTAATAAAGGGACAGGCCAGGAGGAGCAAGCCAGGTGGGGAGTCAGGCTGAGCTGCACTGCCCAGGCTTTCACAAGCTCATCTGGACTCATTATTCCGTTTCAGCAGTGAGAGGATGGAGTGATCTTGCACACAAACAACAGATACTCACACTCTCACGCAGACAATGCGCGCACGAACACCTGCCCTCGTGAGTGTGTGTGAACCACGGTGGGCTGAGGTTTAATCTGCACTGAAGTCCTTGAGAAATAATGAAGGGTAATGAAGGAAGCAGCAACAATGCAGCATTAACGGCACATTAATGATGCATGCCACATTTAGGAAACAGATACAGAGTCAAAACACGAGCATGGCTTCATTTGTATTCAAATGTTTTACTCTCTGTGTTTATGTGTTCGGCTGTGTAGAACACAGTGTTGAGGCTCAGACCGTTAAACAACCCTTTTGGCGCGTTTTGAAGGGTGGAAAAGTTGCTTTTCAGAAATCAGTTTTCACACAGCGCTGGATTTTTGACCAAAACTTGGCACGGCCCACAGTTATACTTAAACATCCAAAAGTCTCAGCTGCTTTAGCTATAGAATAAAGGCACATCATGGAGGTAGTGAGTTCAAAATGCTTTATCATCACTGTGGAGAATAAAACGCACTGCAGTAGCAGCAGAAAGAAAACAAATTCTGCTCCATAAATCAAGTACCAGCTATTTCCCATTTTGACATCAGGTAAACATAATCTGAAGAACCGTAGTGGCTGTTTAACCACCCGGAACTATTGATGAGTCTTGCTGAAAGTGGCAAATTTCAGTGGCAGAAGAGGAAAAGTTAAATGTATAGATATACAAAGGTGAGAATGTTCCTCTGTGATAAGAGAGATGGTAAGAGGAGGCAAAGGTGTGGGAAATATCTTCCCCTGGTAAACTGTGTGAGAGGAGAAATCCCTGATTAAATGTGTCAGCACTGTGTCTGCACGGCTGGAGTTGCTGACCTCTGTAAAGTGGTGTTGTTATCTATTGGGATTTACTCACACAATGTCCACACACACACGCGCACACAAACATTAACTTTCTCTCATGCAGTTCCCACCAGCCATATACAGCAGCATGCAGATTGCGCTCTCATTTATCAGCCACAGATGGCCAAAGCAAATGAGGAGTCTCTACCTCGGCCCTGCTCCTCTGCAGTGTGTGGAAATAGACTGGCCTGCAGAAATGGACCAGAAATTTGGAAAACTCTCACAGGGAGATAAATCATCGAAATTTGCTGCAGTCACTAGGAGCACTCTGACCTTTCCCTGTCACACACACAAACTGGCACGTTCACACACACATGATAAGTCCTGAGACTGCAGTTTTTACTATCCTCAGCGGGCCTTGTGTCCCTGCTCTGACCTCCCCAGCTCCACCGAAGGGAAATAGACTGCCTGTGTTACCTTCTTGCCCTCAGAGGAAGCAAGTTGAGTTGTTGCTGAGGATTGAAAATGCAGCACAGCTAGACCGTGGCACCTTATGGCTTAATAATGACAGCAGTGATGGAGTAGTGCTGCAGGAGCTGAGGGCAAAGATGGAAAGTGTGGTGAGAAGTTGCAGGACGTAATGAGATCCAAGTTCTGGATGACCCTTGACCATCCTTCCCCGGCCCTTTATCATTCTCCTTCTCTTCCTTTTTGTCTCCCTCTCCACCTCTCCACTTCCACCATTGTGTCACCTTCGAGTGTATAAACTGGATTAAACAAGTGTGTGGCGCTCCGTCATGGGTGCCACGGCCCGTCAGAGGAGAAGTAAGCCGTCAAGCAAAGAACGCTGAGCCAGCCGCTTCTCACGCCCATTAGTGCCCGGCAAGATGAAGCACCCGGCACACAGGGGTTTTGTTGCGTTTCTTTTATACACCCTGCTATTGCTCCTCCACTCTCTCTCTCTCTCTTTTTCTCCCTCTTTTATAGTGACACTGTTATTGATGGCCTCTCCACTCTGACAATGCAGGGCTATTGCTTTGTCTCTCCTGCCTGCCTGTGTTTTGCCTCTTCTCTCCTCTTTTCTCCCTCTAACCCAGCGCGTCTCATCACCCATGCCTCTCACTATGGGCGCTCGCTCTGCAGTGACTGATAGATAAATCTTTGCATTAACATCGGGTCCCTAAATTCTACAAGCTTGGCAGCATCGTTGTAAAAAGTAAGCACCTTCAGAGAGGCAGGTTCTTTGTAATAAACTCACCCTGTCTCGCTGCTTCTTTCACTCTCTTCAGATAGTTGGATATAGACTGAGCTGTAAATTATTGAAATCTGTCTGCAGGCTGATTATTGATCAGCTCTAAAACACACTGGCTCGGAGGCTCCTGCTTTCATGGGTGGATTGCACTTTGATTTCTGGTTTATATCGACTCATGGTTGTAATTTATTCAAGCCCTGTGAATCTGAAGTTTTTAGTAAAAACATTCATTTGGATATGATCCCCCAGAATACCCCTTCATTTATCAGTCCATTAATCTGTTCATCATTCCCATGTGTAGATAACCTCACACGTGGCAATTCCATGTCCCTCATAAATTCTTGCACAGGTGTGATATTTAGCAGCATTGAGATGAATATGTCTGATACCACTCTATTTGCTGTCAAGCAGGCGACCAGGACAAGTGAGTGATCATAATTTTAATCGAAAAGTGTGACCCTGAAGGAAATCCCTGTAGACCACTGCATGCCGAGGGTGGCTTGCCATTGAGTCCAGCTGGGATTGGATCCTCTGACCCCTGGAGAACCCTTTGCCCTCTCCTATCCACCTCACATCTCTGTCAAACCATGATTCCTTAACCCAAAGCTCCCCTCCGATGAATGCGTCCCTGTAGTGACTGGCCTCCCCCCACCCACCTTCCTCTCTCTCCTTCTCCCTCTCTGAGACCCTCCGAGACTGCCAGAGATGGTAATCCATCATAGGGAGCTGGGGGGGAGGTGACAGGGTGGCGGGTCTGAAGTTCAGGCGCTAGCTGATATGGCTTTGAATCGAATGTCGCTGAAATTGATTCACCCTCTGGTGTGTGAATTAGTGTGTTATTTCTGCACTGATGTTCCTTGTTCATATGCCCATTATTTCCTTGGTTACTTTCTCACACACCCTTAAACACACATTCATTCACACGCATACATGCCTTTGTGCAACACTGTAGGCTGCACAATGCTGGTGAGGATTGAATTTGTGCAAGGGTCAGGACTCAGTGGGACCCACAGTTCAGTCTGTTTGTTTTAGGTTAGGACTGTCAAACTGCACACTGGCACTCTGATGGATATGACTTGTTGAAGGGTGTTTTGCACAATCTGACACACAAGTACACACACTGAAATGCTTAAGGTAAATGGCTCTTGTGGTTGTTTTATTAGTTGTGCAAACATTGAAGACAGTCTTTCCTTAAGGTGGCCCTTTGGGAGCTTAGGAGACAGAGTTTCAGCTTCATTAGATTCTCTACTGAACTGTGTGGATGAAGAGGAAGTGCACTTCTGTGGGAAAGTAGAACGGGGATACAAATTCCAACCTGGAGCTTGGCAGTTCAGAGTTCATGGAACAGAATTTGCTAGTCTTCCTCTTTTGAGAAAATGATTTTAGGAATATGATTGATCCTTTTTTTTCCTGCTGACCCTTGAACTGTTACCAAGCTTCACTTATTGGCCCTGGGCCACAGCCGAGTTATTGTGGGTCCGGATGTGTTATGACTTAGTGATCTCTTGATGGCGTAGACAGATATTGTGTTTGGCTTGAGTTACATTTGCTGTAAGAGACACCTATCGGCCATCAGAGCCTTGAACAGCTGCAGACCAGAGATGAAACCTGATCATCCAGTTCTGCTGTCTCTTTCTCTCTCTCTACATCTCCTTCTCTCTATCACTCTCTTTCCTCTTCCCCCTTTTCACTCCCTTCCTTCTCTCATTTCCTTTCCTGCTGTTTGAAAGTGATACTCAAAGCATTTTGATCACTTTCAAAAGTGAAGGGAGACAAGATCAAAAGTTTAAGCGTGTGGTTTCTAACACAGCTGTGCTTCCATTCAGATTTACAGCCTGACCTTTACATGACTGCGCTGCTACATCCAATGGGCGTATCAGTAGAGGAAGTTAGGTGGCTGCTGTGCCCAGTTGAAGGTGACCTTGTGTGTTGCAGAGTTAATGGCTTCCCATTTCGATGTGGAGTGTGTCCTAACTGCTGCCTCGGCCTGTTACACTGCTCTGGGATCGGTCCCAGGCTTGGCTGAGGTGAAAGAGGGGACACAGGCGCCACCAGCTCACAGCGGGAGCCGCCACATCCACTCCATTCAGACATAAACGTCAGAGGTTGTCAGCGTCAGGACCAACAGAGACACATGATTCCATACAGAGAAAGTGGCCACCTCACTTCTGTGGGATGCAGTGCTACCAGGTGCAGTGAGATGACATCACATGGTGAATGAGACTGGGAGCTGTGGTATGTGTGGCCACCTGCTTCTGCAGCTGGGAGGATGATTAGCAGCAAGCCAGGCTGATTATTAACCAGCCAGAGTCTCGTTCAGCCAAACGGACAGACAGACAGACAGACAGACAGGCAGACCTAGACACTGACAGACATCTCGCGTTGCCAGATATGAGCCTGCACGTTGGTTGGCACAGTGTAGACCAGACAGACTAGCCCAAACCACTTAAGCACTAGCCTGGCCAAAGGCCAACTGAATAGAAATTAGAGCACCCTATTGAAATGCTAAGCAGAACCTTATCTCCATGCCTTTTGCTGCTGGCCCTTATGCTCTACACCGTCCCGGGCAAAGCTATTAACCAACATGCAGGTGCCTCTCATGTCTTCCTCTGTCTGGTTGTGTGTGTTGCCTAAGGTCAGCTGTCTGTATGTTTCTCTGTATTTTGCAGGGTTTATCAAAACTGATATTTGGAAAGCTTTTGCTTTTGTACAATTCTAACACTCGTATCTTATTCCAAGTGGATTGCTTTTGATGTGTTAGGCTAAACTCAATAACGCATTTCACAACAACACGCCACCCAGGGAGACCGAAATGAAGGCAGTGCATCATCTCAAGTGTGGTTATAATTGCAGGGATTTGTCTTGGATCCACCATGATATTCTTATTCAACAGGAAATGAAATCTAACGACAGTGAGTGATCACCAGGGGGTGTGTGGCTAACTGATGAGCGCGCTCATTTGACTCCACCGATCTTTAAAAGCCATTAACGCTCTCCTGTTTCATGCACAAATTAGGGCTTCCACACACAGAGGCACACAGGCACAGCAGCACATAAATGTTTGGAACCCGCACACAACACAGGCCCGCATACATGTGCCAGCACCCGCTCACGTACACACAATCTGTAACAGACTCCAAAGTCCCTATGTCGTCCAACTTGCACAGTGAACGTTTGCCCATTTGAAGCCTAAATGGCACAGTAAGGGAAAAATGAACCCCCAGATACCACGTTGTAATGGAGCTGAAAAGAACAGCTTAATTGGCCAACATAAGCCATGCCCAGGCATTAGCTGTGAAATTTACATGTTGGCTTTTTTCCCCCCAACTCTCTTTTTAAAGGTCCCTGTGGTGTTCATGTGGAACAGACACATGAATTACAACTCTGACACTTCATGAATATCGATTTGGCTGCTGTTGCTATGCAGAAGGCTGTGGGAAACCATATTATTCAAAACATGTTGAGTGGGATACATCTGCAATTATCCAGTTGATAGTTTGTGCAACTAATGTGTTATTAGTATAATTGCTTGTTTTTGGTAATTTACTCCTCCTCTCTTACACTCATGAAAAGAACCTGAAAATTAAAAATTGAGTATGATTTAGAAATATTGTGGACTCATTCTTAATTGGCTTCATGATATCTGGATGACTAATCTTATTTAAAATGTTAAATTTGAGGGTGTGTTAATTTGCCCTTCTTATCACATTCTCAGACTCCCAGCAGAAGAAACTTGTCCACATGATTTAGCCCTTCTCGCACCAGCACAGGGGGGTGATACGCCGGTTATACCTCTGAGTCCTGATAAGCTGACCTTTGGCCAGCTCTCGATGCGACCTCTGACTGACCATCGATTGACCATCATCTGACCCCATGACTTGAAACAGAGCTGCCCAGGTCCATTTGGCAGTCTGGAGACCTTCTCTAGCACACGCAGCTAATATAGTTAACCTAGTGTTATTGGGAGATGTATGATAGAAGGAATGGTCCGGGAAGGCAGGGTTATTCCTGTGTCAGAGGAAGAAAGCGCAGATAATTCAATTACTGGCTAAGTGATATGAGCATCTGTCAGCTGATTCATTCTTATAGTGCTCAAGTTCTGTTGTAATGACAGTATACTCAAAAGTAGATTGCAACCAGATTCAACAAATTGCCTTCTTTATGAAAAAGTGAGCTGAGAGTAGGATGCTGACATCTATGAACCTTTCTTTACCACACATCTTATCATCTTACAGTACAGACAGCGTTTTCTGCTTTATAAGACCATTTATGAAACCAACCATACACAGTCGGGTTTACATTTTCTGCAAGACAGGATGTTGCTATCTCCACTCACCATCTTGCTACTCTTCATCCCCCACCCCTCCTCTGTCCCCCCATTATCCCTTGAACTGCTGTTCCCTTACTGGCAGTGGATGATAACAACTTCAGCCCAGAATCCAAACACCCATCCCCCCCATCAGGGTATAAAAAAATCAAATAGCGAACCAGTAGCAGACTGCTAACAAAATTAGCAGAATTTCTCCTGGACTTTAATTAGTAACCTGACTCAATAAAGGATCCTGATGAGGGCAGGAGACAGCAATGTGATTGAGAAGGGAAAGGGGGGGATAGATAACTCATCTCAAAATCACTCAGCAGTGCCAACTAGAGTGTTGATTCTCATGAATAATCCCAGACCATCAAATTTCAACCACAAGCCCCTCCTCCTCCTCATCCCGCATGAGCATCTCACCTCCTCTGACTGCATCCGTGTGCCAGCAACACCAGCGTCAGTCTTCTCTCGCTGTCTGTCTCTTTTCTCACTAGCAGCAGGGGGATGGTTGGCCCAAGAACGTGGCATCATTAACTTTCTTGAGTGGCAGACGTTAGACGTGTGGAGGGATGTCTTGTCCCGCCTCCTGCTGGGTGTCCCTCAACCCCCATCACTCCTTCCTGTCATCATCCATCTCTGCGTTTCTTGTTTCCTCTCCCCCACAAAACAGTCACAAATTTCATACACTTGATGCTCAGTCAAGGGTGAATGAGCGGATGCATTAGAGGATACTCGTTCAATTTCAGTGTCGGGGTTGTGTTGCATGATTGTTGATGTTCACAATTTGTATCAGAGGTATTCTTTGGTATGTGTAGGAGTACATCAGTCGGCATTAATATCACTATCTGCCTATTGAACCATTATGGCTCTTTCTTAAAGTGTTGAGAGTCCCTTAGCACACAATGTCAAGAGTTTTTGTTGGTAGCATCAGCGTGGCACGTGCCGCTGAGCTCCCTGTGGCGCGATGCCCTGTCTCATTAATCACAAGCCCTGTGCTGGAGCCCTGACAAGCCACAACCTGGTGGCCCACCAGCTCCCCTCTTGTATGCTGGGATGGCTGTGCACTATTATCTCCTCACAGGAAGAAGGCAACGCAGCAATGACAGCTGCCGCTGGTCACTTGAACCTAGCCCTCATTTCAATTGAAAACTCTCCACCTCACATATCCCCCACCAAGATTCTTGACTTTCTCCCGTCTCGGGTTCACAAGATTTGAACCGGCGGGGCAAAGGTCAGTGGATTTGCCAGGTCGTCACGGCAACTCTTCACAACATCAGATGTCAAGACAGTTGGCCGACCATGACGGAGGCAAGCAGGGAGCTCCGCTTGGCCGAACACTTCCTTCTGGAGAGCGGAGGAAGCAGCACAGAAGGGGAGAGAAACTGTGCTTTTGTCAAGCATACTCCTCCTCTTCCTTGGCTGGAGTGATGAGGGTTGTGGTTGAGGGATATTTAAGCCTTCATGGGGTGGGTGTGAAAGGCTTGTTGGGGTCCAAGTCATGGTTGTAATGCGGGGTGCGGGGGCTTAGAACGGTGCCATGGTCTAGTTGTGTCATGAGCATGGAGCTGAGCTGTCACTTGTCTCTAATTGGCTTATATCAACCCGCAAGAGACTCAAAGCTCACTGACCCTCCCTCTCTTTCTTCCTCTGTCTCTCCCTCTACCAGTCTCTCATTAGCTTTTGTTCCTCAGCCAAGTTAAAACAATGGTCTCCACATGGTTCTGTACCATTGGAGCAATTGATCCAAACCCTCTCTCCCCTTCTAACCGGCTCGTGAATGTCTCTGCCTGTATATGCTCCTTATTACAAAGCTACATCTTGCCAGTAGCCAGCTATAAGAATGATGACAGAGGATGCAGATTGCAGCCTGATTTGATCTTGATTGGAGTCCTGATTGATCTGGGCCCTGGGGTCGTCACAGGGTCAATAAAAAGAATGATGATAACATGGTGTATCTTCAGGGGACGGACCTATGGCAGCACTTTCACATGCCATTTCACCTCATATCAATTTGAACAACTATTCATATCAGTCGTCTCCTGCAGCACAGGGAAAGACGTTTCCTGGCTCCTCATCTACCAGCGCTGAAATCAGTTAGCCATTTTGATCCTGCCAGAGTGGGTGTTCCTTCTTGGACAGTACAGGATTTACGATGTGCTACAAGGGTTCAGAGGATGACCCTTTGGTGTGCATCCCTGATGATGTTCTAATTGGATGGGGTGACCTTTCTTCACTGTAATTTTGAAGCGTACTCAGTCCGTGGGGGTGGGAACAGATTAAAAAGCAGCAGGGGGTGGGCTGATTGATGTGTGCTGCGGCTGGTGGGGTAGTGGACAGACAGTGACGGGTAGAGGGACAGTAACATATGAGTCCACAGCTGTTGAATGGGGAGGATGTACAGGCTGATGCATGGGAGGCGGCCACAGGCAGGCTGACTGATTGCTGCCTTCTGGTACATCATCCCTTGTAATGGCTACAAAGACTATGGTCACTGTGATTTAGTGCTGGGGGAGGTTGATTGTTTGGTTTTGTGTACATTAGAGGTGTGCCCTGTCACATAACTCAGGAGCATCAGCATAATTTAAAATATGTAAGAAAAATGTCACATCACAATATCAAAGACACATGATGGAGTATTTAGAGCACAACTATTTACAGCAGTGTGGAAGTACTTCAAAACATGAAACATTAGAAACAAAAATGTGTAGGCGTTACATCGCACAATAAAGGTCAGCTATGGTGTCATCATGTAATCAGATTGATTATGAGACATGAGAGGTGCTACAGGAACCGATTGATGGAGCAGAGCCATTGATTAAATGAGGTGCATGATTTCTTCTTTGCAGTTAGTTAGTAGGGCTGGTTATTAGCATGGAGGATGCATGTCACGATACATGGGTCAGCACTAAATCACAGACCACGTGTACACAGTGCTGGTGCAGTGAGAGTCACTGAACACGTCCTAACTCATAATGAAGAGTGTTTTCTTTAAGATAAGGTAAAGATCCACCTTAAAATATTACATCTCAATTATTATTTATAATCCAGGGAGTAATGATGTCTATAGTGATGTCTGATCAGCACAGATCCTACCCTTTGTCTGTATTTTCTGATTCTGACATCATTTTTCTGTCATTGTGCAGACGTGATGGTCAGGTAGTTTGGTCAGGACTAAAAGAAGATGTAGCGACACCTCTGGCTCTCTCGCCTGCTCTGTGTCCGTGTGCAACAGACCCAGATGTAACTTGTGTATCTTATTGAGACACCAAATTGACTTTACATACATCAGCATTTTCCTGACCACTGACCACCGCTGCTCTCACTCCAGCCCATGAGCTGAACAGTGACATCTACAGGAGCAGAGGTTGATTTAATTACAGGAATTTCAGGGCAATAAAATGACATATTGAGTCCATTAAATGTATCTATACGAGGGGCAGAAGAATTTATATACTACCATGGAAGCAAATTTGGTGATAGTTTGCTGTGTGGATATTTTTGTGAAAAACAGGTGAGGATATGAGGAGAAAGTCACCACACTCAGTTTGGATACATGACTAAAGCACTACTATTCAAATATTCTTTATAATAATAATGACATATCATCATCAGAATGGAAAATAGTTTGATGGAAATAAAGCACTGTAGATAAACATATTTGTGTTATAAATACAGTGTGTGTCTGTGTGTGTTTTTGCGGTCTACTGTATGCTTATCCCTGATTTGGGCTGTTACTTTGCCTTGCATTCATGTATAGCCCTTTCCCCGCTCCCTCAAAGCTCCCGGCATAAATTTATTTATTTGTGTCAATGTGAAATTTGCTTTGCTCCTCTTTGTAGCCAGAATGAGTTGAAGTGTGGTGAATGGGTTGTTTTGGTGCATTGACTGGTGGATCCTTTTTTTTTGAAGGCGTATGAAGCTGGAACTAATTCCCGCATATTTATTTGGCTTGGTCTAAGCAAGCTAAGCACTCTCCCTGCTTAATATTCCAGGGCATGGCAACAGGAACAGCCCATTGGTAGTAGCAAAACAGCCATAAACAGCTTTTGGATGATTGTGAGTGGAAACACTGGCGCCTGAAAATGTAGAATGGAATATATTCCCTTGCAAATGAGCTTGGAACATGCAGCAGTTAAAGGTGCTAAGATTGGCTTTTTCAGCTGCTGAATTATTTTTTTAATACTTGGCTAATCTTTGAAAGAAATGCTACAGCCAATAGGAAGCAATTCTGGCAGTTGTAGATGTAGTGCAGTTGTTTTAATGTGATGTTGTTGGGTGTGAGGGTATCAGTGTGTGTAAAATATGCACAGTCTGAGCGCTACAGTGTACTTCAAACACAGGTTTTCATCCGCCCTTAGTTAAACCCTTTAATTGTCCTTACTGCATCTCCTCCAATGTGGAAAGGGTTGAAAGATAGAAGAGTGCAAAGAGGGAAGAGAGCCTCATCCTTTTCCCCGAGCTATGTCCAGCAAGCTTGCAGCACTTTTGTTGAGGACCACATCTAAAAAGAGCAGCTTTAACAACCCCGGCAAATATCAATGAGAAAGCTTGTGAAAGGAGGGCCCTGAACGTTCTGTAGAACAGGTGTGTTTTATTGCACAGTATTTGTCCTTTGGTCTTTATTGCTCTACAGTCCCACAATGCGCGTGTGTATTTGTGTGTACATCTTTGTGGCTGAAGCTCCACTTTAGCTGCGAGCCAGTCCCAGCAGGAGGGCTGCAGTCAACCCTGTGCCATGTGAGAGCTGCGGGGAGCGGGCTAACGAGGTGTCCGGGCAGCTGACGGCTTTGTCCTGCCGCCTGTGAGTGGCGATGGCACAAAGCGTGTCCTGCAGAGAGTGCTGTCTGTTCTTTGTGTCTGCCTTTCTCCTTTGCCCAGCACTTTGGGCCACAAAGGGAAGCCGTGCGAGGCAGCATTGTGGCATCAGGTGGACGAGGAGCTGTGCATGTCCCCCTTGTCCCTCCTCCCTCCTTCCTCGCCTCCTCAGACAACAGGAAAGCATATACTTCAGTTTTGGCTTTAAACGAGTCTCTCGTGCAGTTAGAATGATCCTGTGCTGAATCCTCTGTAAATAACTTTTATTAGGTTCCCTCTCCTCTTTCCGTGTTCAGTCTTGCCTTTCTTTTCTCTCCTTCTCTGTCACATTATGCTGAAGTGAATGATGATCCAGAGGGCGTGCAGCTTTCTGTCATGTGTTTGCTACTTGTATTTGCTCAGTCTCCCATCTTCCTCTCTTTGCTCTCCTCTCTAATTTATGAACTGCTACACTTGAGTGGGCCTAGCGCCTATTAAAAGCGGCACAGCGCCTGTGTTTGTCCTGGCCTTTCCTGCTCCACAGGAAGCTCATCTCGGGCCCCTGCTAGTTAATGCCACTGCGGGGGGTTAGCGAGAAACATGGACACCTCTGTGGATCCTCTGCCCACTGGAGGGAGATGTTTGATGCTTCTTTTAAAAGGCCAAAGTCATTTGTCTTTGTTGTTTTCTGTCTCCCAGGGACTGTTTAGAGAGAAAGAGAGACAGCAAGAGAGATAAAGAGTGAGAGGGAGTAAGAGTGCGCAAGAAAACATGCCTTTCTCCCAGGAATCCCTTTGTAGATGTTGTGAATGTTTCAGATCTGGGCTGTTGTACTGAAAGCTATGCTTTGCTTTGTTTATTCTTCATTCAGGGGGCCTCTTATGAGATTTCTCTCTGCTCTGTTCTTCTTAAACAGCAGCTGTGGATTGTCTTAGACTCATCCTTTAAACACAAGATACAAAATCTAAACAAATTTTGCATCAAAGTGTTTAATATTCGTACATTGCTCTACTTTTTCCTCCAGTGTTCTTAGGTGCTATGGATCAAACTCTGCCAACACCATATGTGTGTACGGCCCTGTCAATCTCCATCAATATTTAATCACCTGGGCAGCAGGTCTGAATAATGGTTTTAGGATTTACGGCTTCTCAGAAGAAGGGCTTTGATCCTTCAACCTTTGTAACGGTCTTCTCCAATGGCAACAGAAACCATGATTTCTCCTGTGAGTCAGCACCATGGAGCAGGAGATCCATGTGGAAGCTGGACGTGCTCCATTCATGTAGAAACAGACCCCAGATCTTACAAAAACCCCGCACTGTAGGCATCAAACAGAGTATTCACATTCACTGCACAGCATCACTGCAGTGTTTTATATGCGAACACCACTCGCTGAGCTCAACCACAGCCTCTCCATATTGTTATAGTAATCGGATTTAAAACAGAGGAACACTAGGGCAGACAACCAAGAGCCAACCACAGAAATCACAGAAAGGTTAGGTGGGAATCCCAAAGGACTACAAATCCCTCTTCTGAAATCTCATTGTTTGGAAACCATGAAACCGGATTCCTGTAACAAGTCTCTGATCAGTGAAGCCTCGGCCCAAAGGACTCAATTAGACCAGAACGGCCCTTTCTGACCGGGCCTTTATTTTGCCTCCTTCCTTCTCCCAGCATGCTGCTACCTCTGCAGTGGAGCGGTCTAATGCCCAGGTCTGGGAGCCGGGCCGTACAGCACTCTGAGCAATCTCATCACTCAGCCTTTGCCCCTCTTATTACACACCAGCGGCATAAATCCACACCAAGGTTGTGTGTTTGCATGTTAGTGTGTGTTGCTTACCAGTAAACCTGTGGCACTCCCTTTGACTTAATGTTTGAGCTGGCAGCAGGAGAACACTGAAGGTATATTTAAAACACAGGCAGAAAATAGCACTTACTGTAAGATGCTTGCAGTCAGAGGCAGTAATCCAGAATTTAATTTCAGTCATTTTGCCCTCCTTCACTTATGATTAGAGTGAATTATGATAATTTCTTGATTATGGTTTGGCCCCTGCCTGTGAGCCCGAGGACACTCCTTGTCTGAGCTCGAAAGAAGATGGCAGTGGGGAGCCCGTGCAACCCACTGGATCTGTAGTGTCACTCCTTTTGATAAGCCATTAACACAGGCAGTGTTTGTGTGCATGCGTTCCTCCCCCTGAACATACTGAAGGTACTTTATTGTTTTTCAGAAATATTCCACTCTTCATTCAACATCACATCATTATGTATGTCACTATTAAACATGCCCACAAAGAGTGAGATTGAAGACACAGATGAAAGATGAGAAATTGGACCAAGCAAGAAATAGCTCTGCTGCCGTTACGGGTGAATAAATTAATGTGCGTCTAATAATGAGTGACTGAATGCGTGTAAAGGAGCAGCAGCATCAGCAGTCGGGTCAGCGGTCTCTATAGCTTGGCCTCCATTGTCTGGAAAACCCAATCCTACATCACTGATTCACATTCAATCAGCGATTCAATCAGTGATTCAGATAATACAAGCTGGGTTATTCACATTGCTTTTCTTCACACGAAAGTCAATTAGAGGCTCATTTAAAAAGCAAAATTAGTTGTTATAGATTTAATAAGTGACCTGGGCCGTGGCGGACTGGGCAGAGCTGGGGATACAGTGGTTTGAGGTCCATGGGGAAATGTGGGCCTCCCCACTAAAGCCCACTGGTAATGACTTCTGTTTAGTCTTGATAATGTCGACTAATTAGTTAATCAAAGACAATGGCCTTCTACATACACCTCCCACCTTAGCAGCTTCTGACTGCTTCACTGAACAGCTCAGAGTGTAAAGCCTCAAAATCCCCATTCAGTCTCATCCCTAGCGGACACACCTGGTTGGGTTTGGTGTATGCCTGCAGCAAGTTGTACAACACATTAATTTACTGAATTAATGTTGATGGATGCATGAATAAAAAAACATAATGATCTCTGTTATAAAGTATGTAAGAGGATAATGAAATATTACAAAAGTAATACACTCCATCCTGTACGAGGCGTCTATGCTGGTCAGAAGGTCAATATAAAGACCCTCTGGTCTGGACAGGCTGGAAAAACAGAGCATTGACAAAGTGTCTCAGCAGCCCTCGGAGCTGCCATCATTGGGTGAGTAATACTCTGTTTTCTCCATAATCAATTAGTAAGCCTTCATTAGCCGGGCCATTCATTATGTTGGCGTGTCAGGGACGGGACATGGTGCAGTGGTCGCCCCTGGGATGGGCACGTCACTGGGTGCTGATACATGACGAGGCGCTCACAATCGCTCTTGCATCTAAAGAGGACGCAGCCATTACTCTGTTGCACAGCCGAGCGAGCATCACTCTGTGTAGCCAAATCAACATTACTTTGTTGTTACACAGCCAGCCAAGTAAGCATTAGTCATTTTTGTTGCACAGCCAAGTAAATAGCATTTACTGCTCTTGCTCAACTAAATGTACATTACGCTGTATTGTTCAAACCATTTGAGTTCATTTGTTTTTCACGGATTTCTTTTTCGACAGTGCTGTTGACTCGGAAACTGAATCTTTACTGTATGTATTTGGGGATTCTTAACATATGAGAGTGTGAGCAGGCCTGCTGTTGGCTTTTAGCTGGAAATACATAGTAAGACATCCCAAACATATCCCAATTACTCTGCTATTTCACAGCCCTTGTGAATATTACAGGAGCTTGTGAGCAGCGGTAGGAATCATTAATGTAAAACAGATGTTAGACGGATTCCCTGGTGCACCAGCTCTCATCACTGGAGTCTGTACCACTGCAGCATCAACTGCTCGGCTTGTTTGGATGCATATTTAATAGAAACAGAATTGATTCGGCTGTATAGTGAGTCTGCGTGTGCATGGGTGTGTTGGTGTGTCAGCGTTTGTGTTTAGGTGGTGTTAAAGATGCCCACAGCACAGTGTGAGCACTCTCTTAATGTGTAATGGCCTGTGCTATAGAATTATGATGAGGGGCAGACAGAGATTAAAAGAGTAAGATATTGAACCGACCTATGATGGATGAGAGCTGTTTGGGGATCAATTAAACAATATGATATTAATTCTGCCAGCGACATGCTCATTAGGGACACAGTGAAAGGAAGGCGAGTTGGGGGAAGAAATGTGTCACTGCTCTTTTATTAATTTGTCCTTGCACTTTTCTATTACTTTTGTATTTCTACACCTTTTGAAGAAGACAGATGTAGTTCATTAGCAGCAGCAGTTATTTTTGCATATTAAAAAACATTAATTTAGCACCTCTGATCTTGATTACTACAACAGGCCATTAAGCTTTTGTCAAACGGTTTGCTTTCTGCATTGGACCTCTCTCCAAGTCTTACTGTTCAGCGTAATGCCGACCTTGTTTAAAGGCCACAGCTAAGAGCCAACTGCAAAGAAGCTGTTTTCAACCTTGGACTCTGCAGTTGGGGTTGCATCTCTGCGTTGTCCACTACAGCCAGATTTGGCAGAGCAGAGAAACAGAGGAAAGTCAGCTAATTGAGGGAGCAGCTCGTATCAAAGGGCCACTGAGCGCTGCAGATCGGGGAGCCAACAGATGTGAGTAACAGCTGCCATGTTGAGTGTCAACCTTCTCGCTGCTGTCAGTCTCCATTTGCCCCGTGCACGAGTAAATAATGTGTTGTCTTAATTCATTTGCCTCCACTTGCAACAGCCGGTGCGTAATGGATTCTAATATTAAACACGATCCCGTTCCAGTGTGCAATTAGTGTGTAGCTCCACCTATTAACACTTCCACATTAATGATGTCTCTCAGAGTTTGCTGAATGGTGGTGGTGGGCCTTGTGATTGTAGGATTGGGGCACTCTATTGGCAGGCGTCAGCGGTTGGGGACCCATCAGCGTGCCTGCCAACGGAGGCACTATGGAACTTCTGTGGTACTGTTGCACAGCCAACACAACAGCCTCCCAACAACCTCACCTCAGGGAAGGCTATCCTGATGCGCTGGCTCAGGGGTGAGCACACAGACGGACAGGCGGGGCTGGTTGCCAAGCTGGGCCAGGCCCATTTAGTCTGTCTGCGTGTGCAAATGTCTGCATGAGGAGATGGGGGTTTGCTGTGGATGGACTGCTAAGTGGAAGATGAGAGGATGGTGCAGGGGTGTGGCTGTTAAGAGAAAGTGGTCGGGGGTGCTCTCTGTACAGATGGAGGGATGAAATGTTGGCTTGCTGAGCAGATGTTTTAGGGGTGTATGTTTGTCTAGGGGGTGTGACATGGTCAGTGAAGGGCAGTCAGGGGACTATAGAGAGTACATTAGTTGTTAAGCCGACTGCCCTTCTGAGGCTACTCATCTGTAAATGTTAAAGGTGAGGCTCCAGACAAGACATCTGGGAGTGATCTGCACCCTCTAGGAAAGGTCAGGGTGTCACAGCCAACTCTGTTCCTTGTTTCAACTACCCTTAAGTCTGCTTTTATGAGGTGACTGAAAACATTTACATTGTTTATGCAGCTGAGCACTTTGAGTAATCATATGGTCAACAGCCACCTTACTTTATGACAGGATTGATTGGTATGTGCATTGTAGCACTCCATCTTCACTCTATTCATCCCTAGCCTATCTGTCTGCTGTTCTCTGGTGCAGAGCAAAAAGCAGATTGAAGTTTTTCATTATGGCGGAAAAACTGTCAGATTCTTGACAGCTTTTGATCCGGACATACGCTCTGGCACATTGGAAACAAACATCAAGCCTAGAAAACCCCCTCTCATCCCTATCACTCTTCCTCTATCATCCTACTGCACCTTTTTTCTCTATCTACATTCATACTTGGAGCTTGCTTTGGTACTTTCTAGGTGATAGTTTTTTTTTTTTTTTCATATCTGGTGGTGCTTTTTTTAATAATTGGTAGATAGAGATGGGTCTTTGAGTGCCGATCATGGCTCTGTAATGACTCTCTCTGTGCGTCTGGGTGTGAGTGCAGCCTGTAGACCAGCGTTGAATGGGAATGAGATGAATGCTGGGTGGAAATGAATTTCTAAAGGCCAGGGTGCTTCATCACAGGCCCCACACTGGCCGTCCCACTCCTGCCTGAATAACACCAGAATTATCACTCAGAGGGAGGAGAGCGAGCAATGAATACCTCCAGCTACTACACCCTGGGGACCGTGGTTGCCCCCGCCCCTCCCTTTCTCTTCCTCTGCCACTCACACACAAATGTACGGCACACTCACACAGGTAGAGACTGGGAGGGGGGGGGCACTAATGGTCTGCTCCATTAATCATACAATGATGAAGGCCATTTCCTTTATTTAATTGGCTGCCAGTATCTCAGTGTCTTTGTTGCATGTCATTTCAGACTCTCGCTCGTGCGTGCTCCACTCTTTTAGCTAGCAGAGTGCAGTGTGAGGGTAGAGCTGAGAGCTCTAGAGACACATCAAACAAGTGTCTTTTGTATCTGTATGCAGCATATCACTAATAGGATGAACAATATAAGGAAATAAGCCTCTAACCCTGTAATGCAGTGTCCACATCATGTGCCTGCATTTAGTTCATTAATTCATTTGAACATTCAATGATAGACTTTTATTTTTCTCTAAATAAATCAGAAACAGATATTACTACGCCTTCATCAGCTGCACATGAAACATCATTTTTGGTGTATTGGATTGGATTTTGAAATGTTGAAATATAACATCTCTGCTAGCAACAAGATTGCTTTAAATGATCTGATCAGCAGATCACATTAAATAGAGACTCCTTATTTTTTATTTGCTGAGGCCTCACCCCTCTCCTAAATTGATCTGTCTGATTTATTTCCTTATCCTCCACTTCATACTCGGGTTTAGCTGCAAACAGAGGTGGTCAAAAAAAAAAAGGGAAAAGGTCCATTTTATGTCTCCAGCTGAATGGGTTGCTATTAGACTCTAAATATGCAAGTGTTATTAAGAAACGTGTTGCAGTGAACGCTTAGCTGAGTCCACAAATAGGCGGTAGAAGGGGTCACTGAAGGGGAAAGACCCTGCTCTGTTTAAACACCCACGCTAACATCCACACAAAGGGGAGAATTACAGCGGTAACAGCGTGCTTGTTTTCAGCAGATATTTACAATTACTGTGTTAATTTGCAGTCAGCACAGTTCTGTAATCATATTTAGCCCACTTCCATTTGTTACGTGTGGCACACTAAAAGAGATTATGTCCATTGTAGGAATTTAACAGCAAAGGAGACTGTTTGCTGTCAGAGTAGGCTATTCATTTTATACAATTACTAACTTACAGAGCCGACTGTTTACAAAAATGAAGTGTCGGTGATATTGCCAACAGAAGCTATACTTTAAGAATGAAAGGTGTATTAATCCATCAGTTATGTGTACAAACTGAGTTGCCTGCTTGAGAATCGACTCTATGCATCAACATGAGAAGCTGATTTGACACCATGACATGGTAGCAGTCGCTGACGTCTGTAAGGACTTGGCTTGAAGAATGGAGGGTCATTGATTTAAAGGTATATGTTGTATTTAGTGGTATTTAGCAGAACAGAGCTTGTAGAAATGGAATATAATAATCATCAGTATGATTAAATTAGAGTGAGCATAAAGATTGTTTTACTTTTGTTAACTTTGTTTTGTTAACTTTTTGGTATTTAGTGAGTTGCAAAGAATTGAATTGATGAAAGTTTTGGATTTCAATCTCAAATCATACTGCTAGATATCATTAAATATCCATATCTTCAGACTGTACCATCAAGTTCCATCACAGACCAAGTTTGGAAATTAGGCTGGCAGATGAAGTAGTGCCAGTTCACTTCTCAGACACTTCCAAAGAACCCTTAAGCAAGGCACTGAACCCCAAACTGCTTGGGGCTCTTGTCTGTGTGCAGCTTCATCACTCTGACACCTCTCCATTGGTGCATATGTGGCCTCTGTGTGTGTAGTAAGTTCAACAGAGTGTAACAACAAACTTTCCCTCAGGGGTGAATACAGTATATAAAAATAGAAGATAAATAAACAACAGGAAATATTGCATAGATCTGAAATGTGATGCTCGTATTCAACTTTAAAGGGTGCTAAATACTGAGCTCAGAGATTGTTGCATGCTGGAATCTCTTCTCTGCAGCTGTCAAGCAACATATCTACAGTAAATAACCATAAAAACAGTAACAGATCTATTTAGACAGGCAGTGTGGATTGCACTGAAAGTTTTTTCATGTTAATTTTTAAAACATTTTCCACACTGTCTCTTGTGTTGCCCCTAATTAGACAAGACAGCTCTCACATTTCAACAATAACAGAAGCAAAGAAAGGCGATTATGTACTCCATACAAAGGCCTTTTTGCTTCACAAGACACTTGGTTAGAGCTTTACACAGGGATGTCTATTATCATAATGCATACAGCCTGTTCACAGTGTGCAGAGGAGAGCATGAGAGGCAGAATGCTGCAGTTGGCTTGTTTTGCTCTTTGAAGGCTGAAGGAGGGCATGGCAATATTTACAGAGAGAGTGCCCCCCCTCGGTCCCACCCTGCAAGGCTGGCGTTTGAGCTTCACAGCCGGGGGATGTGTTTTTGCACCAGTACATCTCTTCTCACTCCCCCCCCTCCCCCCCTTCTTTTTCTGCAAGCCCCTCTACGGACACGCTGCACAGGGACACCCACTTCCTCATTAAAAAACCAACAGCCATTAATGTTAGATGAGGGCAAGAGGAGCTGGAGGAGGGAGAGAGGGGGGGAGAAAGGAGGGAGGTGTTTTCCCCTTGATCGACTCCTAAGGATGCATGATGAATCCTCACAGACACACGGGCCGACATGCTGAGAAAGGGGAGGAGATGAGAGGCTGCAGACATTTTTTTTTCTTCTTCCCACAGACAGACAGACAGACAGACAGACAGACATCAGGGTCTTGTAAAATGGCAGCAGCTTCACATAGACACACATCTGAAATTGAAACAGAAAAATTGTGAAATGAATGAGTGAATGACTGGCAAAACTGCAGGAAGCCCAGTTAATGAAAGATTTGTTCAAAGACGTGTCTCTCTCTCTCTCTCTCTCTCTCTCTCTCTCTCTCTCTCTCTCTCTCTCTCTCTCTCTCTCTCTCTCTCTCTCTCTCTCTCTCTCTCATGCACACACACAGATATGGAGGCGGCTTCTGCCCTGTATAGTTGGACTGTTAATACTCAATATTCCCCCGCTGTGAGGTCTTAAATCGGCAGGCTCCCTGGTGTGGAAAAGAGTGACAGGGAGAGGAGGGGTAGCAGCATCTCAGTCAGGGTCAGAGTGATAAGACATAGCTTAGGGCTTAAACATAAACAAACATGCACACGCACACATGCCAGCGCAACAAACAGGCCACACATCTCTGCCTCTGCTATGTGTTGTTTCGCTGTAAAAGGTCCTGAGGGCTCATCTTACTCGCATCCAATCAGGACTGTGATGGTCTATTCCCACTGGCCATCGACCAATCAGCTGAGACCGTCCACTCGATTCCACGTATACCTTTCCAATTGTGATTGACAGTTCTGTCCAGAGAATCAATCGCATCAATTTTCTGATCGATCTCATCTGCCCGGTTGGCAGAGACTTGAGGCAGAGACTTGAGCACACAGGCTTTGAATTTGAACACTCGGCTCATTAGATATTTACATACAAGTAGACCATGTTTGTCACTGAGCTTTTTCTTTGCTGTGGACATGAAGAAGAAGAACGCCAATGTGCGCTCCATGTGTGTGGGAGGAAATTGGGGTCATTGTTATTTCACTGTTTTTTTACACAGAACCTCCAGGAAGAAGCCGAGATTACAGCCCAAAGCAACCACAACCGTGGGTGGATGTTTTGGAGGGTGTGTGCTGTGATCACAGTTGTATTGTACTGGTGTGTGTATGTCTGCTGCACATGTGCAAGTGTGAGCACTCGTCTTTTCTTTCCACATATTCATCCAATATCACCGGGGTTGCATGGAGAGTTTGAGATGAGAAAGGGGAGGGGAGGGGGGCTGTGGTTGCAGAGTTGTAGCCCTATAGCGGTGGCTGGTCTTGGGGGAGCTCACTGTGTGTGTGCGTGTCTGCAGGCCGTGTCTGTGTGCGCGGAGCTGCGGGAGACAGAGATGGAGAGAGAGAGCGGGCAACCAGAGTTTGCTGGCTGGGTAATGAATTTACTCCTGCGGCACTCTTTAAAGCATAATTACACTCATCAAAGCCACGAAGGCCTGTCTCGCCCACTGACTCCTAGCTAACACAAAAGACAGAGCAAAAGCAGAACGTCGTAAGTCTCTTTCCATATTACCACGCCACAGTTCCCACTACAAACCACAATATCATTTTTATGTCTTTTGTGTCCGTGGCCAGTGAACTAGCTGTAAATCAGATTTTTATGTAGAAATAACTGACCCAAACAATTTGTGGCTGAAGGAATAAATACTGTACATTTCAGAGCAGAACAGGAAGTCTCTGTATCTAAATTCTTCCTCCAGCAGTCCCCTCAGCAGCACACCATTCCCCTCACATTGTATCTCTTTAGAGGATACCAGGTTCCTCATGTCCCTCTTTGATTTCCCTCTCAAATTCAACCCCACGTTCTTCTCCCGATCACCGTCCTCCCCCCCGTGTCTCCCCTTGATCCCCCCCTTCACCTCCAATTTCTGTGTGAAAAGGTCAAGGTTGTGTGCGAGCACTTGGTTGTGTGTCCAGGCACATTTGTGTTGTGTGTGGTAAGCATACAGAGAGAATCCCTGCTGCACCTGTTCGAGCTCTGGTGACGGGACGGGAGAGTAACACGCCACCCCGCGCTAAGACCGGGATACAGAGGATCAGACACTGCTGGGGTCAAATTAAGTTGCACAGACACAGACATAAACACACGTGCCAACACATTCATGAGTGCATGTGCAGCCTTACCTCCATCCTCTATTTTTGCCACGATGTGATGGGATTCCAGTGTCTCTCTAGGCATCTGCTATAAATGAACTAGATGACCTCTCTGCCCCTTATGTCTGATAACCTGCATAAACGAACACATGCTCTGCTGCTGGTAATCAAAGAGGGAGGTCTTTCAGTACATCCCTCCTGCTAATGCATTGATTTGGATGCAACATCTCATGTTGAGTATGAACTGTCTCATATTGCTATAAGTTATGTGAAGCTTGTTGCTTCAAATGTATTCCTGTACTATCTCACTTTTGAATCATTGAGATGCATTACATCTTTAACAAGTCTTCCCTACACTTGGATCATGTGTTGTGATATCAGAATAACAAGTGAAAGATTTCAAAAAGCAAGTTTATTTATTTGAGCGTCTTTATAAAACATGCTGGTGATGAATATCGTCAAAAGATCAGACACATGCTGAAAAGAGAGAGTAGGAGGAGTGCAGGACACTGCTGTGTGTATAAAGAGAGTAAAGCTGTAGGTGTTAGTGTGTGTATGTGTGTTAGTGTGTGTCTGGGGTAGGGATGAGCAATGATTTTCGAATATTCGTTCACTTTGTAAAAATATAAGAGTTACTTCGAATATTTTCACATTTTGAAAGTACAATTTTTCTTAGTTTTCACCGGTGCCTTGTTGTAGTATGGTATTCCCGCCAGACGGTGGCTATAGAGCGTCTTAAAGCTGTTTGCTAACTGCATTAAGTAACAGAAGAAGAAGAATGCTAACTGCATTAAATAGTAGAAGAAGAAGAAAACATCTTACACCACTACACGTTATTATTCGAATAAACGTCGACTAGATGCCAATGATTATCAAATAGTATTTTGGCTTGAAATGCCCATCCCTAGTCTGGGGGTGGGGATAACAGCACTGAATGAAAGTAAGGTGATGTCTGTGAACACACTTAGATATGCTGAAGAGTAAAGCACAAGTAACATAATAACTAGCCTAATAATAGAATTAATAGATGACATCATGTTGTATAAATAGGTTAATGTATGTCGCTCTTTTCAGTAGACCCCCCCACTACCACCACCTCCCACCACAGCTCCGGCATCCCTCTGTGGATTCAGCTTCTTCTGTTTGTTATTACTTTTGTTGAGGTGTAGCTGCGCTGCATTAATAGAGGCTTCCATTGCAGGTTTGGTGTCATTGACAAACCCATTAGCAACTTATCACGATAATGACTACCAGCTCCACTACACATCAGCCCACAAGAATTTGCCAGGGGACAGATGTGGCTGACATATGTGGGGGGAAACTGCTATTACGCTCCTTTTAGATAAGTGTGTCTCTCAGAAGTCTCACTTGTGTAAAACATGGAGCGAAAACAACCGAGGCTTTGATCAGGAGACACGCTTCAAAGCCATTTAACTCAGGATCTGAATTGTCATGATCCACATCATAAAATCTGACATATGTGACCTATTAATTACTTTGCCATCAGTTTGAGTAAGAGAGTGTTACTTGAGGAATGAGTGTAAAGGAGTGGTGTAGCATCCATAGTGGTTGCTGTTATTGCAGTAACATCTCTCCTTTGTATGTTATTTATAGGAGGGACAGTGAAGGCATTACATGTATCCTGTGTGCTTTGTTTTTTATGTGTCTGTGTACAGTGTTTTGTCTAATTACTGCAGCCCTCTTGCCTGGTGAGGTGATTTACACATTGTGCGTCTCCACTGGGTTTTCACTAAATTTGAGATAAGCTTCCCCTCTCTCTCCTCCGTCTCTCGCTCCATCTTCCCTCCAACTCAACATAATAAACAGTTTCAGTGTTTTGTTTTCCTCTGCAAGGCCTTTGTGTCTCCTGAGGATTTATCATCTGCCTACAGTATTTTAGGAGTCTTAATCTCCTACCATTTGATTACCAGCAGCTAATTAAACAGAGACGATGCCAAGCAGGTGACGGAGGGATGGAACAGTGAGGTGGAATCAGTCTCTGTCCATGAGCCAGGGCTCTTTTCTTGTCCCCCCGTGCTCTACTTACCACAGTCTGCACAAATATCATGCTTTCTTTGTGTACTATAACTGTGCTCATATGAATTTTAGTTTGTACAGTCGAGTTCAAATCTGTCTACTGAGCCAAGTTGTTTTTCTTCTTGGTTAAATAGACCTAGTTTTTTTATTTTGCTTTGCCCTCGCTACAAGACTGCCGGAGGCCAGTGAGAGGGAGGAGGGCTGGCTTTCAAGGCTCTGCGGTTGAGAATAGGAACTGCTGACATCAGCATCCAAAAGGCATATTAGGGAGAAGGAAAAGATCACAGTGAAAAAAAAATGCTTATAGATTTATTTCTGTAAAAACTGAAATTGGCTGAAATCTTTTTTCCTCATTTTCTCCTTTAAAAAGTTTGATGCCCCTTATGAATTTTGAACCACTGGTACAAATCTTTGGCCGTGCATGCGTTTGTCTCTACACCTTGCCACCCACAAGGTTGTATGAGCAGGGGAGTGAAATGATGATGGGACACAGATACGCAGTGGACAATGATAAATGTCACACATGACAATGAGTTTGTCAGAGCCGAGAGATGCCCTTTTCCCTCGGTCCCACTGCAGAGATGCTCTCTTCACAGGTCTCAATCCCTTGTCAAGTGGTTGAACCTGCACATCCATATGCATGCTGCTACACATGAAACAGCATGCATCTGCTTGTCGTGCGCCGCGGCTGCCCTAGTAGACAGGCAGACAGGATGTCCTTAGCCCCAAGGCCGGGAGACAACACAGGATCTGCTGACCGGGAGAAACAGGCCACCAAGATCCTCGGGGCAGACTGATGCACCGCGGTGACTGTGGGTGAACTTCTGTATCTAGTTGACAAAGTAGAATCTGTCAGCACATCAGCAGAGTGATATTCAAACTGACTTTCTTTTGGCTATTCACCAACTTACTCTCTTAAGGGAACGTACATCCACGGAGGGGGTTGGGGTTTTGGTAGTTATTAAGGTGAGTGAGCCGAAAGGCTACTAACATTTGTCCTTATTACTTATTCTCTTAGAAAGCAAGGAGCATATCATTGATCTGTAATTATATGTATTATATTATATGATTACACTATGTCTAACAGATAATTTATAACTACAGCAGAGGTATCAAACTGCTTTATTAAGCATTTATTGGGGTTAAGTGTGAGTAAGAAGCTTTGCAATACAACAGTCTAATGTGGTTTTATTCTTAAGAAGAATCAGAACTCTGTGGTTTTCTTTGTTCTTACTTTGCATTGTAGATTCCTCTAATATCACATGCTAACAGCTATTTAACCTCTGCTCAGTTGCAACCAGAGTCATCAGTTAGAGCTCAGGTTCCTGTTAACCACCGGGGGAAACAGAAAATCTGTTTCACAGGTACTATCTTGAAGAGGTTGATTTATTGACTACTGGTGTGATCTATTTTATATCCTGAAGATTTTTAAATACATTCTCCTTTAAATTAAGTTTCTGTGTGACTCTTTTATGCAGCCATTCAGCGATAATAAAACCCAGTATCTCAAAAGTGAAGTGCCACCAGCAACACTTAATTAATCTTAATTGCTTTGAAACAAGCCTGCCTGCAGAATCACCTCGTTTTTCTAAACGACTCTTCCCTCAACAATATTGCATACAACCATTTTTCGCCCTGTCTTCCCTGGCGTGATGAAATGCGCTTTTCCTTGCTATCTATTCCTTATCCACTCTGTTCCGCCACACACTCTCCTCTCCGGCTGAGGAAAAGCTTTCGGATGCTGCCAGAGCAGACCCGTCATCTGCTGGCAGTCTATTTGCTGTTGTTGGTGGGGGATGAGTAATGGCGGCACCACTGTCCTTATCACCAGTCCACACACCTGCACTCCTCCCTGCACCACACACTTAATTGCCCCCCGCACCCCCACCCCTTCTTCGGCCCTGATATCTGCTTATGCCTCACATTCCTGGATGGAGGCCTTATGTCCATTAGTGCCATGGCTGCGTGGGATTTATAGCTTTGCGATGGAAGCTAGGAATAAAATTCTCCGGCTTGGTTGCTCAAGGGATGCTGTCGTCTCGGTTAAAGGATGAGAAGGGTCTCGGTTTTTGAGCACGGGAAGAGGTCAGAGTCGTTCTACTTTGCAGTGCTGAGGAAAAGGAGTGCTGACATTTGCTTATGATTTTCAGGACTGACAGATCTCAAGCGCTCAGGGTCAAAGCTAGCGTACCATCGAGGAGGCCGGGAGAACATAACAAAAATAAAACTGAATGCTTGGAGAAGCACTGATGTGATGTCCACATAGAGCCTTACAGACAGTCCCAGAGTGAGGGTCACATCAGGGAAGATGCAAACAGAGCAATAAGCCCTCATGCATGAGCCATAAAGATGCTGCAGAGGTTTGCTCTGTCAGATGCATGCCTGTCCCTTTCTTTTTGACCACATACTTTGTATGTGAATACAGCCAAGAAGACAGACGGCTTCTTCAACATGCTTTATAGACTACAGTGAGCTTTGAAGGATTCCCAGTATTCAAATTCAACACCAGATTTAATCCAGAATCAAGCTCTCTCCCAACAAAGAAGTCCACATCTGATATTCTGTTCCTGTGTGAAAGGAAACAACAAGCCGGAGCCTCATCAAGGCTTTTGTTGAGCGCTTTTCCTCGAAGGCAACATTACTTTGGGTTGTCTGAAAGTAATTGGAGAACCATTTGAAGTCCTGCAGATGTCGGTTCAGGACCACTCCATCCTTGACAGGCCTGTAATAGCCCTGTCTCTCAGTCACCAGGAGACCAGAGGATTGGGGCCAATCCATCCTCAAGACCTTGTGAAAGAACCCTCTCAGGAGACCATGATGGAACCTGAAGAGATTGTGTTCATGAGTATTGTCTGTCTTTGTTAAAATGGAGAGCAAGGACGATGTAATTATTTGGATTGGACATTTGTTCTTTTCTGATTCAAGTGCTTGATTTAATAAATTAACTTATAATTGTCTTCTATCCTTTTCGATGTCACAGTGAAGATAAATTTATATTATTGTGCTCTCTTTGCTCTTCTCTTTCCTTGTCCGCATTTGTTTATAACACAAAGAAGGTGGAGCGAGAACCTGAGACATGCAAAGCATTCCTGCATGTGAGATTGATTGTCGATAGTTAATTCATGCAAGCTGCATTCTCAAATAGAAACAGAGGCAGTAGCTTCTGCAGCTCTGGCCCTGAAAATGCAGCAGCAACAGCTCTGGTACCCATTTAAGGGTATCCATCCTCCTCAGGGCAAATGCCCCAGAGAGCATACCCATTAGGGCTCCAGCTGGAGACAGTAGCAACCACTGTTACACTCTTGTCCGGTCACCAGCCTCCCAGGTCAGGAGGGTGCTAAGAGGCTCCTATTGGCAACCCAGCCATCCCCAGTGATAAATATCCAGGAGCTCAGTGGATGACACCAAATTTTTCATCATTAATCCAGCCCATTATGAGGCTGTTTCCCCGCATTGATCCCCAGTCCAGTCCAGCTGACGCAGCCCCTCAAGGGTGGATGCGGTTAGGGAGGGGTCATTGGGGGAACTGGGATGCCTGGCCGGGTTGCCCAGTCAAGTGCAGGGTGGGAACTCCGGGAGAAACACAGATGTGAGGTGTTGCTTCTGCATACTGATTACCTTTTTCTGTACATTTAATCCAAAACAGATATAAACACACACACACACACACACACACACACACACACACACACACACAGACACACACACACACACACACACACACACACACACACACACACACACACACATACAAACACGTATACAAAGACAAGATGTTGTGCTGGATGAAACTGGATTCTGTGAGAAATAGGATGTTGAGTATCAGGGCCAGATGTCCAGGTGTTTGCTGATAGTAAAGCCTTAATTATGTTCACATGCGCTGCAGTGAGACAGTTGCTCTCCATTACATTTTTTACACAAACTGTACATGCACACACCATTGAGCTCTGGGGGGCAGATGCATGGCTATTGTCTTAATTTCATTCCCCACTTTCCCCCCATTTGCTCCCCTCTACCCCTCCTGGCTGGCTCCAATTGAGATTGGCCTGCTGTTGCGCACTCCTGCTTCTCCAGAAAATGAGATGAACAGAATGCGTTATATCCCACTGGGGAGAGACGTAAAGGGGCGAGATTTACCTTCTTTTTACAAATGATATCAAATCAGGGAAAGGAAAATCTGTCAGCTGTGAAATTACCGATCATCCGGGTCTTTCTTGTTTCTGCTCACCGAGAGAGGAGCCATGGAGACTGTTAGGACGGAGCGATGGAGGAGAAAAGGATGGGATGGCATTTGGCTCAGCATGTGTTCCCTGTCTTCCATCTTCCTCTTCAATGTCATCAGTTGTTGAGGAACATCTTGCTAAGACTGATTGTGTGGCCATGTTCTTTTGGTAAAGGCAGGCACAGAGATACCCAAGGCCACATGGAGGCATAGAACTTAACCTCCAAGCTAACAAAGGGGATTGCAAAAATGTATTAAGAATAACCATCGTGACTTTTTGCATTGGCCTTTTCATTACAACTTGAATATGCCAAGATGATCTTAAAAATAGAGTTGTATTACGTATCACACATAGAGCCCTCTCTTCTTGGTGTTGTGACAGCCAGCTATAGGTCATAGAGGTGTGGTGGTGGTGGCGGTGGTTGTGTCTGGGAGGGAGAGGGGAGGGGGGGTCAGATGGACGAGGTAATTACCCGGATCAGCGAGCATGAAGGTGGGGCCATGGACCGCTGTCATCACCAGGCTAACAGCTGGAGGCTGAAGCCCCTTCAACAGCTGGGTGATTACATACACACACATACACACACATACGCACACACACACACACACACCTATAAACGCATGGGCACAGTCTGATATGGCATTATCCTCACCTGTGCTGAAAAGACACAAGTGGCCTGTGCTGTGATAATCAATAGCACGGCTAGCCGACTACTTTCCTCTTTCTTTGCAACGCTGTGCACTCTAGGAACAAAACAGTGAGCGTTCAAAATCCTCTCTGTGTCACACTGTTCATACAGTCATTAAGGTTGTATGAGGATGTGACCTCCTCCGTCGCCTCCCCTCTTTCTGTGTGTTCTTTTTTTCTTCATCTGTTGACATCCCCGTCTTGCTCCTCTATCCTCCCATACGAGGAGAATAGAGACATTAATGGCGCTGGCAGTCCTACTGTGTGAGTTATTACTCTGCTCTTTCCCTAATGGAGAAAAATTTAATTATCAGCTAATTTGCTGTGTTGTCTCTGGTGACATGAAGTTCCCCATAGTGTCGGCTCCCATTAAAAGCTTCAGTCTGACTCCTTTATTCAGACACGGGGAGTAAAGAACCCAGGTAGGCACGGAAACAATCTGAGCATATTCGCCTTTTATGGCACATATGGCATGCAACACACCATATGTTGGGTATATTAGCAACTTTGTGTTGTTCTGCATTCTGATACCAGTTTGAACTTCAGATCATATGCAGATTTCATGCCAGGATACATGAAATCAGATGATGGAAGCGCAGTTTGCTAATAATTTTTTCATATTTGCGTCTGCCAAGTGTTTAACACGCTTTACCTTTTCCTTATTTCCCTCTCACAGTAAATTGGTTTGACTTCCTGATCACAGAGACAAGATAAAGGAGGAACAACTCTAAATCTGTGAAATGAATAATTCACTCCCTTCTACACAGGAATACACCTCTTTTTAAAAAATAAGGAGCCCGCATTAAACCCTCACGTAGTCTGTCTCATAGTTATCCACTAAGTGTGTTGCTCGTTTATCCGTCTGTCTCGGTCTAAAACCACTGGGTATAATAATAGTCAGCAGTGGAGCCGTCTTCCCTCCTCATATAATGTGGATGTCATCCAGTGGGACCATTAAAACAATGTGTTATGATTGGGCGTCTTGAGCAGTGAAAAGGATTGATTTCCATTTACCCCCCATTAAATCCTCAGACATCTGGCATGCCTTTGCCAGCAACGATTCCAACTCCTCCTTTTTGTTATCTGTTGAAATATTCAGGAGTACCTCGTGCATCTCTGCTCTAACTACCCCCCTGTCAAAATACACTTTATCTAATTTATTTATTTATTTAGGTTTAGGGTGTGCGTGTACACTCTGTGCTCTCCTTTTTAATAATCTTTTGACAGTTGAGTCAAACTCCAGTCTTATTATGCTGTGTGACTCCATGACTGTTTTACCCTTTTGCCTGCAAATGTGCTTTTGCCTAAATGCATGCATGTGGTGTCTGTGAATTAGTAAGTCTGTGTGCATGTGTGATGTGTGTGTATGAGTGTGTGCACATGCTGCAGTGAGGCTCTGCGGATGCTGATGTTGTGTTGTTGTATGTTAGACCTGCAGGCCAAGCGTAAAGACGGAGGGGGCACATGAAAAATACATGATAATCATCCCGCCACAGTGCACACAAAAGCCTAATTGGAAAGAGGGCCCCCTCCTTATTTGTGTTCAGAGAGGCTCCGACAGAAATGGCAGAGTCGGTTCATTAGGCCTTTGTTTTATCTCCACCCTAAGATGCTTGACTTAGCTTTTGTTTTTCTTACAAAGCCAGAAAAAATAGTCAGCATTCACACAGCAGTGCTGCAGGGGAACGGTAGATGTGTTAATTTAGGGTGATTATGTTTTTACATTTTTAATTCAGCATACATTTTTTAAGCTTTTGCCTTGTTCCTTATCTTTTTTATTTTCTCTTTACAAATATAATTCACCACCGAAATAAGAATATTGCTCCAGTTTTGCACATATTCTATCTGAATAATCTTCTTTCTGTTTCTGCATTCGGCCTGAGGCTCTGTCAAAAGGGGTGTAAATATGTGGGTCAGGAGTGAGAAGTGTTTGGCCACCCCCCATCCCTGCTCCCTCAGCCATTAGAAACAAACACAGCACAGCTGCCTGCCCATGCATACCTCGCCTGCAACACAATATCTTATCAGCTGAGAATCCACACTGGTCGAATCAATTAGAGCCTGTGAATATCCACCAATCTGCAGCAGTGTGAAAGCATCAACAACCCCCCAGCTTCTCCTGAGAACAGCCAAATTAATAACTCTAAGTGGATAATGCCCTTGCTCCTATCAACATCAAAATTGAATTCTTGCAAACAGCTGAAATATAGCCGGGGTGTGCGGCTCTGTTGTAGTCAGCATTACAGGCTTTCGCTTTGATCGCTCGCTGTCCTACGGTCCTGCTCGGCACATTGAAATTCAAAATGCAAATTCTTAACAGTATTTAATTGGCAGGGGGTGTTTAATATAAAAGTGTTCCTGGAGCCATTTCTTTCCAGACTCTCTGCTCAGCATTGATTCTCCGCTGAGTGGCTCTGTTGAACAAAGAGACTACGAGCGAGGATCTACAGTACGGGTAAAAGAATCATGTCGAGCAGGCACAGAAGTCAGGTCCGCACCAGCAGTGCCTCTGAAATAAGTGGAGGGGACAGAGGAAGTGCTTTTACATAATACATGGTAACATGAGAGGCAGGAGAGCCCTCCTCCCAATTTTTCTGAACCCCCACTGACTGTTGATCTCATTGCAATTTCTAATTTGAACCACTGTGGGTCATCTATAGTGCCAGGAGCACCATAACACACTCACTCAGAGAGTCCTTGTGTTGGCACCACTTAGACTGCTCCCATTCTCGTGGGTTGTGATGGCAAGATTAGGGAGGAAGCATTTGAACAGTCAGGAGGATAAAGCCTCTAACGTTAACAGTATTTGAAGCATTCTGTTGTTTGTCCCTGGAGTTTGTTAAAGTTAATCTGCCTCTGATTAGCTCTTCTAATAAGATAAAGTGTCTCCTCTCTGGAGTGGTTTATTCCTCCCTGGGAACAGGCTGCTATGTGTTTTCACACTTTCCAAGGACTTCATTTCATTCTTTTAAACCAGAACCCAACAATGACCCTAATTCACACACAGACTTCTTCCGTATCCTCCTCTCACTGTTTTGCCAAACACATTTTTGTTTTTCCAAGGTCGAACTCCTCCTGATTATTTTTCCCAGCTCCTTTTTCTCTCCTTTATTTTCCCACTACACCCCTGACTTCATCTCTTGTCATGTCCCTATTGTCCTTCTTTATTCACTTCATCATTCCACTCTCCTCCATCCTGAGTGGATAGTCAGAACAAGTAGTTCTTGTCTCTGTGCGTCTCCAGTAAGTCTTCCACAATGACCCTTGAAACTGCCAAGAAAAAAAAAGATTTGATGTTGGGCTGTAAAATGCTGAAGGATGGACAACGAGGCCACTGCTGCGTCTCTTCCAATGTCAAAGAGAAGAAGTGGCGAATCAGTCGCAAATTGGCGAAGATGAATGAGTAAATGCGTCTCTTCTGTTGAGATTTGAGATAAAGTATCATGATTGTAGCCAATTCAAGCAACATAATGCTCTATTAAAGGTGTTTGACCTGTTAAACTTGTATCCACTCTAAGCTTTGTAGTTTTGTCAGTAAAAACTGACTTTAGAAAAGTCAATAAGGCAGACATTAGATATTTTGTTGTATAGCAGAGACGGTTCTATTAGTAAAGATGCTTTTAGATATATTGGAGGTATTCATGGTGATGGATTGAAAAATCACACCTCTGTGTCTTTGTCCTGCGCTCACTCTGAATGTTTTAACCCTGAAAATACTCCGGCTAGCTGAACTGATTTCCTTGGTCGCAAATTCAGCAGTGTTTCAAAGTGGTCAATGAGGCGGACGAGGGGTTAAAAAAGCTGCTGTCTGTCTTCTCTTTTGTCCTCTCACAGCTAAAGAACGTGAAGTTATTGGGGTCCAGGGTGATCTGATAGAAAAAGGGGGGATGAGGTCAGGTAATCTAGTGGCCTGCCTGCAAACACTCTTTCATGCTAGGCTGCCTTTCAATAAATAAGAAATGTTGTCTCCCTCACCAATATAATATTAACCTGATCTCCCCCATGGAGGGGATGGGGGGTTAGCTCCTCCTGGGTTTTGGGCTATAGAAAGGCCTCCAGGCCACAGTGCTAATGGATACACACGTACACAGTGTTTGAGGATTAGACACAAGCCCATCTAGAGGGAATATAGCCCAGGAAAGAAGAAGGGGGGTGGTGAGTAAAGGCATCTCATCTCTACACCTGACAGTCAAAGAGCTCGCAATGCATAATCAAGAAGAGTAAAGAAATAAAAATCATGTGTTTTTTAGTGAAAAGCTCAGACACAACTGGTATGATGAGAATGACACGCCTGTATTGGATCATACGGACACACAGACGCAGAGAGAGCTGAATCTGAAGTCTGCGTGAAGGGGTGTCTCATCCGTCTGCAGCAGCAGCTTCATGCTGTGTTTACCTTTCAATCGCTCCTACTTTTCCTCCTTCTGAATTCACTTTTCTCTGAGAGACAATCTATTGGTCACAGTCTGGGAGTAAAGCAGCATGGCTAAGGCTGTGGAGGATGAGCTCCATCCCAAGCAGGTACTGCTGGACACACCCTCACTCACAGTCTGTCTGAGCCGAATACCAACACTTTCAGTCAGCTGATTCGGATCATTCTGAGAACTATACAAGATTAAATATTACGCTGGAGACACAAAGAATAATTACCAGCAGTGCTTTTAGAATGGCCTCACTCTGGAAATGAGAATGAGGGTGACAGAGAATATTTCATGTCTTTATCTTGCGCTTTCATTAATGCGAGTTTAATGGAAAGGATGCTGAGAGAGGAATGTTAATTATCCTCATTCATTTTTTACATGGAGTAGAAAGCTGAAGATGGTTTTACTGGAACAAAGATGATGCAGACTTCTTGTTCTCATAACCTCAGTGTGCACTGACAGATCTGACCCGTCTTGTTGCTTGTTATTGTCGTCCACAATTGGCTGCACAAAGGACTCCACATCTAAGCCTTATTTTTAGTGCAGAGCACACTTATAGATATCCTTTTTATGCCTGTAGTCAATCAATATTCATGTAGACTATTGATTGATCCCCTTTCTGAGCTAAGAGTACAACATCTTAGCCATGTATCTTTTATTTATATCTTCACTGGGTTGTGATGTATAGGAAAGTCGTCTGAAGGGTTGAGTCCTGGGCTGTGGAGGAATGCAGATGTGGGGGTGAATGCAGAGTGGATGCACCATTGTTCACTGTGTGGAACTCGTCTATAATTTACAGGGTCTCCACCCCTCTCCGTCACTAATGGATGGGGGTGTCTGCTCAGAGACTGAGCGGTGCTTCGAGATAGGCTGGAGGATTGCCTCTTGAAGACCCCCCTCTGCCACCGTGGCAGATAAAGAAAGCCCACTTCAATTTGGTGCGCTTCTAGTCCACGCCACGGGTTACCAAAGATACCGCGGCAAATCTTGAATACAGCGCTAAGGTTTTGAGGTGGGACATATCTCATGAGGGTAGATATTCAAGAGAGGGGTGATGGAGGGAAAAAGAAGGGGGGCGGCTGTACAATGTGGAGTGTACACAGATCATTACCATCCCCTATAGCTCCAGGGCTCGTCATGCTGAAGGCAGGCAGATTGAAAGGGCTAATGGGAGCCAGGGTGATGCTGTGTGGAGTAATTTAGTGCAGGAGGCGTGGTGGTTTGAGAGAACATCTAGAGGGAGAAGGAGCTCTTAATCCTCATAATCAAAAAAAGAGCTCCACCGTTTCACCTTTGTGTTTGGGGAGCACCTTCGATACATTGAGGACAGCTGCTCAGCTGAGAGAATGATGAGAGGTCACTCCAGCCCTGAGGCTATCCTGAAATGACTGTATGCCGAAAATGCCTATCCTTCTCTGGTGTCAGCTCCAAAGAAGAACGGCCTTTGTTGTCGGCCTGTTCGGGGCCTTGACACCAGATGTGAGTGTCGGCCACAGGATGAAGAACAGCTGCTTTTGGGTTGGAATGGTATTGCCTGGGTATAAATACTCTGCATGTTTGCTTGTGAAGTTAATTGGCAGAAGGAATGGCATGTACTTGTTGGTATGGTATGAACCAGGCTAGACTAGAATCTGGGTAGAGTTTGGTTTGTCAGGGATCTACCTGAACAGCAAGAGGCACCTTGTCCACAGCAGCCATCTGAAACGATACACTCCCACTGACTGACATCCACTTTACCTTTTTTTATTATTCATTTATTTGCTCTGCTCTCAGACGGACTATAGCCTCAGTCTTCACTTATTTATACAGAGAGAGACGGACACATTTCGCTCCTCCTGGCACAGGAAGGATCAAGAAACAGGGGTTCCATCCAGATAGCTTTAGGCAGAGCCGTGTGATGAGAGCCTGATGAAATCATTGTTTGAATCTGAAGGACACAGAGGAGGCTGTCTGAAACAGTTAGAATCAATTTAATTTGAGCTTTGGGATCAAAGGCAGGCCTCTGGGCTGCTCAGTATTTTTAGTGCTGCCTTTAAAGCCATCAGTCATTTTCAATCCTGATTAACTTATGGAAATCACAAGCTATTTTTGAGGTGTTAATTCTCATTAGATTACTGGTGGGTTGACGATGACTGATGTATAAGCACGGTGATGCTGACTGAAACTCAATTTGATTCGCCATTGATTTTTTTAATAAACACTGTACGCTGTGTTCTTCTAATTTCAGTAAGGCGTTATGACGAGGCAAACTTCACGTACTGTAGGCCCGTTCGGTTTTATGTTGACTTCTTCTGCTGCTCTCAGTTATTGCACCAACATGTAAGTCAATGCATACTCATTCATGGACACCAAGTTGGAAAAGCTCTCTTATTTTGTACGTAATGCTCTAGATACCGTCCATAGTGCATTTCGAAGGTTAGATTTCGTGTCTGACCTATTAAGAGGTGGCCCAAGGATAGACCGCTCTAGCTCGGGACAAAGCTGCTGATAGAATCTACCCCTCCTTTGAGAAGGCGTCGTCAAATGTGTACATGAACCCGCGAGGCACAGGAGTGTATTAGTATTTATAGCAGCGAGAGAGTGAACACACCCCGATGCTTTCGGATTAGCTCGTGTGGCCTGGTGGGCAACCTGCTGTTTTCCGCATCATTTCAAAGCTGGGTGTTTTCAGGGGAAGATTAGGACAAGGCAAGATTGTTGAGTAATTGGTGGAGTGAGGCCACCGCTCACTATGATCCCATCACACTCTTCACACCTCAGCGGGATTCCCCCGAGACCAGTGAGGAGTCAGAGCGCATTTATGTGTGTATGTATGTAAGTCTGTGTTTGTGTAAATGGGTGGAAGTAACAGGATGAAGATAAAGGTGCCTGAGAAGCTTCCCCAATATGCAGATGATGTGCTCCTTTCCTTGTTACCAAATACTTCATTAATATTTTTTTATTGGTAAAAAGAGTACACCGCTGATCCATGTCTGTGATGTTGCTGTGCTTGAATGGAAGCTGTCAGTGCTGGAAGTCTGTTGACCTGTGTGCCTGTCCTGGGGTTCACGCCTGGATATGCAATCTTTCCCCAGCTTGCCCCCATTGGCTTCTTTTTTTCCTTTCCCCCGCCTTTTGATCTCAGACGGATAAATTCTGCCTCGCTGCCTCTCCCCGTCAGAGGAAAAAAACCCAATTGGTGGGTTAGGCAAGGTCATGTGGAGAGAGGGACACAGAGAGGATAAGAGTCAACAGAAGAATAACTATATAAAGGGCACTATAGTACATTTCACCTGTTTTAACACATTGCATCATCCACAGCAGAGTCGTTTCATCCCAGATCAGGCTGCTGACAACACCCAGGCGTGTTTGGGCCAAATCCAAACAGAGCAGACCCCTTTTAAGAAAAGTGCACTGTGCTCTAAATACCACTCCTGTCAAAACACACACACACACACACTTTAAACCGATTTAATGTTACGACTTTCTTTAAAACCATTGAGCAAGCCTAAATTCCCACTAAGACGAGTGGATCACAGAGATTAGCAGAGATAATACTAGCAACAAGCTAAGGCAATATGCTCCCTGATACCATCTTCTTCAGCTGCCTTATCTGGACTTTTCCCTCCTTACCTGCCAGCCAGCATTGCCTGTCCCTGTGTATATTTGCTTAGTGGTTAAAAAAGACACTGAGGCCACTGTCATGTTATCATCCAGCCAGGCTCTTTATTTATTTACCCCTCCATCCTTTCAGATTCTGCTCATGTCTTCCCCCTGCCTCTCTGACTCTGTTCCCTTTGAAGTAGGTCATTTTATAGACAGAGAGAGGTCATCACCTCTGAGTCCACTGAGCATGCTCTCTATCTATCTATCTATCTATCTATCTATCTATCTATCTATCTATCTATCTATCTATCTATCTATCTATCTATCTATCTATCTATCTATCTATCTATCTATCTATCTATCTATCTATCTATCTATCTATCTATCTTGTAGCTGTAAAATGGTTGAGAGTGGATGTTGGCGTGGGTAAAGGAGGAGGAGGCAGACGGGAAATATTATTGGATGGCAATGCTAATATGCAGATAATGCTGTTAGCGCTGCAGTAGCACCAGTGGTGAATGAGTGGCTGTCAAGGCTACTCTGCTCTGACAGGCCTGTCGACAGACTCTGTCCACAAGTGTGTGTGTGTGTGTGTGTGTGTGTAAGTGTGCAAATGTGTGTGTGTGTTTTTAAAGGGGTGGGGGGTGCAGCTCAGCATTGTCACTCTCTCAGCACCCGGCCTCATAGACGGGGCACATGGCCACATGCCTGCAATTAGCAGCATACATACACAAAAGGCATTTTCATTCCCTGTTGGTGCACTCACACACATACATCCATACATGCATTGTTCCAGGCATGCAGACTATTTGTGTGGACACATAAGAGCCACACACATGGCTGAGAATGTTTAACATACTGTATGCACACAAACTGGGAGCCTGAAAAAGATTCATGAATCATTTTAGAGTCTCAGCAGCCTGTTGTCTTTTTTTTAAATGTCTTTGTTGAGTGGTTATTTATTCCAAACAACACTCATTTGAGATGTTGTTGTTGCTTCCTTCTGAAGTCCTTTGTTGCAACAAGTGTGCAGGTCAAGTGCTGAAGAAGTGCTAGAAGCCGACACCGGTGCCCCTCTTTGTCTAATGTACGGTACTGCTCGGTCTGCTACAGGCGTACACGCAGACCTTGTGAGGTGTAAAGTCAGAGGTTTGACCTAACCACCATCAGCTACACCCCCCCACCCGTCTCCCCTCTCGAGTCCTCCTCCATCCTGGCTGACATCCCTCTGAGGGCCTGTACCCCCAGCAGCGATGGTCAATAAATCCCCGCCTGATCCAGCACTTCAAAAACAACCGGCCCCAGTCCCAGCATCATGAATAACAATTAACACCCTCCAAAAACAGCAGTAACCTCCGATAACTTCAGTCTACCGGGCTTCTGGGGCCATTTGCATTAATGATTTCTCTGCCTTTTTCATTCTCTCTCTCTCTCTCTCAGCCTCAATCTCTTTGTCCCTCTGCTCTTACTTGTATCTGCCCTTCTACACATGCACTCTTATCTTGGCAAATACACCGTTTGTCTCTTTGTAAATGCTTTATGAAACGTATAGCTTGGGGTGGATGGCTCAAATGTTGCCACAGAATGCGCTGATAAAATTTTGTCTTCATTAAGTAGTCTTCATTTTCCCTCACATCATTTTTTTGCCAGTAAAGTCCAGTGATGTGAAGTATAAGGGATTTAATAATATGTGTAAATCCAGTCTATTCCAAAGCATTGGTCAGGAGAGTTATCATCAAATGCTTACTGACAGGATTTTGCATTTGTGTACTTCAGTACCCTGTCTAATGTTTTTTTTCTTGTCTCTTCTCTTTCTTCCCCGCTCTCTCCTGATGGCGCTACCCTTTTCCAAAATCTCATCATTCAGGTAAGTCACACTTTTGTCCTTATTCATACCATACAACTGCACGTGTGCAAAGTTCACACCTTGCATAGTTCCTTCAGGATTTGACGAGACACTTCAAATTAGGTGTGCTGTGTTCTGTGCTCATTACAGAACCTACAAACCGGGTGTAAATGCAGACCCTTAATTCTCACTGCTCTCATATTGACACACACTCAGATACACACACTCGGATACACACACAGATGCATGTAAACACTATACAGTACATGAACATGCAGACAATCACACCTACACCCATTGCTGCTTTCTGGATGAGCTGATTGTCCCAAAGGGTCAGGCTAAAATAACTGTGATGTTCCATTGAAGGCCTCTTTAGAGTGCAAAGTAATAACCACTGTTAGCATGGAGCCTGCTCTTTGTGCTGTGAAATGCACACACAGTGCAAAGAACAAAACAGGGTTTGGCTGTGTTTTTGGAGCACATCCCCCATGCTTTACACCCGCTTCACTCTCCTGTTTTACTAACTTCGCTCATCTACCTCAGGTATCTGCTCTCTCCTCCTCATTTTCCTCTTCCTCTACATATCCTCCTGCCTCTAGCAGCCCATTTCCCCCCTCCCCGTCCCTGTTTCCATATTTTTTTCCCCCCTTATCCATCCATCTCCCTCGCTCCTGCTTTCCCCACTCCTCCTCTGCCCCTCTATCCTTGTCTCCATATGCTGTGTCTGGGCTCGTTTACATGGCTGGAGGAAAGGAAAGGAGAGGAGAGAAGAAGAGAGGAGAGGATAGGAGAGGGCTAGTCTGAATTATACATGCAGCAGCGGTAGTGCACCAAACCAAGCGGGACCCACCAGATGCTTGCCCTCCAGATTCACTGCTTTTGTCTCTTTCACTTTTCTTTACATGCACTTGTTGTATCCATGCATTCCTATTGTCTCTTTGTGTTTTTGTTAGGGTGGCTTATTTTTATCATATAAGATTCACCACAGTATTTATAGCATAAGGACACTATTTGGGGATAAATCTGTCAGATGTGCGTTTCAATCAGCAGAACAGCAATTTGAACTTAGTAGTTATATTTCATAACGCACCCCTTGCTGACGTTTATCACATGCATGAACGTTTCCATTCTACCGGGCCCTGAGGTTAGTGGCTCCTATTTCTCAGGTGAACATGATTACCCCCCCCAATCATCATCATCAGATTTGTGTGTGTGTGTGTGTGTGTGTGTGTGTGTGTGTGTGTGTGTGTGTGTGATTGTGTATGTGTGACAGGGAGATTTACATGCTCTAATGATGAGGGATCAGGGTGAGGACAGGGCCTGTCAGCGCCCCTAATGAGAGAAGGCCTGTAGCCCTAGGCCAGGGGAAGGAATTGGACAGGAATATGGAAGGGGGCTGGGGGGTCGCACTCAGCAATGGAGGGGATGTCTGAGGCGACAGAGGCTGGCATCTGTCTTTGGTGACACTGCCCTTATGGCTAATTCACAGCATCCGTCTTGAATTCCTCTGCACAGGAACGGTGTGAAAACAAGAAAGAGGTGCATCCCCTCTGCTGTGGAAGACTGCTGATTAGGACTGTTAGGCTGTGACGATTGACGCCTTTTCACTCTGACACACAATGTCCTCCCGCTGTCTCAGCTCTGCTAAATTATGCCGCTTATTGATTCAGAATTCAGCTGTAATAACCTCACGCTGAAAAACTGGATTGAGAAAATATGAATGCATAAAATCAAGGAGCTGGAATGACTTCTAATGTTTATAATTGAATGGCACTTACCAGTTAGCTATTTATTGATTTCAAACAGATGCACACAATCAACAGTTTTCTGTGAAGGTATTATTTTTCTTCTTATGTTTGCTCCAAACGAAACCGAATTCAAGGGATTAGTCTTCTCTTATACTAAGCCTCTAAAGATGCCCTGTAGACCTGAGCAGTTTCTCTGCACTCACTCCCACCTGAGGGACTTTCTTCTCAGCTCGGCATTAGTGTGAGGTGATGGTGTAACATCACACCTCCTTCTCTACCTCAGGCACTCAAGCCAAATGTGTGCAAACTAGAAATGGCAAGGCTGACCTCCCTACCGGCTCCTGTGCCCCAGATGGACTCAGCTACCCACAGAGTTAGTGCACAAGCACACTCAGATTGCACACATGATTCACAGTAAACAACATAAACAGACTTGAACAGATGATTCTCATAAAGAACAGAAGTACCTGTGATTTTCTATCTTCCGTTAGAAAGGATCAGTATTGTAGGGCCATCAAAAACACCCTAATACCTCTAATGGTGTAGTCAACTACACGCAGACTGCATTATGGCAGGCCATTGACTTGACCTCTGACACCAGGGACTTCCTCAGGGCATGCCCTGGCTGTTGGGAGATCTCCCATGACACACTGAGGCCACTCTCTTTCCACACATGTTGCAGTTTGGCTTTGCTAAAGGCCATTGATAAATCAGCTAATGAGTGTGAGGGGACAGTCAGGATTAACCCTCTTTAGCATCCCACTGTCTATCTGCCGGTCTGGCTCTGCCTGACTGAGCCACTGCAAAAACACAATCAATAGTCTGAGATATGTCACACAGAGCTGCTGATTTAATCCGCCGAGAGAGGCATTTGGAGATAAAGAAAGTGTTTATTGGCAAAAAAAATAACACCTCCTTGTGCATTACCAGTGTCATACAGCCTTTACACTACACCCTGTACAGCAGCCCCCATGGTGGTCTCAGCTTGGTAAGAGACAAGAGAGGATGAATATTAGAGAGCCTTGTGCAGAGAGCAGCCCAGTGTTGCCACATGCAGCAGGCAGGGCCCTGTTTGGGGATGTTTTCTAGGACCAGCTTTACCACATCAGTAAAGATGCCTCATCTAGCAGCCCTGCCTCCAACTCCACTCCACCTCCTAACCCAGAGAGCGAACCCAGGCCTGGCCTCCACTGCTCTAATTATAACAGGAGCTTCACAATCTGTAATTTATAAGTCCAAAACACTGTAATTAACTACAGCTTTTATAGGGAGTCATAAATAATGCCAGGCCCTTTTTTATTTTAAAGCTAACTTCCCCACTCTGCCCTTCTCCTTGCCTGCTTCAGCTTTGTTTCAAGGTAACACGGGGAGACCTAGGATTATTACTCACGCCACCCACCTCTTTCAACCCCACAGTGTCCCACTCACGCAGACAGCCTCAAAGCCTTTTTGAGTTTTCTGACGGGTATGGGGGATTTTGTGGGGTTACCCAACAACATGACGTCAGAACATCGTGTCAAGTCCTGCCAGTTTGGGGATGTTTGACTCAGGGGTTGAGGAGGAGTCAAAGGCTGTTGGCTTAATTTGTCTTCGGTGTTCCTGGAAATGTTTCTAAGTGTGGTAAGGGATCCCTCTGAATGATGCTGATATACTTGTCTTTAGAATAGTGATGTAATTAATGACTCTAACAGCGTAAGACAGAAAACCACAGAGGGACAGGAAAATGTTACCATATGGGAAAAGTAAAGACAGACTTCTCTATAATGCTCTGAGAGAAAAATATAGAACACACATGTTGGACATGATGACACACGCACACAGCTTTAAGCTTAGTCGTAGAGAAGAGGTTTTATTCTTCTGCAGATAGAGAAAATCCCCCTCCTTGTCTCTCCTTGTCTTTTTTTTTTTTTTTTTTTTAGATGTTTCACTCGTGCTGTAGCAGATTTTTCAAAGGTAGACATGATAGTCAGATATGCAGGGGAGATGATGGTGCATATGGATGATGGCTCCCTCTGTAATCAGCCGCATTGTCTGACGGCTGTTTTCCTCCCTGTCTGTTTGGGTGGCTGTTGATTTATGTGCTGGTCTTTACATTCAGTCCTTAGGGAGGGACAGCCACCGAACAGGCTGGAACAGCTCGACTCAGCATTCTTCCCCTGTCACAACCGGCGTTCCAACTTGTTCCTCAGACAACACAAAACAACCCGTACAGAGAAAAATGACCCCCTCCCTCCGAAACAGAAAACAGAAAATCTCTGTGTTTTGTGTGAGAAAAGGTTAACAAAAGTGAGATACATAGTGAGGCACAAAACAACAGCAAACACAACAGAGTGTGACAAAGCCCAAGGCTGAGGGTGGGACAGAGAGGTGAAGTATGGGATAAAGAACGGGCCACCCTGGGCACAAAAAAACTCTCAGCACCCACTCCCCAGGACTCATCAGACAATAGTCCATCTGCTGGAGACACACAGGCGCTTTCAGGCTGCAGAAAAGCCCCCTCGTTTGGATTCAGCCTCCCGGTATCTTTCTCTCTCCTCCCTCTTCGACCACCCAGACACTGCCGCCGCCCCATCTCCCCTCTCGCGCACATCACACATATGCAGGAGATGATTATAGTCCTCCCTGTCTTACGGCCCTGCCTCCAGTTTTTTTTAGTATCCACTGGAGACAGATCCTACTGATAGTTCAAGGCATACAGAGGCTCTGTTCTATTGCTGCTTAAACCCTCCTCTTTAACGGACTATTCAGCTTGGAATCAATTAATCTCAAGCCTTCCTGGTAAAAAGCCTGCGGGTGGGATTTTAGTTGAAAACCTGCATTTTGGGTTTTTTCCAAGACGATGCACAGCTGAGGATTCAGTTTTAGGTGTTACGAGCAGCTAAATAGAATACTGATCAATTCCACGGTCTGTCTCAAGAGATAAAAGGAAAACCCTGAAAACAGATTTTTTTTTTCCTTCACTTTTGAAGATGCATATAATGAATGTGCACACATATGTCTGTCTGCTTGGCAGTCTGTGTTTCTGCTTGTTTATCTGCGCCTTTGTGTGAGCATCACTGCGGCTGGGACCTGGGAGCCGTCCTCAGCGGAGCAGTCGGGCCTCCTGAGATGTGGCTCTGGGGTTTCTCTGCGCTCCCTCGCTATGCCATGGTCTTTAATGACAATATGGTGGCCCTGGCAGTGGCAGCTCCTCTGAGAGAGAGAGAGAGAGAGAGAGAGAGAGAGAGAGAGATAGAGTGAGGGAGGGAGGGATGGAGGGGTGGAGGTGGTGGAGGGAGGGCGAGGGCTGATTAGGGAAGAAGTAAAAGATGTTTACCAGGCTTTACTGCTCAGTGTTTTAACCCCTATCAGGCACTCCGTGGAGATTAGGCTTTCATTTGTACTTCAGCAGAGTATACACGGCTTATCTTTGCAAGGCTTTCATCACCTTCAACAATTCCTGATCTGTTATTAAGTAATCATACTTTTCTGCTTATGTCTTTGCTTGTTGTGAGTATTGATAAGACCACTAAAACTCAAAATTCAGGTCATACTGTAGCCTCATCAGCTTTCCATACCATCCATCAGGATCCCAAGGAGTCCTTGGATGTTGTGGCCTGGATTCCAAGTGTTTGAGCGGGTTTATGAAATGGGTTTTAGTCTTAATATAGTGGGCAGCTTGCCATTGGCCCAGCTCTGATTCTGTTAGAGATAACTAAAATAAAAGCGTCTGTGTGTACTTGTGTGCGTACGTGCGTGTGTGTGTGTGGTTTTATGTTCTTGTGGATGTTACAACCAGAAGGCTCTTGACGTGAAGTAGATGTTAATCCTCCCTCTAACTAAGCTGCCAGCTCTTGGGTATAATTTGAACCCATCCAATCTAAATCTCAGCGTGCCTCTTCACTAAGTGGTAGGTTGCGGACTGCAGTTTCCGTCTGTGCGTGGCAGCTTTTCTCTGATGACATAATGTGTTGACCTTCCTTCTTGTGCTTGATGCACTGGGGCTGCTGGTTGTGCAGTGGCATAATCCGCAAAAGAGTAAGTGGCAGGGAGTGGGGATGTTCTCTTTTAAGCTGAGCTATCTAGCTAGCAGTGATGAGAGGGTTCAGTTCAGGGTTGAGAGAAGCTCAGGACATCCCTGTGGTCTTTCTCCTGCCACAGCCACTTTTCAGGGACAGACAGAATGGATGCTGGCAGACGAGGACAAGCCTCCTCTTGTCCCTGCTTCACACTAGTTCACCACGAACGACTCTCCATGGCAACACGCACACACCTGTGGGAGTAATAACAACTGCGTGTGTGACTACTGTTTACCAGAAAGCGAGATAAGCTACTTATCTCTGTTTGGTGTGCTTCATAAATCTAAATACATTCTCTATTATGAAATGCAAACTCAACCACGCAGTGCTGCTGCTGCTGCTGTAACATCTACCATGGGAGATTTGTGTACCATGTGGGGTGATGCTGCAGAGTGCTTCCATCCATAATAACCATAATCAAATCAACGCCGGTAAATATGTCTCTCGAGCTGAGCGGGCTTGGCGTTAATGACGGATGTGTTGAGATGTAGCAGTTTGCTGAGGAAAGCGACTGGATGATTTATTTGCTGAGGAAATCGCTGTCACAGCAGCTCTGCTCTCAGCCCTTTCCTGTTTGCCCAGTGGGCCAATTAGACCAGCCTCTAATCCGAGGTACAACACCTAACTATGCCACCAGAGAGTAGACGCATACACAACACAGACCGGCTGCTGTCATACACCTTTCAGTCACACAAACTCTCCTGCTTTTCCATTTTTCATTCCTAACAGAATCCCTCTCCGTCTGGGTTTCTCTCCCGTGTGGTACCTGCTCCAGTGTGGGCTAGTCAGCTAGCATGGAGCTGCCGTATAGCCTCCTCCATGCTCAGGTGATTAGGCCTCATTATGGAGGCATTTGTGCTACACTAATTAACGAGCCTGTTGTGTTGCCTCTCAACCTCTTCTCTCCTTCCCTCTCATGTCCCTGCATAAGTTCAGGCTGTGGTCTCCCACCTGCTCCCACAGCCTGACGTTTGCCCTTGCACCGAGCAGCAGCCACCAGATTGTAGACTTCACACTGCGGATACACTCCCACAGCCCACGAGTGTTGACAGTTAATTCGACTTCACCTTCATCAAGAGCGAAGATAAATCAGGGACGCTGTGACACTCAATCAGAGCAGACTGCCAGTGTGTCAAGCATGGTCGGGTAAATGTTTGACACTGTTTTGATCAGATATTCATCTTTGTGCTTGATTAAGCTGCGTGACCAATCAGGGAACATACATGTTTCCTGGTAGACACTCTAACGGGCAGTCAGTCACTCCAACAGTCGTGTCTAGCAGCTGTTAAAGGGACAGGCCTCTAATCACTGCACTGCTCAAAAAAGAGGCCTCGTCTTGTCCCTTCAGACCATAAAACATGTGAATATCCCCCAAAAAAAGCCCAACAGACGGGTCTTTTCGTCCTGTTGTCGCCACTGGCCGTGCCTTGACAGCGGAACCATTAGCAACCAGTGTCAGAGCAAGGGCAAATCTGGGCGGGAAGAGGTTGACTCCAGGGGGGGAAGCGGGAGGCTACGTGGTTGGCTGAGGACATTGGGGGATGGGTGTCATATTGCAAATCATCAAACAAAGCAATGAGATTACCGCCAGTAACCGGTTTTAATATCAGAGCACGGATATTGCCAGAATCTCCTCAGTGCCAACTTAAAATGTCAAACATGATTTAAAAGGTTATTACACAGCCTGGTGGGGATGAAGAGACATCCTCTTCTTAGATTTTCAGCGGTTTGATTTTCTGTAGTCTCTCTGCCTCGGCTGTCCGCTCTAGACTTTATGAGTAAACAGTTCAGGACAGTTTGTAAGCAGAATGATCATGGAGAAAATACAAAAAAGCCTTCGCATATTACAGCCGTGCCAGAAGATAAAAAATCAATGTTTAAGCTGTTAGACTCCAAAACAGTTTTTGAAATTGAATGTGTCCGCAAAACTGGAATCTACAATATCCAGAATTGATCTCACTGTGGGGTCTGAGCAGCCTCATTGTGGCTCTTGTCATGATAGCAGCCGTATTGTGTTCCCTGTGTGATTGTGCTATGATCTAAATGCACAGGGAGCCCCCCAACCCTGTTGTCTTCCCATGTAGTTGCCGCTGGGGCCCCTGTGTGAGCAGGCCTTTTCCAGGGGCAGGCCTTTGATAGTCACACACACCATTAGATGTCTTGTTCAAGCACATTAGTTCCAGTGTTGACGAGGGACGACTCAGGAGGGCCGGGGTGGCCTGCACCGTGATGGGGAAACCTTAGTTAGTCTGGAGAGCAAGACGGGCTGGATTTGCAAAGCCTAAGCTGTGGTCAAAAAAATCTACAATTCGCCTCCACTCCAATCCCTCATATCCACCTCTCCCTGACCCTCTGGAGCATTACGTTTCCTGAAGCTGTAGCTGGCTGTAGAAGTCTGAGTAGCATGCATATGCAACGATTTCTGAATTCCCATGCACCTGCTCTCCCCTCCCCGCTGCTTCCTCATATCTTGGCCCCTCAGGGGAAGAACAGAACTGATATTCTTGCCACTCCGCCCCACACGCATCCTTCCACCCTTCACCACCACCCACCACTCAGTCTCCTGCTCCTCACTCGTTCCCCTCCTGCTGGAGTGCCAGTGAGAAAGGATGTGTTAGAAAAACTACAAAAACAGAGATGCATGATAAGTCTGCCTGCTGAATTGAAATGATAAATGCATCAGACGAGATAATTCCAGGTAATCATTTCCATCTCATTCTTTGCCACTATGGTTATCTGAACCATGTTATATGATCTTCTTTTGCAACACCTGCATTCAGTGATCACTGTGGCCTCGCACCTGTGCCACTCTGCTGTGACGGAGTCTGTCTCTCAAGCTTGAATTAACTCCATCTTCTTAATGGAGAATTACATGGTACATAGAAGCTGTAGACCCCCGGAGACAGAAGAGCGTGTGTCTATGAGGCTTCACACTGCACACCCTTCTGCTCTTTTTGTCTCTCATCAGCAGGTTTGTTGGTGTGCGTGTTCAAGTGGTGTGCGCTCATTTTTAGATTTGTTTGCTTCATAAATCATCTCCTTCCTCCGTCGTACACTGAGAAAGGAAACTGGCAGGCAGTGAAAAAAGCGCTCTTTAAGCACCCCCAGCTGCTCAGCTGTCCTACACTCGGGATCCTCCTCATACACAACTGAAGGCTTAGGAAGTGCAAATTGAACCAATCCATCAAACAGGGCACAATTTGTTTAACCTTCCCTCTGTCAAAAATGTAATGGCTCTGTTATTACATATGAAAATGCCACATATACTGTTCTAACTTGTTCAATAGCTATAGATCTGAGTGCAGCTAGGAAGATGCATGTTGTGAATATTCAGAGATAGACTGAGTGACTAATGGAGCACCATTTGTCGTGGGAGGTGTGTAGGGGAATACTGCAAAGAACACAGTAGCAAAGAGAGACTTGAATCAAAGAGAATGCAGGAGAGAGACAGTATGCAGAGAAGTGGAAAAAAGTGCAGGAATAATAAAACAGTGTCTCTGGCAGGCAGCCAGGCAGAGTGTGAGGGCAGGGTTCAGATAAAAAGAAGAATAGGAGACTTGGAAGTCAGCCAGTCAGATTTCACAGCTTTTTTTTTTTTGCTTGACTCCCCCCTCTCTCCTCCCCCCTTTTTATTGTCAGTGCCAAGATCTTTTGCCAGAAAGTAATGGAAACTCCCTTGTAGCTAGCGTTCCAATAGTGGAGTAGAATAGTGAGTTTGTTGAAGGGCCACTTTTGATTGCTGTTGTCTTACATGCACGGCGTGAAATGGTTTTCTGCGATGGAGTCAATGCAATCCTCCGTATCTGACGCAGTTTGAAAGGAACATTTTGTGTCAAATGTATCCGCTTTACTTTACATCCGCACTCTGCGCTCCACCCAAACACTCCTTGAACTGACTCAGTGGTACTGCGGAAGTGGTTGCTGTGTTTTTCTATAGATGTAGTCATAAATCTCTGACAAATACGAGTGAGAAAAACCCAGGGAAGTCAGCTTGGGACAAGAAGGTCCCCAATTTGACTTCCATTTGTTTCTGGAAATGTGGGTGGAGAAAGTAAGTGAGCAAAATTCTGCAACCACCACTTAGATGGAGACCTTAACTCCCAGTCGTGTATTTTGTTGTTTGCAAACAGAAGCTGCTTGGGCAGTGTGAATGTGAGGTGGGCACACTCAGTCGACCTTTCCTGCTTAAATCAAGGATTGTAAGAAATATGCATCTGGCTTCCAAACCGTGGAAGGACAGAAGATGCGTGGCACAGGAATTGCAAGCTGCTTCTGCAGTTGACACAATGCCCCACAATGACACTTATTAAATTGTAACAAGCCTGCCCTTGGCACCCCATCTTTTGCCCCCGCAACCCCCTCCCTCCTTTCAGAGCCCAGAGGTTTGTCAGAGCACCAAGAGGAAAATGCTGACATTGTGGGCTGCTGCTGTTCCTCGTTATTGCAGCCCACATCTCAAAGCTGTCAGGAGCTGGCTGGTGGTGACGTGGGGAAATTGAACTGACTGCTTTCTGGAGGGCACCCCCCCCTTCCTACTGCACCGTGACCTGAAACATAAGAGAACTAGTCACTGGACCATCACCTGCTGTAATACGGAGGAAACAATAGTGATTGTATCTTAACTAGAGGCAGCAGTAGCCAGTGTAAAGATTTCAATGTTTGTTTAAAAAAGGATGTGTGCATCTTAGCTTTTTTCCTCTGCCCTCTCCCTTTCAGCTGAAGTGAGAGGAGTCTTAGGAGAGAGGGATCTTGTGCAAAACTCACCAGTGGAAAGAATTTATTTGCGATTAGGAGGAGATTGGATGAACTAATCCGTGGGAGCTACTTCAAGGCCCCTTAGTCCCTCCTCCAGGGGGGACAGGGGCTTGTGTGTGTCTGACATTAGACACCTGCACATGCTCACAGGCACAAACACAAGTATAAACAGAAATACAGAATAAAAAAAAAGTTCAGTCATTTAACGAACCTTCACAATAATGCAAATGTATTCACACGAACGCATGTTGCACACATTGAAACACGCACACTCATGCACCACCCGCAAAATCCCTTCTCCACCACCTGCTAACCCACATCCATAATGTTTTCCTCTCCCCTGCAGCTCATCAGGGATTAGGGAAATTGCCTGGAATGAAAGAAATATGTTCTTTGATGGCCCCTTTTCATGCATATGGTGGCACAAGACGCAGCTGGAGGTTCTTTCTGGAGCCAAGGAAAAGGGTTCAGCTGAAGAGAAGCCAAACACAGTGAATGACGGGGTGTTGCGTCCTGTTTTCTCATTATTTAAGGATTGATACAATTCAGTTACGCTCCCAGTGCCACTCTATTTATCATCTGTGGCGATCATGACGACTGATCAGTTGTCTGCTGGTTACGTTTACCACTTAAAACTTCATATTCTCTCAGCAGATGTGAGGTGAATTGGGACATCTCATAACCACAGTTTTGCCCTCCTCTGATCTAGTTGGCTCTCCAGCCTGCAGGACTGCTGGAGCATTTTGCTGCGGTGTTACACGATGCCGTTTTAGCTTCACAAAGTGCACGTGGCTTCTCCCTCAATTGCACCACATCATGCTGCACGGCCAACTGAATGCCAGCAGCGGGATGGTGAGGGTGGAGGTAATGACCCCCTGTGCATGCGTGGGTGGGGCTGAGAGGGCAGACGAGCGGGTAGTGGTCTGTAATTGTACCCAGTGTGACTGCGTGTTGAGGGTTTCAGCGGGTCGATATCTCCTTTATGGCCTTACGAAAGCTGTACGTACTGTTGGGGGCTGGGAAAGTAATTGAAGGGTTTATGCAAGGATTGCTATTGTACGATATAACATGTTGAGCTTTATCACCGCAGGAGGGAAGACAAAAGATACGTAAAAGTGTGAGGAATGTAACTGCACTGCAGCCTTGGAAGTAGGATAGTAACACAAGATATTTTTTCCATGTCACCGGTGTAAGGTGAGATATGTCTGCTAAGCTACATCCCCCCTCTCGGACCAGTTAGCTTTATTCCGGTTAGTAATGTAAAGGTGAGGAGATATAATGTGTTAAATTGTCAAGGAGAGATGTATGCAGCCATGGGTCATTTTTATCCCCCACTTTTCACCGGGCTGGCCCTGCTCAAGTCGATGTCTGTCCTAGAATACATCGATTAACATTGTGTACATATTGACAAGCTGTGCAGTAATGTATGATCCTGCAATTAATGGAGGCCTACTCTCATCCCTATGCATTTCCTCACCTCTGACCTTTACACAGCCGCAGGCATTTCAACCAATAAGTGTGTTCTGTTATTGTAAGTGGTGATGGAGAACAGCAATCCAAAGTACTCAGGACATTATGCAATCTAACAGAAACTGATTTATTTATTGAATTATTCATTTGTAGGGACAAATTATCGAGCTGCCTTGAATTATTACCTTTAACATGAGTGCTGAATATGAGCCCTACTCTGAACATTTTCATTTCAAATATTATTAACTATCACAAGTTACTGTTTGAATAAGAAATGTCCTGCTTTGCTTTACAAATATCTCTCTTTCTTTCTCCGTCTTTCACTTAATGATAAACATCCCACTCTGTGTGTCTTTCTGTGGGCTCTGTGTGGATTTTTGCTGTGCTTCAACCGCAGCAGGGAGGCTTTGATCACTGAGAGATGGACTTTGCTTATTTTAGGACGTGCAGTTCCAGTGTGTGCTAATGATCACCACAGACGCAGATGTGCACTGCTGATATTGTAAAGACAGAACAGAGTAGGCAGAAGGAGAAAGATGAACCATATGTAGTATATATCTTTGTATACATTTGGTGCTTGTTGGTCCATTTCTTCAATCTGAAAATGATACTCTAAGCTGTGAGTGCAATGTGGCCTGCTCTTGTCGAACCCAGTCCAAAGTAGTAGGGCTGTTTTCTTGACCACGTCAAGTGAAGGGTGGAGGAGGAGGGAAAAGGCTGGGTCTGAAATGGATTCCCAACATGGAACTTGGTCCAAGAACCACAACCCGACCGGAGTTACTCCTCTGTGGTCCTCTGAGCCTTGTAGCAGCCTGGCACCGGCCAGTGGCACTGAAATAACAGCAAAGAAAAGGGAAGTCATTATGGGGCTTGGTTAGTGCTAACATTGAATTATTATGATGGTATCCAAAATAAACATGGACACCACAGTTCTTTGGTTTATGAGAGAGGGGGAAAAATAATCAAGATAGAAAATGAATGTAATTATAAAAACTGGCATCGTGTTCCTTTTTAAGTCTGTAATTTTCTAATTTTGTTCTAATTCAGCTGTTTCAGCCAAGAGAGCTGGCAGAAGGATCCTGAAATACTTGACAAGATGTTGGATGTGAATGTAGAAAAGAAGCGTGGAACAGATGAAGAAATATCTGTGCAGGTTGGCAAATGTCTCCACTTGTCCTGAAACACATAGTCTCGTTCTATCTTTTAATATCCTGAAATCCAGTCAAAAACAGTGACAGACACACACACAAACACACCCGTACACACAGCTACACAGAGCATGCCAGTAACAGAGACTCTAAATCTGAAGCTTCCCTCACTGCTAATGGAGGGCTCATATCTACTTAGTCCCACAGGAAAGTTGGGCTGTATACCTTCCCATTGAGAGGCTAATCTTTAGTTTATGAGCCAGAGAATATCTCTCCAACCACAACAACTAACCCTTAAAAAACTCTCCCACAAACCACATAGGGTCCTATCTCATGCAATTAACTGAGCTCAGCCCAACACATAAGCTGCCTGCTTCCAGACGCTTGGAGGCAAAAAGACAGCACTCACATGGAGTCCCTGGTTGGTGACTGCCCTGGGGGCTATTGGAATTGATTGGATATCCTTACTTAGGAATGACCGAGCTTCTATAGCGCTTAGCATGCTGACCTAAGATAGATGAGGCCAGTATCCTCCTGGCAATTTCTACACAAATCCACTCTTCTGCAGCACTCCACTTCAGTCCCCAGATTGTGTTCACTTTAGAGGAGAGAGGAGGTTGAATAAAACGACAATGGGATGGTGCATCTTCCTTGTCATCTTTCTTACCCTTCTTTGTAATGAGGAGCAGCTTATAGCCCCGACAACTGTACCATCACCAGTGTGACGCTAAATAAGTGTGGACAGTAATGAAGTAGATGAATAATAAATGTGGGAGTGTGCCATGTGGTGCCAGGATTTTAAGGCGGGCAGGAACAGTGGGGTGTATGGGGCCTCACTGCCCTGAGGGGTCAGAGTCCAAACAGTTGGACGGGTGCCAAAACAGCACAGATATAAAACAGATCAACAACAGAAGGATCCTGATGTTCCTCTGATCTGGTCAGATTAGGCCTGAGTGGGGGTGTCGGGTCCTGCGCTCGAGGGGCGCTGAGGGCTGGATGATGCTGAATGCAGAAAGGGAATACTGATACCCGCTTCTTTACATGCAGATCTTATTCAGACTGGGACTTACTTGGGAAAGCATTCCAAGTTGAAATGTTTAAAACTTGTTAAGACAGCTTTGACTTGTTAACTTTTAAAGGGTCTGAAAAGTAAACCATTCCACACACACACACACACAGCAGACACATAAGTTTCATAATATGAAGCGATGCCTGTTAGCTAGTTTAGGCAGGCAACTTTAGCTGAACTAATTTCATATTCCACATGCGTCATTCACAGAATCACCTAACAGACATATCCTGCCAATTAGGCATTCTATATTAGCTGCAAGATTTCAAGTCCCTGCCTCTGCTTAGCCAATGTCACCACTGCCCTGCACCAGAGCTTGACTTTCAGCCCCACCACCTCCCCAGTGTCCACCTGCAGGCCCTGACTATATATGGGTGAAAGACATTATCTCATCATCCCAGCTCAATTTCTGCATGTAGAGTGAATCAGTGAGGAGTGATGAGGTCTTGACTGAGCCTAGACTGAAATGCAGTTTAACATGGATTCTGAAGGTTTCAGATCACTTATGGAGATTTATGAAAATACCCCAAGTTACATTACACTGTGTTTGTAATTGTTTTGGGGCTTTTTGCCTTTATCAGGCAGGGCGGCTGAAGAGAGACGGACACTTTGGGGAATGTATATTGGGGAATGGCATGCAGAAAAGGGTGGTGGCTGGGACTACAGCCTCTATAGATGGGGCGCATTCTAAACTGGCGCCCTACATTGTCCAATTTTTAGAGTTGTGCTTTATCCTGCGAAATAAAGTCTGTCAAATACAAGTTTTTTTAAAAACACACTGCATTTTCATGTGGGCTCTATTCTTGACACAGTTCAATATGTTGTAAAGTATGATGTTGTGTCTCTGCTTGGATTCATTCCTTTGACATGAAGGACTACTTCTCTTTGTTTCACCATTTTTATTTTTGCCATCAGTGTTATTTTGTGGATCAAGACTTCAATGCAAAGCAGATCATTGAAGTATATATAACAGTATATATAATAGACAAATACCTAAGCTGTAGTTTTGCCTTAGGGGATGCAGGTATGACACTTTCACTTGAGAAATAACACCTCAATCACATTTTTAGGCCATTGACAGATGTCTCTTTTTTAAAAAATAAAGAAAATCACTCACCCTTTCCTTCCATACTCAGTTTGCTATTTCTGTCATGGATCCCAGAGGAGGGATACAGCCCTAAAATATGGGTAATTATGGAGTAAAGAATAGATATGTTGATCCTAGTTCATGGAATATGACAGAAATATCAAGGCATTTGCCTCCTGGCAGGTGTCAAATTTTACACCCTTTACTTGCACCTAGCCTAGCCAAAGCTAACATGCTGCGTAAGCTTCATGTGCGCCCATTATTCCTATGAAATTTCCTGCTGTCTGTAGACATTAAGTAAAATGTAATTTCCACAAATGTATGTTGGAAGTGTGGAGGATGTCTTTGACAACCATAAAATGTGTACTAAATAGCTATTTTCTGGTAGGCCAAAGGCACTGCACATAGCTTATTATCATGTTTGGTGAAATCACACAGCTAGACGATCACACACCACACACACACACAAAACACCTTCTAGCCCCACATCCCGTTATATACCCCCCACCGCCTTTAGCCTGCAAGTGGATGTCAGTCCACGGGAATTTAAATTGTTTTTCTTGGCCTCAGACAATGGAATGATAATGGATAATGCTGATCCGCCAGGCATAAAGAGGGAACAGAAAAAGAAAATGGTCAAGGTTGAGAGAGTAAATTTCCTGGGGTCAGAGGTCTGGGGATTAGCAGATGTCAGAAGGAAAAGCTGGGAGGATGGGGTGATGCAGGAGGCGGGGGGGGAGAAGAGGTAGAGGGCATGCCGAGGCGGGGTAGGGAATATGATGGTGGTCTCAGACTGGGTTCTACCAGTAACCCCGGGTCACATGAGTTCCTATTAGACCTCAGTGAGATGCAAGGTTCACAGCGCTGTTAAAGGTTGTTGTTGCTTCTGTTTGCTTCTTACTAACCAGTTTTCTTTTTCCTTTCCATGTCTTCTCCTGACGATCCCTTTGTCTTCTGTCTCCTTCTGAACTTTTGTGCTGCCTTCATTAGGTAAGTGAAACATCAACAGAATATACACTCACAAAGACATCTGTGCAAAGTTTATGTCACACAGATTTTTCTTTTATGTGCAGCACAGACAGAAAGTAAAAGTCATAGCTGTTGATAGAGATACAGAGAGGATGACAGCTCGCACAAAGGCTAAGAATCACTTGGTTTAAAACTAATGCCTTTAACAGGATTTCCAACATATGTTCTCATGCCCCCCAAATTACACACTTAAACAAGGATCCTACCCAATCCTCCCAGGCTGAGCAGTTAATATTTGTTCTGAGGACCCGTCTGTGTGTGTTTAAGCCCAGCTGGGATCCTGGTGAGTGCATGGGGGAGCGAGAGCGGGACTCTGAAGAGAAAATAAGATCTAGAAAATCAGCTTAATTGGCTTAAATTAAAACAGCACAGGAAAAAAGTGCAGCGGATGTGGAGTGAGGTTATCTGGAACGGTGCACTTGTACAAATACGTGTGTATGTGTGTGTGTGGGAGGGCATGGCAGAAATGTGCTGGTGTTGCCACAGTTCCTTCTTTAGGGTTGCGTGGCACCAGATGGGCTCCTTGAGTGAGGAGCAGCTGAGGAGTTTGATGAGCCCCAGCAAGGCTCTGCGTGTGGATGTGAAAGAGGCCCAGCTTTCCCGACATGTAGCTCCGTCGGGGGGTGGCGGTATACAGGCCTTGGGAGGGCTGTTAAACTTTCATCTACAGTCGTTCTCCCACCCGCCACAGCTGGTCCAACCGATATCTGTGGTCCCAAAGAGGCCAAGGGCAGGGTCACCAACCCCTCTAAAGCCATAAAACATACATCACTCCCACAGGGGAAGCACTCCATTTTCTCTCTGCTATAACTCTTAACACAGTTTTGGCTGATTCAACTTCTACACAGTTATATGGAGTTTTAGCTCACTCTTGACATATTTCCCCCTCTCAACTTTTCTTACAGTGTGATTTCATTCCTTTATTTTGGAAAGGAGCCTATAAAGGTCGCTCTGTCTGGTCCACATGTTGTGTATCACTCTCCTCTCTGCCTCTGCGTCTCATTCCCCCCCCCCCCCCCCCCCCCCCCCCCCCCCCCCCCCCCAAGAAAACAACATTCCCACTAGCTTGGTGTTATCTCCTCAGGGTTACTGTCAGGAGGGTAAGGGAGGTGATCCAGACAGAGTCCATCTTGTTGGACCAGAGTCAGATAGCAGTAACTGAGGGCCTCCTTTGTTCCGATGACTGCCTGTATCAGACAGGGGGAGACTCAGGGAGCAGACAAAGACTCAGACGCAAACAATAATGCCAGAGCGTGTACTGCAGTGTTTAGTGCGTATCTCTGTGGACCAGTTCTGTTGTCTTTTTGCCACATGGGTTGTGCTTGCATACTTGTGTCACATCTGAAGCAAGCAGGTTTTCCAGAGCAGGTGGTTTTAGTCACCAGGCAGCAGTGGAGGGTATAAGAGGTGTCTGAATCCAGCACAGATTGTGTGCTGACAGCTTCCTGATAAGACAGCAGCATGCTCGTGGAGCTGATGAGTCAGGGAACATTTCTTCTTCAGCAAAGTTCTAGTACAAACCGCAGTGACAGCCTCGCTTTAGGTGTTTTAGAAAATGCATTTAATTACTGTCAGGATTCTGGGTCAACCTGAGTGTCACACACAAAAAAATGAATAAACTCAGCAGCAACAAAATCAACCAAAGATAAACAAATCAGTGGAAAACAAACATTTTTTCTCCGAAGCCGTTCTCAATAGAAAAGAGTCTTTATGTAGTCTGACCTTTTTTACTTCTCTCCAGAGGCACTTGATGACATAACCACAGTGAGTGAGAGGAAGAGAGAGGAAATGGCCATCCATAAACATGGCATGTTTCATCTGGTGTGTTGTGATTATTGGAGAAGGCAGAGAGCTTTGTCTGTGGAACATGTTTAATGGCCATCTCCTTTTTCCCTGTGACTTTCTGGACAGGCTGACACCCCGTATCTCTATGAAGCTGTCTGAATCTGCCAGCAGGGATTCTCCCAGCCGGGATGTCTTAGAGATTTAACTCGGCCCAATGTGTGTGCATGTGTGTGTGTGTCTGTCAATGCATTTGGGTTGCATTGCAGTATTCTACAGGTAGACTGAGGATATTTTCTCTCCAAGAGATGCAAACTGCAATTATTGTAGAATCTAATCACACATTCTACAAGAAATCACTAAAATAATATTTGTTCATCAAGTGTTGACTGGAACCTTGGACAATCAAGACTGATGCTGCACTAATGCTGACCAAACCTACAGCTACAGCGTGAAATCACTCTCCAAACAGCTTATCAAAAGCGTGTTTGCCTGATGGACATGCTCACCCAACTAAAATTACACTGCAGGTACTCTAATTGGAAAATTGTCGCTGACTTGATTTGCATGTTTACGATACAGTGAATTAGGAGCTGTAGAAAGGGCGACAAATGCTCCACTATGCAGAAATGCCCCTTAAACTCTACAACCACTACTATTTTTAGTAAAGTAATGATATACAGCATGGTCATTTATTTGCAAATATTCCATTTAGTTAAGGGAATTGAGAGGAAGTTAAGTGCCCAATTATTCAGCTCTGCATTGAATATATATTTGCAAACTAATATGTAAGTGTAACCTTAATGCTCATCTGTGGAGTAATGACTCTGAGTACTGTTTTTGCAAAACACAGATGTAGGCACTAGGCGGATTGACTTTCTAGCTCGGCAGTGGCCCCCTCACCCTCATTTTCATACTTTTCAGTTTCACACTCCTTGCTCCTTAATGCCCGAAAAGTTTCCTTCTCAGATGACTTGTGGCAGCTCAACCATGTTCTTGTTTGTCATCTCTGCCAATCCGCTGCCGCTTCCACTGTTGAAGTAAATCCTGCAAACTTTCCACAAGTAGTTTTAAATTCCTGGGCTGACATCACCTTTGTTTCCTCTGGCTTTGATTCCTCATCCCTCTCCGGCTCGACGGATGGAGAGGGCAGGAGAGGGTGTTACATTTAGACAGGTTTTATCTCCCCAGCCAAGCTGCAGTGCAACTCTGCACCGCCTGTGTGCTAACCCTGTCAGGACCAGACAGAGGGCTGGGGTGGAACGAGACCTGAGGATGACTTGTGTGTCACTCTTGGCTTATATCCTCTCCCTTCACTGCTTGAAAGCCATGGGCTTAGTAAAGAGGCAGGCTGAAACACAGCGTGGGTAGTAGCATTCCTGTCATTGTTGCTTGAGCCAGTCAGAGGTAATTGTTTATATGAATATTCCGGTGCATGACAGCTTCCCCCTGTCACTAGCTCTGAAAACAAATTACGATGAGCAGGGCTGATGTGAGAAACCGGTTGATGAAGGGGAGTAGGAAGTGCAGGACTTGGCAGAAAATCCTGCTGTACAAACAGAATGGATTTTCCCCGTCTTACCTGTAGGGAAATGCAATCATGCCCTTACCTCAGGATTTAACCTACTGATTCTGCACACTTCCACCGTTTGTGTACAAAGATTAACCTGCAGGGGAAGGAGAACACACAAAGTGAAATCAGCAAAGTGGTCTGATTAAACACTGCAGACCTTGGATTACCATATTTCTGTAATAGTTAACTGCACTAGAAGTTCTCCCATGGTCTCCTCTTTGCCCTGATGGTCATGTCCACATAGAATATCAGTGTCTGGCAGCGAGCACATCAAAGACTGTTTACCCATCAAACAGTCCGAGCCGAGTGGGAGATGTTTATGTGGCCCTGGGCTCTCATTCGGCTAATGTGCAGGGCTTCACTCCTGATGAATTGTCAAAAAGAAAGTGCCACATTCCTCCTCTTATGGCACTTTGAGGGTGTTGTTACTCTTTATTGCTTTCCTTCCCTTAATGAGTGGAAGGCAGCCCAATTACCAGCCGAGGCCATCAGGTTTCATCTCCGTAACACATTTCAACCGGCGAGTATTATTATTGTTCATTAGGTTAGGGCCGGAATCTGTGTGGCTAATGAGAAAGCTCAGCAGCCAAGAACCATCATGTACCAACAAGACCACAATTCAATTAATTATAACATATTGCCTAATAATGCCTTGAGAGTGAAGGGGCAATCATCACTTCTTGTTTTCTTTTTTCTCCCTCCTTTAAAGGAACGTCACAGTGAGCTGCATTGTGGGGAGTGTTTGTTTAAACAGCGACTCTCAGAAGGAGTTGAGTTCGGTGGAGGACTGCTGAAAGAAAGCTCTGTGTGTTTGTTGGCAGCGAGCAGAGATTGGGACTGTAGGAGGCCTGCCAACACTGCTGTTTAAGTACACACAGTGTTATTGGGTTACTCCAGCCAGGGTGGGAGTAGACTCAGCAGACTTGGATTAGCATGAGGGCAGAGAGCGGACAGCTGGGTGTTCCTGGTGGCATAGGATGGAGCAAGGCATGCATTTACGTGCGTCGCCAGAGAGGGATGCATGGAAGGAGAGAGAAAGGAAAATATATAGGGTGCATGCACAGTCGCTTTTACAGCCGCAGCTCAACCATTATCTCCGCCACATTTACTTCCTCCTCCTTTCGGGGCCATTTCCCGTTTACAGTCTGAGGTGTAAACCTCCCTTTTGTGTGTGTGAGGGGCTGCAGGTGAAAAACAGAGGCTATCACCTCCATCTGCATCCCCAGTGACTCGACTCATCTTCTAGTCTACTGGTCCCAGGCTCACCAAGGTCTAATTAGCTCATCGCCACTGAACGCAGCTAGAGTAATTGCGCTGAGTGTGAAAACTCAGCCCATAGCAACCTGGCTTGTGTACACACGAGGCTGCTCGAATAACATGCTGCTATGGCAGACGGCCACCGCAATCTTCCCCCCTTTATTTATTCACTTACTCAGTCACTTAGCCTCGCTTGTCATCCTCGCTCTGACGCTTAATCAGATTTACCACGCTGTTAGGACTGTTTCAGTCTTTATTTTGTTCTCTGTGGCTTTAACGCTTATTTATTTGGAACTGTCAATCTCTCCTGTCTTCTTTTTTTACTCCTTTCTTGTGGAACTTCTTCACTATTTTCCTCTTAGCGACTCTGACGATGGTGGTGTAATTTGGGTCATGAATTCAGTCCTCTTTGATCCATTAGATGCTCAAGGATGTTTTCCAACTAATTGGTGTTTACAGACCAGAAGTTGAGTCAACAAACAGTGGCGCTGGAGGCTGTCAGTCCTTTAAGAAAGACACAGAAACTTCAATCCTATTCTGACACATAAATAGTAACATATTTACACAACTTTGCCATGCTATCACATGACTTTTCAGGGATTAAATGTGGGGAACTACACTTTATTTTGTGAATTATTTTGGGCTTTGAATGTGTTCACAGGCTTCAGAGCTAAGACTTTTATTTACCAAATGAAAGATCATACGCCTAAGGAAATCCAGCGTGATTCTGGTGTTTCAAATACTGAAAAAGACACATAGCTTGATACATGTCTGAACATAAATACATGGAGAGCTTTTACGCCGAAACAAGGGAGGATAAGTCCTTCTCAAAATAAATGAAGAGACTATTAACTCCCCTGGAGACAGCAGTATTTAGTAATGTCACTTTAGGCTAGCGGGGAGGGGGTCAGAAGCCAGGGGGGTTAAAATGGAGCTATCTAACCTTCACCATCCTTCATCCTGATGGCCGGTTTAAAGGAGGAAGGAGGAAAAAAGAAGCTGGATTGGAGAGGAGGCCAGTAAGAGCATGTGGAGGGGGGGGGCTCAGGCCTGGCTTCCTGCTATGATGGATAGAGGATGTTTAAAGAGAAAAAAGCGGTTGATGCTTGTGTGGCTGCAGAGCGGGAGAATAAAGAAGGAATAAAATGAAATATCACTAGGGAAAAGGTATTAGTCTGACTGAAGGACAAGTGAAGAGAGTAAAAGAAGAGGGAGGGGAAGAAAAGGGGGGCAGAGAGTGACATAATCTTAGAGGTATAAAGGTGAAGATTTGGTAAAAGAGGGAATTAATGCCGGCTGGCAGATGGAGCGTATTCCAAGGAATGTTAAATAATCACGCTGAGTCGAAAGAGAAGGGAGGAACTGCATTGTTTTGTCTCATCCCGGGCCTTCAAAGTGCCATTTTTTTCCTGCTGTCTGTCTTGTGGTGGGTCGTGGGTGTTAGAGGGATTATGAGTTTTGCCAGGCAGACCAGGGTTAAGATGAATGGTTGTCCTTTTGGATCCAAGGTGGTCATTATCATTCCCACATGGTGCCGCCAGATAAAGCCCCCAAAGCCGTTTTGATTCAGATGGGCTCGTTTTCCGTCTCATTTTTCTTTTGTTTCTTTGTGTTCTCCATAATCGCGGCACTACTTTATACCTCCTCCTGGAGCAGAGAGAAGCCCTGTTTGTTATTTCTGCATGCATCATTTTTAGGGTTCAGTCAGATACAATAGGAATAAATGAAACAATGCAGATTTAACTCTGGAAGTTATTGCATGGAAATAATTTTGGATGAAATATGCTGGGGTATGATAAATCAATTATTTGCTTACCAGAGTAAATCATTTTTGATTTGTAAAGACATCATTTATACGAAAGAGCCTTCTCCATTTGTCATCTCAAAGATTTTAGGGAGTAAAAAGTCGGTCAGTAGAAGAAGAAAAAAAACCGGATATATTGGTTTTTTTCCGGCTTGTTTACTCTTACAGTTTTGTTTCAAATGCGGATCTATTCATCAGTTTTTCCATGTGTTGTATTCTATAGATTTTTTTTGATTCATTGACATAGACTGTCCTTGGCCAGCCATTATTTTTGTGTACGGTGACACACACACATCAATAAATGAGTTTCCATCTGTTGCCTTGGTAGCAAATAACAGGGTTTTAAAACCATTTCTCACATGGATTCTCTTAATGGCTATCTCTGTCTCATTCTTCTCCAATCAGAGGCCGGCATGATTAGCCGTGTCAGTCACTGGTGAAAGCCCCTCATACACGGTTTCTGTCTGAATAGACTTGGGGAGGAAGCTCTCCAGTCGGAGCCCGGACGCTGGAGCCTTTCATATTCACATCCTCTTTTGTTGTGTCACTTTAGTGATGCGGTTTGAGGAAACATGTTGGCTTTCCCTTCTACAGGATTATTGTCAGTCTTTGTGTTGTCCATTAAGGCTGAGCTCCATATTATCTTAGCAATAATAATACAGCAGCATCCTTGGATGGAAATGGGATTTAACAGACAAGAAGATGAAACGACAGACTGTCTGCTCAGCTCAGTAGCACATTGGACTATCCTTACAGGCCTTCGTACTGTATCTACATGTGATGTTGACGGTTAGTAGTGATGTTGATCGGAGTATGTGTGCATACATTCATTCACACATGATGATGTGTATCTATATATATTTGTTTAAGTTTATGCTCCACTCTGTAATGCACTCTGCTCCAGCCTCCTGGCTGTACCCGCCCATCCTCTTTTTTGCCTTCCATGTTTGCCCAGCAGTGGACACAGACCGCAGCTAAGAGCATCAGGGGTGCTATGATTAAGTATTAATTCAGGCGTGTGATCGATTTCCCTCCAGCTGCTGCAAAAAACTGAACACAGAGGGCAATGTTCAAATCCTGCCTCGGATTAGTGTTCAACAAGGGATCTTTTTTTTCTGTCTTTCTTTGGGCACGATCTACAATATTCACTGCTGAGCCAAAAAGACACATCACATGCAAATAAAGAATTGTCTTCCCATGTATCATCTTTTCTTTACTCTCTTTGTTTTTCTTCTTCAAACACAGCCCTCCAACAGTCTTCAGCACAGTTATAGTTTTGTACTCCTGCATGTTTCTTTGTCTCTCCCGTTCATCTTTCTGACATTCATTTCTCAGACAAGCATCCCCATCCCTTTTACTGTGCCCCTGCTGATCACTTAAACTCTGACCCCTGCTTGAGATAGATTGACACTCGTGCCACTCTGTCAGTGTAGGGGCCACCAAACCCCACCTCTAACCCTGCAGGTCAGCAATTAGGCTGAATGTCCGTCATCTAGCCAGCCACTCCAGACCCCCCTAAGCCCCCCCTTTTCCTGTGGATGATACCCTGCCACATTGAGGCCATATTGGGCCTGTCCATTTGTCTTCATCAGGGGCTATCACAAGGGAGGCCTACTGGCCCCAGAGGAGGCCCCCCATCTCTGGTCATGTCTCACTCACTTGGTCTAAGCTTCCCTGAGAGGTCCATGCATATTCTCATCAACGATTACCTTGAGAAGCACCTGATGGCAGACACCATGGAAACCCATTACGCTGAAGCAGTTTTGTTTTCAGAATGATAATGAAGAAGGGGAATGGAGTGCAGGCAGGGGACAGCGTGCTGGATGAGGATGGCTTCGGAGGGGCCGAGGTGCACTGGAGCGTACAGTAGAGCTTTGCAGACCAGTATATTTCCCTGGAATTGGAGGGTGAGAGACCCTGCTGGAATGGTGGTCAGGGGAGAGTTAATGGGCCTGTCAACACAGCCAACCTTGCTGTGAGTTTACTGTTTTAGTATCATTTTCTCTGCTGTAGTGTGTGTTTCTGGCCATGCGAGCGTACATGTGTGTGCAAACGTGTGCGTGAGGGCCTGCTCCCTCATCACTCAAGTTGAATGGACGTCAGCCAGCAGTGAAATTAGACTGTCTCTCCCTCAGTGCTGAAGTGTCACTGCTGAGATGGAAGGAGGGTGAGCGCTCTGGTCCCAAGGCACTTTTAGTGGAGGCCCATTTTGAAGCGTTTAATGTTTGACACACACTGACACACTGTCAAAAGCACAATGACCTACAAACAGGCGTACTCTCCATCAAAAAGGTATGGCAAAGCTACAGCACAGGGCCACGTCCTCAAAGTCATACGGCCATTAAATCAGGCAAGCAGTGGCTCTCTATTTTATCTAAACGCCTCTATTTGGCATCAACTCAAAAACCAGCTGCTCCAATTCCAGTAAGCCAATCCATTTGATTGCCTGACACAGTGGGGATAATACCTTTTGTAGCTCAGATACAGAGATTTCTGGAGTGAGGTTTTAGTCAGATTCTTGAGCTGGGGTCAGACTCCATCCACTCCCCAATGATTGTACATTATGTAAGAGGAAAAATAATCAAAACTCTTTCCTTATTTTGATTTGCAATCATTTTATAGAAAGCTCTGGATGAAGGTCTGTTTCTGCCAATAACACGTTATTTGTCTTAAGTTTAAGGCATAGGATTAAAGGGGTTATCATCCAAATGCATGTGTTGGAACATGAATGTCAAGGTTAATCTCAAGACCCCCCTCTCTCTTCTTGAGCTCTTCATTTTAATGTTCAGTAATGACTGCAGAGATAATATTCATACTCTGCTGTTGGCATCCTTCTTTATGTGCTAGACATCTAATAAACATGTCAATACTCTACCACTTCCAGTTTTAAGGCACAGACTAAACATGTATTTCAGTAAACATTCCTTTGACAGAGTTATTTCAGTGTGTGAAGAACCAGACAGGGTGCTTTGAGACGGCTGCAGACACACAGCATGTTGCGACTTTATGGTGATATTGCTCATGCACTCCCTGAAGCATCTCTTTGTCTGACGGCTAAGTGGAGTGAGGTTACAGTCTCTTATTTTATCAGGCTTTTACCACTCCTCCGCTTCCCCCTCTCTCCCATTACAGGTCATCCTGCGGCATCTCCCGCCGCTGCGCTTAAATGTTTAAAAGCCTTTTCCCCTTCAGCTTTACTGTTTGTTTACCTATTTATTATGTTACCATGCCTCTCATTTATGCAGTCTGTTGTAATATCATTCTATCTCTCCTTTCTCTCTTTTATATATCTCACTTGTTTTTCTTTTTCACTGTGTTTATGTGCTCTGATAAGAAAGAGTGCCGAGCCAGGTGCTTGGCCTGGCATTTATACGAGTCCACCATTGATCCTCACTCCAGACCAAATATGCCCACTGAGAACTGGAGGAAGCCACTTTCCCTTATAAACTATATCTTTTATTCTCTGTTAGTTTATACAGCTATTGGATTCCTTGGGTCCCATTCTCGGTCTAGCCTGTGATCCTTTTGTTTATAGAAGGTCTGGTTGTCCTTGTAGATTTAGCCGCTTTAATTTGCGGTTGCCCATAAACATTGTGTTGATTCACGGCTGGTAATTTAGCCTGTGCCCACGAGGGGAGTGAACAGGCCCTGGCTCTTCCTCATTAATAGCAGGGCTGCAATGGAAGGAGACAGTGGAAAGTGTTCTAGGCTCCATTGATTCACCGCCTCCATGCTGCATACTGATGCTTAATGCCCTAGTTCAAGAACCTCTGAGGATAGAGGGTGGAGGAAAGGGGGACAAAAAATGTCTTGGCCTGACACAGATTAAAGTCCCGACTGAATAGCCTCACTGCTTCCCACTCCAGTTACACCACCGCTCTCCAGAGAGGTGACTGCACCGTTCAAGGTCCCATGTTTGGGTCTCTTAAGTTTTCACTGGCTGTCAGTGAGGCTTAGTCATCTCAGAGTAACGTGTTTGGACAGACAGCTTGAGAACAAAGAGAAGTGTTAAGCACCATACCTCCAGTTTGTGATAAGTCAGTGGTACGTCTGCAGAGCGAGTCCTGATGAAGACTAATGGCTCATTAACTTCCACTAAATCACTGTTGATGTTCAATGAAAACAGTCATGACCCTCACGGCCCCTCTGGACACCCAGGGGCTCAGACGACTGAACCTTTGGGGGTTAAGGGTCAGCTGAAACAGTTAACAGAGCAAGAGTCACACCTTACCCGACCCCACTGTAACCTGAGAGGAAAAGGAATTGCTGTCACTTAGAATCCCCACTAATCTGTCACTTCAGACCCTCCTATTTTGTCACGGCACAAACACATATAGAAGATTATGAGCGCTGGAGGAGGCAGTGGTGAATTGCTCCTGTAAATAGCATGGAGGAGAACTGGAGGTGTTGTGACACAGATAGAGAGGGAGAGAAAGGCTGTCATCTCGCTGTCCCTCTGGGGTGCTGAGGTTATCAGACTCTTTCATTGGTGTGGAGGCAACACCATCACACTTACTGTATGATGCACCATAGTATCCCAAGGTATCCTAAGGCTTATAAAAGTTGACAACCAAATAATGTTCTTTTTTTTCATAAGGGTGATTTCTGGGATGACATTTTTAAAGATGGGAAACCTCGACTAGTAAGCACAGCAACAGATTGTCAACAGATTAATTGGGGCTGAGAAACATGTGCATATGTTTGTTTAGGAGAGTCTTTTCTTCTCCAACAAAGAGTGTGCTTCTGCCAGCCTTAATGCAACCGTGTGCTCCAGTTCGGTGGCTATGTGTCTGTCTGGCCTATGTGTCAGGGCTGCTGAGGCCCTGTCTCCTCTCCAGGGAGTCTCTTTCCACTCGCTCACTTCATCCTCCTGCTGTTGCTGCCCTGTGGGACTCGGAGGCACACAGAGCCCAGATTGAGCCACTCTTGCTTGGCCCTGCTCCATTCCTCCAACGACGCTAATTACATCTCAAATGGTAATAGATGAGGCCTCGTTAGCAGCTCTCACTGCCTTGAAAGATTCACAAACATACATCAGAGGGGCCACTGATCGGTCTGAGCTCCCTCCTTCAAAGGCTGGACTTCACAGGGAGCTGGGGGCCCAATTCACTAATTACTCCTGCAGTTCCACGCTGCTGCCTCGTGCAGGGTCTGCACCAAGCAGACAGCTTTTCTCGCTTCACCAGTGTTTCTCTTAGACAAGCCCTACCCTCCAACCCAAGCCAAACTACACAGGCGTGTTAAATCTATAATTCAATGATCAAATTAGCTCTATGCCTATTTTGGTCTCCCGTAAACCAGCTGTTAAGGCAATGACTTGCAGGAATACTTTCCTCTGTCAGTTTTAACTTTCATTTTAAAAACTCTTGTACACCAAAGAGCGAGACTAAGAAATATGATGTCATTAAAGCTTGTGGGGGAAAAAAGGGCTGACAACGCAACATTAAGTATGTCATTAGTGCTTCCCCTAACAAAATTAGCTTAATTAAGGCAAGAGTTCATTATTGAATTATCTTACTACAAAGCAAGTCATTTTCCATGCTCGATATTAGAAATGTAATTTTATTCTGCAGAGGTTCGCTTAATGGGATGAAAATAGATCTCGAGTTCTGACTTTGTTCACTCAAGTGTATCATCACATTCTAAGATGTGGGTTATTGCTCTGATTCCAATGTGTGTGTGGGAGTATAATTACAACCCAATTCCCCAAAAATGTGGGTGCTTTGTAAAATGTTGAGAAAAACAGAATTTGGTGGTTTGCAAATTCTTGCAAAGGAAACATCTCAAATGTTGAAATAGAAAAATTTTAATGAAAAATATATGCTAATGTTAAATATGATGCCAGCAACACACTTGGGGCATGTTTACCATTGTGTTGCATCAGCTCCTCTCCTTACAACACTCAGTAAATTTTTGGGAAGTGAGCATCATATGTGGCTCCAAAATCAGTATTGTTCAGCATTCATGGTACCGATGTCTAAGCTACCCATGCCATGGCCACTTATGCATCCCAATACCATCATGAAAGCTGGCTTTTGATCATTGCACTGATAACAAGCTAGGTGGTTCCCCTCCCACTATAAAGAGAGGAACCACCTTGGACCAATATCCATGATTTCCAAAAAGAATGTTTAGTTTTGATTGGTCAGACCACAGAACAGTTTTCCATTTCACCTCAGTCCATTATACATGGGCTCAGTTGTCAGCTGTTCAGGATCAAGTTTATCTATTGTTTCCTCTTTGCATGGTAGAGTTTGAATCTTAATTTGTGGATGCAGCAACAAACCATGTTCATAGACGATGGTGTTTGGATGTGATTTTGAGAGCATGCAGTGATTTCCACTAAAGAGTTTAATGCAGTTCCACTTGAGGGACAGAAGATCATGGCCATCCAGTATTGGTTTTTTTTGGGCCATGGCTCTTTTGTAGAGAGATTTCTCCAGGTTCTCTGAATCGTTTAGTGAAATAATGAAATCCCCAAATTCACTGTGTTTGAGGCTGAGGAATATTACTTTGAAACTGTTGAACTGACAGCAGACACAGTCTCTCCCAGAGCGTCAAACTTCTTCCATCTTTACTTTTGAGAGACTCAGCCTCTCTAAAATGCTTGTTTTGTACTTGTCATGTTAAAACCTTTACCTCATTTGTTGGAATATATTCCTCCATGTGTTTTCTTTTTTTAAGTGTTCCCCTCTCCCAACTTTTTTTTAAAATTGTTGCTGGCATCAAGTTTAAAATTAACATATTTTTCATTTGAAACATTTGATATGTTGTTTCTGCACTGTTGTTAATGAAATATAGGGTGTGATTTATATGCAAACCATTATAATCTGCTTTTATTAAAATTCTTTATTGGAATAGGGGTTCTATGTCTTTGCTGTATCCTGAAAAATACCTGGTTTTGCAGGATTTTCACCTTTACCTGTTGAAAGCTTCAGAGCCAAATGATTCACCACAAAAGAAGCTGCTCTTCTGCTTGTTAAACCTATGTGCATATAAGATATTGACTGGTGTGTACCTCTCTCAGGATCTTTATTGGTTCAGAGCTGTGGTCGGGCTCTCTTCATTGTTCAGGTGATTTAATTCCACAGAATCCCATTAGATTTCATTATCATTTGTTTTATTCGCTGGCCGTTGTGAAGGAGATGGAGTCAACAAGAAGATTAGACGCTGCTCTAATTGTGGTGTGGTTTACAGTGCGCCTGTTTGCCTGCATCGATCCGCTGTGAGAAATAATAATAAAATGGAAGCAAAGCAATGCAGGGGAGGAAGAGGCGGCAAGCAAGCAGGGCTCGTTACTGAAGGAATGATGTATTGATCGCGTCTGACAGGGTGCTGTGGACCGATCAATCCTGATGGGCAAGGGGAGCCTGTTAGAAGATTCTCCTGGGTCGTCAGGGTCACTCTCACAACAGGCAATGGAAGAGAAATTAACTCATCATGGAAAAGCTGTGGATGGAAAGATGGATGGATGCATGAATAATCAAGAGGGGGAAAATCATAAGGTTCTAAGAACTTAGAAAGGTATAATCAGATGAGACGGTTATTATTTGTGGATGAATGCATGAATGGACTGTGTCACCCATGCAAATAAACCTTCTACTCTTGACCTGTTCCATGCTGCTGTGGAAAAACAAACATGCAAATGAGGAGATTCATGCAGCAAGGACATTCCACCTGCATTTTGTGTGATTATACAGTGTGCAGCTGTATTAAGTAGCACAGCTTGACAGAAAGAGGAATTAATCCCATCAAAAAGAGGGTCAATTACTGAAGACTGAAGAACAAAACACAGTTAAACAGGTGAATAGTTTGAAATAAGGAAAGTATAAAGTGGAGAAGAGGAAAGGAGAAAGAAAGGTGTAATGATGTTAAAGATTCAGCATCATCTGTCTCTGCTGTCCGGTATCTATCCAGGCAGCCTCTCTCCTTTCCCCTTGAGTACACTAGCCCAGCCTTGGCCGAGCTAATTGATAGCCTGTACGTTAATTTAAGTCAGACATGAGTGGCTGCTATTAATGAAGGTGGAATTTGCTGGCCTGACAGTGAAGTGAGGGCTCGCGGGAGAGTGATCTACAGCTTGAGGCACAGTCTAGAGGCAGATGCTGGAGTGGTGTAGAGGAGAACAGCCATTACATTTCAAGAAGGCATTCACTGTGAACTCAGAATGAATCCATTTTCACACTAAAATTACCTCCATAAATTGGTCTAGGGCCCATTTTCCGATGTGTAGAGAAGAAACGCCAGCTAAGTTTTCCTCCTCGATTGCTTGGCCAAAACTCACAGGGTATGATGATGAAGCGAAAATGAGGGGGTCACTCTGCAGTGGCAAACATAAGATTGTGATTGTCTCCTCTCAGATCAATGGGTCCATCCGCACAGACAGCACATTTGCATTTAGCCTCCATAATTGCTGGCGTTATTAGCACACACATTTACTTTGTATTGTCAGCCATGAAGTGATTATGTTAATCAGCGGATGAATTTGAAAGGCAATTTCAAACTGCTTTTTTTTCTCAGATGAGTTGATCGACTTCAATCATCTGAGTGCGTTAGGGTAGAGTGGCCGTGAATTATCCCCGTTAATGACAGGTTTGCAGCTGGACAACAGTTTTTGCACTGTTTTGTGGAAAGGTGAATCCACACATGTTGTTTGTTTGAGCGTGTTTGTCAGTGGTGCGCTCCTGCAGGGGCATGTTGGTGTAAAACATGCAACAATTACCTGGTGAGACCCGACTCCCGTGGAGAATGCTAAGTGCTGGTTGTCACTGTGGCACGGTGAGGTCAGGGGTCCCTTTCCCTGGCAGAGTGCTCCCATGTCGGCTTTCTGCTATTTAAACACAGAGCCTCTGCCCCGTCTCTCTCATGTTTCCCCGCCTCTCCCCTCCCTCTTGTATAATTCATTGAGGAGTAGTGTGCTCAATGTGGGGTTTACTACTGGAGAAGGGGCTGACAGTTTTGCTCCCTTTCTTAATAATATCTTCAATAACGACAACGACCCAAACCATGGTCGATGGCTCATTAATGTAAGACACATCTCAAAAGTATAGCACACTTGTAGTAGACATTGAAGGCATCATTATTAATTTTTTTGAGTGTATCCAGTGAAAGGGTGGGGGTGCTGGGGTCCTCCACGCTGAAATGGATGTAGAGGAAGCGGTCACGCCTGATTTGAGCTCCTACCTCTTCATTTAAAGGCCTCTTTCAGACGAGGAGGAGGAGGAGGATGCTTTCTTGTGGCTCATTCTGCTTCCCCCCACATTCAGACATGCTATATGAAAATATACAGCCCTCCATCCCTGCTATCATGGATTCAGTTATTTGGTTATTCATGGCTTGAGGCTGAATAATAAAAGATGGTGGAAAAGAACACCCTAGTCTCTGTTTCTCTCTCTCTGTCTTCGTCTCTGTCTCTTGACTGGATTGCTGCTTGGTTCTTGACTCCTATTGAGCTGGGGCATCTCTCAGCATCAGCAAAGTCAATAATATTGGGAGAAGAGTCACTAGAATGTCATTTGATATTCAATAATGCTAATGCAAATAGAAAATGATTAGCTGATCTATACTTATCAAATTCCAGGAGTGGGTGTCACGCAGTCCCACAGTCACATCCACACATGTCCTCACAGTGTGCAGCTTCCTGTATGTTTTTATGCTATTCTCCAGTCTTACAGTGTGTCAGGTGAGAGCCTGAGCATCTTGACAGTGATCTGTGCCATCAAAGAGCCCAGAATGATGCTGCACATGAATACAGAAGTAGCTCTTCTTTTTTTGCGGCTGTGGTGGAGCAGAGGCTTGCACAGCACGGCGGCTGCGATTGCCACCACTCTGTTCTGCTCTTTCATGTGGCTGTGGGAGATGGAGGTGTTTGAAGACAGGGATAAGGCTGGTGTTGTGACGTTGTCTGCCAGAGCTTCATTCCTCAGCTACAGTCATTTGAAGGCGAGGGAAGCAGCTCTGAAACGTGCAGAGCAGAAACCAGGAAACATTTGTGATCTATGTTTAATTTTGTGTGGTAAAGAGGGGGAGGATTTTCTTGCATCACCTGAGATCTGAATGCATGAGAATGTGTGTTCAAAGTACAACATGTGGCTCTTCCTGTGCTGCGGCTCCTTAATTACCAAGGAAGGATGCTCCTTTTTTGTATTGACATGAATTATTTCTTGCTAAAACAGACTTACATTTATTTCACACTCCTGATGAAGCCTCCTATGGAGATCACATTAACCCAGATTCCATAATGACAGTGATTCTCACCCATAATCAAACTCTCCTTGTCTTCCAGCTTATCAGTGTGTGGCCAGCAGGGGGCAGAACAACAGACAGGCAAAACACAATCATGTGGAGGCTGTTATCAGTATGTGTTGCTCTAACTGAGAGAACTGATAAAACCACACACACTAATTGGGTTTTACAGCAACCACAGTCTCACAATGCTCTTTCATTACCCAGGGGACAGTGCGTCTGGTTGTGTCTGTGTTCAGACATACTGGGGCTTTACAGCAGCAGAGTGTATGTGTGTGCGTGTATCATAGATATGTGTGTCAACCACCCCCACTGATCTCAGAGTGCAGAGCCCGTGTGCAATCAGGGATTCCAGCAGAGGCACAGACAGAAAAAAAAACAGCTCAAGTGGCGTCTGCAGCCTCACTAAATGTCCAAACCAACTCCAGAAGTCCCTCCCTAATGGCTCTCCCACGTCCTGCTCTCTGGGGTTAGACATGACGATTTCAAATGTCATCGTATCACAGTGACCTTTCAAGGACCTGAAATTAATCAAAGAAAAAAATGGCTTTCTGCCTTAAATGGCAAAAACAGTCACCTTTGATCCACATAATAGATGGGATCATCTTCAGGACTGAGCGAATTTAGAACGGTTCAAACGCCATGCTTACTGTAAAAGGTCTCTCTTGAAAGTAATAATGATTTTCCTTACAGTCCTTAGAACATGTTATCTTTATTTAATGTATTGAATATTTTAAAGCCACTGTGAGACATGTTTAACTGTTTTACTGAATGAAATGAGTACTAATATAACATATATGAATATTTTGAAGTGTGCAAGTTCAACACTGTTCTTATTCTCTTGAATCAATTCAAATCATCACTTTTTGAAAAATGTAAGTCTTACCTTCATCTTCTCAATTATAGATTTCCCATGATCACTTCATTTCTGCATTCTTATAATGTTAGGGTAATTAAGCCTTGTTGCCTATTATCAGCAAACATCCTTTAATGTCCTTAATGTTCTCCGTGGTCCAAACACACCAGAGAATAACACTCGATTTTATCTTCCTGCTCTCATTAGAATCATGCACAAAGCTGCAGCATCAAACCCTCATGAGCATCATTCACAGCAGACATTTAGCAGAACACAGCCAAACCCACTCCACCCCCTCTAATCTTCTATCTTTAGCAGTTCTGGCTCAGTAGTTGTAGCTCATTGAATTATTAGCTAATTGCCAGGTGGGATCAGTATTGATTGTATGCTGCACAGCAGCTAGTGGTAATAGTACTATAAAGCTGGTTGCAAACTGGGTTCTCCTACAGGGTGATATGAAAGCTGGGGTGTGTAAAGATAAAGGACACTGTGTGGGAGGAAGGGGAAATGCTTGCATGTGCGCGCACACACACTCACACGTAGCCAACACAAACCCACACACGCAGCGTCTTTTCATCGTTGTGTCTTTGCTGCAGATTCTGTGCCCCGGAGAGCTGTGGGATCACTGTGCTGTGCTGCTGTTGAGCCACTGTCTTGTCCTTGCTATGTAGGTCACCGGTGCCCTCCAACGATATCTTATCCCATCTGCAGTGCAGTCAATACTGTTGACAGAACTCCAAATAGCCTCAGATTAGAAGTTGCCTCATTAACTTTGTTCCTTTGCCTAAATGATTAACCTCACAGCTACAGCCTACACAGATGAATTGGACAAGTTTGTTGTACCAACACAGTATGAAACTGCTGTTTAATCCGCCTTCTTGATTCGGTGCCTGAAAATGTTTAAGGGGGGGTGAGATAAACCAGGAGGAAAGAAATGGAGAGGTTAAAAAAAAGGAGCACTGAGAGGCAGAACAGGAATGGTTTAGACACAGTGCTCTGCACTGATCCTGAGCATGGCAGCCAGTGGTGTGTTTCAGATTGTTTTCCATTTGCATGATAATATGAGCACGGATTGAATCACACACACAACACACACACACATACAAACGTGCACACACACATTTCACACAAACTGACAGTTCCAGCAGGCCAGATTACCTGAACGGGCACCCTGGGTTTTTACTCCATGCCCTGAAATGAATGAAATTCCCCCTATTAGCACGCAGGTTACATAAGCCTGGTGTACAGGTATATCCAGCTGCACAGAGGCAGTAAGCTGATTATAGATGGAACTAACACAATTACCCCCCTGTAATGCAATTAACACGAATTGGATTGTGAAATAAGCAACCGGACTGTCATGCGGATTCTCTCAAGATGTAGAGCTCCTCCACAGACCGACGCCAGAGAAGCTATAGCTCCAGTAAATCATTTAAATGCTCCGCTAAGCTAGTTAACGTCAAAGCATTTCAGCACACATGCTGGAGTGTTTTGCATTGCATGTAAATGCACAGAACTGCGAACCAGCTCCCAGTAAACCATCTGTTTATGTGTGTGTTGTCTCCCAGGATTTTTTTAATCTATGCAGTTGTGTAATTGACTGTATATGAACATAACCTGCACTTTTCCAGTGCAGTGCAGAGTGATCAGTTTGTTATTAGTGCTGCTGGTGCAGTGCTCTGCTGGGTGCTAGGCTACTGTTTTCCATACAAACTGACACTCTGCAGCACAGGCCCTCGATATTGTAATCTGTGTGTATGTGTGTGTGTATGTGTGTGTTTGAATGTGTGGTACTTAGGTGAACCTAATGTAGCAGTGATTTGCTGAGCAGGCAGCAGCACCGCTACAATTTATTCCAAGTATTTAGATGTTATGTGCAGCATTCAATCATGCTTCAGCAGACGCACATAAAGTATATAGCACATCTTTGGGATGATAGCAATGCTGCTTGTCCAGGAGGGGAATTTTCAGATGCACATTCTGACTAAATGGTGAATTGCTTCTTCCCTTTCAATCATAAATAGTTCACACATATACACACCGGGACATGAGACGGAGGGGAAAAAATCCCCATCCACAGGCAAGGCTGTTGTAAAGGTCATCTGCGTATCCAGTTTAATTTTTGCTCTTCCTCAAGAGTTAAGATCTATAAAGTGATCAATAAATCTCTCTAAATGTCTCTGCATGGAGGCTGCATGTGATTTAACACCCCGCCACATCTGCTGCCTGCTTTCTGTTCGCCACACTGACACATCTCAACCTTGCTCTGCCCACAAATCTTAACTCTATCACCCCCCACCCACCTTGAAAATGTCCAGACCTTTACGTTTGATTGATGTCAGAACTGGTTCAAAGTCCTCTGTAAGGTTCTGATCCAGAACTGCGGGATGATTCCTGGTATGGAAAATGTGACACCTGTGATCTACGGCGGGGAACAGTGTGTCCTTAGGTGTGGGATTCTTCCTTTCAGGCAGTATTGATTGAAGGAAAGATGATCTGAGGGGGCCATTAGGAGGATTGAGGAGGGGGGAACGGGCGAGGAAGGGCTGTGATGAACACCTCTCTCATCATTATGCCACATACAGCTCAGCCTACGGCATCAGCCTCACATGCAGATTATGTTACCAACACACAAGCACAAACAGACAGGCAGACAGCAGGATGGTGGAGTAGGATTAGTCCAGAATTTACAGCAGTGTTCTGCGATCAGTCCACTGTTGTGTTTGTTTAGATTCTTGTTTGTTCCCATTTTGTGCCGCCATGTTGTGGGGCTGCCTCTGCATCTGCACCAAGGCACACATGACTGCACTCTGCTGATGGGTGGGGCTCTGTCACAATGAGCACAAGGAGACACAGTAATGGCATAAACACACACAACACACAGAAGTACACTGAATTTTTATGATGTCTCCCAGTATCTTCCTGGTCCAGGCTTGTGGATTGGTGTCTTGGGATGGACGCTGAATACAGTAAACTGGGCTATCTACAGCTGTTGTAAACACCTCCTTTCCCCCCTCCCGCCTGTCCTGCTGTAACAGTGTGGTGGAGCTCACTTTCACTTGGGGCTCATCAGATCAAGCCAGATAAAAGCTGCTCAACTCCAGCCGAGAGCTTAATTAAAACGGCTCTGCCATCGCAGAGTGACACCTTTTACAAGGTCCTAACGGCTCTGTGCTTGCTGTTACTGCCAATCCAATTATAGACTAAAACAATAAAACAGATACAGAAGGAGCTGCAGCAAATAGGCTGGCATAAAGAAAAAGAGGGGGAAGCTATTAAAGATTATATGAAGATTCGCTCGGCGGACTGCAGAACAAGGCTGCAGGGGTTTCATTTTCACCAGAGATTCTTGTGGAAGTAGGATCTGCACACGTGTGTGTGTGGGTGTGCACTAGTGTGCGTCTGTGTTTGTGCAGTCTCCAAGGAAATCCAGCCCAGTTCTCTCAGCCTGGACACAGTTCAGCAGCATCCTGGGGATTATCTTTCCCTGTGGAAGGTCACTACCACAATGTCATTAGGCCAGCGCTCACACACGTAGGCTGAAGACACACACACACCCTCACACAAAGAATCAATCCATGCAATCAGACTTTTTTTTTCCTCTTCAAATCCAGCTAATTCCTCTCCTTGTAGCTCCTAACATTATTTATGTGTCCTCTGAAATAACTCCTCTAGTTTGCCGGTGCGTCACAGCTGGACCTGTGACATACAGTATATGGAAAAACCACAGGGGGTTATACATACATATTAACTTTAACTCTGCAGGTGTGAGGGAGAGATTGTAAGGAGGAAAAATAATGAGGTATGAATTGTGTGAGGTAGAGTAGAAGGAGAAAAGATGGCATATAAATGCCTCTATGTATAGAAATGTTTTGACTCATGAAGGAGTCTACTTTTAATTATTGGTTGTTGTAACTGTGGGTTCCTCTGGACACATGAAACTGCTTTGAAGGCTTTATTGGAACCAAAGTGTTTGTCTACCCATCGCCCAATAAAGCCAGAGTAAATGAGAGTCCCATTCATCAAGCTTACTTCCAGAGTTTTACACAATGCTGATTAAAAGTGATCTGTCAGCCTAAATCAGAGGGACAGGGACCTGTAGAGTTGAATTTACAGTGACGCGTGAAAGCCTTGGGCCTCCGCTGGCTTTGTTGTTTTGGCAAAGTTGTGAAAACTGTGTCCAACTTGTTTTACAGATCTGTTTCTTTCTAGAATCAACATATCCAGTCATAACAAAATGTAACCCAGCATTATATTTAGCAGGACAGAGCATTTGGTCTCACTATCTCAGAAAATGCTGTTCATCTCCTTTGCACAGCACCTATCCAAAAAGTCTAGCAGTTTCCCTACCATGTTATCCGTCATGTTACTGATGTATTAGGAGACCAAAAGAGAAGACATGAGCAGCAGACATTTACCCGTCTGCCTGAGTGCACCACTTCCTCTCCTCTTCTTCATCTCACTTTACGTCCTCTCTTCTCCTCCTTTACCTGACGCAGAAACAAACCCACCTGCTCCATCATAACGCCTCACTACCTCTGTCTGCGCTGTCTGTGTGCTGGAATTGGCAGGAAATCAATCCCGCCCTCATCTACAACCCCTCCCACTCTCACTCTCACCCTCACCCCTCCTCCTCTTCCTCCTTCTTCTTCTTCTTCCTCTCCTTTTCCTTCCTTCATGTCTTACTCTCCCCTCCCGGCTGTAAAGTGTCCATCCTGGACCGAGCACAAGCATCAGCACAACATCACGCCTTATCAGAGCCGGCACAAAGGCCCATGGGCACATTGTTTGTCAGTATCAGCCAGCTCCAGTTTCCACACACTGTCTGCATCTGCCAAGCCCCGGAAACACATTCATGACCGTAAACAAGACAACAGAATGAAAACTGGAGTGGCCACCAAAATCATTGTGGGGCAAAATGCATCTTTAATTGTAGCGCCTGTTAATTACAGAGTGCTATGAGAATTGGAAAAGATAGAGAGGAGGATACAGCACATCGTTATTTATTATGCAAATGTATTCCATTTTAGACACAATTAAGTGATTAGAAAGCTGTCGCTCTCTGCTCTCTTTCTTCTCCTTGTCCTTACTTGTCTTTTTCTTTGCTTTTCAGCATATTACTGTAATGAAGCCATTACTTCTTCAAGTGAATTTTAATGAGTTTTTAACTAACATTTTAATGAGCTATACATTACCATAAAGCATGGATTAGACCAAATTGAATTGTGTGTGCGTAGATGTGTATATGTGTGTTGGTATTGTTAAAGGGTGTAAAGAAACGAGGTTCATTAAGAGTTAATTATATTGTTTCTTGGGAGCGGCAGCACATATTTTTCCTGGCTCGGCCGGGCAGAATTGCCCACTGCGGTCCTGCTGTCATTACCGAGCTGCCCAGGGGCTTGTTAGGCCAAATTAGGGGTGTTGTTTGAAAAATGAGCTTTGAACGAGGCTGCTGTTTAAATAAGGATGTTTGTTTAGGGTTATGGACTGAATCAGAGGTAGAGGCACAGTATGTGGTATGAGTTTGATGGAATGCACTCCATTCATTTACAGTCAGCACTCTTATACTCCTCTCCTCAGTTTGACCTTGATCAGGCATCCTCCCATCTTCCCCCATTGTGGCTCTCTCTTCCCTCTTTTCTCCCAGCCCTCTCACCACAGCCCATATCTCTTTTCTTCCATCCAAGGCTCTATTAAAGATTCACATTTCACATGACATCACCACCTGTGATTTCCCTCCACTATGGTATCACTGCCGGCCATATGATTTTCTTTACCTTCACTCTTTGCCATATTCCCTGCGTCTTATCTTGCGGGAGTGACAGTGTTATTTACAATCCCTTAGCTCTGGATTTGGAGATAGGGAGAATAGTGGAGCAGATCATATCATGCTTGGCCATGGTCTATGGAGAATGATAGGCTGGCGTGCATGCGTATGGCTTCATCTGTGAAAAAGCTCATCTGCAGTCGGTGCAGGGAGAAACCAGGCAGCATGGGGAGAGAGAGAGAGTAGAAAGGGGTAAGATTCACACGTGGGATTGAGGAAAAAAAGATGACCTGAGAAGATGGAAGAGAAAGAAAGACAGAGGATGACCCCTGATGGTGATAGGAGAGAATCAGACGGACGGAGAGGGATGGTGATGAGTTGTGCTAATGATGAGAGTCTCGGCTTGGTTCTCAGAGGAGGTGCAGCCTTGGGCACCGCCAGACGGCCATATTTTTGCAGCTGTTTCTCTGCTCTGACCTGCAACCCCTCAGCGGAGGAATATCAGGAATATGTGTGAACCTGCTGCTCGCCTGCATGCTGAGGGGGTAATTTCTGCATCTGGATGGGGGGGCAAAGGTTAGCTCTGGCCGGTGGGAGGGCAAATGAATGAGACGAGGGTGAAGAAAAAAGCTTGAGTCCAGACAAATGGAGCACATCTCCTTTCACGGTGTTGCATTATACAGCCCAGCATTATCCTTCTCCTGCCTTCAGCATCAACAGTAATACAAAACATCAATGGCAGCACATAGAGTGGCTTTGGTATGTTTGTCAAGTGACATATATATTGTCTCTCTTCTCTTAGGGTGGAATTGAAAATGGCGGTATTGTAATAGCACTCTGCCGGATGAAGCGCAAAAAGCACTCGAATGAAATGATATTATAGCTTGGAGCTACCTCTCAAAAGCTCTCTGAGTTTATGTGTGTGTGTGTGTGTGTGTGTGTGTGTGTGTGTGTGTGTGTGTGTGTGTGTGTGTGTGTGTGTGTGTGTGTGTGTGCATGGTTTATTTTCTAATCAGAGTGTGGGTAGAAGGTGGTGGGTCTGGGTGTTGGGGTATGGCCTGGGGCTTCTAGCTGTTGTAATCTTTCTCTGTGTTTCTTAAACCCTGACCCGGGAGAATATCTATGAAAGCATGGAAGGTTGTTTCCTCCGGTGAAGGGAGGGGAAAAGTAATAACAACCTCACAAACACACCCAAACATTTAAATTTGCAGTATTACAAAAAGATAACAAGCCCTGCAGCTTTTAAGAAATGCCTCTCAGTTCAGTCTGGGTCCTCTGTGGAGGTTTATGTGTGTGGGTGTGGTGAGCATCTATCAAAGTGATGTGATATCAAAACGGGGGAGAAAAATTAGATCTTTGACATCAGTCTGAGGTGTTGTGGCAGCAAACGCAACCTCTGTGAACCAAAGCTAGGTATGCTTCTGTAGGTGAATGCATTTGTCAGCACTTATCTCAGTATGCAGGCCGGACGCTTCAGTCAAGGCTCCCCACTAATCTTACTGACAAGCCGTGTCACCCTCCAGTGAGTAATATCTTGGGTGGAGAAGAGGGTGCACTGTACAAAATCTCTCCCCTCATGTTGTCCTTGCCCTGCCACCTCTGTGCTAAGACGCCGAGTGTTTGTGTCGTCTTGTATCTGCGTCGGGGTGATTTTTTTGTCTTCTGCGTCTCTCTCAGGTGGACCTCCCCTAATGGTTTCTGGCATAGGCCTCCCCTGCCAATGTAGGACAATCTGGTTTACAAAACAAATGCGTGGGTGTCTCCTTTGTGTTTTATTTTGGCAAAGACCTCCACTCTCTACCCGTTGGCTGTTTAGCAGCACAACTTTTGCAACCTGACTCCCTCCCCTTAAAGTTGGAGGTGTTGAACGAGTGCCAACTGAAAGAGCTGCAAATTCGCCATGCTCTGCCCCCTGCCTGATGCTCCTTCATACAAATCAGCCCACTCCTCTGATAGTTGAGAAATAAATAAATAAGTGCGATAGGAGAGGCAAAGGCAGATTAATATTATTCAGATATGAGTTCTTTTTAGCCTGCAGCCGGATTGACAGATGTAGCATTTGCCAGCAGAGGGGTGTAAATGCAAAAATATATAAATATTAATAAGGTGGTAAGCAAGAAGGCAGAGTTTGGAGCCTGCTGGAACTCCATGGGAGGTGAGTTATTTTCAGTGGAAGAGGAGCTGGCTGTTTCAGGGGGATAGAAAGGCAATTACCTTACGTCTGTTGGCTGATTCGGGCCCTGAATGCCTACAGGGCCTCAGAGCCGGAGTCGACTGCAGCAAATGCACAGACACACTTAATGATACACACATATCAGATCCATCTCACATAGATTAATGGAGAAGGCAGTCATGTTATGATTCTAATATAAGAGCATTTACTTGCCTTATGATCCCCGACATGGAGCAGTCCAGCACATACAGCGCCTGAAGGCAACAATGGGAGAGATACATGCCGCTACTTCAATGAAGCCGGAGAGACCTTACAGTGAGGTGATGAATATTAAAGTTGTGAGTGTGTACTTAAACTGCAGGAGGTTGACCTCGCTGGCCGTGGCCTTGTTGTTTGGATGAGATAGTGTAGTAGAGCGTATTTGGATTGACCCCTCCCCTCATTTACTTTGTGAATGTATCTGTTCAGAGTGTTGTCTTGGTATTAACAAGCCCTGAACCAACACACAGGCCATAATCCCTTCACTGGTGCTGTTATCTGTTTGTTTGCTTGTAGCTGTTTGTAACTCTGTGTTTATCCTGTCCTCAACAAGTGTGTGTGTTTTATTTTATTGCACGTGCTTCATTGTGTGCTGCCGCGCTCGTATTTTTCTCTTTCTACATGTTGTGTATTTATTTGGATTGCAGGGCAGGGGAGCATTTACTGTGACACACTTCGCAGTATTAGATTAGATTAGACAGCGTTGCACATGATGCACCTAATGTGTTTCTTTTGTCAACGTTCTGTTTCAATGGAAATTGATTCTGACAAAATCCCATGGGTGCTAGAAATGAATGGAGGGGAGCAATTAAATCCAACGTGATCTTGAAAACAACAGGCAGTGTGTGGACCAGACCAGGCTATGATTTTAAACAGCAGGACCTCCGTTTGTAATGCAAATACGCAGAGCACAGTGGTGATGCTGCTCTGCACACCCTAGGCAGAGGGTCATCCACTCTGGAGCCGGCTAATTACCTTAGCTTTTTAGATTAGAGGGCAGCCCTGCATGAAAGACAGAAAACCTCTACTTCTACCTATTCTGTATTCTCTCCTATTACCCCTGTGTAAAGGTTTCATTTGAATTCATGTCACACGAGAGTCCCACTCTGTACCCCTGTGCATCCCCAGGATAATTGGGTTGAAAGCTTCCTCTCTGCCTGCGCCTGCTTTGCCTTGCTCTAAATAAATAAATAAGAAGACAATGGCTGTGCTGCTTTCTGTAGAGAGGGTAAGAAGAGTGAATGAAGAGATGAGAGAAGCCTGGAGCGCGGGGACCAGTTATCCTCTCTTATAATCCCGGCACTTCCCACCATTGTCCCCAGCGCCGTCTGGAATTTACATAAGGACCTGTGGTGCTGCCCTTAATTTAGCCCTCCTCAAGCATCTTCAAACATCCTCCAACAAGCTCAGACCTTTTATCCTTCAGAGGACTCAATATGTATCTTACAGGCTGGATGGACACTGCTGAAGCTCACCTTCCTTATGTGCTCCTCTTCAGATTTTTGTAGATCAAATGCAGAAAGAAGTTTTTTTAGTGCACAGAGATGGAGAGGGACGGCTCAACCTTTGAATCTTCACATCCAGACAGCATTATGTTTATCCAGTCATTGATATGGATGACATTTCCTGCTCTGAGACTTAAATCCTAATGCATAGTTTCATATATTTGTGCTTTCGCTGTGTGTTTGTGTCTCCCTGTTTAATAATGAGCTGTTGTTGTGTGTTTAACTCAACACTCTTCAGCATGTGAGGCTATCTCTGTGATGAAAGGCCTACCTGAGGGTGATTAGATACAAGGCCACAGTTGTTTACCAGACCACCCACTGTTTCTGGTGTGTAAATGTTTATCTGTGCGTGCGTTAGTGTGTTAGTTTGTGTACGTGCCCATGCCAGCAAAGTGGAGCAGTGTAACTCCAGTGTGAGCTCTCACATGTGAATGACACCAGGCTTCGGGGCATTCTGTCTCTGTTTGTTCTGCTACCTCCACAGGGACCTCCATTAGCTCCAATTAGCTTTCACTTGTCAGATGGAGCTGCACATCCCATTTAAATAGCCAAGATGAAAAGTCCACACAATCACGCTGTGCTGTGCGCACAACTTGATTCATATAGGAGGAAAAATGTCAACTTTAAGTAATTTAACTTCAACAGTAAACCACAGGGCTGTACTCATGCTGAACTCTTTCTCCCTTTGTCCCCTCAGTGCTGCGAGATGACTTCAGACAAAACCCGACAGACGTGGTGGTGGCAGCAGGAGAGCCGGCAATCCTGGAGTGTGTTCCACCCAGAGGCCATCCTGAACCCACCATCTACTGGAAGAAAGACAAAGTGCGAATTGACGACAAGGATGACAGAATCACTGTGAGTACTGTTACCATCTGTTCTGATCCACTGGGAACTTTGTTAGTGTGTGGGCACATTAAACAAAGCTTTTGCTTCTGTAATGATTTGCCACTGAACACGTTTGACAGTGTTTCATGTGTCGGTAATATTACAGTCTTTCTTTTTGTTGCTGCACTTGTGACTTTGGGAACATTGGAAAAGATTGGCTTCATTATTCTGGGGAAGAAAATGAAAAGATAATCAGATTCTTTTGTGTAAACGGAGTTCGGCTCTCTCCTTAGATTCGAGGGGGGAAGCTAATGATCTCCAACACAAGAAAAAGCGACGCTGGCATGTACATCTGTGTGGGGACCAACATGGTCGGAGAGAGGGACAGCGAGACGGCACAAGTCACAGTGTTTGGTAAGATAGATAATTACTTCCATATTTACTGTATTGAATGTATAACTTGCTGTTTTGTCATGGAAAGGATGTATCTCCCATTAATAATGCCTTTTTAGAGACACTACTATATGTCTTTGCCACATAATGACTAGAGGAAGCTAAATGTTCAAGGCTAAAAATGGAGGGATTCAATAGGCATACATTGCATTGTCTAAGTCATCTTTCTATCCACCCTGCAGAGCGACCGACCTTCCTCCGGAGGCCCATCAACCAAGTGGTCCTAGAAGAGGAGACTGTGGAATTCCGCTGCCAGGTACAAGGAGACCCTCAGCCAAACGTACGCTGGAGGAAAGACGACGTCGATGTTCCTCGTGGGAGGTACGTGCCGTGCAGATACAAGAATGTCTCTGAAAAATCTGCTTTCTTTTTCTACAAGGAAGAAAACTCTCCTGAAATAAAGTTCAGATAATGCTGGTCTCTGCTGCAGTATATTAGAAGCCATTTTTTTTCTGCATACCTGTACTACTGTGTAATACTTGTGTGACAGGCAGCACTTAATGCAAAGGAGCTGTGGAGGCATTGATGTCAGTCTGAGTGACTGTTTCAAAATAATGATAACTCACACTGCGGGCTCTCACCTTGCCTGGCTGCCTGCTATCAGCATTAAAAGCTTTATTAGGCTGTACACTAGGCACATTTTACATTCAGGGTAAAATAACTCTGGTGCTCAGAGAAACATAACAGAGGTGGATGGTGTCTCATGTCAAAGCAGGGGTCTGCATGAGGACAAACAGATATTGAGCTAGACAATTAAAACTGAGTGACAGGTGCGGGAGCAGGGAGGGAGACGGGAGACATTTAGACAAAAAGAAAATCTGAGGCCAGGTAGAGACAGACTCTGAGAATGACAGGAGATGTAAAGAGACATAGAACAGCAGCTGACGTGGTGTCTGTGTACAGTTGCAGCTGTTCAGGCGGAGTCTTGGCACAGACACCTGAGAGATAATCACCTCCTCTCTTACACATTTAACCCTGTTTGGTTTGTGTAGCCTGGCTGACGTGACACATCCAGGCACTCAGTTACAAAAACACAGACTTGATGAAACAAAGAGCGCTGAAACTGTAATTTACTGTCGGCGCGATAACCATGACCCGCTGCAATCTGTCTCACATCCTGAGACAAAAAGCCACTGATGACATAGTGATACTGTTCCCGCCGGGTCCTGTGTGTTTGCCTGTTGCTTCACCGTGAGTCACTGGACCCACAGTCAACAGCAGTGTCATTGTCAGGAGTGGACTTCAAAGAGACCAGCGCTCTCTCCCCAGCCAACAGACTAGTCACACACTCGTTGGATCACCTCATAAAAAACATACACTCGGCGGACCTGACATCTCTCAAGGCTAGCAGCAGAACCGAGCGTGGGCGGCTTGTTTGTGTCTGATAAGGATTTGGTTCACTGGGCAGTGGGATGCGAGCGTAGTGCCAAAGCAAACACATAAAAGTATTTCACTCATGTCTTTGAAAGGGAGTTGGCTCTGGAAAAGAGTTCATTTTGTACACTAATTAACAGCTTTATTATGGAGAAGTATGAGTGTCGTGTGCCTGAGTCCTTGCTTACTGTATCGTCCTTTGAAGTTCAGCCTTATTTGGATACGCAAAAAGAGCACAAAAACAGCCAAAATTAATAAGCAATACATTTTGCAGTGTTTCTAATTACAACGTGAGAGCTTTCGTTTTTCTCGCTATATTTAATTCTCTAGTTTTGCTTTGAAGCAAGCAGCAAGCATGAAGAGTGTGATATTCTAATTCTGACATTTTCTGCTGCCTGTGTTGTGTGCCAAAGAGAAGACTCCTCGTATTGTTAAGAGACAAATTGTTCCTGCTTATCCTCACAGAGTAAACATCAAATAGAGCTCGTCTGTGAGTGACAGGAGAAATGTTTAAAAACCTATGAAAGAATCATATCCAGGTTGATTACTGGCAAAGAGGAACACATTCAGAGATGCTACTGTAAAGCACATCCATTATTTCATCTATAGCTGTATCAGTTGTGGTCCTCACCACAGGAATAAAGATCACTAAAGATCAAGGACTCCATATTCAGAAGGAAGGGGTCTTTGTTTGCTTTTTATCTGAAAAGGTTACACTGTCCTTATTATTATGATAAGCTGTTAAAAGAGATAGACTTAGCAAGGCTGCTCCTTCTTTACCATCAAATAGTTTAAACTTGTCTTTGCTGCTCTCTTCACGTGCTTTGAGCATGATTCCTTCTGTAGGTGTTTGTGTGGGTGCAACTTCTATACCAGGAAGAAAGGAAATAGAGCCTCAGCTGAGTAAACAGGTCTTTAATATGCTCAGTGGCTTCAGCAGCCTCTCAGGCAAACACACGTGCCTGCACGCACACACACCCTGGCACACCGACATGAAGAGCGCCAGGATGGCATTGGCTTCAGTCTCAGTGGGATAGAGGAGGAGATAGAGACGGTACAAGAATGGTTTCAATTAGAGAACAAAGACAGTGGTGCTGCTCTTTTACCTCTGTGTGGGATTTTACTCTGTTTGTGGAAACAAAATCAGAATCACCAAACAAGCTTATTTACTCTGGAACAGCTGTCAGCAGGCTGTACCTCTGAATTGTCATAAAAAGTGTCATTATCATATTTATAGACAGTTACACCAAGATTCAAACCCTTAGAGGAAGTGATTCATGAACATTCAAACTACTCGGTCACTTCTTAGATCAAAAACATCATGGTGCAGAGTTTTGTTAAATATAGGTGTAATCAAATAATATTTTTCAGATTTCTAATCATTTCTTTACTTTAGTGAGAACACTGGAGCCTGTGAGGTGAACGAGTTAAATACATCTTGTCCATGACCCATACAATTAGCTTGAACACGGCAGTCTGGCCAAGACAGAATAATTACCTGTAGCTGAAATTAGATCAGCCCAGTTGTTGAGTTTGCAGTTCTCATCATGGCTCTTCTTTTCTTCCTTTATCATTTGAGCTCTCAAATAAGACTGTGTGTGTCCATCAGGTCAGAAATAAAGACATTAATACTCCCTCCATTGTTAAATCTGGACTCTAAACTGTATGCTCAGAGAACACAGAACACAACAGGTAATTAGGGATCTGTTACCAGGGTAGAGGAAGAGCTATCACATATGTGCTCAAGATGGGGTGAAAATCACTGACCAGCATGTTATGTTAAAAATAAGAAGATTCTTTATGTATGTAGCACTTTTTTTAAGCTCCTGTTACAAAGTTCTGTACAAGAATAAAACCGAGCATTTCAAATACAGCTAAGGTACTTGTGCTTTAATGAAAAGGACGAGTGCTCAGTGAAGAAACTCCATGCCCTTATTCAAATGTACAGGCTCCGCTGATAAGTTACATAATCCACCACAAGGCTCCCAATGTTCCCCACCAGCAAAGCATGAAGATAGCTAAGCAGGGAGAGCCTTTACATCACCAGGGCATCATCAAGGCTATTCAAAATATTGATCACTTCATCTTATTTGTATTACATTATGTCATCTATCGATTATTAGGCCTGTCAGTTCAGTTATTAAAGTAAATACAACACAAACGACTTAAATTTGCTCACCTCGTTTTTCTTTCAGTTCTGTAAACCCCACCATACACACACACACACACTCACACACACACACACACACACACACACACACACACACACACACACACACACACACACACACACACTCTGCACCTGCAGCTTTCCTCTCGTTATACACACAGCAGTGTGCTCTGCTTTACCCCCCACTGATTCCCTCATTTGTGTTTGATCTTTACACAATATTCACCAGCAGCATGCTTCATAAAGACTTCCAAATCACACAACCGGCATTTTGAAAACTTTCACTCGATATTCTGTTATCACAACAGGTGATCCGCTGCTGTTAATAATGAAGCGTTTCACAATGATCCAAGACTGAGAGTGACATCGGCAGAAAGCAGCTTGTAAAACAGCGGTGTGAGAAAGTTCATACTCAACATGAGACGATGCTCTTCAATCAGTACAAGAACATGTGGGACATACTGGAAGACCTCTCTTCTCTCTCTGGTCACCTGCAGCAGAGCATGTGTCAGACGCTGCGGGTTAACAGACATGAGGGGCAGAGAGCAACAAGGGATCGTCTGAATTATTAATAACAGATGGGGATCTTACACGGATGAAAAAGACAACAAAAAATGCAAGACTGGTCTACGGCAGCTGAAACCATACTTGGTGGTCCACCAAGGTAACTCCCATGTGTGGGAAACACTAGGTACTATTTTCAGTCTGTTTCATAACCAACTAAAATTCATCATTGGAGCTTTAAGTGGCTGGATTGTTGCATGTGTCCCAAGATCTATTCAGTCTAACGGGTTTATTTAAGGTGCTTACAGTGAAATATGTGTTTCATTATGTTGTTTGACTGAATCCACATTCAGTGGTTCATTAACAGGCCAATGGCTTATTATAAAGTGTCCTCTTTTGGATCAGATTAATATCCGTCTGTGAGGCATCTCTGCAGCATCTTGAGCAAAGCACCAAAGCTGCTCCCACATCACAGAGCTCAGAGTCTCTCAATTCAGAAGATTCTGCCACAGTCTCTGAATCCCAGTGAAAAGACTTGGGCAGTGTTTTTTATCTCCCTCTGTCTACCCACTCAGTGTGTGGCCCCCATCTTCCCCTCCTTTGGTTTCTCGCTCCCTCCTCATTTGCAGCAGACCCTTGTGCCCTCTCCTGTGCCTTATCAGAGCCCCTTTGGTCTTGCAGTCTATCTGTATTCAGGCCCCCCTGTCCCCCCTGACCTCCAAAGCACAGCCCCTGCAACATTCAGCAGAACAGCCTTTCTTTTTTGGCTCAATCTCTCTGTGGAGTGTGTGTGTGTGTTGGTGTGTGTGTGTGATAGAGGTGTGTGGGTCATTCTATTTGAGAGAGCTGTTAAAGCTAGTGTGACAGGAGCGCCTGTGTTATGCTGACCATCCAGTTTCAGTGATTTCCAACCTCCGCGATTCAGCAGAATGAAAATACGGCAAGCTATGGTTCCTGTCTCCATTACTTCCGCTGATATATAAGTGGATACATCTGCTATTTATGAGAGCGCATGTAGAGGGAGGCTGCAAAGTGGAATGGAAGAAGGATGTGCATTTTTATCTTTTATCTTGAAGCTTTTTCGACACTGGTTGTGTCAGCTACAAGGGAAGGTGAATAAAATGATAACTCACCCGTTATGCTAGAAAATATAGAAACCTATCTTTGCATTTATTAGGGAGATGTGCAGCTGATCATTTATTATGTATTAGGGCTTCATTTATCTTCATGAATGATAGAAAAAGAGCTCCTTACATGCCAGGAAAGCACAAGTTTATACCTCAGCATCTGACTTTCTCCAGGCTTCCTGTATTCATGAATCCTTTGTTCCTCACACTCTCAAAAAGGGGAAGAGTCAGTGTGGCTTCCAGGCATCGGTCAAATAGCTGAACTTGGCTTTTCTTTTTCTCTGTCAGTAACATTTTCCTGTACACCCTTCAGTGTCTGCTCCAAACTACTTTGATTAAGTAAAGATTGCACCACTGTTGTTGCTGTGGAACTAAGAAGTCGCTCTTTCAAAGGCAAATTCAGGATCCACTTTCTTCCAACAAACCCCTAGCCTAGCCATGAGGACTGAAATCCTGCCAAACTCTTCTTTGATTAATGTAGGATATGGTGATTAATTTCAGTTGGACTGATGAGAAGGCCCTGACCCCGCTGAGGCATGAGACGTGCCAAGAGGGAGTGCAGTCCTGGCTAAGGGCTGTACAAAAGGAAGATGAGAAGCGATAGCGGTTAATTGATTCCCTCTCATGGGTGACAATGCCTGGACAGGTAGACTCCAGCTCTTTTGATTGGGATGAGGTAAAGTAGCACTCAGATGGTGTGAAAGTGGATCAGACTGTCAGGATGAAATGGAGCAGAGAGGAGACTTAGTGTCAAAGCAGGCAGGCCAGAGAGCCAGCTGGAATTAGTCCTGTGCTGTATCTTGAGTCTGAGTCATGTGCTCACAGTTGGCAACACAAGCCCTCTGCCCACCACCGCCACAAAACACATGTACACACAGGGGAGCCGCAGATAAGATCCTCTCAGGTTGGGTCATTTTGTGGATAAGTGTACACAAGCATTCAGTCGTCTAAGAGATAAAAGTCTTTTAGTGTAACAGAATTGGCACATAAACTGAAGGAGGAACACGGGTGAGTTTGTTCTTGACAGACAGTTTCAAGGCAAATCCTCTCGGATGATGAAGAGGAGTTATGAGATGTGGTGCTTTTAAAGTGTGTCCAATAAAGTTTTCATCAATGCACAGCCTTCTCCGCGCAGCAAACACATCAAGTTGACAAGCCAGAAAAATGCTGCTTTGTCTTGGCATTTGCTTACATTCCCATCACTCCTCATCTTACTGCACGAGTGAATGACTCTGCACATGTGTGGATACGTGTTGGATGATTGTGTACTTTGTTCTTTGTGCAAGCGTGAGTGTGTGCTGGGTGCTTTTTTGGGGTTGAAAAGGAGGTAGAGTCAGGCAGGGTGAGCTTGGCTCTCCTATCCTTTCCACAGCCCTTCTACATGTGCAATTACATTCCTCCTCTAATAGAGAACAGAGCTGCACCCCAATCCAGTCTCAATAAAGAGCTACTGTTCCCTTTTAGTGCATGCTGGCATGTGTGCGTGGCTACAACTACCTCTTATCCCTGAGTATTTCCACTCATCTTGTCATCTAGGCTGATTCCATATAGGAAGTTGATTACAGATTGATTGGGCTCATGTTTCCTGATGATAAGTCATGGACCAGCCTGGGGTTCTGTTTGAGAGATTGATAGAGACAGGATCAGGAACAATAAGCACGCTGTCTTGAAGGTGCATATGTGGGTTATCCACATGGCAAGGGCTCTGTCAAGAAGATGTCAGGCTGTGGGAACCTGTGTAAGTAGTTGAAATGTATCAGTTTCTGTGATTGCAGTCTATGTGTTCTGAACATGAAGTGTTACTGAAGCCAAAGTTTGAGTTATAATAATGGAAATATAAATTCTGACTAACACATAAGTCAAAAGGTAAGAGAACACTCAGGAAACAGTCACAATTGAGCTTAATTTTACTTACCACAGCAAATCACATCAAGGAGCCTGCATGTAAGCAATGTCAGATTGTTTTGCCGAGTGTGGCTTCCATTTGCAAAGCTAGCTCCACCAGCCTCTGACCCCCCCTTGCAGGTTAACATCCACATGCCTGTACAGGTTACGCATTGCTCCGGCAAAGTGGTTGTAAGCCAGTTTTACCCTAACACAGCCTACATACAACTTTATCTTCATTTTCACAATCACAATTCTCACAAACAGTGCTACGAAATGTGCTCGTTTACATCCTAGTAGGTCAATTATATAATAATATAATTAAAAACTTTATTTATATAGCACTTTTCTTAACAAGGATACAAAGTGCTTCACAACAAAAAAGCAGAGAGATTGCAAAGCATAAAAAACGGTGCAAACAGGGGGGAGAAAGAAGACAGAAGCAAAACAAGACATCTGAATGCAGAGCAAATTCAAGAATTAGGGGTGGAGAAATGCCTTCTTATATACAAATTTTTTTAGTGAGAATTTAAAAGCAGTCAAGGTTGTGGACTGTCTAATTGTCAGTGGCAGGGAGTTCCACAAACTTGGAGCTCTGATTGAAAAGGCCCGGTCACCTTTTGTTTTAAGGCGGGATCTTGGCACAACCAGCAGAGATGGATCCACAGACCTGAGGGGCCGCCTAGGGCAGTAGCCATTAACTGGAGCTAAACCCCTGGCTACTCATGCAAAAATAAGATTATAGTAGTCAACCTGTTCATTGTAACATTAAAACTCTTTGTCATCATAGTCTGTCAGTAAGGTTGGCTTGATTTAGTGGGAAAATTTTCATTTCCCCTCATTGTGGTTTGTTTAGGAGTCATGGTGATCTCTCTAAGCCCTAACTTGTCCCTGCCACTCTTTTCTCATCTTCATCTCCTCTAAATGTCAGGAGTTCTTGTTAAACTTCCCATCCTCGCCGGCGGGCAGGGTACGGGAGGATTCTCTCTCTCTCTCTCTCTCTCCATTACCTTGTTTGTTTTTCTTCTGACAACAGGCATGTCCCAAAAGGTGCTGTCTCATTCCTTTGGATGCCACTCATTCTGTTTCAACAATAAACACCTTATTCATATCCTGCGCCATTACCTGAACTGTACATCCCCTCTCTGTAGAACAAAGCCTTCAGTCATGACTCAGTCAAATAATCATTATGGTTCCTTAAGTACCTGTGCAAGGAGGAGGAACTGGCAGTCAAAGTTGAGGAATGTGCTTCGATAAAGCTGCCTTTGAATGCTTGCTCAGGAAATGTCATAACAGCAGGCAAAAAAAATAAGACATGGATAGACAGGACAGATTAGTTCTGCAGCTGCTCATGGCACACAGCCATTAGTACACCTGAGGTCGAGCAGAGGGGTCTTTCTCGCTCCAAGGGAAATGGACCATGGTGTACTTTTACTAGAAAGTCACATCAGGGATATCGCTATAAACTGTATTTTGCTGCCTAAGTTCATCATCCAATATATTACGCCAGAGTAAACAGTCATCCACTGTGACTCTTGTGCATTCACTTCTAACTATCCCCCCAAAGAGACGACAACAGAAACTGAATTCATCCCTCAAACATGTATCATCTGTGTAAGCCTGGTGTAGCTTATTCCTTAGTGCCATAGAGCTCTGTTGTCATCCAAGCACTATTAAAATCACATAAAAGAGTCATGCTGTTGCAGTGGGTTGCATTTTTCTTCATTACAATCAGCATGACCAGTGCAGTTTGCTCCAACATCTCTGGCTGCTTTTCAATCTCTGAAGGGTTAGTCCCACATTGGGCAGGCATCACTGCTCTTGGTTCTTTTATGTGTTTTTAATAGCTGTTGGACTACAAGTTTGGAGTTTTATGAAACAGAAGCATAAGCTATAATAAAGGGATAATATAACTTCAGGCTTGGCCTTGAAAGCCCCTTTGTGGGTTTGAAAAAGTTCTGACTTTGGGGACTCAGTAGTGGTATCACAAAAGACACATATAGTGCAGCACAAATTGAAAGGCAGAGCGGCTGCACCAATCTCACTTGGATTGTCTAATTTTCTGCCATATCTAAAATGTATACACATGTACTTTAAGGGGCAAATATAGTGTCTACATGCACCGAGTCAGTGTCCCTTTATCTGTTCATCTCAACCCCTTTCTCAGTGTCTGAGAGTGACAGGCTGTGGACAGCAGAAGGTTGTCAGGCTGACAGACCGCCGTCACACAGCCTCCACCACCCTCTCCAGCACACTGCTTACACACTGCCAGGCCTGCACCCCCTTCAATTACAGCCTGGAACAACAAACCAGACCGGTGTTATCCCTCTGTCAACCGCCTTACAATTCATACAGGTCTAAGCACACAGACAACCATTGGCTAACACACATGAACATATTGTTACTGCCCTGGAATTGAAATTTGGTCGTACTTTGCCTTTGTATAGCTTCTGTATTGATTTAGTCAGGTGTGTCACAATGTGGGAGTGTAGTGTAGGATATATTGCGTCCATGCACCTGTAGTAGATGCACAATGACTCCCACACAGAGCTCTGAATGCAGTTTAAAGATATCCACACACATACAGAGAAACATCTCATGAATATTGAACAAGTTTTGAGGGTTCCGACTGAACGAACACTTCTCTGTGTACTGTGTGTCATTGCTGAATAATTGATCCCTCTCGCTGCAATCTCCATTTGTCACAATGAACAGTTGCACATCTGTGTACCTCTCGAGGAGGAAATACACTTTCCAAGCAGACAGCTCAACAGGCATGGGTGAAATAAAGAGTCTTATTTTTCACAGGGTTAATGTTTTATCTGACTTTGATGTATTTCCATTTACTGCTGAAAAAACAACTAGAGTTTGAAGATGTAACGTCTTTGTTGACAGGTACGAGATCAAGTATGACAAGGACGACTATGTGCTGAGAGTGAAGAAGGCTTCCGTTAACGACGAGGGAACGTTTACCTGTGTGGCTGAAAACCGCGTGGGCAAGCTGGAGGCATCTGCCACTCTCACAGTCAGAGGTATGAGGCACCTTTATTCTCTGTCACTTTTTCCACATTAGCTTTCACACACAACACCACAAAGAGAAGTCCTGGACCTCTGGGGTTATTGTTCTTGTACACAATATGAGGTTTAGATTGGCAGTTTACTCCAGAGGGTCTCTTTTACACAAATGGAAAACCAGAATGCTGACTCCCGCTGCAAAGAGAGATGTAGACACTCTATGAATCTATTTAATTATTTACATTTCCAAGAGCGGCGCAACACACTTTGCCACCCTCCCCCAGACATGGTGGTCGGCTAGCCACGCTACCCTCCATGCCGTAACCATCCAGTCAGCAAAGCCATTTCACAGATTACTGGTGCACACCGCCGGTCCCACACCTGGGGTTTGCAAGGTTAATAAAAACATTCTAACAATAATTTCCCCGCTTTTCACTGCTCCTTTTCCCATTAAACCCCAGTATTTACGGTCTCTGTGGACCGCTTTAGAGCAACACAGGGGTGAGACAACAAGGTGGACTTCCTATTTTAACACAAGTGAGGTGGATTTGTCGGAGTAGCATCTTGGCATTCTACTCAATAGTGAGGACACAAACGGTCACACAGACGACTCATTGGGGAACCACCGTCTGCACCAATTCCTTTGATTAGATTTTGGGAAGCTCTTCTTTCTGCAGCCCATGTGCTGTCTTCACTTAGTCTTTAAAATGCTCTCTTTCTCCCTCTTGCTCTCTCTCTTCTGCTCTGTCCATCAGCACATAGAATTGTAGAGTTCATTAAATGCAGACAGAGAAGGTCCAGTAGTAGTAGTAGCAGACTCAGCTGCCCCTGAAGCTATTCGAATGCTATTTAAGATTATTGACCACCAGGGGGCGCTTATACCGGGCTGGTCTCTTGAATAAACAGAGGCCATGTTAAACCATCCCACTGACAGAAGCTACTGGACCCTCTCTGCCATGCTTACCCTGTGCAAGAACTGCAGTATGTTGTCCCCAACACAACATGTCATTCATTCTGACTTTGATTTCTTTTTGTCTTATTTCATTATGTTTTATTTTTCTGTTCCTCTTCTCTTGTTTTATATGTTTGTGTGTGTGTGTGTGTGTGTGTGTGTCTTTATTTGTGTCTTGTTTTGTGTATCCACTCCACCATTGTTGTGTCTCCAGCTCGCCCTGTCGGTAAGTACCCATCCTTCTGGTATGACTCCATCCTGCATGCTCCCTTCATACACACCTCTGCATACAACTGCTTGACAATCAGATCCCATTGCTTTTACATGACTGATTCTGACTGACACAGGTGTTACATCACGTTGTGTACCCTTAGAATACGCATTGAGCTATTTATGTAGTCAATGTGAATTTCTCAGCTCTGCTTGGATTAGTGATATTAAAGCAATAATGGCCTGTTGTAACATATCTGTATATGAATTAAGTATGATATTTACACTGACTAATCAGTGCAGTCAACACTTAGTTCAACCTTAATGTTCATGTTGCTTCATATTAATGGAGTAACTATCTTTGTGTGGAACTTAATCAATGGAGTATGTAAAAAATACTTAAAATATTAGTTACCAAACTACTTCTTTATTGATGTCACAGTGATTAGTCTCTAATTTTGTTTTTAAAAGTTCATTTCTTTAAAATGTATTACACATTTCATTAGTTTGTTATTAAATGGCTGTCTTTGACACATGCACATAGTTTCTGTAGGTTTTGTTTTCTATCATTTAAGATTGATCCCACTGGGTTTCCGTTTCTGTAGGTGTTAGCCACCCTTTGCTTCAGTATAGATTTCACCAAAAGTTTCCGTCACCAGTTGAGCTTCAAAGTGAATGCTCTTTTTAGATACGACATCCTGTCTTATACAACGACTGAGTGGGCTGGCAATCTGATAGCCTCAGACATTGTCATCTCATATGGTGCAGGACGTGTTTGACTTGCAAGTCTTGTGGCCATCTGGGGATTTTTGGAACACAAAGCTGAGATCTGTTTGTTTTGGACAAGCTTCTTTCCTTCTGAGCCCCACAATGCAGAGCCGGGGATCTGATTTTATTTCCCTATAGATTGAGGGAAAAGGTTAAGACAGAGGCCGATATGATACACTGAAGATGCTTAATTATCAGAAGGAAGTGAGGGAAAATGGGCATCTGGAGGGAGAGGTGTGTGGTTTTTTTAGAGCAGAAAGAGGAGGAATGCAGGTACAAGAAGCAAGCGTGGGGACAAAGAAGGGAGAGGAAATAATGGCAGAAGTATGTGTCGAGACAGGCTCGACTGGCAGAAAAACCCAGACTCTGCCTCAGTGGCAGGACTTGGGTTGCCAAAACAGCAGCAGCTTTTCTATGATTGTCAAACTGTCAGCTTTCAAGAAGATGGAGGAAATTACACATTCACTCTGCCTGTGGGAAGAGACAGTAATTGACGTCGACTTCTGAATAAAATATGATTGAATGTGGGATTTTTAAAGGAGGAAGAAATTCTTCTTAGTTTGTGTGCCTGGTGCACTGAATGAAGGCTTGTCTCTCTGTCCATTTGTTCTCTTCACCCTGACTGCTGTTTTATGTCGAGCCCTCTCCAAGCCAGGCAGATGTGGCTGTGTCATGAATTAAATATGGGCACCTGATCATGTGTTTCCTTAGGAGGGGACAGGAAGGAGCCTCTCACATGTCATTAAGGGTCTGTGGATCAAAACAGCGCCAGTGTGAGGGAGCCCTGAGCCAAGCTGGGAAACCATCACACACTGACTTCCTCTTGATTTGTTGGAGTTTTTGATCTATATTTCTATGAAAGCCTCTCTCTTCTTTTGAGGTCCATCCGCCTACTGGTTTCCATATACCTTTTTTTCTTCCTCCTTCTTTTAAAGTACAGGCACAGGTATAGAATGAGCAAAGGATTAATCCCAGGTTGGCAGGAAACTCTGAGCAAGTCAAATTTAGCTAACATGAATCTAGGCTTTTGACATCTAGCTGCAGGTGGTCATAAATTTAAACAAAAACAAGTCATAGAAAAGTTCAAATAGCTTCTTTCTTTTCTTCATTATAAGTGGAAGGAAGTTGGGAAAGTTGTTTCTTCTGCTTCAAGAGTCTGCCTAGTACAAGGAAGAAGGAAACACGAAAAGAGACAGTGAGACAGGATGACGGGAGCAGTGATAGGAGCCAGTCTGAAAGGTGTTAAACCATATTTTTAGCGAGTACTTAGTAATGCAGTATGTGGGATTGAACAGAGCAGAGGAAGTAAATGGAAGCAGCCGAGTCCTTGCCAGAGCGTGATTTAGGAGCTCTGTATCAGGCCCAGCATTGTGAGAGCCACAAGATATCCAAGCTGCAGAAGGCCAAATGGGAAGGCAGTAAATCTGTAGCCATCTGTACCATTCCAAACTGTGTGTATCTTTGACAAATACACACCCCCCAAAAAGGGATTACATGAAGAAACCAGCCAAATGGGAAGGGTTTGGCCTTACTGGAACCAGCTGGCTTGTCAGTGAATGGACTTACAAAGAAATCAAAAGACACAAAAAGGGTGCAAGATGCTGCATTGCAACAATTCAGATTCTTTGTTGTCGAACTTTACAGAAACAAATGTATACATTTAGCAAATGTAATAGAATGGCTTCTGTACCAAATGTCTAAACCTCTGAGTATTTATTGGATGACTTGTGTTATCTCTCTGCAGGGGCCATGCGTCCTCTTAAAAGGACCATGTTGTTGACGTATTAACTTAGCAAATCAACACAGCACTAAGACCTCACAGTGACTGAGCAGAGAACAAAAAGACACAAGAAAGGAGAATGAAGTCAATAAAATGTCCAAAGTTCAGACATTTCCAGAGATGCAGTTGTAGTTTAGCAGCCAAGTAAACTTCAGGTTATATTCTGCATTAGCACGTATGTTTAGCATGCAGCAACGGTGTGTGAAAAATTAGCTGGGTCGAAAATACAGGTACTTTATGAAGGATTAAAACTACTTTGATGTCTCTTTGATGGGATTTTTTGTCATTGACATGTTGGACATTCAGTGTTTGACTTATTAAAACCTAATTCAACTTCAGTCCTCAAATGGCATAATATCTCTTTGTGTTAAAAATAGCCATGAGCAAAGAAAAAGTCTTTATCCTATACCAAGTCTATTTATCTTAACCCAACTCTTAACTTGGTTTCTTAGTGTATGCTGAATAAATTAATGTTAATTCTGATCAAATATGCTGAAATTTGAGGGGAGCATGTTTGAATTCTCTAACCATAGCTGAGAGTGCAGGAAAGTGGCACTACACACCAAAAGAAACTTGTATCTAATCTCTGCAGTCCTCTCCTTTTTGTCTGGACTGCGGCTGCCAAGTTGTCAGTCAGAAACGTCTCACTCTGTCACAGCTACAAGTGTGTGACAACTGGCCTGGCTCCTGATGGAGTCGTGATTCTTGACTGCGAAAACTTCACACTGCGATTTCAAAGTTTGATCGCTTTTCAAGCCTCTTCTCTTCTCCGTGATGGAGAGGTGTTAGCTTCAAGTGCTGCAAACACAGGGATCGTCTTTTCTCTCTCTCTCACTCCCTTTTGATACAACTTTGATCAGAAGTACTGAGCCACTTCAGATCTTGACTTTTCTCTGAGATGCATTTAGATGCAGACTCACTCTTGCATATGGAAAGTCAGATGTGGTTAACCCTTTATCTGTCTGTACCTGTTCACAGTTTAATGTCTCAGGGGCATGGGTGTGCCTATGTGTTGTCTCAGATTGAAATGCCATTGTGACCAAGGCGCTTTCTTGTGTGAATGCCGATGTGACTGTCATTCATCCAGCTTCAGCCTTACTGGATGAATGGCCAACCTGGTTACCATGGCAATGATAGTCTTGATAGTCATTGGTGTTCTCCCTTTGTTCAGAGCCTTTAAAGAGCTAGAAGTGGATGGATATTTGGCTGCATGGAAGCTCTGTCCGCACTCCCATTTGATTTGACTCTGTGGTATACTGCCTGTCTTTGCTTGAAATCCCAAAGCCGTGAAAATCTCCAGCTCTCATGTTTGATGTCACTTTGTGCCACTGCTCCTCTAACACTCCTGTTTTTTGCCCTTTGACCGTAGCTGCGCCCCAGTTTGTCATCCGCCCAAGGGACCAAATTGTGGCTCAAGGCCGAACTGCAACCTTCCCGTGTGAAACCAAAGGAAACCCTCAGCCTGCTGTCTTCTGGCAGAAGGAAGGGAGTCAGGTAAGAGCAAACAATCTCACAATAGCCATTGTGTGGAGAACGGTTTTATCTTTTTATTGCTTTTGACATTATTTCTTACAGAGAAAGATGTGTTGCTCTCTCTGGCAGCCTTTATCATCTACTTTGCATCTCATGTTATCAACACTCAGCACTTTGTTTAGCTTCCCTTCGCTATATGCACGATTGTTCAGTATTTATGATTCCCTTATACACACACACACACACACACACACACACACACACACACACATATACACACAGCACTTGAAAGTACACTATCTGTCATCAGTATCTTTACAGCAGACACAGAAACACCTTTGTTCTCAGGAGCCGCCAAACGACAGCGTGCCTGGCAAAGTGCTAATCGCTTTCCCGTGACCCTGCACTGATAAGAACGATCCTATCCCTCACTCAAGCAGATAACCCATTCAAATACCTGGGTGTCCTCACAACGCTACACAACAGTGCCAATTAGGAGCCTGTTGGGGCTTGTAGATGAGCCAGAGATATGATTCAGCCCTGGCTTAAGTTCAAACACACACACACAGAGTCACAAACACACAAAGCCTGCAGGGCAACAATTACAGCAAAGTTCTTTTAAAAGAGTGAACAGAAGTGAGACGCATGCTTACCTGCTCACACAAACATTTGATGTGCTTTTCACCCACTTTACCTCTAACCACTGCATGACCTAATGCCTCTGACTCAGTCCCGCTGAGTAATGCTGTGAACTCGTACGGAAAAAGCTGCTTTGCATCCGGCGTTCGCCCCACATGATCATTAAAGATGAGCTCTTTGAAACACAAAAATCTCTGTACAAGCAGTCGCATGTCCTCGCCATCTTTACGCTTGTGTCTGTCCTTGTGTTTATCTGTGCTTTTCTACACGTCGCCCACGCTGACGTATAAAAGGTGTGAAGGCATTTGTTGAGAGAACAAATTAAATCTAATTCAGTGTGGCAATTGAATGACAGAAAGACCTTTTTCTCACACTTGAGTATAATGGAGTGTACATCTTTCGTGTGCTGGAGATGTGTAGACCCTCATTTAAAAAAAAAACATAATTTGTTGCATTAGAGTGATTAAGTGTAATTAAATCTTGCTAATTTGTTTGCTTGTTACCTTTGGGGATCATAGGGAAAAAAGGAATACAAAAAAAAGTAAGAGCAGGGATAGAGCGGATGAATTGCTAATGAGAAAGATGTAGAGATCATGTTTTTTTCAGCATGATTAATCCTTTGATCCTGTGTATTTACTCTACTTATTTCATTTGTCTTTCAGTAAGTCCTAAGATGAGTTGTGTTACGTTCAGTAGAAGCTTTAATGCATGGGGTTGTCTCTGTGGGAAAAAGAGCAGCTCAATAACCGTTGTGGAAATCACTGCAGAAAGAAAAAGAAGTAATGAAGCCAACAAGAGCAAAAGTCTCCTTCATAACAGAGTGGAGCCTCTGGCTTGGCTCAAGAATAAATATGAAACCAAATCATCAAACTATACACATGTTGGGCAGTTTTCTAAGGTTGGTTAGCCAAGTGAGAGACGAAATTGTTCATACTCAAGCTGCAACTGTCCAATTTGTGTGTCTGTGAGTGTGCACAGTCAATGTGAGTGTGTTGGTGTTGGTGGTGGTGGGCGTGCAACTGTTCTGTCACTTTTCCAGATTGTTCTGCTTCCATGTTGTCGCTAATTGCCCGTTTGTTCCTTGTCCTGCAGAATTTGCTCTTTCCCAACCAACCCCAGCAGCCCAACAGTCGCTTCTCGGTGTCGCCCAGCGGAGACCTGACCATCTCGTCTGTGCAGCGGGCAGATGCTGGTTACTATATCTGCCAGGCTCTGACCGTTGCAGGCAGTATCCTCGCCAAGGCTCAACTGGAGGTCACAGATGGTGAGGAAAAATCTGACGTGTCCTTTTTTTTTTTTCATGCCAGCACCATACATGACTCCAGCATTAACTATGCACTATTTAAACCGTGCTGAAAAAGGCATACATGTCCATATGCTTTCAGTATGCAGCATTGACTCTTGTCCTCATTGCATTTGTCTATAATTTCTCAAATATACATTATTCAAACTAACAAAACTGACACCTGATTTAAGTTTGGACCTACCTTACACAGTTGGCAGCACGGGTACACAAGCAATAGTGATTTTTTTTTGTTATTCCATGCTCAGGAATAAATTTGGTTTCCATTTGAGAACTGCCAGTACAGCCCTGACCTTCAGTTACCGTGTATTTGCAGTCACAAAATTTAATTAAAAATTTCTACTTCTGCTTTTGCAAAGGAAATAAAGCGTTGCCCTTGAGTTCCTTCAAGTTTAATGATCAGCGCTTGGGAACGTGGGTGAGGTGTGAGTGTGTATGTGAAGACGAGCCACACAGAGCAAGAGGAGGGGGGCATGATTGAGTGAGTGACTGACAGTGGTTTTCTGTAGAATGAATTACGTGGTCCTGCGAGGTGTGAGAGCATCTAATCTGCTCAGCTGCTGTGATGGGGAGATAGATGGCCATCTATATGTCTGCTGAAGTACCTGCTAGTGGAAAGATTAAAAACACAACAGGAACACTTTTCGTAACATGTAAATGACTAAGCAGGGGCTGTTTTACTGCACAAACAAAACCGGTCTGACAGGACAACTATAAAGCCACATTTAAGCTACATATTCTGCCGATGCAACGGCTTTTCAATTATTACTGATGTTATTCAATGTGAATCTATCAGGGGTTTTATGCTGAATCCTGCAACAAAAGGTATGCGTGCAACAAGGGTGTTCGGCAGGTCCAAAGAAAAAGAAGAGAGATTGGGAGAGAGTACAGGAGGGCCAGGGTGAGGTCATGGCCACACCTGCCACAGTCTTTGTGTGATTTACTGCATCGAGCCCCGACAACAGTCTGTGGAGTTCAAGGAGATCTGTAATGAGAAATTCCTGATCCAGAGACCCAAGGCCTTTTGCTGAGCCTCGCCTCCTCCCTCTGTCACTCCTACATGCCATCAACTCATACATCAGGCACATCAGCATCCCTGGACTGATCAAATCTTTGTGCTTTTCTCCTGCTTCTGTCGTTGACGATTATCTCTGAAAAATAATCAACCTACTCTAAAGAAATTCAACAAACAAACACTCAACAATTGAATCATAAATAAAATGCTGTATTCTGGTTTGATATGCTGATGTAAATCTTCAGACAAAGAAAAGAGCAGATATTCTTTCTGGTTTCATGTTTCTTGTTAGTTGAGATTGATAAATACAGCATAGTGAGTCTCAGGCTGATAACTGATGCTTTGAATCCTGTCTTGGCATATTAGCTGACTTCACTTTTTATGAATACGATTGCATTTGCCCCAATATAAACATGTAAGAGCCTGAAACAGTAAATGACATATCACTATTGAGACCTGGGTTTACAATTTGTCTTGTGGTAGATAATAAATCATGTTCCTACACAATGTTCTTTCTTCCGTGTAAGGTGACTCCCAGCATAAGTTGAATGTAACAAAGCTAAAGTGTATTACTTGAAATCACTTCCTTTTGTCAGATGTTGCAGCTAGAGAGAAAATAGGGGTGGGAACGAGGGTGTGATAATGTGCTGAAAGGTTACTGAGGTAGACTTGGTAATTAGCCCCTGCAGGTCTGCCATCATTAATCCATACTTCCTAATTAATGTGGCTTCTGTGATGCCAGGGGGACTCCACATTATTCAACTCTAAATATATAAACTGCCTGTGTGCTAGAGTGCTAACTCTCTCTGAGATCACCTCTGACATCCCCACTATTTCACTGAAGGAAGCCACGGGCTTCTTTTGGCGGATTATAACAAATGAATCTGCTCATGGAAATGAAATTCATCACAGCATTAGCATTTATCTAAAGTGAAACTAGAAGAAAATATGAACAGGTTGTCTCCTGTTATTATTTAATGCTAAGGTTCAGATACTGTTCTCCTCTCTGTTTACATCTCATGAGGTGGTTTCAGTGAGTATTTGAAATTCACCTTTATTGTGCCACACGCTGCACATAATGAAGTATTTATCTGAACCACGCTGAGTCAAAAGCTAAAAGTCTCACCGCCAAGCTGCACCACAGAGTCTCAGTAGTGTATAAAAATAAGGCTACCCAGGCAGTAACTGGAAACTGCTTAGCATCCCTCTGCCACATCAATGAAAGTATAAAAACCCTACTCAGCTGTTCCTTCCCTGTTTCCTGGAAATACAGGATCTGGTCATTGTTCTGCGGTGCAATTACTAGAGCTGCAGTGAAAATAGTCCACTTTATGATAAATAGCTACTTCCACCCCCTGTGCTTTCCATTATCAATACTGTCACTCATTTCATTTAACAGTCAGACACGACATGTGAACACTGTCACCCACCTGAACTTCAGAATGATACCTCTAATATCCTTTGTTTCAAAGTGCTCACAGACAGACCACCACCCATCATCCGCCAAGGCCCGTCCAATCAGACGCTGGCAGTGGACAGCGTGGCTCTGTTGAAGTGCCAAGCATCCGGAGACCCCATCCCCTCCATCAGCTGGCTGAAGGATGGGGTTAGTCTGCTGGGGAAGGACCCCCGCATGTCCCTGCAGGAGCTGGGCAGCTTGCAGATCAAAAGCATCAAGGTGAAAGATCCACGGGTCTTATTGTTGTAAATGTCTACTATTAAATCCATGCTACTGTTTCAATATAATATCCAAAGTGATCTGTCTGTAAGTAGAATTAAAGTGATTATGTGTTGTCAGCTCCCATGTTGCCTCACTGGCCTGAGTTATACAGCTAAATTTAAGATGTCTAAGTTATATGCCTTTGTTTGGTCAGCACACAGTTTAAAGTAGCTTAAACATAACCTCGAAGAGAAAGGTACCATAATGTCTTTAAAGAGATGAATAGGCACCATTGATTTTTCATTAATTGTTTGATGGTATCACTTAGTGCTGCAGCAGCTCCAACGGGGCTCAGCTGTGCGAGATTGGATGGACTCCAGCTGTAGTATAGAAACATGTATGCACTTATAGACGCACACACACACACGTGTACAAACGATCAGAGTAGATTAAATTTAAAAGGCTCACATCTTCCTTTCTCCACTCTGAGGCCTCGGTGGAATATCTATTATGCTTGACAGAGCTGCAGACCACTGACATGTTATTTAATAAATGGAGGGAAGGCACCGGGACAAAAACCAACAAACAACCAAAGTTCCAAGGAGGGATGGAGAGACAAGCCAGCTGTCATCGGTCCAGGGGGTTCCAGCAGCCCACCCTAAATTGATTAGCGTGGCTTTGTTGTGGTCGGCAGGACAGTGGGGAAATAAGGGGGGGAAGTTGAAAAGTGATGGGAGGGTGGTGAGTAGAAAATGGAATTCATTAGGAAATTAGCGTCAGCACTTTGAAGCACTCACGAATGACACACAATTTGGCCGGCACTAGCATGAAGTCGCACCATCTTTCAGTCTCTCAGCGGTGAGAAGATGGTGTGTATTCAGTCACTGCTGCTCCTCTCTGGATGTGTGAAGTGAAATGGCCATTTCACTAAAAGTGTTATTAGTAGAGATATACAGCTCTCTGTGGTTATGTGTGTTTGTTTTTGTGCATAAATGCATGTGTATCCTCCTGTATAACAGCTTTCAGACTCTGGGATCTACACATGTGTGGCTACCAGCTCCAGCGGTGAAACGTCATGGAGTGCTTTCTTAGAAGTCAAAGGTACAAGATGGAGTAATGACTTCATTTGTTTCATTTTAAGGTAAATACTTATTTTTCATCTTGTTAGTGATAGTGTTGTTAATAGAAAGTGCCTTTTATCTCTCTCCAACTATTCAGAATCGGGGAGTGGGTTGGTTGTGAAGACCCATGATGAGAACGAGCTTCCAGGTCCACCATCTAAACCTCAGGTCACTGATGTCACCAAAAACAGTGTGTCTTTATCGTGGCAGCCCGGGATGGTTGGAGCATCCCCTGTCTCCTCTTTTGTCATTGAGGCATTCAGGTATGTTGCAAGCACAACCTCTCACTCCATATTTTTTATTATGCTATGGATTGTAGGAGCAAATATACTGTACCATGTGACAGATAGTAAATCATTTGAATTCACTTCTCTTTTTTCATTACAGCCAATCAGTGAGCAACAGCTGGCAAACAGTAGCTGATCATATCAAAACCACCCAGTTTACCGTCAAAGGCCTGCGTCCTAACACCATCTACCTGTTCATGGTGCGTGCAGTCAACAACCAGGGCCTGAGTGATCCAAGCCCCATGTCTGAGCCTGTCAGAACACAAGGTACCTCCCGTAACATGAATGTTTTAAGGTATCAATATATCGACAGTGTTTGTATATTACATAATCTGCTTTGACATCCATCACTGCTCCTTTCTTTTGGAGTTAAGTTTGTTTCTGCTGATAAAGTAAGGCCGGTGTGCTCCTCCTTAAAGTGTGATACTGATCAGCCACTCAAGTAGTCAAACTGAAAATCTGCTTTCCACTTTCCCACTTTCCAGAGGTCAGATTCCTCCTCGTAGTCCAGCTCATTAAAGCTACACTTAAGTAATTATGTAAAATAAGAATGTCTACTTTGGGGAGTCAGTGCTATCCCTGCTATGTTAATGATCATAACAAGAGAGAATAGCTGCCTGGAAAGCCAAAGCAGATTTGATTATGGTATCAGACAGACCACTGACTCCAGATCACATTGATCTGATAAGCTGCCAACAACCGAAAACATAAGACCAACCTCTGGCCTGACTCTGTTAAATGTAAGCCAAGAGTGTGTTTCAGATGTGTAACTACAGCACATCTTTCATGAGGAGGTGAAGGTCTTGAGATGATATGTAGATGTGGTTATTGATAATGACATGCAATGATGACAAATAGATTTTTCACTTCTTCTCAACATGGTTTGGCATGTCTTATGTTATCAATGTATCCTGAGATTCATGAATAGATTGTCTGAATGAAGAATTTGAAATATTATCTCCTCTTGCAATTCTTTTTTGTGCTTCCTCTCAGTAAATATCTCGTTCAACCACACTCAGTATCTCAAACTCTGTAGTTTTTTATGGCTTATAACTCGAAACACATGCAACTGCAAAATGGGAAATGAGTTGGAAGATGGTGTCAAATTGTTCATTCATCTAGCAGCCAATATATCTGAGGCCTCACATTCACAGTTCATTTGTTGACGTGGTCAGTCAGTCAGGCCTCAGTAAGTGCTGACAAGTCATACATTTAAAAAACTTTCATCGCCAGCCCAGCTCTCCTTTCTTTTCTTCAAACCAGACAAGTGTCATTATACAAAATGAAATGAGGTCATTTTTATGCAGATTGAGTCGCTCCTTTTTGAACAGAATTTGTGATCACCAAGTATAGGCTCCTTTGTGTGAAAGGTCTATTCAGTCACTCTTTTGCCACTGCACTCGTGCTGCTGATAAAGCAAGGTCTGCAGTAAGAAACCTTGTAGAAAGCTAAGTTAATACATGGGAGCAGCTTCTACACTTTGTGACCTCTGTTTTGTTTTTTCTTATTTCTCCTGTTTGTCCTCTGACAGATATAAGTCCTCCAGCTCAGGGTGTCGACCACAGGCATGTACAGAAGGAGCTTGGAGAGGTTATCGTTCGGTTGCACAACCCAGTAGTCCTGAGTCCCACAACCATTCAGGTTACATGGACGGTAAGTGCAACTTGTCCTTTTGTATGGAGGCCTCTGATGTGTTAGAGTAACAGTGCAATTTAAATGTATCTTATGGTGTCTTCAGCTGCAGTCTTTCCACAGAAGGGACTGAGATACTTATCATTGTTTGATTTACATATGCTTTTCTGATCTCTCCTTATGCCTTTTTACATTATTTGATTTTGTCAGATTGAGTCTTAGTATAGTTGATACTGAAGATCCCCTTTGAAGCCAGAAAGTTCCCCCTTAAGGCAACCACTTGTTTTATGTCAGGAATTTTTTGTTAGGTTGTTTCCTCAGTCTGCAGCTTTGAAATATTGTAAATGGTTACTTTAAAGTATCTGAAGATCAAATAGCAGGGAAATAGTTTCTTAACCACACTGAGCATCAAAAGAGATGTCGGAGACATCTGGTTGTTCATCAATCTTCCATATGTCTTCAGCTGCTTCCCTCTTAAAGCACTGACTTTGCACATATAAAATTAGATTGAAATTAATGTCTGCAGCCGAGCTGTGTTTGGTGAATATTAGTTTTCTTGTTTTGCTTTTACCAGGAGATGATTAATCTTCGTTTACAGTTAAAAATGGAAAAAAGTACATGCACCTGCTCCTTCACTGTGTGTGTACATATTGTAATGTTTGCCTCAACACATCCATCAGCACATTATGCCCTAAAATTAGACAGTTGTATTACATGTGAGAAATGTGAAAATGGCTTTGACTCTAGCTTAAAATGTGTTGATGGAGACAAAATGCATGTGGACATTTATCAAAGCTAAGGAGTTTCTCTGCTGGTTTATTTTGATTATGTTGCTATAAATCAATCAGGTGCAGGTATTTACCGTTAGCACCAATCACTTGGTGCCATGGTTTCCATTTCCAAATGAACCACATTAGCAGTTTTCCTGGTGACATGTTTATTGACCCCTGTAATAAGTCTCACCCCAAGACGTGGTAGCTAATATAATGTTAAAGCATTGCTTTATGATTACAATGTACGATCAACACAAACATGTCTCCCTAATCAATCAGGGGCCACTCTCAGAGAGCTTTTATATTCCCAAATCATTCCATTAATAAAAGTCATGCATCCATTTTGCTGATTTACTTGGGCTAGACTGGCGAAAAAACAGCTGCTTAATATCCCACTTGAAAGCCCCGCTCACTTCTTCTACTGTTAACAAGCCATTACAGTGAGTTATGTGCCTGCTTCTGCTCTGCATAAATTCAGCTTTTTCTGTCTGGCTAAATGGGCCCAAGTTTTAGGAGGGGGCCTCTGTGGGTTGCAGGGGGCTATCGCACTTCTAGTCTCTCCATCTTTTCTATGGGACAGATCTGCTGTTAAAGCCTCTGCAGTGTATTCTCCTCATGTCTCCTGAGTGTCTGCTTTTGTTGCTGTATGGCATTCTCAAACTCAGAGCCCATTTTAGAGGTGTTGCAACCTGCTTTCCAGGACCACTAGTTAGTATTTATAACACATGTGAGACATGCATATGTCCTTTCAGGTGTCATTAAAGAGTGTTTTTTAATAGAGGAGGGAACACTTTGGCTGGGAGCTGGGTGTATGAGGTAATGTCAGGCTGTTAATAGAGCTAAGTGTGTCATAGCTGGTGATGCAGGGCCTATTAAACGAGTAACAGCCTCTAACGTCTCATGAATGCAATCCTGAGAGGAGTAAATACATTTTATATTGTCTTGTCGCTGGGCGGAGATAGTATCTCCAATTCTCCCCTGCACAGGTTCCACTGAAATATAAAATATCGTTTCATCCCTTCCCCAGGTGGATCGTCAGTCCCAGTTCATCCAGGGTTACAGAGTTCTTTACAGGCAGACATCAGGACTTCCTTCACCAGGACCCTGGCTGACTCAGGATGTGAAGGTCCCTTCTGAGCGCAGCGTTGTCCTCTCTGCACTCAAAAAGGGCATCGTGTATGAGATCAAAGTTCGCCCTTATTTCAACGAATTTCAAGGCATGGACAGCGAATCAAGAACAGCACGGACAACTGAGGAAGGTATGAAGAAGGACAATGCGTTGAGTATTTATAGATAAATTCAGATACAATACAACAGAGTAAGTGTGGCACATCCACTAAAACGTGAAATGATGGGTGACACATGACCCCACAGGCTGCTTTCAAGTCAGTTTTTGTCAGAACATCATCGGCTTCACTTCCTTTCATACTGAGAACTGAGAGTACGTGTATGCATGCATGTCTGTGCCTGTCTGTCTGTCTGACCTTCCTGCTGTGCTCTTTTTGTTTATGATCGGTGGTGTTAGTGCCAACTTTCCTCTAATCCATCACCCAGCAGCCACAGGCCTGAGCTGTGACTGGACGAAGCACACACTGCCTCTTGGGAATATGATCTGTCGCCCAAAGCTTGATTCAGACAGGCCCTGACAAGGCTATGTGGCACAGTGTCGGACAGATAAACAAACACAGACACTCACACAGGTCTGATTTTGGATGAATTTACTGTTTTGACCTATGCCAAAACAGAAATGCATTCAACATCCAGGGCACAAGCCTTACTTCAGCTTCCAGCCTAAGGAAAAGTGATTTGATCTGAAGCAAAGAAAGTCAGTGCATGCGTACAACAACACAAAAAGACAAACACAGACCTTTTATACTGGAGACAAAGACCATCTTGCCACAACATATTTAGGCCTGCATGTGTAGGAGACAGTTCACATCCTGTCTGTGTGACAGGCCCATTTATTTTCCCTTCCTCAGAGGGACCATATCTCATGTGGCCAGCCAGTCTGCACACTGCTGTACTGAAGCTGCCATCCCATTACAGCTGTCCAAAAACACACATTCCCACAACACACTCCTACAGTACACACAAACACCTTTGCACACCACCTTTCCCTATGGCCCCCAGAACCTGCATGTCCCAGCAATTACCAATGCTGATAACGCTCATTGCCTCTGCTCTATCTGCATCCCGGTCCCTCAGTGCGCTCAACCCCTTTCTATTTCTGTCACAGCCCTGCTGCTGCGCCTGGTCATAGCTGATACACCTTCAGACACACAGCTCTAGGCTCCTCAGAGACCCTGGGACTACTGAGAAGGGCATAGAGATAGATAGGGAAGTCTCATTTAGAGGGTGATTAAAACTAAGGTAGTCCATTAGCTAACACAATTAGAAAACCCTGTGAGCAGGTCCAGACGGATGCTGGCTTAGAGTATGATCGGCCAATGCTGTGTCCGTCTTTGTAGTCTTTCTCTTCCCTTTCACACAATTGTCCCTCTCCATCTGGACAGTCATGTCATGGCAGACAAATGAACTTCACTTGCCATCTGATTCCCACTGAATTATGGCCTAGCAATGCATCGTTAATGCAAAATAATGCCTAGGGGGAAGGTAAACCAGTCATGTTTGTGAAAATGTTAATTTATTGTGGACTAATCTACAGCCACGCTGATGGATATCTGTGAGTAGGGTCCTCAGGTTTCATCCCACACCACCCACAGCTTTGTGTTAGTTATTGGCTTCTTTCTGTGTGGATATGACATGTTTGTGTTCCTTCATTGTGTAGCACAGCGTTGTGTATACATGAGAGACAGGGGGTCACATTCCTGCCTGCCATACATCACTCTGCTAATGGCTCTATTAGCACAGCCTCCCAGGCCTCTAATGAAAAATGTGAATTGTTTAGTACAAATATGCATGATAATAAGCTGCTAAATCATTCATAACATTAACTTTGAACGACATTGCCGCTGATGGCTGCCAAGCAACAATCCAGCACTTTGTCACCTGGATGTAATGCAGTGTTGGAGAGCCTTGAGCGTGATGGTTGATCAGATGCTGCCTTGGTAGATTGCTTCTAATCTGGCCAAGGTGTTGGGTTCATCATTGGACCCATTCATCTTCCACCATGCCAGGGCCTCCTGGCTCTCTGGGGGCCGGTGTGGCCAATCGCGCTGAGGGATGAGCACAGATTTACAGGGTGACACGTGCCATTTTGGATGGCGGCGAGGTGAGGGAGAGGCAGCCCAGGAGTAATTGACCTGTCAGTATTCTGCTGTGGTGCCGCTCCCCTGCCAGCCACTGCGGAAATGAGAAAACATTATTTTTAAAACGTTATTTCCAGTTGGGTCAACTGTTATTTATTTTTCCCCGGTTACCCCTTGTGGGGTCAGAAAATAGTTGCCATCAGAATAACAACAGAGTGAGGTTTATGAAAGCTTGGACTTGTCTTGTTCCTATCCACTATCTGTCCGCCTGTGGATGGTGCCAATTCATTTAGCTGTGCCTCGCTCTGGAGCTCCTCTCTGATCCTCACCTACTGGCTTTAGTTTCATCTCGCTTGATCGATGGAGTCAGTCAATATGTTTACTGAGACTTTGTTTCCTTTTCGCTGAAATGTTCTTTTTTCATATTTCCTTCTTGTCCGCGCCTCATCTTATAAGCTTGTTGACCCACATGCCACCCTGGCTCGGTCAGTGCAGGAGTCTTAGCCTGACTGAGAGCACTTGCTTGACTGTGCCTGGCTGTCATTCCACAAATCAATACCAGTATTCTCTGAGCAAATCCAACGGGCTGTAGCAGAGGATGAGATATTAAATCATAGTGAAGCCTTAAAGACAGACTGTAGCCGTGTCAGACCTGCCGAGGCCTTCATGTAAATCCCCCTCTAATGAGACAACCTGACAGCCCTCAGCCACCTGTGCTTTCCTTGAAGAATAACTTTCCTTGGCAAAATGTGTGTGTGTTGACGAGTATGTGCGTGGATGTGTGTATATATATGTTTAGATGTATTCAGATGTGCAATGCTGCTGTGTATTTGAGTATTATCCTTTCTAAAGACTGAACTTTGATTATTTTGTGCCTCTTCTTTCAGCTCCAAGTGCCCCCCCTCAGCAGGTAACAGTCCTGACTGTTGGAAACCAGAACAGCACTTCAATTAGCATCTCCTGGGACCCTCCTCCTCCAGACCACCAGAACGGCATCATCCAAGAGTACAAGGTTTGTCCCAGTGAGTCATTACCTATTCTCATCTGACTTACACTATGCCAAGTGGAATCAACTGCCTCTCTGTTTTTTCCCCCTCTTTCTGCTTTAGATCTGGTGTCTGGGGAATGAGACACGTTTCCATGTAAATAAGACAGTGGATGCAGCCATACGCTCAGTGGTGGTGGGCAGGCTGCAGGTGGGCGTGGTGTACCAGGTGGAGGTGGCTGCCAGCACCAGTGCTGGGGTGGGAGTGAAGAGTGAACCTCAGTCTATAATCATCGGTAAGATTTGTGTTTGGAAACAATCACAGCTTTCAACGTGTATTTTCAGAGTCATCCAGGTGTTGACTCAGTTTGTATTTGAGTGTCAGTGGATGATTTCAGTAAAAGACAAACTAAAGTGAGGATTTTCATTGAACACTTGGAAATGTGAAATGAATATTATGGTAAAAATACTACTATTTTGATGTGTGTCCGGACCACATATGATTTATGTGGAGCTGAGGCAGATTGTGCCTGATTTGACCCATAACTGATGGCTTGGCCTGTAGCATGTTCTTATTTCCCCAGTGTCACTCACATAATCCATCTCCGAGAGCTGAGCCCCGAGCCTACCGATAAAATACACTGTGTGTTTGCTTGTGTGTGGATGTGGATATGGGTGTGTGTGTGTTTGTGGTTACACAGTAATAAAAAAAGATGCAGACCATGTGTGCAACTTTGCATGCATACACAACACATACAATGTGTGCATGTGTTTATCTTTATGAGAGCGTGTATGTTCCTGTCAACTTGCGGGAACGTTTGTTTTTGCTCTGTGTCTTATCATGCTCCATGAAATAGTGCCAAACAGACTTGGCAGGGTGAGCTGTGATTGGAGATCAATACAGACCAGGATCGTCTCTTCTCATCTCACATGGTGTGTGTGTTTTACCGGCAATGGAGTGAATTAGGGCTGGAGCTAAGCAAACAATCTGTTCACCTGGGGGTTTGTTATAAGCTTTTAGGCTTTGTCCTTTTTTCAGTCTGTACATTATGTTTCACTGCACATCCTTTAGATCTATGTTCTGCTCCCTTGGTCAATATCTCAGCTGAAATTCATCATACCATCTTTCTTCCAGCTTAATCTCACCCTAACCCCTTTCTTGATGTATCTGTAGGTGTTATTTCTGCACAATGAAAAAGTGGAACATTCTCAGGCCCTTGTGTATCACATGGGCGACTGTGTTAACTTTCACCTTGAAGCAGAAAATCGACCACAACTGCATTATTATTTCATGTTTCTCTCCAATAAGTATCCACCCAGCGTCACATTAACGTTGCCTGTCTATCCCCGTGCCCTCAGGTAAGGAGTTCAGGGACGTGATTATACATGGAAACCGGAACAACAGCATCACGGAGCAGATCACTGATGTGGTGAAACAGCCTGCCTTTATCGCTGGTATCGGAGGGGCCTGCTGGGTCATCCTCATGGGCTTCAGCATCTGGCTCTACTGGAGGAGAAAGAAGAGAAAGGGGCTGAGCAACTACGCAGGTTAGAGTGATCAAAGTCTCTCAGTCTTTTATGTAAATTTCATCTGACACTCTGTTGAGCTCTTTTTGTAGTCAAATCCAGATAATTTCCCAACTACATCATCCTCTTTGAGCCTCAATTAGTTCAGTTTTCATGAAACATTTCTGAAGCAGCTAGCAGTTGGTTGAGGTGCTTGTAGTGTTAAAGCTCAACAGAGAGACAGATGTCCATGTGACTCATTTCCAGAAGGCTACACTTTTTGACAAATCCACCCACAGTGTTGGTTAATAGCCCAGGGTGGGCCGAGCTGAGTGGGCAGGCTGGACTCTCTCCTGGTCACTGAGGCTGAAGTTTGTGCAGCTCTCCTCCCACACGCTGACCCTAACATCTTACTGAGTGACCCTCCCTAGTTGATACGAGCAACCACCAAGTCCACATACACTGCCAAGAGTTCAAGATTTAATTAGAGAGCAGAAAATGGTAATGAGCGAACACATGAGTGTTGCAGTCAGTTCTGCACAATATCCCTACATTAGTTTCGTTTTTCTAAAAAGCAGATATTCAATTAAACTGATTAAAGTAGACATTTTTTTTCCCAGTTATTTTTAGCAAGTGATGGCATGTACAGTGGCCGCTATGCTTTTCTGGTTTGGATGATTTGCTCTTCATTTCTGTTTGTTGCATTTATGTGTTTGTGTGTTTTCTTTGGTTTTTGCCACCGTCTCTACACCTCTGTGGCCTCTGAGCCGGCTGCTTTCCTGGCTGACGCTCTGCACACTGGGCGACGATCTGGTCTTACACTGTCTGAAACCTCAGCAGTTCTTGGCTTGACCCCGTCCCCGGTGTGCAGACACCCTTAAAGCACCGCTTATCTCTGCAGGCTTTTAACGCACAACTTCTCTGTCTTCTTGTTTTGCAGTTCAGTCCTTCACCTTCACCCCTGCAGGTACTGTTCATTTGTCCCGTCTCCTCACCCAACCCCAACGCAGAGTCATCTCCTGCCCGTTAACAGTTTATATACTTGGATTGTCCGGCTCATGGTCATGGCTGATGCTTATCTAAACTGTTTCCTTATGAAAGAAATTTAACAAAACAGCGAAAATCATGTGAAGGTCAAAGGAATTTAGATTTGTTATTGGTAATGACCAGAGCCCTGCAAACTTAAGTCCTAACTCCTGCCAAACCTACAGCTTCCTTTACATATTGTGTTGTAGTTGTGTGTCTGTCTGTTGTGGATGAAAGTTCCATCCTGTCACGTGTACCTTTTTTCAGTGGCAGTCTTGTGGTGTAGGGTGAGACTACCTCCTTTCCCTCCAGTGATCTTATTTTTCTTTTTTTTTAATCTAAGATCTCATTGTATTTTCCATCCCTGTTCCCCATAGGTGTCATTTATGCAGCTGGTTGGTGAATTCCTCCCTCTTTCCTTACATTAAGATTCTGGGGTTTTTATCATGAAAGTAGAACTCACTACTGACTTCATATATTTGGCTTGTTAGTTTATGTTTGTTGGAATCTTAAGGTGAGTGTAACAGTGTGTTAGCAACATTTTACAGATTATCTCTAATTGTGAAGCTATTGCAAGAGTTTAGTTTGTCTCATGTCAGCATTCACTAAGTAACGCTAATCAAACTATTCAGTTACTGCTAGCATAAGCTCATATAACCTTTGTGCATTACATTTAGCTAGCAGCATTTTCTCACATTTGGATTCAAAGACAACATGTCTACGCTGGGCACAAACACACTGAAACTCTCAGTTATACATCATTAGTTGCTCTGCTTTTGTTAGGACAGAATGCAGGTAACATAAAAATAAGTTTAGCCATGAAGGTTGTCTGTTGTCTCAGGATGGGTTAGCAGTGGTCCTGTCAGACAGTTGCTTCCTCTCTTCACAGCACAGCTGCTCTACTGCATGTGTTTAGGGAGGAGGGAGATGGTGAGAGCGAGAAGTGATCCACGATGGACATAACCCTGCAAACATTCACTGTGTCATTATACACATTATTTTATATTTATGAGGGATTTTCCCACATATTGACAATTACTGAGCTTCATGATGGGTCGCCCTCAGAATTGTAATCTGTCAAAGTGACGGACAGCCTTCAGATTTTTCTGTCATCGTTCAAAAAAATTTCCATCAAGTTGGAAAATGTTTCAGTGAACATGTCCTCAGGTTCACTGATATGTGATTTAAAGTCTGGTTTTAAATTGTACACCAGAGAAGCCAGACAGGACAAATGTTAGCTCACTAAAGTTTTGCAGGGAAAACACAAACAAGGTCAAACATATCAGAGTTAATGAAGTTAGAGTGAGGTGATACTTGGAACATGAGTCAGAGTGTGTCTGAAGAGTCCTACAGCGCTGCTCTTCCCTGTATTGACAATTAGTTGATGTATCCAGAGTGTCCTATCTCAGCCCCCTAAAGCTGTCAGAGCAGGAGAGGTAAATCAGCACAGTGTTGGGGCACACGGCCAGCAGGAAAGAGATTTGATGGAATTTTTATACACTGATTACGTCCACCCCCCCTTAATGCTTATTAAAGGGGATTAATCTGTATTCATATTGGAGAAAGTGCTTATCTGGAAGACGGAGGCGAGAAGCACAGCAATGCCGCCGTGTCACTCTGGCTAACATGAAAGTATTCCACAGCAGCCCAGAAATGTGCCTGAGCACAGATAGGGACTTCAGAGGCCTTCCCGCTGCACAGCCTCCCCCTCGCCTCCACCTCCTCCTCCTGTCAGTCCTCTCCCTCAAACAACAGAAAATTCTCTAATGCAAGTTTGTTGCTGGTGGAACAAAGAGAATCAGCTTTAGCTATGACTAAAAAAAGAATGCAGGCTCTGTCTTGAGCTGTCAAAGATACAGTATATATAATTCAAACAGACCTGCACTGTTGCTGTTATCTGAAACTTTTTTTTAGCAGTAAGTATTTAATTCCATTTGCTGAAATTCATTGACTTAATGCTGTGAGTAAACTATCACTTTCTCTGACAAGCATTCTAGACAAATGCAGATAGTGTTCCTCTTGTTTAACATCCTAAAATCCTGTTCACCAGAGTGGAAATTGGATTAAGTAAGCTTAGGTAAAGTTGATGAAACCTTCAAATGTCCTGTTTGTAGCCTCTGTAATCTATTGTGGGAGTTTTCCTCTCCTCATCGTCTCTGTTACTACGTCAGCCACAGAAAAGCCCCCTGTCTCGCCCGTGCCTGGGCTTGTTGTGGAATCAACCTGAATGGAACAGAGAAGAGAGGAGGAATGTTCAGCCTCCTCCTCTCTTTAATCTCCATCTGTAGAACAAATGAGCCAAATTACTAACAGCTCTCCTTCTCTCTCCCGAGTAAACCAGCTCTCTTTTTTCCCCTCCACTCTTTTTTTCCCTCCTCATTGGCATGAGGTGATTTCCAAAACTCTTGCTGCTTCTCTGTGCTTCCTGTGTGATCCATTGAAGTTCTTACACGCTTAGAAGTCTCGATGCTGCTTTGTCATCATGGTCATTGAACAGACATGAAATGGATCCTTCACAGCCGCCTCTCTCTGTGAGCCTCACAGTTTTACTAGCCACTGACAAAGAACGGCCCTTGTTATCTATAGATCACTGTAATGGAACAGGCCACATGTATGGCTTCTGGGGAGCCTTGCTTGCTGAAGGATCCGTAACTCAGTCTCAACGCTTGCAGAAAGAAAACTCCACGTGATTAATGAGCCCTCTGCCTTTTCTAATCATTTTTTGGCTAAGATTTAATCACAAATCTGATAATAACTCAGCAGCAAAATAGGAAAGATGAAATGAGTTTTGCCTCTCATCAGGCATCTTGTCCTTGAGGAACACATGACGTCTCCACTTATGCAGAGCAAAGCAATATCCAATCCTCATCATTGCATCTTTTTTTATTTTTAATTTTCATGAAAGGCATTGGACGCAGGGGACATCTGCAACCTTTAGCATTTGCATCAACTATCTAGCTGTGTGAGAAAAAGAGAACTGATAGCTGTAGCTGCTGGAGCACAAGGGCAAAGTGGACCAGCCAAAATACACTCCATCTTTTGTCAATTGTGGGAACAAATCTCAGTATACTACTGGAAAAACTTAATATCTGGCTTTGTCTTTTCCTCTGTCCTTCTTCTTTGATTGTAGTGACATTCCAGAGAGTTGATGGTGGCCTGATGAGCAATGGAAGGTGAGTTTCCCACCAAAGACAACACAGCAACCACCATTTTTTTTCAAGTACTAAAAGAAACCCTTCAATCATCTGTACTCTAAGCTTTACATGCCTTATCATATCCTTCCCTCTACACTCATGCAATAAGTCTACAGCAAGCTTCATTTGATTGTAAACCTGATAAATGGCCGATAGATTGATAGATAACCAATACATGTTTGTGCGCCTGCCATGCAAACCAGCGTGCAAATATACATTTCTACCACATCTCTGTTCATGCATCAATAGATGAACTCATAAATCTCCTCAACAGAATTAACAGAAACAATTTAAGCAGAGAGTGCTTTTATTTTGTCATTTATCTTCCGCTGCTGGTTACAGGCAACCCAGAAGCCCTCCGGAGTGATAAATTTGCCTGTCACCTTGCGTGGGCGGCAGGGATCTGAGCACATGTAATAATGTAAAAATAATTACCCAGGGGAAGGATGTGTGTGGAGGTACCCCGTTTGCACCCCCATACAGCCTGCTCCATGTCAGTGTGTGTTGGTGAAAGCAAGAAGGGCTACGAAGAATAGGGCACATCTCAATGACACCAGTTACTGAGCCTTTGTGGGTATTCAAGAGAGTCCCTTGAGAATCCCGGGCTTCTGTCTGTCGACTGCTTATCACACCTGACTAGGTAAAGCCTGCAGATCTCAAACACTCAGCAAGAGATTGCCAACTGAATCTGACCCTGTGTGTCTCTGGGCTTTTGGGAGTGTGTCTCCTCTGCACTCTGTTTGCAGCATTTTTATTTATGCTTTTCTCTATTTTCTCCCTGCACTGTGTGGGTATGACTGAATGCCAGAAAGGAGAATTTGCCTATATTGTTCTGTGAGCTTCTAGCACGCTCTCAATGAATTAGCCACGCCACTTGCCAAGCCTTTTCTCATCTACTTTCTGCTGTAGTGTTTTTCCTCCAATTTTCCACATAAGTGGTTCTGATTCTCACTCCAGCGAATGGGATTTGAAATGTCTGTATTCGTGGTGCTCGGTATTTGTCATATCTTCAGTCTGTAGCAGCGACTGACACAATTTCCACAACACTGAAAAAGGATGCAGTCTGGAACTCTTATTCTAACCCGAGCCTCTGATCCGCTCGTCACTCTGGTGCCATCAAATCCCAGATGTTGCAACTTGCCCATCTGCCCTGAGAGTGGAAATGTGCAGCAGAGTATCAGAGGAAAATGTGTTCATTTGTTACATGAGATGTTTATTGCATTAATTAGACAATAGCAAATGAAGCTGCGTCTGTTTCCAGTTTCTCATTGGCTCCTGCCAAATTGCCTTGACTGAACAATTACACTTAATCGATCACAAAATAAATGATTCATGGAAGATGAATAGGCTGCTGATTGGTAGACCTGCACGATTTGACTTGGCTGCTCAATTGAAATTGATAAAAGCCGATAAGGGCTCATTCCTTATCCCCCTGCCAATAGGGAGATGGTAATTAGGAGGTAGTAATAAGTTCCTATCCTGGCACTGATCAATATTTTAGCAAAGCAGGCTCACTCCTATAGGCGGGAAGCATGGGCAGAGCCTTGCAGTGAACAGGTTTCACTAAAACTGTTGCTATGGAGATTCCTTTACATCGCTGGATCTGAATGTGAAATGTAGACATGTTTCCCTGAGAGTTATTCCAGAAAGTAATCTGTATTTCCTATCCCTTAAGTGTTAGCTAATATCTAGACTTTTTAATCCAAGTTCCATTCACTAGTCTGTGGGACCATAAACAGCTGATTTATGAAGTTGCTCTGGAATTAATATCTCTCTCTGGGCTTATTTATGGGAGGCTCAGTGTCAGGCATCTTCGGCAATATTTATGGTTTCCCACCCATCACAAGTAACTGAAATGTCTAACAGGAAGAGGAAAAGCTCCAAATCAAATTTTATCTGCCAAGGTTGCCATCCATCCTGGGTTGGCTGGGGATTAAAAGTTATGTGTTGACTTTTCATTAGATGTATGACCTGCTGTCCAAACTCCCACCTGCTTCCCATTACCAAACTATTTCACACCCACTCAAACACACACAGCCACCCTCATACATGTATTTATGTATAAGAAACATCCAAAGTAAGAGTCAGTCTTGTCCTCATTACCACTTGCTGGAATAAACCAAGCAAATATAGCTGTGTGATAAATACAGAAATAATGCAGCTATTTCCACTTTCAGCACCTTGTCCTTCAAACAGTCTCTCGTTGTTGAAGTGAGGATTGGGTGTAGCATAATGGATGAGTGAGACAAAGGTGTGGACCCTTACTTGGTTGTGATTTAGTCTTTTAACAGAAAGAGTGAGGGAGGGATGTATCAGGGTAAAATAAAGGAAAACAGTGTTGGGGGGAAAAGATGGTATAACAGGAGAGAATGATGGCAGTGGGGAAATATGGCAGCCAGAAACAGAGGTAGGAAGGACGGGGGGAGATGTATTACCCTATAAAAGTGCATCTGTCTGATGCACAGCCATCAATTTGAATGACTCGTCTCCCCTGAGGGCCTGTTTTGGCATTCAGGAACCACAGCAAGGGCTCTTAGCTTGCCAGGGCTGCAGTTCATTTGGACCCCCCCCCCCCCCCCCCCCCCCTTCGATAGAACGGCTCTTCTCATTAGAACCTGTGGCTGAGCAAGAGGCTGACTGCAGCACGCCCATTACCTGCCCTTTTTCCTCAGGGCTTGATTCTCTCCCAGTCCCTCAGAGCCAACATGACACACCACTGGAGCTAAGACAAAAAACCCCCATCAGGCAGCCTGGCTGCTAACTACTGTGCTCTGCAGCTTCTCAGGATGCACACATGTATCTGTAGCCTGATACATACAGCACTGCCGGGCACTGACAGCGGGGCGCACTGTGTTTCTGAGAAGATGATGCCACCCGCTTCATCACATGCGGCGCTTGTCTGCCAGTTGAAGGGAATGTCTCAGGGGGAAATGGAAGAAAAGACACCATCAGCTATTGCTTGATGTTTTTCTTTCTGCTTGAATCTGTTAATTTTGTATCCTTCCTCTAATGAAGTTAAAAAGTTATTAAACAAGCATAATGTTCTTTAAAATAATCAATTTTAATCCAGTTGAATCCAAATTCCTCTAAAACAAGCAGAGTCGGATGTGTTACTGAAGTGACACATAAACAAAGGCATTTAACTCCATCTCATTCTCATTTAACTCCATCTGTGTTAGCCATGGTAACGAGCCTTAGACGTGATTGTACAGTAAAGTGGCCCTAATGGCCTCCCAGCAGTCACCCATGACAGGTTAAAGTCTTAATGGCTGCTTTTTATGGGTTTCACCCCCTCAGGAGGGACACAACACCTGTTAAATGGAGTTGCCCTCTCCCACACACAGGCATCCCACAAGTGGGTCGGGGCAACATGTTGGGTCTATGGCCGAGGTTTGACGTCTCATCAGATAAGATTTAGATCATCTGGACATCACCACAAGGGGTTGATGGGAAAACACAGCAGAATGCAAAAGAAAATTAATGGATAAGGAAACATGCACATGTGGGTGTCCTTGTGTATTGCTGCACATGTGTGCAGAGAGCAAATGCATGCATTAGTGTCCCCGCAGTGTGTTTTTGCATTAATAACTCAGGGAATGTGACAAAGACACAGCAGGAGAAACAGAGAGATAAAGGGCTGTGTATGCCTGAAGGAATTCCAACTTTGCAGGAGAAGAAATGTATCCGTGCAGTATTTAACCCTATCTCTGAATACTTTCATTAGAGACAGTTGCTTATGGCAAGCTTATCTCACACAAACACACAGTCTGGTGCACAGACTTACATTTAAACCTATGTTTGATTTTTTTTGTCTTCTCATTGTCTCCCTGCTGATTACGGTCATGTTTTTATTCATTATTTCTGAATCCAGTAACATAATGTGGATAAAACCATGCATAATAAATAACTGGAAATGTCTTGCATATAAAGCTCTGATAATAATGTAATTTCTCAGCCGATGTGTAATCTTGTTTCTCATCCTGTGTTTCTGCCTAGCCGGCCAGGCCTGCTAAATGCAAGTGACCCAGGCTACCCCTGGTTAGCGGACTCTTGGCCGGCCACCAGCCTGCCTGTCAACAGCAGCTCTGGGGGACCCAACGACCTCAGTAACTTTGGCCGAGGAGGTGAGTGCTCTGGTGCTGTCCCCCAGGCTTTGATAAAAAGACCATAAAGATGAAAGATGATGGCCTGCCTTGCTCCTTGTTCTGCAAGATCTCCTGTTGTTTATCATGTACATATATGCATACCAGATGCATACATATATGCATATCAGACGTGCGCTGTAGTATATATTTATATATCACATCAGAGGACAGCTAGAGCATTAACAGCAGGGCCTCCTCTGTCGCCAGGCTGAGTAATGGCAAATAGTCCGGTCTGGTGTCACAGCCCATACCTCACAGCAAGAGAATGTGAGGGGAGAGACGGGCAGAAGAGGCAGAGGAGCAGGGGGTGGATGGGTGTTTGAAAGGATGGTCTTGAGCAGCCAGTCGTGAAGGACAGGCGCAGCTTGACTGGCGCAGATGCGGACACTTCCGCCACGGCTCTACATCATCTACCCTTCACTGGGCATGCAAGCCATGCACCGTGGAGGGAGTCTGCCTGCTCGCTCTTTCTGTCTTTCTCTCTCACTCTCTCTCTCTCCCTCCTCAAACACACACATGCAGAGCAGTAGTATTATACCTCATATATATGAACAGAGGAGGGAGGAGAGAGAGATTCTCACATGTGGAGAGGAAACGGGGCACCTGGACTGGAAGGCTGAGGGCTGGGAGGCATGAATAAATGGGGTGAATGAGATAAACCTTTAGGTGGAGTTGCTGAAGCGTTGAACTGAACCATAAGAAGCAAAACAAAAAGGATGGTCCTCTTCATCTGCCTTAAAACCAGACCAAAGACAAGTCCTGTTTAAATGCTCCACAGTTACATTTAATTTCAAAACACACTCCCTTCCTCTTTTTTAGATATCCCCACTGGGCAAGGGGATAAAACAGGCACAATGCTATCTGATGGAGCCATCTACAGCAGTATAGACTTCACCACCAAAGCCAACTACAACAGCCCAGGCCAAACATCCCAGGCCACTCCATATGCCACCACCCAGATTCTTCACTCCAGCAGCATCCACGAGCTGGCTGTGGACCTACCAGAGGCCCAGTGGAAGGCCTCGCTCCAGGCCAAGCAGGAGATGGCCAGTCTGGGGTACTCCCTGCCCGACAAGAACTCCTGCAACAACAGTAAGTGTGATGAAGAGAGTTGTGTGCTCGTGGAGATTTTTAAAGATTCTGTTACCCCTGTGTGTGAGGTCCATCAAGTGTGTTTTTCAAGTATGTATATTTGTGTCCCTGAGGGACAATAATCTTATCCTCAACATCCAAAACAAAGTAGACAGATCACAAGCCACAAATTTCCAGTTATAAAAGGACCACTATTCAGAGTTTTAAAGTCCTCATTAGAAGTCTCTGATGTCTCTCCAAACCAGCTGTGGTTTGGGGGAGTTGTCTCAAAAAGAGTAATTTTCCCCCCAGAAGACATCATCTTGGTTACTTTCCAAGGTTGAATAAACACCTCATGAATGAAGGAGTAGTGCAAGTTAAGTCATACATCTATTTCTTGCTGGGTTTTCATGTCAGCACTACTCCTCCTTCAGGTTCAGAGTAATTGCTAATCCATTTTAGCTTGACTAATATTAAAGAAAATAATCCAAATTAATTACCTTGGATTTGATGCAGGGTTTTTCAAAGCCAAGTGGAGTTTCATACTTAAGGTGTAATGAATATTCTTTGGCTGTTTTGTCAAAAATATTCATGATCTTATTTTCGAATAAGCTAAAACAGATTAATCACAGTTTCTCCCTAAGTCCCTTTAATGCACTCAGTCTTAACAAACTACTCAATTACTTCTCTCTGGCATTATTTTAGGAAAGCAACTGATTATGTTTGCTTAAATCTCTGTATAAGGGAAACAAATATGAAGGAAAAATCTCCACTTTTAAATCCTTTACCTTATGTATCAAAAAGTTGCTGTGAAATATCCGCACCGTTTTCGTGTCAACAATAAATTAGACTTAGCCAGCCTTGGTGTTCTTATGCATTCAAGTCAGAGTGATGACAGGTTGAACAAATGCACCTTGATGAATGTCTGAATCCTGAATCCTGAATTTATCCTGCTTGCTTTATGCTCTAACTGCATGTTTGCATGTGCTTGTGCTAACTGCCAATCACCTGATGCCACTGTGATTTTTGCCCTTTAACCCCCACTGTAGCCCTCCTTTTCATTCCTGACTACCGATTGGCCGATGGATTGTCTAATAGAATCCCACACAACCAATCACAAGATTTCAGCACCACCAGCTCTCACAACAGCTCAGAGCGAAGCGGCAGTCTCTCAGGTTGGTTTACGCAGCAGAGGATCATATCAAGCAGACTGGGACATTCTCTGGGGTTCTGCCGCCTGACTTTTTGATTGACTGATGTCTTAATTGCTCTATTGATCTGTTATTTGCATGTTCTAGTCTGACATCTGAGGGTAATTTTATAAACACTGCCCCTCTTTCTCACCAGAGACACTTCTCCTACTCAGCTTCCACTTCTTTCAGGTCATTACATGCAAATGCTTTCAAGTAATCTCTTTGGTTAAATTGGGTACTGTGTACAATAGCCGTGTTGTGATATAGAATAGGAGTTGACAGCTTAGTGGAGCATAAAGAAAAAGGAACATTTAAATCAAAGAGAAAGAATAGTGCTGATGATCTCCTGACAGAATATAGCTGCAAGTGCTAACGCTGGTTCTCTGCTATCATTGTAAAGGCTTTGTCTCTCGCTGTGTGAGTGAGCAGACAGGAATAGGGGCAGAGGGAGTCTTTCAGACAGAGTGGACTATATACACACGCGCGCACACATACACACACCATTAGAGATGCTTGGCTGGGTAAAGTGGCAAAAATACCTCCCTTTTTCCCTCTTCCCCTAATGGTGGCTGACTACACTAAAACCCATGTTCAGAGAATTACAATGTCATTTATAGGACACCAAGGCAGCCCTCTGCATGCCTCCCCTCCACTCTTCTCTTTTATCCAGTTACAAGCCACTGCCTTAACTGGTCTCTAATTCAATGCTCTGGAGCACAGCGGTCTGGAGAGAAGGATGGGAAGTGACCATGCCTTACAGGCAGAGTCTTCCCATAGACCCTTAGCTTACTGGGTGCTCGGATTGGGCTTGGAACATGCTGTTTTATAGTTTGAAAAGATGAAGAGAAGCAATCTTACCAAAACAGATTAAAAAAAACAGAGTATCTTTTATATTTTCAGGGAATGTGCTCCACATTTTGGGAAACTACTTCACTTTCTTGTACAGAGTTAGAAAATAAAGTCAACTGAATGCTTAATAAGCTACATCCAGCAGCCTGTTAGCTTAGCAAAGCACAGAGACATGAAGTGGTGGGAAAAAGATAGCAGTACTCTGTTTAAGGGTTACATAACTGGTCGTCCAATCACTTAATCCCTCTTGTGAAACACTAAATTGTTAACTGTATACCTCAATTTTTTTTAAATATAGAAAAAGACAAGAAATAACATTTAACCAGTGAGCTTCAGAGGGGCTACACAGTGAATTTTCAGCCAGCAAGATAAGTCTTTCAGCTGCTAGATTTCAGTATAAGATAACCTAGTGGCTGCTTTGACTTCATATTTAGCAGACATGAAATTTGCTTCTTATGTTTATTTGGCCAAGGAAGCAAATGAAGGTTTAAAATCAACCTTTTTCTATTTGAAACATTATCGTTGGCAAGGTAGATTTACAAACCTAAAAATATATTAAAGCAACTTACTTGCTTTTGAAATGATTTTGGGAAAGAGACACATGTTATTGTTTGTTGTCATTTATGCGCTTTTAGACCTGTTGCTTCTTTGATCAGGAGTTTACTACCTCATGTACGTCTTCTAACTTTGCAGCACATGTTATGCTGTTTTAACCACAGTGATGGATCTGAATCAGCACAAGCTTAGGTTTTATTCAGACTTCAGCTAAAGTAAATTCAGCGTTTGATGAGGGGAAGAGTTGAAGTTACAGGGCCTTGTTCTGCCTCTAAGGAGATGGAAGGAATAATGAATGTCAGGTCTGAAGGAGGAGAGCAGGATGAAAAGGAACAGAAATAGAGCAGCGTTCATAGCAGCATGGATCTCCACTGGGGACATGAGGCTGCTCATTAAAAGCTTTCTTAGTGTAGGGTAGAAGAGGTAGCTGATGTTTTCTGCAGCAGTTTGAGACCCTGAAGACTTCCACACGCTCTCACACTCTGTGAAACTACATACCCCATGATTATGTGAAGTCCATGTGTGTGTGTGACCTGTTTTGCTCCCGCACTCTCCACATATGTTGCATCTCACCCTGTTATGTCACATGTTTTGCTTTTTTAGCAAAAGAATATGAAACATGACTTATTTTGATGTCCATTTTGAAATGATTCTCCCACTCATAGGTTATATCCGGCCTTATAGCCCTACAAGAGTCGCTGCTCTGTGGCTTTCCCCCTCAGCACTGACGCATCCAATGAAAACAAAGCAAGCTCAAGGCTATGCAGCCCTGCAGTTATAGGCTGGGAGCGCCCAAACCTTGGGTATAAATACCCAATGCTGAATCTATATTTAGTTTGTGTTCCCCTTTGAAGAGAGTCCCAGTTTTGTCACAAAAGATGGGTTCACTGTGTTATTCCTGTGTAGCTCCTAGCCACAGCCTCTCTCTGTATTTTTCATATTTGGGGTGAGCTGTTGTAGCTTCAATGCCAGACCAGCCTTACCAAGAAGAGGCTCATTTACAATATTGATGGCTGGTCTTGTGTGGAGGGACAAAGGATGATTGAACAATCACGTCAGCTCACCATTTATTGGTAAAAGTCGAGAGTCGCCCCGAGGTACGATTAGGAAAACCCAATTACTTTCAGACTATACTTACACTGTGGTGCAGTCTGCCTTGGGCTTACAGTTGTTTCTTTTATTACTTCCATCCTTGATTAATCTTTTACTGACACCTCTTCTTTCTTTTCATGCCTGATGCTTCATCTTCTGCCCCAGCATTCTTTTCATCCTCATCACTGAGGTGTTTGTGTTTTTTTATTCTAAAAGACTACAAATAATTTTAAAATAATGATAGAGTTTTGTATATCTGTGCCATCTGGCTTCGATCAGAATCAAAAGAGAAGAACGTCTGTACAATTCTACTGATGACAGTGATCTAGATTTTACTGCCTGTGAGTAAAGTCAGTTTATTAGATTACTTTAGAGTGCATGATTTTACATTGCACAAGATGTAATATTGGCAGCTTTTTTGTGGCAGGGGGAAAAGTGATTACAGGCCTTTGGCAGCGAGCGCTAACCAACAGATGACAGATACAAATGTGTTCAACAGAGTTTCCCAAAGATGTCTTTCACTGGTCTGTGTGGCTGCTGACGTCAGTTTGGGTAATTTCCATGATTGAGATTTAAGGTGTTTATGGATGTAGAAAAACTTCAGCCTGCCATAAAATGGATTTATAATCATACGTAGTGCCTTACAGTATGGCTTAAACTTGACTTCAGTACAAGCACAATCTAAGCAGCATTAGAGGAAAGATGCATATTGAAACAAATCATTCATGCTCAAAAATGAATGGTATGCACAACATGGAGGTTTTATAGTGTGTGATAAACTTAGATTTTATTATATTAGAACTTGAATAATTCTTGTGTTTATGATAGTGACAAATCATACATTAACATTAATGATAAACTGTGAAAGAACTTCTATCTCTTTTGTTATTATTATTAATTATTATAAAACATTTTTGGGTTCATTTCTGATAAATCATGACGAGGTTATTGTTTTATTTTTTAGGTTTTATACACCAAAGGTTCCTGATTTATTGGAGTGCTTGTTGGCCTTGTGGTTTGAGTGTGCGCCCCATGTACAGAGGAAACAGTCCATACTGCAGCAGTCACTGGCTCGACTCTTGGCCAGGAATCTTTGCTGCATGTCATCCCCCACTTTCTACTCCTCACATTTCATGTCTGTCTTCAACTGGCCTATCTAATAAAGGCAAACATCCGTTATACAGTAATTTTAAGGAATTAATAATGTATTGTAAAGATTTGTGGGTGCTACAGCTCCAATGAAAGAATAACTCATGTATTTCACTTGCTGCACAGTTCAGGTACTGACACTTACTGTTGTGGTAATTAATAAATATATTTCAGGAGCTGGTAAGAATACCAAAGTTTCAAACTGTATCTCAAAAAAGCACTTCAGAATGGTTCAAAGTCCATCATAAAAAATATGATGCATATGATTTCTCTCTAAATTCTTTTATAAACAAATATTGTTTTTCTTTTCACGCCTCAAAACAGAATGGACTTTTAAATTTGCTCATAACTCAACTCTATCGAGATTAGATCTGCCATCAGCATGCGTTTGTATTCAGCCATATGTGTTATTTAATATGCCTCAACTTAAAATAGATTTGGGCTTGAAGTCGAATGAGTTTTAAAAGAAATAAAGGTTCCTTTCGCAGTGACCAAATCGTATAAACCTCAGTATTGACCTGGCTGGTAGATTTATGAAGATGGATGGGTCGGAGGAGAATCTGGTGTTGGAGGGATATGAGTGGAAATGGATGGGGTTAGTGGCTCTCCGGTGTAATAAAAGAAATGAAAGTAGTAATAGACTCTCAGTGAATTCCATTAGGGACACACTGACACTACACAAGCCATTCATTATGATGATGCTGTGGAGTGAGATATTTCATTGTGGAGCCCAAAGCTTGGTGTTAAAGGGGACACTGAGGGATGGGTGGAGCACAAAGGTCTGCCTCAGCCTCGTTTACTGCCGTTCTCTCCCGTTTCTATGGAGATTTGAGGCTATTCAGGCAATTAATCAATAGGAGCATGCTTTTCATCGAGCAACCTTGAGCTTCTCTATGTAAGCTCTGACAGACAGGAGCCCATTGAAATGTTGTCTGAAATTGTGTATGATTTTCCAAGGGCATGTTGAAATTGAGTCCGGATGGATCTGTAATCTTAGGAGCATGTTTGGATTAAATTGAGTTTCTCTAGAAGATACATTTGTCACTTGGCAACAGAAGCTACTGTAATTTGCAATGCTATCCAACTTGGATATTAGTTTTTAATTGATTTTCTTTTACAATCTAATTTTCAACGATGTCTCGCTTCTTTTTCCAAGGTGGGAAGGGAGGGAAGAAGAAGAAGACCAAGGCTGGCTCCAAACCCAGTAAAGCTAATGGGTCCAACTGGGCCAATGTCCCCCTCCCCCCTCCTCCTATTCACCCCCTCCCTGGCACTGAGATGGACCATTACCCCAATGAGCTTCACGAAGGAGGAGGGTACGTCTGCTGAAGATTTACGCAATGACTGATACATTAATGGAAGCTAAACAGATACATTGAATCAGATAGTTATCATCAGCATGAACTTTTAATGCTGTAAGATTTATTGTTTATTGAGCTTAGGTTTATTGTTCCACCTCATAAGCAGATATTGAAACCTGACACTTTACAGCCTGAAAGTTGACAGGATACTGCTAAACTGAATTTAGGGAACCAGTTTAGAAGTGCAAGTTTTTGTCACTGTAAAAACTACCTCCAAAATTTCTGATTTTTAACTTTGGTATTGGAACCTTTTGTTCAATTTTAACTAAACAAACCTGTCTGTTCAAGAAATCAACAGTTACATGGCTTTTAATTTTACTAAATGTAGCTCAATTCTTTTTACTTTTCTTAAATGGTGAGACAAGTCTTACATTTGAATGTTTTTGGCTTCATACTGAAAACATGAACTCAGGAGTAATCATCACAAGGAGTAAAATTATACTCAACAAATTCAATGAAGCATTTACTGTAAAAGCCAGGAAAAGGTTAAAACTGTGCTCCAGTGTAAAGGTTAGTTTAGCATCATGCACTGTTTTTGCAGATGTGTAGCTCTCTCTAGTACCATCTGTAATCACCGCCCTGCCAGCTACCCCCACGGTAGTTGAGTGCAGCTTACGGTAGCCTTGATAGTTTTGAGGCACATATGAACCCAGTGCCCGTGACCAATTTGCCAATTTTCTGGGCACTTGTTGCTGCAAGTAGATGAGCCTTTTCTATCACACCAGCACTACACAGGGTTAACTTACTTTATTGTGTATCACAGTTTTCTTTAAATGCATGATTATTACCTAATGAGGTAGAAAAGCGTTCAAAACTGGCTCAGCTGGAGTGGTCCACTTCCAGTTGCTTGCTTCTTCAAGAGCAATCTCCTGGGTGAAATACCCTATCATAATAAAGGGACTGGTTTAAAGGATGCAGCTCACTTTTTGGATGACAAAAATGGGATTAAAAGTGCTCTTGTACGCTGAATTTTACAGTTATTATAATGTCTCTCACTGTATGTTTCCTCTATACAGTCAATGGTTTCCTCATCTGACTGTCAGCAGTCGAGCCTTTCTCTCTGGAACAAACAAGTCGATGCTTGCCAACATAACCAACACCACACATTGCTTTGTGTAATAACAGGGTTGAGAACTGTTTTCTCTGCAGCTAATTACTGTATGACTGTACATCTGGAGAAAAGTGAAGGATCAATGTGTGTGTAGTCTCCACAGGCAGCCTGATACGAACACACACACACACACACACTCCAAAACAAAAACTCACATATACAGATGGCCTCAGATCAAACTATCTGCTGATCCTGTCTTCAATCTACAGGATGACTCCATGACTGGAAATATATGGAGGAGGAGAATTAAAAAAAACAATATTTGAGCTATCTCCTGCTGCCAGCTTGTAGACACACAGATGGTTCCAGATTAATCTATTTGCTGATATCCACAGTGGGAAAAAAATATAATTGCATTGTTTCATAAAGAGAGAGAGAGACAGCCAGTCAGGGATTTAAATCAGCAGAATTTGATCCACCCCTGAGTCTGAACATTGATGTAATAGCTGCTCTTATAACAGATTTATGCTTTATTGTATTTTCTTTAGTTCATATCTACACTTAGTTCAACTTTTTCAAGATCCTCTCACACATTTTCAACATTTAATTTAGCAAAGTGATTCCAAAAGAAGCTCCAACTCACTCATCAGTCGTAACAAAGTAACAGAGGCTTGGTTAAGTGTTCGTGTGCGTCGCTCTCCTTGGTCCAGTAGGTGCTATGTCCTCCTCCTACCATTTCCAATCTGCGAGAGTCATCGGCTTTAATAGGCTATCTGGCAAATGAAGAGTCCCATGCACAGTAAATCTAAGGCAGCTCTTAATGGCAGCAGATTAAAACAGTTATGTCCTATGGAGTGTGCACTGACAAATTTCTTTAATGAACATTTTCTTTATGGCCAGTATTATTTCAGCATGTGTAAGCACAGCCATGAGGAAGTGAGGCCTGACTACCTCCATAATTCCTCTCAGACCTGTTGTATCAAAGTTGGACAAGGTCACACAGCTCCAGATTAGTATGTAGGAAATTCTCTTGAGGTCTCTTTATTTTCATAATTGTCATCCCTTTTCATGAAACGTCTTACATTTGGAGATATCTTTTAGGTTTCTGTTCGTAAATTGTCAAACATTCTCGTATATGTCTTTGGGTTTATAACTGTTAGTCGACTAAAACCACAGGCTGTAAAACTCATTCATGAACGTGGTTTCAGTGAAATTACCCATTGCTTTCTGGAGTATCATTTTTTAACACTGGAGGATTTTCAGACCTTGACTAAAACCAGGGTTTTGTGAAAGTTTAATTTTTGAACACTTGAACATTTAATTCATAAACTCATTAATCAACCCAAAAGAAATCCATTAGACTGATCAATATTCAAAGCACTTGTGTTGCAGCCTTAGATTAGATTTTAATTGCAGATCGAATGAGATAACTTTTGTTCAGTGCAAACGTCTCTTCTGATACCAGGTATGAGAGTGATGGTTGGGGCCCGCCCATGCCCGTGCAGACCTATCTTCACCAGGGCATGGAAGACGAGCTGGAGGAAGAGGAGGAGAGGGTTCCCACCCCACCCATCCGAGGGGTTGCCTCTTCTCCAGCTGCTGTGTCCTTCGGACAGCAGTCCACAGCCACCCTTACCCCTTCTCCCCGAGACGAGATGCAGCCCATGCTCCAGGCTCATCTGGATGAACTGACCAGAGCGTACCAAATGGACATGGCAAAACAGACATGGTAAGACCTGCAGTATTAAACCAGCAAGACTGAAATTCTATCTGTCCATCTATCAGTCTATCTATGTATAGACCATGTATAGATATGTAGATACAAAGTTTTGGCTGATGATATATGCATTGTTGTCATATTAAAATTCATTCTGTGCATTGTTTTCTGCATGCTGCTTGGATATATTTGAGTCCTGCAGCATTCTTCATGTCAGCTGTGTGTGCTGTGGAGATAAACCCATTAATCATTTCATTTTAATGGGCCCATGCTACCACTTAGACGACTACTGTATTTTGCTCCCTCTAAGAGACACAATTTCTTACCCACGGCTGTTTACTTCCCCCACACCCATACGGCACATTCCATTGTCGTTGTTCTCATGCAAGTCAGATGAAGGCCATGCTTCATTCTGTCGGCAACGCAGAGAGAATGAGAGACTGGCATTCATTCATAACAGAGAAGTGTGTGTGGGGGGTGGTTCAAGGAAGCCCTGTCAGGCAGGAGATGTCATGTTACCCAGTAATGACTATGTTGGTTAGAGAGCATCTCTGACAACACCAGAGGGCCAGTAATTACAACCAATTCCCAGTGCAAAAAGCGTCAAAGACATTGCACTCCTCAAACAAATGCGGCTGTCAGCAGAGCGGGCTGCCACCGAGGTGACAGCCATGTGTCGACAGGCCTGAAGAGCGTGCTTTTGTACCGTCTACAGCAGCAATTAGTGGGTCATTGTGTTAGCATGCAAGCAGCACCGTAGAATTAGCAAGAATTGTCTCCATTTATTCAGCGCTTCACCCATAAAAACTCTGAAATTAGTTCTACATATGTCCTAGTTTTTGTGCGTCTTGTGGCATAGAAACTACTGAATGTTCCCTTAATTGTCTTTTTTTTTCATTGATTCTTTACTTCCTCGTAATGGTGCATACAGCATGTTGATTTCATGCTATCTCTTTCCCCTAACAGGCACATGCAAGTAGGCTCCCTTCCTCCTCAGGCTCCAGCTCCTCCGGTGGGCTACGTGTCAAGCACAATGGTTTCAGACCTGGAGACTGACCTGGCTGATGAGGAGGAGGAGGAAGAGGAAGAGGAGGAGGATGAAGGCTACGGAGCCAGGCATCCTCGCGGTATTGAGCACACACCAGGGTCTAGCATGGACAACCTGGACAGCTCTTTAACAGGTAGGTCTGATTCTGAAATGTGAAGTTCATGTCGTACAACCTGCGTTCATTTGAATTCATACGAATAAAAGCTTTCTCTCTGTTTAACACAGATTCATGCATTTTGCTCTTATTTTGTTTAAATCCAAATAACTTTGCTCTAATTACTGTGATTGGGAAAACATTCCCTTCCCATTGTTGTCACATCTTGTCTTGTGTGAGATGGATTGCTGTTCTTAATCACTCTGCTTTGCGTACATTTTTATGCGTCTCTCAATCAAATGTTTTAAGCACTTTTGGCAGACTCTGAGGAATTACAATTATCATTCCCCCCAAAAAAAGGGAGATAAGAAAGTCCATGAATTTTAAACAGGATAGTGAGAGGGAAATTAAGAGGAGGGAGAGGCATGGCGAGCAGAGAGACTGTGATTTAACTTGCACACAGGAGCCAGCACCACCCATATCTTCCCAAGGAGATTTGAAATAAATTTCACGTGCGGCATATTCCATTCCAGACCAGAGGCACCATTTCCATTTTTACAACTCACTGAAAACTTTTACTGCCGTCTGTCAGGGGGACATGTGAAGGGCACGACATTGCAGCTGCAGCAGAGAGGAGGCTGTGGACTGCTGCTTCCACACTGACCAGGCCACCCTCTCCATGTGGGGAGGGTAAGAGCTGGAGAGGTAGTAATGGACAATGTGTGGTATTAAGATATCATACACTAAAGTAGAAAAATGCTGGAGCAGCTTAGCCCTGTGACACTATCAAATATTGCATTAAAGTCTGTGATAACCAAAAATAAACGCCATAATTGGAAATTTATAAGGAGCAGGGAGGAATAGTCTGTATGTGGAGGTAGAGGAAGAGCATGAGAATAAGAGGGTTGGCTGTGCTGCTTGTTGGTCTTTCCTGTCAGTGGTATCCTTAAAGAGTAGTTTTCCATGGGATGATGGAACAGTGGTTTTGGTAGCGCTGACACATGCTACTGCTGATGTATTTAGAGGAATATAAAGCAGCAACTGGGCCCTAATCTACTGCATCTCTCCTCCACTGTATTACTCTGAAGACAGCACTATTTCTTCTTATCTCTCTCTCTGCAAGTCTGCCTCACGCCCCATCCTCTGACAACACAGACATGGTTTCAGCTCCAGGGTGAGCGGGAGGAAGAGAGGAAGGAAAGGGAAGAGAGAGAAAAAAAAATCTGCTGAGATTTATTGCGGCCACCATTTTGAGGCTAAACAAATAGAGGAGGGTAGCGGGGAGATTCCTGTCAAGTCTCGCTTGATAGATTTGTCATTGTTTAATAATATGGAAATAGGTCTGTTTTCATAATGTTACACCAAAGGCCAGTAAATCAAACACTTTTCACTGATGCTCCAGAAAAAAAGAGCCCGCCTCTCCTCAGGGACCATTTTTCACCCACAGATTGTCTACACAGGCTTCCCAAAGTGTTATTCTATGCTCTGAGATAAAACAGCACATTTTATCCACAGATAAATGTAAATCCTGATGCTAGGGTGGGTGTTGCAGAGCCGTGTCTCGCTTGAGCCAGAGAGATGAAGAGAACACAAAGGTATTACCTGGCTTTGTGCGTAGGCGGTAAAGGTCGTGTAAATCTGAGATGCTGTAGTGTCGAGGCTGTTATGCCTACAGTGAGCTGAAAGCCCTGGTTGTTCTGGGCGATTACTCTCCCATAAAGCTTTGCCAGGTTTGCGAGGAGCGGGGTCACGTCTCTTGACGGCAGGTAGAGACGCCTTCTCGTCAGGGGGAATGATTTTCCCACTTAACGACATGCAGATTAGGGTTTCTGTCCGTATAAATCAGTTTTAGAGGCAGGAGAGGCCTGGGCTTGGTTTTTTACTGCCCTCCTACCATCTCCCGTTTACTGGCCTTGCTCTATCAGCGCGTGGAGCACAGGAGGTGTCAGCCAGTGCTTTTTAAAGTACATGGTTTGGCCCGTTGCTCTGGTTCAAGACATGATAAAATGACAGCAAAGCTTGGTCTGGAGTTGAAGAAAAAAAACGCTCATTTCTAGGGCAAAAAGAAAACTATATTGAATTTTTATCAAATTATGTTACAATGATCACAGTTTGATTGGTCTGCTATTTCAAAGAATAGAAGTGCTCCAGAGGTTCACCAGTAGAAAGTGGCAGTTAGTGCGAGTGAAAAGTCATTCTGTGATGTGATTTGCTGAGGCAGTGTTCCTTCGCTGAGCCAGAGGAGCTGGAAGCTTCAGTGCTTTGGCTGGCACTGCCTATACTTCAATATCTGCTCTATTCTTTGTGGGAGGATTGGACCCAGCGGAATTGCTGTCTTTCTTTCTTTAGAGAAAAACTCTCAGAAAAGAATTTCAAAGAAAATAGCTCTGCAAGATGGAGGGCTCGGAGTAGTAACTGCCTTGGATTTCAGTCAGCGCTGTAAAAATGGGTTGTGTAAGGGCTTCTCTGCCTTATGCAAGCTTATTTTTTACAGAAGTTTCCAATAATCTTGGGGAATTTCACTGCAATACGAGTGAAAAGCTGTTGCAACTTTAGCTGTTAAAGGTGCAATTCCCTGAAGTCACATCCAGTGACTGAGTTACCACCTTTTTGAGATGAATAGTAATAGATCAAGGGACCCTCAGATGTGGAAATCTGAGCTCTTTGAAGCAGGTTCCCTAATATATCTGGACTAATAAACCATACATTATCATATTACTGATGTTTAAGTCAGGTTTTGAATGTGTAATGTGTTATCCTAAATCTTAGTCTCTTATTTTGGCATCAAATAAAACTAAGAGTTGTGTTGGCTTGAGTCTCTGAACTCTGCCAACAGTCCTGCCAAGGTTTACGGTACCTTTTGTATCACACTGACCTTTTAATAAATCCTGCTGCGAACTCTTTGTCCCCATCGCTCCTTCTACAACCTTTACTCTCACACCTCCCCAGCTCTTCATTATAGCAGTCTGTTCAATCACATCACTCTTCTTGTGCTCTGTGTGAGGAGGAGATAGAATGTGTGTGTGTGTATGTAAGCGCAGCACTTGGGTTGGTGCCACTTGAGCAAAGTCTGCCAAACCCGTCCCACTGAAAGCTGTCACATTAGCTGACTGTTGGCTGTGTTTTCGCTTGCCAAAGTGGCATATTTTTATTGGCAGACTGATACTTTTATATTTAAAGTGCTGGCCTAGCTGCTTATGTAAAGAAAAAATCTCTGCATGAAGAAGTACTTACAGTAGCAAAAATATATGTCAAAGAGTCTTAAGATATATAAACACATCCTACTTCTGAGCGTCTGTTGGTCGTCTCAAAGGCTTAATTACCTCTTACTTTCTGCCTCCATAGTATTCTGTAGGGTAAGCGTTATATATTGCTTTATTCTCCATTTATCAGTCATCAAGTCGTCTAAAAGTCTAGAAACTATGAGTCTCTTTGTGTAGAAAAGTTATCTTTTCTTAAAGTAAAACTATGGTGGCTTTGCATTTTTAAAACAGTCTCTAAAAAGTGTGTGCATCCCACCAGGTGTTTGATTCAGTACATTGCTTTGTGAGACGCTTCATCTGTGTCACCCGAGGCAGTTCTGTAGCTAAGTCTGCTGAGCACAGGTGTGCTCATTGTTCTTTATCAAAAGACAAGCAAAATCAGTTGATGCCAGTCCTGCTGTTCCACCGTGTGCATTACGGTGTGTGTGTGCACCTGTGTGTGTGTGTGTATGCATTATATTCTGCAGGTGTGTGTGTGCAGAATGAAAGCGGACAGGCCAGGACAGAATGACTACACAGAAGCACTCACCTGCAAGAAAAGAAAAGCCCTACAGCAAAACAAGAAATCATTTAAGTCCAGGGCGCTAACATTAGCTCTTTTTTATAAGATCACTCAATACATCCATCCATCTAAATGTTCAATCACAGCACAGATGTTTCAAATGTCAGATCATATTTCCACAAAGGTTGTAGCCACTGAGCTGAGAAGTATGAACGTATTAATTCAAACACACAGTCCGACACACATTCATACGCACATGTGCTGAAGCCTGTGGTGTTCCTCAGGGTCCATGGTGAATGGGTGGGGCTCAGCCTCGGAGGACGACCGTAATTTCTCCAGCCACAGGTCCAGTTATGGCAGTTCATCTGATGGCTCCATCTTTACTCACTGCAGCTTTGCCCAGGCCCTGGTGGCCGCTGCAGACAAGGCGGGGTACCGCCTGGAGGGCACGAGCCTCAGCAAGAGAGGTTTGTGTGTGGACCGGCTCCTTACTGCTGAGCTGGAACTCCTTCTGGTGGCAGATGACTTATTTCTGCTCTGAATCTGTCCCCTGCCATGGATTAGCTGGTGCTGGCTTGTGATTTGCTCTCTTGCTTGATGATGCTGTGTCCTCGATGTGCATGGCACCTGTTGTACAAGGCTGGACTGCAAACCTCCCTATCCTTGACTTTTACTCAGCTTCTTTTTATCTCTCCAGTTTCTGAATTGGGCTTTTTTGGGTCATTGTTAACTGGGTGACATTTTATCCTTGCAGCCTTTTAAAGCTTCTATCAGAGTGCTTTCTCCTCTAATGCAAACTTTTACTTGCTAATAGGTTCTTGGACTTTGATTGATAACCTCTTCCTTCCTTTATGACAGCTTCAGCTTCACCATCTCAGTGTTGGCTCACCAGCGTCTTTATTAACCAGCTGGCTTGTGCTCCTCTCTCCGTATTGCAGGTAAAGGCTTGTCCCACAGGCCCCGGCCCAGCAGTCCATTCTCAACAGATGGCAGCACAGTCGGCACACATAGCCTGGGCCACCAGAGGGCCACCAGGCCCACACGCAAACCCCGCAGCCAGGGCACAGCACCCCACCGGAGAGACCCTGGTGCAGATGGTGAGCCACCAACTGAAATATGTTTTAATAGTTTTTATGGAAAGTTTTCTTTAAAATTCTACAACAGTGATTGACACATGATCAGGGTCTTCAAGTTTTCATAAGCAAACTAAATTTAATAAGTAATTTATGGCTTCTGTTCATTCATGCTATTCATTTCCTCTTTGTCACAGACCTACCTCCTCCCCCTGAGCCTCCTCCCTGTCAGGGGCAGGGCCGTATCCAGGGGGCCCGCAGTATAAGCAGCATGGCAGCCCCCACAGATAGAAAAGCATCCTCTCTGGAGCGCCCGCCTATGTCAGGGGTCCTGTCTGAAGATGTAAAGAACTCTATGGACAGACAGACTCGCACCACTCTGGACCATCATCGCCAGGCTCAAGAAAGGCTGGGCTCCATGGACCGAGCTGATGATGGGCGCAGGGGAAACAAAACAGGTACCAATATCTGTAGACATGTAAAGTGTAAAACAGCGCAGATAAAGCTGTGATTCCTATACAGTCTATGCTCCTTTGTAATGAAATATAACCTTTCCAATGTGAAGGGATAGAATATCAGAGATAGGCCAAACTTCATTGTATTAAGTCTATTTGGCCATTCATTCAGTGGTTGCAAATGTATGACTGACATCTCCATCAGCTGACAGCATGTTAACACGTGGGAAAATAATCACATACCTTTTAAAAGTAGCTCCTTTGAGGCTTTAACAAGCAGACACTTTCTCTGTTTCTGAAAATAAAGATAATAATACAAAATAAAGTGTATATAAACTAGTGCTGCATCACTTTTCACCTAAACAAAATCCATACAATTGCCTTGGTTGCCTCCAGCGACTCATTTAACAGGTATTAAAGCATTTAGGTTTCACAGTTATAACAAACTTTCCTGTTTCCACTCGCTGTGTTTGTTTCATTAAAGAGAAAATGAATTAATTCAAAGCAGCACTCAGGAGTTTTGTTTCTGTGACTTTGCAGTGAGGGGCTTTTCTCTGAGTTTTTCATGGTGAAGTTAGCTCTCAAGCTGCGTTCAGACTGGGCTCCCATGAACAGATTGCACTGTCTGCCACTTGCTCTGGTTTCCAGAACGTCCCCCCTCGGCCTCCCCGACGCCCCTGTTACTGTTGCCAATATTGGCCAGCTCCTCTCCAAGTAGAGCAGGAGGCCCCAGCAACTGAAATACACTCTAATCGCGTCGGCTTTCTTTTCTCACACAAACAGCAGCCACTCCACACCCCATCTGTGTGTGTCTGCGCTTGTGTTTGTGAGCATTAGAGGTCTACATGCTGCATGATCTACCATCTTTGTACGAGGACTCTCTGCGACAGTAAATCTGAGACAAAGACAGGTGCAGCTATCAGCATTTTTACCAGAAAAAAAACCTACCGGTGAATTCCCTTATGTGTCAGAGCGCTGACTGATTCACAGTAGAATCCAGGGAGGTCGGGGCAAACTCTATTACAGTCATTAGCAGAGCAGTGGGGAGCATTTTGATGAGATTTCACGCAACGACGGAGGCTGCTGAGGGTCAATGTTATGTTGCCCTGCAGCGGGAGGTGCCACAGCAGCCAGAGGTCCCTGTGTTATTGCATTTACCCCCTCATAAGACTCCTAGCTGCAGGGCCATGTGTGAGGCTGAGATTCCTCTCTGTGGCGGGCCCTGGCATCGCCTGTTGGCACCACCACTCTGCAGATGTCAGGAGGAGGGGGTGTTTCCAAAGTGCTCTTTGTCTGCATGCATCAGATGTTAGATGTGTTTCACTACAACAATAAAAGTCACATGTTGTGTCAGACCTAAATGCCTTTTCACCCCTCTTTGTGCTAACAGAGGAAGGGTGCACGCCATACAGTAAACCATCCTTCCCATCCCCCGGGGGCCACAGCTCCTCTGGCACAGCCTCCTCTAAGGGCTCAACAGGGCCGCGCAAGGGCGAGGGTCCACGACAGCCACAGCAGTGGACCGCCTCAGAGCACGCAGAATTCCTGGGGACCAACGCACAGGGACAGTTCTCGGGAGAGTTATGTGAGTATTGTTGCTCATGATATATTGTACTGCATGTAAAGTTAGAGCACTCATGATTTATAGTTGAATAATCGTCCATAGTATGACTTCTACTTTCTGAGGCCTAACAACAGTTTATCCTACTGCTCAGCACTTCAGTGTAGCGCTTGGTTCCTCAGCACCTCCCTGTAATGTGGAGGTCACTGCCTCGGGCTGTTGGTTATTATTAAAAGTTACAGCATCTTAGTCCTTGTAAAACTACAACTCACTTCTGTTTGGGTACTAATGAAACAAAATGCATGAAAAATAAATGAAGTGTTTGAACTTTTAATGAGTTTAATGTTTTTAATTTAAAAAGAGCAAGGCTAGCTGTTCTCAGTCATTTAGCCTTTAGCTAACATTTGTTTAGATACGCTGTATTAGCTTTGCTCTATGTTTGGTCCTGTAAATGCGTCCCTTGCTCTATCTTTAAGATAAGATAAGATATACTTTATTGGTCCCCCATTGGGGGAAATTCTTTTGTTACAGCAGCTTACAACACGGGACAGGGGAATACAACAATGTACTAACATAGTTAAAAAATATAATAACAATAATAATAGCAATGACAAAGGTAAAATAGAATAGAATAAAATGAAATAGAATAAAATAGAACAAAATTGAAAAAAAAAACAAATAGGGCAACTATTACAGATGTATACACACTATGTACACTTCTATCTGATAAATAGAATAATACATTAAGTATAATGAGACCTTATATAAGCTGGAAAACATCATTTCAAAAGCTAAGCTAACCTGAGAGGAGCTGGCAACTGATCTCTAATGTGCAGATATGAGAGTAGTTTCTTAAATGTTGAACTCTTTCTGAAAAGAATTGCTCTTTACTGATTCATAATTCTGACCCTGTATCCCTTCTTCTCCTGTGCTCCCCACAGAGTGATCTGCCTGGGATTGGAACTGGACAAAATGCTGGTCTTTCCTCGAAGGAAAGACACCCTCCCATTTGGGACAACAAACTTTGTCCTTCTCTGTGTGTCCTGAGAGGAGCTGGAGGAGAGCGTCAGAGGGCACATCAGAGAACAGCAGTGTCACAGAACTGTAAATGTGATGTATAGACACAGACATACTGTACATCTCACTATGTTTTCGTCCTCAAGAAAATATTTTCCACCTCCTACCTTACTGTAATTTTCTTTTTGTTAGAAAAAGGCAAGTAAAAAAAAAAAAGAAAACACTATATGAGAACAATTTTTTCTGGTAACTGTCCTTGAGGGGGGGAGGGGATTTTGTTTCCTGTAAATATATTCTTTAAGTTGTTGTTGCATTGCTATGCAAGCCTGATTCAGTTTGAGCTTTTGATTTCCATAAACAGAAACAGTCAGTTTTATCTGGTCATTTGTATTATATGTGAATTGAGTGGCTGTTGTGCCATAAAATAATTGTTTTATAATCCATTGTTTGTTAATAGTTACCATTAATTATTATCATTATTATTATTAATTATTGTTTTTGCACTGCAATTTTTGGTGATAAGCACAAAAACATAGCTCCTGCTGACATGAAGAACCGGAAGAATATGTGAAGAGGAGTTTCTGTACTGTAAAGTAAAGAGAAGAAAATTATATACTAATGTACAGAGAGATATTAAAGAGTAAGGTTTTGCTCACAGACAGCAACAAATAAGGCACCCATTTCCATAGGTGAGACTAATTGGGTGGCAGACACACAAGGTTTGAAAGTCTGAGGGGCAGATATGAGGCGTGAAGAACTGGACACAAAGCTGTAGCTGAACGAGTAGATTATTTAATTCCTAATTAACTGTCAGAAAAGTTTTGTACCACAAACAGTTAACGCTCAATATTTCAGACAATTCCAGGCGTTCTCTCATTTACAGAAACAGACTGAGGAGGTTTACTTTTTTATTTTTTCTACAAGAGTCTCCAAGTATTTCAATTTCTGTTTGTATGATTTCCTGCCTGAATAATTTCATCACATTGAGTTTACGCTCCACATTCACAACAACAGCAAACTAACCATAAACCTGTCTACATGCTGTATTCAGTCATAGCACTTACAGAGGCTGGTTTATTTTTCTTTTATCGCCTTAACACGTCGACAGACATCACAACGGAGTATTACTTGTAATTAGTAGCAATTATACTCCAAAAGCTACCTTAAATATCAGTGGAGCAGCATAATTTGTTTACATCTTTATGTTTTAAAGTTTATGTCTTTAGTTCCATTTGAATATTGTTTGCTTTTACAGCACTTACTGTTTATGTTTATGTTATATGACAAAAAAAACATTTGATATGTTTGGTCCAGCTAAGTGCTGCTGAATTAGCTTGCTCTAAATGTTGGTGCCTCAGACGCCAACACATAATGATCGGCACAGTGTTGTGTGTGCAGAACTCTGAGGAGAAATTTGTATGATTTACGATGTAGCTTCGAGTTGCTGTTTGATACAGCGAAGGGAAATGGAGAAAAGCCTTGTATATTAACTAGCAGGTCTCACTGCCTCCACGTCTACAGCCACAACGTGGAGCAGATCACTTTGAATCTGCTTCACTGCCACAAAAACACACTTATCATCTGCCGCTTCGACTTCTCGGCCCCTGAATCTCAATATTTTTGTCTTTTCAGACAATGTTTTTATTGGTTGTCCTTTTTTAATGAAAAGCTTCTTTCTTTGTATGCCTTTTATGGACTCCAAAAACGCTGCTTACAACAATGTTTTCAATATTAATGTTCAGGATTTTTGTGGTTCGATGACTGTTTTGTCTTTTTTTGTACTGCTAATGTTGATAAAAAGGGGGGTGGAAACTAAAGGCCATCAGATGCTGTTGTACTGTTGTCGTCATGCCATCATCATTTTCTATCATCCACCCAGTGGCCAGTGTTCTGGAAATGAGGTGCAAAGAGTATCTCAGGTTATTTTACATTCTGGTGGTGTTTATGTATGTGTATATATGTGTATATATATCCATACGCATCTCCACTTGATTATGCCATTCCGTTTTCATTGACAAAGAATCCCTCTCATGCCACTTTCTGTCTTACCCTCTTTTCTTTTCTGCTGTGGATTTTGACTCTGAGTAAAATGTGCTGGTTCATCCACCTTAAGACAAGATGTCAGTAAAAGAACATACCAAATTAAGATTGATATTTCTAATGTCTAATACGTTTTAGTGTCTCTTTAATACTCATTGTTTTCTTTCAAATCACAGTGTCGTTTTGTATTTATTAAAATGATAATAAAAGTATATTGTGAAATATGCATAAAGATTCGTGGAATATGAGATGTGTTTTTTTGTTCCTTGTAAAGTTTGCTGTCAGAGGCGAGCAGCGAGGCGTATGGAGGTGATGCTAGGAGGCACACGTTGGTGAAAAAAGCCGGGTCAGTAGTCGTCTGAGTCACTCTTCGTCCTGCATGTTCACCACACTGCTCCTCTCATGTCGAAACTGAAGAAACTTCAAATCTGTTTGAACACAAGGAGCAAAAACGCTCACAATTTGCTTGTCAAGACAATAGAGAAAACGTCTTTTTGGAAGGATGGAAGTACTTTGGCTTTCCCTCTCTTTGGTTCATTTTCTCAATATTGTTGATTCTTTGTAGCCTCTCTGTGTGTCGCCTTTTTGCTATAAAAGAGGATTAAAAACAACAAAAAGAGAAAGTTGATGGGTGAAGTCTTTCTGTACAGTACGGGTGAGATAACACCCTGATCCAATGCCATTTCTACAGTGCAGTACATTCTGCTTTTTTGTTTCCTTTCTGTAAACCAACCTCTGTATTCACTTGCATGTCCTTGTCCAAGAAGAGAGTGGATCAAGAAAATAAACTTTTACAGTCTCATTCCCATGTCCTGTAAGATAAATCCATGTTCTTTTATTTCCTTGTACCTGGATCAATATCAAATAAAATATTTTTGAAAAATGAAAAAGCCTTAAATTCAGTTTGTCCTCAAGAAATATTGCTGTAGAGAAATCGAGTTTTTTCCGGGGTACATCTGATCCACGTAATACTGGGTTAGAAGAGAGCAAGAAGAGACCTGAAGGATGCAAACTTATCAAGCTTCAGTATAAAAGTAAAGGGGCATGGCTGTGCCTTCAAAGTACTACAGAGGGATGTTTTAGCCATGAATGCTGCAATCTGACTCAAACCCACCATACATCACGGGCCAAAGTCCAAACACGTTCACATGATAAAATGCAATGACAGTCATAGCTCTCCCTATCGCCATAAATGCTATGCAGCCGCTCTATGAGCTAAAGCTCTGACATCTCTGCATCATCTTTGCGCAGGATATCCTTGAGATGTTAGTCTTGATGTGTTCTAAAAGCTGAGGTTTCATCAGAGGGCGTGGTCATTACCGTGCAGCAAATTTCTATTTTGACATGTCTAGCCAAAAAATTTCAAACTGTTCTTGCTCAGCCATCCATCAACATATCTGCACACATATTATTGTACTTATAAGAGGACTCAGCTTGATCACATCCATTGAAAAAAAAAAATTCAAAAATCACAGCGCCACAGACTGGCAGAAGGAAGTGACTGCTCCCTCATAACCACCGTAATATTCTACCTAGATTGCTGAATCCCCTTCAGTAGTCATATGGTACATCCTAATGGCCTCGGCCTGGGTATGAACCCTAGAACAGCTTGTTGTGAAGCAGCAGTGCCAGCCACCACACCATTGTACCACAATGATTGTACCACCATAAATCTTAGTTCAAAAATCAGTGTCCACATTTCAGATGAGCCAGCTCATTCCAGCACCACACACAAAAACCATGGCCAGGATTTGAACTCAATATCCTTTTGCTGTGAGATGAAAATGCTTATAACTAAACCACTCACCCAGTAAATCCAATGCTGCACCAAAGTATTCACAACATAAATCGAAGCATAATCCCTTACATCAGGGATCAATTCAACCCTCTACCACCCTCCGCTCAATTTACCTAATCATCCACTTTGAAGTTCACAAAAGTGATAAAAGAACATATAACTAGTTATCATTGTCGTGCTGTCACAGTATCTTTTTTACAGTTATCAAGTTACATGTAAAGAATTTTCCCAGAGTAATAAAATCATGTGTGTTTCTCAATTCAGTGTTTCCTGTTTTATTCTGGATTACTTGTTCCTTTTGTGTCTGGTTTAGTTTTACCTCCTGTTATTGTGTGCTTCCCTCCTCTTTGATTACTCTCATTAGCTTCACCTGTGTCTTTGGTCACAAATGTGTTGATCACCCTGTGTATCTGGTTTCTCTGTTTCCCCTCTCCTTTGGTCTATTCATGGAGTCTTGTTTGTGTCTTCTCTGGGCCTTTCCTCCATGTTTTCTACTGTTTTTTTTTTCCATTTGGATTATGCCTAAAGATTTCATTGGATTTTGGACATTTCTATTAGTAAGTTTTTGTTTATTTCACTTGGCTTTGTGACATCCTTTTTATTTTTGTCTGCATTTTCTTCCTCTTCTTTTGTTTTTCTTCTAATGTGACAATTTGGATAGAGGTGGCTGTTCCTGTTGCTGAGGAAGGACAGATAACCACTTAACTTGAGCACAGGGATGTAGAGTTTTACTCCACAAGGACTGAGGCGCTGCGTTTAGCTGTATTAAATATACTGTGCCCAATTTTAAATGTTTTCTGGACTTTACTTTATTTCTGAATGAAAACATGAATCACCACAGAACATCATTTTCTCAAATATAATGACTGTATATTCTGAATGTCTGGTTTGCATATATTTGTCATATTTGATTTGATATATTTTACAAATATTGATTAGCTAGGAGGGGCTCTGTCTTCTTTTTCTGTGGCAGGAGGAATTGTTGGTTTTCTTACTTCTTGCATAAACATCATGTTGTTGTAGTGAATATTAGTGTGCTTGAATTAGCTGGAAAATCATCACAGACTATTCATTTGTGTTTATCTTGAATAGTGATGATGGCCATACACTTTTATGGTATGTGATTTATCTGAATGTGTTTGCTACCTTAAGGGGTCCTTTACAGCAGGGTGTCCCAAACTTTTCAGCCTGCGACCCCCACAATATAGGTGCCAAAGACTTGCGATCCCCACTGCCCTTTAAAGTGATTTAATGTGGCTTCATTTAGCTGGTCTGCAGAAAATGAGCCTACCTATATGAGCATGTGGTTGTTTCCTGTGCTGTTATGAATTAACCTACTGCTACTGATGCTTTTGCTTAGGAGTCATCTCAAGTCAAGTCAAGTCAAGTCAAACTTTATTTTTTATAGCACATTTTAAAACAACCGCAGTTGACCATAGTGCTGTACAAGCTTAGGAACACAATCAATAAAAACAAAAAGAAAGGCAGAAAACTCATTACATTTTCTATTTTAATTTGATTTTAAGTTTAGCTACTATTTGTGTCTATTTTTTACTATAACAGGTAAAATGTACTACTTTCGGATAACTTAAAAAAACAACATCCTTGAAGACATCTCAGGATCCCCCTTTTGTGTTTCCCGACCCCCCCAGGGGGTCCCGATCCACACTTTGGGAGCCCTTGCTTTACAGGGTAAGGTTAGTTTTGTTTGAGCAAAGGTCTATCACTGTCAGTGAGCTTCATGAGATTAAATCACATCTGCAGCAGGATGCTTCTTCATAAGGAGCTTAAACTTCTGTTTCCAGTGTTGAATGTAAAGGTAGAGCGATGTAGGTTAGAATTAGAAGTACACATTAAATATAATCTTATCATTAAAATGTGCGTTACATTTTATTCTTTTTGCTTAAAGAAAGGTATTTTCTAATGTCCTGCATCATTGTTTTAGACAGTGATAAATAAGTACAGTCATTGTCTGATCCCACATCATTCCTCTTAGGGTCACATTAAGATGGCGTCATTTTTCTTCATGATGGAGAAGAATTTCCTAGACATTTTAAAGGTTACCCACTCTCCCGCTTTAATTCTATGAAAGTGGAGAATATCTTGGCATGAATGAATAATGACATGTGTAAAGCTAATTAATTTCATGCTCACTTTCTCCCTTTAGCCATCTTGTCCCGGGCTTTTCTCCTCCTTCATCTGAAAATCATGTCTGTGCAAGAAAAAACAGCCAATTTCTCTCCAGCTCCTCTCTTTATTTTTGAATCAAGGCTGTTGGGGTGACATAAAAGAGTTTATTTTTGCACTTGTTTATTTGTTTATCTTGCAGTGTTTGAGCTCTGATGCAGCAGAGCACGCTCTGCAGTCGAAGGGTGCAAAGTTTTTCCCTTCTGCGCTCATGACTGCTTTTAAAAATAGCCTCCTGTTCAGCTGCAGAAACCAGTTTATGTACACTTGTTTACCTCAGTATTACGTTTCAATCCAGCTGGATTAAATTATTGTGGGTGCTGTGCTTTATGTGGGGAGGATTTTCTCTTACCTCCTTAAGGCTGTTGTCACAAACGTAATCTTGATCATGCTGTTAGAAACAATTAAAAGTCTTTCTCCTTGTAAGGAAAGCTTTCTTTTTTCTGGCAAGAATCTGTTTCCTTTATTTCCAATTTAAAAGATTTGCTTATATGATGTTGAGAAACCAGATTAGTGAATCGCACACTGGGAGGTAGAACCTTTTTTTTAATTTGCAGGGCTACCAATGCATGAAATGTAAAACAATCTGCTCAGGGTTCACATGTGAATAACATATTTTTTCATATTCCTCTTGGACGGTTGGCAGATTTTTGCATTCAGATTTTTAGAAAAGGTTCAGCGATCAATCCTGACCCTTTAAACAAACCCATCAGTGCAGACGAGGCAGGAGCTGCACCTATTTCACACCTCTTCCTCTGTGTGTGCCTGAGGTGGGGAGGGGGACGAGTAATGACTGCTCTGCTCCTTGCCAACAAAGCAACTTTCCCTCTCTACTCCCATCTTTTATTTCCCACTGTTTACCAGTGTGCATTTATCCACCTCTTCCTCATTTCTCACCTCCGACTGAATGTTCAGCAAATATGCAGTTAGCAGAGGTGTTTCTGTGTATACTCCCAGATGAAGCTTTCAGGTGGTGGTGTAATTGTTGCATCAGATGATGGTGGAAGTGGTCTGCTGGGAGAAGAAAAACTGGGGAGCCAGGCAGGAGAAAATAAGCTTTGCTCAGCAAATACATGCTGCAGTAAGATGCAAGTTATCAGAGTGTGTGAGCGTGTGTGAGTGCTTTGATGTCTGAACCGTTTTTTTTTTTTCCTGCTGGGAAAGATGGAGCTCGAGTGCACGTGCTTGTGTGTTGATGGAAGGAAGCATCTACTGCTCGTGCTGCAGGATTTTTCCTCCTCCTGCTTCTCCTCCTCTTTGTCTCTGCTCTGGTGACAATGAGTGGAGGTGAGAGGGCAGCAGCACCAATGCAACACCATTCATCACACATGTCAAACAGCCAGAGCAGCTGCTGGGGACAAGCTGCAGAAATTAGCATTTCATCCTTCTCTCCCTCTCCCTCTCTCTCGGCCTTTATCTCTTTATATTTCCATCATTGCTCCAGGTTTGATAAATGACTTCAGGAAACACATAATTTTCCACCTGTTTGGATGAAAACATGCTGTTATTGAGCAACACTTTCCTTATATTGAGCTTTGTGTCAGACAAACAGACTGGGCTGGCTGCTTTCATGCACTTCTTATCTGATTAGAGGACTATCTGTGTGCTGCGGAGTCCTTAAAGCTCATGTGAGGAGTTTTTAGATGATTGTTAAACACACTAAGATTAATACTGATCTCTCTTTATGACCTAAAAAAGCAAACAAGACCATAAAAGAGAGGTGTGACTGTTTGTACATAGTCATTTTTTCATGTCTGAAACCTCTGAAGGGGGTACTTTCAGACCAAGTGGTTGACTACATGCTGCTGATACAGCCTTTTTTTTTTTACATGTTCCACAGAAGAAATTCTCAAGTGATAAATTTGACTGTTAAAAGAGAGAAGGCTGACATACTTATACATGTACAGGACAAATCAGTAAAGACTGCTTTGTTCACAGGGGCCGCAAAAGTTATACAAACCCACAGTTCCTCATGAGAGCTTTAAGGACTGTGGGGAATGATAGAGACCATTATATTGGTTCATTGAGCCAGGAGTACAATCGTATAGATCAAGGTGAATCACCTCTTACACTAAGTTAGGCTTGAATAATTTTTGACTCTGTTACATGACCTAAATAACACTTGCTTCTAGATATGTAAAAACACCTGTTATCAAAAGTAACTTGTTGCTAGATATACACTACCAGTCAAAAGTTTGGACACACATTCTCATTCAATGGGTTTCATTTATTTTAATTATCTTAAACGTAGTAGATTAATACTGAAGACATCAAAACTATGAAGTTATCTGGTTTTGCCATAATCTGGATTACAACTGTAGTCAAATAGGGCTATCCATTGTGTACTAACCCTACCTCTGAACAACACAACTGATGGTTTCAAACACATTAAGAAGGCAAGTCATTCTACAAATTAACCCTTCACAAGGCTCCTGCTAATTAGAAACCGTTCTAGGAGACCACTTCATGAAGCATACTGAGAGAATACCAAGAGTGTGCAAAGCTGTCATGAAAGAAAAATGGGGCTACTTTATAGAATCTAAAATATAAAACATACACTTTTTTAATGTTCTTTCATAGTTTTGATGTCTTTGGTATTAATCTACAGTGTTCACAATATTTAAACTAAATACAAACCCTTGAATGAGAAACAGTTTCCAAACTTTTGACTGGTAGTGTATATTATATATTAACAATCAACCAACAGGTTATACAAGCTCATACTCAAAGACAAAGTCTGAACAGGCTCTTACATGTAGGAACAAATATAAAGAATGTCTGCTCAACAGACGTTGAGATACTTTTTGAAGCCTGATTTTGGCAGAGCCTTGTTTGCAGGTAACACAGTTGAAGGTTAAACACTGTTCATTAAAATAAACTACATCCTTTGTAATGAATCACAGCTGATTCAAAGTTCTACTTCAAGTGCTGCTAAAACACAGGTGACGAAGAACTCTGTGATGTTCCTAAATGCATCTTCTGTAAACACAGTGTTAGATAAACCAAAGAGTAAAGAACCTTCATATCATTTGTCTGCTGTCTTATCACCTTGGGTTTGATGTATTTTTTCATTGTCACATGTTATCAGGATCATTAAGACTTTAACTTGAAACGTCATCTCAAGTTTAGATGATCTGACCTTTTCAGAGGCCTTGTATTTGTTATTGAACTTCCACATTAGAGAGCTGATTAGAGACCTCTTCCATAGTTGACAAGTGCTGCTCATTTGCAATCAACCCAAGAAACTTTGTTGAAGTGATTATAAGTCAGTTTTATATTAAGTTCTTTTTTTTATGTTTGCAAATTATTGGAGTTCAAGTCATTTTGTAACAACTGCTCACTGCAGATAGACAGAACAAATAGCTGTGTGATGAATGTGAAGCCTGCGTGGGTGTCGCATTTTACCTTGCAGTCTTTTGAAAGGAGACTTTTTATACAAGCTGAGAGCAGAAATGTTCATGGAAGCAGAGAGATTTTATTCAAGAGCAAAGAAAACTGCTCGCAGAAATAAACAGAATTGATTGTCGGGTATTGTAATGACATCCAGCGAAGGTAAAAGCTGTCGAAGAGAAAACCAGTGTGTGCATGATTTTACTTTGCTGACATGAATGGTTTGTGGGTGTATGTATGTGAGTGTTGGCAGCACACACTTCCACTAGATGTTTTATTCAAAGTACACATGTCACGATTAGACAGGAGTGTACTTTCTGAATACAGAGCTTTAGATGTCTCTTTTCCTGTGGGCTTTAAACACACCGTTGGCTGCTGGTGGGATGGCTTGATGAACAATCTCTTAATCAAAGCTTAATTGTTTAGCATGATCCTGAGTGACCCGCTTAATGGAAGCCCCCCCTCTTGATTAATGATGTGTGTTAAGGAACACAGTGGGAGACACCCCAAAACCTCGTCTGACTCTCGTTAATTAAAGGCTGAGTCCTGCGCTATCAGGGACTGGATTATGCAGAAAAATGTCACGGTAAAACAAACAGAAATCATTACATGTACTAATGTTTGTCTGGTAGCTATGTGGCAGCGCTGTTGTGGCAGATTTTTGTTAACATTACATGATGTTGTGGTAAATTCTTCGTATGCTCTATTCAGAAACAAGCCCTCTTCTTTGATATAAGATTTTGTGTCTGTGAGAATAAAAACAGAAAAAGATGGATTCACAAACGTGTTATCCGCCTGTGAGCCCAAACTACACGTGTCCCTCTGCGTGTCCTTCAAATCTTGTCTACAAAAAAAGAAGCATTTTTAAACCCACGCTCTGCCTGCTGCTCGAAAACCACACTGAAGGAAAAAAAGAAGCAGCTTCGCCAAGGCCAGCTTTTGTCTCTGCTTGCATGAAGAGGGGTGGAAATATGCAAAACTCTCCTTTTCTGCCTCTTACACACACATAGTACATAGCAGTAAAGCAAAGGACTAGTATGTATACATATATATATTTTATGCCCTTACTTTTGTAAAACCCTGCTCGTGTTTTCACATAGCAGCACTTCAACATGAAATGATGGGCCAAGCTTTGCAGAGAGAAGTATTTTACCAAGGACTTGCTCAGAAATCTGCCCTTGTCTTTTGTATGTAACAAGGCTGTGGCTGCATTCAACAGCACTGCTGCATAATAAACTCATTTTTTAATGAAATAAACTTTAAAGTAACATATAAAAGGCTTCTTTGATCCAATCAGAACTCTTAGACTAAGTTGCATGTATTGATTAATGGATACAAGGTAATCAGTCTATGTGAAAGAGCTTAAATAGTTTGTGCTTTTCAATGTTTGTGTCTTATTAGGGGATGTTCTGAACAGGTGAGCACATGAACAGATTTGTCAGCTTACAGTAGTAAACAATGGACCCGGTCTGAAGAGTGCTTCAAACTGAATCCAGCTCCAGGCCATAAGTTAAAGCTGGGGTTGGTAGTCTCGGAAAACTAGCATGAATTTGAATGTAGCATGTCTTCAGGACTCTGTCTAACCCCCAGGAGAAATCATCATATCAGGAGAAAAGCTATAATAAATATAATACTGTAACAGCTCTACTGTTTGTTAAACATGTTCAGTGAAGATGTTCTTAATTCCTACAGTGTTGACAGTTAGTGAAGGCATCAGGAGAGGTGTAGAGGTGGACAGGATTTGATTGGTTTAAAATTTTGGGACCCAAAAACGGTGATTGGTTGGTGTTTTCCCAGGTTTACTCCGGCTGCAGATAGCAGCTTTTTTTCGCTCTTTTTTAAGAACACATTATGTATTGATTACCATCGGGACATAATGATCATTTTAACCAGTATAACAAAAATTGTATCTAAATCAGACTACCAACCCCAGCTTTAAGTGTACGCTCTTTTTAAAAATGTTTACTTTGTAAACCAAGCATCATGGATCATATTGTATCAATGAGTTGAGTGAATTGTTGCATACCAATTTAAAACAGATTGCACTTGTGAACATGAAGCCTTGGTGTCCAGTAAGGAGGACCGTATCTAGCCTCCGAACATGAATGTCACCACCCTTTGAAGCATCATCACCCCAAGTCCGGCGAGGCCACTGCTGACACACGCTGCACGACCACTTATCTCCTGCAGCTCAGCCACACAAGAGGCAGGAGCAGAGGAGCAGGAGAGCGGGATCATACAGGAGATTATGCTAAACGTATATGTCATATTATCCTAAATCTATAATCTGTTTTGTGTCCGTCCAGTTAAATGTCAGCGATGCTATCGTACATATCGTATAGGTCTGAGCTGCTGTGCACCTGCATGTCCTGGATGATGCTGAAGAATTACCTGCTGTGCATCTTCTCAAATATCCTCTTTTTTCCACTCATTACTTCAGTTACGGACAATAGCAGATGGTGCAGCTGCCGGTTTAATTGTCTTTATTACTGAGGCATCTGCTTTCTGCTTTTTTAATCCAGAACACCACGCAAGACGTCAAGGCCATGTTAGTGAAAGAAAACATGAACGGATCAAAAAAAATTCCTTCAGATTGTTGCAACACACTCTTGTAACTCCAAGGAAATCACAGTCAAATGTGTTGCAGAGTAACCTACCAGCTTACACCTGGGCTTGAGTTGCCACAATACAGAAAAACAGAAGTAAAATGATATTAAACATGGTATCATCTGGGTATTTTTCATCTTTTCATGTGTTACATTCACCTGAAAGTCTGTAAATAAGAGAAGGAGAATCCCTGTGGCTCTGTTCAGTTATTTTTCTTGCTGCTGAGACGTGTTGTACCGAGCCGATGCTGAGGCAGAAAACAGCAGATGTTCCACTCCGAAAATCCTTCCTGCTTTCGGATCTGCAACAACAAAGCAGCTGAGGGAAAATGTCACCCGCGCATCATCCCTGACGGCCCAGCATGAATGAATAATTACTCTGCTTTGACTCAGGTCAGGGGAGACGACGGTATACGTAGGAGCCTCTAACCCCTCTTACTTTGAAAGCTTTTCAAACAGGAAGCCCTGCATCATGACATGTGATAAGACACTGACACAGAGGAGGCTGTGACACGCCGGGAACCTCAGAAATAAAAAGATTTTCTCGTGGCAAAAACGCTCAGGGAAATGAAAAGATTCACCCCAGCAGATCAGTGCGTGCTCTTCCTTAAAAAGATGAGATGGGGTTCATTTGTGATCAGGAGGAAGACTAAGGGGAGGAGGAGGAAGGTTGTTGAGCTAACCGCAGTCATGTCAGGAAGGAAGCAAGCTTTAGAAATGCATCATTGTCACCATTATGCTTAATAATTTGAATGACATCTCTGTGCATGACTCAAAGGCACTTGTACAGGGGGGGGGGCTGGCGGGGTTATTAGAAATGACTCCCCCAATGATGCGTGTCACTGAAGCAGCAAATTAACACGATGAGATGGAGGCATGTTAAAAGCAGCAGAGAAAAGGGAGGGAAAAGCTGGAGAGATGGAGGAAAAGAGGGAGACGTGTGGAGGGGAACAGCGATAGATGCGGAGAAAGATGTTGCTATTTTCACCGTCTTTGTTCGCTGAGATGCTCGGCTTGTGGTGCTCCAGCTCCCGCTCTGTTAAAGCCTTTTTTTTTCCTGAACACCAGGTGCTCCTATTGTGATAAATGGTTCTCAACTGTGGCGAACAATAGCAGAGGCACCCAGACATATCCCTCATCAAATAGTTCCACAGCTCCTCTTCCACAAACTACACAATAAGCACAGGATTGTGCCGCCAGTTGTTTGTCTTGCCACCACACAAGACTGGGCAATTTTTTTTTTTTTGCTTCCTGTTTACCATGCTGCTCATACGGAGCCTGACAGTCCCCTGGAAGATGCTTTTTGCCCATTTCCTGCCCAGGGTTTTGTCCCTCATCCCTCTCTATCTACATTTCCTGCTCTTCTCCTCCTCTCCGGGTTTTCCCCTCACATCCTGCTTCCTCATTCTCTCTCTTTCTTCAGCTGTGGTGCATTCCTTTGTTTCCCTGTCTACCGTCTCTGACAGCAAACAAGGCCTGATACATGTACAGTGCCTTCACCTTTTTCCACCCGGTAATTTATGCTGTCATGAGTTTTTTCACTCTTTGGACAGCCAAGGCTTTCATGTGTGTGCAGAGCGGTATCTCGGGCTGTTGACACGTTCCTCCGTGTTCGGCATGAAACAGACTGTAGCTGGTAATTGATGGGGTTTACTGCCACAGGCACCCAGTGCAAACTGGGAGGAAACCCACCAGTTTTTAACCCTGACAGTCAGATTAGCAGCTTGGAAACAGTGTGGATAATACAAACGCTTGGCTATTTAAAGTTGGACCCAACCAACACATCAGCATGTGCATCACTAACTTGTTGAATCCAGACTCAGGGTTGCAAGTATAAAAAATAATGTCTTCTTATGTTGCAGTCTTGCAGCCATGAAGGCTAAGCCTCTGTTATTGTGCTAATCCAGGAATATTGTCCAACATACTTTAGGCACTGACAAGCTTCTTTTACAACATGAAATAATCTGCTAACTACCATGTTCATAACTCAGTAACCAAATGAAAGAGATTATTAGCCAATAAAACATCCTCAGATTGTAATCAAGGTCTTAAATATTTATGTCTTTGTGGACTTAAAGAATCCAGCATTGGTCAGGCTTAAGTCTGGAAATAATTTGTTAATATAACAATCTGTCCTTTGAGTAAATGTCTTTAGGACAATTCAAATCATAGTGTTGAAACCCACTATGGTGGTGCTTTGTTCTGCTTTACAATTGTATTTAAATGGAACATGTTATTAGTTATTTTGACTTTCCTTTGACTATAGAAAAAAAAGGGATTGACTACATCTTTGATAAGTCGTCAAATAAGTTGTAAAAATCAGCAGATTGTGAGAATAATTGCTAGTGAAGCTCATTTAACCCTGTTACTTGTTTCTTGTAGATCCAAGACCTGATAGCCATCTGTGTCTCGAAGTGTCTGTGACAGAGTCCACACTCATCCTTGTGTTGGCACACCTGTATGCTTCTAATGGCATCTATTCTCAGACTTCTTCTTCCTCCAGAGTAAAATCTCTTCCCATCATTCCTCACTTCTGAGCCACACAGCATTCAGCCTGTTCAGCATTCAGCCTGGCACCCTGTCCGGGTTTCTGCTGAAGTGATAAAACCCCATTTATCAGCGGGAAGCGTCCACAGACTGCAGATACTTCCAATCTCTCTGCTTTTGATGCCAGGGTCACACCAGTATGATTTCTGGCTAGCTCACTGCACCCCCAGTGGTTACCCGCTCAAGCTCAAGTTCTCATTACCAAGTGGTGCAAGCTGCTGATGAATTTGTCCCTAATCATGTAATTTGTAAGTGTCTCACACAAGTTTGGGTGAAACATGCTACAGCTCTCCCGACAGGAACAGAAATGAAAGGTCTCGCTGTGGGATTTTTCTTTTCAGAAAACAACTCTGCAATCCATATTTTTGTGGTTGAACTGGCAGTTTATTTCTAAGGCATTTAATAGAAATCCTAATTGGAACAGTTTTGAAACAGTTGAGTGATGAAAACCATTTGGATTTTATATTCATTATTTATTTTTCTCTTGTAAAAAAGCAGCCAAAGCCACGCTTGTAAACTGCACTTTTTTCCTTCGTGTTGGCTGTACGCATCACGTGCTGGCCTCTCTCCTTCAGGTTGATTACTGGACCTGTTAACATTCAGTCATAAACGTTACAGCTATACGTAATAAAGCTTTTGAAAATGTGCAGCAGCAGCATTGTTCTAATCGCTTTGCAAATATTGCCACAGAGGAATAAAACTGGCATCACGCTTAGATCCAATTTGTGCAACACTTACCAATTACTTTCACGGTCCACTTCCCGTCTAATACAGAAAGGCCAGATTATCCGCTGGATGTCGGGGTGCTGCACACCCTAATTACAAACGCAAATTGGAAAAATGCTACTTGTGACAAAAAAAACAAACTAGTGTGTGATTTGTTATTTTTCCAGAAAAAATATTGGCACTAATTTACTTTGACTCAGTCTCCTCAAGAAGATAAGCGATCTCAGAGAAACAAGCCTACTTGTGTAAAATGTGTAGTGGTTTTGATCCTCCTGTTGCTCTTGTAATCAGATAAAGCATGTATGTGCTGTGTCTAATTGGGTTGATGTATAATTAATATTAACTGTAGTACCAGCGTATATCATTACATGACTGATTAAGAGGAGACGAAAAGACAGAACATTAGGTTATCAAATATAGTGCAGTGTTTTTGATGAGCTGTGTAAATCTACTAAGACCCAGAACGAGTTTAAGTTGACTTTTTAAAGCACTTTGAAGGCATCAGAACGCTGTGTAAACTGACTGCTGCTCTCATCTAAAAGCTTGTTTTCTCTTTATTGCTGCCGCACAAGCTCACTGCAGTTACAGAGCTCTGCTGTTTGCATGGATTTCATGCCTGGACTGACAGAGGACATGTAGCAAGGAGTTCAGCTGAGTCAGGGCAGTGACAGGTTTGATACACAGAAGCTGAACTGGTGTCACATGGAACTTTTTGGTGTATGAGTTTTGGACAAGTAGCAAATTCAAGTTAGCTGGTTGTTTGCTGCCAGTGATTCCAGATCAACTCAAAATAACATTAAGGGCCTGCAACCTATTTTGTCAATCAGATCTTTGTATGTCTGTGTGTGTCAGACAATAGTTTCAATACCAATTACAAACTTCTGAGCAAAGGGGATAGCTTTGCTTGTTTAGTCTACCAAACTATTATATTGTTTGATCCTTTGTTACGGCAGCAGATCATTGTAAGTATTTGGCATCATGGCTCCAACCTCATCACTCCTCGCAGATTTATTTTACAATCAGAAATTTTAGTAGTGATGAGGTCATATCTTAAAACCTGGCTGTAGCCTGTAGTTAGATGCTGGGGTGGTAGTATGGCTGAAAGCTGAACTGAGCACAGGTGGAGGTGGCAGTGACTAGAAATCTTGCTGCTTAAATAAACCACAAAAATGGGATGGTTTTATTGTGAGTTGATGAGAGAATGATGCTTTCTTAATGAGAAATCACTACAGCTACAGTCTGTCCACTCGGCAGGTAAACATTTCCAGCAGATAATACCATAGATTGTACCTTGATTATTTGACTGCATAAAGGATCTCTGTCTTGAAAGTTAGAAACATGCTGAGCAAAAGTTAGCAGCATCTCAGCTTGCATTCTCTGAAGCCCTGACAGTGAGCTCTGAAAAGACACCAGTTTTAATTAGGAACTGCTTTGAGTGATTTAATGGTTTTAATTACCAGGTCCCTCTCTTCTTGAGAGAGAGAAGCCTACAGTCTGGCTTTTGTTAAAACCCTTGATGACATAAAAAAAACAACTTAAGTGATACCAAAAAACAAACTCAGAATCATCAAACGAGCAAACAGCTGCTCAGTTCACAGCCTCTCTTGACATTCTGATCTCATCATAGAGCATCAAAAAACACTGATTATCAATCTGATATCACTTATTTCAGTGTTCTTTGGCAGTTTTATTCATTTGTTCTTTTAATACTTGAGAAGAAAGCATAGTTTCTGTTTAATTCACACCAATGCAGTTTGTGGATTTCTTTATTGAATAAACTGCTCAAATATTTAGCCATAAAACATATCCTCATTTTCAAAAATCTCGCTTAAAATGCAATGAACTCCCATCATATACTGGGTAACGAACAGTCATTATAAGTTAAACCTACAGTTAGAAAGCTAGATTATTTCTCCAGAAAGTTAGTCAACTGTTCTAGATAAGCGGTGTCATGAACTCTTGGAAATGACTTTGTGACTTGTCTCTTTTTCTTCTCAGCCAGAGTTCACGTCTGCCAAAATCAAAGCAAACTCTCATGAGGCAGAAACATTCAGACGGAGCTGCACTGAGCCCTGGGCTGCAGGTAAGACTGAGTGAACCAGAGAGCTGGTAGAGACAGAGCACCACCACTCAGCCTTTCAGGAGATAGATGCGTCCTGCCACCGTATAAATTGACTGTCGGAAAAATTGTGTGACAAAATGCTCAGATTGCTGGGAAGTTAGAGGTGAGGCGACAATGATGGAGAGATAAAAAGGACGGGAAGATGGGTCAAGGGTCAAAAGGAGGGGAGGTTATGTGGTGAAAATTGGGAGAAGGCCAAGGTCAGTGTTAAAGGTCTGGAGATGACTGACTCAAAATAAAAGAACTTCAGAGGAATGAAGATAAAGCTGGATTAGATTCAACTATACACAAAAACAGCTACATGTAGCATGGTGATAAAGATTTCTGTTAGAGAAACGATTACAGCAAAGTCAACAACAAATCCTTAAAGCTCATTATAGTTTTCATAATGGCTGTGTTGTTGTTTTTAGTGCTTGAAATGTTCCACTTGTACAGCATATCTCCTGTCATCTACATCATAAACACTAACGGTAACCCTCTGAGCTGAACAATGACTGGCTTGAATTCAGAACAATAAAGGAAAGAGCCCCACTGTAGAATAGCAATTATTCAAAGGATCTGGCAGCTCTGATAAAATGAATGAAACCTTATGACTTGGCAAACTAGCTTCATGGTTAATGCAGGACTTCCTGGATGGAGGTTTGAAGTTATTGGACGACTGTTCCCCCTGTGGGAGAGTAAAGTGATTCGGCCGTACTCTGCAGATGTCTGCCATATAGCGGAAGAGATAGTAGCTGTCTGCTGTAGGATGGATGAAAGGAGGAAATGAGAGAGACATAGACCAGGGATCGGACTATGACTTGGAAGCCAATGATGCTATCAAAGGAGCTTTGGCATGAATGGTGAGTAGAGAGAGGAAACAATGTTCGCATCTCCATTTCTGTTCCAGTTGCTTGCAGTCCAACATCTCATCTGACCAATTCAGAGGATCACCTAGTACAGACAGAAGATAAATTGGCATCCCTGTAATTGCCTCAACCTTTAACCTGGAGGCAGGAAGTGGTCACTTTACCCTGGGAGGCCTAACGCTCTGCCTCTATCATAGAACAGCATCAGCTATTGACACACTGCAGTAATGGCCCACCTTAGGGCTGCGAGCTTCACACAGAGTAATGATGACCCATGCTTGCCTGCAAGCAACTGCTTTTCTTCTCATCGATGCAATTACTGCACTGAGGCATGGATGCTCAAAAGCCCCCGCAGAAAGGACAACCACCACCCCTTGTTGTTCCTCTGAACACCAATCCTGAAGCAGAAGATACTATACCTCTAAGAATAGAGATGTTCTGATATTGTTTTTCCTTACTGACACCAAATTTTGATGCCCAGACACGAGTCTTGGCGGAAATCCAGAAGAAGTGTGTGCAGGTGTGTTTATCTGCAGAGAGAGTGCTCTGTCTGGATTTTCTAGTTTTCTTTTGAATTTTGGGTGTTGTTGGCTAAGGTTTTGGCTCAGTGCACTGACTTACACGCTTGCTGGTACACTGCATTTTAGGCTGTAATGGCTGCCATTACTAATACTAGTATGGTATCAGAACGACTTTACCTAAGAACAGAGACTATGTGATGATGCCGGGCTAATCTGTTAATCTGTAATATTGATATGGATATAGGGGATGTTTTCTGCACAGGTTGTTGTGATGCATTAATTATTGTTGACGCTCTTCCACGTTTAGCTCCCACCAGTGAAAAATGAGATGACAAAAGAGGTAATTTCCTCTTTCTCTCAAGACGGTGGGTAATTGTGTCTCAGTCTGTGTGAGGCTTCTCCCTCCCCATTCCTCCTGACAAAGACTGTAATTCACTGTAATTATACAGATGGATTGAAATATACAGCAAGACAGGGAATCACTCCAATTATGCAGAGTTGATTAAAACTTGGACCCCATGCCAGGGTGCTGCAGGAGCATGGGAGGAGTCAAGATGTGCACCACAGCTCTGAACACATAAGACAGATATCACATGCACCATGATGAGGACCAAAAGACTGGAAGAAGCAGTGTTTAACCTCATAAGACCGAGCAGTAATATGACAATATGCAGATGATGGTGTGGTTTGTGAAGAGTTTCTGCTCCTCACAGAAGGCAAACTCCCCCTGATAAAATCTCAGCGACTCCTAATGAAGATGGATCAATGCTATTCATCTCCTGACAGCCGCACACAGTGTACAGAGCATCCCATCTCCTGTGTTCTGTTGTAGCATATCGCTACAGCGTTTATGCGCAGTGGTGGGGATAAGTCCTTGGCATCAGGAGACCATGGTCAGTGGAGGAGAACGAGGTGGAGACAAAAGGAGGAAGGTAAAAAAAAAAAAAATAGGAAATGGAGAATAAAGAGAAACAGACACAGAGACAAAGAGAATGAGAAAGGGGAAGAGAAAAAGATCACAAATAGGGAGGAACCCAGTGAAAAGGGCAAGACATTTGTCACCTTCTCCTGCAGGACTATAGGAAGAAAGAACAATATCATTAATCTCCTGACATTTCAATATTGTATTAACCTTTCTTGTGGAATTCACCGGGCTCATTAGTCTTTTTTGAGGGAGAGAAAAATAATAATCGATAGAACAAGCTCTGGACACGTTCTAGGAATAAACTGCAGTCAAATAACATTCAACCTCAAGCCAGTCATACAATGCTGCCCTGTCTCTAGTAATCCCTTTATGGCCTTTGATTTATTTGAATTTTTAAACAATGAATTCAAAGTAAAAAGATACATGAAGGTGATGTGGTGGAGCTGTTGCTCCGAAGTAGGTCACAATCATAAAAGAGAATAATGGTCGAGCTGTAAAACAACAGCTTAAGATGGCAACGCAAGCACATCAGCCATCTTATGTGAGGAGAAAAAAAAACCCAAGGCCACACAAAGCGTGATGAACCCATGTCTCATCTCCCACACTCTTTCAGTCAGCAGCCTGTCAGCTATGGAGAGACTGAAAGAAAGGAAAAGAGTGAGGGTGGAGGATGGATCCAAAGGTCCGACACCATCCTCCCTTCCTCTGCCTGCTCACCCATGTCCTCACCTTCCATCTATCAATGCCTAAAGGAGCACCAGCCATTCAAATCAGCAGCACTCCCTTGTGACATTTGACTAAGAAAACAGCCTGATTCATCTCCATTATGTGCACTCACTGATCATGAAGCACCACCAGCCTTTTGTCCATCATCATTTACATTTAGCCTCTATGATTGGTGGTGTCAGTGTTTTGTTCAGCGTGTGTGGTGATGTTGTTATGAAAATATGTCGCTTTTGAATGGTGTGATTGTGTGTTTGCATTACACATTCCTAACCCAGGGGGGGAGTCACCTGGGTTCAAGGGTTATTTCAATACTGTCATTACAGATGTCCTCAGCACCTTGACTACTAGACAAGAGCTTGTAATGGGTGTCTCTGAATTGACATGGAAATGAGTGGGTGGCGGATTCACACACCTACTCTATATGTCTGTCTGTGTGAGGGAGGCTTTTAATTAGTGATTTTCTTTTCTAATTAAGGAGGAATCAATTAGATTTGTGATGGGAAAAATATAGTATTGGACAGGAACCTGTTTAAGAATCCACAGGAGGATAGAGTATCAAACACTTATTGAAATGGACTCTGAAGAAAGATTGATGAGACTGTGCATATGACATTCAGCAGTTTGTGGGTTAACTATAGAGGCTCCATCAGAGTATTAATCTTTACATCACTGCAGCCCAAACGTTGCAAAGCAATCACCTGGACCATTTGGTGGCAGTATCTGATGCATCAGTATGATAAAAAAAAAGAACCTCTATGGACATTTAATATTCTGGCTAAGTTATAATTATGATCACTATTTTGCTGTCGATATTTTCTCAATTAAAATCTCAAAAAATGAAGAATCCGATGTGTTTTGATACGATTATTTACAGAGAATCAATAAGTAAAATCAATTGACTGGATAGTGGGTACAGGTTTTCACATATGATAACTGTAGTTTGATTAATAGGGTAAGATTTTAGAGATTAACTACTTATACTGTATATATATATATATATTTTATCAGTTAATTACAAATGTGATTTAATAAGGGAGGGTATGTTGTATCTGTCTAACTGTCCAGCTCTAGGCCACCTCTCTCTCCTCTGATTATGTTGTTTTTGCTGCACACAAATCAGGCTTTTCTGTTGGCTGTGGCTGCACAGGTGGATGGTATTAGCATTAATGTTGAGGATGCACTACTTGTAAACTCTCACACACACACACACACGCACACGCACACACACACACACACACACACACACACACACACACACACACACACACACACACACACACACACACACACATACATAAGCACATACACCCCAAAAGGATTGGAGGTTGTACCAAGTGTTTTAATCTGTAGAGTAACTCTCAACACATTTACCTGTGTAATATCCTGATTCCTTACCTTAGTTGGATAATTTAACCAAGACTCTCCCACCTCTGCAATGCTGCTGTGCTGTCCCAGCTGACTAACTAAGGTAAGGGAAATGCATTGCACACAGATAAAAGTGGTAATATAGAGGAATGATGCTCACTCAAAATCAAGAAACAAAACACTCTTTCTGTGGCCACTATGGCTATATTTATTCTCATAGACAAATAACAGTGCAATGACCATGCAGAAGCAATATTCTCCAACATTTCGCCAAACTATAAAAGAGGCTCTGGCTTAGAACTGTTAAAGTCGATGGTTTCAAACTGTGTAAAAAGGTTTAGTGACTAACGTGTGCATGGTGTTGTCCTGCCACAGATTGTAATGTACAGTGTAAGTTCTTCAGATGGATATTACTGTCACTTTTTAACTACTTTGTGAATGTTTTTGTCTTTTTGTTAGTTTCTATCAGTTTCTTATGAAAGACAATAATTGCATTATTTCTTGAAATGTGCAGTTTAGACAGAGTATGTGTTTTTTGTAGTGTTTTTCTATAGCTGTACATTTTCCTATCATTTTTTTCTCCCCACCATGGGCATAATCAGTGGAGTGAGTCTGCTCTCACCAATCAAAGAGCCTAGTAACAATCATAAGCACATTGATGAAGACCATTACTCACTGATATTAAATTTTACTGTGAGATCAGCTCACAAATGCAAAGAGGACAGCATGGAAAAGGCTGAGGGAGGGAAGATTTCAGGGGATGGCGATATTCCTTTGGGTTAATTGTGCGGACCCCATCAGCACTAAATAAGGATGGTTAGAATGACTGGCTAAGTGACAAATGGATGTACAAATCACCCAGATTACTTCCCAGTTATTAAAAAACTTGGATTTGGCTTGCTTCCACATTCCCTCTCTCATTACGTCTGGTGGTCTCACCACTGACGGCTATCTTTCACAATAACTCATTTCTGTTCAATTTTCACGAGTCGAAACAAGCCTAAGTGTTAACATTGATTAAAAACAACTTTTTGTAATGATATGAAATTGTGATGAGACGGTTAGTGAGATCATTAAACGTAAATGACTTTTGATTGATTGTCTGAAGAGGTGGCGTCTGACCTGCAGCTGTAGTGTAAATGGCTGTGGAGAGGTGTCGCTAAGCTGTCTAAACACTGTGCACCTGTGATGACGGGCTCCTCGCCGGCGTTCTCGCCGAGGATGGCGACAGTAAGCCGAGTTGTCAGACAGTGCACAGCTGTTCACTTAATTACCTCCTAGTTTGGGGAGGAGGTTAATGAAGCAGTTTGGCGATCAGAAATGAGAGACAGCCTGAATGTGCACAAAAGAAATTAGTTTCTGGCTGCTGGGAAAGAGTTGAAAGCAAATGTAGTTGAAATTATTGATTGCAAAAAAGTGAAACACTGAACACATAAAGGAAGAGGAAGCAGAGAGAGGAAGAGAGATTAGTCTGCTTTACAAAACTGTGCACGCTTAGCATATTCCTGTAATACTGTAAATATAGTAATTATGCCTTATACTGACATTGGTGTATTTAATCACGAGGTGAATGTTCTTGTTTAAATGTACTTCTTTCTTAGACATAAGACTCATTCTCTTACTTGCATTGTATTATTGGAACTATCTCGTATTCCTTTAAAAGTTACTGAAAGGAAACTTTTCTGTTGAAATCAATGCTCGGCAGGGTAACAATTGATCTTGATAAGGGTTATTTCATATTTTTCAACCAAACCATTTGTAGTCCTCTTTAGCTAGCCAACATTGTTAACAATGGCTTCACATTTGTTTTTCTATTACTACTGTTTATACTATGTATTATCTAATTATTAACCAGTCTTTATGGGCTTTGATACAACATGATACAGCATTTAAACCACCCAAAATATTGTACGTGTATTTCTAAGTATGTGGCTATGCATTAGTTATCTACCATAACTTGGATATTTTCAACTTGCATTTACAGAACACTGATACAAATCATGTATGTATTCATGTGTCTGTGTGTGTGTGTAAAGCACATATGTATGTGTGAAAGCATAAACGTATGCATGTATGTGTGAAATCATGAACGTATGCCTTTATGAGTGTGTGTGTGTGTGTGTGTGTAAATGTGTGTGTGTGTGTCTACATGTGTGTGTGTGTATATGCGTGCACAAACATGTGTGAATGTATGCGTGTATGAACATGTGTGTGTACGAATGCAAACATAAAAGCATGCACATGTTTATTTGTGTATGAATGCATGCACATATGAATTTAGGAACATATGTATGACAGCATCTATAAAAGCATCAATGTATGTATGTATGAAAGCATGAATTTATGTATATATGTATGAAAGCATAAATGTATATATGTATGTATGTATGGAAGCATGAACATATGTATGTATTTATGTATGTATGAAAGCATGAATGTATATATGTATGTATGAAAGCATGAACGTATGTATGTATGAAAGCATGAATGTATGTATGTATGTATGTATGAAAGCATGAATGTATGTATGCATGCATGAAAGCATGAACGTATGTATGTATGAAAGTATGTATGTATGTATGAAAGCATGCACGTGTTGTGTGTGGTTGTGTGTTAAAACATATTATAAAAACCTTAAGAGTTGAAATAGCAGATATAGAACACAAGCAGTCTCCTGTTTTTATTCCCCCTCCCCCATTTTGGCAGACATGCCACTACACCTCTCCCCCAAGCATACAGGTAGAGTAACTGTAAGGACCTCATCAGAGACCAGCCTGCCTCCTTGTACATATTCATGCCATTATGGGCTGAATAACCCTGGCAGACAAAGTATCCGCTTAATGTCCTTAATCACCTGCATCTCATTGTGGGGCCAGGACACACCTCCACTCATTAAAATGATGGATGGAAGCATAAGGGGATGCTCTCCCCTGTTTCAAATTTGTTCTTGTTTAGAAAGGTGCTTATTAGGGAACACCTGGGGGAATGGAGGGGGGGAGGGGGAGATCCAAGAGTAGGAGGAGGGGGCAGGAATCCAGACACTATACAGTAGCCTAACTGTTATTGAGAAAAGCTTAACGTGATTCAATTATAATTTTTCCTATTTATTTGTGCTCTTTAAAGATTGAAAAAAAATATCTGTTACCCAAAAATGGCAAATAGTCATATTTGATGTAAAAATGCTGTGGGGAAAAAAAGGGGGGAAAGCTTTTAAGCTGCTAATTACATTACTTCTGTATTTTTATATATTTTGACTTTTAAAACTGTGGTCAAACCACAAATTATGTTTCTCTGAACAGCCAAAATTTTCAACATTTGTCGTAATAAATTAGTGGTTGTTGAATCTCTCATTGCCCTGATTGCTTTCAGCAGAGCACTCAGGTTCTCTCTCTCTCTCCCTCTCTCTCTCTCTCTCTCTCTCTCTCTCTCTCTCTCTCTCTCTCTCTCTCTCTTTCTCTCTCTGCTCCAGGATGTTGAGGTGGGCAGTGCTAGTCATTAGCTTGTAAAAACAGGACTTCTTTGAGACTCAGGAGGGAGTATGAAGGGGAGGAACTGTCTCACTTTCTTCATCTCTGATGTTTGAATGAGCCAGACGGACAGTGGTTGACATTAAAGACTCCCATAGGCCCGGTTATTGCCTCTGTGAGAACAGACAGTCAGCAGGTTAGAAGTAATAAAACTGGAACAAATGTATTTCGGTCTCCAATTAGGACAAGTCGGCTTTTAGAGTGACTCTGTGTCATCCTCAGATTTTATGGATATTTTGTTTTGCCACGTCAGCAACCATCCCACTGGCTATTGAGTGATGAGCAATGAGATGAGTTCTATAGTTGCTCTCTTATGTAACCTCATTGAAGCCTCCTTACGCTTAATTGAAAGCAATCTAGGCCTGTCAAATTGAATATAATCCCTTCACTGTTGGCTTTAGCTTCTCTCCATGGCTCCAAATGCCTTCACTGACACAGGACGCTGTTATTGTGAGTAATGAAGATCACTAATGGAATTGGCGTTGGGTAATACATTTAAAGAGCTACTGTACAGATCAGAAGTATCTGTTTAGCCTCTGAGCCGAGAGTATTGATAGTTCCCTCCTCCTCTGTGTTGTTGAAGTACGTTGTGTCCTTTCGATCGAGGTCTTCTCAGATGATTTCAAATTAGAATGCAGCTGATACTATGACATTGAGCTTTATTATGATGCTGCTGAATTATACCCTAATAAATGTGTCAATAAAATGCATTTATGTCTTTTATGAATTGTTGCTCTTATCTCCATGAATGTTATTGTAGGGCACTTTGCACATCTTGATAATGATCATACCCTTAATCATAAGATGTTTGTTTGTTATTAAAAAGTAGTTTTTATTGAAGATTAATAGTGATAAGAGCCTTCCAATTCTGTAATCCTACTGCCTGAAACTTATGCCGAGTTTATTCTTGAACACCTGTGTTGCCAGAGCCTCCTTTAACTTATGGTTGTAGTGCTCAATGAACATGAGTAGGAATAGTCTGCTTCCTCTATCTACACTACCGTTCACTGTACAGTACAGTACAGAACTGTTTTTCCCCCTTTCGAGTAATTGGTATCTCTTCCATCAACTAGATCTTTTTTTTTATGTTATATTGTAAGAAATTTTAGCCTTTTAATCAGGGGCGGAGCTAGACTTTCAGCACCTAACCCTAACACTGATCATAACCTTAACCCTAACCGTAAACCTAATCGTAACCCTAACCCTAATCGTAACCCTAACCCTAATCGTAACCCTAACCCTAATCGTAACCCTAACACTAATCGTAACCCTAAGGCTAACCCTAACCCTAATCGTAACCCTAACCCTAATCGTAACCCTAACCCTAATCATAACCCTAACCCTAATCGTAACCCTAACCCTAATCTTAACCCTAACCCTAATTGTTACCCTAACCCTAATCGTAACCCTAAGGTTAACCCTAACCCTTATTGTAACCCTAACCCTAATCGTAACCCTAACCCTAATCGTAACCCTAACCCTAATCATAACCCTAACCCTAATCGTAACCCTAACCCTAATCGTAACCCTAACCCTAACCCTAATCGTAACGCTAACGCTAACCCTAACCCTAATGGCAATCCTAACCCTAATCATAACCCTAACCCTAATCGTGACCCTAATCGTAACCCTAACCCTAATCGTTACCCTAACCCTAATCATAACCCTAACCCTAATTCTAACCCTAACCCTAATCGTAACCCTAACACTAATTGTAACCCTAACCCTAATCGTAACCCTAACCCTAATAGTAACCCTAACCCCAATCGTAACCCTAATCGTAACCCTAATTGTAACACTAATCGTAACCCTAACCCTAATCGTAACCCTAATCGTAACCCTAATCCCAATCGTAACCCTAATCGTAACCCTAATTGTAACCCTAACCCTAATCGTAACCCTAACCCTAATTGTAACCCTAACCCTAATCGTAACCCTAACCCTAATCGTAACCCTAATCGTAACCCTAACCCTAATCGTAACCCTAACCCTAATCGTAACCCTAACCCTAATCGTAACCCTAACCCTAATCATAACCCTAACCCTTATCGTAATCCTAACCCTAATCGTAACCCTAACGCTAACCCTAATCGTAACCCTAACCCCAATCGTAACCCTAATCGTTACCCTAATCGTAATCCTAATCCTAACCCTAATCATAACCCTAACCCTAATCGTAACCCTAACCCTAATCGTAAACCCTAACCCTAAACGTAACGCTAACGCTAACCCTAACCCTAATCGCAATTCTAACCCTAATCATAACCCTAACCCTAATCATAACCCTAACCCTAATCGTGACCCTAATCGTAACCCTAACCCTAATCGTTACCCTAACCCTAATCATAACCCTAACCCTAATTCTAACCCTAACCCTAATCGTAACCCTAACACTAATTGTAACCCTAACCCTAATCGTAACCCTAACCCTAATCATAACCCTAACCCCAATCGTAACCCTAATCGTAACCCTAATTGTAACCCTAATCGTAACCCTAACCCTTAGCGTAACCCTAATCGTAACCCTAATCCCAATCGTAACCCTAATCGTAACCCTAATTGTAACCCTAACCCTAATCGTAACCCTAACCCTAATTGTAACCCTAACCCTAATCGTAACCCTAACCCTAATCGTAACCCTAATTGTAACCCTAACCCTAATCATAACCCTGACCCTAATCATAACCCTAACCCTTATCGTAATCCTAACCCTAATCGTAACCCTAACCCCAATCGTAACCCTAATCGTAATCCTAACCCCAATCGTAACCCTAACGCCAACCCTTATCGTAACCCTAACCCCAATCGTAACCCTAATCGTAACCCTAATTGTAACCCTAACCCTAATTGTAACCCTAACCCTAATCGTAACCCAAACCCTAATCGTAACCCTAATCGTAACCCTACCCCTAATCGTAACCCTAACCCTAACCCTAATTGTAACCCTAACCCTAATCGTAACCCTAACCCTAACCCTAATTGTAACCCTAACCCTAATCGTAACCCTAATCATAACCCTAACCCTAATCGTGACCCTAACGCTAACCCTAATCGTGACCCTAACGCTAACCGTAATCGTAACCCTAACCCCAATCGTAACCCTAATCGTAACCCTAATTGTAACCCTAACCCTAATCGTAACCCTAATCATAACCCTAATTGTAACCCTAACCCTAATCGTAACCCTAACCCTAATCGTAACCCTAACCCTAATCGTAACCCTAACGCTAACCCTAATCGTAACCCTAACCCCAATCGTAACCCCAATCGTAACCCTAATCGTAACCCTAATTGTAACCCTAACCCTAATCGTAACCCTAACCCTAATTGTAACCCTAACACTAAGCGTAACCCTAACCCTAATCGTAACCCTAACCCTAATCGTAACCCTAACCCTAATCGTAACCCTAACCCTAACCCTAACCCTAATTGTAACCCTAACCCTAATCGTAACCCTAACCCCAATCGTAACCCTAATTGTAACCCTAATCGTAACCCTAATTGTAACCCTAATCGTAACCCTAACCCTAATCGTAACCCTAATCGTAACCCTAACCCCAATCGTAACCCTAATCGTAACCCTAATTGTAACCCTAACCCTAATCGTAACCCTAACCCTAATTGTAACCCTAACCCTAATCGTAACCCTAACCCTAATTGTAACCCTAATCGTAACCCTAACCCTAATCGTAACCCTAACCCCAATCGTAACCCTAATCGTAACCCTAATTGTAACCCTAACCCTAATCGTAACCCTTACCCTAATTGTAACCCTAACCCTAATCGTAACCCTAACCCCAATCGTAACCCTAATCGTAACCCTAATCGTAACCCTAACCCTAATCGTAACCCTAACCCTAATTGTAACCCTAACCCTAATCGTTACCCTAATCGTAACCCTAACCCTAATCGTAACCCTAACCCTAATTGTAACCCTAACCCCATCGTAACCCTAATCGTAACCCTAATCGTAACCCTAACCCTAATCGTAACCCTAACCCTAATTGTAACCCTAACCCTAATCGTTACCCTAATCGTAACCCTAACCCTAATCGTAACCCTAACCCTAATCGTAACCCTAACCCTAATCGTAACCCTAACCCTAATTGTAACCCTAACCCTAATCGTAACCCTAATCGTAACCCTAACCCTAATCGTAACCCTAACCCTAATTGTAACCCTAACCCTAATCGTAACCCTAACCCCATCGTAACCCTAATCGTAACCCTAATCGTAACCCTAACCCTAATCGTAACCCTAACCCTAATTGTAACCCTAACCCTAATCGTAACCCTAATCGTAACCCTAACCCTAATCGTAACCCTAACCCTAATTGTAACCCTAACCCTAATCATAACCCTAATCGTAACCCTAACCCTTATCGTAATCCTAACCCTAATCGTAACCCTAACGCTAACACTAATCGTAACCCTAACCCTAATCGTAACCCTAATCGTAACCCTAACCCTAATGAATCCTTTTTGATATTCTTTACATTTTATTTATGTATTTTTGTTGTTCCCTTATTCAGGAGACAACAACATGCGTACACATATTTTAATCTTTTTTTAAATAAAGTACTGTTTATTTTAATATATTTCTTGTATGGAGTTCTAGTTGTAAAAAGTCATGGGCAGCAGTAACAGAGAGGAGAGAAATGTGTGTTTCAAAATCTGTGGAAGCTTTTTGTGAAATAGAGATAAATCTTATAAAAGCTCTCCTTTGTGAAGGAGGGAAGCAGACTAGTATTGTGCAATGCTTTGTTGTGATTAGAAACATTGGATGCTCCGCCCTCCCCCCGCTCCGGCGCGCCGGTTGGCGGGCTCTGGTCCTGGTCCTGCCCGTCTGCCTGTCTGTCTGCTCCTGGTGCCGGGCCCCCTCGGCCCTGGTGGCTCCTTTGGCTCCGTCTTGGGGGGCTGTGGGGGCGGTGTTGTGGGGGTGTCCCTTGGGGGGGCTGCAGGATCTCTTCCCCCTCGCCCCCCTTTCCTCCTACTGGGTGACCTGGGGGTCGCCCTGGGTGCTCCGGCGGTACCTGTTTGCTTCCGGTCTGGGTCCTTGGCTTGTCCCCTGGCCTGGGTCTCCCGCGGCGGGTTGGGTCCTTCGGTCTGACTGCTCTCGCGGCCCGGATGCCGGGCCGTACCGCTCGGCTGATCTGACCCAAGTGGTTTCATCTGCACCAGTGGTGGTCTCGTTACACAAATAAAACACAACACGGCGGCAACCCTCTGCGACCCAAGCTTCAGCAATGATTGTGGACACTAAGGGTTGCTTAATCATTAGTATCACCCCACGGATTTTTTTTGGCATCATGGTGAGATGGTCCCTCTCCATCTAAGTGTGTTAGGTCTCTCTCTCCTTCTCTCTCCCTGTCCCTTTGTATATCCTTATGTAATCTTTCTTTCACTTTCTCTTATTTTTTTTTATTTTTATTTTTGGCCCACCTAGGTGTGCACGCCCTCTTTTACAGAACATGATATTAGCTGCCAATAAAAGATAGGCCAGAGTTCTAAGAGGGATGGTGATGGTTGCATGAACACAGTCACAAGCACAGAAGAAAAAGGTTTTCTTTCTTTTCTTTTGCTGCAAGAATAAATTGCATTAATATTTGACCGTTTGTGACAAACATGACACAAACCAGAAATATATATGCAGACAAGAAAAAAAAAAAAAAAAAAAAGAAACATTGGATGCTAGCAAAATCCTAATAACCAGAAATAAATAACCAGAGAACTTGTATAGTTTGAACTTTTTTATTCATCTCTTTTTTTTTAGTTCTTTTTACTTTTTTGCTTTACGAAACAAATGTTTGCAGATGTCCTATGAATAAACAACAGCACCCTTTCTCCTTAAAAACAGGGGTCCACCCCCCTGCCCTGTCGAGAAAAGAGACTCTTCTTGTCCAATTACAACCTCTCCAGATTCCCAAAGTGACTCTTCTCTCCCGTGTTTGACATTCGTTTAAGTGCATTAGTAGACAACAAAACCTTTTGGATTAATGTGCAATAGCTGAGTTTATGGTCAATGTGAAAAGATATTTACACTGCAGCTATGAGTCACATTAACTGTCTTTTTTTTAATCACTTGGAGCTCGCGTCAGAACTGGAGAGGGAGACAATCACAACGCAAGGAGTCCCCTTTCAAGCACAGCCTTCGTAAACAGCAACCTTTACCTACATTAGCATCATCATCATCGTCATCATCGTCAGGATTAACTAGACTCTTTTGTCATACCTGTTTTCCTCCAGTAAGACAAAAAGGTTAATAGATAGAATGGTTTAAAATAAAGTTTAGTGATTGTGCTTTTAAAACCAAAGTAAAACAAATAACAAACATTGACGACAACACGAAACATAACAGTGCATTACAAAAAACAAAAATCAAAGAAAAAAATCCCAAAGTGGCACTTTCTTGGGGCAGCTAAATAATATAGCATTTACAACATGGATGGAAATGATAAAATAATAATTATATTTACTGGCATAATAAAATTAGAATTCGCAAAATAAAAACAAGGAAGACAAATTTGAGGTACCACTATGGGTAAAACAAGAGGACATCATGTATACACGTATATTTACAGACAGTCCACCCCTTTCTCTGCTTGCAGCTATTTTATTACAGTAACATGTGACTGTATGGGCTCCCACAGTTCTGGTCAAAGGCAAGCCGAGTCATGTCAATGTCTGGAGTAGGATTTCCCTCCATATTGCATTGGAATTAAACATAAATATACTACTGCGTATTTTGTTTTGAATGCACCATTCTTTTATCTTCAGACACTCTTTCCTTTTTTTTAATGGACAAAGAAAATGATAAGTTAGAAAAAAACAGTTGGTCTGTTTTCCAGATGTAAAGAAACACTACTGATGGCAGCAAACATGATGGTGAAATACTGAGATATTTAAAATTGTAAGAGAAACAATGGTGCTCCACTCTTGGAAAAATCAGGACAGTTCCTCGTTTTTCTCCTCTGTTCTTCAGCTTTCTACCATCTGGATGAAAAATAGAAACATAAGGGGTTAGCCTTCATCTTTTACAACATAAGACTTTTAAATCAGTCTGTTTACTTGATAGTATTTTCTACCTCTAACTCTTCATCTCCTGGTGTGAAGGCTCCCGCGGTGTTGAGGCCCATATCGGCAGGGTTCCTGCGGCCTCCCTCTCCTCTCCGTCGACCCCCTGAGCCCCTGGAGGACATGGAGCTTGAGGAGCTGGGGTCTCGGGGGCTGTTGACTGTGGGGAACTGTGGTCGGCTGTAGGGCAAAATGTCCTCTGACCCTGGGAGAGAGTAATTATGAGTGAAACCTGAATTTGTATGACATTTAAAAAATGCTTCCATCTTGATGTGTTTGTTTGTACCTGCGTGTTGGCGTGCCTTGTTGGCGATGCTACCCTCATGTTTATTCCCTTTCCCTCCTTGAGCAGTCTTTTGTCTCTCCTGAGCGTCTTTGCGCTCAGACGAGCTGGTTCTGGTGTCAGAGCCGTCTCTGGGCCGGTAGCTTCCCGTCCCTCCTCTTTTGTCTCGACCCTCGCCTGTTTTGGGGGACATAACTCCTCTTCCCTCCAGGGCTGCCTTTGAGGGGTGTGTAGGCGACTTTAGCCCTGCAGGGGGAGGGATGGGCGGAGGTGGAAGATCTGAAGGATAAACACAGGAAGTAAGAACACATTAAACACTGACATCGATAACTTGGGTTGAGGTAATTACACAAGCGTGAGGAAGCAGAATCTGTGTACTCTTGAAACTTTTATGTCTACAAGCTGTCACTCAGCTGTCTCGCACCTGCGAGGTGATACACAAACACAGCTGGAGCGTGTGTACATACTCTCAGTGCTGTACACTCCACAGTAAACAGAAGAGATGACATTACAGAGGAGGAATAAGAGAGAGAGTTATGAGATCTGGGCGAGAGGCGAGGGAAGAGGAAGAGGGGAGCGTGACGGTCAGCAGCTGGCTCTCTGACCTGCTCGACTTCCCCCTGTCGATGAATCGATGCTGCTCGTCCTTGAGCCATTATTCATACGAAGCCGTTCAGTGGGCTGCCTGGCCTCTCTCACATCACATCTAAACAGAACGCAGAGAGAAGAGCCTTGTCCGCCTACGATCGATAGCTTCTCATCTTCTAATCAGCTTCCGACCTGAAGGATGGTTTTGTCAGCGACCAGGCACGTAATCCACGTAGGATTAGAAAGTTAATAAACATGGCAAGTGCCAACTCTTACACCTTTCCTACATCCTGAAGGCCAAATTAGATTCTTGTAGACTTTGTAGGGCAGAATCAAAGCTTTTATTTACTTTCTTAAAGGCTAATGGGGCAGTTGATGTCTTTGCTGCGTTACGGTGGCGGAATCAGGCAGCTTCAATACACTCCCCTGATTATCCTGCACTTCCATCCACTCTTCCTGAATACAAAAGGGGAGCGAGTCAATATCATACAGCAGAGAGGCGTCTGCAGTTTTTTAATATCTCTCTTGCCTCCTGAGTCCTGCCTCGGTCTGAGTCCGATCAATGCCACAGTCGGTGAGATATAGCTCACTGCACGGGAAGAGCGTCTGTTAGATTTATGAGGAAATATCAGCGAGGATGGAGCTCAGGTCTGAAATGTGGCTCTGGGCTCGCCAGGGTGGGTGTAACAGAGGGCCTAGTGGTTAATTAGACAGACAGGGATGAGACGGATCGACAGGAACAGGAAAGAGTTAAGTTCAGGGAGGCAGACAAAGGCACTAAAGACAAATGCAGTATGGAGGAGGGGGATTTAACTCTGTGTTTCCAGATCCACTGTACAGAGGTGCATAAAGTGAGCGGGTCGAAGAGTGGTAAAGGGTGGAAAAGAAAGGCTGCTTGGGTGTCCAGGGTCCAGGATTGTCCCCATTTCTGGCTCACTTCTTTACCTTTTTCACCACACCTGGAGGTACCTTTGTATTTAATTTTATATTGAAATGCAGAAAAACACAGAAATCCTGAATGTTTTTTTCTGCTCTGTCTCTCCTCAAATTTCCACACATCGCCTTCCCTCACCTATCACCTCAGCACCAGCCCTTAAAACCTCAAACATGGTATGCAGGGTGGGGGTTGAAGAGAAGACAGAGAGAGGGGGGCAGACGAGGCAATAACCTCCAAATGAAAAACAATCCATTCAGATCAAATGCAATCAGCAGGAGGGCTGATGGACAGACAGAGCTGCGGAGCTGTCATCCGCCCCCTCGCTGCTCAAACAAAGACAGAGGGAGAGAGAGAGTAGCAATGGAGGAGAGGAGAGGAGAGGGATGGAGAGATCACTCTAGAGGGAGGGGGCAGAGGATGGGGAAGGAGCCAGGATATAAGGATGATGGTAGGAGGTGGGGGTTTGGGTAAGAGGGGTGGGATTTTCTGCAGTGATATAGCTGGTCTGGCTCCCAGTGAGCTGGATATTAAATCTCCCTGCCAAGTGCTTCCAACACTCAAGGACACCTGACACTGAGAGGAGAGCAAGAGCTGGGACAGCACATACTGTACACAGCAGAGAGAGGGAGAGCACACACTCACATACAAGATCAAAGCAGAGAGGAAACAGCCAGAACAGGCACTGGTAGGCCCTGTGTGTTTAAAAGAATGATGCTGTAAAAAGTCAATCGCTCTTTTACTTAACAAGGTTAAAGCTTCTCTGCCTGCTCCGGTATTTAGCCCCTGTTTGGTTTATGTCCGGGCCCTGCTGAGCAAAAGGTGGCACTTCAGCATGAGCCCGAGCACCTGGATCAATTTCATTAGTGGCTGAGTGGAGAGACATCCCAGTGTCAGCAGAGCCAGGCTGGGCAGATCTCCCCTGAGACAGCAGTTAACCGCCCCACCACCACCCGTCCCCACCGTGGCTCTAGCCTCCATCACTGCATCACACCACCTCCCTGATCTGTTCTGCAGCGTCACAGATTAGGAGTGATGCCATGTATACATGTGCATCAACACATGAGAGAAATGATTAAAAGTTTGGCTCACAGCATTCCCACACTCATTCATGAACGCACACTACATCCCAGTTAACTGCACTTTTCTCTTCATGTGGAGGGAATCGAGAGGGAGCCATTGATACAAACTGACCATCTGTGTAGCTGCTGGATAACACTAACCCAGTACCACTGCTTCATGTCTCTCTCTCTCCATGAATCTGTTGGCCGTGTTTGGTTATTACTACCTCTGACAGACAATCATGTTCATACCTGCCAAAGAGTTTCTGAAATCTTTTTCAAAGAACCATATTTAGCTGTGATTTTCACACCAATGTTTCAGATTTTTGTGTACTCCAAATAAGAACTGGAGATCTGCCTTAAACAATATTGAACAAACAAATTAAATCCAAGCATAATCACAAATTTAGAAGTGAACAGTATCTTTTTTCTACATTAGATACAATTAGATTAAAAAAACCCCTCTTATGTTACATTTATATAATGTCTACCCAGAGCAGACACACCCACCCTAGAGTAACCTAAGCTTTTAGTTTACAGCAAACTCCTACCCCAAAGATGTAGCCTTCCAATCATTTAACATCCATTCCCTGTGTTTTACTGACAATTACTGACAATAAAAGCAAATATTTTTTCAGCTTTCGTCATTTTTGAAATATTTTTTCTTTTAATTAATTAAAAGTGTTGCAATTATTTTTTGCTTTCAATGGATACAAGACACAGATGAGACAGGAAGGGGATGTTAGCAAAGTGCCCAGGTTTGAACTGATCCTTTGTTGCTACAATGAGGACTCAAATGCTGTGTGCTTTTAGCATGTAATGGACAAATGCATCCTTTTTTGATTTTTGGTTATTGTTTTTAAAATATTAAATATGATCCCATGTGTACCTTCATTATAGACTTCACGTCGCTGGTTCCCCGGATGTCCTGCAGGATGTCCAGCAGGATGTCCCACAGGATGCTGTTTCTGCTTCTTAGGAGGCCTCCTGTGTACAGCTGCCATACTCATGTTACTGTCTGTGGACACTGGGCTGCCAGGGCGGTGGCCTGATGGGTTTATTTGGTATTTTCGTGCTGAGAAATGACACAGAAAGATGTTGCTTTTATTCCATCTTAAATTAGCAGCAACAACATTTATTGTGGATTTAACAGACAACATTTGAACCTACCTGAAGCCCCTCCCACTTCATGGCCTTGTGTGTTGGGATATTTAACCCGAAGGGCTGAATACTCTGCCGCTGCTGCAACGGCTTGAGCAAAGTCAGCATCAGTGAAGAAGGATCCATCTGATGAGCTGACGGCACTGGACCTCCCTGAAGAGACATTATCCTCTTCAGAGGCCGACCCCCACCCGTTGATCATGGAGCCGGTCACCGAGCTCTCCAGGTCGCCCATGCTGGACGCCGGTGTCTGTTCCAGCCCTCGTAGCAGCAACCTTCGCGGATGCATTTGGGGATGGTGGGGGTGTGTGTGGGGGTGGGTGTGGTGGTAGTGCATCTTGGCCACCTCTGCATCTGTCTCATCACCCTCCTCTTCTTCCTCTTCCATTATATCATCGTCCTCCTCCATGCCGTCAGTGTCCAAGGCCAATGGGCTGGTGATGTATCCATATGTGTGTGAAGGAGAATGGGGCCGGGGAGGGGGGCTCACAGCATGGCGCCTGAAAGAGGTGACAAACAAACAGGATCAGAATCTGATCAATTATCAAGGGACCCTAAAGTTCACTTTAAATACACTAGCCAATTAGCCAAAGGTGAAATGTTGTACTTGAAGTTAATGCTAATTATTTCCTGTGGTAGACAAAGCTCATTAAAGTCACCTGAGAGGGTACAGCTATGGGGATAAAAATCTCAGCAGTGATGCAAATTTGCATATTTTTTTAATTTTGAAATACTTTATTTTGTAGGTCAAGCCCAAATCTAAGATGATTTAGTCTCTTTGTGGCCTAACAAGACATTTTTTAGCAGATGTTCTCCACAGATAGATAAACACAATGATTTCACCTTGAAAAAAAAAGGAATAAATCCAGACCGTTATGTATTACTTATTTCAAAGAACCCTTCAAATCTCTGCAAGTTGATTCTTATGCTGCACTGAAGTGAAACAAATTGCTCCCCTGTAGGTGGGAAATAAATCTGAAAGCAAAGATATGCTTTTGGAAAGAGGCCAACAGTGCTTTGCAATATGCAGACTTTGGAATTAATGAGCTAAAACATGAAAAACACTGGTTGATATGACATACTGCGGAGCTCATGTTGCTCTGTGAAGCTTTAAAGAATAGATATATTCCCTGACTAGTCTATAGTCCTGCATGTTAAGATCTTGGTTTAATCTATGATGTCCTGTAGGTGCACCTTCGTTCATGGCTGTCTGGTGCGTCCTGAAGCATCGGCTGCATCTCCTCCTGTGGTGAGGGGGTGAGAGTGGCTGTGGACTGGTGGCTATAGGATACAGCAGCAGGTGAGGATGCTGCCCCTCTAATGGGAGGAGTGGGTCCTCTCTCCATCTCCTCTTCCTCCTCCAGCTCGTCTGGCTGCAGGTACATGTGAGAGGGGGGCATGGGGCACTGCATGTCTGGGTCACAGCTGCAGAGAGAGAGAAAAAACAAGCCTCATTAACTTCATATCAGTCACAGGAAACATGCATGTTTTCATATACTGAAGGTAGAAAAACATGCACTAAATATTCATGCCATCCCTCTATCGAGGTTTGACAAGAAGCAGGCGCTAATAGATAGGAAACCCTCAGGGGCAAATAGCTGCTAGGTTGTGAGAAACAGGAGAAAAGGCAGGAAGTAGTATTTAAATATAGAGTGTGCATGCCTGTCAGATTGTCTGTGTCTTTGTGTCTGCGCAGACATGTCCCACCTTTCTTCCATGGATAAAGAATACTCCTCTGTGCTCCGGCTTGGGGGTGGGTTTGCAGGGGGAGGGGGCAGGAGGTCAGCCCAATTCATTGTGCTCTGTTTGGGTAGTTTGGGGGTGCGCACTCCCTTCTTGTGACCCTGACTCCCTGCTCAAAAACAAGGAGAAAAAGGCACTCTGTCAGTCACAAGACGCTTACAGACACACTAACTTATATTCACTCTGTGTCTGAAAAACACATCAATTATTAATGCAGAAGAACTCACAAGGTAATGAGTAGGGAATCGACAGCAGATAAAATGCTTTAAACAAGACTGGCTGACAGAAAAAAAAGATAATTTTACACATAAGAGTGCAAAGGCTAATTCAACTCTCCACTTTCTGCAAGTTTGCACACACACCCCTTGGTTATTCAATGATGGGAAATTCTATAAAACACAGTTATTCCCTACAGCGATATTACCAAGCACCAAGAGTAAAGGTAGAGAGAGAACGGCAAAAAAAAAGCCCAATTAATAGCAAACTATTAGAATAGTGAACCAATGAGCTGTGAGGTGCAGTGAGCATTAAAGGCTTCTCCTTAATGGCTTGAACTTCAAACGCAATATCAGAATGGATACATGGCATTAAGGTGGCAGTGTTGCATGCCGCCTGCAATGTGTTATCATTTGTCCTTGTCCACAGAAAGACATCGAGGCCCTGATGAAATTAGGCGGCTGCATACTGGAATTAAAGCAAAGCCAATTAACGGAAGCAATGCAAGGACAAAGAAAATGAAATAAAAAGTCGTAAAAAACAACAAAAAAAACTGAATTGATTAGAATCATCCTTTTATCTCATTTTCTCATTCACTTAGATGACATGGTACTCCAAATACATAAGGATGAAGCAAAACCCCAGCATGGTGCTTTGTTTGGAGGCATTTTTGTCAGCTTCCTTTTTCTTTGTATTTGGCATTTTTCACTTTCTGAAGGCATCTCCCTTTCAATTTGTCTTCAAGATAGGCTGACATGAAAATTAATCAAATAGCCATTCTACAGCATGCATTATTATCATCTCAAAGTGATTTGTTGCCTTTGAACAAAACTGGTATTCTCCAGCTCAGCTGGGGAGGGAGCGTGTGTGAATATGTGATTCAATCACAGTAATAAAAAGCATTGTCGAACACTTTGGCAGTTAAATTGAAAAGGAAACATTGAAATATAAACTTTAAGAGAGAGAGAAAGTGTAAAGAATGTTTTTAGAACATCTGATTTGTCTTCCCTGGATTAATTCTTGACCAAAATGCAAAAACCATCTTACCTGAGGTGCTACTGCTGCCTCGGTCAGAGCTGTTGTAGGAGCCTCCAGTGTGGCTGTCATGTGTCTGGTTGTAGGGAATGGTGGCTGGCATGGGGCTATCGCCTCCTCTGTAGCGGTCTAATGAAGTGGAAAAAAATGCATGGTTGGAACAACACTAGGTAGACATTTTTAGCTCCAAACCTTTTAACTAAAACTCAACATATAAATAACAGCAGTTAATCAGGAGGGAAACACACTTCCCAATGGAAATGTGAAATTATTCCATGAGATGACATAACACTGAGCAGACTGCAGAGTTACGTGTTACAAAAGGCATGCACAACATGCTGTATAATTTTAGGTGAGTATGTGAACACATGCAACATCCAAACAAAAATCTCAAAACTATCACACCAGATGTTGTTCCTCTCTGCAGGTACAACCAGGTGATGATAGCTTCGTTCAAAGCGCCTAAATATCCAAGAGTTATCTTTGTCTTTCCTCAGAAATGTGACACCAAAGATAAACCCTCACACCTGCCTTCATCGCAAAAAAGACTACCCAGATACTGACGACAGCAGTTCAGGCCTGGCAGAGATTACAGATGATTGCATGGAGGGTGATGAGGGGTTACATGAATGCCGCACAGACAAGCAGAGAGAAGAAGCGATGACGCTTATGTTGATTGAGAAGGAAGGAGACGGGAACAGGGAATATATGAGCATGAAACTTTTCTATAAGCGTCCGAGGAAGAGATTAAAGAGCCAGGAGAGAAAAGTGGGGAAAGCCAAATGGAGAGAGATGATGGCGCGGGGCTGGCTGCTGGGTATTCCACACACTCACCCTTGTTCAGCTTGTTTTGCTCCATGATGTTGTACTGCAGCTGGGAGCCCATTTCGTGCTTCTGCTGCTGGACCGGGGTTGGCTTCCAGCAGTGTTTCTCATTTATCTCCCCAAGTCCTCCTCCTCCTCCGCTCCCTCCGGTCCCTCTGTCTGAGTTGATGTTGTTGCCCATGATGGCGGATTGAATGAGCTGGGTGGTGGCGTATGGCGTCGGCTGGCCCCCTGGACCCACAAAGCGGCCCTCTTTCAGGTTGGGGCTGTTGAATGTCTTCATCTCATTGATCTTGTTGGACAAATCCACGTCTCCGTAGACTCCTGACTCTGGCACAATGAGGTTGGTCTGCTTGTTTTCCATCTGGTTGTTATAATTGGCGATGCAGTCGGCTGGAGAACATGAGCAGGGTATTTAGTCAATGTTGTCTGCTGATGATCAGCTCCGCTCAGCAGCAATGTGCCAGGGCAGTAAAAGCTTTAAAACAATAGAGCTTGATCTGACCTGCTGCCGAGCTGAAAGCCTTTATTTGAGCAATGTGAGACACATTTAAATTCTGATTTCAAGCTTTTGAAAGGGAGAGACATTTCTATTTCGCTTTAAAATCTCAGTTATGCTTGCAAAATGATGATCTTCTTTAGATGAGTGACACAGGTTGTATTACACCTTCCCGCTCAGCCTCTCCCATGACTCAATGTGGGTGTCATCTCTGTTCTTTCCCATCTGACAGCGGGGGCGTCTTTGCTCATTGAGAGGGACAGAGAGACATGTCTGTATCAAAGACCTGGAATGGGGCGTGCAGTAAAAGCACAGCTCCACTGACAGATCCAATTTTCCCTGGCTCATAAAATATTCAAATCCTCCAGCAGATCTGAGAGCCAGCCTTGCGGTAAATACCAAGGACGGCCATAGGTGCATGCTGCTTGTGCTGCGCGCCTTGCATTTCAGCAGCACGGCTCGATCAGCTCGACACTTCAAAGGTTGATGTGTGAAAGCGCCCCTATGGCTGAGATAAAGGGACATTAACTCCTATTTCTTTGCTCTGTCACCTCGTCAGTGATCCTCTTAATGTTCACAGAGTTTAGGTTTGGCACACACACAAAGCATGCGTCTGGCAAGCTCCTTAGTGTCATACAGCGGGGCGTCATGCGAAGAGTGAGGGCTGCCTTTAGCCTGTTATTCCCTGTTAAACATCTCACATCATGTTAAGGTAGAGTTAAACACTTCAACCTCAGAAGAAGGGTGATTAGCACAGAGAGAAAACTCAACCTGATGACTATAAAGTCTACAGAATGAATTATTAATCCTCCCTGGGAAAGGTTTGAAGTAATGAGAAACTATTGCAGGGCTGGATGGATATTAGGCCAAACAGCTGGGTAGGAATTATGGGCTGCCCTTAAAGACAAAGTCCCAAAGTGCATAATTTAGAACATAAAGCATTTCATTGCAGTCCAAGTTTCTGAGGAAAGGGTTAGGTCAGAGCTAAAAATTAATAACATTAAGTCCTGTGTCATCCAAGCTGAAGTTTTTGGCCTGAAGTTTCACTTTGTTCTCCTCTCAAATAGGGCAGAGTTTGTGTGCTCATAGTTGATGTTGTGGAGATGTAGTGTGTGCTTCTGTTTGTTTTAACTCCAATAATGCTGAAAAGCCAAAAGGCCATCTGCTGTTCTATAAGTGTCTTCCCCTTCTCTCCCTCGCCACCTACCCTACTTTACATGCTTTTCTTCTTCTTCCTTTTTAGTGTATGTTTTGCATACACTTATTCTTCATCCCTGCATCCTCCTCCCTTCCATCTGCTCCTCCAGGTGCACCTCCCTCCCTCTATCACTCTCTCTGCCTCTGCTTCTGGCCACCGTCTGCAGTCCAGCCTTGACCCCTTCGCCCGCTGCACATTTCTTAAATAACTGAGCACTTAGGGGAAATTACATTACTGGCTATAACAACAGTATGGAAATCAGCAGAGCAATTCGATTAGCAACAGAGTAGAGCCATAAGCCCCCTCTCAGTGTGCTCCTTTTATTTCCTGCCTAAAACAGCTCTACTTTAACCTCTGATAAATCAAACACACAAGCACACAGGCTCTCTTAATCCTAATATTTCTCCAGGTATTTCTGGTGGAGACCTGCAGAAAGGAGAGATACACAGAACAACTCTCCAGGGAGCTAACCCAGATATCAGATTTTACTTCCTTTTTCATTGTGGATTCCCCCAGCTCCCACATTTCTTATCTCTATAGTTATTTTGTCAAGGACTTCATCGTTGGGTTTTGAGGGGAGTGTTTATTTTGGTAGTTGTATTGAAGTGTCGACAGCACATACCTGGTCGGCTGTATGTTGCCAGGTTGCTGTCGCTGTTGCCGTTGCCCGCGGTGCAGCAGTTGATGCTGCAGTCGTTGTGGTTGGAGCAGGAGTTGGGCCATGTGTCAGCTAACCAAGGCTGTGTGGCTGATTCTCCAATGTTCAGCAATCCAGGCCTGAAAAAGGAAGAAAACTTGGTCTAAATGTTTAACAATAGTAAGAGACTAAGCCAAAAACCACAATGACATTTATGTGAATGAACTGAAACACCCGCAGAACATAATATTTGAAAGAGAAGATTATGTGGTGTTTATTTATCCAGCAGCTAAGAATAGGAAAAATAGAAATCCGGCTTTACCACTTCTTGCCTTTTGGCCAAACACATACAAACACATATACACATCCAGGCACAGAAGCCTGGGGAGCACATTAGAGAAAAGCCCAGCTAAATAAATTGTGTGTGCTTGACTTGCCCACAGCCGATGACACTTTCCCCGAGCCCTCGTGAGCATTAGCGATCCGCATGGATTAGACAGCCAGATAAAATTCACTCCCAATGTTGCAAAATATACGTCATGAACACCCAGTGAACCATGAACGCTCCATCAAGAACCCGTGGTGTCACACAATATCTCTATCATTGAAAAAGTTTTTTTTTTAGCTGTAAAGGAAGGAGGAAGTGGAACTGGAGCACCAGAAGAGAAACCCCTGGTGGACCAGTCACCGCCCGGCAATCCATCTTTATTGTTTCCACGTCTTGCTCCTGTTTCTGCAGCTTTAATCCCAACACAATGCAGGATCACTTGTTCAACAGGGATGTACTGTACATCCTGACCCCAGGCCAGCCATTGAGAGTTAAAGGAGCTGAGAATAAATAGCCTCCTATTGCTCATGAAATGAATCAATCTAGCATACAAAGAGAGAGCAGGGCCGTACAATGTTTCACCATTCAAACCTCCACAGAACGACTCCCAGTTTGCATATCCCAACACTGCATTACAGATGAATTACAGTTTCCTTTTTCCCACCCAAATGGCTCATTTCTTGGATTCGTTTTGGGTAATGAACACATTTGTCTTCAACAGCTAAATACAATCTCACAATAGCTCCTCAATCAAGCCGGCGTGCAGTTGTGTGTTGATATTGAATGGCCATTGTCTTTGTGCAGAGCTGACACAGCCTTACTGCATATGGGACTCAATCATAATATAATGTATATGGATTTACTGCTGATGGCTCCCAGTTAACTAATCATTAACATACAACTAACACCTAAATGTACACATACAATAACAACAGGAAACAAATAAATGTACTTTCCCCCTTTTTTTTGGTCTGCACTCAATTTTCACCTCTCATAGCTGTATGAAAACATGCCAAAACCCATCCAGGGTATCTACAAATTAGTGTTAGCACGTTGATGCAGTGTTTACAGACTCTAATTATGTACAGTGTCACTGTTTGTGCACAATGCACCATTCCACAGCATGAAGAGGTGTGTCTTAGATTCTGTGTGTGTGCACGGATCTCCATCACTGTATGAAGGTGATGCTATGGCACAGCCTTGTGGTTGGATGTGGATTTCCACCATATAGGATGAGGATGGGCTCCTAGTAGACTTCATGGGGCTTTGTTCATGTTCTAACACACTAAAAGCACTTTCTTACCACACCTCAGCTCTGCTGCTTTACAAAGTCACAGCACTCCCCCTAGTGTTTGTTGATGGGAAGTACACGTGCCCATCCCTACTCATTTGATCAGTCTATTCATTAGGGCTTGGTTTTCTGATTTGTCTCTTATTAAATGCTTAATCATCATGCAAATTCTACATAGATTAATTGAATTTGAAATGTGATGATACAGAGAGTCATTATATATGAAATAATACAAGTCTTACCTTCCAGCACTGCTTACGCCCTCTCCTCCTCTCTGATATGCCACTGAAAAGAGAGAACAAATACATTTATGACATGATTTCACCAATATTACTACTGTCATCACATATGTTTCAAACAAAGTCAACACAACGTGACTTTATTCTAAATGTTCTGTTTGTGAGCTATGCTGTTCATTCTAGTTTTTGCACGCATGTGAATGAATGTGTGTGGCACAGTTTTGGGCTGAGTCTCTCTCTCGCACACACACAGCAGACAGCAACAGGAGCAGGAGGAGGATGTGTAAGAGGCTTATGAAGAACAGAGATGCAGAGCTCTTTGGTTTCCTGGCTCGGGTTCAGCCTGTTTGAAGCTCCCTGTGCTGCAAGTTGGACTCTTTCATGGAGCTCTAAGCTGCCGGTGTGTGAAGGAGAGATAAACTTCCAACTTTAATTACAATCTCCTCCCTGAGAGGAGAGCGGATGGGAGAGGGAAAGGTAGGGCCTTAGCTGTGTCTATTCCTTGTCTATTTTTTTCTTAACAGGAAGTGTGCTTTTGGTGTTTGAATGCAGCTGGAGGAGTTCTCAGATTAGCTCGCTCTGATGCGAACCAAAGGGTCCTGATCTGGTTTGAGATAAAGATCGGCGTTATGCCCTGCAGCGCTCTGGTTGAACATGGGATACAAGCACAAAGATCTGTTTCTTAAAGAGACAGAAAGCTAACCGCAAATACAAAGAGTGTGTGCCACCTGAAAGATTTCCAACAGATCTTAAATCAAGCTTGTTGATGATAAATTATTCTACCTGATTGCAAGCCTCCAGGCAGTCAGGAACAACACTGCTACTGTTTTAAAAGGGACCTCTGCACAGACAGGATCATCCAGTGTAACCACAAACATAAACTGTGAAGTATTGTATCAGTTCTACTTCCTCTCATCCTTTCACTGTTTCAAACTTGCTATTTCATTAAGCTGTGCCAGCACAGCTGACACACCTATGGGGAACAAAGAGCTAATTCAGATGATGAAAGAAAAAGGAGAGTACTGTAAATACAAACTCACATAGAAAGAAAGAAGACAGAGACCCACAGAGGGATAGTTTCTTTTATCTGCTGTACACTGTGTCACTTTAGCTGGCAGATAACCTCCTAAGCTCGGCTGCCGCTTGCCTATCTAATTGGCGTGTTGGAGTGCTGGTGATGTGTCATCCTCTTAAATCCCATCTAAGGTTGCCAGCAGCTCTTTGATCAAGTTACCACTAGTTTTAACAGCTTCTCAGTAGTGTGGCATCCCTTCTCCTTAATCATTACATTCTGACATGACCCAAAACATTCAACGGAACACTTATTTCTTGGTACATCTTCAAACTGTGTCAATGATTGGCTGCTTTCATTGGTGCGCATTGAGTGTCCCTGGCTGACTTCTTCACAGTCAATAGCTTTCATCACTCTCTTCTGGCTTTTAAATGACATGTTTCACAAATATAGGGGGAGAGGCTAGTATGTATGTGCTGTACAGTGAATGAAATGAATAAAAAACAGTCATTTATTGTGAATGGAGAGTAAAAAAAAATCTTACCTGTAGGTGTGAAAGTAAAGGATGGCACTGTTTGGAGAGAGGGAAACAGGAACAAAATGACTCTACAATTCTGGTACGTCAGCAGTGTTGAAATACTTCCTGGTACATTGTTTGTATCTATAATCAACACATTATGTCTACTGAAAAAGAAAGTACATTGGGGCTGTATTCACACGCTACTCGCTGCCCCCTAGACTTTGATCCTGGCAGACATCTCTAGAACCCAACCGAGGGAAAGTGAGTGTTGAGCCAGCTGCTGGTTTAAATCCCAGCCCAGACTGTCGGAGGCATGCTGGGCTGGGGTCACACACCGGGGAGATATTTGTTGCTATCTCTAACACTCAAGTCATCACCCACACAGCTCAATTACTCACACTTTGGCACTGAAAGAGCCCTTATGCAAAACATCAGCCTTCTGCAGGCAGATTCTGAGGAGTCTGCTGGGTATCTTCTTATAAAATGCATTCTGTTTGTTGTTGCCTGCTTTGATGTGGTGAGGAATGCTACAGTATGCATCGCAGTTGATGCAACATTGTACCAAGCTGAAAGTCATCCAGTGCACTGCCTTAAAATGTGCATTTTTAGAAATGTTGCTTTCAACCTTGAGTTTAAGCATGTGAGAAGAAATACACAGCTGTTGTCAAATTTTCATTTCCTCAGACAACTTTTTGATATGAAACGAGCCAAAAAATGACCCCTGAATGCCACAGCTGTCATATCATGTCTGAATCTGTCCTCTTTGTGCACAAACAGGTCCAAAGATAGGAGAAGTTGGATGACTTTATCTGTGTGATGAATGCCTTTGAAGAGGAGACAAACTAACACGTTGTGGGCAGTCTATGAGCAACACACACGTGATTGAAATACATTAAACTTTCAGTATACACACACAAGACTGTCACCAAAGTTTAATCCCCAGCTAGAAGAAGCGGAAACTGAGCTACGACTCTTTCCATTTTTGGGTTGCTGCAATCCCAGAGTTTTTATTTGGATTATTGCGCTTGAAAGATCTTTTTTTCCAAAAACTTCTGCATGTGGATTGCACAGCATTTCAGAATGTTTCACTTTTAATGCACACCAACCACAAGGTTTGCATTAAAAGTTCTAAAGAAGTAAGTTTTATGAATTATCCTTTTGGGAATTTTCAAATTTGAATATGCAACACTTGAAAACACTGTGGTACAAAGATGAACATGAACAAATGTCTCAATTCAGCCTATTTCACTCCAAGGGCAGATTGTTGCTTCATGTGGTTGCAATTATGCTCCTTTCAAAACATTCTTAGTTACCAGTTCCAACAAAGACTGAGGCCTCTTGTGGTCTGGGTGCACCAAGAGGAGGAGGAGGAGGCGGAGGGGGCACGTCTTCCTACTGTGCTGGCTGTGCGAGTTTTCGTGCGTACACAGCAACATATAGTATCAGAGGGTAACCTCAGCCTACACAGATTTTTTCTGCCACCTGGCCTCAGATCCTCAGTGCATTAAGTTTTTAAAATGACTACAGTGTGCTGAAACATTCTTCCTTAATATCCTGTTGTTTGGTTAAAGTCGCTGTTTTTGTTGTGAGAATTCCAAATTTCCTTCCCCAGAAATTGCATTTGTCACATTTTACCACAAATAAACTAACATAGAATTTTAAATTTAAGATTTGTCTTAGAGTGGATGCTAAAGATAATATAAACTAGGAGAATAGCCACATCTTTTGAACTCTATAAAAGACACTGGTATGTGTAGAGGCTGTTAAAGACCACAGAGCCTTAGGAAGAGCTTAGATGATATCTCTCACTTTCTCATGACTTACAATTCCCACCATTAGCACGACTCCAAAAGGTCCCAAACATCCATAACCTTTGTTTTCTAAGTGACAGCTACAGATTAGCAGCAGCTAAGTCAGTCTATTGTCTTCGTGTGTCTCCAGGTCGAAGGGAGGATCTCCTCTAACCTTGGCAGGCAGCGGTAAACCTGAGCCCAGCAGTGAGGCTGGTGCAGGTTGTGCTCACAGGCAGCAGCTGCACAGCCCAAGGCCACACATTGAGCCAGCCCACACATAAATGAGTGTCAGAAAGAAAGGCTAATAGCTCTCTTTATTCTGGAACTATTTTGGGCAGGGGTTGGGAGTGTCGTGAACCCTGTCACTGCGACTCAAGTCAGGTAAAAAGTACACTGGGTTATGCTGTGGTCGCTCTAAGAGGGCTGAAACAGATATGGAAGGGATTTTATTTCATTTCAAAATCACCCTGTTAAGTAGAAACTATTAACAAAATTGTGCAATGCTTGACTTGTTCGTTTTAAAAGGTCCCTCTCGGAAAAAGACAACAAGTACTTCAAGCGTGTGAAAATGTCAGTGTGTCCTTGATAAAGCAGGATTATAGCGAGACACTCTCTCTCTCCCTCCCTCTCTCTCTCTCTCTCTCTCTCTCTCTCTCTCTCCTCTCTTTCTCAGCATAGTCAGAGAAGGGAGTTGCTAAAAGGGGGGAGTTGTTGGACCTCAAAATGTACTTTACTGAAAACACTCTTCACACACGCTCACAGAATCAGTGTGACAGAAGTATGAAAGAGAAATAAAAGACGTCTTCATGCAGCACTCTCAGCGGGGGCTCACATCACATCTTAAAGTACTCGACTGGAGAGTATTTTCACTTAGACTTCACCTAGAGCGCTCTACAAAGACGTCTTTCTGCGAGTGACGGGCGGGATCTGAGGGAGGGCTGGAAGAAGTTGGGATAAAGAGAAGATGGAGGGGACTGGCTTTAAACTGAAATAGAGTCCAACACTTATAAATATTGGATTGCATTTTCTCACCAAATTTTGAAACGGAGAGACTGACTCTACCCTAAAACCAGGTTTTCAAATTATAAACTCATGTTTATATTCAGGACTGAATGTGCAATGTTGCTCTTTTTCACTTACCCTTGCGTATGCCTGCATAGCTGGTGGAGAGACCATTCCTCTTCTTTCGGTGTCTGTACAACCAGATGCTGAAGACCATGAGGATGATCCAACAGGCGGCTCCTATTCCTGCTATAAAGGCCGGCTGCTTGACCACATCTGAGATCTGCTGGGACAGAGGGTTCTCGTGGACCACAGTCTCTGTCATCCGACCGGATGCGTCTGAAGGAAAGACAGAGGAGTCATGAGAGTAGGATTAGAAAGGGTAAAGGTGCATGTGGTGGTTTGAATCTGAATAGCACACAGTTGTTTAAAAAGTCAAATCAAGGAGAGAAGAGGATGAGAAACATTTTCAAACTAAACCTTAAACCTTGTGAGAAAGCCTGAAATAGGGGGATACATTTTTAAAATAAATGATGTCAGCATGGTGCGTAAATGTGAACATTCCTCTTTCGTCTTGGGCTCAAAAATATTCTTTATCTCAGTGGGTGTGTATGAGGCGAGGTTGTGAAAATGGAGTCGTTTCTCTATTATTCAAAAGGCTTTCATTGCAAATCCCAGTCAACAATGGCAGGTGAGCAGACGAAAGCAACAGAAGACATTCAAAGCGTAGCCTGCGTGCACAACACAAGCCTGATGGAGCCGGATAGGAAACCGCAGAGAGAGGCCTCATTTACACAGAGCAATGTTGGTTTCATAATCATATAAATAAACCCAATGAGATCATCCTCAAACCCAGACACCACAGTAATTAGCAAACTCAGGCACATCTGTGGAAAGCCGAGGTGTGAGCGCCTTGAAGCTGTTTCTGCTGTGAATGGCGGTGTAAAGGCTCCGTCTGCTCACAACAAGCAGCTCTCGTCTGTTTTTCTCATCTGTCTATTCTCTCTGTGCCTCTCCCTCATGCGTGAGACATGAAAGACTTCTCTTTGCGCCCCACCCCCCTGCGCCATTCCGAAATTTCTTGATGTTCGTGTTACTTTGTCTTCATCTCATTTTCTCGAGTCTTTCATGCTGCAGCCACTCATCTCTACCAACTTTCTGAGCCAGAGGCAAACACTTCCCCCCAATGAAACCAGCCCTCCGCCTGTACTCCTGCACATCCCTCTGTCTGGCTTTGTCTCAGTCACTCAGCTCTGTCTCCATCCGACTTCCTCTCCTCTCACTTCTCCATCCTCTCAATTTGTGGCTCAGTCTGGCCGAGTGTACCAAGCATGCCAATGTGACTAAGCAGCCCACAAGGGACTGTACAGGTACCCAGGCTGGGATGACGCATACAAGCTCTGAGTGTGACAAATGCATTTGGGTGGAGAAGCTGGTCCCTTAGGCGCATTGTTCCACTCCAGTGTTGGAACATGGCAACAATCACCACAGGAACTCTTAGAGGGAGAGAAATTGTATCAGTCACAGCTGATGCTTCTTCATGCCCATCCCAGCCCACTCAATCACACATTTAAAACCAGACGGACATCTCTCTCTCTCACTCTCTCTCTTCCTCATCCTGATATTCACATGTTTTTCATCCCTCCTGAGCGATCCAGCTCACTACTTTTGGGACAAAACCTGACAAAACATCTGAAAATATATGTCCGTCTCGACCAAAAGGACAAAAACAAGTCATTTATGTGAGGAGAAAAAGCCCACATGCAGTTTGCAACATGTTTCTAAGCATTACCAACATGTCATGTTTTTGCTCAGAGCGCAGGATTCATTATAGCCTTTGTTGTTCGAAGCAGAGCACAGCCAGAAGACATTGCATCCTTGACTGGAGAGCATAGAAGGGTGGGGCACAAGCTCAACAGCTCTGCCACACAGGAATTCAATGCACCCTTGTTGTAGCACAAATCCATTTCAGTGTACACAAAAGCTGCAAAGGTTCCCTGTCAGTCAAACTCATCACGCTCTTCCGTGTCAAAGCTGCTGATGATTGTAAAACAGTAATCATTTTAATTACAGTTTTTAAGCGTAGCTGTTGATAATGAAAGAACAGACAGGCAGAGGCTCGAACATGTCCGACACCTCAGAGAAAGGAATTACATAACTGATTACTTGGCAGTGAGTAACTCTTTACTTGGAATGCCTGGATTAATGCCATGATTATTTGTCATATGATTGGGCTTCATTCTGTAAAGATCGCCGGAGGACAAACACATTAAAACAAAATGTATTCACTAGAGGAGAAACAAAAATAATCACATGACCTCCCGAGAGAGAACTAAAGGCTGTTTGAACTCACCAAGCTGGAAGAAGGTGATGTCGCTCTTGACCCCTGGACCTGCCCCGGTGCCGGCCGCTACCTCCACACTGTATCGGATCCCAGGGGCCAGACTGGGAATCAGCAAGGAGAAGGTTGAGCCGTCCACTGTGCGGTTGATGTGGTACCTGCTCTCATTCCCCAAACACCAAACCTGCCATAACAGAAGCGAACAGAAGATGAAGATTGAGGCCATGATATGAGGGTTAGTGATAACATTGAGTTTGGTAGCTGCCACCAATCTGCGTCTCTATAATTGGTTTGTGCTGCTATTTCTCCGTTTCAGTGCACTGAGGGTATTACGTTACATCTCTGAGGTAGGAAAACATTTTACAGCATGCCTTTCTGTTTTACAGGCTCTGCTCAACACAGGGTCAGTATTAGCCGAGGTAGCCATAACACGGCTCAGTGTGGCCTTAAGCCCATGAAAAACAAATGGGGATCAGTAATCACCTCCATAACCCAATTTGAGCAGAAGCTAAGTGCTGTCACTCCCAGGAAGCAGAGCAGGCTGACTCAAACCAGGGTCACAAAGAGGCGCATACATTCACCTCAGCGTGGGGTCTGCAGACCTCCACATCCTGAAGTCCTGACACCCTGCTTTCTTTGCCCCCCTGCCTCCTCTCAAACAGCTAACCAGGTTATTGCACACACTACCTGGGGTGTGTACGACACGTGTGTGCATGTGCGCATGTTTGAACTTCTATGATGGAACAACAGCGTGCTGAAATGTTCTGTGTATCTTAAGAAATTCCTGTTAGTTTAAGTGCCGTGAGGGAGCGGGCTCTGTAATGAGCAGGGAACGCTCTGGAGCTGGACTTAAAAAGCATGAAATGACTGTAAATCCGATCACCTGGAAACATTTACCTGGAAAATTAACAGTAGCTTAACTTTTCAACTCGCTCTGCCTCATCTCCTCTCCTGCCACTGTAACCTATATTCCATGCAACACAAAAAAGGCTTTCTAATTAAAATACAAGCCTTCATCAGCATAATGAATGAGTGGACAGTGCAGTCCAGGTTGAGGCTGTTACAAAGGAGAGTACATTATCAGGTACGGAGGAGGAACGGAGGCGAAAAGAGAGCTGCTGTAGGCTGAAGAGTGTATTAGCAGAAGCTCAGAAGAGAGAAATGACTGGAATTATAATAATGCTCTGTCTCTTCATTGGTTTGTCCTTGGTCATTATTGTGATAGGTCGTCGTCCTTCGCTTCATTACACACACTATTACCTGCCTTTACATGGATGTCTCTATTAAATCCTATAAAACCTCCACTCAAGTTAAGATTTATGTGGCGTATGATATAAAATATTTGGAATGTTTATTTGCACAAACAAACTTTTAAAGCCTGCCCTGATCGTCAAGTGAGGTCAAACATTTAATCTCCATTATACACACAAGTATCTGTAATCACCGGCATTTACTGTCACATTAAAATCATTTCAAGACAGGAAGCCTTTAATAAACTTCCAAGAATTTGCTCCTCACTTCTATTTGTTCACCCTTAGAGCGCCACAAGATGTGTGACTCTACCAAGTCCACTAGATGGCACTGTTTCCCAATAGTTCTTCCTTTCCTCCCTTGTGTCTGAGTCTCTGTCATTCCACAGAGGAGGAGCATGGATGAGCGTACAAAGGTGTGCCTCAACCAGGAATTCATTACCTTTCCATGTCTGTGCATTGTCTCCTCCTGTGTTATCTGCATCCTTGTTTGTGTCTCCTTTGTGTCTCTATAATACAAATCCCCATCGCAAAGACCTAAGAGAGAGGCTGAATGTTTTTTGTGTGTTACCTTGTATTCCTGGACCACCCCATTCTGCTCTTCTTCTGGAGGGGGTTGCCAGGAGACCAGGACGGCAGTCCCATTGTCCCCGCTCTCTGTCACTGTAACCTCACGAGGAGGGGCGCTGGGTGCTGTGGGAGGGCAGACAAAAGAAAAAAATACACCTTCATACGTGATAGATTTTTTTTTTTCCATAACTGCATGCAGTCTCTCCCTGTCTCCTCTCATCACATTTAGCTGTCACAACTGCTTCTTTATCTCTGCATGAGACTGAAGCCGAGCCGAGAACAAAGGGCTAATCATGAAAATTAGGATGCTTTTATCTGAGAAGTGTGTTGTTTAATACATGTGCATTTGTGGGTGAATCAAAGCAAATAAGTGTTTTCTGAAAACAGCCTGGGAGTTATGATGACGGGGTGTATGGCGGTGTATAAAAGCCAACCTGTGGTCCAACGCTAATTAAACTAAAGTAATTATGAATGCAACATAAAAGACAATCGCAGCGTGAGTGAGTGTTGTTAAAATAGGCTTTTTTTGCTGATGGGAGAACAAACATAAATCTCCAAAAACAATTAACAAAATTGTGAATAAAGAAAAATCCAGCAGAAATATATCAAAACACTCCCACACATGCAACACACACACACTGCATTAAACACTCGGCTCTCACATTTCTCTTCACTGTTTGGTACAAATTAGAATTTGCAGTTGGATTTCAACCAAACCTCACGAGACTGCCACAACCACACCCTACGAGGAATCAGTTTAACACTTGCACTGGAGTGTTGTATCCATTGGGCCTTAAAAGAGCCCAACATCTACCCGAAGCATGCTTCAGTACACCACATTCGAACAGAACATAATCCTGCCCTCCCTGCCTGCTGTGAACAGCTGTTATATGCTCTCACACATGCAAGCTGTGCATATAAAACTGTGTAAACATGAAAACATGCATGCACACATACAGGCAGCAAAGCAAACTCGCAGGCACACACATCCCCCCCACCTTCTTCCAGCGTCTTGCCAATTTTGACATCGCTGTCTGTTCCCTGGAACTCATTGAAGAAGGGGCGGACTTTGAATTCATATGTGACTCCCTTGCGGAGCTGTGGCACGACAGCGCTGTCCTCCCCGGGGGTGCGGACCTCGAACACAGCCCACTCGCTCCTCTGAGGCCCCTCAGAAGAAGGCCTGTACATCACCTTGTAGCCCTGGATGTACTGCGACTGCTGCTCCGCCTAAGAGAAGGGTGGAACAAAAAGGTGGTGTCAGCTTGACTTCATTAGCATCCTCACAGTTCACAGAGGAAAATAATGCACTAGTGTGTTGGACTGTAGCATCTCTGGAGAGCCATGTTTTTTGTGCAACTGGTAGAGCAGGCGCTAGATGGAATGTGGTGCTAACTCATCACATCACCTCCTCATTTCACCATCCACATCTACATCTACATCTCTCTGTCTTTCTATGCGCCATTTGGAGCAGCAGCGATTTGTTCGAACCGCAGTATGAGGTCATCGGCCAGAGGTTCCTCTGAGTCTGGAGCTGGTTAAATAGGGCCCAGACTCCCAGAGCAGCCTGTCTCATCCTGTCCTGGTCTCCAGCGTACAGACTAGGAGGAGGGGGGAGAGGTTCTCTCTGCAGGGTAGTCTACCCATGTACCCAATGAGCCACACTCCATCTGATGGAGCTTTATGAGGAGGATAGTTATAACTTGATGGGGTTTGCCAAAGTTGCATTGTGCTCCAGCAAAGTTGAGAAAAGGCTTACCAGTATGCTAATATCCCTATGAGTCCCTGTGGAAGGCAAGCAGCCCTGGCTTGTAAAGATTTTAGTGATTTCTTTATCCCTCCCTGTAAAACACGCTGCCGGCTCAGGTGGTCTTCATTACCCTGAATACTGTGCAACCATTTACCACTACACAAAGGAAAATGTAAAACCAAGACACTCCACATTGGGAATAGATTTAAACCCCAAAGAACAAGGAAACTATAATGTCAGTCCACTTCATGTCGTGTGTTATTTTTTTCTGGCACATTCCAAGGAGACAGAGTAACTGGGCAGTAATGTTTTTAAATCAGTCTTGACATGTCAGTATCCTTTTCACATTTCCTCAGACCCATTCATCACTCAGTCTGGCACTTCATAATACCTGGGAATGTAGGGGTGGCCGTGTGTCAGAAGGCAAATAAAGGACTGGTCTTACCCCCAATGAGCTAACCACAGACTTCCATCTGTGTTAAGTAAGCAGCCTTGATAATTACTTGTATTGTCTAATGACCTTAGAAAAAACAATAACCACATCAGCTGTAAGTGAATATTAGTTCTTCATGTTTAATTTGTAAAGAAAAGAAACAGCACTACGAGCTGGAAGTTTTACTTCTCTCTCTCCCACCTATCCATTCGAACATCTGTAAACCATTTCCACTTAAGAGCATGAGTTGGCCGCCTCTTCCTTCTCACTTGTATTATTTTAACAGCCGTCAAGTGTTTCTAATCTAAAGGGGCACAGGCTGGCACGCCACACACTGCTGTATGGTACTGCTTGGCCTGCAGAATGCTGAGATCTGTAGTCTCGACTTTTGGGGGGGATGAGTGGTCCACTGTGGGCAGAGCTGCAGATTTTTGGGCTCCGGCCAGTTGACCAGTTCAGGCTTACGCCAGATGGACACTAAGAAGACTTGGACTGTGTTCCATGCTGCTCGCTGCAGTGTCCTTCCTCTGTTGGGTGCTAGGACGTTAGTGCATTAGCTAAGCTGAGTGGCCTGACAAATTGACCGTAGGCGTATCGCTAAACTAACCTCTGGTGCTCTGGCAGCTAATACTAATGATCCATATGGCAAACTCTAGCTGTCAGCAGCTGCCTGAAGAAAACAACTGATAAGGAAAAAGCATTGGAAGATAAAATGATACTCACTGTCCACTGCACCCTGACGGAGGAGGAGGAGAGAATTGTGGGGTTGTGCAGATGAATGACCACTTCTCCCAACTCTCTTTGGATCTGACGATGGTCAACCCCTTGACTTGTCGGGGGGATTTCTGAAGGTAGAATCAGAAACTTAAAAAATCAACAATCCTGTTGCAGAAAAATGAAAACACAACTGAACTGATATTAAGTTCACGGTGCCAAAAAAGGCAGTCCTCACCTTGTGTTTTCACAGCATCAGTGATAGGACTGGGGTCACTCAGCCCGTAGGCATTGGCTGCCCGTACTAAGAAGAGGTAGACTGCACTGGGCTTCAAGCCCTTCAGTACAAATGACTCTGTTTTCACATGCTCTGCCAAGGTCTGCCAGCTACTCCCTGATGCATGACTGAGGACACACAGCAGAGACAATTAAAGGTTTAATGCAGTCCAAGCAATTATATCATTCATTGATGATCCAGCTGATCAGTTTTACCTAAAGGCCTCTACGATATAGGAGGTGGGTGTGGCTCCAGCATTAAGGTTAGGTTTCCAGGAGAGGGTGACGGAGGTGCGGGTGACGTCGGTGACATCAGGTTTGGATGGAGCACTGGGGATCAAGTTTGGGTCTGTGGGTCTGTTTGGCTGGACTTGGACTCCGAACTCTGAATACAAAATAGGCAGAAGAGAAGGAACAGAAAGAAATGTGTAAGGAAGTGTCCTCCTGCTAAATAAACAAATGCATACAAAACATCTCAAAGCTTTCATATTACATATTTTATTCACTGTGTCCTTTTCAAAGCATAATTAACTTGTTATAAACATATCAAGCCACATAACTGTGCATTAGTGATTTCAAAATAGCTACTGATGGACTCGTTGTCTTGTTAATGCGTTATGCTTACCGTGGACCTCTAGATAGGCTTTCCATGATGCCTCTCCACTGGGCGTGGAGGCGATGCAGGTGTAGGTGCCAGTGTCACCAAGCTGGGGGCGTAGAGAGGAGAATATTTGGTTTAATGTAAATTATTTAAATGTGGGCCACAGTTTACTGAACTGATAGTTGTAGGCACATTGCATTTTTCTGCCTCTTGCTATCTCTCCCCCACCATCGCTGCTCTGCTTATTGACATTCTAGCGCAGTCTGTAGCAAGCAGCTGTCATTGCCTGATAATCTCAATATCATCTTTTTCATAGCAGAAACTGGAGGAAAGCAGCTGGAGAGGCCAAGTGGCAAAGCATTCCTAGTCAAATGGAAAAGATTTTCACAGGATCAGGGACTAATTGGAGACCTTTTTCTCCCACTACCCTCCCCCTGAGTACCGCACATGGAAGTGACTGCTCTGTGCAACAGATGTAGAGGAAATAATCTGTACTGAACATGTATGGTCAGTACCTTTACAATTTTAATGCTTGTATACATTTGTTGGGGAAAGTGGAGTTTAATGAAATGTTAAAGCCCAACATGCATTGGGATCGGTATTTCTTTTCATTTAAGTGGGATTTGACTTGAGAAAAAAAAAACCATAGAAAGCAGTGAGAGAACTAACACCTCTCTTTTGGAAATAAAATCTGTATAAGATCTGGATCTGCTTCAAAATGCAAATAGAAAGGGACAGGTTCATGTGCCAGATTTTTTCCCCTGTGCAAAAGCTCATGAGAAAATAGAGCTGGGAAAAAAACTGTTTCTTAAATAGAATATTTTGATTGACACCTTGATTTTGGATCAAGCCCAAAAACAAATCATTTGTTTCCTGGCTCTCCGCCTGTATTTCTTCCAAGTCTTGATGAAAACAGCTGACATATTTTGAGATATTAAGCTAGCTAATGAAATTATAAACAAAGCATAACCTTTTGGCAAATGAATAAGGCATATTTTCACAGTTTTGCATTTTTTAAGATGTCTGCTCTGTCAGCTGAAGTTAAAGTGAATAAGACAAATAAATATGTTCTGCTTTGTTGTTGTTGCATAGCAAGCTTGGAGCTACTGTGCTGGCGTGTGAGCAAACTGAGGAGAGAAAAACAGATAGGGATAAATCGCTTAATTAAGTGAGTGTGAACATGTCCTATCAGTGACCCTCGAGGTGCTTTTTCTCATTTGGCTTCTTTAGTTGAAATCCAGATACATGAACACTCTTGTGACCACATGAGTAAAATAAATTACCTCACGTATCAAAACCATCTTCATTAAAAATGTTGTCAGGGAGGAATGACGAGTTCATTAATGTAGAGTGCCTGCAGAGTTTACACGATTACAGCAGGAGGAGAGAGGGGTTCAGACGCATCCCCTCCTGCCTGCCTCACACCGGCGGCCCGATCGCACCGCAATCCTGTCACCACAAGACACGCCAGCATTCATCAGAGCACCGCAAACTGACGCGAACTCTGACCCTGTGACGCCTCCATCTGGAAGACACGTCAGCACCCCCTACTTGTCTCTCGCTATGCTTGTGTTCTGCATCACACACTCATGCACACACACAAAATTGCACACGGAACCTACTGTGCTTGCTGACTGACAGAAACTACAGACTGTTCGACTTCACAGACTCCATTTCAAACCCGCGACAACTGACTGACAGCACACTGAGGGATGGCTGCTGGCAGGAAACATATGCTTTATTTACCAACCAGCAGGGGTTCACCTGGCACATTACGGATGAGATACAGACAGCTTTGAAGTATATTTGAGTAAATTGCGACATTAAAGGCAGCCTTACAGAAAAACTTGATTGAAAGCATAATTATATTTTATGTTAATAACAAATACATCCAAACGAGTTTCAACCTTTATTGTATAATAACCAGCTCAGAATTCAAAAGAAGCATTCCCTGTGTTGTATGATTGTTTCGTTTGATGTTTTACATGTGCAGGTGTCTGACCTTTGCATAGCGGATCTGTAGTGCGCCTGTGTCCAACTGTTTGACCCTGGAGTCATGTGTGGACACCAAGACACCGTCCTTCCTCCACAGTATGGTGGGAGTGGGGTTTCCTGATGCCACACAGTTTAGGATAACTGTTCCATCCACAGCTACCGTCTGATTGGTCGGGCCCTGTCGGATAACCGGTGGCGGGCGGTCGGACACAACTGTGAATGGAAGACAAGGAGCAATTATGTGAAGCGGTGGAAAAAGACAAATTGGGTGTTTATGTGTTTCAGAAGGGACAGACAGAGGAGAAAATAATATCCAGCTTATGTGAAAATGCAGAACATAGTGAGAATCTGACGATGTAAAGTAAGCATGTGAAAACTGCAAGGCAAGTAGGAGCCAAATTGAATCCAATTTTTAAGAACTGGAAACAATTTTCTAATCATTCAGCAGCAGGAGTCGAACTCCGCCAAATAAAAGCAGCGTAATTAAAATGAAACAGCCTCGGATACTTCAGTCTTCTTGCCTCAGCTCTACCAGACGCCTGGCACTACCCTTACACGCACACTCGCAGCCAACAATCCCCCTCGTAGCCCATCCCCCCTCCAGCCATAAAACACAGAACGAGGGAGAAAATTCCTAAAACAACATCCAGCCCGAACAGACAATAATATGAGCGTGAGGATGTTTAAACTCCTCCTCCCTGCCTGTGAACCCCGGGTGTTCAACCAGTAAACATAAAAACAACAAAGACAGAGAAAGAAAGCATGCATTTGAAAGGAAAAGAAAAGCTGTAACACAGAGAAGGAAGGGAAGATGAGACAAAGGGAGAAGAGAGACTTTAATTGTATGCACCCAATAATTTTTTCATTTTTATTTTGTCACCACTGTGGTGTAATCCGTCATGTTCCCACTATAAGTTGTCTGCCTCCCTCTGATTATTATTATCGTTCATAGCACTATTGATGACCGTTGCTGTCGGCCCCACTGATTTACTAGCAACTTACATTCAGCAAGGAGCAATCACATTAACAGCTAACAAAGAGTAAAGGCAACACATAATGATGTATGTACGCGTGCATGGATCCTCAGAAGCACGCTGTGGTGTAATCTTTGGGTCTGCTTTGTCTTTGCTTTTGTGCCGGGCATGGTGCAATTACTAAAACATTGTCAGCATGACCTGTAATTACCAGATCTGCCTGCAGAGAAGTGGTGGCCTCGGAGCAGCCTGCTCACTTTAATAACTGTTATTATTATCCAGAGAGCATGACAGAACCGGAGAGAGAGAGAAGCGGATAGAGATGGAGCATACCATTGTAAGGCCTGAAATGAAGAAGGACACTCGGTAAATGAAGGGATGTATCTAGGTGTGTCGGAGACGAAATAATAGCTGGCCAAATCTCTGTGGGAATTCTGGAAATGAAGCCAAGGTTGGTCCACCGGGCTGATGGGGGATTGGCTAGCAGAGTAATTAGAGGACCCAATCCAGACCTCACCACACAGCCACAGTCTTCAACGGTAGACAGCAGCAAGCCAGCCATGGAATACCAATCCTGAGCCACGGTCTGGGTGCACAGGCACCAGAGAGTCTCTACCTCTGACAGGAACACATTGAACAGGCCAGACCAAACCTCACAAACCTCCATTGGGATATTAATACGCTCTGCAGCACGACCGCAGCCTTTCAGATGAACAGAATTATCCTCATGAGCCAAAGATTATCTGAGATACCAACATTTATCCAATCAAGTGTTCTCTCAGAGTTCCTCTAATTCCTTCCATGCAGAAACTTAGTCCAAAAGAAGGTTGCTTACCATCAGTGACCTCGAGCAGAGCCTTGGTGATGACACTGCCAGCTATGTTGAGAGCCTGGCAGCTGTAGTATCCCACATCTGAGCGTTCAGCATCAGTGATGGTCAGATCCCCCGTCTGAGATACAGAAAACCGGCTAGAGGGCTGAGGAGGCTGGTAGGAGAAGAGCAGGTTCTGTTGGGGATGAAATCAGATTCCACAAGTCAGACTTTTATTGGAAAGGATAGTTATTCAACTCCAAAATAAAAGTCCTTTCAAGGGAACAATGCCCACAAAATTGTTATTTCCAGAGCTTTGGATGAGTACGCTAGTATACTTTCCAAATGGATAAAGAGCATTTTGAATAAAAAACGTCATTCCAGTTTATTTTGTTTACCTGACTGCCTTCACGCTGCCAGAAAATGGCTGGCTGCGGGTTTCCAGTGGCTTCGCACTGGAAGGTGACAGTTCTGCCAACGCCAACCACCTGGTTCCTTGGTCTTACCACAAATGCCGGGGGCACTGGAGGACAGCCATGAGAATGGTTAGCCATTGAATAGACAAACATGCCATAGTTTGTTATTCTAGGAATCATAATATTACAGTTAGATGTAGTTTGGGTTATTCAAATAAGCGACAAAAGAACTTTGACTACAGCTATGGTGCCTGTATTCACAGGAATCAGGCTCATTTTCAAAACTTTGCATGGTGTGTGCACAGCAGATTAAACAGCACGCTGATCAAATTCAAAATGCAAGCATATTAAAGATGTAATGAATAGAAAAAACAAGGGTTACTACCCTGCCCCTTCATTTGCATGGGCAAGGGCATGAGCCATTAAAATCTACATGGAAATGGGGAATAAATTTGAGCCATCTGTCCATGCTGACACCCTCCAATAGCGCAGGCCTCGACCAGGATGCTGTATCCATGCATCTTAATGACAAATTCTATTTCAGACTAAGTATGGTGTGGTAGCTCAATGTCATCCATGCAGCTCTACAATAGCACTGGGCCTTGATTTTTCAATAAGCCATCAATGTGAGGTGACACATCCTGAATGTAGAGGTCAAGAGACAGACCACCTTTACTTTAAAAGGAATTTTGGACATGTCCTCAAATATCATAAATCTGCTGGCATTTTAATCCTTTCATACTGAGGCCTTGTTATGCATGGGGAGAAGCAATCTGAAAACTGTCATTTGAAATACAGACATAATTTGTCCCTGAATAAGACGGGGTGTTTGGTAATGCATAAAAGGAGCAAATAATAGAATTAAATGATGCAGCTTTACCTTGGAGGGCCCAAGCTGAGCATATTTTTACCCATTAATGTCCTTTTGTCACTGTTGCCCGTGACAACAGAAACATGAGAGCTGATTGGAGGGTGGAGAAGTGATGGGAGGTGGATGGAGAGGGGGGTTGTGACAGCTTCCTGTCTCTGTCAGGGCGGTGAATAGGTGACGGATGACATTTCAACTTACCAGACACGACTAAAAAGGAAACAAAAACACAACAACAAAAACCCAAGGATGAATAAATAAATAATAAACAGCATGACATAAAGAGGAGAGATAAGGAACATAACAATGTGATGTACATGGTAACAAAAAAATCATGTTTTAATGTTCTGTGAAGGAGAAAATATGTCATATTTGACCCCTCAGCTAAAACCCAAGGGCCCCCCTGATACATTCTGCGAAGAATAATTACCATAAATGATCAGGAATGCATTGAAAAACGCTCACACAAGAAAAAACTGATGAACATCTGATTCAACATTCTTTCAGAGTCTTGGGACATGTTCAAAGACAGGAAAATGCAGGATAAAGTGAGACAAAATGACAACAAGACCACACGGACAGGAAAACACACACAATGTAGATGTTTACGCTTAGTGACCTAATGCTTTGTGTATCTTTTCCCCTCTTCTTCCAGGTGTTGCGTGAAGGTGAACATCCCTGCACTCTTAATGAGGTTTAGAGCACCCCTGAGGGGACACACACAGCCCTGCAAATGTAAGCCTGCTTCATAAAACCACAAGGTGAATGTTAACTGTCACTCTTTGGCCATATATCTCCCTCGGCCAATCACTCACCTTATCTAATCTGTCTGCTTCAACGGCTCCCACGGAAACATAAACGCTGTCAGTCAGAGTAATGACCCACCCCTCCTTCCTCTCCCTGCTGGCCTTTAAAATGCAGATAAGACTCACATCAAACGCTCACAGAAGAAGACGCTCACCACTATCCATGTGTGAGAGCCCCTAGATGTACACAATCATGAGACCTACGCACCAATGAATACACAACCCCCCCAAAACACCTACACGCATGCATTCATGTGTGTCTAAGCCTTTAATGAGGTAACCCTACCTCTCCCATGCTGCTGTGATCACACAGATGTGGACCTTGAGGGAGAGGTGAGCCTTAAATCTGGCCACGCTACTTTGTTGTGGGCTTTCTGCTAGCTTGCAGCGCAGAGGGGAGTTACTATCAATAAACTGATCAGAGCGGCAGAGGAAAACACACTGAGTACTGTGGCCTCCAGCCCAGTAGGAGGCAGGCTATGTACCAAAGAGCATATCAGATATATTAATGGGGATTTGAGCAATGCTGCTGCTCTGTGGACCCAACATCAACACATGAGCAGGACTGCATGCAGAGGTTTTAGCATGATTAATAGCAGTTCCCATTGGGAGGTCTTTCGCATGCTTTAAATGATCTGTGCCTGCGAGAGTTTGTACAGTATATCAACTGACAGACAACTTTGTGTGGCAGTGAGTCCAGTGGGTTGAGAGAATGGAGAGACAGAGCCAGCATCACTGTGGTTCTATATGTGGCACCCAACCAGGTTTTGGTATTTATCATACCACTCAAGCTGCTGACAAGAAAGTTCCTCTCCTTCTTTCTCTTTTGGCACCCGCTCCAAGTCTCCATCCAGACCCTTCATATGGGTTATTAGTGACGCTGCTCTTGGGACTACCATTCCATTCAAGGCTTTGCTATACATAAATCACTGCTAACAGCGAACTTAACCAGCTGAGAAAAAATAACACACTGATTTTTTGACTTCTGTCCAAAACAGTCTCAAACAATATTTACATTACTATAGAACAAGAGGAAGTCCATTGGGGAGGTTTAATTAACAAAATACAGTATAAACATTATCTAACCACAGCAGAGCCAGATCAAAATGCCTTTGTGTGATTGTTAGATCCTTAAAAACACACTCCCACACGTGTGCACACCCTAACCGAGCATAATAACTGAGCAGCCCATCTCACTACTGCATTCTCATGTGGTCTGCATTAATGATTTTACGATGAAACTATAAATACAGCTTGTGACTCGGCCAATTATGCCTTTCTTCCATCAATCAATGGAGTATTTTACTTGACATATTTATAAGTCCAGAGGAGGTGTAGTGGACTGTCGGGCACACGTGTAAGACAATAATTCACGGATTAAGTTAGTTACGAGAGCGGAGCGCATTGAAAGAAAAACAGCCCGGGGCACGACTTCCACAAAGTCCACATTGTTCACTGGCATTCAGACCACTGAAGGTGTGAACTCTGCCTCTGTCTACACAGAGCCCCACTCTTCTTATAAACCGTCCATCATGCTTTGAAGGACGATAACTTCAATATTATGTGTCTTGCTGAATTCTTAATATCATCTAAATGTAAGATATTAAAATAAAAAGTTAACTCTATCATTAAATTGAAGAGAATAGCTTCTAATCAGAAACCAGCTGGGCGTCTGATAAATCATTTCCACTTCACTGCTTTCTGACTAAACAACAAAAGCTACTGTAAGACAACAGCTAGGGTACATTAGGGTACATTACAGGAAAATGGCCGTTGAATGTGGTCAATATTTAACTTTTTTTTTTCTCTTAAATCCAAATTTGATTCCATTTGTTTTAAAAAAGAATATTTACATTCATTCCAATTTGGCCTTAAATATATCAGATTACCATTTTTCTGCCAGTAGCTCCTTACCACTGGAGGTATTTTATTCAGCTGCTCAGTTATTCTTATGCAGTGGTCCAGAAATCCTGCCATACTTTGAGTCCTGAAGTAGGACGACAGCATTGCCCACTAAACCCACAGACTAAACTCCTGCCCCCCACATCACTGTTGTCTTTACTGCTGTGTAGAGCGACATCTTGCTACCTACGCATCGTTTAGCTTCTTTGGCTGGTTTAGACCTACAATTACCCGGCTTTTCTTTCCTTTACTATGCTTGCGTCTGTAATTAGAAGCATGTCATTTCCGGGCGTGGGACTGCGGCCTGCTTGTCTTTAATTAGCTGGACTGCTCAGTGCCCACAGCCTGCCTGGCCTCCTCATGTCCGGGTCTGGATGAAGCTCGGGGATCTGGAGAGTAGATGGTTCTAGGAACTCTGACAGACTGGAGGCACAAGTCCAGTCTATCCTTAAGGTAACAACTACCATTCCGATGATTTGTGATTTTCTATTAACTCATTCTAATAGAGCATCAACTCTGTCCCCTAAATCCACTGCAGCGGTTATTCTTTGCAGCATCATAATCAATTCAAGTGCTTTTACTTTACTTTTCATGCCACTTCAACTCTCCGGTTCAAAAGCATAATGTATGACTTGAGGGTCAATGCTTTGTTTCATCAACAAGGAATTTCCCTGAGCTTAAGACATTTTATTTCCACAGAGAACAAGGACAGTTTTAGCATTTCAAATTTGTTTCTAAGCCAAGAGAGGAGCTTATTGAACCGGTGCATCGATGCTGTTCTCTCTCATTAACTAAGCCTCCATCAGGGAGGGAGAAAGAGTGAAGAAACGCAATAAGAGATGCAGATATATTGATGGGTGTATTGGCAGGTGTGCCTAATCTTGCTCTTCAAACCAATTTAAAGACTGCTGTGTTTCAGAGAAAATCAAAGAATAATTGCAAAGGTTAGTCAAGTGAAGATGAAGTATCTGTGTTTGTGGGTGGGGGTTGGCAGAGGAATAGGGTTGTCTTGTCTCTTTCCATCTCCGCTGTGCTGACTGTTAAGAGTGACATTAATATGACCGACCTCACCGCAGAAACCTCTCTCCCCCTCCACCACAATCCACCACAATCGCCCTCAGCCCCAATTCCCAGCCCGTTCTGCATCAGTGGTGAGCCGCCACCAAGACCAACATACTCCCTGTCCTACCATCCAATCCCTATCTTCCATCCTCCTCCTTCCCTCACCCGACTCCCAACATTCCCATTAGTTTGGCGTTAAATGGCCCCTGTGTTCCTCTGATTCTCAGGAGGGTTTGGGGGTGATCCCAACCCCCAGTCCCTTTCAATGGTTCCTTTCTGAATGTTCACACTCTGTGACCGGCTGCTTTATATTCCAACTGTGTTAATAAGACGTCCAATGAAGAGGGCTACAGGAAACACACAGATATTCCATAGGTTCTGAAATAGTCCTGTGCGTCCTACAAAGTACAGGAGCACATGGAGGAGGACAGGCCTCCGGAGAAATGCCACTTGTATAGGGCAAATGAAATCGATTGCTGTTGAGCTCCCGTGTGCGCAACTCTGCAGCTGTTATAGATTTGTGCATTTCTTTTATTAGAAATCAATCAGCTAATTGAGAGAGAAAAGTTGAAAGTGATGACCGTGTAGTGCTAAAGCTGGAGGCTATTATTACAATGTGGCCTGGCTAAATTCCATTGAATCAAGCTGCACAGAAAACCCAGAGTGAATATAAATAACCATTGGCTGCAAATTAAATGTTTGGTTGACTGACTGTGTAAAACTCAGTAACTCTGTCTTACCGTGGACGGTGAGCGTGGCTGACGCCTCCGCCTTGCCCACCATGTTCTCAGCCACGCAGCTGTAGGAGCCCACATCAGCCGAAGTCAGACGACGGATCTTCAGGGTGTGGTCTTCACGAATCTCATATCTGGATTAAAACATGTACTCATGTATTGAAATCTGTCAAACATAAAATCTCTGACAAACAAGACTCACTCAATGCAGCATGCGTCAGCTGATGCTGCACACAAAAGCGAGAGTGGATCAAACAAAAGACTGGGATAGAGTGAAGGAGGAAGGTATTATGTGATGAAAAGGGACCAGTTGATGAGTCATACCTTCCTTTGGGCAGGTCACCATCGTCTTTCCTCCAGCGAACGGTGGGAACTGGGTCACCTCGGGCCTCGCACCTGAACTCCACACTTTGGTCCACTAACACCACCTGACTGCTCGGGCGGCGCACAAAGCTGGGACGTTCTGCACAGATAAACAGCATACAAATTAACTTAAGGACACTAAATCTGTTGCTTTGATTCCCTCAATAAATCTTGGCTTTGTGCTTCACAGTCAGGCTTAAAAGCTACATTTGTAATTAAATTGAAAACTGAATAAAACCCAGCAGAAAAAGACATCTTGAAAAAGTTTATATTAAGGGGTTCAGGTCAAGTGAGGTGTTCTGGAATGAAAATAATTAAATTGCATGATGTAATCTGGCTGAATTTGTCTGCAAAGACATGACGTGAGGAGGTTACTGCTAATTTATGGTTATCAAGTTAAATAAGTTAAAAATACAGTCCAGACTAGACCAAAACTAAGAACAGGAAACAGTTACTGCACTGTGGTATCGTATATTGTTCTAAAATGCATGATGAAACACTAATTTAATAAAAATACAAGTCATCAAACAAGAACCAGACACTGAAAGTCAAACTCTCCAGCTCTCACTCTTACTGGTAACTGAAAAAGTGTGTTTTCCGTATTCATAAAAGCTAAAAAAAGATAGTTTTCAGTAGCCCTGAATACATTCCAGAAGACTTGTCCTAAAAATGTACCATGTTTCTGATTAACCACGAGTTTCTGGGTAAAGATACTCAATCAGCCTAACAATCACAACAGCTAGGAGCTGGCCTCATTCGAGCCCTTGCTGTATTATTTCAGTAAAATTATTTATCTTTACTTTCTTTATTTTTTTCTTCCGAAGGACTATTAATGATCTGGTAAGTGAAGAGGCAGAGGAGGTAAGAAAAGCTAGCGATAAAATCAAGAGTCTGGACATGCGCTCTGCCTGGGACACAGCAGAGCGTCTGGGTCAGAGGTCACTTGTGGTGAAATAGGGTGCAGCTGGTCAGAGGAGAGAAGCTGCTGGGGGCCTGCGTGGGATTTATAGTAAAGTGTGAGATTGGAGGTCATCTCACACTCTATCTGATACAGGTCAGTGACACCATTTAGCTCCCTGCGAGACAGACAATCAAAGCTTATCATCTGGATTCTGTTTCTCACCAGAGAGACAGAGAAAAAAAATGTATGTGCTGATCGTGTGTGTGTGTGTGTGTGTGTGTGTGTGTGTGTGTGTGTGTGTGTCTGTGTGTGACACGTGTGTGCACAGAATAAAGACCAGAACAGACTCTGATCCTTTATAAGAGAAAGAAAGGGTTATTTTACCGAGCACTGTAAGTTCAGCTATTTCGCTTTCTCGTTCCCCGACCATGTTCGTGCCAACGCACACGTACTTTCCAGCATCAGTCTTCCGGGCATTCGTGATCATCAGCTTCCCTCCGCGTATCTGAGGGGACAGGAGAAGACGAGGAGGTGAGAGGCTAAACATGAGAAGGAAAAACAGCAACACTGCAGACATGTTTGGCCTGGGTTGACACAGTGGAGACAGAAACCAGCTCAAAGAGTACAAAACATTTGCTGATTGCAATTAAGAATTCCTGTGTTTAGTCACCAACAGAGTATTACAACACCACAAATTAACTCAGAAACACACGATTGCTCAGCACTGAAGGCTGTTTTCATTGGGTTTTTGCTGTGAGCTTACAGAGAGAAGAGGCCAACTGGATTTATCTGTGTAGCCACTTTTGCTGTTCACACTCAGCTTCCACTTTAAGTCTAAACCACTATCAGTCGGCCTGTTCTTCCTCTAGTGTAAGCCAAACCAAAAACAGTTTCCCAATACAACACAACCCCAGTTCCTCAAGAGAGCACCTGAGGATCTGCAGGACTGCGTGCACTTTCCCACAGAGCTCCAAAAGAACAGTTTCATCTATTATTGTTGGGAAATTTTTTTTGTGTTGTGCACCCAACTACAAGTGAGAGCAAGCGGAGCACACACACCCAGCATGTGCATGTGTGTTTGTCCAGGTGAATGTCATGTCTATTATTTCCCAGGGCTTTGATTACAGGCCAGAGGAGGTGCTTTGTTCTCAGGGAGTCAGAGAGGCAGCCCCAGCCCCGACACAGGCCCCTCAGCCCCCTCTCTCAGCTCACTAGCATGCCAGTCAGCGCAGAGACAGACAATAGCACAGAGCACTGATGATCCATGCGCTTTGATGGAGCTTAAGGTTTTAAATACACACATCAGCCCGCAAGACCAGGACCACCACCTGAAAGCACGTAATCGATACCCTCATTAGGGAGGCACTGACAGAGAACTTGACACTTAATATTGCAAAAATCTGCCTTCTCTGTGATTGACATGTTAAAGCCCTCTTACAGAGATATTCACGTGCAAGCTATGATGTGTACCAGTTAATCAATGCAAGTTTTCATCACTTACACATGACGAACAGGCTCAAAGCGGTCTCTAGATGGATTTGGTTTTTAAAGTAAGTTAAGATTCTTGAGGGACAACTTAGCAGCCGGATATACTCTCCTATTTCTAAGGCATTCCTCAGACCTTCGCCCCTGTTTAATATTCATAGTGAAGCAGGAGGAAGGGGTACTTGAAGAGGCTGTGGAAGCCTGGCTTATTTAGGGCACCCTGTGGTGCTGGAGGGGTTTGAAGTATCATTATGTTACTGTTTGTTTGAGCAAAGGCTTAACAGCTAAAACACTGTGACACTCACAAAGGCCCAAGGTCAGGGCAGACCTTCCAGTCGAGAAAGAAGGGGGGGTGTTATGTTGGGTCCACAGGGCTTTGACATGAGGATCCACTTAAGGCTGCGTCCACTCTATCCATATTCTTACCTCTGTGTGTGCGTCTGTGGCAGTTTCCCATTCTCCACAGGCATATTTGGAGTGCCAGAGCAGCAGGGACTCTGAGAGCGGGGCTAAAGTAAATGAATGCAGCAGCTTGCCCTCTTTTTCTCTGCATGCATATCCTCTCCACACAGCACAGCAGAGCGCACAGTCTGCTGAAAGCCCCGACAGTCTGACCATTATCCCTGCATTACAGGGAGATGGCTCTATCCTGTTGCCTTTTGTCTCATGTCATTTGGCATTGCTGATAATGAAAAAAGCCCCCATTCAGCATGCGCTCTGTTGGTATTCACACAGCAGTTCATTTTCCAGGCTGATAATTAGCCACAACTATCGCACAAAGGGAGCAGGACAATGCAGCATTTTGGCCATTTATGATGCCGCTGACAGACTTTGGCTCAAAGCAGACAATGGTCAACGCTCTAATACTGGCATCTCTCCTGTTTCTGTTTATTTGTCCTTAACTTGTTATTCCTGAAAGACCTGTTTGACAAAGTGGATTGGAATGTGGCCAGCTGCAGCTTAAGGGTAATAGAACAACCTCACTTTTTATGGCTCAGTGGGAAACTTTTCACAGCTGCCCCACATGAAGTCATGAATAAATGTGCGATGGTACCCAGCATGTCATTTGTGTTTACACACAGTCGACTAAAATAGATAGAAAAACAGAAGGCCTCCCTCTGATGTGTCTGCCTCTCTCTGAAGATCACTCCCTCCTCTTTACGCTGCAGCCACCACAGCCGAGTCGACCCATCCCAGCAAAGTGGCGTACAGAGAGAAAAAAATCCCCACTGCAGGTGGTTTGGGACCTTGCTCTGATCACCAGCGATCACCAAGGAGACTGCACGTTCCAGCATGTTGCATGGTGGGAGGAATGGACTGAAGCAAGCACAACAATGCAGGCTGGATGAGGGGGCCCTTTGACGAGCTCAGCTGTTCATCACATTAAAAAAGATTCCACCCTCTTCCTCCCTCTCCTCAGTCCTATTTTCACTCGCACCAATTTGACTAACCATAAACAAATTCCGGCCATCGCCCAATAATTTGTCCTTTTCTAATACATTTTTTTTCTGCTAGCATGGACATGCACGGGACACCGTCCAGACTCCCATCTGTCAGCACAGTTGATTACACATACTTAGTGCTACTTTAAAAGTGCTCATTTGGGAACACTCAGCCTGTACGGTTTTGTGTTTGACAGGAAGTTTACAGTGAGCAACACCAGCTGGTCCATGCAGCACAGCTAAATCCACCAGACCCTGTTTTCAGCTCCACAGAAGGCCCAACATGGCTGCAGGCTACAAGGACACAACTCTGAGTCATTCAGCCTGCAACAGCAGCCGGGTTCACATCGTTTACTCCAAGGATTTCTCCCCCTCAGTGCACAAAATCGCATGTACAGCAGCAAGGATAAGTCCTGGCTTCCACCACGCGGGGGGTAGGAGGGATGATTTATAAACAACAGTAATAGGGTGTGTGTGTATTTTGTATTCAGTGGAGCTAAAACATAATTACGGGAAAGGCCATGTGCATGAGAGCCATGTTTAATACTGAATTAAAACAGGGCTACTTTGTCCTCAGAGTACCTCACTGGAGAGTTAACAGCATGCAGTGAAATGACAAAACAAATACATGTAGGAACATTTCTTGAATAGAATTTAGAAAAATAAATGCATTATCTTAACTTTCTATACAATTCAAAGCAAAACAGTTAGAACAAACTGATCGTAAGGAGTGCAATCAGGAAATATGACATGCATGCAAACACAAGACAAGAGTAATGAAGCCCACGAGAGCTGTTTCTGTGCATCTGAAGTTTCCCGCTTTCCTGCGACTACTGACAAGAACAAATATGACCTGATGCTCTTAATCATAATCTAAACTAGATTATGCGCTTGTTTCTTTCAATTAGGCTGCTCAGTAGCCAGACTCTTAATCTCCTTCCTGTGCAGCCTAGAAACAGGCAGAGAAAAAGAATGCATGCACCATTTAGGAGGTCCAACTTTGTCCAACCTCAGCTGGCCTTCACCAAGAAGAAACTGTGTTCAGTCATGTACAATCCTCACCCCATAGGAATAAATCCCTGTTTCCACTCAGCAAAGTAATGAAAATGTATTGAGAACAACTTGCCCAGTTTGGACTCCGGTGCTTTGCTCCAGGCATACAGTGTGGAACATCTTTATTAGGACCTTGTATTTATTATCTGGGGTACATTTTGATTTTCCATGAGTGTTCTGAGAAGTTAGCCATCGTCAGCACTTGGGGGCCAGACTATTTGTCTGCTCAACAAATGCACAAAATGCAGCCAGAACCTAAAAACCCCACTGGTTATATTTTGTAAATGGGATCCAGACCCCTTGCTAACTACTTTCTACCTGCTTGTGCAAGCTGAATGCTGAGTCAAGGTCCTGATTTTCCCTACAGCACACATCCAGTGAGGATAATCAAACACAACAAGTTTCTTCCCTCTCAAGAAAAATTAGTATGGACGTGAAGTCGTGTTTGGTTGAAGCTGCTTCATCTAGGATTACTGGAGACAGGCCTTTGGTGGAAAGCGTGTTTAGCTGATTGACGCTGCAGTGCTGGCTGTGCTGTTGTTTTAATTAAAGCTAAATAACTGCCGGTTTGGTTGCAAATCACACACACAGAGTTGTTTGGATTCTGCAGGCGCTGCTGCTGCTGCTGCTGCTAAAAGCAACTTTCTCCTCTTTGATTCCAGTCAGCTCATTTTTCCCTACAGATCTGTGCTTCTGCTGGTGGATTTCATCAGCAGGCTATTCCTAATCAATGTACCTCTGCTGACTGATGGAGCAAGACTGATTCTATCTACCTCAGTCATTAAAGGTTGTAGCCACCAATGCAGGCTGCTTTGGGCTTTGGTAATTGCTATATGTGGATAATGAGACAAACAAATCAATCTATCTATCAACAAATACTGAAGTGCTGGTAATGATTTGACCTGCATCACTGGGCTGAACTGACTCATAGATTCAAAAACATCAGCCTTATGTACACAGCAGTCAAAGACAGCAATAGACTAGCTTACATAGCAGCAATATCAGAATTTAAGCCGTCTTACCGTGACTCTCTCATCTCTATCGTCTATATTTACTCCATCTTTCTTCCAGGATATGGTAGGTTCAGGGTGTCCACGTGGAGGTTGACACTCAAGAACTGCTGGCTCTCCTGCCGCCACGATCACATCTGCAGGGTTTGTCTGAAGTCATCTCGTAGAACTGCAAGAAAGAAGGAAGAAAATGTGTGTTTTCTTTTGATATACGTAGTCAACAAAGAGTTAAAGAAGCAGATGATTTCATGCAAAAAAAAAAAGAAAAGCAAAACACTCAAAGCTGCTGCTACATTTATGAAGCCCAAGGCAGCTAGTAAAACAGCAGTCAAGGTGTTCTGAAACTCATAATTAGTTCTGCACAGATGACAAAATGTAAGGCACACATCATTATTGATTTACTGCATTCTGCCAGCCGTGACACTGTAACAACCTCAACAAAACTTCCTCAGACGTATAGGACTGACTAAATGAAACAAAGGTCCATAAGGGGACACTGCTTGGTATACTGGGATATCATTAATGACCTGCTTTGTCCTTGTAAACCTTCCTGTCAATAGGCTTTAAAACATCATGATGAACACATATTTCTGCCCCACATCTCCAACGGCAATGACCTTCCTCTTTGTTAACCCAACCACACAAACCTATATATGTATGATCACACGCACTCACACACGCTTCATCATCCCCTGATCATCACCTCTCCATCATCGCCTCTTCATCTCCCCCTGACACTTCATATTTACATCCTCTGCTCTCACACACGCGTGCTTCCTACCATAGATGGAAATCTGCATTAGATCCAATCAGCCACTGCTGCCGTGCTGAGGACTTTGTTAGGATAGGATTCTTATTTGCATTGATTTCCTGAGTAGAGGTGCTGTAAAAGAGATGACACAGCCATGGATTTTTATCATTCAGACATAAGAGGTGCACAGCTTCTCATTTTGAAGTGTAATCTTGTATTGAATAAATGTGAAGGTTTGAGGAGATGAACAGACTCATTCTGATTTTCATTTGCAGCCAAATTACAAAACTTTCCACACGTAAATTCATTAGTCCTCTTCTGCCTGCCTTTTCAGAATATCACATCAATATCGTGACAAACAGGTCGCTGCAACGAGGCAGATCATAGCGTATCTACTTTCTGAGGAGGAGAAGAAGCACATGCTGTATCTCTGGGCTGCATATCTCTGCTGTTTAAGATAAACTGCAGGTTTATTGAGAGGGGAGAAAGTAATGAAAAAGCAACAAGCTCCCTTCTGCTGACGCTGTGCCAGTAATCATTTTCCCAGCTTCCCCACATATACATATAAAAACATATGAAAATACCGCTTGAAAACGTCAGGCCACACACCAAGTATGCAGGGTCAGTGCAGCGTGTGCTCAAGCATTGCTAAACCATTAGGCAAAGTAACCTGAATGTTTTTGTGTCTCTGTTTTTGGGATAAAACTGAGCTTTTACCACCTACTGTCTCACGCTCCGCAACTTGTTGGAAGTCACCTCTATCCCAGATCAAAGTCAGGCTCACCCCAGGACCCCTCACCTACTGACAGCCAACAAATTCCTGACTAAACCCTTTAAGCACTTAATTGGTCAACGACAAGACCAGAAACTGTGTCTTCCAAGACGGAGAGGGAAGCCAAACTAACATTAGAAGCCATGAGTAAGACGGGTGGTAAGAGCTGCATAATCACACCCACATTTCCCTGCGTACAGCTGTAATATTACCTAACCTTTATTATTATGCATCACAAGAACGCATCAGAAACAAGGCAAAAGGATAAATCAGATATTTGTAGCTTGTATTGTTGTCACCTACAAGAAGGATGCATGACTCCATAGTAACATGCATAACATTTGTATGTGTGACTTCCTAAGTATTTGATACTCAGTCAGTTCCAAATCAAACTCAGCAGTGCAGCTGCAGGACGAGTGAGCTCATTTGGTGTAGTTAAAAGCAGATACAGTCATTCAGGAATGCAAATGTAAACACTAAACACTCGATCCACTGAAGCAGCAGCTCCATCTGTAGAAACAATGTCTCCAAAAGAGCTCTAAAGAGCCGTACTGTAAAGTTAAGAGATGTGGTCTGAGTGGACTCAAATATCCCCACATCTGCACTTTTACATGTTCAATCATCCTGGTGTTTGTGAAAGGTTTAAACATACTTTGTCCCTTGAGAGCTCCCCTGTTGATTTAAAGTAGACACACTTTAGAAATTAAAAGCAAAGAGTGTGTATTCATGTTTTCCCTGCAGAGTCTGTAATAAATGCTTGGTTGAGAGAGCTCAGTAAGTTTAACTGCAGCATTAAGTGCACCTCTTCTCATCACAGCAGGTCTCTACCTTCCCTGCTGGCCTCACTGTAACTCTTTAGCCTGCTTGCAGATGCATCTGTCCCTCTAGAAAATACAAAAAGCATGGATTGAAAAAAAAAGGGGATGCTGTATCAACTAGTTGGGGCCCGAGGGAGAGCTGGCATCATCCAGTGTTTACACCAACAGCCCAGTGACCTCCACCCCTCCTTAGCAGAGCTCACTCCCCCACCTCGCTGCTCCTCTCTCCTCCTCCAAACCAACACCTCTTTGTTATAAACACAGCTGAGTGCGGCGCAGCAGACAGCCTCGAACATCTGCGCAGTGGAAAAACAAAATCCTCTGGGATTGAGGCAGAATGAGCAACAAGGAGACAGAGGCAGCCAGACACACAGACGGACAGACCCAGATCTGGATGGGGTACAAAGCCCCAACTTTTCCGCCAGAAGCCTCGTCAGATCCGGAGTTGTGGTGGAGTCGGTTGCCTCTGGCCCCCCTGGTTTAAATAAGACAACCAGCATCCCTCCTTCCTGCACATTATGCTCTGCTCGCCTGCCTAGCTGTCCCGGAATTGGGTAAAAAAAAACAGGATAGAGAGGCGCTCATGCTGTGTGCTGTCCTGAAAGTGTGTGTTAGTGTGTGGTGTGGTCCGTGTCTGTGTTTGGGATAATGAGCCTGCTCTACCATTCTGTCTCTCTCGTGAGCCTGCAGCTGTCCCTTAGCAGATAATATTTCCTGCGCTATTAACAGGGAGGCCAAACTCAATGTGTGTGTGTGTATCTGTGTGAGTGTTTGTGTGTGTGTACAGAGAGAGATTTTCAGTTTGAGGCTTAATGTGTGGAAATGGGCCAGAGTCACAGGTCCCAGCATGAAGACGCCTCTTTGTCCGTCCTGGATTTGCTCAAATATGCTGATGATGGGATAAAACAGAGTGAATATCCGGACCTGGATGGATATCAATACTCTTTGTGGAGGTAAAGGGATCTTTTCTGCACTACATTTCCTCTTTACAATCAAACAAAACACATCCTATCTCATCCAGATGAAATGCCTCACTGCAAGGCAAACAGCTGACTGTGCACAAAGTAACTACAGTCCAACGAGGCAGAGGTTTAGTTTGAAGTAGCAAACATCTGCAGGGCTCTGCTAAGCCCAGTTTAACCACACTCTAATGTTCTGTATGATAAATCGCTCCCCAGGTCCAAAGTAGCAAATTGGAGCAGTGCCGAGGCTAACGCAATTAGCTGCCATCATCTCTTACATCCAAACGATCTTGTAAAGGTCAGCTGAGAAGGCTGCTCTCAGCGCTGAGAACTCCCAGCTTCATCACCCCAACAAACTATCCCCTGTCCACCCACCCACACACACACGCACACACACCAACACACACACACACACACGCACACGCACACGCACACACACATAAACACTCTCTTCCTCAGGAAATTGAAAACAGATGTTTAAATGTCAAATTAAAATGAGATTCCCGTGCTGCCCCTCCAACATTAATGAAAATGGAGACTTAATGCCACACACAAGTCTGGGTGGGAAGATCAGATGAGCTTTGTTCTGAGGAAATTAAACCAAGTACAGCAAGCCTCCACACAAATCTTTGGAGGGATAGAAAAAAAGAAAAAAACAGACCCACAAGGGTATTAAAGATTTATCAGAAGGCACCCGGAGTCAATCCTGCAGAGACACAGAGCACAGCAGGGGTCTCGCCTTTGGCTTCGGGTTTTTCCTTGAACAGAGTGGACATTAGTAGCCTCTTAAAGGAAGCAGAAGGGAACTATAAGAGAGAGAAAAAAGAACAGCAGATACAAGGGAGAAGAAATAATCTGCTCCATATAAAGGAAGATAATCTAGATCTTGTCTTTGTGGTCTCTCCTCCTGGTTTTCAGAGAGTTCTGCTCCTTTAAACTGAACACATTTTCTGAATTTGTTCATTAGCTGTCTCGATGCCAGACTATCAGGGGTCAAAGATGGTCAAATATCACCTGAGGACATTAGGCAGGTAAGGATGACTACACAGTACGAAAAACAAATATCAAATGGATAAGCAGCCCCAGATGTTCGTGGTTGTACACTCAGCTGCAGCAGAGTTGCTCTTCTCTTTCATTCGTGTGCTGTCAAGACATCTCTGTGTTTGCAGCAGGGTGAAGTCAATATTTAATTAAAACAAAAAAAAGACATGAGAGATAACTCCATTTATGGATGTCTTCATGATATAAGAGAGTAAATATATCAAAAAGTGCTCCATTTGTATCAAATGACGCACCAACCAGGCTTAGCTTTCCTCTGGTTCATCTCTTCTTACTATACAACATAATTCCTCTGCCCCTACATGAGTGTTGTTTATGCCATAGGCAGAAATCTGCCTTATTCACAGTGTAACTATGTGCTGAAGCCTCCCATATTGTTGTTCTTCACCTCGCCTCCAGCTCTGTCCTCTGGGACAAACACCTCTCATCCTCTCCCGCCGTGTTTCTCCCACTTTGTCTCGAAATTTCTCTCTCCCCTCTCAGCATTTGACCCCCTTATCTCCCCTCTCCCTCTGCACACACACACTGAGCAGCGCACATCAAAGACCGGCTCATAGCGATGGTGTGCTAACCCATGCCACTCCATCGCAAAAGGCTGCTGCAGGTGGATTATCTGCCAGCGGCGTGCGTGCAGAAAATGTGTGAATGTGTGTGTGTGAGAGAGAGAGAGTGTGTGTGAGTTTGCAAAGCATAAATCTGTAGTTTCGCTCGTGGGTGTGAAGATATAACAGGACTCCTACTGTACTCAGGAGAATCACTGCCTCCCTCCTCCTACTCATTGCCTTGTTCCCTTCTGACCCCTCCAACAGGGAGATGAGATTGGACACGGCAGGCTCCCCTCTCTTTCTCAATCTGGCTCTCGTTCTTTTGCTCTGAGCTCATGCCCTCTTGTCCACCCTGCGGAAACTAGATCTTACCCTGCATGCACGCAGCACTGAACATGCCCATAATACTGCAAGGACAGATGATTTTATGTAGAAACCTCACAGCAATGTACACATGCACAAAAATGTTATCAAACTGACATAAAGAAAAGGAAATATCACGAAAATGTCATCACTTGCTTTCCCCTCCTTTCTCTTTTTTTTGTTCCAGATTTAATTGATAGATATCACATCCATCCACATAAGCACTACAGATAAATCATTTTTAAAATCTAGTTTGTGAACCGTGATGTTGATTATGAGGTCACATCTGCAGAGTTAAAAAGGCCCGCCAGCTTGAGAGCCTGGGTGACCGCAAGACACTGCATGAACACCGTAAATATGTCAACAAGAGCAGACACACTATATCCCAACCAACCGGCCTTTAGGGTTTGCACCTGCACGCCCCCAGTGCCATGAGGTCATCCTGCAGACTCACATGTGATGTCATCATGTTACTGAGCGGAGACAGGATGCCCCTGTTAGCTCTTGTTAATGAAAACCTTGTGAGTCTATTAAGAAATAAACAAATTAAGGCTTACATGTTCCTTTCAACATGTTCTCTCAGGTTTTCTTTAATTTGATGGTAGAAAAATAAATGGGCTAAACAGGGTAGAATTTTGTTTGAACTCATTCAAAGACTCAGCGGTTGCAGAGATAAACAGACACAAATGTAAACCACACCGTGTAGAGAAAGAAATCTGGCTCTGCTGGTGTGTGGACTGAAGCAGGGGTGAAACAAGGCATTTACTCTGTGCAGTGCCAGGCGATTACAGTCTCTAACCTGGCACTAACAGCAAAGGCAGATGGCTTTGTGGACCTTTCAGTGGCACAGCAGAGGGCATGTCTGCACTCGCTGTGGCCCGCTGAGGCTGCAGATAGCCGAGTGCAAAGGGTTCAACATCAGCGCTTCACCCTCACACTTCAAAAAAAAAGAAAAAACACATGCACACCTCATGTGTTTCAGTATGCAGCAGCAATTATGTCTGTACATAAAGAAACACAAACATCTGTGCACATATCTGAGCGTGCGCACACACCACATAAAGGAAACGTTAGCCGCACAGACAGAGAGGCCATTGAGTGCCTGTGTTTGTTTAAATGGTCATAAGTCTTCTCGTCAGGTTCGGGGAGAGAAAGATGGCGTTCGGTGAACACGGCAAAAAGGCACAGAGGGCAAGCAAGGGAGGCAGGTTTATGTGAGTGACTGAGTGAGTGAGTGAGTGACTTGGCACCTCATAGTTCAATAAACAGTGCTTGTGTGATTGGAGAGCTTGGTGAGCAGAAGGTGGACTCAAATAAAGAGTGTTTCAAGTGCATGCAGGAATGTTAGAGGAAAAAAAAATCACAGCTTGAGAAGTAGACTCTCTGTCCAAATAAGTTAGAAAAATAATACAGACCCCATAAAACCTAATGAAACACATGTAAACACAATGCAAACTGTGTTCTAAATGTATAAGGACGTATAACATTTTAATTTAATGACAGAAAAAGCTAGATGAGCCATTTCTAGATTGACATGAATGTGATTTTAAAGCAGCTTTTATTTTGAAGGGGGGGTATGATACCTGTTGTGTAAACAGCTCTAAGTACCCTGGTTATTAAACACACTAAGACATATATAGCTCTTTCATTAGAGCTGGCCAAGCTAAATAAAACATTCTGTTTACACAGCACAGAGCCGATGCCAATAGATTTCATGTTGTTTCCATTCTCAAACAGTGTTGTTGTTGTTTTTTGTTTGTTTGACTTTGCAGTAAAATAATAATGAGGGAGAAAAAAGTCGAGAGAAACAGGTAAGACAAAGTGTTTTACAAGAAAAAAAAATCTGCCTTTCACTTGCACCTCCATAGCAACAAAAGATAATGACATAGTTAAAGGGGCTCTGCGGTGCTTAAAGGAGCATGTCTATCATGTGTTCTCATTTCTAGGTGGAGCTCTGCTGTGCTCTCCCTGAGGACCAGGCGGAGGATATTCAGAAACCTCAGTAACTTAGCTGTCACCACTCTCTGTGTTGTGTTGAGCCTGGAGCTCTCTGCAAAGAGATACAAAAGAGCAGATGTAACATTATAGCATACACTCACATGTACACCTGTACAGTATGCTCACTCATTCAGCATGCCCTTCTCCCTCTCACACAACACTAACTGTGGTAATGAGGCTCTGACCTGCCCTCTGTGAACTGTGCTAAGGGGGAAAAATGCATTCTTTATACACATGTATACAATAGGGACAAAATAAAGTTTTGTTTTGGTGTTTGGGTGAAGCGTAAAGGAAGGAGAGGGATATTTTATGATTATTCGCAACTAAAATGTGTCAAATCTCAACACTCTTCATTAATTGGAGAGTCAAAAGTGCTGATATAAGCAGAAAAGAAAACAGTTTCAAGTTGTCTTCTTAAATCTGACTGTTTGCTTCAATTTACTTGTGTTCTGCTGTCTCACTCTTTGACCACCCAGCTTCAAACTAAGAGTAAGCCTAATAAATTTGTCCTTTCAAGGATCTTGCCGTACATTTTTCCATTACAAATACTTTTTCCTGATGAAATAGTTCCAGTGAAAACTGCTGCTGAGGCTTCTGTGGATAATTCTCAGTAATGAGGACATTGATTCTGGAGAGAGATGCTGCTGTTGAATTTTTAAATGTACATACTTCAGTGCTGCAAGAATAGCAAACAAAATCCACAGTCTTTGTTGGGAAGAGGAATAAATCTCTGAGATAGATATTTCAAAATATGGCCCAGCAGATCTATCAACATGGCTCACTTGAGGTAAGTAATATTTTCCTTTCTCTGTAATTTGGTAAAACGGATCATTTCCACTTTCTTTGCGTCTTTTCTCTGCCTACATTCAGCTTTTCCAGACTGTCTGAGTCTTCACACTTTAATAGGATTTTGCACAACACACAACTGGTGTAAAATGCAGATCGCACATTCGTCACCACAGACTGCTCATTACAGTAAATCCCTTTACCTCCAGAAAAGCAGGCGTAAACACGGAAAGAGCCGTGGAATATCTCAATCCACTTGTGCCTAAATCCCCCTGCGTGTTTTATGCAGCTCAGTTCACATTGTGTCGGTTATGTTTGCTGACAATATCTCACTGTGAGCTGCCCTCCCGTCTGTGTGGCCCCTCTCCCAGCATCTGCAGAGATGAGGGCCTTATTAAAACAATCTTCCCAATTAACATTCCTGGCCCCTGGAGCCCCTAGCAGCCCTCCCCCTGGACCTCCCCTAGACCTGACCCTCCTCAGATGTAAGATGACAAAGAAGCTGTGTGGGACCAAACATGGGATCTTTGTATATGACTGAAGTGAAGTGCTTTTTTTCCTGAGGAGCCAAAATCTGTGTGGTTGTCAGATTTTACGTGCGTTTGCTCGTGTGATCATCCGTGGAGGCCATGTGTGGAAGAAACTGAGAAAGACAGAGCGCTTGGGATGATGCAAGATTTGATAAATCCACAAGTCAGAGCTGCAGAGTCACTCGCAAACATTCCTAATCCAATGTGACACCCAATGATAAGGGCTCATTTGGTGGGGAGCTAAAGATCCAGTGCAGGAAGGAGAACTGTAAGAAGAGCCTGTCAGCTAGCTAACTCACACCATCAGAGAAATTACATCCATAAACACAGCCTGCTTTCCTGTGGAGTGCCATTTGACCTTATGCTTACCCTCATCTGAGCATTTTGGAACATCTGTAGCCGATCTTTTCACTTCTCTATTAGCCTGAGATCTCATGAGGAGATTATAAGACGCTCCCCAGTCCCTCGCTTATCTTCTCAAAACAAAGATATACTAACGACAAACAGTGGAGACTGATACAGTGTTATTCTATAGCAGTGCTGTGAAAACAGGGACCAGGGTAGAGGGAATGAGATCCTGGTGTGGAGCTATGATGAAACCTTTGACAATAAGTGTGGGTCTGGCTTTGCTTCATGTCAACAATAATGGATATCAGAAATACCACACAACTTTTGCTCCCATCTGCTCAGCTGGACCTTCCAGTGGTTGATATCTGACAACTTTTACTGCTACAGTACGTCAAGTAAAAAGTTTACAATAGTTATCACCCACTTATCAGGGTAAATCTTCATTTGGCTTTAAGTGTCAGAAAGAAAACACACCCTTATCACTCTCTTGATCATTTCTTCCTATTTCTCAGGTATGTCGTCGATCTTCTAAGTAACTTGGCTGGAACAACTGTGAAAATCCTCAAGAGAGTGTTATGGTCACATTTAGAGTAAGTTAAAGTTTAATTTTTCAGATTGAAGTATGGTAGCAGAACCTGTGATGGCATGGTAAACCCTGTAGCTGTGTTGAGGGGAGCATATTTTGAATCAACAGTAAAGTCACATCCACTCATGTTGTAAATTCGCACTGTTTCATCCACATCACACAGTTTTGTGAGTATTTTTATAAGTTTGAACAGTGAAATGATAAAAAAAGAGATAAACATTCCAGGAGAATTATGTGTAGCCATTAATATTGTAACTGAAACATGGTGTGTACAATACACAAAGGGTGCATTAATCACCATGAAATGCTGATCCAAGATGTTGAAAAAGTGATTAATAGTGACCAGTAATTGAATTTCAGTGTTTAATTGCTATCAAAGAAGTTCTCAGGAGTGCAACAATGGCACATTATGGCACAGTCTAGTACATATTTAAAAGCATTCATGTGCAGGCAGGTGTGTTTGCTTGTGTTTAAGTTCTCCCGTCTGAATTTCCTGCCAGTCTGTTTGGACTACGCCTTATTAATGCATGCTTAATGAGATCCAGTGGACCTATGGTAACTGACTGATGTTCTCTCTATAACAAATGTCAAACAAACTAATTCAAAGCAGAATAGTGAGAAGTCTTGCTTTCATCTTAAACGGGTGTAATGGAAAATGTAGTCTAATAAATTGTGTATTCAATGAAAGTCTAATTTAGAGGTTTAGGAAACAGTAGGAGTGAGCGATTGTCTCGGAGAACATCGGTCCTGGTTGGGACAGGACCATAAACTAGGATTACATCAGCGGCTGTTGCAGAGGTGACTGAGGAAGAGAAATATGATAGCGGCTGTGTGGAGGGAAACAGGCAGGCACAGAGGAAAACGGGGGAGGAAAAAACACAAGGGGATCCAATGTAATGTTACAGCAGATCCCTCAGCCTTTCGTCATGGCCACTTTCATTTCCACCACGCTGATCCTTCTCCAATCACTTTACCAGACACAAGGGAGACTTGGAGAGAGGGGGAAGGAAGGAGGAAGAGGGACAACAAGAGGAAAAGCTGGAAGAGGTTAAGTAAAATCAGTCCATAGGAGATAGAGGGCACAGGAATGTAAAAAGAGGGTGAGACAAAGCAAATAAGGGTACAGGGATCCAAACATGTGCTGCACCTCCAGAGGGGCACATCTTTCTCTGATCAGTTGCCGTTCCCGTTTCGATGGTTTCCACATGGACCTAAACTCTCCCAGATGGACCCCGGGAAGATGAAAAGATGTCCACATCCCTATCTATGAGAGGATCTGTTACAGCAGGAAGAGATACTGAGCGAGGGAATGCTGTCAGAGATAGGGTGCCAGAAAGAAATAAGAGAGTTGAAATTTCATCTCTGGCACTTGCCTACCACGTGAATGTGCACGCCTACATGATCACTGCCAAACAGTTTGGTGTTGTAGCTTTTCACTGCATTTGTCAACTTGTCCAACATGCAACATCAAGCATGGCTGATGCCAAAGAGAGACTATTGTAAGTGTGCCAGAAATTACCCCGATCCCTGTGAAATTGACACTGTGTAAGGTTTCAAGACTGATGTTAAGCCTTGGATTTTCCATCTTTACATTTTCATTAGACGAGGCATAGACAACAGAAGAGTTTCTTGCTTCTTTGCTTTATGTTATTCCTAGCTACCGTTAACATGGCTGAAACATGGTGAGCTGATTTATGATATGTCTCCCAAGGGGTACAAAGCCAAGCCAAGCAGTGAGGGGAAATTTAAGGCTACTGCACCAACTTGGAGGCGACTTTAAAATATCCACTAGATTTATATATGTGGGAGGGAAACCTTTTCCTCCTCAGAGGTTCTTCATGCAACTTATCCAAGCTTGGAAGTCTGATACAAGCCTGATAAATAGATGATGATTCTGTTTCTGATGGCACTTCTGCTTCAGTGTTCTTTGGCACATTCATTCAAAGTCTGTCTTTTTCTCAATGGCAATGCTTTCAAGAAGTTCACCTTTAAAATATTTAGCAAAAGGGATCCCCATTTATAACTTTTAAACAAATTTTCATGCAGCTGTCCATTAAAACCTGCTACAGTCACATGTACACCAAAGCAGCGTTAGATTGAATCATTGCTAAAAGTTGATGACAAGTGCTATCTTTAATTAGTTAACATTAAAAAGATCATTTTAAATAATGGGCTCATATTCTTTTGGTCCCATTTACAGCTAATACAATAAGGTGGCTGACAGGTCTATAAAATATCCACATCTGAAAAATTAATATGTGAACGCCTAATCACATGAAAGAGGATTCCTCTGGTAATTAATCATTTTGGGAACTTTTCAAATCCTTGCAAGGAAGGTAAAAAAAAAAAAAAAAGATGTAGAGATGTATTTTTGTTGATTGCCTTGTTTTCCCTGTTCAAGATAATATTATTAGATTTAAATAGATGTCTTTATTGTAACTGATAAGATTTGATCAGTGAAATCATTTACAACAGTGAAACAATCCAGTTGTTATCAGTGTTCAGTCCTATACGGCCAAGATGGAGATTAAAAATGCACTCAGACTTTAGGAATGTGCACGTTAAGTTGACTACATGATCACACATGCATGTCCCCTGCTGGTCTGCACAAGTAATACTATTCAAGATAAACAAATTGTTAATAGTTTTGATCATTGTAGACCTGAAATGCCAGTCATATATTGTGTCTTTGTTGTAGTGCATCCCCTTGTCCCATCTACTAGTTAATAGCTACTACCATAATGCTTTATTTATCTATTACCTGGATTTAAACAAGCCCAGGTGACAGATGGCATCTCGTTGTGCATGGCTGTTTGGCAGTATTTTGATCTATAAAATGGAGATGAAGTTTCATGTGGGCTGTGTCTGGTCAAACTGGCATATATCCACTCTACTGGAGCGATGTATAACCAGCACAGCCATGTGGACGTTAACCTGCAAGGAGGACTGAAGACTGGTGCTGCTAGCTCTGCTAATGCTGGCAACTCTGCAAACTAATATGACATTGTTCGTTCTGCGATCCTGTGTTTGGCCATATTAATTAACATTCAACATCACAGCAGAAGTTGTTTCTGTTCACTTGTTTTACCCACATCTTAAAAGTTTATAATTGCACTCAAACATCCAGCAGTATGTTAGTTATACCAGTGCAACATGGCATTACATTATTACAGATCAGGCATTGGTATTCCCTTGAAATACAGCCTTTTATCTATCCTCTACTTTTATGTCTATTTTCTCCTCTTCAAGTCTCTGTGCTTGAGTCTGTGGTGGCTGTAAGGAAGAATGTTTTTTCTTCAATTGACAGAAGTTGTTCACCTTAATATTTCATGCAAAGATCTAAAATGAAAATCCTTTGGACTGACCCTTGGGCTTCATCTCATCCTCTTTGCTGCACTGTTTTTTGCTGAGCAGGTGTCTACAGGGACAACCACCGGAAGCAGTAACCTTTACTTCACCCCTCCATAAAAAAAAAAAATCCCAGTCAACATGAATGCCATTCCTCACATCCAAAGGCATGTGGTCAGCCCAAAGCCCCCTGTGCATCGTAGACAGATTACTGTGGAAGAATAAGAGGAGCCCATCTGGAGTGGAGGAGGGGAAAACAGAGCAAGTGGAAGAGGAAATTTAAGAAATGGAGGACAGAGAAGTGGTTTTGGGCGATTTGGAAGATAAGGGAATGCAGGGCAGAAAGAGAGAGAAGTATTGAGGGGTGGAAGGGGGGCAGATGTTTGAGGTTTTCTGCCTTCAGGGATGCAGGAGATCTGGACTGCTACAAATTAGGCTATGAAAGAGGCAAAGTAAAGTTAGGTGAAGTAACAGATTCTGCAAAAGGACATTTTAAACCTTATCAGTCTAGATTTTTCAGAGATAAGACTCTCATTCATAAGTGGAAAACATTCTGAGAACAGTTTTTATATGATGATATGCGGTAGATCTCACAGAACTCAGCTTTTGGATGCTTCGCTAACACCACTATGTGTGTAGGCCTCCAGGTTCCACACACAGGTTGAAGGAGTGACAGGTTCAGTGTGCATTTGAGGTCATCATTCATGTGTACACACACAGTAGTGTGTTAAGAGCTGCCAGTTTTGTGTGGTCAGTGGTACATCTCATTAGCACCTGCTGACCCTGACGGTTCACTGCACTCATGGAGCAGCAGAGCCGAGGCGTATCGCAAGCAAGCGTGAAAGCAAACACGAAACACCCGTCTGTGCCAGCAAACAATCTGTCGCCTGGCAGTAAGAGAGAGAGCAAGAGAGAGAGAGATGAAAGAGAGAGAGAGAGAGAGAGAGAGAGAGAGAGAGAGAGAGAGAGGAGAGAGAGAGAGAGAGAGAGAGAGAGAGAGAGGGGGTATGAGATCATCCAGCAGGGGAAGAAGCCATCACAACCATCATCCTCTCTCTCAGTATCTCTCCAACAAACTCAACATCATCAGCGCAGAGAGGTCAGGACTCAGCGAACAGATAAACTCTCCCTCCGTTTTCCCCGAGCTTTTCTGCGATAAGACGTGGCTATCGTGCCTCATATGGGGATACGATTCACCACAAAATGCTGCCACCACCTCTCCTCGGTACAAATCATCAAATAGATCCATGTTTAGTTTCTACCAGTCCCCAAAATATGCCAACAAAGCCATGATAAGAACGTGTGCAGCTAAAAAGCTACATTGTGCTCAACAAAGGGGAAAGAGCAAATCAGGGGGAGGATGTGATGAGGCATGTTGCCCTCTGAGAGCTGCACATGAGGGTGTTCAGTTTGTTGTGGGGAAGAGCAAAATAAAACAGAGCAGTCCATGTCATGCGGGTGAGACTTGTCTGGGAACAGAGAACACGTAGCGCATGTTTTATCAATAAATGTCCCTGCACTTGTTCCAACTTTTTTCTCTCTTGTTTTTTTTGACTAGAAATAACCCAGGATACATGCCACACGTATGCATTTTAAGTTTAAGGCATGGTTGAGACTCAAAGTAGGAAACACCAGCCTGATAATTATCAGTGTTGACAGATGTGGAGCATCAGGGATGAAAAATGGCCAATGGGTGCACTGGTTTCTATCTTGGCAGTCTGCAGGAACGGACACTGGAAGAGTAGCGAGTCAAGTTGCATGAAATTGAAGAGTAAGAAAAGGAGCCCTCTTTGGTGCACAACTGCAAATGTGAGGCAGGACTTTGGAACCAAGTCATTTCCAAAACCCTGCTTTGTATCTTAGCCTGGTCATGGCAAGAATTCACGACTCCAGGGATGTCTAATATGACAGAGTGACCAAGTTAGAAGGCAGAAATATTAGAAAGTTTGACACTCTGCAGGCTGTTAGTCTTCCACCTGATTTGCATCTTTTTGGAATGTGGGATAAAACTGGCAACACAAGGGTCACATTATAAAGGATGGAAACTTGACATATTTCAAGTTTCCCTGCAAGCAATTCCAGTCTACCCACAAATGTTAGCACTGATTATAACCCCCCCTCCTGCAGTCCCAGAGTCCACATGCCTTCCATTGTCTGAGTCCCCACCATGTTGTCTGTATCTAGGGCCGATAGCATCTCAGCAAAGCCTTTTCTGTGGAGCTCTGTGGCTTTCTGAGAACCTTCAGAGCCTGTGGGAGGCAGCACACCTGCACGGCAGACAATGGCAGTGCCTCCTATAGAGTTTGCAGGTCTTTGAAGTGGCGATGGATGTGAGCTCAATACCCCGGGCTCTGCGGTTACAGCGTGCACTCTTTGTGATGAGAGACGGCTTTGAGGTGAGTCGACCAGAGCTTACTAAGGACGTTCAAGTGTTTGGTTGACCAACAAATCCACATCAGAAAAGGTGTTTTCATAAGAAGCAAACAAAGAATAAGGTACATGCATTGGTACTCATCCACTGTGGTCTGATCTGTTGAATTTTCATGCACGGATAATTGGCGTGGCCTCAGGTATCAAAACAGAGACATTGAAAATATACATGTGGAGGAGAAACGAGTCATGGAAGATGACCCAAGGGTGACAGTGTGTTTGAGTTGGAGAGGGGAAACACCACACAAACAGAACTTGATATTCCACACTGGAGTATCACAACCACATCTAACATCTCTTCCCTCAGTCTGTGGTGTCAGACCATTGTCTAGCAGGAGTCCAAACCATAAAGTAGCTGTGAAATATGACATCATAAAAAGAAGTAGGTTTTTTCGATTATGAGGAAGCCATGAATTATTCAGAGGCAACTGATGGCAATATTTTCCTCTCCATTGTGCTGCTTTAATCTGTGTCTCATAGTTCCTTATGCTTTTTACTGCTTTATTCAGCTTTCTCTTTTTGTCTAGAAATTGTTGTCTTCTCTGTTCATCCCTCATCCAGGGAGACAAGTACCACAAGTGTTGGAGGAAGATCAGGGAGAAGGAATCTAAGAAGCAGAGTCCGGAAAACCAGAGTGTAACCATGTGATTGACTGTTCTCGAAGTGGACACCTCACCTCTTGACAGAGCTACAACAAAGTCAAGTGAGTGGAAACCTTGACTAGTAAACAGAGACATCCCAAGCATGCCAGACGCTGTTTCAGTGTCAACTCTGTCATCATGTGGCTAAAAACCCAGCCAGCGCTGTCCTTACAATCCTGTCGTCTGACCCTCGATCTGTCACCATCTATTTTACTAGTTCTCCTTAACAACACACTATCAGCACACACGTTTTGAATAATAACTCTCCGACCGTACAGCACGGCGGGTTTCTTTGCTCGCCTAAGCATGATACTGTCGGAGCCATCGGGGAATGAACCAGTCACAGAAGTGCGTCTCCCCTCAGCGGTGACAGACAAGGCCGTACAGTATGTCTCTGCATAGTGATGAGTAATGATCTCTCAGGGGTTCTGTGCCTCGCTGCAGCTCATACATACATGCATTTCACTGAACGTCCTCCATTCTAGCCATAAAATTCTGCATTAGGAAACAAGGAAGACAGTTCCTGTTTATGACATTATACTGCTGATGTAAGTGCTTAAACCATACTGTACATAGCTTTGAGGTTTCAGTGAGGCTGCTTGGGGTTAGGAGTTTCTTCAGAGACAGTACCTGTTTCAAAGACTGGCACCTTTTTCCAAATTCCAGATCTTGATGTGTACTGTGCATTAACATATTTGAATACTGATGAATATGTAGAACTGATTACTGTTTTCTTCAGATCTCTTAAAGGGTTGTAATGGCACAATCTCAAGTAACTTCATTTTTATACAGTGTACATTCTGAAAAAGTCAGCTTCAACTCCGGAGTCTTATGAGTGAATTTTTACTTGGCCTACTTTCAGTAACACTGATTGTGTAATTTAGGTCACCTGGGAAATACACATTTTGTGAGTGTATAAAACTTTTGTGTTTCCAAGTTTTCACTGAGTGCTCATTCAAATGATGACTTCGATAACTGGGCCAGATGCTGCTTATCACAGTTTAAAGTTATGGAGGAGACATGAGGGTATAATTATGTGCCCTGAGATGTCCTCTTCTTTGCTTTCAGTTTGTTTTTTCTAATTCACAAGAACATGATCTCACTGTGCCAGTCCAGCACACACTGGCCCACATCCAGAGGAGGATACCATCCATGAAAATTTAATTTCCTGATTCATTTATTTCTTTTTTTTTCTGTAATAACTCCAATAATGAGAAAGAAAATGAAATAACTTATTTGAATGGGTGAAGCATAACATCCAGCACCAACAAGTTCACCTGCTCTGAGTCTCCTTTCTGTTGGCACTCATGAGGAAGCAAGCATTGTATTATTTATGCCACACAGGTGTAAGCTGGACATTGGGTGCACTGCAGTGTCCATCACTAATGTACTCCAAAGTATGTGCTTGAAATTTGTCGCCAGCTTTGACAAAAGCTATTGTTTAGAAAGGCTGCGGTGAAGGACTGGTAGTGATCAGCCTGAATGGTGCAGTAAGAGCAATCCGCGGCCACTCCACACGAGTTACAAGAGCGATGCCCAGGCTGATGAGGCCCTCCACCTTCTCATCTGTCCACTAAAAGCCCTTCTGTCACTGCTTCATGCATGCATCCTCATCCACCCACGCCCTGTACAAGCCAGTAATGAGACCTGGGCTAATGCATAGAACAACACAATTAAAGGCAAAATGGACAACTCCCCACTTGAGATAAGGCACAAGAGGGCTCACTGTGCTGATGTTTTTGTGCGCCCTGCAATGTGAGCTTGACCACTCGTGCATGCATATTGTGTGCCTCGGTCTATGTGTGTGTGTTTTCTCTAAGAAGAAGAATAGAATTGACAGCTCCAGCCAGTAGCCCTTTGACCTGTGGCCCAAAGTCCCAGTATAAGACGACAGCGCTGGTTTGCAGTAAGATCAAGCCTCTGGCACAGAATCGTTGGCAGGTCACCATGAAACACAAAAGCCACAGGCACATGGACCTGATCCAGGATGCCACGCTTGGTTTGAACTCAGTCTTGACAAAGAGGAAAAAAATAATTTCCCTCTAGAAAATCCTGGAAGGAAGAAAGCTGAGGAAAAGTTCAGCAGTGTGCTGCAGTTGGAGAAATCTAAATCAGATTTCTGCGCCAATAGGCCAACCTCAGCTCCAAATAATAGCTTCACTGAAGCAATATTTGCTTCCAAATACACTGTGTGTGTGATTTAAAATCACACAATGGCCCATTTGTTATGGCCCTGAGTATTTGTCTACTTGGGTCTCTTTTTTCTTTGGGCCCAGAATAAAATCATTCTTGGTTTCTGTGCTGCCTTGCTTTCCCTCATTTCTGTCACAGCTATTATTTCATGAAATCTGACTCCTGGTATTCTGTTTCTTTTCAATTTCCTTTTCAGCAAAGCCAAAGCGTTTCCTCCTCCCATGTCAACCGCTGCTTAGTGCACAGCATAATGTGCCAAAAATATCTCTGTGCCAAGAAACAACCTTAAAAGTACATGAAATTAAATTTTCTATTCCATTAAAATTTCAATTCAACCCTTAAAATGAAAGGAGTGTGCACGCCTTTTCATAGAAATAAAAAAGCACTCTCATCTTGGGATTTGAGTCTTCCTTTGTTCTACAGTGCATCTCTTCACGTCTGTTTATTTGCTCTTCTGAGAGTGTTTGTGTTCCAGCACTTGTTTTGGATGGATGACATGAGTTCAACAGACTAGCAAAGAGTCCCTGACACCCCTCCCATCATTTCCTGTCCCCAAAGATAATATACAGTCCGAAGAAAGAAGCTAATTGACCTGAAATCAAAGCTAATTGGCTTCTGTTTAGCCTCTTCCTGTCCTGAAGCAGTAAGGACACTCGGGGGTTATTCCCTAGCCCAATTTGCAGAATACCACCAGCAGTGGTAATCAGCAGTGGCAAGTGTGATAGTGGACTGTTTCTCTATCTGCAGGGTGTGTCGAGCCCCTGGCTGGGCTGCTGGGCTGCTGGCTGCAGACGTCCTGACCTGTGTTTGCCCGCACGCTGCAGGCTTGGCTGATGGATATCTGTAAATCCTGCAGTTCCCACCATCCAGTCTCATTCAAACTGCCTCCTTACTTCATCAGAGGAGTTATCCAGCGACTTTCCCCTGACTCCCCATGGATCATTTTTGAGATTTCCTCCTGGCATGTTGCTGTAACACTTCCTCTATATGCCTGTGTGTGTATGTGTGAGTGCGCATCAATATGTCTGTGATTGTGTGACTGAGGGCAATTCACATGGGGAAAGATAGGAGTGTCCCCCCTCAACCTTTGCAGTTTAAACTTGGTTTACTTGGTAAAATCTCTCCGAAAAATGTTGATTTATTCACCTGCTTTGCTTTCAGTTACAACAATATCGTGCTTTACAAAAAGCAGCAACTTTTATTTTAATATTTTTAATGCCCTGGGCGTTGGCTCTCATGCTGCACAAAGACTACCAAAAAAACTGTGCAGCTCCTCCCCATCTTTTCACAGAAAATAGTTTGTCAACTCACTGACTGAATAATAATAATAAGAGATAATGCATTTATCATGAACCAAAACTGTTCCCCAAATTAGCCATGTCAAGGACAGTCTTAGCTATTCCTTTTTTTCAGTAATAGTGTCAGTGTTAATTTAACTAGTGGCTCTTGATTGTTATTTTTGTTCCCCCCTCTTCATTTCAGGTTTCTCCCGAGCACCCCCTGGCAACCCCTCTGGTGGTCGGGACCCCAGTTTTAAAACCACTGCATAGTGCATTTTAAAAAAGTGAGTGTTTTCATTGCTTTGTTAGATCACCATAGCTGTACTATTACTGATATAAGCACTCCAACCACTTTAATTATACATGAGAATAGACAGAATTACATTCAACTGATTGCCTTAATTGATATGTGTGTACAGTGCACAGTGTTATTATACAATAACAATAAAAGATTCAAAATGCTACATGACAAAAGTCAAGAAGTGCACTTGAGTTTACATTATACAACTGTCATAAGAGTTTTATAACCCTACTTTGAAATAACTGCACATTATAAAAATATCACTGCGCATTAAATGTTTTAAACATTAATGTGGTTTCACATTGAATGTTACTTTTTTTCATTGGCCCTGTATGGATGATGATGATGATGATGGCTGTAGTAGTTAGTCCTTTGTGTTCAGGGCTGTAATAATATTGGGGGTGTCGGTTGCAGCAGGGGCCAGTGAAGCTGAGGCTGACGGATGGATATTGGTTTGACATAGTTTCAGTCTTTCATGTGTGTTTCTTTTCATTTTGTCTTTCTCTCTTTTTTGTTAATAAATCCATGAGTTAATTTGCCGCCCACACTCCCCAAAAAAACAAACTTGTGCCCTATTGTCTGGCTTTAATGAATAATGTGTTTATGGCCCAGAGAGAGGGGTTGATTTGATTGTATCTAAGCTCTGTGGGTGCAGAGGAATAAATGAGACAAAGTGGAGCAGGATACTTAATTTGATATACGAGGTGCAAAGGCAGAAAATTCACAGTACACAGTGATGGGTAATAAAACAAATGAAGCAAGACTCAAATGCTGCTTGTTCCACTGTGGCTACATGACCTACATCTGTAGAGTGGAGGAATGCTGATCCTTATCTAATGTAGGATATGGCCTGAGGACAAGACAAGTCATCTTGGCACACAAGCCTCTGTTATTCACTGTAATCTTCTCCTGCGCTGTGTTTAAGCGACAAGAGGGAGCGTCACAGTCGGTGAGTGTGCTGCTTTTATTGATGGAGTTTTATTCATGTTACATCCTACAAGGAGAGCCATGAAGTATCCGATGAGAGCCCAGGCAGGGTTACATTAAAGGCATTCCCGTGAACCCTCACTCTGCTTCACAGGATCCCAGTCTCTGTTTCCCCCTTCCAGACAGATGCCCGAGTCATTGTTGTCCTGAGCCTGCTTTTCAGACAGAAAACCCGATCCTACTGGCTGCCAGTGTCACCAGCGGCCCCCCGTCCTCCCTTGTCATTCAATCCCATCTCTCCTCCTTTTAGGAATGCACTTCAGTCACTCTTTTCTTATTCTCCCTCCCCTCTTTTCTTCGGACCGCGGTGCCTGAAGCAGTCTGGGGGGAGAGTGTGTGTTTGGTTGTCCCAGATCTATTCATCGTCTCTGAGTGAAATGGGATACAGTGACCTCCTCTGTGTCCGGTGGTCTCCATCCCAGGCTCCTGTCTGCTGAGTGTCAGAGATCGAGAACCTGGGAGGGGGAGGGGCAGGAGACCAGCCAGGAACATGAGCCCGTTGGGCACCACGGAGAGATGATTCTGGATCGGAGTGATTGGACCAGAAAGGATGTTCTGCTGTGGGTTTATGTTATGCGCAACAAAAATTTGGACCGAATCTAAGAGCCATCTGTTGTGCTGTCATTGTTTGACTCTCTAGAACAAAGCACTGAAGTTTGCCATGATCCAAACCATGACTAATAAATGATGCAGATCTGTTCAACATAACATACTGTACCTCAGCAGGAGATATGCACATAAATGTGTCCATTTCTGTGTTATTTTAGCACACTGTGACATACTTAGGCGCCACGAACAAACCCCTCGCTTCCCATTAATGTACGAAACTAGGGGCAATTACAGGAGGGGTTCCTATATTATAATGGGGGACTATATGACACCCCCTACCTCACGAGACACGACAACCTCTCTGCACCTCACATTAACATAATGTACGTTAACCACGTGAGCTGCAATTTGTCTGAAAAATCTTTTCCCCCACAGGTTTATTATTGAGAGTGTGTCCATTAAAAATAACCAAATTACCATCTCAATTGGCTCACCATAAGGTACAGTGTTGGCAGTCTTTGAAAGAGTAATTGGATCCATTAAGGCGAGAAAAAAGCAAGAGACTGTAAGATGCATGTTCTTTTGCGTATGCATGTTTTTTGTGTGTAAGCGAACGAGGATTGTCATAAAGTGACTGTAAAAAATTCCACTCCACGTCAGTTCATCTTGACTTTTCTGTTGCACTAGCGGAACAACAGTTAATTGGGACCAATTAAGATAAGAAATCATAATTTAATTTGGAATTCTGTGAGGCATAAAAGGCAGCAAGTCATTTTAATGGCAATCCTGTGTGTTCTGCACCAACATTTAAAGTGGCTGTGTCAGCAACACCAACTCCGTGACTGATGGAAGACTTTTGGTGGATTTTAAGCTAAATTATTGCAACAACAAATCTTTTTCTAACCCTCATGTTTATGTTACAATGAGAAATTAATCATGATTTATGATGCCAATCCATGTTATTGTTGTTTTGATCAGCTGCTCTGACAGGCCAGTTTGGGATTCAAACGAGGAGGATCATGCATACGCTAATGCAATAAAACATTTGTACTAGCTGCAAGCTTGTGGAGGAAAAAGTGATAAAGCAAGAGCCGGAAACTTAAAGATGATTCATATTTAAAATGTTAGGCTGTGCAGAGTGCCTTGTGATATGAATCCATTTGCAGTTTAGCCGTAATAAAAGCCCCTTTAACTTTGCAGCACCTGCAGCCCTGGACAGCTCATCCTGCTAATGTGAAGAAGCCAAACAGGAGTTGTGCTCCGTGATAAATCTGACCGCAGCAAGAGAAAATAAAAGCTCCACCCAACAGCCCTTCCCTGATGATGAATGAACAAGCCTGCGAGAGTCCTTGAAACATGGGGGTTACCAAGCAATGCCACAAACCTATCTGTCTCAATTGTGTTCAATGGCCTGTGATTTCTATGGGCCCATGCAGGAATGTGCGTGCATCCCAAAAAGAATGAATGCTGTAAAGCCATTACCTGTCTGAAACGGTGGCCCAATTATGACAGTCTCCTTCAGCATGCAGCCTTGCAAAACCAAACTCCATGAAATTGATTACCCGCACACCTGGACCTCATTTGTGACTCTGTTTTTCTCGTCCTCCCCTGTCACTGACTCTCCGCTTAGCCCTGTTTATTTCTCACCAACAGAGAGTAAATCCTTTAAAAATGCATCCACATAAAGTGTAGCAATATTAAATCCTCGACACCAAGGCAGCAGTTTTTCTGCCAAAAGAATTAATTTTTTGCTGAGATGTGAGAAACACAACAATAGCTTTTGAGACAAAGAGAGGTTGAGCAGGAGATGAATTTCCAGATAATGAATAACCACCTGGCTCCCAGAGTCACCCTCCTTCTTACTATCATTAGCTACCTTGAGTCTTTTATTCCCTCATTCTATTTTGTATCCATCTTTAAAAGACCCCCCAACACACACACACACTCTGCCTCAGCTTCAGATTGACCCCCTCCATTATAGGCCCAAGGTTACTGGGGTGGGTACAAGGACATTCCATTGAGAGATACAGCAACGCTTGGCTGCTACTAAATAAATAGAGATGTTTTATTGGTGCTGGTGACAATAAAACTATATGACATGACAAATCTGCTGGTTGGGTTGTTCTGAATACGCATTGGGGGAAATGTTTTATTGCTGAAGTAGCAATGAATGAATACAGAGAGGTTTTATGACAGGAATGCACCAATTTATCTTGATTTTTATTCATTAAGAAAAAGGATGTGCTTGAAATATCAGCCCAGTGCTTATATATGTGTGTATTCTGCATTAAAGACTAACAAAATACACTAGGATCCAGCAAAAAAGTCGGTGATGTCATTGTGAAGTCATTGCTTTTTCCTGTCTAACCTGAGACTGATATCTTACTCCATTCTTCTCTATGCTGCACAATAAAGAGCTCTCACTTCTCAGAGGCCGACCAGTCATGGAGGTGGATTTTGAAGGGTGAGGGGACTGTCTAAAAAGTCTATATGTGTTCCGCTGTTGCCCTCTGTCTCTCAGTAGCAAAATCTCTGGGGACTCCTTCGCTCAACTCTCTACTCTGTCCATCTTTCCCCAATCCATTCCTCCCTTCATTGCTGGCTGCCCGGTAGCTATGCATTTCTGCTGATAGTGTTACAAGGCTTTTTACCCTCACAGGGATGCCTTTCAGGGAGGCACGATGACAACACAGTCAATTCAGATTGCAAACAGATGGTTTATATCACTGGCTGATTTTACGTAAGGGCAAAAGTTGAGCTATTGTCCTGTGGGTCCAGGATCTTAGCTCAATATTTGAATTTTCTGGACTGAAGAGGACCAAGAGGCTTCCTGAAATCCCAACCAGCAAGAACAAATATGACTAACACCATATGTGTCATGATGCACTATTAAATTAAATTTTCCCTTTAGGGAAGTTTGACTTGACTTAAAAATTCATGACAACAGAGAGGAAAAAAGTAATGATAATTACAAGACACACATGTTCCTTACAACCATATAATACTCAAATGTTGTACAATGGGAAATCTGATCCACTGTACCTCAGAGAACAAGAAGAAAACTGGTGAGAATAGCAGACAGTGGTGGGAACATGCTATAGTATAGGAAAAATGACTACAACACAAAGCTTCAGTCATACAAAGCTTGGAATGTGTTATTTCTGTGAGGTAAGACAAGTAGTCACGCGGTGGTGGGTCCCGTACAGCAGTAGCCGGTGAGTAAGCCTGGCGTTCGGCTGACTGCGGGGCGACCTCTCCTGTCTCTCTTGACTGTTGTTTTGCATTCTTCATAATTAGAAGCGCCCAAGCATGCCAGGCATTCCTAATAGAGGTGTTTTACACTAGCGGCTGACACCATCACTCAATCTGAAGCCAATGGTCCTTTCCCAAAGGTCAACAGCTCAGCCTTCTCCTTCTTTCGAGCTACCTCCTTCCCAGGGATGGGGGGCCAACTCGTCAGTGTGACAAAGCCACACGCCTCCTTCTTTTGTTCCCTCCCTCCTGCCCTACCTCTGTAAACCCAGACAACCAACACTAGAGCTGGGTACTGGTTCAACCAAGGCTCCCTATGGTGATGGATGACTCCTCTGCCCTGTATACCAATGAAGACGGATGCTAAGCATGAATTATTAAGGGCCAGTGCAGAGTGGAATATTTTGATATTGAACCCCTTATGAATAATTCCAGCAGGGCTACCCCAAAACGAATTACCTTGTTCTGGGTATACTGCAGAAGGGGCGGCTGCTCGCTCTTTCTCCAGGGGTTCAGGTAGTGGAGGGAGATGTTGTATGCAACATAAAATATCCATCCCACGCTGATATTTGGTATTGTGAGCGAGGCGAGAACAGCCTGTGAGCTGCGATGTGTTTGGGCAGTGCAGGATTGTATATTCCCTTTGATCCGGTGGTCAAAGACGGGTCCATAGAGAGACTCACACTGGGATGAGAAGTGTGCGAAATGCAGAGGGGGGGCAGGAGAGAGCCAATGATTGGGATGCAAGGGCTGGGGTTGCATGTCCAATTATCTAGCAGGCGAGGAAGGAGAGAGGGGAGCTGGCCAATTAGAGGGAAAGGGGAGAGACCTCTGCTACAGACCGAGTGTATACCCCCACCGAGAGAGACAGACAGGCAGAGCGGACAGAAACATGGCCTATGGAGGCATAAGGAGGCAGAGAAAAAAGGTCAAGCATGGAAAGAGATAAGGATGGATAAAATATTTGTATCAGATTCTTTTTTGAGAGGTGAGAGAAAGGAAAGGTGACAGCATCTTGCAAAGGCAGAGTGTGGTTTTTCTTGAACCCAATCATTCCTGCTTTATCCTACTTTATTTTGAAAGGCCCATGACGACTTCCACAAAAGAGCATCCTTGTTTTTGCATGATTTGGGCAAATCTTAGTAAACTTCACCTGTTCCCTATTTCCGGACAACATATCACGACTTTGCTTTGCTGGTTGTGTCTGTTAGGGGAATACACAGTATGGTGAAAAACATAAAAATATAATTACACCCTATCTGTTGACCGCTAGCTCAAGAAAAATGATTATAACCTTAGAGAGACTTCCTTCAGCCAAATCCCAGATAAAATAACACTCAATAGTGTCATTACTTAATAAATAATGTCATGAATCCCCTTCCACAAAAGCTCTCTGTGCTTTCTAGCCACTTCTCATGATAGTTACTATAATTTACAGTGTGGCTGACTGTAATTATCGTCTCCCTGAAAGTAACATGTCAAATTAACTGAGGATTGAATCCAGGGCTAAACAAAGAGGAAGACAGTCTGCTTTTTATTAAGACAATGCAAGCCTGTCTTTCTCATCCGGATTTTTTTTTTTATCCTGTCAAGTGGTAAGATGTCGTAGTTATACGAGCCCTCCAGCACATCTGGAGCGGAGATAAATGGAACAATTAAGACTCATCCATTCTCAGTTTCTCATTAAAGGGGTCAATGACTTATTGACTTTCAGAAGATAACTAATTGCACCGGTTAAAGGTAATACAATTGGAAGAATTGTTAATAGATTAAGGTGATTTAATAAGTACTATGGAAGAAAATTAACACTCCTGTGGAAACTTTCCATTTGTGTTGATTTTGGTGCCCTCTGTTGACAAAGCAGGACCTCTTATCTATTTTCTGATCTTGTCCTGTATTTGTCTAAGTTGGGTTATCTAACAAAATATCTCCTCCTGCTGTTGTTTAACAGTCAAATGAATCACTCACTTCGAATATGTGATTTAGGACAAGTGCCAAAAGGCTGCTTCTTCAGCGTGATGTTAATCGTCTGGTCTGACACCTATCCCTAGCTGTGGTTACAGGGATTAAACATGACAACATAGAAGGTGTTGATCTTGTTGAGGATGGTCTTGTTCCATTTTTTAGGTCTTTAAGAAGCATCACAGTTAATATCAGTCTGTTAAAAACTCCTCCTTCACTCTTAGATTTAAAGTTGTGTTCAAGATATGTACTTAGGATTATTCTCTGATAGATAATAAAATCAATATCTTTTCATTCACTGACAAAAACCACGATTGAAATCACCCCAAACCCCCCACGGTTATAGAACCTCAGTTATAGGAAAACCAAATATTCCAGCAAACACTATCAATATTTGTGGTAACCCATAAACCTGTGACCAACCCTCACCATCACTCAATCATTTGATTACCCTCCTCTATCATTTCTTTGCTCTGACAATGCAGAGTGATTGCTCTCTCATTCCAGGAATGTCTGGTGACTTCTGAATGTCTCATTTAAGTCAGAGCAAATTGAGGGGTTTTGAGTTAAACAGTTCTGCACTCTGTGGCCGAGTCAAGTCCAAACAGCGGATTTTGTCGTTGCAGACCGACTGTATAATTTCTGACACCACAGGAATGGAGCCACAAACTCTAAACTGAGACAATACTCGCACTCTTTGAAAGAAGAGCGGGTTGCCCTGAAGTCTGACTGCCATTCTGCTATCATACACTGTGATAGCGGGAAATGTTCCTCATCGCAATCAGGAGTGAGGTATTCTCTCTCTAGGCACGTGCACTTCAGATTATCATCTGCTTCCAGGACTGGAGGACAAGCCCAATCATCATCAAAGCAGCATCCTCCATTGCTTTTCTCCAGGAATGCTCCTCTTTGATACAGAGAAACATTTAAAGGCTGCAAACAGGATATTAAATACCCCAGTCTTCTAGTCTTACAGCTGGCTACCAGTACAAAGACTCCAACTACCCAATAATTAGCCACAGGTCCTCTTCACACGCCCGCCTTCACCTCTGACCTTTTTACTCACCACTACTTCCTGTGAGCATATTTAGGGTCTTCTTGTAAATGGCCCTTTGATCACGGAGCAGCACAGATGTTTAATACATGCAAAGCCATTAGTAGTCCTTTGTGCCTTAATACATCATAATTTGGAGTTAAGCAGAGAAAGGTCAAGAGGGCACTCAGGCCTGACCCGGTAAGGCCCTTGGTGCTTGATCAGCGGTCAGTCTTTAACAAGGGTCTTCAAGGAGAGCCAGTGTGCCCGGCTGAGAGAGGGGGAGGCAGGGGGCTGCTTGGTGATGTGCAAAGTAATACATTGACTGCACATAAGAATAGAGATTAGGAGTAAATGGGAAAAAAGAGGGTCATCAGTCTTTTACCCCTCAAGCAAAATCACCCTTCTTGCATGGCCACTGTCCTGGCTGCTGTATAACTGTGCTCAATGGAGATCATCATCATCATCAAATGTGCAGAAATTATACGTACTGTAAGTCTTTTCATTTAATGTTTGGAAGACAAAAATGTGGGAATGTCTGAAAATGAATTTTTGGGAATTCTGCATTTGTTTCATGTGCAAACCAAAAACACGTTTTTACTTCTCTTCTGTTCCTTTTCTGAGATCTTTGTACATTTTCTCAGTCCACTTGCGTGTCCCTGCTCCCTTGGCCTCCTCCCTTCCTATCCAGCTAATTCTAATTCAGCTCCGTGTTCCTCAACACCACATGCATGACATTTTTTGCTCACTAAATCCTGTAGTTTGATGCATTTGCAAATAATATAGGATATTTTAATGGCTTCTTTTCATTCAAGAGCATACAAATAATGAGTTGAATTATTGCATGCACACACATGGGTCCAGCGTAAATCATCAGAGGGGACCGCAGTTTGTTCAATGTGCTGATGTGGATATCAAATGAGAACATCAATAAAAATGAGTACAAAGCCTAAAAGCACATTATGAACTCTGTTTTAAATAAATCAATCTTTTTCAATGCTGTAGCGTTCTCTGTCAGCAATTACAAAGCTGCACTCAGCGTCATTTATCATCAAATAATGTGATTTATGCACAGCAAATAGCTCCAATAACTCCATCCCCCTTCCCCGGCACTCAATGGACACTGAAAAAACTTGTGACAGATAAAGCAAGATGTATTAGCAGAGTGCTTGGGATAGAGGAGGAGGATTACAGGGCGACATCTGGATGGATTAAGATGCAGGAACTTTACAGCCCAGCATCCGTCTTTTGTGTCCCCGGGCTTAAAGAAGAGCTTGGACTGTGCATCTTTCTGATTGTAATCTGCGGGTGACCACAATCAATGGAGGCCTCTGTTTGCAGGATCAATGGAGGACAACGGTAGGTGATAGGAATTCATCATGCTGGAGTGGCTTTGGTTCTGTTTGTGTGTGTGTGTGTGTGTGTGTGTGTGTGTGTGTGTGTGTGTGTGTGTGTGTGTGTGTGTGTGTGTGTGTGTGTGTGTGTGTGTGTGTGTGTGTGTGTTACATAATCACAGCCCATCCTTTCATCTGACTGAGTGGAAGAAATGAGAGATGATTGGCAATCATCTGACTAATCACACCCCAGGAGCTGCATCCAAGCAAGGATGACCATACATGCATTCTGGGACATAACTTCGTGCTACAAACCATAATCCATTGTAATGGATGTTTTTGTTACAGCACTATCATTTCTGTTTTCAAATAATAAAATCTACTCATGCACTAAGACATTTTTATGTGCAGCCATTTACCAAATTTCCAAGATCAAATCCAAACCTCCAAACCCCCAAATAGCAAGGATTTTCAGTTTTTGGCGAGTGGATAAGAACCTGAATTATTGTTTGGAGCCTAATAAAAAGACGAAGAGGAGTAATGAAGGGTGCAGTCAGTGTCCATCCATAAAAGGCTGTCCTCGCAGAGATAAAAGGAGAGAATGTAGGTTACTAATCCTCCCAAATTAAAGGCATAAAAGAGATTATGTCGACCAAAGCTCTCACTTCTAGGCCAGTACACTGCCATCCCCTCTGTTCTCAGCTTGACTTACTTTCTGTCTACTAAAACAGTTTTTCTATCCCACTTGAGAGTTAGTGAGCAATGCTCAAAGATTATACAGATCAGATGTGAGTCATGGAGACGCAGTGATGAAAAGACAGAAGACACTCAGTGGAAATTTAAAAGCAGAGTCTTAACTCTGAGCACACAAATGTACACAAACACATGCACACACACTATGCATGCTGGCCTAACAGCACAATGAGTGCACCCCAGTTAGCATAATGAACTGTGTGGAAAGTGCCACAGGAAAGACACTGTGGGGGATTTACAGAGGGAATACAGCCGACAGAATTTGGTGAATTCACTGGAAGACATAGGTAAACACTACTTAGACGCACTAACCTCACTTTTTAACACCTGTCCAAACACAGCACAACATTCAAACAACTGTTTATGCTCAAGGTTTTAGTCATTAGAGGATGTTAAAAATAGAAAAAGCTCATTCAGCTTTTGTGTAAGTTGAACACACGTACAGAGTGACCTGGCTTCAAAGGCAAATGCATTTTAGAGCAGGCTATTTAAGACTTAGCCTCAAAGTGTGGAATAAAAACGCCACAACGACCTGACTATTCTGAGAGTGACCTCTCACCTCAAGGCAAAGACATGTCAAACTTTTAACAACACCATACATTAACCTTGTGGGGCTAATTTTAACAGCCAACAGCAGAATATAAAAACAGGAGATTTGACTTCTTATCAAATAAATCAGTCATTGAACACATCTGACAGCATTGCTGTATAATAAGTGGATCATATCCAAGTGGGTGAGAGGATGCCCTGAAGTCTGCAGAGCATTGTCTGCTTCTTTTAATGTAAAGAGGCTCTACAGTTGCTTATGTTAGACAGTGCAAAGATGAGGGTTAATATCTGTGTCTGAAGAGACAGTGGAGAAAAGAAAGAATGCGATAGCTTAAGCCCAAAGAGCAGATTTCCTGAAACACAGCTCCGCAAACATGATGGTTATTTGCATGCAGGCAAATAAAAGAGGAAGGAAGGGAAACTACAGAGTGCAAAATGCACCATGAACCCACCTCTGTCTCAGGTAATGACAGAGCAGAGCGCTCAAATGAGTAGGTGCGGAGGAACATGTGGAAAGACGAGCGAGTTAAATAGAGAGAGAGAGAGGGGAGGAAGGAAGAACTCACAGACAGATATGTGGCTGTGAACTGCTCCTCTGACTTTTTTATCTCGAGAGGGAAAAGTTACCCAAAGTTTCCCCTTGAAAGGAACTGTTCAAACGACAGAGGAAATCCTCAAACGACTGCTGCTCTTTTATTGTAAACCTAATTATCACCAACATATCTGTGAGAGAATGTGGTCTCAAAGACGTGTTTTGTCAGAGAAAATACATAAAAGATGAAACGCGTGGGGACTAGAGGAAATATTCACTTTGATGAGAACACATTTATGCTGGTTGTGGACGTCTCTCCCTGTGTTGTATTTTCATTGCCCTCCCTCATGTTCGGTGAGATTTCAAGGTCCTCTGGAATCTCCCAAATCTGTGTCGGCAGGAGGGCTGCTTTGAGAGCAACCACATCCCGAGGGAAGCGTATGATGGGAATGCTTTTATCCCTCGGAAAGGCTCTGCAGCAGGTTTATCATAACACCACTGCCTTAGATACACACAGAAATGTGGATGCCTCACAAATAATGGCTCTCTTGCTTTCTGTCAGGTGAAGTATTGCTGCATAGAAAGGCACAAACAAAAGCCTTTTGCTGTAAGTCATTACTGCATGTGCTGGCCTGGGGCTCATTAGAAGCAACAGTATCAGCCCGTGTGATCATCCCTGCCCGTTTCATCTTTCACCCTCTCCCTCCATGCCTTTCACAGAGGTTAAGAGGGAGGTGATTTGTTATAAAGAGAGGATTAATCCAGCTGTCTGACCATAACTGGCTAAGAGACCGTACTGATAGCAGGTGCACAAGTTGACACAGACAAATTAACAGCTTCTATGCCCATTTATTGATAAAATCAGGCTGTAGAAAAGCAACACAGAACAGTTTGTTCTTCCAAATCCCAGTATTTGTTGAAATCTTAAGTGGAGATAAGAGAACAGACTACAACAAACATGTTCTGTCACATGTGAAGACTCGACCACATGCACCTAACATGTGCAATGCATGAAAATAACCTCCTCACAGCTTACAAACTATGACATGGTACCCTTTATATGATAATTTTTCATGGTTGACATGCTGAAACCCTGATAAGCCAGCTCAGGCTGGGAAGATAAATGTGACAGGGTTTGCAGGGGACCACTGCCAGCATGTGCAGAGTTTATTTAGGCGACAGTCTGGCGTGAAAGTGAGGATATGGCCCAGTGATCCACCTTGTTCCAGGTGAGGGCTCCGGCTATTACATTTAGTTTGATTACAGCGGGAGCAGCTGACAGTCGTGCACAGAGAGCAGGAGTGAGGATCAGAGGTATCCTCTCAGAGGTGACAGGGGGAGAAAAGCACCTGAGTCTTTGGTCCGGATTAATTCACCCACCACAGACCTGATGTAAATCTGACTGCTGGTGCATGATTTACATATGATTTAAAAATGAGTATATAATCTGAGAAAAGGAAATGAATCATCTTCCCAAATTCGTTTGAAAACTTGGAGACTGGTTCACAGACAACTTGTCCCTAAAAAAATCTAAAGCCATTTTATTTATCAGAATATTTTTATCAGAAGTATTTAAAAATGACACTGTGTTTTACAATTTGGATATATTAAGAATGCTAGAATGTGATACACAGGTATTGAGAAGGATTCGGGCTGAATGCTGAAAGCTATCACTGTTAAAATATAGAAAAGGTCAAAATCAGCAGCTTGTGTTATCAACACAGTTATCTTCTGACACACACCTTTGACCTTGACACCATCCCTTATCTTAACTTGACAGTTAGTTAGTGCAGATTAAAGTAAATTGCATCATTGAGCATGAAAAACTGTTGTGGATGCCACACTGAAATTGGCATGCTTACAAATTTTGCTCTCCATTAGTAAATAGCAGGGGCGTGCCCAGACTTTTTGACTGGGGTGGCTCAACTGGAGTACTGACTTGCGCAGGGGTGGCATGAAGTACCTCTAAATTTGGTGTATATAAAATGCACTTTGCAATGCAATGCATTTTTTTTTGTCATCTAAAAAGTCAACTGCATCCAACAAGCTGGTGCAACCAATATACTAGTACAAAGTGCTGAGGGAGGTATACTATTGTGTTAGTGTATTTCCAGAAGATGGTGCGAGAAGAAGCAAGCAACTGCTTCAATGCGTAAAGCTTAGCTAGCATTGCCAATCTGGATACATAGTGAGGCAGACCAGTCTAGCGGTGCCACTTTTTAACGCTTTAAGCTAACACTACAGTAGGCTGAGCTCAACTACAGGTAGCAGGAAAGGTGGCAACACATGGTACTGAAAAAAGCTGCGCAGCTACAAAAAAACTGTGCATTGCTGAACCCGATGGAAGTCTTACCTTGTCCACTCAGGAACACAGTTTAAAGCATTTTTCCTCTGGGGAATTTGGAGTGGCCAAAAAGGCTGGCCCTGGCCACCCTTGGCTTCCCCTGTGAATCCACCCCTGGAACAAAGCTTGATAAAGGAGTTCATCCTTGGTAAAGCAGGTTAGAAACCCATCTACACTCTGATGATGACAGGTCAGTGATTCCCTCTTACACTGTGAGTAAGATTCCTAATAGTGTAAGTTATGTGACTGAAACTGTTCAGCAGGTCACCCACTGTACCAGGCGTGAATTATGACCCATTATGGATAACTGATCCTCATACACTGCCATAGCAGAGATAGCCCAGGTCACAAGGGCAGCCTTGGCAACCGATTTCACAGCTATATATAAACATCAGTGAAAAGAGCTTAGTGATGAAACAGATGATACGCAGGGATAAAAGGTTATTCCTCGGAGTCCCTGAGCCTGTATTTACTTCCATCAGTGTGTTTTTTTCCCATCCCAGGGAGACTTAGTGATTTCACTGAAGGTAAGATATTACAGGAGAGGAATAATAGCACATCTACGCAGGCAGGGGAGCTCAAGGATGTTCTGCTGATAGATGAAGAGCCTGTCAGGTGCTGAGAAACACTGCTAACTTCAACCAAGGGGGACCAATTACTTATTAGGAGCTACAATCACTCACACTTACCTGCAGATAGTGATTAAGTATCTTTTGGCGCTCTTCATTTAATCTAGGAGTGTGTGTATGTGTGTGTGGGTGAGTAGAAGAAAGACGGAGGGGGAGGGGGGAGAGGTCGCACACACATCCCATCAGACTTTGAGGTGTGGTGATGAAGTGTGGCAAACAGACCTTATTAACACAGAGTAAAGCTCAGAGGCCCTACTCGCCCCATCTCCACCCAAACACAACAAAACAAACAGGGTGACCCCGCTTTAACCCCGGGTCTGTCAATCCATCACACTGCAACACACACACACACACACACACACACACACACACACACACACACACTAACACACACACACAAACACACACACGCACGCCTCTGATGGCCATATCTCTCTTGTCATTGTCGACATTAGGCCTACCCTGTGGAGAGATTCATGCTGCTTCACTCCATTAACAGTTCCAGCTCACACACACAGCTCACACCATGAGCAATCTAAAAGGCTAACAGGGCTTCAAGATTTATACCGGTTTATGTGATTTCTTCATTTTAAGAGTAAAATAAGCTTGTGAAATGAAAAAGGAAAGTTTGAGTTTTGACACTAAAAGATTTGATGGCATTCTTGTTGCTCGTTAGCAAAGTTGGAACGGTAAATGTGTGCCTAACTTAAAAAAAAAAAAATGCTCAACAGGATTCTTTCCTTCACTTCCTGGACCATATTTTACTGTGAAAGAATTCTTTCCAACATTTACTAGGAAGGCAATCAAAAGATGAGAAAAAATTAAATTAAATCTTCTGATCTCTTTAACTTATATATTTCTAACCTTTAAATATTATACCATGTAGTTAGTGGTCGTTCAATTCCTCAGAGCAGACAGATAAAAGATAAAGGCTTAGACAGTCAGACGTGGTCAGTAAGGCAGAGGAAATCCCGATCATTTGTCTGAAGCCCCGCAGACGTATGTTCAAGCTCAAGTCTCGACCCCCCCCTCCCTCTCTCTCTCCGCTCTCGTCTCTCCAGTGTAAGGTTCATGTGGAGGTGAGGGTTTCTTCCTCCCCTCCCTCCCCTTTCCACTGACCCTTCGCTCCCTATGTATCCTAGTGCAGCAGACCCCCTCAGGGATCAACTTCTTTCCCCCTACAAACAAACACACTCACACACATACATACACACACTCACACACATAGAAGTGTGTTGCTTTTATGTGCTTTGCAGGTGCTGCAACACACGGTCAGGCACACAAATTCCCAGCACTCGTACACAAATACACTAAGAAGAACAACAAGCTGCTTAGTAAGACCTTAGTGATCATTTGGGTATTGTTCCTTTAACTTTAACAAATGAAGACCAGAGCTGACATTGCATGATTTTCAATCCAAGACCTCATTTTAAATTACATATGCGAGAATAATTAAAAAACATCCCTTCTTCCCCTGGGCTATTTATTCAAAAGGCAGGTACAGTCTGTACTCTATTCTTCACAATTGGATTCAGAGGATTAAGGCAGTGTATGGGCCAGAAACTTTCAGAAGGTGTAATTAGTGTTATATGATCTTGAATGGCGCAACAACAGGAGGAAAAAGTACTATTGTGTCTTGGTGGGAGGGCTACTCAGGGCAAGGGGCAGGCAGACCTGGGATGACCCTGTGATCCATGGTGAGAACTATCAGTCAAAATGCCAGAGTGACTTTAAATCACCAAACATTTCAGAGCTTGGCCTGTGTGTCCTGACACATGTGATGAAGGATATTTCACAGTGTGACATGCTGTTCAGCTCATGCATGTAGTCCAAGTTACCTCTCACCCTCTGCGTAGATATCTTGGTTTGCTGGACCTCTGGACATTTTCAACCATATGGACAGCTTGCACTATATGAGGAAAACCCGCCATGTGCAACAACACTTTTTATTACTGAAGTAGATACTTCATTCTGATTGGTCAAAACCCCAAAACAACTGTTATTAATTCTCAATAAGACACTAATCACACATGGCATATCTAATCAATCTGGGAAATAAATACAGCACATTTCACTTCAGCCTGTTGACACTGTGGCAAAAACATTAGTTTATTTCTTAGCTGGTCTTGAAAGGCAGGGAAATAATGTCAGTAACTGAGTGCATATGTCAGAGCAGCCTGAGGAATTACTGGGCCCCAACCTTCTCTGATAATAAGAGGCATAAGAGGAGCAACATCCTGTCCTGCAATCCAGCCCCCACAAATTGACACAAACTAAGTAGAAAGTAGCTGAAATTCTGCTAGGCTACATTTGACGGGCTGAATGTTTGCCGTCTGATTGTGAATACATAATGGGGGGCAACAATCTGCTTTCCTGTTTATTTCAACTCAGGCTGTCAGTTCAGTGTGTTTCTTTTTATCATTAAGGCAATAACAATATTTGTGAGGCCCTACAATACAGTGGTGGCACATAAAAACCTCCAAAAAACCAACCTCAGCAACTTTTTGTGCCTTTTCCCATCAGCCCAGAGGGAACGTACCGGCACTAACACTGATAAATGTGTGTGAATAGAGCTAGTCATGACTAACCAGTCCTGAAATAGGAGCACACAGCAACACTGCAGCTGTACATGAATACCTCGTGCACCCTACAGATAATGTTATGCTGGGCCGAAAGCTCAATCAATTCCCATCATCCATAATCAATAACAGAAAGCCTTATGTTCTCTCATCCATGACGATATAATGAGGCTTTTCCAACTATATACCTGGTGTCACTGCAGGCAGAAACAGCATTGTGCTCTGACCTGCTGCTTCACCTCTCAGTGCCCGGGCAGCACCCCTGGGCCTGCAGAGGTAATGACAGGGCAAGGGGACAGGCATCCTGGGTTCACCCGTGGAGCAGGGGGCAGAGGGGCCGGAGAGGGAGGCCAAAGGATACGCAGGCCTGAGATGCATACTAAAAAGGCATCAATTACAAATTCCATCGGCAGCATTCTTTGTCAGTCCCATCACTGCTAATAAAATTGCCCTGTGATCCAAAAACCCTGCTGAGCACAGAGAATCTAGAGGGAGAGGTCTGCATATCTTTATCCTTCCGTCAAAGGCGGCGGATATCAACATTAACCGTTCTTGTCAACTTTAGAGGGGTGAGGCTGACAGGGGGAGGGGATCTCCTTCCATCATAGACAAGTGGCAAAGAAAGATGAGTGTAAAAAAATGCCACTCATTTGAATATTTTAACACAAGGAACAATGGAATAGATTTAAATCACACACACAGATCTTCTCGATGAAGGGGAGGAGGAAGAGTGCGTGTTATGTCCTTTACTCCTCCAACTGCAGCTCATTCCCCCACAGGACTGTGGGTTAAGTGACAGCTTGGGCCCATCACTAAGATGAATGGTTCTGTCCCACACAAGGCCTTTTAATTAGCTTCACAAGCTGCCTTTTATAAAAGAGCACACACACACACACTCACACACAGAAACACACTAGACACACATCCGTGGTATTACATACGTGTTCCCAAACGTGCAGACGAGAAAATGTAAAAACAGTACAGATTTATGGTTTTAGGGAACTTTAAAGGGATGAAATTTTTTGGGGGAAACATTTTTTTCCACATTATATTTCTAGCACAGTTACACAACAACAACAGACAACAAATAAACCACAGCACCCAAAAAATGTGGGGGCGTTAAAAAGTCATTTCCGCTGGGTGAGATCAATCCATCATCATCTTAGTGGGAGAAAAAGAGGGGGATGGGCGGCAGATTTTGGATGCAGTGGAGGGGTGAGCAGCCTGGCAACCATACGAGTACCCTCCAGACTCGGACAGGAAGCAAGAGATCAACCTCCTCCTCCTTCCACTCCTTTTCGTTCCCTCCCTTTCCCTCTCCTTCTTCTTCTCCTACTTTAAGTCTTCTGCCACACATGTTTGGGAATACAGAGCTCATACACCATTAGAGCGTGGGTGGGGTTAAAACAGGGGCCTGGGAAGGCTACAACCAACCACCAGGGCTGGTCCAATTACAGAGTGACTGATACCAGATGATGAAGCTTGCGGCATCTCACATTAACATCCACCATATCCGCAGCATCTGCCCAGATGAAGGGCTATGGAGGGACACCGGGATCCATGCACACACAGCACCATCCAATTAGTGGGTCTGCCAACCATCCAGCTTCTTGTTGGTGGGCGGAAAAAAGGAGAGACTGGCTGAGTGGGACTCAAACCTGAGCCACCGAGCAAAGAAGCTGTAATTGTGCTACACACACTCATTAGGAAAAGGTTTTCGGCTGGGCTTCTGCTAACTGGCTGCTTATGTGTGTGTGTGTGTGTGTGTGTGTGTGTTCAAGTGTGTCGGATAGAAAGTAAATGCAACAAAGAGAAAGAAAAAGAAAGAGAAAAGGGAGAGACATTATTTTTTTGATGTGTTAAAGCCAAAGAAGGTCAGTGAAGTGCACATAATGTGCTGATCTGCCAAGCTCTTCCTCTGGAATGTGCCCTTATTCTCCCTCCTTACCATACTCGCTCAGCCACTCAGTCACACACACACAAAACACACAAACAATAAAAGCAGCAAAGGGCAATACAGTACATCTGTCACACTGCTGGAGCAAACATCGTAGCCTCACAAGACACCACCAGCTGTTATGGAGCCTGCCACAAGGTTTGTTTATGGCCCATTGTTTTCCCTGGCCTGTCTTTGGCTCCCCGATTTCAATTTACTCAGATACACGCTAACACAAAGGAGGGCAGTGTGTCAACGCCCACGGGCCTTTGAAGTGAAGGCTGAATGTTAGTTTAGACATCTGAGAGCGGCTTTGGAGTGAGCATGCTCTCCCCACCGTCTGCTATGCACCCGTTTATTTCAGACATTTGGCAGGATATAGGACACACTGAAAAAACACTCCAATACTTACTGCTGCCCAATCCGACTGTCATCTGAGCCAAGCCGAGCCGAGCGGTATCATTCCTTTAGATGTAAAGGTGCAACAAAAGCAACTTGATTACCAGAAAAAAGTAAGCACACTTGTCGATCATAATTATGTTTTCGTAGTTATAGTTACTACAGCTGATATTTGATATATTTTCACTATTATTACAGGCACAGCTCCTTTAGGTCTGCATCATGTGCTGATATTTAAACTGCTTTGTGTAAATGGCAAGTGGACTGAACTTATACAGTGTTTTTCTAGTCTTTTTGACCACTCAAAGCGTGTTTACACTACCTGTCCTATCCACCCTTTCACACCACATACATAAACTGATGGCAGAGGATGCTGTTACTAATCCTATTTGCATGCATTCACACTCTGCTGGTTACACCATCAGAAGCAATTCAGGTCTCAGTGTCTGTTTCAGAGGCATGTGGCAGCAGGAGCTGGTATCAAACCGCCAACCTTCTGCTTAAGAGATGACCAACTACTACTGAGACACAGCCGCCACATGTACATCTCCATGTCTGCCTGTTAGTTGTTTTTTTGCGTGTCTTTTCCAGGCTTGGGTCTCATCCAGTTGTGGCAGATGGCTTTCCACCAATGAGTCTGGTCACTTTTTCTTTCTTTTGTTTCTTCTTGCTCATTGGTGGATTAACGTTGCCTGTCTTTATTTAATATTACAGAGAACTGTCTAGACATGCTAAATGTCATAAAATAATGTCTATTGCAATTTGGCACTATAACTAATTGAACTGACAAAAATCTAAATGATCTATTCAATAGTTGCTTGGGACTTATCCACAGAATATTCTAAAACCCCACCTGCATCCACCCCCGGCAAACACACCCTTTTCGGATTTGGGTCTTTGAGTATAGTTTTGCTTGGTCAGGCCTCTGACAGCAGCTCAGACAACCGTATAAAAAAAAGTAGAAACAATAGTGATTGACACAACTCTTCAACATGTGTGCTGCAGGTGTGGACACTCTGAGGGGCACTTGTCCCATCAACTGTCCATTTGTGTGGCAGCAGTGTTTACCAGCACCAGGCCAAGCTGCTGCTGCTGAGTGCAGGAATACCTTAACTTAGAATCTGCCAGGCATGACTGAGCATCTGCCTCAAACATCATGCCCATGTTTTTGTAACACAGCAGTGTGGCATGCATATTTACATTGTACTGTCAATTGGACTGTCTCAGCATTTGTATCCAGTTCCCAGTCTTGCAGCCCTATACAGGTATTAGCTGGCCTAAAGTTTTTCTTGTTCCACAGCCACCATGTGGTAGGATTACTCCACTAAAACCAGGTACAGGTCCAAACAGTGACACCCTTTATTCCTAAGATGAGACAATATTTGCATGACCTCTTTGGATATTTATTAATTAATGACCTTGAGAAATCTGAAGAATCATGAACCTCCCTGGATAAAAATCGGACATATACTGAAAATCTTGGATGGTGAGTGTTTCTATCGCTCATTTCAACCTGCTCCTCCCAGATATAGAATAATTTTTCATCAGATCTACTTTAAACACTCACGGTACTACAAATCTGTCCGCTGCCCTGTGAGTAACTGCATTCCAATCACTCAATCCTGACGTTCTCTGTCTGCATGGAAAATGGTCATAGCTGCCAGGCAAGTCAAACAGATTTGATTTCACTCATATCTAGTAACAGTACGTTTTTCTTCCTCCTGCGCTGGCTGTAACAGAATCTGCCTTGTTCCCTCTTGGCCTCGGGAGAAATCTTCTGCCTAGCAGGGCTGGAGATGGTCTTAGAGAACCCTGACTGGCTGTGGCTGGCGGCGGGTCTGTGGGGAGCGGGCTCATCAGCAGTCCATTGGAGAGGGAAAGAGGGATGGTGATAGAGAGAGAGAGACAGACAGGGGAGGGCTAGGGGAGGTGGGGAAAAGGGGAATCAATAAGCCAGCCAAGTGTATCCTTTCTCTGGTATGAGCTGGTCCAAATTTCCCCCTTCTCACTTTCGCATAAAGGAATGGTCCACAGCACTCCAATCACAGATCACACCAAGAAAAAAGATATCTAGAGACAGATACTAAACACAATCTTTGCTGGACAAAGAATCTAATCATTCCTCCACTCTGAAGACAACTTTTCTAAGTTTTGTAGCAAGCATCTTGTCCAAAACTTGTTATTGGGAAAAGGTTAAAGTACAAGATGTAACTTGAGGCCCACAAGTACACCAAACCAATATTAAGAAAGAGCCACAGGGTTCTTCTCAAACACATCCACAAACTCCTGAGGGGGATTTATTCATTTCATGAAACAAATACACAGACTTTGTGTTCTTTTGTTTCTTCACATTGGCATTTCTTGCCTCTACGTCTCAGTATACATCTAATCCTTCTGTCTCTGAGATGTCAGTATGCGGCAAACATAAATCCCTGATTATGATGAAACATTGAGAAGCCGGACTCTTGGGGGATGACGGTAAAAGACAGAATCCCACGAGAAGTGCCCTGACACTTCTTTGGAGAAAACTCAGGAAAACAGACACGAGAAAAAACGAACCCAAGAAGTTCTCTGACATTTCAAGCTTGAGGCAAAATACACCACGCAACAGTAAACCCATGTCTGACAAATTTGTGATGGTAATTCCACTTGTTAGTCATGTGTTCAAAGGGCATCTCTGTTACCACAGTCATTTGGAGAGAATGCATAAGTCAAGTATTTGGGCACTTAACCTCTGCCTGTGGAGTCAGCGAATGGCCCAATCGATTCCCTCAGATGAGTAAAGAATAGCAAACAATGGCCTGCAACTGCTGTGAGCTCTGGGCTGAGGGCAAGGCCAGAAGCCTCTCCCACAAGGTCAATATTGGAGCCGCTTTGCCCTGATAAGGAGCCAATGTGTGATAAAGAGAGGGTGAGGAAGACTCGACACCGCGGTACTTTCCATTCAGCCTGATTCATAAAGAGCTGACCTCATATCCTGTTTATGATTGACCATGCAGTCAGGTTCAGTGTCCTGAATCTAGATACGTGGATGAAGGTTTGAAAGAGCTTTGACTTCTATATGAATAAACATAAACTGGATCACATGAGGGCCCTGAAGCTGCCTAATACAACCCAGATCCCCAAAGTGGCAGCTAAAATCATTCACCATGACGCTTGTCAACAGAGCTATGTCACTGTTATTCAGGCCTCATCTATCCGAAAGGGCCATGTTTGATGAAAGGACAGCTGTCATAGCGGGAGACCTGGATAAGTAGTATGATGACAGAGAGATGCTGAGAGAAAAGGAGGTCATGTAGCTGAGGGGCACTTAGGAGCCACAGACCGAGGGGGCCAGGATATTGTTCGTCAACACAGTGGACCCCACGGGGCTTACAGAAAACAGTCTGGCTCTCATTTAGCCTGTCCCCGTCTCTCCAACTGGAACAACAGTACAACAAATATGCCAGCACTCCAACATGGATTTCAAATAAAGTTTCACTGATTAGCAATATTTTTTCATCCAACATAAAACTTATTGGAAGTTCAAGAACATTTTTTATGATCCATCATTAAAGCTCCTGTGAGGAACTTTTGGTGCCACACATGGCCTCTTATCTCTGTGCTAATCTTGTTCTGTAAATGCGTCAGTAGAGTTTCTAGCAAAAAAAAATCTACCCCTGCTTTCTTTATCAGCCAAATGAATAAATCACTGTAAATATTTGCAGTGGATTAGTAGAAAAAGGGCAGTTTTGTCAGGATTTAGTCAATCACCTGGTCTGACACCTACCCTGTCACTGTGGTTTCAGGAAGTAAAAACTATGATACAGGAACTGCCAATCTTGATTCTGACGTCTTGTTTGCTTTTGTAGGTTATAAAGAGGCATCACTGTTCATTTCAGATTGTTTCATGGCTAGCTAAAAATTACTCACAGGTGCTTTAATAAGAGTCAATAATCAGAATGACACTAAGATTGAACTTCAGCCGTTCCAGTTGTGAAACTGGTTCCTTTGGTTGTAAAGATCTGACTCTAACTGGTTCCATCAGAATTAAAGCATACCAAGAGAAGACTCTCTCATACCAGCTAAGAGCCTGTAAATCCATTCAGTCATTCAATGTAAAATAAACACCCTCCATAGAAAGGAAGTGACAAATTGGAACACAGTATTTTCTTCAACCGAAGCCTCAAGCACTCTGTCCAAAAACAGCTACTCTAACCAGATATGGTACGGCACCACAGATTGCCCGGGTTGTTAAACATAAGCATGCTATCTACAGTTCACTGACATTTTCCTGGCACTATCTAAGAATATATGTTTCAATTTTCCAGTTTTCACTTACTGCTATTTGAAGCCACCAATGTGTGAGTTGGCTAGCCTTTAGTGTAGAAAAAAAAGAGGAAATGTTGAACATGCCAACACATTAAAATTAACCTAGACAGTAGCACAAGAAAAACACAGCAAACCCTGGCATGTGTCTTGTTGGTTTAGAGTCACATGCAAACAATTTGTTTTCTCCTTTTAATGTCTTTTCCTGACAAGGGTTTGCAAACAAAACTGCCTCGTTCGAACAAAAGAGCCTTGATTGTTGTGGGCATATAGTGAAACTTATCTGTCATGTCGCCCCTTTTCCAGTATGCAGCAATGGAGCCTCGAGAAGAAAAAGGAAAGCCAAAAATGTCCCAATGATACAATGGTGGCCTTTGTCAAACTGCAGGCTGATGCATAGCAAACAAAATGGTAAATGTTTGAGCAATGAAATGTAATCTGTGTTCTCTGCGCAAAGCACGGCCTAACCTGCAGGGCTATTTGGCAGGAGAAGAGGAAAGTAAAGGGAAGTAATGGAACGTATGAAGACTGTTTCCATCCATTGCTTTACAAAATACATAGCTATTATCAATTTAAACTTTCTCCTCGTTGACTTTGTTCTTTTTCATTTAGTCTGAGGAATTGCTAAAGCTTGTATTTTTCATTGCAAACCAAACGACCCGGCAGCCTTTCCACATTTGGTCCTCCAGTGACAAACCTATGTTTGACTTTGAGGTTCAGGTCAGGGCTCTGTTTAGATTTTGGCCCCTGATCTTAGACTGCCAACACATACAGTACAAATCCATAAGTCACTCATCTGGCTCAATGAAGAAACCAAGTCAGGGCGGGATTCTTTAGTGGGAAAAAAATAAGATGATGAAGGTTTTGCACAGAACAGGCAACTGCTTTCAGTGGGTGTCAGATCTATCTAGGTTCTCTTAAGTTTGGATGGTGGTCTTACACATGAATGGACTTTGATATTTGCATGAGGAAAGCCAGACCATTCCTCCCATCTCATGGGACTATGATTTGGTACCAGTCTTTGACATACTTGACCAGATTGAGAGCTTTGGCCCAGTCACTCGTCCAGTGAGAATATCCAGATTTATCCTCTTTCACAAAATCTCAGGCAGGAGTACAAATTACATGTGACATCACATTGTAAAGACATTGAGCAGAACAGCCAAATGGAAGGAGGCATGGACGGGAGGAAGGAGAGGATGAAAGGAAGCGCCAGGATGTCACAGTGAGTCTATTGTGGACTTTTTTCAAGACCCAACGTGCCCTATTGTAGCGAGAAATCAACCGTGCCTTCCTGTGCATGTCTGGTAATGAGGGTGTCCAACCAAGCTAGCAACTGCCACCCAATAAGACCCTCGACCTCGGCCAAAAACATGCACCGAAACATTGTCAAGACAGTTTTACTACCCAACGCAGCTTTGCTTAGTCTACCTATCCACATTGTATAGTTCTGCTCCATAAATAGATGCGGCCAAATGGTACAACATAAACTTAAGACAGAGTTTTGTCCCTCAGCAGCATCTGCTGTGGAGTAAATCTGCCCACAGCCTGCAGCTGTCAACAGGAAGCCCAGAATGACCTCCACAAGCACACACATAAATGCTCAAAGAGTCAAACACACCATCCAAGCTACACACACACACACCAGTCTTTCATCTGTCAATGATTGGCCCTCGTCCAACACAATATATCTGTTCCACTCCCTTACAATAAAAGTTGATATTCAGTCATGTTCAGCACCACTCTGGGTTATTAGTACAGGAAAAATGGAATTAGCTAAATAAAATATGTCTGTTAGCAAATGAAAAGGGGGTATATGACATTTTGTAAACACATGCTACAGTGCCAGCCCACTCACCCTGCAGGAGAGCACTGACAAATTCTCAAAGGACGCCAGGGTTTCTGTTTTTTGTCAGTGCAATAACGCGTAGCACCTTGAGTGCTGTGTCTTTATTGTTAGCTCCCTCATATTTTCCCTCAGCCTGTTGGCAGAAAATTTACAAGAACATTCCTGACAGTTTGTTACTTCATCGGTTGGCACAGTCAGTTCTGCGGAGACGCTTGGAAATAGAACTGCTGCAAACCAGGAGACTGTAGGCACTTACTAAGTCAACTTCATAAAAATAATCATTTTGATGCACAAAGGGAGAGGCGTGATTGGTGTGTGTTCATGGGCGTAGCCACCACCTTTGCAGTCTGCAGCAGAAAGCATCACATCATGTTTCATAATTTTTCATTTCTCCAGTAATATCCTGAAGATTAGATGGGCTGCAGTGGTTAATGTGCAGATGGGTCTTAAAGGAAATTGTTGTAAGTGACAGCTGTAGCAGCTGCCCTGTACAAATCATCTTTAATCAGTCTTCATTGAAAAGACAACCAAACAGAACAGAGTCAACAGCCTTGACAAAACAACAGGTACAAAATAATCAACACATGCACAACCTTAACACACACACAAGTGCAGTTGGGACAGACCAACAGCAATCCATTAACAGTAATGAGAGTATACCAGTCAGACTGATCTCGGGGTCTGACAGCCGTAGTAAGACGGGGGGATATGCACCCGCTTTCAGTGCCAACCTGCCATCTGCGCCCAGGACTGGCTGAGTTAATGAGGGGATTAGACCCATGCGCACAGCCCAGGGACAAGGCCCCTACCCTGCCACCAGCAGGAGCCCACCACACCAGCACTTTAATATGGAAAACATGACAGAGGCAAGGTGGGCTACTGCACACATGCTGAGCAGGAACCCCGTCGACTGTCTGCGTGCAAGGGCATGCAGGTTGTCTGTTTGGCCATTCCTTTATGTGCCTCCCTGCGTGTGCAAGGATTCATGTGTGTAATTGTGTGAGGATGTATTAATACAGGACTCAAAATCAGGGATGTTCCGACACCATTTTTACCTTCCCTGATACTGACTATGTTACTATACATGCACACTTGTAGAGGTCTGATACCAAATATTAAGCACTCTCAGAGGCTGATACCGATGCTGATACCTGTACCAGAACAATTCTGATAAAATTATTCCATGTGGCAAACTGCAATGAAGCATAGATTAGAGGGACTCCCTCCTCATCTGGTACAGACAGCTTTATTCAAGGAAACAAGCACACACAACATATCCATCCACCCAGATTATATTATTATAAAGTGTAGAAAAAGACAATCTGTTGGACAAAGCAGGAAAATGTTAGCAGCTCTGTTAAGCAGTGACCCCTGCCAGCGCTGGAAGCAAAGCACTGTTTACACCAAACACTGCATCAAACTGCCTCCAGAGACTGCATGTCCTGAGGCACCCGGCCGCCTTACACCGGCCCACAAGGAGCACAGGGTCCCTCAGGCCTGCAGGGCTAGTAGCAACGCCTGTATGTGTCACTGGTTTCCTCCTTACGGCCATCACCACCTCCGCTCAACTTACAAGGCCGAGGTGGTGTTCTGTTGCAGAAGAGGTGAGGAAAGGACGGATACGACCAAGGACTCAAATACCAAACAGCCACAGAGATACAATTACTCAGAAAAAAGGCTGATTACAAACTAAATGAACAGATAAATGAATAAATCCACTGACCTTGAGTGCAATTAGCCCTTAATTACTGCACACAATGTGCCCTGGGAGATAAATTAATTAAAAGAGGATAATGGGGGGAAACAAGGGAGGCTTTATGTGGAAATACCTGGCAGCAAAAATCCACCGCATGCAACCAAAACTGAGATATTTATGCATATTTTGAATTTAATTGTAATATGGAGCTGGTGCACTGGAAAGGAAACCAAATAGAAGTGTAAAACATTGTAAACCAACACTTAAATCAGGAAGCTTTTGATTTATTATTATGGGTTTGCAAAGTAATGACATGTGAAATCACAAATAACTCTAATATGCCCCCGATAATGCCCACCATTATATTAATATACCTCAAACATGTACCAGTGCTCATGTTGGACACTTTAATTCAAACCTTTCATGCCTAATGCTGCCTCCTGACCACAGCGAGGAAACTTTTACGACAAGTCAAATTGGGTCTTGGCAAAATTGTTAATTTGCCCGTCCCCCCTTTTACCCCGTCTGAGCTTGTTTCTGTCCATAAACTGCTGCTGCTTCTGTTCCCCAAACAGAGGTGGACGTTCTTTCATCCTCTTCCTTTACGGCTGTGGAAACTGCCATTATCCTGCCCACTATCTTTACTATTCACACTACTGACGGTGAGAAAAATGTAGTCTCTATCACATCCAACCTTCTGATATAGCTTAACCGTTCCTGTTACTAATCAACTGGTCCCTGATATCTTTTTTTCATCAGTCTTAAGAATGAATTTACAGTTTTCTCATGAAGGACAACATTGTTGATGTCTTGACCCTCCCTCCCCCCTCCCTTCTCTCCACACTGGCTGATCAAGGCCCTGGGTGCCCTGTAATAACAGTGTGTTTAGACACTCATCACTGATTGTCAATTAGAGCTTCTGTCTCTAGTGACCCCCAACAGAGGGGCTTTAAAGAGCTGCTGACAGACTCAGTCATCTCTACCTGGTTACTCTCTGCACTATATTTAAAGACCATGTCACCTTAAAACATCACCAAACCGCTGATCGTCCCCAGAGCTGCTGAGACAAATGACCGTAGAAACGATGTTAGTAGCAACCAATAAACAATGATGTACAAACCTAATGGCTGAATGCAGTATATGTTTAAAAGGTAACAAAACAAAAACACTGGCGCTCTCAGATATGGAATGAGTCATCACAATTTAACCAAAGCCTAATAAAGAAAAACAGAGACCAAATGGCATGAATGGCATGGCTTTTCCATGTCTCATACACAGCCTATCAGACCACTGGCAGAGCTGGAGGAACATTGTCCAGCGGTGGAGTTTTATTGAAGGCTTGTATTTGTTAATGTGTCTGGGCCAGAGAGAGAAAAAGCCTAACAGAGAGGCTGTTGTGTGTTGGTCTGGCTGGGCTCCACTGTCCCCTCCAGCCAAACTACCATATTCACACTTTTTTACAAAGCCTTATGAACTGGGAGCACTTTGTGTGGGTGAATAGTCACTCTACCTCTTCACACACAGGAGTACTTTTTTAGTTTAGAGTTCATAGTGTCAGCTGGGCTGAGAGCAATTGTTCTAACAAGAGTGCTTTTGCTTTCTTTCCACCACTTCTTCTTGTCCAGCCTTCCTCTGTGTCTTTCCGGGCAGCTGAATAGCAGCCTACACCCTCTCTTTCATGGTGCCCTCACTGTTGCTGGAGCTGTGACGCCTAGGCAGGACCTGGGTCTTAAATAAGGGCTGGAGGCCTGACACATGTGGCCCGTGAACTGACAGCAGCTTTGTGAGGCAAGTAGGGGGAGTGGGAGTTTTGGGGGGCCAGGGGCCAGGGACACTCAGGGAGGAGAGACAGGCTGAAGGAGCCCCTTGAGAAACAGCCGGGGCCAACTACCACGACAACACCTCAACAAGGGCCCCAGTCATCCAGCGGATTTGAACTGGAAGTGAAGAAAGAAACGGTACCACAGCTAGATGCCAACAGGAAGACGAAGAAACACAACGTCAGAGGGAGACGAGGAAGACTAAGCAGAGGAAAATGTAGAAAGGAGAGGTCTGGACAGATGATGGACAGAGGGTGAGGGAGAGGAGAAAGGGAAAAGAAGACTTTACTGGTGGGCTAACAGCTTCAAAGAAAGCTCCTTTCTGTTTGTGTCAAAAAGAAGGCCAGAATAGATTCTGACAAAAACAACCTGCGTTGTGAATAAATAGGAACAGACAGGTGAGAAAGAGAAAAAGGAGCATCTTGAGAATGTGCTGTGTGTCACAACACATTGCTGCATACAGAGCAGTGATGTGAAAAGGCCAGCAGGGAGATAAACAACTCCAGAAGACACACTAAAAAAAGGCAATAGTTCATTGTCACAGCAGAGGAACAATGCAACAAATTAAAGCTGCACAAGAGTCTGTTTTTTTTAAGAGCACAACTGGGAGCAAAATGTGTTTGCAACCAAAAGTATAATGATTGTTACTGGTTATCACCTGTGAGACTTCAGCAAAAGCTCTACAAAGCTGAAAGAACTTCATTGGGAGCCTCAAAGAAAAGGCGAGGAGGAGGAGTGGGTGGTTTTCCAGGACAGCAGACAAAGAGAAAGACAATTAAAGAGGCTCTAAAATCTATTCACTGCATTTTTCTGGGAACTGTTCCTCCTCCATCTCTCCCTGAGTCACTCTGCTCTCCTCTGGCCTGATCCCAGCCTAATCCCCCACTTTACCTCCATTTCAGATGATTTCACAGTTGTCACTGAACGTTGAATTTCCTCTTTTCTTCTCACAAATGTTAACTGGGGGGCATGCCAAGATGGCGCCGAGATAGTAAACCGGCTAAAGGGGGCAAAATGTGTCTTCCGACCTGGCAAATGTTTCCCTCATGGTTGTTGGCATCTCCACAACAGTTAGTCGGCTATTATTAAGGAGATGAAAACCTCCAGACTGCAGTGACAGTCCTGTAAAGCTGAAGTCCATCATTTAACTTTAGAACTATCAACATTTCACTAAAGAGACAAGAGGCTCTGTGTGAAGCCAGAGAGCCGAGTCGAAGGCCTCAAACTGAAGGTCATGATGACAACCCCACCTGTCCCCAGCAGATCACTGTATGTCCACACGTTATCATGTAAGTCAAGGCCGCTCTTGAGGGGACGGAGCTGGTGCAGACTCCTTGTCTAATTACGGTTGGAGAGGTTACTGTCCTTCCTGTGGCCAATGTGGATCTGCTGACACTAAATCCAGCCTTAACAAGCCATGGAATCCATCTGACAGAAACAAAAAACAAACAGCTGTGCAAAGCAAGAGACGGTAGCTAATGGTTTAAAACTTCTGAGAGTTGACGACACTCTGTCATTTCAACAACTGTGCCCGCTGACCATTCTCACTCAGCTGGCTGTTTTATCAGAAGAAATGCTCAAAGCGGGAAGCTTAATCCATTTTAAATGTTGCTCTGTTGTGTTCAGTTTTTTAAAACTTGATCAAATCAGGGTATCTGATAAATCATTATCATGTCACTGTCTCTTCCTATAAGAACATTTTGAGGGAGCCATATTTCAAGCAAAAAAAATATTTGGTACCGCAGTTAGATATTAGCAAATTCTAGCTTTCAACCTCTTATAATAAAATATTAATGAGCTGGAGAGTAGCTAAAAGCCTACATTAATGTTTTGTTGTGTTACATGAAAGGCATGAAATCCTAGCTTATAAGTGTTATCAAGGAATTCACTCTCTATCATAACCTATGCCATCAGACATGTGTAAGGTGACACAGCTGTTGTGTAATTGCTGCACTAGGATTGTAATATTGATTTAAATTGTAATATTATATAATTTCAGAAGATCACTTGAAGAACTAACAACTGCAACAAAGCAATTTTATATCAAAATATAAATTGAGCTTTTCACCCTAAGTGTAACATCAAAAGAAAGTGGCCACAGTGTGAACATGGCGAGTTGGTGTCACCTTGCAGCTGCTACACAGTTTTGTTTCTGCACTTCAGATCTCATGCAATAAGCCACCGGTATGGGGCTAGTCCGTGCAGTAGAGTAAGTTAAGTTTTAAAGCAGGGTCAGAATAACTGAGCTGGGGTTATGTTCTTTGCATAGACAACAGCATGTGTTACCCGGCTGGTTACCACTACACACAGAGGAGTGAGGTGTGGTAACAGTAAACAGCCCAGACACAGGAATGCACAGGGCAGTAAAACGCAATACAGCGCCATTTATCACAGCACCCAGAGCTCAGCAGGGGCACGAACATCCGCGTTTCCCCCCCCACACGCCCTGCTCCACAAACAGGTTTCAGCATACTTTCGGTCGCCCACGGTCAATAATTCTCCCCCATGTGCCTTTCTGTCTATAACCGACTGTGCGGCATTCTTTCTTGTCATCAGGGAAGATTTTTCTATTAATAGCACTATGGGTAAACAATTTGAGGTTTAGCATAATGCCACATAGTCTGTGGTGGTGGATGCCAGAGGGGTCATCAGTGGGAGTGGACATCAGAAAACGGATCCTGAATGGAGAACAGCAGCTGAAGTTTCAAAGTTTAAAATAAAGTCAATCAATCAAATTTTATTTATACAGAGTCAAAACAAAAGTTATCTAATGACACTTCACTGTATATTGTTGAAGGAGACCCAACTTAGGGCCTGTGCCCACTGAAAGCATTGTCATCAGTGGACACGGGCCCTTAATCCACCAATGAGCAAGTTCTTAGCAATAGTGGCAAAAAACAAACATCCTGTGAACAGGTAGAAACTAAGCGCAGAGCCAGACTCATGCCTGTAACTAAACATGTTTTCAGTTTAAGCTGCGACAGAACAAAGTCATTCCTTTGAATGCAAAATATCTGTTCTTTTTATTGATCAGCACTGAAGGTTATATATGAGTCAACATTTGTATGGGCTAACTTCAAGGATTCAATAAAAAGCAAGTGTGTGTGACCAATAAGAGAAGGTACGGTCCATATACAGCGTCATGGATCATTTAGTCCACCATCAACAGAGAACGGCAGCAGAGTAAAAGCATGCCTGATGTTAAGGAGGTGGAGGTGTCTGTGTGTGTGTATGTGTGTGTAAGTCCCTCCAAAGCCTTTGGTGATAAATCCAAACATTTCTGTCCAACTTAAACACAACATAAATCTGTCCTTACACCCGGTCAGCAACAAACAGCTTCAGGGACAGATGTGTAAAGAAAAGAGAGCTGACTGACAACAGCAATCATTTTTCAGCTCAATGTGTCTCAATACAGGTTTTAAACTCTCAGTCCTCTCTGCTTTTTCACTGAAAGAAGTCAGATTATAGCAGGAAAAACTAGCATCTGTAGCTTGTGCTTTTTCACATTCTTTCACACATTCCCTAGGATATTGGATAGGCGAATGTTTTAACAAAGAGCTGGGATTAGAGCAGCGTCGAACAAGGTGCTCCAAGCAAAAACAGAAAAGGGGAAACAATGAGCGATAAGGAAGACTGCGCCGGGAAGATAATTAATGAATAGCTTTGTCAAATAATACAAGCTGCAACAGTGGGAGCTCCTTGTCCTAGTTCTGCTGTGCATTACGCACACACAAAAGCACACATAAAGAAGGGGGAGGAGGAAGAATTAAGAAGCGGTTCCAAAAGGAATTTAATAGTGATTTACAAACAGGCTTTCCCAGAAAAATGTCTTAAGGAAATAAAACGTGAAAGAGCATGCATCATTGAGAAACACAATGAAAACAGAGAGAAGCTGGCAAACAAGGGGATTCTTATAATAATGATGGGGAGGCCACAGTGCATTTGAAGAATACACTGGTCAAACAGTGGTTAAATCAGAGCTTTAGGTGATTTGGAAATGGGGTTAGGGGGGTTCAGGGATTTTGTCCTGCAGAGGGGTTTTGGAGTTCACTTTTATTTGTCAGGGGAAATAGACATGCCCAAGAAAACTGGACGGAGCCATAATGTCTGAGAACCACAATATTTTATATGGAAATCCTGACTCTGCTTTGGCATTAAACATGCAAGTCAGACCTGGAAAAAAAAATGCAGTGGGCACATGATAAAACCAGTTTCCAGACGTACAAATTTTCTCTAAAATAAGATCTTTAATTCAAAATTCAAATGTATTCAGCTCATGGGTCCTGCTTTGAATCATGGGAGGTAATTTCCCTGTGTCAAAAAAGTGCCTTATTTCTGTGGCAGGTAATTGAGAGCGGTGATGTGAATAGAGTGTCGGATACGGTGAAGGCCTGACTCTCCCCTCAGCGTCAATGTCGTTCTGAGGCCCAGGAAAGAAGCATTGTTCCATCGGGGGACACAAAAAAGGGATTAATTTGAATTTGGTTTACAATGCCATGCCTTTCAAGTTAATCCATCTGGCCTGTGCCCTGGAGTTGCCGGCTACTCCCTCCATTCCCCATTCAGTGTGCCAGCGCTCTTTGTGTGCAGGAGGGGTAAATGTCAACTCTAGCACTGCTTGGACTGAGAAAAGCCTGGAGGATACAGAGAGAGGGGGGGAAATGAAGACAGAAAGAAAATAGAAGGCATTTATGGAGACTTTTCCTCTAATTCGCATAGAGGTTTAATTTACTAGTCAGTCTCACTGACATTTTTTGCTGCATATGAATGTACATTCTGTACTCACAAAGCTGTATCTGTTGATAGGTGATACTTTCATTGAATGCAGCTGTATTTTGCATGGTGTGGCAGTAATTTGGCTCTAACAGATGGAGATCTGGCATTCAGACTGTGTTAAAGTAGGAAGATAGTCATGTCCCTTCTTCCTGTGGCCTGCATTATCTGGCACCCCTGCTAAGAGCGTTAAGATGAGCATCCTGCAACATCCATCATTTCTGTTTCCACCTCTTCCCCCAGATATCCAGATTCTATCACATAATAGTATTAATGAGCCAACACAGAGGGTTCCAGTTGTTTGTTTATTGTGCAAAGGATATAACCGTCACTACCCACATACTTTTGAATGTCCTGTATGTTGGAATGGACATTAGACAATGCATTCACAACAGGGCACTCCTACAACCTGGTCTTGCACAGACCAAGTATTCTTCTTCCTTGTCCTCTGCTGGTCTAGCTAATAATCTTGGCTATGCAGCTCAACTATTTCACCTGGTGCTGCAATATTTGACCCATCTCTGTAAGTGTCCTCTGTTTTTCCGATTTTTAAAAATAAAGTTTTGAACATCTAAACAGCAGTAAGGCCAATTGTGTCAATGACCAAACATCAAAGTACAAGACGGTAGCTTTGATGCTTTTATCTCTATAACTACCTTTTAAACTTTGTTTCATGAGATGTGCCTGGATTCTTTTTATATATATCCTTGTCTCGTGTTTTGTATTCAAGAAGCAGCAATGACCCAAATCATAAAGTCAACTTTTACTGCAGAGTAGTTTGGAGAATAAAGTCGAAGCATCTACAGGGAACATTTAATGAGCTCCGAGGCACAAACCAAAGACAATTATAAAAAACTAACATCTCTAGCTATGATAATAGTTCAGCCTCTCCTTCACTCCCTCCTTTATCCCGTGCATGCTGCCTGAGGGACAGTCACGCTGCTGACCTGTGTTTCTGCAACACAACTCCCAATACACCACCGAAGGACAAACACACACAAACACCTCGGCAGATCAACAGAGGACGAAACTGAACAGTTGCAGCCGACATCTGCACGGCGAATGTGATGTGAGCAAACAACTGAGGGATACAGATGGGCTTTCTGAAGTCTCTTGGCTGTTACTTAGTTTACAAGTCTTTCAATTAGCAGGAATGGCAATCTACAGCAACAAAAATCACTAAACACAGAAAAATGGCTCATTTGGAGCTCAGCTGAATTAATTCAATTTATCTTGTTCCAGAGAGAGTAGCGTAAAATACAGATAATATATACAAAGAACAACAGAGAGAAAACATATTTTAATTGGAGATGTTTTATCAAACAAGTTGGCTGTCGAAGCTTTGCAGTCTCCTGGAGACACTTTAATACTTCTGCGTATGAATCAGAGAGCTGGCTGTAGAGTTTCTGCATAGAGAAAGCCATAGTAACTTTACACAGTTTATATAACGTGGCACCAATTGTCTCCTTTTACTTCACTTGACTTCAGCACCAATAACAGAACTTCTTAGTCTGTCCTTATAACAGAGACTAGATAATCAAAAAAGACTGTTTGCCATACACTGACACCTACACAGGCTGGAGGCTAATGATGCTAGATGATTTCTGCACAACTCGAAGATACATCTCAACTTTAAAGGTATTGAATAATTGACTAAACAAAAAAAAAGGCAAGCGTAAGCCATGTTAAACCCAAGCTCAGCTACATGGTTGCATCTTGAGAATGATCTCAGATGAAGAAGTCTGATAACCAAATAAAGAAACTACACTGTAAAAAGCCAACGTGATGCACAAGGGGTCTCAATACTTCAATTACAGATGTTTTTTTAGGTCAAATCTGAGTACTATGACCAGGATTTAAAAAATATTCAATTACACACTGGCTTAGTTTTAATATAAGCCAGGAGATTTAGCTGTCAGTTGGAGTTTGACAGCATGCAGCATGTAAAACTAGAATAAATGGATGCAGTGTTGTGGCCTTGACAGATGTGTTTAGCCTTCAAAGATCCTGCATCCTGCATGCACTTCCTGGTACACAAGCATGCTGTCAACATAGTTTACCACAGGACTTTTTCACAGGCCGAAAAATGTCCGCTGTATAGCCAGTGTGAGAATCTTATCACAATCTGCATGACTGCATGAATGCTGCAGTTCTTTGGAACACATTCTAAACTTTTAGTATTGTGAGGCAGAGAATTGGAGAAATGCATCAAGTGAAGCCCCCCCACACAGTAAAGAGGTGTATTAAGGTGGACAGCTCATACCTCCCCCTCTCATATACCATTAGTTCTGTCTGTGTGTTGCACATTCCAGCCCCCCCTTGAGTGTGTCAGGGAAGTGGGGCCCCTTCACTGTGGACCAATCTATAGAGTGTTAATCCACCGCTGGGCCATGCAAAACAGGGGACGACCAAACATAAATAAATAAGAATGAGTTGAATCTCTGTCTCCTTTTCCCCATTTCAATCAAGTGCTGCGATGGAAACCAGACGGCACGGTCACATTCAGGGGTCAGTGTGGGCTCAATTAGAAAGGCCCACAGTGAAAAAAGGAGCGATTATTTTTAAGCCCTCAAAGTGTCTCTCTCCCAGCTGGCTGGGAAGTGGGGAAGTCAGGCTCAGGAAGACAAAAAAAAGTTCCTTACCCCCCCGAAACCAGCTTTTTTGGCCCTGCACCCACTGTCAACATGTTTAACATTTATAAACAGAGACAGGCAGGATTAAAGGTGCAAGGATGGAGGTCAATAGCAAAGGAGAGGGAGATTGGAGGTCCTTAACTTGTCCACTTACTGATACCAGACACCCAAAAGTGCCAGTCTGGGGCCGATCCTGGAGGACCAAACTGCTGGGGAAAAATCTCTGGAGACTGATGACCGGTTATGCCTGGAAACTGAAACCACCTCCATTTATTCCTATCATTCGCTCTTTGCCAGTGTAATGATAGGCACCACACTGAGGGAAAAGCAGTGGAACGGGTAGAATACATGTTAGTGTTGGTGGTTTATATACCCAGGGAGTATTATCATGTAAATGGTAGTTACTGTACAGTAAAACCCTGCTTTTAAGACTGATAGCAGCTGGGCCTCACATAGGGAGGGATGTATCCTGAACGTAAGTGCTCTTCAGGGACACCATGCATGCTTTTTTTCTACCACATCAAAGAGATGTTGCTGAAGAGCCTCCATTTCCGCCACGAAACCCTGCGTACTTTCTCCATGGAACCACCACATTGCTTTCATCAGTGATCATACATATGACATGTGAGCAGGATTGTGAAAATGAATGTTAGATTAACTTGGTACACTATGTTTCCTGTCATTCTAAATCAGCATCCTGAGCATGCACTGGGCTTCCAAAACGGGGGAAGAATCATGTAAATCAGGCGGCATTTCATTAAAACTTCACTTGATAGCCCATCACTTGATTAAACATCCAGCTTTATGCTCTACAGCTGTTCGCCATTAACCCACTACTTCTCTCTACTTTCACTCATCACCCAAAGTCTAATTCCACCCTCAGCACAACAAAATTTCATTATCCCAATACCAATCCCTGTAATTTTCACAAATATGGTGCTGACACTTCCTTGGATCGGGAACAGAGGAGTGATATTGTTAGGAGAAGGACAGCTGGGGACAATCGTTGTAGTTCAGTGAAGCAGCGTGCCTCCTGGGCTAAAACGCGGCCCAAGATGTATGAGTCATTTGTATGATTTTCTAAGTTAACCACTCTTTACCCTCTATGTTTCCCCATGCCCCTGACCCAAGGGTCGAAATGTGGCCTGTGGCATAGTCCACATTAGTCGGAATAACTCCTCTACTGGTCACAACCAGACATTTAGCTCTGTCAGCCCATTACTGGCTGGTGCTGTCAGCAGGACGGAGCGATGCTGAGGCTCCCTGATGAATACAGGCATGCTGAGGGTATAAATCGGTTTCATCTGGTGTCCGTCCATACATCCAAAGCGAAGACACAAGCACACATACACACATCCCAGCTGAAAGATGTTCCCGTGGGTCTCATCTGTCTCACTTTGTTCCACAAACTCACTTTTGATCATTTGCAGAGAAGAAAAAATGAGCATCTGTTGAAGTTTGTTCTACAGGAGTGGACTCAAAGAGTCTTTTAAGGTCTTTTAACTTGACATCAAAGGTGACCGATGAATAAGGTCCCTAAAGTACTTAGCTAATATGAGTGTTTGCAAGGGACCAGTGGAGCTATCGAGAAAAATGGCTGGGTCCCCAGTTTTGTCTGTTATTTAATAATTTAGGACTTTTCATGAGCAGTCTCCTAAAAACTGTACTCCATGTGTTTTTAGAGGCTTTTATATGCTAGAAAAGTTCTGGAGTGATAAATGGTCCGTGAGATCAGAGCTCTCCAAGAAGAAAATTAGCTGCAAATGACTATCTTGTATGAAAAATTGGAAGGACAATTCAATTAAATATACATGTTTGAAAAATGGACTAATAATCCACCACTTGTCCTGGAAATTGATCAAATTCCTCGACATGCCCGTCTCCTTAAAGACACTCCCAAAAGCCCATGACCAATAGGAAGCCTGTTAAGATAAGATATTTTCCAATTACTGCCCTGAATTCCTCAGGAAAGGCCAGATAGTCAAGCTAACACAGGTGTATATTAAATGTCTAGTCAACCATTTCCATCCAGCAAACCTTTTGTCTACAAGCTGGATTGATGCTTGCTCTCCATCTGTGGCTGAGAGGATTTACCAGCGGGGCTGAGGGAGAGTGTTATCTCACCTTGCAGAGATAAATCAGACAGGGATACGGTGCTTCTCCTACAGCGCTCTGCAGAACAGCACAGAGGAAGACAGGCATTTGAACAGAAAAGCCACACACAGCCTCCCTGCCAGACTGTTTGTTTTAAACCTGCTTTAAGGGTTTATGCTCTGCTCGGCCTGCCCTCAGGAATGAGCGGCCAGTGGCGATGGGTTCCAGGGTTGTTTGGACGGGCGAAATGGTCACCTTGATCTCTTCTCCTGTGACAGTTTCCAGACGATGTGAGAGAGAAAAGCTGTCTACCGAGAACTTGGCCTAGTTTTTTATTTAACATGTCTCTGTCCAGCCTCTTTGAATTTGCGCCTCACAGGGGAATATCCTGACACCCACTCATGCACGCTTGTTTCAGTTTGAAGACTCGCTGGTTTTATCAAGTTGGAAAACAGCAATCTGACCCATGAACCATAGCAATCAAATCCACGCATACAGAAAAGAAAATTCTGGATTTACAAGCTCTACTGTTTGGCTGACATCCACAAAGAGACATCCACAAAGAAAGACGTCCTGCATTGCACAAAAATGGTAGCTGGCGTTTCCCTTGTGTCCTTCTGTCCATGCCAAAGTGAATGTTTTAGGACTCCTTAGAACTTCATAGCCAAGATGAAAAACAGTTGATGTTTAAAATGAATATATTTATAGTCATAAGAGGGCAGCTATAATAAAGTCAATGTTTCTGGGGGACAAAGCTGGCTCTATGTGGCTTTGCCTCAGGGGGAACAGTTGGAATCTTGGACAGGATGTAAGAAACTCTCTCTGATACAATTCAAGCTTGAAAGTAAAGCAGCAGACACACTTCGCAGGAGAAATAAAAAAAAAAACCCTCCGAGTGTGATGGAGTCACTGCTAAGGATTATTTTTCTTGCAGCATTCTTTTTTTTGCACAGTCACTGCTGAGACACAGTACTCCTTCAATTATTCAGAAAATAACTTTTTCAGTCATAGGAAGGACAGATGCCTCAAGTACCTGAGGAGGCACTGAAAAGTGAATCTAATCGCTTTCTGTTGGGTGAAAACTTCCCCATTCAAGCTTAAATGTTCATACACTATGAAGATTTTCCCTTTTATGCACAATTTCTATTAAGAGGTGGGTGGGTGTGTGAAACGCCCCAAGCAATTAGAAATTATTGATCTGCAGAATTGTCTCAGCAAACGTTAATTACAAAGAGCTTGAGTCTAAATGGTTATTTGATGAGTTGCATGTTCAGATAAGCTAACAGGATTCATGCTATCTGGAGTCAATGTGCATGAATGATGAAATATGCAAGACTGGCTGCAGGAAAGCGTAATTATGGACCTGAAGGGACATCAAATGTCCTTTAACAGCTGATTAGATCAGGAATACACTCACATCATTGTGATTCATATGGGAGGCTACAGCTTATAATTAAGACAGGTGGGGAGTAATATATTTATAGAAAAGTGGAGAGTGGATACAGATGGTGCTAGTGAGAAGTTATTTCATCTAAAATCAGCGTCATCAATTTTTGCATATGAAAAAGTTCCCACCACAAAGAGGCCATCCGAGTCAAGATGACCTCTGAGCGAGAAACATCAATGGATCAGGTGCGGGCGGCTTCTATTGGAGGTTGGAGGCTGAAAGGAATCACAGTGGCTTCAAAGGATCCATTGGTAAAACACAGGGAAGAAAAAAAAGAGAGCACTTGTAACAGTTGACATCAATCAATAACGGTCTCGGATTCAGATTTCCATTTTGTTGACGAAAGCAGAGCTGGAGGGGGGAGTCTTTATCCTGAGTGTCCACCAGAACCTGATGGCCATGAAGAGTTTAAGAGCATGAATTACATTTAAGAGCAACTCGCTTTGTGAAGAGACTCTGCAGTGCCAAGAGGATGAAAGCCAGCTGTCAGGCCACAGTGGCAACTGAGTGCTTCACCGCTGAGGACAGTTTGTGTTTGCCAACAGCAAATAACCGCCTCTGGCCCATTTAGTGCCATCTCTTTTTCTTTCTGCAAACAAAAGCCGAGATGACACAAGCTCCTCTTAGTGGCTACCGCTACACTGCTCGATCAAACACAGAGTTGTATGTGGAACGAGCCCAAAACCAACACAGTAAAGAACTCTGAATTAACAGGAGTACATGAAGACTACATACTACCAGGCTGACACACAGGAATCCTTAGTCCCTTCTGTCTCATCTGTTATCCTGACATCTGCCTTGGATGGAGAAGTGGTCATCAGTGACGACATGAGGATGATAAGGAAGGCAAACGTTTAATATTGTAAACATGCAAATGTGATGTTAAGGTTGAGAGTCTTGAATTTTGGGGTGCTGGTTTGGCTCAGCTGATACTGCAGGTGCCCAAAAGTCCTGAACACACTGGTTGCAGGTTTGATTCCCATCTGACCACTTGATGCATGCCATCCACAACTCTCTTTTTACCATTTTCTACCTATTTTCAGTTGCCCTATCAAATAAAGACATAAATCAGTGAAGTAAAGAGAACCCCTTACTAGAGGAAATTATCAATTCCATCCCTCACCACCGTTAGCATACAGGATCAACATAAGGTTAAATGCCCTTTCTGTTCTTAAAGTTATTAATGCTGAAGTCCAAAGCCTGGCACCAAAAAAGGTTAATCAGCAGCCAATGATAAAATTCAGGCGCCTAAAAACAAACATCTGCAGCCCATAATCAGACATCATGTGACTTTTTCCTGTAATTGGTTTGTGTGATTTATTGTGCTTTTATTTTAATAAATTTGTGTTAGCACAACCACGCCAAAACCTGATAAATAGAAACTTAAATGACAGAATTTCTGTATTTGACTGATACGTACTTGTATTTCTTATATCTACATACATCTTAAAATAGTGAGGCTGTTCTGGATTTGGTCCTCTGGGGGCTTTGAATGAATACACATAACTACTGCACAGTATTCTAATATCTAAGGTAAGGGTAACACAATAAACAACACCTATGTGACAGAAAAACTTAAATAAAGCTGTATTAATATGACAAAGACAAAGTCCAAAGGCTTCAAAAAAAAAGCGCAAGAGTATTGGTAAGAGCCAACAATAAACAAACAACAGACTGAGAAACATGAAAAGGCCGTTTCTTAAGCCTGAACTGCTTGGCTTCACACATCACTGCTACATACTGAAGCCCTGCTCACCAGAAGAAGAATATGAGTCTTGTTGAACAGACCAGAAAAAGATGGCCAATAGCCAAAAGCAGTCTGTAAGCAGAAAAAAGAACAAGGAAACTAAAAAAAAAAAGGTATGAGAGTAGAGACTGGCTTTAGGGAGATAGCTCAGCTGGCAAGCACTCAAACAGCCAACCAAATGCAGGCACATGTAGCTATAAACACACACGCACTCACAAACAAATGTCACACAAACATGCATATCACAGTCCCAGAGACACGCACGCATACATTCTATGGCAGTGTGCTTATAGCGAGAGAGTTGCCAGCTGTCGGAGATCTTTGAGGGAACAGAACACCACCTGTCCCCTTATCTTTCCCTCACGAGCCAAGAGAGACGCTCCGTCCAACTGGAGCCACCTCCATCTCCCTCATCCAATGCTTAATGGCAGCTTGTCTGCTATTTTCTCTCCGAAAATGTATCCCTGTCTTTGTTCTCATCTCTCCGTCTGCGTGTTTGATCTCAAAGCACAAGAGTCTTTGCAATTATTTCCAATCACATCAAGGCTTTTCATCATTTAGAGAAATCTAAATGATGTACCTGTAGTCCTGGCAGTGGGGAGACTTTGAGATGTTTGGATTTGGGTAAAGGTGGACAGTTTTTCCAGATGTTTCTTTTTGTGTTGCCAGATAGGAATTTGACCATCAGGTCAGTGATCGTGTGTGTTTGATGGGGTGCAAGGTTGACATTTCTCTGTCTCTGTGTTTACTTTTTTGTACTCCTTCACCTCTCTCTTCTCTGTGCCATTGTTTTGGTTTTGGTGAGCGGGGTGTTTGGGCGCAGACAGATTGATAGAAGCCAGGCTGAAGCTCGGGCAAACTCTGACCGCAGCTTAACCTGGTTCTGCTGCTTTCAGTGTAAACACAAGCCAATGTGATACCCTCACCGTAAACATGTTGGGCAGTGGATTTTTGGTCCTACATGACTACAAAATCCATCCAAGCTGGGGATGAAGTCGAGTAACTCAGCTCTGCAACAGCACGTGTACTAATACAGAGCACAGTGTTAATAGCAGCTTTCATTGAAGCTGTTAAAATAGGGGAACATTCTCTCAATCTGTGCTGGCAGCTAGAGTGCCACCAGCCCAATAAAAGCAGCATGTGCAGTTTCCAGGTAACCAGCCGTGGTGAGAATGTGTATATGATGGGAGTGCTAATGGGCCAGAGTTCCTCTGAGAAACACACACACACACACACACACACACACACACACACACACACACACACACACATATATATATATATACACCCAGACTTCCTGCTTGTACTGTACACACTGCACAGGAGCACTTTAGCCTGGGAAAGGCTCGTGGAAGAAGTGAGTGATGGCCCTACCAGCTGTCTGGGAGTTATGGACTGAATCCTGGAGGCCAGGCTGATGTTTTTCAGACAACCTGAGCAGCACTATAGCAGATGGAGGTCACCACTGGGTAGCATAGCTAAAATTAAACCAACAGCTTAACATGAATTAAGCCAGGGCCCCTGGGCAGGGAGCCTGCATCCCACAGGATTGAGGCGGGTGCCGGGCAGAGAGCACCACGCCGACAGGGACCTGACCGCAGCTGAGGAAAGCAGGGTCCCCTCTGTCTCAGAGCAGTCACTCCAACTCCTCAGAGGGCAAAAGTGAATTTACATGGCAGTGGTAAACCTTGGGTAATGTGATTAAATCCTGGCAACACACTGCGCGATGATTAACTTATTCTCTACCCTCTCTGTGCCCTTCCATGCTGCTTCTTGCATCTCTGTCAGGCAATCAATAAGCTATTATAGCTCCAAACAGTGAGGGTAAATTAACTTACGGCTCCACCTGCAGAGTCTGCACTCTCTGCTAATCCCATTGACGGGGAAAAACGAGAGTGGACGCAAAGGCCAGGGCCCGAGATCATCTGCTGCCACACCGTGATTATCGGCAGGATGCTTACAGGGAAGGCTGAACAGGTTGTGAGGTCAAAACATGGCACTATAGTGCTCATGATGTAAGGCTGGAGAGAACTCAACTAGTTTTACAATGCCTCTAACTGGAATATAATGGACAACTGTTTAATAAGTGCTGAAACCTGGCATAGGCAAGTGTTTAATCTTAAGTGTTAGGTGAAGAACTCTGAAAATAAAAACTGGCTGTATCCCGCTCGGTCACTGAGGGACTTTCTGTCTCATCCATCAGATGAGAGCCAATCGACTAAATGGAGCTGAGGCACCACTGACAGATTAGAATCTGATACTAGTGCCAGAAAGAAAGCGAGAGAGAGTGAGAGAGGGAAGGGGGGTCTGGAAGGGAGAATAGAAATGTCACCCCCGAGCCCTACAGCAGCAGCACTATGGTCATACAATACGGGGCCTCACTGAGTCAGATGTCAGCTATTTCAAACTTTACCCACAGCAAACTGACTACTGTTTGAATTTTCAATGGATCCTCTCTACTTTCCTCATTTTACACATGACGTCCCCCTGTCTGTCTTTTATCCACCTCTTTGCAGTATATTGTTACACGGAGCTCCTTTTGTGTTCTTGCCACACCCTGTTTGGAAAGGTCACACGGGCACAAAGCAGAGGTGAGAGTGTATCTGGTCTATTCATCGCTCAGTGACACTACCCTTCTCCTTATGCTCCTAATTAGACTATTGTATATGTTTACACACACTCCAATGAGGATGATTATGTCACCACACATGTAGTTAAGCCTGGGGTGGTGTAAACAACACTCTTGAAGATAATAGGATGTAACAGATGTTTAAAAAAAAGTCAGATACGACCTGCACACTTTCAATTATGCTCAGAGTTCGCTTGTTGCTTCTAATGTCTCTCATTTCTCTCTAAGTCCTTTGTCATTAGTGCATCATTACTGCAATACTGAAGTGAATCCTTTCATTTGCAACATGAGACATAGAATGCTAAATATCTGGGGCTCAGAAGTGAACAGCTAGCATTACAGAAAGGTCATCATAACAGAGAGCTTGCATGCAAGTACCACAGAGTGATAATGAGCAACAACTCGTTCATACCGGCCCTATTTTCAGCAACACGACAAGGAGAAACTAATTTTCCCTCAATTGTTGCTTTAATGATCAGATTAGCTACCACGGCAACCAAGGACAATTAGATGAGAATTGAATGCCATCATGTATCCCCTGTTTGCATGTGTCATTGAGTAATGGCAGGGTTGTGACTATCCGCAGTCAGCAGCAAGTTGACTGCACTTCATTTGTAGTCGGATAGCATGCAGCAGATCATTATCAGTGTTTGGGTCGAATGCTTAGCTCACCAGGTATTTCTGTGTGTCTTGCTCCAGGCTCTGCAACTAGCTACAACTGTGATACAATTTCAGATGCCCCCCCTTCTGCTCTTTTCCCATTTCTTCTCATTTCCACAGTACTGAGGAAAAAAAACTCTGTCTTCGCCTCAATATTTTCCCTCTATCAGTTCAGGAATAGAAAAGAGGAGATAGCATGAATGAATGGGAGTACAAATCAGGTAAAAGGTGATATTGCACAAGCATGGCACATATGAGGGCTGTACAATAACTCACAGCTTACAATGTTTATCGTTATCATGATATGAGCATGTACAACAAACACTCTGAGTTCACTGGAATAAAAGAGAAGAATGTTTATGTGAAGAAGCTCTCTTACTCAGCATGTGTAGTGGATGGAGTCCTGAGTATAATGGTCATGTTTTCACACTATTTCTAGGCAGTAACATGATGCTCAAGCTAGTTATTGGAGGCCCTGATCAAACAGCACTCAACAAGATTTATATACTGAACAGTATACCACTGTTTTCTTTAAATGAAGGATTGTGACCTGATGAAGGAGAAAAGCTGTTGGTGCCTTGAAACTGGTCTGCCTTGCGATATATCCAGCATGTTTTGCACAGCAAAGTGGCTGCTTGCTTTTTCGAGCACCATCTTCTGGACAAAAATAACACAATAGAATACCTCTCTCTGATTTCTTTTACAGATGTATTGGTCACACCAGTGTATGAAAGAAGAAATTAAAAGTGTCTTATTCGCTGGATTTTATGGTACTTGCTTCACAAGTGCCAAAAAATCCAAACCAATCAAGTGGCTGTTACTTAGCCAATATGTAGATAAAATAAATGTTCTTTATGATGCTAATGGCACAAAGTTATAACTGATTTTAAATATAATATTTGTAAAAATGCCAGATATTTTTTGTTCTGTTGTCCTACTTTCATTTCACCAGCAGTACACACAGCGTTCTGCTGCAAGCTGAAACCATCAATACGTGACGAATTGGTTGTCTGTCTCCTGGGAGTAAAAAGTGAAGACATGGAAAAAGAAAAAACAGGCCATCACCAGGTCCCTGCAGGCTCACCTTAAGTGCACCATGCGTGCCCCTTGAGCACATTTTTCAAATTTTGCCAAAATGCTGTCTGAAAAATCCCTGAAGTTCTAGTCTCCCAAACCCTTAATCCTCCCTGACTCCAACTTCTCGGATCGAGGAGCATGATAGAAGGTTTCAAGTGAGGGCTTAACCCGGGTTTAATAACCAGAGCATGTCCACAGAGCAGAACACCTCGTCATATGACCAAACACGCACGCACTAACCCCACAGACACATAAACACACATACGCGCGGCCTCGCTCTGGCCACAGGAGAGGCTCAGACCGAGAGGAGATTACACTTTGCAACAAGAGTAATACGCAGGTCTCTGCAGAAGAAGCAGAGATTAGAGTCAGCAGCATACATTCATCTAGTTCTCACAAGTGCTGACACACAACCTGCAACCAAGAGCTTTTATCACATGTGGAGCAGGGCCAGGGGAACACGTCGGACAAATATGGAAACATGTTGATAAAAGATGCACAGAAAAAACACACTCACTGCACACTAAAACATGCACCACACAAACAGTCAAGATGCTTTTCAAGAGGAGAGGAAGTTAAAGTACTTTGTTATCAGCGGTCCTCATGAGTGATACTACAGGACCACTGGACTCAAGAGCCCACATACATTATCTTATCTGCTCTATACTAGCACTTCATATTGTTAATATCATACTCCACTATTCAGCCGGGACCCTGCTCCCACCAACCCTACCAGTGATCCTGTTCTGTCCTGTAGCCAGAGGCAGGGATTACATAGAGATGAATAAGCAGTCACTGTGGCGACCAGGAGAAAAAAAGGGAGGAAAGGAAACCTCTGACGTACAGGAGTTTGGGGAAGCATCCACACACTGAGACAGAAAGCTGTGCAGTAGGTCTTCTTTTGCAAAGACATCAAGAGATATCTGGATAATGTCATCGCGTAGAAGGATGGACCACAAAAACCACTACAGAAACAGTGGAAAGTGCTTAAAGTTGACTCCATAAATCAGCATCCCCAGTCTCATAAAGGGTAATTCCACTATTTTTAAAACTGGGCTCTGTTTTGGGGGGTATAAATGACTCAAAAATCTCTGGCTTTGTTTGAAAAGTTACTTCATCAAGCAGGCCTAAAACAGAATGTGATGGATGGGATGTAATCCTACCGGGCTGATGTCTCAGCACTTTCAGTAAAAGTTATTTAACCCCTGAGGTGAATATGTTATTTGTGTGTCGACCAAAAGATACTGTTTTGTGAATGGTGTTTGGTGGTTTTACATTGGATGTTCCTATTAAAAGAAAGCATCTTCCTTTTCCACAAAAAACACTATCTTTGTAGGGATAATTTCCCCCAATGCAAAATGACTGTATGCCCTTAAGGATTAACTGCAACTATTACAGGACGTCTCATGAATGCTGGTAACAGTAATCCACAGGAGCACATTTTTGTTTCTTTTTTTCATTTAGACTCCAAAATATATACAGAATAAACACAGGAATATCCCTTAAACAGATACAAACCATTCTCTACTTACTCTGAATGGAGATCTAAAAGGCAAAAACAAAGTGGATGTCATTGTGAAACAGCTGCGTTGAACACACCAAATGCATTTCATTTCCCATCTTTACATAGATAGAGATCGCCCATTCAAACGTCTATCTCTCTGAAGTGTCTAACTCAGGCTACGCCTTTCTAGGAAGTATTTTATGTCACCATTAAAAAGTCGCTCATTCATCAAAGCTCTGTATTTATTGTTTTATGGAGCAATTTCCTCCGAAATTCATCCCGTGACAATCTGATAATACAGATGATAAGATACAGATTGGGAATCACGAGGAATCACATGCCATTATTTCTTGATGTGCTAATTTGAATTTTCCGTGCCTATAAATCTCAAACTGAGCATAGCTCTGTCTCATCCTCTGTTTCCTACAGGAAGAAAAAAGGAGACAGAAGGAGGAATGAAAGGAGGTTCTGTTGTACTTTTGGATGCCATGTCTCCCCCGACTTCCCCGGCTCAGTGGGCTGTCAGAGACGGGCGGAGCATGGAGTGATTGATGGGATTTTGGGCAGGCTCCTTTACACCTGCCCCTTTAGCTCATGTACGGACTCTGTCATACAAAACTCTACGAGACATTGTTCACTAACCCATGTGTAGACACAATGACAGATTGATGGAGTTAAACACAAACACACAGAGACACAGGAAGTCTTGCCTCACCCAATCTGGTTCTATCAAATGGCTTCATTCTTATATAATCCAAGCCATTCATACTACCGTCTCTCACTCTGCAGGATGTGAGATTCACTTTAGGCACGGAGCCAGTGTTCGCTGTAAAACAACACAAAGCAGCTAACTCTGTCAGAAAATCTGCCCTGCTTCCCCGCTTTGGCTCTTATCCTCGGCTCCACCGCTCTCTTTCCCGTTGTGAGCATTTTCAGCACTTGGCCTAGCATCTATCCAGCAGTTTGAGTTTTGGTGGGGGAGGGAGGGCCATGCGTGGGCGAGGATATGCGTGTGTGTTTGTGGAAAAACATGCTCTGAAACTCCCCAAATCAGTGTGACATTTGACACATTTTTACATGAGCGAAAGAGACAAGAGCATCTTCTTGTTCTTCATTCCAGGCAGCTGTCACAGCAGCAAGTGACATCTGAGCTTTGGGTCAATTTTGTCAGCCAATATCAGTCTGAGTGGTTCATACAAATATCAAGTCAACATGGTCAAAGTTTTAAGGTATGTATCCAGGTCACAGAGTGCTGAAAGAGGCTCTGCACTTTTTTGTCCAATGCCACTATTGTTCTGTGATGCAGAAATTCTCTACTCTAAATGACGCTTAGGTATCGACCCAACACAGCAAATACATGCCTCTGGTTTAATTACATGGTGCATTGATTTATGCAAACACCCTGAAGGGCTAAATATGCTCGGTTTAACAGACCACACGCAACATGCATGATAAAAATTGCTCTTTGCATATATGGATTAATAACACGCTGATTGAAATGCATGTGCAGAACATATCTTCCCTGCAGAGTTGTTTTTTTTTTACAGACTGAGCTGACAGTAATGTGCTGTGTGGAAGGATAAAAAGACAGTGGCCAGTTGTTCCCCAAGTGCTGTAACTTTAAGATTAACAGCATGGGAGTGAAACAGCCTTGAACAACATCACACATGCTGCAGCTATCCAGGGTGAGATAACAAAATACGACATGATTTGTTAAATGAATAAACATGAATTTGCTAAGCTTTGTGTTTATCCAACAGTAAGCAGGCAAAACTTTTTTATGGAAAAAGAAAGTTTGCTTAGCGAGGCAGAGTTCAGCTTTGACAGTCACACACACGAAAACGCACACAAGCACAACTGGGCTTTGAGATTGCAGAATGGCTCTGTCTGCATTCCAGCATAAAACAGATTGGAGTTGAGGCCAAGGCGAGTCTGTGGTGCGGAGCCCACGCCTCGGCTGCATGTTGACTCATGAAGCCGACCCTGGCTGTGCCGTTTGCACCAATTTGCTGTGAACCTCCCTGAGACAAATAACTGCCACAGAGCTGTAACACACTCTGCCTCCAGTCTCCTGGCAGCTCGCCAGCACACTCACTACTGCTTCTGCTGCTTCTTCTGGGGTTAGCTGTCCTGATTTCTTCTCCTTCTGTTAGTCTTCTCTTATTCTTTGTTACTTTGGTCTACCCTGCTCACTCTTTCTTTTCCTCATATAACTCTTTTATATTTAGGACTCCTTAATTCTGAGCGTGGGGGGGGGGGGGTTAAAAAAGGTCAGATGATCCCAAAAAATGACAACAAAAACAGGGACAGGGACAGGGATGACACAGAGCTGCTGCACTAAATACTGCTCTCATAACGAGTAAACAATGCGACAAATTAATAATTAGTGTGCCACCAGGTAAAAAACAAGCTGTTTAACTCAGAGGACTTGTCCCATTTGTAGCAGTGGAAGAATAGCAAGAGGTAAAAAGTTACGATGGGTGAGAGCACTGATGAAAGAAAAAGAGATAACTTCATTGAGAGAGAGAGGGCTTGTGCTGAAGCAGGCACCAAAAAATAAAAATCCCCTAAGAAGTCTGTGCAAGCCAACAGATGTAATCAACAGACTAACCGTCCTATATCAGTGGGAGGTTTGGATGGGTGCGTGCCAGCCAACTGTCCCCACGCTCCGCAGATGACCCTCCTGCATGGCCCCCCAAATCTGTCATGTTGAACCCTGCTTCCTTCAACATATCCACAATCTCCCCTCCAACCTTCCCCCAACAATTGGAGAGTCAGCCAGGCCAGCTGGCTACACGTGTTGAAGGAGATTTCAACAGGAGCATCGAGATCAATGAGATTCTGAGATAAACTTGGCAGAATGGAGTTATGTGCAATGGACCAAATTCAAGTAAACATCCCTTTGCTTCTGTTGTTAGTGGCTGTAAAAAGTAAACCCTGCCTCTGAAGCGTGTGTATGTGTATGTGTGTGTGTCAATATGAGACTTATGGCCAGCTCTGTGCGGTCAGCACTGTGCAGGCAGCCAGGCCGCTAGACAGCCGGCCCCGAGGTTATCGCCTGCTGAAGTGGAGCAGTGTGCCGTCCATTACCTCACTTTACTATCTCTGCTTCCAGGGGAAGGCACACGGGCTATTCATAGAGACACTCAGGGACACAGAGAGCACCAGATAAAGGACAATACTGCAGTAGAACAGTTGAAGTTGGAGCACATATTTGTGTTACAGATTTTAGGCATGCTTGTTCAGTATTTTGTGAAAATGTGATTTTCCAGTGATTTGGTATATGATAAAATACATTAAGTAACAGTCTAGGTCAAATTTCAGTGTGGCCTAACCTCTCATTCTCTAACAACCTTGTGCACAAAGGAAGTTCTTTATTTGACACTGGCGTCTTTAACACAAAGAAAGCAATAACATAATAGAAAAAGAATCCTGTCTTAAGCTTGTTTGAAAACACAAGTCAAACAGGCTTCACGGTTAATGCATTAGCGCAGGCTTTGGGTTAAGAGGCTGTGATAGAGAGAGATTGCGGGCTGCACTGTACGTGTGGTTAATGATAAACCAAACAAACTGGGTTAGCTCTCCTAGCCTGACAAAACAGGACTTGTTGAAACTTGGATTATGTTAACAATCACTGGTGAGTAAAGGAAACTGTAAGAGCCAGGCTCTTAGAATAACAACTCAAAAAAGAGTTGTGTTTTTAGCTTTTAGAGCGAAAATGTTAGAGGGGGGGAGAGCAAGGCAAAGTAAACACAATTAAAACCATGTCTTCCTTCTTTGGAGTTAATGCAGGAAATAAAAAAGTTCTCTCAACTTACAAAGAGTCTGAATGAAACATGTGTTCTTCAAGTGTTTAGATTGTAACAGTTAAGGTATGTCACCCAACATGAAATCTAGAAAGCTCTGACACTGTCTGATGCTCTCTTAAATCAGACACGTGGTTTGTCATGTCTTCACGGTGAAGTACAAACGACTCCATGAAGAGAGATTTCTGCCTGGGACTTTCTCTTTTTCTACAGCATTTCTTCTCCGTCAGGGTTCCGTCCCGGTTGCTCCAACAACATAATTATATGTAGTTAAGCATGAGCTGCAGAGAGAGGAGCGAGAGACACCAACAGAGCAAGCAGGAGAGAGGCTGCTGGAGCACAGTGGCTTGTCATTATGGGTCTGTTTGAACCTTGTACAGAATAAGCAGCCTAAACTTGAGTCTGAGCCAATGGTGCTCTGCACTCTGGTCCTCAAAAGCCCTGCCGAGTGTCTTGTTTTTCTCCTTGAGAAACCCACCTCAGAAATAAACACTGTATATCATCTTCGACTGTGCAGAGCAGTATTTTTAGCAGTCTGACCTTTGGAAACTTGGAAAATGTGCCAAGCAGTTGAGGTTCTTTGTATTTTTCTTATATTACTATTTCATTTTTTTACTTTCCTCTCGGGTCATTTGGATAATTATGTTTGATTTGGGAATAATTCTTTATTTTTATGTTGACAAGCTTGGCTAACATTAGATGTAGCAGGATTTATGAGGATGGGACTGAAGCTCTGCTCTGTATTTTGATGACTGAATCGAGTTTGGTTGTTAAATAAAAGTTTATGCTGGCTAATCCCTCTGTTTAACTCCTTTGTATCATTCTACGTGCGTCTTATTTTCTACATGCCAAATGCACATTTATCGGCAACTTGTTTTGGCCAGACTACTGTCTTACTGTCAAAGGCATATTTACATCAATTTTTACAACATCACTAAATGGATGAACTATTTTCCTTAGCTAAGCAGTCAGGCTCACTATCCTAAAACCATCCAGAAAAGTGTCAGAGGGAACAATTTTTAATGTGAAATGCTTATTGAGTGTTGTTTTTTACTGGTTTCATTACATGGTCTGTTTGGTTTGAAGCGAAAGAGACCTCTTTGGGTAATTCGGCTACTGAACAAAAACTTTTAATGTCAGAAAACTTGGGGAAATCCTAACTTTGAAAAACTGCTGAACACAGTGGTGGCTCATTTTACAGCCTGCCATGCTGTTGCTCCTACATTGCTCAGTGTACATCAATAAAAGTGCAAATATTTGACTCACAAAGTGTGAGAGTCTCCAACTGATGATTCAATCTTCAACTTTTTAGGTGCAAGACACAAACCGGACCACAAAATAATAGAAAAAAAAACACAAAAGTATTTAAATCAGGATGAAAAGAACAGTTTGCTTCATCTTTGTACACCAGATATCCTACTTCTTTCCGAAACTACGTACTCTACCCAAAACCATAACCCTCACAAAGACAAGAGCCCATGCCAGCTGAGCAACCCCCCCACAGTCCACATCAACCCTACGGCTCACAAACACACACAGTTCTCTCCTTCCCCATCTTGATTAGATTACAGTGAGCGGCTTGGTGACAGCCTCTGGGCATGCGAGAAAGAGCGGCTGATATCTGAGCTCTGGTCCTCAGCCTTCCACTCTCAGCCGGTCAAGAGAGCAAGAAGATAATAGCCTAATTCTGAAGAGCTGACCTCACCAACTAAAGCAGCTTTTATAAGAATCATGGGAACAAGTTTGTCAACACAGGTCAGCACTCACAAAAAGACTAAGAGCATATCTGCTTCCTACATTGCATAAGCACAGCCTGCCAAATAAACTCCTTCCACATATGCCTTCAAAACTGCTTGATGACCCTGGAGATGCTTAAACCCACTTTACATCAAAGTAGACTGCCACTGCACGGGCGCAACAGCCAATAAAAGGCATCTCTGGAACTTAAATGGAACAAGCAAGAAAGCTCTTCATTAAAAGATGACTAAACTCAGATGCAATGATTGCATTCCTTTAGAAATAAAAACCTCATATCTATCTCTCTGACAAAAAGCAGAAATGGGGCCACAACAGAAAAGGCTTTGTTCCCATTGTGGCTCCTGACCACCTACCAAGGGTCCTTTAGAGAGGCACTCACCCTGGAATGATCAAGACCACTTCTTCCCCAAGGCTCTGCAGGCCTACAGAGAGCGCTGGGCCAAACACATCCTGCCCATCTCCTAAGAGATTATCCAACTCAATGAACACATTCAGCGCCCAAACACTGAGGGGAAACTGGAGCTGCTATTCAGCTGCATCTAAAACCCAAACTCTTGCATTCACACCCACACTAGAGGCAAGGAAGAAATAGGAAGACATGTTGAACTTACTGGCAACTTCCAGCGAAGCGTTGTGACTCACTGCCTCTCCCAGGTAGTTGCGGGCAACACAGACGTAGGAGCCTTCGTCCGGTTTGCTCCGCCGTCCATGGACGATGCGTAGAAAGAAGAGCGAGCCGCTGGGCAGCAGCATGCGCTGAGAACGGGGATTGTCCCTGTCTGTTTCCACCCGCTCTCCATCCTTGTACCACTCCACTGTCGGGGTCGGCCGCCCCTCTGCTTTACAGTTGAGGGTGGCGGGTTCCCCTTTGGAAACAATCAGGTCAGAGGGGTGCTCCACAATCCGGGGTGGGGTGTCCTCTTGGCGCAGACGGGATCCTAAGAAGAAATGAGAAATGGTAAAGTTAACATCTGTCGTGATTGATACACTTTGAATTGAAGCTGAGGTCTGCATTCAGACATTTACCGACATCGACTTTATCTTGCATAATACAACAGTTTTTTAGACCGCTATACCTTGCTCTGAATGTATCATTAAGGCCTGATGAGAGGCATCTTTGAGAGGTCACTATACAGGGTCAGCATTCAATTCATTTGGGTTACACTTACAGTATATTTCCTGTCTAAATTATTGACTGTGAGGTGAGCATGTCAGCCTATTATGCAGTTTTGTGGTTTGTGACGAGCTCCGGGGTCACGATACTTAACTGGTTAGAATGAGTAATACACTATATTGACTTATAAATATTAATCCTCTACCTATGCATCCTCACTCCTACACAAATTATGTAGATATATGTATAGCACAACCACAACCACATATCATGATTTCAAGATAGCAGAACTGTTCTCTTAGGTTCACTAACAGGTGCTGCTCATGAAAGTACAGACCGACTAAACTTTGAATCTGAGAGCAAAGTCACCCTTTACAGTTTCAAATCCTTTACCAAAGCTCAGCACCGCAGCAGATACGTGACTCTGTCATTTCTCGGATCAAAGAGCAGAAAAAAAAAGAAAAGCTAGGCAACAGTAAACAAGAATATGACACACCTTAAAGGTAGAAGGAAATGAAGAGATAAAAGATAAGATAAAGATGCACTGCATAGCTAAGTGACAGAGAAGGAGCAGAGGCAGAGATTACACTATAGAGGGAAAGACAGAGCAGCTAAAAGCAGTGCCAACAGCAGTGCCAGGGGGGTTAACACCCCAGTGTTATCTCAGGCCATTACAATTGCTCTCTCCGACCAGTCAGCTGTGCCTATCATTCTGCTTTACATGCAAATTAGCTTCCTGTTGTTAATTCCTGAAGGGTGGGACTTGGTGGTTGTGAATGCATTGTGCTTCTACACACTATAGTGTATGTGTGTGAGTGTCTGTTTGAGGTAGACTGAGAGTTTTTTTTTTTCCCTACTCCCCATATCTCCCAGCATACGGCCTTTGGAGCCCATTCAGTGCCAATTAAACAGAGTCAGGTCTAATTGGAGGCAGAGGCCCGCAATTAATTTACCCAGCATCCCGTGAACTTGCCACACTGCCTCATTTCCCTGCCCTCCACACATCCCCCCCACCCACCCCTGATACCCTGCAAATCTGGTGCTGCTGAGGAAGCATCTTCTTGTGTTCACCATATCTTTTAGGTGAAGTCAGCACAATCAGTGACAGCTCTTTGGAAAGATTAATCACTTCGATGCAAATGTGTTGTGTGGTCAGTGAAGTATAATTAATGCAGTGGTCCAGTGAAGGACATCATGATCAAGTCATTCCTGAACTATTATCTATGATGATTTTTTTACTTTACCCTGTCAGATGGTTTACTCTGGTTGTGCATCTCTTTCACCTTTACTTTCATGAATGTTAAACAAACACTGGGATTTCCCAACACTTTGCATTACAGTCACATTGGCAGCCATTTTTCCCCATAGGGTTTTGAAGCTTAACTAACAAGTTGAACACTACTGCTTTACTCAAGAACTGCATAAACAATGTATAGCAAATATCTGAAGGGACATAAGACATACTTAGAATTTCAATAGCAGATTTGCTAATACAGGTAACAGAAAATGTTAGCATTACAACCTCTTCCTAGCTAACAATACTGTTAGCCTAGAATATATGCATTTTCTTTTATACTTTAAAACACTATTGAACTCTGATGTTAGATTTAGCCATTTCCTTTAGAGTATTGGAGATAACATTAGCTAGGACCTAACTAGAATGCTAAAATAAGCTTATGTGTGACAGTAGCTAGCTGGTTATCATATACCTTATTTAAGCTTACAATGTATCTCATTTTCCACCTCATTTTGTCTTTACTGTCTTGTCAAAAGTGTTTGACAGCATTAGCATAGAATTTGGGGAAAATGATCAGTGTAATCATTGTTAATAGTTCATTAGTTACTCTTTGTAAGCTACAATAAAAAAAGGGCTTGGGATACTTCTTCACAGCATTCATTTTCTGATCCCCTAAAGATGAAAATAAATGAAGGAAATCCTGGGCTTAAGATGGTAGAGTATTACAGTGGTATGGATTTAATGCCAAAACCGACTGTAGCTTCTTTACCATTGGACTTACAACTACTCAGATAATTTTCTCTAAAGCCAATCAGATGATGATTGTTGATTTAGTTGTTAAATGACAAATAAGACAAAATCTCACAGAAATCCCTGTAATTCCAAAACCGTTTAAGTTCTGTATGTTGCTCTGTTGACACTCTGTGCATATGAAAACCATTCTGTAGAGATTAAAGTGTTTCTGAGAGAACGACAGAAGCAGATGGAGAATTAGAGAGCAGCATAAAAAGCCTTCAGCATGAATGAATCAGTCTGCTATCTGACGCTGAATACTATTTATAAAAAATACATTTCTGTACTTCCTGGCCTGAACCACAACCAGGCTAATTAACCCCAATTTATAACCTGCTCCCATCACAAGTTTTTTGAAACTGCAAACCATATGCTAACGAGGCCCAGCCCTTCGGTTGCAGCTAACGTGCCTCACCATGTTAACACACACAGGCCCATTACCACCTCACCAGCTGCACCACCACCACCACCACCACCATCACCATCGCTGCCGCCCTTCACCAGAGAAGGCAGGCTAATATGTTTTATTAAAGAGGACTTTGAAGAGCTCCGCCGCTATCTCCTCTGCCCGTCCCCTTCCGGATTTAGACGGCTCCTCTCTAATTTGAAATGGTCTGAAGTTTGGGGTTTTCTGGAGCAACCATTAACTATTCAGATGTGGCCCGCTGTGAAGAGGGCTGTGCAGTGTTTGATCAACCACTGTTTGCTGTAGATGATTACTACAGGATTAATATGCAGACTAAGACTACAATATACAGTAGGTTACAGTATCATGTTACATAGACACCGGTAAATAAATATTAAGCAGTTAATAAGTGTCTGTGTGAGATCCCTGAGAGTGTGTGTGTGTGTGTGTTTGAGCAGTGATTGGGTGCAGGCATGTATCAGTTACACAATGCTATTAGGCTTGCCTTGTCCCTGATTGAATTCATTGTGTGCATGCGTGTGTGAGAGAGTTGTGTGTGTGCATGTGATCCCCACAGACACTTTGAGTGACCCCAGTTATTTCGGCTCCATTACCCCTCACCACGGGGAAAACATGGAGGCAGTGCATAGGATTATTCTCTCATGCCTCCTGCTACAGGTGCATGCTTTTAGAAGATAGCCAACAAGCTAACTTTCCTTCTTCCCTGCCAACAGCAAACACTGAAAACTGAATCGAAGGAAAGAGTAGAAAAAAGAAGAGTGAACCCCTTGCTACTGAACCAAGCAGTACATGTTTTCTTTCTCGCTTCTCTTTGAGTCGTCTAACCCTCCCTTTATTTCAAAGCACTGCCCTTCCTTCTCCTCTGCTGCTTTCAACCGCCCTCTCTGCTACTTTCTATCCCCCTCTTCCCCCTCCTTCTCCGCTTGCAGACAGAAAATGTGAGATGAGCTAATGCAATACACAGCCGCACCAAAGGGAAGCTGGGACTTCTTCTGCAAGGATCTGATCGATTGGTGCCTGAGGCGAGATTCTCCTTCTCTCTTAACCCTCTCACTTGCTGGAGCGCTCTATGTGTTTCTTTTTCTTTTTTTCCCCTCGTTTACTCGCACACACAATCGCAAAGTTAAATTCAGCTTGAGGGAGCGTTTGGTTGCAGTGGAGGTAATTAAAAAAACCTACAATCCTCTGTCTTTTCTCTCAGTGCTAAAAGCAATCTCGGTAATGAACAACAAACCACAAGAGTCCAAAAGCAACAACAAAATCAGAAATGTAACAGCCCCAGATCCAATCGTGCAGCCACCACAAGGGTCCAGACCCAGACACTGACCCCAACATGCACAGTGTCTGTAAGCATCCCAGGATTCATGAAGACCGCCGGGGTTTTTGCCCACTACAGTATCCTCGCTCCTTTCCCTTGACTATCATTGATAGACGGGGCATAATCAGGAGATTTGTGATGGTTCTCAAGAATCCAAGGTCATCCCGCTGTCCATTACAGCATATATGTTGTATATTTACATTTCAGCTACCAGCTTCATATCGATCTATCTGTGTCTTGAGGCTGAGCTTGATTTTCACCGTGCAACATGAGTGGATGTGAATCTATATTCCAAGAGATAAGCTTGCTTTCTCAACCTGATAAAAATACCAAACTATGAATGCAAATATATTCAAAATGACCTTTGAAGAGGGCACTCGGTTTTTCTTTTTTGGGTAAACTGCTGATTTTTTAAACGGATCAGATTCAGGATGAACATGTTAAGATGAGACGGCTACCAGTCTGCTTGCACCTCAAGCAAAAACTTTCCACTATAAGACAATGAATCATATCTTCCAGCTGGTTCTACAAACCCGATGTTTGCAGGGAAGCATTCATCTAAAAACTCTGACCAAAATCATGAGGATGAGCCAGGAGACAGGAACTTGACTCTGAGCAGCCTCAGGACAAGTAAAATCCAGACAGGGTCAGCTCCATCAGAGCCGGGGTCACTCTTTAAACAGTGCATGTTTGCACTTTGCAATTAAAAGCTGCTGTACCCCCACAGGCTACATCATGCACACTGAATTTTAATCATAGGAAGGCATATATTAAACAGACAAAACAATCACCTAGCAGAAGATCAAGTCCAATGAATAATGCTTCAGTCTTTTATAGCTCTTTTCCATGCCGCCTATCTTGGCAGAGCATGAGTAGGCAGAAAGGAGTCAGCCAGCTGCCCTTTACCCCTGAGAAATCACAGGGAGAGGGCCAGTGAGGACAATCTAGATACAGTATAGGATACAAATCCACAATACTGGGTCACTCAGTCCAGTCGAACAAAGATCCCAGCCTCAGACTGCTTGTGATTATATGAGCAATCTAGCAGTTAGATTTTATTTCCCTCATAAAGATCAAGGTCTCAGAATCTCATAAACACAGATGCTAAAATTGAGAGGTGTTGCAGGAGCCTGAGCCGTATCATCGTGCCGCATATCAGATGTCCAGCTGAGTAATAGCAGAGACGTGGAATATGGGCCTGTGATAAGGAAGGTTGAGCACAGTAGGGCACTCCCTATCTCCAGTCCCATTAATCTGTGATTAGGGGACTTAAAAGGGATTTATGGCAGAGATAAGAGCAGAGGGCGTGTCCCTAGAGGCTGAAGGCACGCCTTCTCTGGAACAGTGCCTGCCTATGAATGAGTGAGGGGCAAAGAAAAGGCACCCTTCTCTGTTGAATTAGAGACGATAACGGAGAGAGAGGGCAGAGATAAGAGGGAGAGACGGAAACGGAGAGAAAAGGCGAGGCACCGTACTCCTGCTGATCAGATGACATTAACAGGAAAGTGAAACTGAATCTTGCACCGTTTCCACATCAGGATCCCACCCTGGAATGTGCCGCCTCAATGACTTTGCCAGTTGCATCAGATTGGACCTGTTTTTAATGTTACACAAGGCTATCACTTACACTCCTAAGAGGCAGGATTAGAGCCCTGTGTGTATGTGTGAGTGTGTGTGTATGGGGAACACGAGGTGGGGTTTTGGAGGAGGGGTGATGGATATCTTTATAGCCTCCTTCTTTTCTCATCTCTTTGTCTCCGTTTAGCAAACAGAACGGGTTAAGGTTACCTCGCTAATACTACGGCAGCGCTTGAGAACAGATATCAGTTTCTAAAAAATAGAACCAGCGTCCAAATCTGTGCTCTTTTAATCAAAGCAGATGTGAAACACACTACCTGAGAGTTTATACACAACACTGCAACTCAACACTACACTGTTTGATTGTTTGGCTGTATTTGTTGTTATATAAACTCAATAACGTCTGAATTCTTGCAGAAGATCACAAAGCGTCTATTGATATTTGAGTGAAGTATGACTTCTGCAGACTCGAATGCAAACATGACACAAAGCGTCTTTGTTATACAAGATGCTAAACAAGGTCAAGGAAGTAATGAGGAAATATCTGCAGGCTGTGGTAACTCTAAAAGGCTTAAACAGAACGTATTCAGTCATTACTTGATTCTGTTTCAACAATAGGAAATGCATACAGTATAATATGAAGCTTAAGGTCATATTGTTTGAGCACCGACAATGCAATTTGCACTTTTGCAGTAATCACATTGCATGTTATGTAATGATACCAGCTAACTTTCTCACTAAATCTATTCAACACTTTTTGTAGACAGCTACAAAAAGAAAAACTTAGCAGGTTTTGAATTCCCGATGAACATTCTTCTATGTTCTTCATTCACTTGTGCAATATTTCTAAAATTAGACACATCCCATCTCAGAGCGACGCAGAAAAACTAGTCCATGCATTTGTTACCTCTAGGTTAGATTACTGCAACTCCCTCTTATCAGGCTCCCCCAATAAGTCTCTAAAGATTCTTCAGCTAGTTCAAAATGCTGCAGCTCGAGTATTGACTAGAACTAGGAAGAGAGAGCACATCTCTCCAGTGTTTGCTTCTCTACACTGGCTCCCAATAAAATGTAGAATAGAATTTAAAATCCTTCTTTTAACCTACAAAGCCCTTAAAAATCAGGCACCCTCGTATCTTAAAGAGCTCGTAGTGCCCTATTACCCCTCTAGAACTCTACGCTCCCAACATGCAGGCCTGCTAGTTGTACCTAAAATCTCTAAAAGTAGTATGGGAGGTAGAACCTTCAGTTATCAGGCCCCTCTCCTTTGGAATCAGCTACCAGTCAGGGTCAAGGAGGCAGACACCCTCTCCACTTTTAAGAGTAGGCTTCAATCTTTTCTTTTTGATAAAGCTTATAGTTAGAGCTGGATCAGGCTTGGACCAGCTTTTGTTATGCTGCTATAGGCCTAGACTGCTGGGGGAACTGGCACACTGACACACTGGGATCCTAGTTCACCCCCTTCCCCCCCTTCATCACTTACTTTAACTCTGCCTGTCCCATTAAAGTTACTAACCATAGACCTTTCTGGAGTCCCTGAGCTCCATTGTCTCGTAGATTCCTCTGAGTTGCTGTAGACGTCCTCCTGCTGCGGACGTTCTGGACTCCAGCGGTAACAGCTTCTACTACTCATCTCATCACTATCACCTCTCTCTCTTACTCCCCTCTATACGTCTTTCCAGACCCAACTCGGTCGAGGCAGATGGCTGTCTAACATGAGTCTGGTTCTGCCTGAGGTTTCTGCCTGTTAAAAGGAAGTTTTTCCTTGTCACTGTAACTAGCTAAATACTGCGAAGTGCAATGCTCATGATGGATTAAGGTGGGGTCAGACTGAGTCTTACCCTGTCTTGAAGTTGGGTCTCTGTTCATAATTTGACAGAGTGGTCTAGACCTCCTATGTTTGTAAAAGCGTCCTGAGATAACGTTTGTTGTGATTTGGCGCTATACAAATAAAGATTGATTGATTGATTGATAGAAAACCATTTGATATTACATAAGTGCACACATTGACCACAGGACATTATTTATTTGTTGTACCTTTTCAAAACTGCTATATGTATCGCCTACAAAAATACGTAGCAATGCAACTTTCCAAATATCCTGCAGTCTCTCAATAATACAGCAGCCATTTTTGTACATTAACTTCTTATATCTTGAGGAACTATTGGCTTACATAAAATTCTTGCTGCCAAAATCTTTGCAGATTCGTCATTTGTGTTCACAGATGCAACCACTCAGACAATGCCAGAGTGCAGAGCATGTGTGGAAGGGGCTGGAGAGAAGGTATCATGGGTTAAAACTAGACTAATGACCTGTCAACCGTACAATCTGCTCCAGTTTTATCTTATTTTAAAAAATGTGGATTCATATATTTTAAAATTCCACCACTATCTCATCATTGCATTGGAATGTCTTGGATAATTCAATAATTAATCTGCTTACGATTCCATAAACAAGCAGTAACCCCCTCCCTGCTTAAGGCCATTGGTTTCCAACATTAGCTCCAGGGCAGTGGCATAATCACACTTGCTCATCAGCCTCCAACAAAGACCTCCAAGGCCTGGAGCAGCAGCCTCAAATCCTGTCTATTTCAACACATCCCTGGTTGTCCCCTGGCAATGGAGGCAGATGAGTGAGACAGCGCCAGCAGAGGAGTGCTCCTCTGGGAGGCTGGGGTCCATCCTGCTCTGAGGCCCCCATCTGGAGCTGCAACAATAGGAACAGTATTTCCACTTTTGCTCCAGGCCTGACACATTTGCACAACACCAAGCATGATGGGAAAAATGATGAAGGAATGCTGATGCACGAGAAACACCTCCTAAGTCAACCGAGGATGACAAGGAAACCTTTGTTTGGTCTGTCTTTAAAACTCTTATTGTATACAAGTTAAAAACAGGAATGCTGTAGAAGAATGACGCGTTTTTGATGCAAATAAGGCTTTCCTCTTACAGTTTATACATCCATAGTAATTTCACATTAACTGTCAGCAACACAACAACAGGCAGTAACTGAGGAGAGACATGACAAGAGGGAAATATACTATACATAATGAATTGTCAACAAAAACCCAGGGGACACAATTGTGCACGAGTTATGGCTCCTCCCGATGCCAAGCTGCTCCAGCGAGTGTCATTAGACACAAATAAAAGCTGTCAAACTCTGCAAGAAGGCCATGAGGGCAGAACTCATTCCTGCAGGATAAGAATGCAGTTCCTATGCTTTATTATATCCATTCACTGAGACAAGGAAGGGAAATCTGTGGTGGAAGAGGCTGGAATGCTTGTTAGGAAGCTGCCTGTCAAATTGGCTCTAGAGACCAGGCAGGCAGATGGGCTGAACAGAGCAGGATGGACACAAGAAAAGAGCCGGCCTGTCTATATGTGTGTGAATCAGTGCGTCTAGAATCTATCTATCAATCTCATCACAATGTGCATGTCTGTTTTGGGACCTTCGGTAGACTTGGAGGCTCCTCAGATTGACCCTGAATATTCAAAGCCATGACCTGAGAAGAAAACCAATCACAAACTTTTGAAGAAAGAGTTGCAACACCTGTCATGGATGTCATTTCTTCGGCAGACAAAGACCCCGAAAAAAAAAAAGGTGTTAATTAATAAAAGCAAGGCTTAGACCCTCTATTAGGAAGCTTAACTTCTGTGTGCAGATCAGGCAAGATTTAGAGAGTGCAAGTGAGCAATTATGCTATGTTTTTTGTTTTCCAGCATTGCCAGTTTTTAATGAGGTTTGACCAGTGCGATCTCAGAGATACATCAAAGCAGCGTTCAACAAACAGCATGGGAGAAATGGGAGTAATTGAATATGCTGCTACATTTATTTCCCTACAGGGGGAGAGCAGGGGTCTCACTTTTTCTAACATGATCTGCTTGACATGAAATCCTCAAGAGATTAATTTCATTATATTTCAGCCAATTTGTTTAGCGTTCTGAGAAACAAATCTATGGTAAAAGAATGACAGCAAAGATGATTTTTACACAAGCAGAGCGGTGTGGTTCTATTTCATACTTGTCATGCAATGATTGGAGGGTTAATGCATATAAAACATAGGTTAATTCAATCTTAAAATATGCTGTCTTTGCAGTTTTGCGTCCATAACAATATCATATAATGGCCTGCTCCTATCAAGGTGACTCTCTGGACTGACTGCAGTGTTTCTGTTCCTGTAATCGGCCATGAGGGGACTGGGGTAGGCTGCAGGGGAGGGGCTGATGAGCGAGGGAGGAGGAAGTAGGACCAGCACGCTCAGCTGGCACAGACCAGCCACAGGGAGTATGGCATTTAGGCTGGGTGCCAAGAAAAAGAGCAGCTCTGTAGAGAAGCCAAAGTGAATCGAGGCAGGCACGGCCAAAAAGCACCTAATGCTTTTTAAATGTTATTTAGCTGATGGCAGAGGCTGATACAGGCCTACTGCTGGATCAGTGTTAAATTACAGCCCCTGAGTGCAGAGCCGGTGACCTTATGTAGGCTATTCTAAATGTCCGGCCAAACACATTCTGAAGCAAATCTCAGACAGCTGGCTGTTGAAAGGGAATTTCATTTACAGCATGCAGACCAGGGTACAGCTGTAATGCCATGAGTGCAGAAACTTGGCACATTTCCCTGTGGTACCCTTTAGGTTAAAAGGGTAAGCATGGAGCACATAGCATTGTACTGTCAATGTGTGAAAGCTTGTGCATGTGCGTGCATACATGTAGGGGTTCATGCAGTGTAGCTGTGGATATAAGGTATTATTAAAGTGAAACGTGGCTCTCAGAGGCACAGTGTAGGTTAAGACTCGATGGAGCCAGTTTCTCATATGGCAGGATCCCAGAGACAGCAGCACGGGCCTGCTGAGCGGGGCATGGCCCAAGTCCAGCCAAATGGAACACAAATCGCCCCAAACTGTTCAAACCTGGCCTGGAAAAATGAGAGTGGGATGTAAGGCATGCCATGTGATGCACAGTAAATATTTGGTCAAAATTAATGAAGGGGCCAAGTGTGCCAAGAAGCCTTTTTCTCGACGTCCACAGAGGGGAGACTGTGCCCAGTCTGGCATTAAAATTAAGTTTCCTTCCGCAGACAACTGCTCACTGGTCTGTCGACTTTCCAGCACCCACTTACCACGTCTCCTCAAAACACATACCAACTGTCCAGGTACACAGTGTATCCAACCGTAGCCTGTTTGCGTTTTTCATGCTCTATCCCAAAAAGACTCGGTCATAAAAGAATCCCAGTAACTTAATTCCCATCTGTCAGTTTCCGACATTCGACAGCAAGAGTAGTGTCATACTTCTGAATAAAAAGAAACCTGTTTTCCTCCAGAGCTGGAGACGGAGAGGGGAGGGGGAGGGAGATCACTGCAAGACAGCTGTGATGACACATGCAAGAAACTAAATATCCCTATCACCAACAGCCTTTTAAAATGTTTAGGAGGTGGGAAAAAAACACACAGAGGACCTCTCTTCTCCACAGACACTGTAATATATTGATTTTCCGGGCTTCTTCCTTAAAGCCTCTGGAAATGTAGTTTAAAACGGTCGAAATATATTTATGATATCAAAGCTGAGAGTCTAAAATAAGCATCCACAAAAATCTGGGTGAAAATAAACATCCACTATTTGAGAAACCTTTCAAAAAAACTACTATTTTTTATTTTAGACTATTTCTTAAGGCTGTGTGGGTGTGGCCAATCCTGTTATGACTGACATTAGCTAAGCTGCACGCAACAAGGTTGCATGTGACAATCTTTGATCTGCATCTGAGAATGACTAAGAGGTCAGAGTCTGAATCAGAGCCGTGCCAATAGAAAACTGTTCATTTGGCATGGTCACAAAGGGATGAGTCACAGAAGGCATGCTATCAATGTCACAGATAGCAGTTATCATAAACATGCAACATTAGCTAAGATGCTCCTATTTGTTCTCAAAGCAATAACTGCTATGCTAGATGATAGCTCAGTTAAGTTACCTTCTGTTCACTTTTTTGTATTCATTTACAGCTGAAGAGAAAGGAGGAAAAGTGGGGAGTAGAGATTGGGGACATGCACTAAAAAGTCCAGGCCAGGACTTGAACCTGCTGCAACAAGGACTGCAGCCTCTCTACATGGGACTCGCACTTTGACTGCTAGGCCAAACCAGCGCCTCACTTGTTCTCCATTACTACAGAGCAGCTGATTACTCCTGCTGAAGCTCAACACCTGACAATAAAGGCAGATCAATATAAGCCTGAGCTTAGCACCTGCAGATGAAAATAAACAATCACACCATACTCAACACCTGTGGCTTTATATACCTAAGGACAAAAGCTAACGCTGGGTGTAAACTGCGGTGTGCCTTTTTTCTGTGATTGGTTTGTAGCAGTGCTTTAAGTACACTCCGGTACGCAGGACTGCCACTTCTAAATTTAACCTTCCAGCGCACCGGGACTATTTGGCATTGCGGACCTTCTTAACAGCTTTCCTGTCCTCTCCGTGTTACATGTTTCTCTTGGTGATTCATAATAGCACCTAAAATACATAACCTAAGGCGAACTATGTGACGCTCATGTCCTTTCACAGGGGGTTACATGACACTCACTCATCTGATTTTGCTAGAGAGTTATGTCTGCATTGCTGGATGAACAAGGAAAATTGGTGAAAAAGAAGACGACAGCAATGCTGGCCTTACTCCAAAAGGGCACAAAGAGGACACGGACTAAAGCAGTGCTGGGTGACAAGACACAGGTCTTCTTTTATCTTTTATTAACTGTAGAGATTTAGTAGGTGATACTGAAGATTTTGGGATACCGGGCGCATGATTCATACACCAACAAGTTTATAAGGGGAGTACCAACACTCATTTGTTCCACTTAAAGCTTGTGTGTAGAGTTTTTTTCTTTAAACTCTGCATAAGTACACATTATGACTACACCCTATTCAAACCTGATATCAGGAAAGTTAACAGAAACTTTTTGACATTTTGTAGTTTAGATTAAAACTAGTTTCTGATACTTTAGGTGTTAACTGCTATGAGTAAAAAGTGGAAATGTTATAGTTAGAAAGTTGTTTTGTGTTTCCAGGAGCTGTAAAAACTGATCAACAGAGAGGTAGCCAATAAAAAAAATTCAACAAACCTTTATGGGCCTTTAAATCCATCATTTGTGTTTTATTAGTATCTAGCAAACTGGGAGCAGTCCGCCCTGTCATACACAAACATTTTGAGAGACCATGAGTGTGAAACTAAAGCAGAAGTGTGCTATAAATTTCTGGATGAAGAGCAAGTTGAAAATTAAAAGTCATGTGCTCTACTCAGAGTAAAAGCTCTGAATTATTTAGGCTCTGCATTCCCAGAAAATGAAGCTAAATACTCTTCAATATGTCGAAAGTAATCCCATCAAAATCATTAGAACACTAAGCAGAGGTGGAGACAGAAGTGAATGTGTGCTCTGATTAGAGGACATAATGAGACGGGATAAACACCGCCTGTCAGCGCTGAATGTAGGAAAGAATCACAACCGTCAAGTAGGACAGCATTTATCACAGAGCACCTTCACATCTTTGTTACAGTGTCTCCTGAGCCATTAAAAAAACATGTAGCCAAGCTCACATAGGGAAACAGAGGTGAGGCTCTAAACCTAAAGCACACGTTTTATAGTTTGAACTATGAAGCTTTCGATTAAGGCTTGGTGACAGACGTGCAGCCAAAGGCAAAAAACGCAATCCAGCGCTTAAAGCCTGAAGAACCTGTCTCTCACTCGGTGACGACGATTGTTATTCAATTAGAGCTTTCATTGTGCAAGCACAGAGACGGGATGTGGGAGGTAGAGGGAGATTGTAAAGTGGAAGGCGGCTGAAATAGTGCAAGGGAGGACTGATAAACAGCTCTTTCAGAATTGGAAGGTATACTTTAAAAGCTTTTTGAGAAGGTAAAAATCCTGCCGCTTTGAGCGGAAGTCAAAAGTATGCTTCTTGTTTAAGAGTTTCGAATATTTTTGTGTTTTTCTACAAACAGAAAAAGCACAGAACACTTTATCTACAGAAAAGAAAATAGTGGAGAGTGTGTTTGGGATTTTGTTCCTTTCAATAGTGACATTAAATTTAAGCAAAACGTTACCAGTTTGCAGAAAGTAGGAAGTCAGGATTAGGCTTAATCTCCCAACTCTGAGCGACAGAGTATTTACATGTCAGAAATTCACACACTTATTTGAATCCTCTTCACCATGGTTACTGCTGAATGGTGGGAGCAGCTCTAAAAGCAGTCTAACTAGTGAATTTCAGGGTCACCTTCTCATTAATTATGTTTTCCAGCACTCCCTCCTTCTTTTATCACCGCCTTTGTGTGACAGAATTAGCCCCCAGGAACTCGTGCTTAAAATTGCTGATACAGCTCGATTTAAGATTTGCTTTAGAACATGAATCTGTCGAAGCTTTAATTGCACTGTCTTGATGAAAAAAATATATGTTTCATGGATTAAAACAAACAGGAAATATGGTTTAATTTGTAGGGAGAACCTTGTCAGTGGAGGGAATCTTCAAGCTTAGAGGGGGAGGAACCAAAGACATTAATCAACTAATTAGCAGTCTCTCTTTTAACTGCTAATTCAATCTCTTCCTCTCAGCCTCTTTAATGGTATTTTCCCCTGTCAGTTATAACCAAAAGGGAGGTTTAGCATTTCAAAAGTGTATCCAGGCCTTGCAGAGAGAGGCTAATAGAATGGTCACAGAGGCCGGGAGGAGGCCTGAGCTCAGGGAGTGAGGAAGAAAAGAAGGGTGCTTGGGGGAAAGGCTGTCCTCAATGCCACCTCCTCAGTCTCTCCCAGTTGAGAAAATGAAAGGGAGGGAGGTCTCAGCCTTTTTTTAAATGTATAAGGGAAAGTTCCCCATGGTAGCATAGCATTGCCTCTCCACCATGGCTAACACCAGGCCCAGGGCAAAGCCTTCTGGGAGTTCCTGAGCACGCAGAATTAGGACACATAAGGGATGTGGGTTATCCTTCACCAAACCAAACCCTTAATGCCACACTGGAGATCATTTATGCACTCAGCACTTTTAACAAGAAACCTCACCTCTCCCCAGATGTCCACCTTTCAAAGAAAAGTGTCCTTGCCTCACAGTTTTTCCACCACCACCACCACAACCCCAATCAGCACTTTCTCTGCCATGAGGGACCAGAGAGAATATGCAATGTGAGCACAGCAAGCCAGATCAAGGGTACTCCCTGAGCTGGAGTATCACGGTATGTTTGACTGCTCCGTCCGTCCTCCCTCCTTCATCCACCCCCTTCGTTCCACACCCCGGGGTAGCCTTTGTGTAGCCGCTGCACTCCCCCCTCTTCCACTACCACACTCCTCAGCCCCTCGCGAAGCATTCCCTTCCCCTCCTCCATACCTTACAATCGGCCAGTTAAGGCGACACAATGCGGCCTCCCCATCCCCACAGGCTTTTTTTCCCCTGCTTTATTCAAGAAAGGCTCACTGTGCTGACCAGCCACTAAAAAGGCAAGTCTTAAAAAAATTGGGCCAAAACAAAACAAAACACAAAAGCGGGGGATGGGTAAGAGGATGAAGAGATTCCTTAAGCCCCCTTTCGCCACCCTGCACATACACAAACATACACACCCGCCCCCTCTCTCTTGTCTTTCCGTCTTGCACACATCTATATTAGAGGAGTAATGGTGAAGCTAATTCATGCTGAAGTTTGATGAAGTCAACATGCATATTCAATGGAGAAATGGTTAAACTTGGTTGTTTGAGCGTACATCCATACATAATGGCTACAGTCCTCGTAACAGCAGCCTAATACAGCCTCTCACTGCTTGTTATCCCCAAGTATTCTGTCTCTCTTCAGCTCTCTATGGTGTTCTCTCAAATGAGAAATTCTAGAAAACATCAGGACAGCCTGCCCCTGAAATGGTTTATTCGCATATCTCCCTTTCAGAGTGATGATGGGAGGGGTGGGGGTAGGGGGGGTCTCAGGAGGCAGGACATGATGTAAAAAGGATGCTGCAGTACCGTGTAATGTGAACAAGATATCCAAGATGGTTGGCAAAGCTGAGTCAGACATTATGATGTCAGTTTTATGCCTTCACAGTATATCAATGCTGCAAGTACTATACTTATTCGTATCCGCGGTGTTATTGAATAAGTAGAGAAGAAGACACCGTCAGGGAGGAAAAGAGTATGAGGTAGATTCATTACGTACATGAAGATCTCACACAACTCCCATGACATCAATCGCACTGCCCCGCTCACTCGCTCACGTTGAAATTTCCTGTGCTGCTTCACACATGGGCTCACCTCTACTCTTTCTGGAAGTTTATCTAGGGGGCTGGCAGAATGAAGTCTGGGTAAAGTTGGGTGGGAAACTGTAGTCATTTGCGTTCCCACATGCAGCTCATTGTGAAATTTCAGGAGCCTAGTGCATGTGTGAACACAGTTGATGAGTCTTAGAAATTTGAAAATGGCCCAAAAATAGTTTTTGAAAATGAAATAGGCAATGGAAAGTTTTAAGAATTCCAAGCACAACTAGAATGAGCAAAACCTTGTATCCCTTAAGGATACAACTTCTGAAACAGGGCGGCGAAGGAAATGTTGCCTCCTACGTCAACTGTTGGAAAAAGATGCGTTTGTCACTCTGACTGGCCCATGAGTGTCATTTCCTGAACATGCCTGCTGCCTCCCAGTATCAGCCAGCTCCAGACTAAAAGCTTGTATGAAGTTATGTTGCGGAGTATTCTTAGTGTGAACAGCTTAACTCTGTCTGGCTGTTCGTTTTTACAGCTTACACTGACAGACAACTTGACAGACAAAGTGATATGTGCTAAATAAGTCATAACAACTTTATCTGCAATCCATGAGCAGAACTGATCTTAGTTCTAGCTGTCTGGACTTAAGCTGGTGATACATTGTGGTTAATTCCTGAGGAATTTCTAGAGGTTGAAACAGAGGGCAATGGGATGTACCCCTAGTTTTACTAAATTATCTAAATCCTCGGATTCTAAGTGCAGACAGCGTATCAGTGGAGCCCCAGCCACAGCAAATTACAAACTATTGACGTCAGATGGATTTGTTAATTAATCCAATTAAGCAGCCCTTTTGGGTCATTAAAAGAAGAGCAGTTTGGGGAAAGCAGATCATTAGGAGTCACCGCCTAATTATCAGCCCTCAAACAAACTGCTTTGAAATGTTTATATAGACGCTCATTAATGACTTAGCCGCCAGTTCTCATGAGCAGGAAAAGGACACGGCCTGCCCTCCCGCATTCCTCTGTACGACTCCGCTAAGCCAAAGTCGGCCTAATCCTGGATCTTAGGGTGTAAAATCCTGCTTGATTTGGATTAGGATCAGATTAATGTGCATTAGTGGAAGTTACAGAGATACAGCTTTATGGACACTGTCACCTCGCACAGGTGTGAGATTTCTTTACTCAAGGGAAGACTCTCTTTCCTGCTGTGTTTCTCAAGAAGCTGGCTGCCTTGCACAGATCACATTTAGTCAGTTTCTTTCTTGCAAAAGCATGATGATTGGGCGATTTTGAAATACCAGAACACTATTGCGCAAAACTGGAAAATTGTAAGAGACTATAAAAGGGAAGAGGCTGAGTGTAATGAGTGAGTTCTCAGGGCTTGGGAAGGTAATAGAGAGGAGACAGAGATGGGTCTCACCTGTACTCTCTGGTCATTAATTGGCCCTGCAGACTGCTGTGTGCTGTCATACCACTGTGCTGTAGGAGGTGGAAGGGCTCTGCAATTTATCAGCACTTACGAGTCAATTTGTCAAGACCTTGAAGGCTGGGTGCTGCTGAAACCAAGGCTGATTACAAGGGCACGACACCCAGGGCCAATGTTTCTATCAGACTTATACACTCTTCTGCTTTGAGTCCTCAACAACACGCTTTTCAAATCATAAAAATTTTAAAATTTGCCTTGAAATTGCCTACTCATTTCTATCGTTCTCTTCTCAACACAACTTAGTGTGTCCTTTTGAGTGTGCCACCTCTTGCCCCCATCTGAATGGTCCCTCTGAGGTGAGTAAAAGGTCTGACGAGCACTTGGAGGAGAGATAACAACCATTTAGTGTATAGCAGGAGGACAGATCATCTGATAACAGGGCCAGGCTTGATAGATGGAGGTATCAATTTACAACCTTCAGACAGAGCAGGGCAGCAATAAGCAAGTCAGCACCAGCTCGACAAGGCCAAAGGTCATCTCATCTCTCTCCTTCTATTTCACACATACAGGCATACTTTCTTACAAGCAGCCCAGCAATGTGAAAATAATCTTGATTTTATCCACCAAGAAGTTATTGAACCCCTTTAAGAGTTAACTAAAGGGATTTGATTCCTTCTCTACGCTGGGATGAAGTTGTTAACCCTCCAATTAGCAGCAAATATGGAATCTTTTCCTGGCAAGTGGCGTGTAATCCAATTTTCCTGACACTAGTGTCTAATCCAAGAGCAATCCTTTGAGTATCTGCTGTCTGGTCATCTCTATTAGCAGGCCTCATTTCTCACGCCTCTCCCCAGAAAACATCCTCACAGCGAGGTGTAATTGGAAACTCGGGTGTCTGAAGGTTTTTCTCACAGGACAGGACCATTAGAGGACTCAGTCTAGGCTCAGGATCCGGCTGAGGGTGGAGCACAAGGAGCACCACCTATAGCTCCAAACGCTGACCTCTGACCCTGCTTCCTGTTTAGGTGTTACACAGTGTTTCCTTTAGCGGCTATGGTGTTCACGAGATTTCCCTAAAGTGCTGAATATCTGAAAACAAAGACCCAATTCAGGAAACCAATCTGGAAGCAGGAGCAATATTTATCATAAATGAAAGGCGCTGACTTAAAACTGGACAGACGTAGCAGTGAATGAAGATCTTTCAGTTTTAGCATCATTTGGCCTACAGTTTTATTTTTTCATTCACTTTTAGGGACGAGGACAGACTGAAAGTCTGGACCGGTACGCCTAAATCACTTTTCATGTTTCAGCTTGTAAACAATTACACGTTACTTAGAGGTAATTCTAAAGGGTTGTTAGAGCTTCTAACAGGGTACAAAAGGTCACAGACTTTTTTACACGTTTTTAACTTCAACTGTATATTTTCTTTTACAGTTTTAGTACAAGTTTGTCTTTGTGTAAAATGACCCAGAAGCTTCCATTCATGGTGCACTTTTCCTTAATGTCTTATAATAGAGAGAAGACATTTGCTTCCTAATAACAGAAGCAAGTGACCTGGAAAACTCAAACTATCATGGTCCAGAGGTTCTAAAAAGGCTTCCATGTGACAGTGAGGAAGAATAATGTGTCACTGTAACAAGAAGACAAAGAGCGAAGCTGCCGCAGCTTCACATAAAAATAATGAATCTGAGTTTAGATGTGACAAACAGAGAGAAGGTAGAGAAACAAGAACCTGCGTCCTTTTTAATGCTGCAGATTTTGATAACAAAAGAAAATGTTGTACTCAGCAATAACAGTCATGCATGGCCAGTATCACAGCATACGTGGAAACATGCTCTCCACAGGGGTTTGTGCTGTCCATATGAAGGATGATAGCTGCTCTCTGCACACATCCCACATGGCTGCACCACTTTATATGTGACTTTATGTGTGCTCAGCTATTCAAAGTTAGACTACCCCCTTTACCCTGAGAGTCCTTGGTCAATGGAGAAAATGTTACTCCTGTGTGTATCAGAATGCTGCCCTCTTTTATTCAGTGCATGACTGTAAATACGCCACAGATGAGACTGAGGCCTGAGAAACTCTCACAGTTTTACAAGAGTCCAATGTTCAAAACGTCTGTTCTTATGGCTGGGAAAGTTGGAGTCTACATTTGCCCTGCAGCCACCTTTTTTCACTTAAGGATTCTTGTCCATTTGAGTACTTGGGTTATGTTTAAATAAGACTTACAGAATTGCAATATAAAGAGTTAAGCTTATGAAATATATACATGTGTTTTCCTCTCCTCTATTTATTTATTCTGATAATCAACTTTAAAACCTTCTAAGAGTAGAAATTCAGTGAAGAACTTTGGAGTAATTGTCACTGACTTACCTGAGCAGACATGGAGAAATCCTAACAGAATTACAAATCCAATAGAAGTTGGAGACATCATTCAACGTCTCTCTTATGAGAAATGTTATAGTGTAATCCAAATTATTCACAAAACAGCAGAGGGATCCGCTCCTTCATGTCAAACTGTGGAACAAAAACTTAAAATCCAGAGTTTGAAAGATACAAAAAATGAAACACCAAAACAGTCCGAGCGCGCTTAGTCAGGAGCTTATTGTGGCGTCTTTTTGGAAGAACTGGATCCAAAATTAATCAATGAATATTGAAAAGAAAAAAGCTGAAATTTCAGCACATGCTCCGTTTGAGTATTTCAGTGGAACTGAATGAAGAAATGTGTCAAAACTATGAAAGACACACTGAGTAGGAGCAGAGGAGCGCTATCCCTTCTTTTAATTCATCCCGTTTCTGCCGTGCGCTCGGACCAGGCAAACGACCTCATTCAATTCATTTAGTTCCTTTGTGCGTCAAAAGGGACAAAATAATAAATCCACTGATAACCGAAAGTTGAGTTAAAAGTGTGTCAAACAACGCGAGCTGTCGCTGTAGTCCACGCGTAAAGGCTCTGTCCTTGCAGTCACATTATTTCAGTCCAGCTTTGAATCTGTCACTCGAGATCGGAAACTTCTGCGAGTTAGTCCTGTCCTCCCTCATCCACCAGATCCACACGCGAGATCAGAGCAACTTTTCCATCACTTTCCCCCCGTTTCTCCTCCGCTGCAACTCCAACAGATCCTCGTGCGCTCGCAGACCCCGGAGCTCAGGCGCGAGGGGGCAAACACGGATTCATATTCACAGCATTTCATTCAAGGAAAAGCGGAATGGCTCGTCAATTGGTATGCGCCTTTCTACCCCCTCCATAGACCCGACAATGTTTCCCAGAGAAGAAATTTAACCTCTTCCCGCCTGGATCGCTGTTACGCAGTTACGCAGCGCACAAACTGGCAGGCTGCTGTGTTTTCTTTCACTTTGTCCAATAATAAGAGAAAGCTTGTAAAACTATCCGGACATGTTGTTTTTATTCTTTCTGCGGTTCATGAATACTAACACATGTTTAATCCTGTTCCACTGATATTCCTAAAGGGACTTAGCAGTGTGTTTTGAATCTCAGCAGTTATTATATAATGGTTCTAACACAGCCTACTTAAAGCTTTTGTTTTGTCTCGTGTGGTTTCGTAGTCCATTAATTTTTACAATATTACTGGCAGGATTATCTCCAAATGCTATTTTTATCCTCATAAAAAGATATACAGATTAAAATATTTGACACCAATCTCCAAAAACATCAAAACTCTGACTACTGTCACATTTTCTTTGACAAACTTTTGTTTCACATTTAAAATTCAACGCCGTCAGACTCCATTCAGGCCTGTCTTAGACTGACAACTTCATTCATGAAGTTTCTCAACAGAGACTAGCCACCAAGTGTAAAAAATAATAGAAATCCAAAGAACACAGTCTGCAGTTAATGTGCATCACTTCTCTCTGACTACACATGTTTAATCAAAAACTGGTTGGACTATTTATGTCGTGGTCCATTGCACTATTGTCACATTTTCCACCAATTTCATATAAAGTAAGGACTCTCCCAAAAAAATGTGTTTCTCATCTTATTTTTAGTTCAAGCTTCAGTGAACAGAGTTTTTCTCCGCTCTAGTGTGATCAGTTGTATCCTTCTTTGAACCTCTGAGTCATCCAGACTTCAGCCTCGGAGAACTTCTAGAAGGTCTGGAACATGTCACTTCTAAATGTGCAAAGTTACCTTGCATTAACATATCCAGAATGTGGGGGAGGCATGAATGACCACAATGAAGGAATCAAAGATTCACATTTCCACAGCTCATCTCAAAGCCTCCATGTTAACTCCGCTGCACATTTTTTACCCAACAGCGCCCTCCAGTGGAGCCTGCCAGTACTGATATATAGAGACCTGTTTTTTCCATGTGTCAGCTTAAGAGAGTCTGGTGACACATTAGTCATAAAGCCCTGTGGTTCTGAAAGTGTGTCATGTTTCAGATACTTCTCACAACATGTACTCCCACGTTTAGTGGCGGTTTCTCTGAAATCTTCAACGCTGTGGGCTGAACACTGAAAAATCATCATACTTTATCAACCACTGAATGAAGAAACAACAATAAATGCACTTGAGAAGAAAAAGTCATGACGAAGAAAGACTGTATTTTAATCTGTTTTTTAAAAAATGAGCAGACTGAATGGCTTCAATTATAATTCCTTGTCAGCTGCTCAATTTAGCACAATGAACATCAAAAATGCAAATTTAGTTTGAGGGCAGTCGTTAAAAAGTAAGTCATCAAAAACGTAAACAATCTCCTACACATGAAAAGACGGGCATCAATAATCATTTTAACAGTTACAAAGAGGCTGCTCCTTTAAAAATGAGCTCAAATTAATCACCATAGAAACAACAAACCCATTCAGCACAAATAAAGACTCATTTTAACTAACTCAAGCTTTACATTACTCTATACATGTTTCTTTGCACCACTTTAAGAGTCTGCAATCAGCACTATCCTGAATGCTTCACAACAGACACGCTCACCTCATGCTCACCTCTGAGCATGTTGTTGTTTCTCAATCATGCATGTGTGCATTATATTACAGCCTTACACACTTCATTCCCTATCTGTGTGTCCTGTTTCTCTAAGAACGTTTACAGCCCTGGATCTGTACAGAGGCCATTCAGCGAAGTCTTTTCTTAGACCCACAGGGTGCGAGGAGGAGAACAGAGATAAGTATTTTGAAAGCACACAAAACAGACATGATGATGTCATTTGCAAAAAAAGAAAGGGGAAGAAGAAGAAGAATGTAAGGAAAACAAACTCATACTAGCATTTATTTATTATTCAAATGCCGAATCCCATCATAAAAGTAAACAAGATACTTAAGATTTTAGACTCCGACCCCACCACTATAAACCACATTTTCATCGTTCAAATTTTGCCTTGAACTATTTTAGACAGGTTTGGTTTCACCCTGTTTTCCTTTCTGTCAAAAAAGGAAATCAAAGACAGGTATGCACAAGTTATGAAGCTCCCTGAACAGGAGAGTTCTCTGTCCTCTCCCTCTTCTGTCCTTTGCAACCTCGATCAGACCAGCTGAGGCAGGAAACTGACACATTGTCAGGGCTGTGACGGCAGAAAGCTTTTGACACCACAGCCAAGTCGCTTTCGCACATAACAGCTTCCAAAAAAAAAAAGGTACAAAAGGATTAAAAGTTTCCCATCCTAGATTTTACAGAGCCCTGAGGCTTTTAACAACTGCTACGGAGAACCAAAACAACTCTAATGTTGTCAAAGATTTGATGAGCCATCATATTTGGAAGTCAGCTGTGTAATATTACACTTTTTGTACTTACTGTGAGAACCAGGGTTGCATTTATGTGGTTTGTTGTGGGAGTGCCTCAAAGTCTGGAAGCTTTGGTGATAATTATTTCCCATCCGTTTGCACCAGAGAGATTTCTGTGACCCAGTGACACGATGGGAACCATGTGGACCCTTATGGTGGTTTTTCGGAACTCCCAGCATGACGAGCATTGCAAACAGAACCACCAGCAAACACAGAGTCTGCATGGCGATGCTTGTGGACAGATAGGCTGGAAGATGGGCCTTTAGCTTTCATAAAAACAGGCTAGTTCAGCTGCTGCAGTTTGGTACCCCTTGGAAATAGGAAAATAATTAAAATCTGACCAAAAGATCCTCTTGAAAAACAGCAACAAACCGCAAACATCGCCGCACTTCCCACCAAGTATCCTTCATGCTGCTTCCCTTGAGATCTGCCAAATACATAAACCCCTGCAGGCTTGGCCGCTTTCCTAAATCCAGTGACAATGTTTCCCCCCACAGTACGATGGGATCTTAATGAGGGCAACTCTGTAAACAATATGCATGCTGAAGTTCACTCCCCTCTCCATCACACCATCAAACCACTCAATGGAGAGACTGTCTCTCATCTTCCCGGCCTTTTCTAGACCCTGATAATTCTCTTTTTAACATTCAAAAGGAGTTTGTGGACCATCTAGCTTTTCTTATGATGTTTCTATGTATGCAGCGGGACGGGGGATCCTGTAGCCGTCATGCTGAGTCCCCCCTTTCAGACGCGTTGGACTCCTCACAAAACTCAGGCCCCCTCAGCATAGAGGTGACGGGGTGACATGCAGGCGAGGGAAAGCAAAGGAGGCCACATTCCCTTTTTTTCCCCGACTAAGACTATTTAATGGCTTTCATTCCCATCTCACCAGTGCACCAAACAAGATGGCATAAAACAAAACCTTTCCCCCGCAAGAAAAGACACTCCCTGTGGAGAGGCAACAAAAACGTTCTCCCCACTGGACAGAAAAAGAGCACTTTTCCATCCTTAGAGGGACAGCAATGCATTTTTGGATTCCACACTCCACAGGCTGAAGTTTTCCCTCCTGAATATGTTTGCAAGTAAACAGAAACTTGTCAAAGTTCCGGCTGGAGTCACCTTGGACAGAATACGGCAGTTGCAGGTACAGTATGTTTGAGTTCCTTTCACAGGCACTCAAGCTGGATGGTTAGCATACTTCACTCGCCTCACATTCACTCCAGCTTTTATCATCCATGTCCTGTCCTTGAGGAGACATCCTTTTATTTATTCATTGTGCTGCTTTTCTTTTTATAAGACAGCATTTCAAATTTGTAGTCCTCATGAGCTGGCATTGGGCACCAGGTCTCCAAGGTGTTTTGAAGAGATAAACATGAAAAACATGAGGAAAGAGGAAAATGTTTGGTCAAGCTCTTTGTGAATATTCCAAAACAATCAGTAAATAGCTGCAGGGTAACTTCAGTCTGCTTCTATTTTGAGGCTATGATATGTTTTAGAGTTACATGAGCTGATAATCTCAAATAAAAAAAGACTATCTAGGATGAGTGAGTGAACCTGCAGGAGTGCAATGTTCTCTGACAAGAAAGGGCGGGACTCTCATGGATGTTTTAAGCTTATACACAGGCTTGAAGTTGTGTGGGAAAGGTGGAGAAACACTGGCATTAAATCCCATCATTTCAAACCCCAATGGAGGACAAAAAAACAAGCTAAAAATTGATGACTTTAACCATATGGAATTGCATTCATTCACCTGAGCCAGCATTTTTCCAGTCTCTTGCAACACATGGAAATCTCTTGTTCTTTAAAACTTCCTGTAAGAAGTAACTGTTGCATGATGGAACTGTGTGGTCGCTGGAATCTGCAGGACATATATCATGTGAAATGAGCACTGCCTTGTCATGCAGTGGGCGTACAAACAGGAGACCTCTCCCTGCTCCATCACAGCCCTCCTGAGGGTAAGATGATTTTCAGGTGGGATGACGGATTGTTAACGTGGGACTGACAAAGACTGAGAGGAAGGGACGGAAGATGAGATGTGATGCGAGGGCGGAGAGGAGAGATGACCCGAAGTCCTGAGGAAGTTGGATCATATCGGTGTTTCCGTGTCTTCTAAAAGAGGCTACAAATCATTTCTGATTGGTTGCTCAGGGAGTGGTGGAGCTTCATGCCACAACTAACTGCTGAAGTATCTTCCTTCATAGCACATCCGCTGTTTTAGTCTTAAATTACTTTCTCTAAGTGCAGATCAGACAGACCTGTTGATGTATGTTCATTTTTATAAAAAAGGTTGGATTGTGATTAAAGCTACTGTGAGGAATTTTTTGATGTTATGAAACAATGACGTACAGCTAACATTGATGCCTCTTGATGAGCTAAAAGAAGCTAACAAGACCTTTTAGGAAATAATTTAATCTTCACAGATTATTATTTATAATTTCTGTAACCACTGCTGGGGGTAGGTGTCAGATGAGATGATTATTACATTATCAACAGAAACTGAAGATTGCTCACAGGAGCTTTAAGTAGACAATGTTAAACAATATGTGAATGATGTGGTTAGAGTAGAGACATACGGGTTAGGTGTGTAGGCATGCTTATACCTTAACCAACTGAAATATCAATGCAATGAAATTCAAAAGAAAGTCAAAGACCTGTGTAAATTTGCATCAAATGACACAAGACAAAATTCAACTTATTCTGCAAATTTGCTTGATGCTGTGTTGAAACAGAAAATCTGTGTTTGGATTTCTCTGAAATACTTGAATGCATCAGAAATGATCCGTCTTAGCTCCAATCAACAAACAGGTAACACAAATGTTGTGTTCTTGTCTTTTTGCAGACAGACCTGACAGATATTTTGTTTTAACTGCATCATGATTTTATTTAATCAATCTTGTAGCCTATTCAATGCAACTGTAAAGAGAAATTATCTTTCTTTTTTGGGTATATACTGCATAAGTGATGCCTCTATGTGACTTTCTACTTACAGTGAAACTGAGACTCAACAGAAACCAATAAATAGGCACTCCTCCCAAAGCACCAGTGTTTGGTTTCCATCAGTGAAATCTTCCTCAGTAAATGTTATTAACGAAGGTTATGTTGCTGATGTATTGATACATATTCACTTTGCTTTTGTTCTGAACACACTGTAATGATGTAATAACCCTGGGTCAAACTTACATGAGAAACAAAATGCAAATACTTTCTTTGCTTTTGGTCTGAATGCACCTCATCAGTTTTTAGAAATGTTTCCTTATTGAGCCAAGAAACTGATTCAAAATTCAAATCAAAGCTGGTTAGTCTGACAAAATCCAGCCATATTTAGACCTTGACACATGTCAGCACAGACTGAATGTGAAGCACTAAGTGTAGTCCTGTCATATTTCTGGAACATCTACAACAGAAACCTCAGTGATAGTCAGAACGTTTCCTCCTGCCTGTGCGCTCTGGACAATACTCTGGCCCTTCACTTCTACATAAGGGCCCAGGAATGCAAAAATCTGGGCTCCATCCCAGAATAAATACAGTTAACCCACTCAGATGAGCCACAGAAACAAGCCAAAACCTCCTTTAGAGAAAGCAGACAAGGCTAAAAATGTCTCCTGTCACTATTTCATTGAGGGTTTGCCAGACAGCAGTGAAAAGGACCATGCAAGGAAGATGCAAAAGAGTGCTACAAACTTAAACACAAGAATGAATCATTCTTTTCCTCACTACAGCCTCTCTGTTCAGTTTTCAGCAATAAAAAAAGAAGACAGAGGTCCAGTGAAAAGAAAATGACAGAGAACTCAACAAATCTGTTTCTGTTCAGGGAATGCCCCCATGCATGACGTTGCTGCGAGAAATGTGAGGCAGAAAGAACGAGGGGGAGCTTCACAGGAAGCCGCGGCGAGGTTCGGAGCACAAAGCAGGATGAGGCGATAAACAGGCTGTTGCTTTTCCGCTTGCCTGCACACACTGAATCCCCTCCTTTTTTCCCCGTGTCTTTTAATGGGCCTCACATTAGCATCTGTTTAGCGTCAGCCCCGACATGGTCTGTGGAGGCTGATTAAAATAACCCGGCTATCACATAACGTCCTGGCAGCAACTTCAAAATACAGTCACATGTTGGAATATTTGCTGCAGCAGACGATCAGGAAATCAGCATGAATGTTTGTCACTTCTGTTGTCAAATAAATGTTTATTAGTGTTTATATTCCATACGGACAGACGTGAAGTTTATTATGTTCAGAAGAAGTTTTCAGGCTTACGATCAACACTTCATTATTCAGTTCTGTTCAGTTCAGTTCAGAAAAGAGAATAACAGAACCCAAATGGATGGTATAAAAGTTTCTCTGGCTGTCCTTGGATCGCCCTTTTATCTTTCCGTGCAGCTTGTTTGGTGACCTCTGTCTAACTCTCTCCCTCAGATAAAATGCATAATGGCCGCAAGAAGCAGCATTGTATTTCATGCTTAATTGGCTTAATTGGTTTAGAGGCAGGAGAGCTTTAATGAGTGACAGTGGGGCTCAGAGTAACTGAGCCAAGAGATTTCTTTGTTCTTATCACTGCTGGAGCGAAGCCAATCACATGCAAGCGAGATACAAGACAAGATCCTGACCGAGAGCAGAGCGCAATCACAGCAACAATCCGAGCATTGTTTAAGTGGAAACATAAACAACAATTTCCTGATTCAATCTCTTCATTACATTGTAACTGCATTACAAATGTGAGCGTTTGCTGCGGAGGATTTTGAAAAAAGGCTCTTCTATTTCTGTTCAATTATCTTCTCAGGATAAAGATGTGACAGCACTGACAGTGACAGATTAAACAGCTCAATTAGTTTTCAGTTAAAGAGAAGCTGTTTTACATTCAGGGCAAAAAGACAGAGTCAGACAGAGGGAAACTGCACAACCAAACAAGTAAAAAGATCCACTTCATTATTGGCATTGCTGTTTCCTCTAATCACTGCAGTGTTTCTGTGGGATGTGTGTATGAGTACGTGTGTGTTTGGATCAGTAGCTCAGTTTACCACATTGAGTCAGTTCTACTTTCTTAAAAGCAAAATGTAATCTGCATTATATAACAGTAGTAAACAAGACGAAGAGTGTACTGCCAAGTTAAATTAATTGTGCTGCTGTCAGTGCTTTGAACTAAATGCTAATGCAAGTATCCTAATACGCACACTATGTTGCTAATATAGTACTGGGCAGTCTATACATGTGCACCGTTTAAGGGGAGTAAGCATGCTATGTGTTAATTATTGCTCAATAGCAGGTTAGCAGACACATGTAGCTAACACAAAGTTGGGAATGCTGGTAGTTTTTTTTCTCAAAGCTAATTTTTAGGGCATTTCTGTCTTTATTACATACAGTTGGACAGCTGAATAGTGAAAGAAAATATGGAGAGTAGAAACTGGAGGGATGACATGCAGTAAAGGGGCATGGTTGGGATTTAGTGAGCCACCATGGTCACGTCGTTTCAGTTGTGTGAACATGACTTTGATAACTTCTCATCTTAAAGTCTTCTCTCTGTACTGACTTATTTCTAAGTGGATCCTGTAAATGCCCACGGAAGACTTTGTTGAAGTATTACCCTACACAAGGCCAAAAAAAAACCCCTCAGATTATTGATGTCGATATGTCACTCTTTATGATCAGAGTCCAACAGGCTCTTTTCTAGGTCTAGGCATGGTTCATAAACCTACCAAATTTCATATATCCAGGTTGAACTTGCTTCGAGGGCTGATTTTTTATTATTTTGTAAGGGGAACCAATGAGCCACACTGCCACATTCATTCACAAGGAACATATTTTCCTACTGGACTTAGATCCATGAGGTTTCAGAGCTGTAAAATGTTTAAAGTATCTCTGAAACAATTGCCATGGCAGCAGTGTTAGATGCAGGCTTTTGAGCTTTACGAGGAAGCATACTACACATCTAAGGACATCGCTGAACAAATCAGAGTAGAGTATGATCAACATTGTAAGTGGACTGGAGGATGCATGGGGCACATGCTATAACCGCTAGGCTACACATGTGTGCCCAATGATATCAGGATATTTGGTTGTAAACTTTGATGTACACATACAAAAAAATATAGAGTTGATCACAACATATGAGAAACAAAGACATTTTGTTGAATGTCTGAAAAAAAAGTGGTTGAAATGGCTCATAAAAACCACCAAGGTAATCTCATGAAGCCACTAGAGGGGAGGTCAGGAGATTACCATTCTCATTCTCTGGGGATGATGAATATCAATAATATACAATCAACAGTTGATGACAGATTAAGTCTCAACCAAATTACTACTCTGGCTAACCAACAGACAGACCATTATTGGTATTCCTCGAACTCCACCACTGTGGCTGAACAATCCATAGCACTTTCTGCAATTTATGTGGACTAGATAAACATTCACTCTTATTTCTTGTGTTTTCCACATTTGTTATGTTATATTACTGAAGAGAAATCAATCAATGAAGAAAAACACATACACTTTCAACACTCTAGACAAACTGCGACTGTAAAACCAAACTGCCAAGAAGCTGAGAATTGATAGGACAGTAATATTTGTCTTTCTCAAAGTTATTTCTCCCACAAACTTTCCAGAGTATCATTCTGCAGTAGTTTGTGGTTTTAATGGGAACTTCTTAGAGCCAACCTTGGTGAATGATCTCTCTCTGAAGACTATGAGCAGAGAAAAAATGCAAAGACAGTGTTCAGGCTAAAAGAACTCCCCGCCCCTTGAATAAAAAGCCTATTCTTTCTCTGTCTCTGTCTCTCTTACTGTGGTGCGATCAGCTGCCAAAACAAACTGGCGCTGTGATGAATGTAATAAATATGATCGATGGGATATCTGGCGCTGCTGACCTCACACCACGCGCCAGAGTCCAGGGAGCAGGTGCTGCTCAGATTTACAGCCCCCATCACCCCCCTTCTTGTGATATTCTCCTCACTCACACACACACACACACACAAACACACACACACACACACACACACACACACACACAGACGCTGAGCCCTGCTGAGACACAGTCACACCACTGAGTCTCACACTGAGGCTCAGAGAAACAGGCCTAATAAGTCTCTGGCTGAACTCTGTGTGTTACATGACTATGGATGAATCATATCAGCGCTAATAAAACCCAGCAATGGTTTTACAGATCATCAAGCCGTCAGTCAGCACTGACAGTTATTAGAGTAATTTAAGCTGGAAGGCGCACACAGCGTTGTCAGAGAGGAGGCGAAGCGCTCTTTATGTGTTTGCTCATAAAGATCGCTAATTGATCCAAAGCTAAGGGCGGCTCTGATATGAAGAAATCAGTGTTTGGCATGAAATAACAACAAAGTGGAGGGGTCGTTCTATAAAAGTTTGACTTACAAGGAAAGTACTGCCTATTAAAAGCAACTGCAGCAAATTCAACAAGTTGAGAATGTCCAGAATTAAAAGCATTTTGTATTTGATCATGATATACAGCACACACCACTTGCCGGACTGTCTATTGTCAAAATGACTGAGTCTCTGTCTGATGGTTATGTTCCTAAGAAGTGACAGTGGTATGGATTTAATCATGTAAGCTCTTTCTATCATCAAAAAGGTGTGCCATTGCGGTTGTTACACCGTATAATATCAGTCAGATGTTGTCCTAGAAAGGATGCAAAATATATTTATATGTTGTGAGTTTTATGTCAATCCATTCATTATCTGTACTACCTGTCTCACTCAGGGTCACAGAAGACTGCAGTCGATCACAGCTATCACTGGGCGAGAGGCGAGTACGCCCAGGTCGCCAGTCAACTACAGGGTCGACATAAACAGACGAAGACAGTAGTAATTACACCTGGAGAAAATATACAGTCACAAATTGATCTCTGAAGTATGTGTTGGACTGTGGGAGGGAGCCTGAGTACCTGAATACTCACACATGCACAAGGAGAAGATGCTGACCTTATACAGAAAAGCATTTGCCCTAGAACTAGGAACCTTTATGCTATGAGGCAACAGCACAAACCACTGCACCACCATGCATCCCCGGTTATATGACAGACTGGATTTATTTCTCTTGGCATGTTACGGACCTGATATAATATGGTACAAGTTGGTTTGTTTTCTTGATCTGACGCATTTGGAAATACTGGACACCACATTCAAGGCTTCATTCATTTGAAGTATGCTCTGAGGGCATACACTGTGTGTGGAAAACATTTTGCAGAGTTCTGTATTGCGGCCAAGATGCCTGTGCGTGTGGCACGTCTTCTGACCTTCGACTATCTCAACATATTAAGTAAGGGATAATGTTAGCTGGTGTTTATGCAGAAAAGAACCCTGACAGAGTGAGACAAGACCCTGACATGCCATATCTTGAAATGTATTGGCTTGCTATTTGGCTAGAGTATTACTTTACAGCATATCATTATTGTCCGAGTTAGACTGTAATGTATAGGGAAGTGGCAAAGAGAGGTCGGAGACTGCTTGCAAGAATTTAAGAATTAGAATTTGTTATAGCAGTTATTTGAACCATGAACTCCTTTAAAGACAGAGGGACCCTACGTATTTCCTCCTGTCTCCCTTGAGATGCTGAAGAATGTGACCCATTTAGATCATAAGAAAACACTTATCATCTTTGCACTGAGAGATTAAACCTGTTTGACAGGGCACGAGCAGCTGATTATTAGCACTTAGCAAAACCCTATCCAATCTTCTCCCCAATTATCATGAGCACACTAGAAACGTGAATCTGAATATTTCCAATTTAATTCTCACCTCACACTCTTTGGGATTTTGTCCCCTTTGCACTTGTGCTAACTCCCATCTCAAATCTTAGCCCCCACTCCAGTGCCTCTTGACCACATTACTCCACTTTTAATCCTGAAGAGAATGGCTAATAAACCCGTTTCCTGGGACGGTGCTAAGCCAAGATGAGCAGACAAGGGAGAAGAAAGGAGATTAGATAGGGAACAAAAAAAACCTTTACTGCATGCAGGACATTAGTGCATGGTTATAACTAATTATATCTCATGTGAATCACTCCTCCCAGCACGGCTAGGGATCTTTCTCATTGTTGCACTGCTGGCAAACGAGTGCTGCTGCTGCACTGGGAGTAATATGTGAGAGTGCAGCTAGCCTAGCGTGTAGCACTCTCTTTGTTTCCTGTATCATGATTACAATAGCACTAACACTAATGAACATAAGTGAGTGTCATGGCTACGTGCCACCCTGATGCTGTGCTGACTCTTGGGTAATATATGAGGGGGTGACACTGTCAACGAAATTGGTTTTCAGGCTGGGAACTCTCAAGGCCAGAGCAGCAACCCGGTAATGAAAGCAGAGGACAAATAGAGAGTAGAGCTCTCCATCTCCTCATGGTAAAGCTGTCAGTGCCATGTAGCCACACACGGAGCATTCCACATCCACAGTAATGAGGGAAAAACAGACACCTGGTCTCCATTGACTGGCCTTTATCTATTTAGAAATATAAGCTGCAAAGGCTCAATTCAGATATAAATATACTAAAACATTATGAGAGGGAACTCGTTTTGCTTCTTAAAACAATTTGTGTCAGCTGAATTAAATTTACCTTTCCTGGCTCTGTCTGTATCAGTGACTAATGAAAGAAGTATTAACTGAGTCACACTCTGAATATAATTCATCTTTCTTCAAATACTGGCACTGTTTTCAATGTGTGCAACAACTTGTAGTAACACATCCCACTGATTGTACGTCTTATTGAACTAGCTTTACTACATGAGCATGAGTTAGCCAAGTGTTTTTTGATGTTCAGTGACTAACGGTGCAACATTTTCAGGATGTGCCATCCTTTTTAAAAATAATGGGAGGTGTGGCAAATCTTGTCAAAGAGCCTGGTTTACTTTAAGTTCAGGAGGCAGTAAAAAACTACAGCCAAAGGCATTAGTACATGTTTATTTTATTTCTAGTGTTCTTACAGACATTAGACTTTAATAGAGATGTTCACATTTAGTCAACTAAAAGAATAAACATCCCCTTCATCAGTCTGAATTACTAATATTCTTATATTTGTAGGCCTGAAACGTCAGTCAGATGTTGTGCCCTAAGCTGAAGCACAGCCAACCTTCACTAGCAGGGGCTGTTGCTCCCCTTAATGGCTACTGCCATGATGTTATATTGCTCAACTACCTGGCTGTAAACAAGCACAGATGAAAGATGGCATCTTGTAGCGCGATGCATTTTGGTATTATTTTGATGTAGAAATTGGAGGTCAAGCTGCCAGCACAGGCATGAGGACCTGCAAGGAGCTCTAGCAGCTGATGGTGCTAGCTCTGCTATCACAATAAATGCAGCAACCCAGATATGTGGTGATCCTGTGTTTAGCTGTGTTTTATAAATTGTGTTTTCTATTTTCTTAACTTTAGACTTGTCAGGTAGTCAGAGTTTAAATTTCTGTTCAAACAATCAGTACTTAAGTCGCGGGGCACCATTGCTGTGAGGCTGGATGTTTATGGTTATTGTGTTCATACATGTATTCCTGTACAGACAACAAATCTCCTTATTAAGGACAAATAAAGATCGATCTATCTATCTATCTATCTATCTCTGATCATCTCTAGGCCTTGGACATGGGTGTTTCTTCACTTTACACCACTGAAGGTTACAGCTTGATCTGTGCCTGTCTCATTGAAGCATTTGTAGATCTCTGGTGTTTTCTGGTCAACTTTGTAAGGTGTCATAATATACCAGCTAAAAACTTACTTGGTAAAAGAAAAAAGCTCAATCCAATCACAATTGGTTTATTCACCCTTAACTAATGGTTATTATCTATGGAACACTGGGTGACATATTTGCATGGAAATATAAATATAAGGCTTAAAGTGGATATATACATCATTAAAGGTGCAGTGACAAGTTTCAGCCGGCCCATCTTTGCAAAGAAAAACTTAAAAGTCCAACTTCAGCAATGATATGTGTTCTTTGCTTTAGCAGACAAAGTGACACTCAGCTGGTGCTCATTTTAATCTTTCAGAGAAAAGTAAGCATGTTAAATGATGAATACTTTGAAACAAAGACAATAGTCTCATCAGCAGCAAGTTAGTCAGCATGGTACATACACCAGCTTGATGAATGTTTAATCTACCTGCTGTTTGCCTCTCTTCTCTCAGCATGTTGAATTTACAAGTGAATCATCCAATCAAAGCTTTGCTCTAAAAAAAGAACAACATCAAAGCTGTCTTGAAATAAAATTTGAATACACATTAAAATCCTGCAACTGTGAGATAATGACTAGATGGCTCTGACGCTACACATGGCCACAAACTTCCCTGCTTTATACCTCTGTTACTACCTCGGATGGTGGATCAGAGGCAGAACGACTCCACCACACCGTTACACCTCTGTGTGTTACACATTGCAGATGAGACAAAACAGGTGCGTTTATGTGTGTATGCAGACAAAGAGCAGGAAGGACTTAAGTCAGTATCATCAGTTAAGACACAGGTATATCTGAAAATTCATCCAAACATAAGTGCAGTTTATATCTTTATTGTTAGCTGTGCAACTTTCAGATTTTCATAATAGAGATGCGGTCCTTGTACTGTGCATATTCTGATGATTCATACAATGCCATATCTCTCATCTTTCTGACTGTACCAAAAGATTAACCTCCTTCACTTTACAGCTCTCAAAAAGACTTGTCTTTGTTCTCCCATGACCTCGCTGTACCTTGGTCTGTGCAGTGAATGGGTTATTGTAAATGCTCAGAGAAGAATAAAACTCAATATTAAAGTCTGGTCTCCTCTATCCTGAAGCCAATCAGCAACAACAGTGTGGCAACCTTCAATTTCCCTCCTATTTTTATTTCCATAACCCGACAAATAGAGGAGCTCTCTGAGGTCGCCTTCCTTTGTGATCTGTCACAAACACCATGGTAGCCGTCAGCGGAGAGGCAGGATATGAGTTCTGATGTGCTCTCTCAAGTCACGCTTCATGTCCAGGCAGAAGAACCAAAGAGCCGTCTCGTTCCTGTGTGTGTGTGTGTGTGTGTGTGTGTGTGTGTGTGTGTGTGTGTGTGTGTGTGTGTCGACTGGCAAAGTGCGGGAGTTTTATACGCCTCTCTAATCTTCTTCCTTCACACAGGTCAGTCTCATTTATTATGAATGTGAAGTTTTGAGCAAAGCTCTTTGATATCGGGAAACAATTTAGAGCTGGCTGAGAGTTGATGTCTGAGGGGGCCAATAAAAAACACTTTTAGTGGATTGTGAACTTCAGGTCAGCATGTGGTTCCTTATAAAATTCACAGTAGACTGAATTAATCCCAGGTGATGACCATAAGAGACATTAGCGTGTCATTGGCTAACACTGTGCCAGATGTTTTCAGTTTTATATGAGGTAAAAAAAGTTTCAGATTACAGCTTTAGAGACACTGGTAGACAACATAACACTCATCTGCCTCAATGTCATGTGTAAGAGTGAGATCAGATAAACAGTGAAACCTACTCTGTAATCAATGAACCACTTTCCCTGTAGAGTTCACACCACAATTAAACCCAACCTGGCACCCAGAGGATCCTTTGCTGTAACACTTCAAGGTGCACTCCACTTTCACCTGAGCTAAAACAGGCAGCTGTCAAGATTATCCACACAGCGAGTCACGCTCCCTGAAAATGGAGCCTTTGGCAGTCGCCCACTTTGCCCTATCAGTGGCAGACTGAGGTATTAGGACACATTAGTCTCATTTCCAATTCACTGACTGGGCCAGATCAACTTCCTTCATTTTCATGCACAGATGGGATTAAATGGCCAGATTAAAGATGAACTCCCGGCGCTGTCCATCCCACAGATTCATCATCCTAAAGATGAACCCAGATGCAGTGAGGCATATATGACATGATCTCCCTCTTGAAACCCTCTTTCAAAGTTTGCTCAGTCTTTGAAAACTGTGAGCTGTGACTTCATGCTAACTAAACTTTAAGATTCCTGCAACAATACTTGTGTTGACTGGCACTGCTGAAACGTCTTGGCACCACAGATAAAAAGCCCAGTGTGATACCAATTATAATTGCATGTTGTTTTTGGTAATTTCTTGAATTTCAAGCAAAAAAAAAGTCCAGAGCTGCCAAACTCTCGCACACAGTGCTGACCCTCACAACAGTTTCGGCAGTTAATTTGGTCTTCCATTTCTGCACAAGCTTTCCTCAAGCTGTGTGAGGTCCAGTTGATCGTCTTGGGAGGTAAGTCTCCCCGCCGTGACATCACACTAAGAATACTTTTTCCCTCCCTCTGAGCCCCCAAAAACCCTAACTAAAACACATGTGTCATCACAATTTTCTGTGTGTGCTCCTGTGTGGGAGTCTTCTCCTCAGTTGGGGATCCTCACTCACAGCTCTTCCTTGCAGAGCTCTGCAAGCTGAGGAGATATCAGCTGCTCAGTCTGATTCAGAGTTCTCCCGTGTACTATTTCCCCAGAACTTCACTCTTTCAGCACCCAGAAACTGAAAATACTTCTTTTGTCCAATGACTTTTCAACTGTAAGCATCTTTCCGCTTCAAAAAAAGCAAACAATTGGCTTAAATCTGTTTGTGTTCCTGGCAGGATGAACCTGCCAGTCAAATATGGCAGCTGGATTAGTGGCCCAACATGTCAAAACATGAAGCTGTAGTTAGCCTACTGCTCTGGCCTCATTACTTTTTTTCGTTACACCATTTTCTCCCATGAAACATTCTGATTTGGTTTTAAGTCAATAAGTAAAAGAGAGCCAAAGCCTGCTGTGGGTGAAGGTGAGTCCAATAGGTGTGTCTGCTGAATTTTATCCAATAGACAGGAGTTTAATTCCTGTGTGAAACGATTCAAAAATGCGGACTCATTAAGATGTAAACTGGTTTTTTTTTTACTTAGATAACTGTGTGTCTGTGTCTGTAACTTGAGGTGTTTATGCTGCTGACAGTCATGTCCAGGTCTACCTTGAAAAAGAGTCATTTAATATCAATGGGACCAACCTGGTTAAATAAAGGTTATATAGGCAAACAGTTTCAGCAGCAAAACTTTGATGTTAATAATGTACCTAACAACTCAAGGCCTTTTTTTCCCTCAAAGGTCAACTCAAACCTTCTGAGGATCACGTATCGATACACAGACACACTAAGAATCACGGGAAAGCAACAGCAGTACCTGTGTAGCCCAGAGAGTTGTCATCCTCGAGCTCAGTGGTGGGAGCTGGTGTTGCCCCTTGGCTCGTTCCATCCTGAGCGACTCCGGTCTCTGTCAACAATAACACCACAGGGACTGAGAACCCAGACGCATTCTGCCCACTTTCCCCCCCACCCATGGTCCAAACCTGCAGCCCTCTGCATCCCTGACACATGCAGAGAATGAACACACAAAGAAGAGTCCATCTTTGAGTGCTGAATCCAAACATTGTACAACAATCCAGATAGTTGTGTACAATCCAAGTGAGTCTGATGAGTAAAAAGTAATCATCTAATGAATGTGTCAATCATTTGTTGGGTAAAGATTCCTCAAAATAACGTCTCCAGTTTTGGTCTCAGCAGGAGGCTGTTCAGTTGTCCCATGTAAGGCTAGAGTGTTTCATGTGTGAGAGTGTTAAACGGAGTCATCTCCTGTATCAATAAGTGGCTGCACCCCTAAGGGGGCACATGGTCTGGACAGAAGGAGGGGCCAAGGGGACACTCTGCATGATTGACACTGCCAATCTGCATGCACACGTACGTTCCTGATGCAAATACAATAATGCACCATTAATTGCTAATCAGCTCCTTTTGATTCGGGCCTGTCTTTTTATGCATGTGTCTTCTTCTGGAGTGACAGGTTGAGTGTGTGACAGGAGGTGTGAGGGCGGGACAGAAGGGGGGAGGTGAGAAAAAGAGAGGCCAAGAGGGCCCAGTTGTGCATGGCTTATGGGGGGAGACGGGAGACCAACTGTGCCCTCATGATGGCTCTGTGAGGAATAAATCAGACCAGGCTGTGCTTGTTCTCTTTGTGGCCCACTGACAGGGGGTTAATTTGGGCCGGGAGGTAAGAGGAATCTTAATCAAAGAGCATCCAACCCCTTTAAGCTAACTGAGCGGCGGTCTGTCGGAAGTATCTGTTTCCTCAATGAGATCTGGCATCACTTCTGATAAATAGCAGACGGGCAGACGGAATCGCTCATTGGAGGGTACTTTGGATCACCGGAGTGTGAAGAAGAGGGCGACCCGTCATTTCATTCACCCCTCCCACCATTAGACAAGAGACAGAAAAAAACCTACACAGACTTTTCAATCCCAAATCCCACTTTTCAACAGATTTAGACACAAAAACAGACATTGAAAACATAGTGATCACATCCCCCTGCTTCTCCTGTAGTGTTGCAATTAAAGTGACAGCTAAAGGACATCACACTGGGTGAAGCCTATCATCATGCACTTCAGTTTATCTGCAAAGCAGCGTCTGACTGACAACACTACAAGAGAACAGAGTGTCTGAGTCACACAGATTTATCCATGTAGGTTAGTCTGGCTTAGACATGAATGGAGCGGGATGGTACACATAGCACACGAAATGAAAACAAGCGTGACGTGAAGAAACACAGACATCAAGCAGAGTCTGAAGTACTGTCTGACACTTACAGCGTGACACCAGGAAGATGTGTTGGTGTTTCTGTGTTTTTAATCTGTTCAAAACAGACAAATTATGCCAAAATGCAGCTACTCCTTCAGACAAGAAAAGTACTGTGAAACTGACAGAAATTACAGGGTGGAACAAGTATCAAAACCAGGAATGAGGAGTCTTTTGTTATTCTTCATGCAAATGTAAACATACTTCCTCTTAGAACTATGTACAAAGCAAATCAAACAAAAGAAGTTGTGTGATGTCTTCCAGTGTTTGAATAGTGGTTGGACTGATTGGCTTGATTTGAAAGTTTCCTTATGAACCTCCTAAATGTAGAATCAAAGTTCACTCTTGGCTTTGAAAATTAATGAGAACTTTCTTCAATCAAAGCTCCCTTGTGTCCATATCCTGTGAAAACCCTACACATTCAGCCAGTAAGAACAGCCTTATTTCCAGCTTCTTTACAATGCATTTTAGCAGTTTAAAACTGCTTTTCAGCCATAAATATGATCCTTCAGTTTAAATGAAACATTTCCAATGACCATTTGGAGATTCATTTTATAACATACACATCTTTCATTGCTAATGAAAACTTGCACTCATCATTAGCAGATTGCTCTGTTGGATTTGATGTTTCCTGTTTATATTGAACAATAAAGACAATAACACATGGTTGTAAACATGAGTAAAGCAGCTATGAAGAACTTCTATTTTGTACAGATTTTGGCGCCACTTGTGGATGAATAAGTCACCCCATGTACGGAGGCTACAGTCCTTGAAGCAGGTGGCCCGGGTTAAATTTTGACCTGCAGATCTTGCATGTCAATACTACTCTCCACTCCCAGTTTCCTGCTCTATTCTCTCTGATTAAGGGCGTGAAAGAACACAAGTAAAAACTTTCAGAAATATACATATAGAGCCATCTTCTAGCCAATGGTCTGATTTGCTTTTGTCAGTTATGTCTACAGGCATCAGTATGACATTAAATCTGGTCACATAATTTAGAAAGCTGATTTCCTTAATAGCTCATATCTCATAGACTCTACATAGTAAAGCTCTCATCTCTCAAAAACAGATTCTAAAGTAGCTTGTTACAAACATGACTGTTATGATACAATTCTTGACCATGTATATTCAATTTTGCTCTCCAGCATTGTATACTGTATCTTCTTTTCATGTCTATACCCCTAGGTGGTCCAGAGTCTGAGGTCCAATTAGAATCCACTTCAGAGGTCATTAACAGGGGTGCACCCAGCTGCCCCCTGGGTCTGAGTATACCAAGTCAGGACCTCAATGTTGTCTCACTAACCCCCTTTTACCCCCAACACTGCACTCCAGTTTCCCTTTTGGCTAATTAGCAGGGCACATGTGCAGATAACAGACCGCTTACTAAATAATACAAAGGCAGGCCAGCCTCCTCTTTGGTCAGTGCGCCTGGGCCCCCTAATAGAAGTCTTGGCCCCAAGTCCTCCTCAGAGACACAAGCCTTTGGCTTTGTTATCTTATATTGTGGTGGTGTTGGGCACTAGCAGCATTGATAAACTGTCTATTTCACGGAGCCAGGTGGTAGCTTCACTGTTTTCTAAATGAAATAGCGTTTCAGAGCCTTGGCCATCGCTGCCCCCGGCTCTCTGGAACTCTCTCCCTCCACACATCCGCAACTCTGACTCACTTCAATCATTCAAAAACCACCTCAAGACCTACCTGTTCAAAAACGCATACAACACATGACCTCTAACCCCGCCCCACCTCTGTCCTTGTTTTGTTGTATTTACCTGTTTTATTTTTACTTTTGTTTTATGTAAAGCGGCTTTGAGTATTCAGAAAAGCGCTATAAATTCTATGAATTATTATTTATTATTATTAGAAGCTTAGCTGCTTAATTATTTTACAAAGTTGCACTGTAGCGCTGCATTCTGCCACAGCCTGAAATAAAACTATGAAAGAGCACTGAATGACATCACCTCTTTCATGTACCTGTCAATAATGTCACATGATGGTGACATCACCCAGAAATCTTTTCACGTCTTGAAATCCCTGCTGTAGAATAATACCAACAGACAAACTAACTTAAAGGAGACACATGCATTGACTCTAAAATATGCTGACATATCCAGCCACTTTTAAGCTAACTATCACTAGTGCGGCCTACTAACACCAGCTAGCAACATGTAGGAGGTTTAGGAGGGGAAGGAGGGGATAGGTGGACAAAAAATGAAATAACATTATGAAAATTGAAACTTTTGGATTAGAGGAGAGTTGGGGAATTATAGTGAAACACATAGAAGACATTTTTAGTGTAATTTCCACACCACACATTGTTTTGGAAGTCCAAGGCACGTGTTAGCTTATCAGTCAAATGACTTGTATGTAAAAGCACATTTATCTTTGTGACCACTGTAGCCAGCACAAATTAAAGATAACTTTTTAGCTTGAGATTAAGATTGATTGTTAAACTTTCTAGGGGGTAGCTATGGGGCAAAGTTAGCCAAATGATGTTGTGTGAATTTGGCTATTTGTCTAACTCACATTGGCATAATAAGGCAATAAAGTTAACATTTGTAGATGGCCGAAGTTGAATGCCTGAAATATTTGTAAGGTCCACTTTAAAAGAAAATAGGTTTGATGAAGTAAGCTAAATCATCTTGCCCAACACTGCAGTTTGGGGACTGGATCAGTCAGTAACTGAAGCACCAGTTTGTAGCACTGTAGCTCTGTGTACCCAATCAGTGCTTAACTACCTGTACACCCTGACATAACAATAAACCTGATGTCTAGCTTATTGCCTCTGTAGCTGAGCTTGTTTAGTGTGACAAACGCTGTGAGCTCTTAATAGACGAGGATGCAGAAGCTGTTGTAGCTGTTGTTTCATTGTTATCTTGTCATGTATTGGCAGGCCCCAGCAGCCTGTAGAAGTGATGGATGGCCTTAAAATGATGAGTTGGGGAAGTCGGACTCTGGGGCTTGTTAACAGGACTGACTGATTGTTTGCTGTAGGACAAGTTCCTTCACACAGCCTGATCAGAGAGGCAGCATATTTCTAGAACATGACCTCGAGCAATTTCAATGATTAAATTGTTTTCTTGGAAAATGTTTACCCCTAGAATCAGTTTGCTTTTTGTTTGATAACAGAGAGAAATTTGAACAAGCAAGAAAACACTAATTGTGGGAAAAAGCTGCTGGAATTTCCCTTCCTTCGCTTGTACCATTTAATCTGCATGTTGGACATTTCAGGTCTCAAATTCTTAATATGTATCCCTAACATAATCGGAATAGTATCTTCATCATTTTGGGCCTATAGATTCAGTAATCTTCACCATTACTGAAGACACACAAAAGAGGAAAAAAAAGCATTGCGAAAAAGAAAGTCTGCCTCAGCAGAAGCCGGTCTGTCCGCTTCATCTGTTTCCACAGCACCATTACGCTAATTTCCATTTTGATTACACTTTCTTTGTTTTCTGCATGACTAATGGAGTTTTAATCAGGCCTTGAGATAATACACACACACTCAGTGAGCTTTCACTGCTGCAGAGAAAAGAAAGGACAAAGTGAAAGTGGATGAGCGCTTTTAGTCTAACTTTTAAATGATCTATCATCAGAGCACATCTTTAGAGGCCTACAGACACATTTATGCACAAAGCCTTCTGAAACCAAGTCTGTAAATGAACTACATACTGTGTGTGTACGAGTGTCGGATCATGTTATCATAGCATTGCTTCAAAAAGAAAACTACAACTCATGCATGTGTCTCTAGATGTTGTTTCTATATTTTAAAAAATTAGAAGTAGGGACAACAAACACACTATAACTGTGCATTTATGTGAAACATGATCTCCAACCAACTGTGGAGACAGACACCTCTAAAGGAATCTTCACACATTTTGCAACACTTTATGTCTTGATGGAAAAATTTTAACACATTAAACAAAATAGATTCAAATAAGTATATTAACAAGCTCTTATAATGCTTGTATGGGAACATTGTTAATGAGCCTGACAAGTTGCTTCCCCTCTTTCTGTTTAAAGCCAAGCTAAGCTAACTATGTACTAACTAAGCTATGAACATTCAGATTGTCTTGGTTTTGGTGACCTCTGAGGAAGTGGTGTTTTTTTTCCTCTTTCTTTTAATTTCTTCTTATTTCAGTCTATTCAGCATGCAGTCACTCACTTTGATTTGACACCTGCCCTGCAGCAGTGGTTTCAGGTGTTATAATTCACTAGATAGAAACAGTTGTTCTTAAAACTGGTGGGCTCTCAGGCTTGTGTAAGTTATGAAGAGGTATCAGTATCCATTTCAGTCTGTTTCATAACCAGCTAAAAACTCCTCACAGGTGCTTCAACAATTACGAAGCATAACAGCTGTAATCTTCTCCTTTAACTCTTGAAAGAAGATTAGAGTGTATCTCCTGATAAATTACAAAACTGATAATAATAAACAACTCAGGGCTTTTAAACACTGAATCTTATAAATCACAATTTATTACTGAATTTCAACAGTTAATCACATTATTCGCATTTGAATTAATACAAATGTTAAGTTCATATCAACAATGAAAAGCATTTACCAGTATCTTGTAAAATGAGAAACTGCAATGCTATAATTTCCCTGTGGAATCAGTTAAGTTCTTATCTGACAACATGAGAGACAGTGGGCAAGCAGACTGACAGTCTGTTTGGCTGCACGTTTACATTTAGCAAGCGTATAAGTGGAAGCTCAAAATTGAAGTGGTTCAGTGATATTATACATCTGTTTGTCACAAAGTGTGTATTACTTTTGACTTGTCAACTGAACTGTCTGGGAGGCTTTTTTTAATTAAATGTGCCATTCCAAAACACAGTGGTAGTTTTCATCACAGCAGTAGCAGGAAGCAGTAAGATGCGGCGGTGGCTTAACTACGTTGTGCCAAAAGAAACAAAACAGCAACTTGAACTTTAATCACCATTAACACTGACTCCACTGACTGAATATGAAACTAAATAAAATAACCACTAAAGAGAAAAGGCACAAGTAAGCAGAGTTTAAAGACAATATTTGAAAATGGGTTTGACTGAAAATGTCAAGCTACACTTCCCAGACATGAAAAGCACTGGATTTGCAATATCCAGAAAAACAGAGTCACAAATCACTGAGCTGTGCTGCAGCTGTCGTGAGAAAGTGGAGCAAATGACACACTAAGTACTCACACGCACATTTGGCATAAGCTCTGCTGACCGATTGGCTTTTAACATTTCATCATGTATGAACGTCTGCCTCCACAACCACTGCAAAGTATATTAATAGCTAAATGATAGCTTTAACTCCAGGCTAAAGTCATAGACCATGCCATAAATCACTTGAGAGGGGAAATGTGTATATGATGATACATATCATTACTGTATGTGTTTTAGGCCAAGCCCTGCTCATAATACAGCAATAAAACAGTCCCATTTGTGTCTGCTTAATAATTGTCTATAACTTGATTTGTAGAGGAAACATATACATTTTATTAACCAGATAAGAGGTAAATACTGACTTATCTGCCTTCCAAAGAAGACTTGAAAATTACAGTCATGTTTTAAGTGTTTGTTGGAGTTGCAAAGTCTGAAAAATGAGCGCAATAACAGCCAAGAGAGGGAGTAATTTGATTTGGTCCCAGTCCCAAAAATGCTCACACTGCTATTATGTTTTCAACAGCTATTTAAGATGCTAGCCAGTGACAAACTGCAGTAATCATAATTGTATTAGCTCCCATGGGCTAACTGCAGTAAAAAGCCCATTTAGGCAAATGCAAAACTGATTTTGCAGATATTTTCCACACAAGCCTTTAATGTCACCAACAGCCACAGCTTTTCTGCTCATAGCTCCAGCTGGAGGAAACATCAGTGCAACGACAAACACATTGCGATCAGACTCGCCAGTTTTTGACTGAACGGATGCACACAGGAGCTCACTGCTGATACTCCCGCTGCAGTGCTTGGTGTGTATGTGTATGTGTTTGCGTATGTGTGCTGTATCTCTTCCCAACCAGTGTTTCTTTGGTTACAAAATCCACGGTAAATACAGGCACGTCATGCTGCAGAGCTGGAATGTGACTCGTCTGTGAGCACATGAGTGGCTGATTGTGGTTAAATAAATAAAATTGAAAATGTCAAGGAGGGAGATATGTGGCAATTTGCTTACTGATGGATTTGCTTGGAGGGCATCAGCAACCAACCGCAGGAAGACAAACAGAGAGACAGTTCCAGGACAAAAGTGCTGATTGGCTTGAAGGGTGTTTAATACTGCATGGTCACTTCTATGAACTTCTGCAGATTCCCTGTAAGTTAGCGGCTAACCCAGCAGCACGCAGGGCCCTTTTTTTTGTGCCCAGCCATCATGTTGGATTAAAAGAAAGGCCTTTACTTTCAACAGATATCTCCTTTCTCACGCCTTTTTCATATGTAAGACTTGGTATAATTCCTACATGGAAGTTTTCCTCACAGCTTGGTTCAAGTTCAAAGCCAGCGAGGAGTCTGAACTTGCTCTGACTTCCCTGTGGAGCTGAAGCAAGCATCCTCCCAGCTGGCAGAAGCCCACATGTCCATCTTAATGACACAAGAGTACTTTTTCTGCCCATGAGACAGAATAAAGAAAGAAGAATAGGAAAAAAGAGAGGCTGAGTTACTTTTCTTACTGTAGGTGAGGGAAAAAATGAGGTCTTTCAAGGATTTCAAGTGCCGTAGCCAAGGTGAACAGCATCTGAATGCTTGCTTTGTATCAAACTGATCTGGAGTCTGCGGCTCATGGTCACGACTCATACGTAGCTTGTCATCGTCTTCACCACCAAAGCCAGCAGACAAGTGACCTTTTATGACTTCTCAGAATAAAACCCTGCTTCTTGGAAAGTACTGTGAGCTGAAATCCACTTACATACAATAAGATGTCTTTGCATTACAGGGCAATTTGAGCAATTTTCTGATACTTTCTTTTGCCCTCGACTGAAAAATCTTTGTCCTTTTCACTATCACAAAGATGAAAAAGGGATAAAAGAGGGGAAAAAATCTTACACAAGAGACACCATATGCCTATGACTATAGAAGATGAGTAAAGAGGTCAGTGGAGCAGATAATTCAGATCTTATTTCAAGGCTGTGTTACAATAATGACAAATTACAGTGATGCTACCTTTCCCTGCTCTTGGATTCGCTTAATCAGAACCATGTGGTCTAAACACAAACATACACACAGTCATCAAGGAAAGGGAAATTGCCCTCCAACTGAATCCACACATGTTTTCAGTATAATCTTTGAAAATTCCATCAATATGTTAATGGGAACAATTCTTTCCCAGACTCAGAGACCAAACATCGAGCCTCTAATCCTTCATCCCTCCCAGCAACATTTTCTGAAGCTGCTTCATTGACTCAGTCTGGCTTTACAGGCTGGGAAAATTGCACTTTTATACTCAAATGAGATGTATTACATCAGTTTCCAACAAGCAAACATAACCACAACCACTCAACCCTGACTTCTAGAGTTGTTTGTGATATCACTGTTGTAATATGCAAAATGTAAGCGTCCTTGTAAGGCTGAAGAAACATCATGTTAATTATGTCTACAGCGGATGTAAAGACTTGATAGTCATTTATTATCCCAAGTTCACCTGTGCCCTCAGTGCCTGACAAAGTTCCTGTCAAATCCCCCAAGCTATTTGTGCCATTAAAGTATGAGCCAAGGGGAATTCTGGGAGTTTTTAATTAGAGATGGGGGGAGAGGAAAACATCCAGGAGTGATGTATAACCTCCACAGTCTTTGATGTGATGACACGCAGCTCTCAGTTCACACCAGGCACACCTTATAATCTCTTTCTTCTCTCAAGCTGTGTTTTGGTCAAAACAAATGAGCAAACACTGAATGCACCTTGGTTTGCCAATGTTTGCTGAGTAGCTCCACTGACAGGCAATTATTGCTTCACGCTGCAGCTTTTCCTGACCTCTGCTATAAAAACACAACAGACAATAGAGCTGCTGTTAAAGGATATGCCTGCACAAATATTCATTCTCATTTTTTTCCAGGTTCTTTGTATGAATTTTAAGAGAGGACAACTCTCTCTAAGTTTGAATGTGCCGAGATGCCATGACGGTGAAAATCAGGGTCGATACCAATGTTTTATCACAATTTCATTCTTAGCTGAATTTGATACCAATGATCTTCTGCATTACTTCTTTGGTTTTTGTGTGTCTTTATTTTCAAATATTCTATGAGAATTGATATATTTCAATTTTTGCAAGTGGTCCCTTCTCTTGAAATGTCACTGGAGCACATCTTATAATCAGCATGTTGCTGCTCTTTCTCAGAGATGCTGTAACTCTCCCACACTGCAGACATTTTCTTTCACGTTTGACTATGAAAGTAAATCAGAGTTTGTCTAGCAAATGATCAAATTCTGCCCAATAAAAACGTTGTTGGCTTGGCTTGCCAGCATTACATTGATGTGATAATTAAAAAGAGATGTTGGAAGAAACATCAGCTACTGACATCACTACATGTACATTATTAATCCCCGAGGAGGGAATTACATTTTTTTACTCTGTTTTTTTTTTTCTTTATCATGCTACACACATAGTTTGATATACACAGTGCTCACACATGCACTAATGGAGAGATGTCAGAGTGAGGTTCTATCAACCTCCCATTACACCACTTCAGGCACCAGTCCAATTGCCAAACTTGTTCCATGCCAGGACTTGAACCTGCAACCCTCTGTTCCCAAGCCTATGGACTGAGCTACTGTCGCCCCAATACCTATATCCAACCAATACATGAGTGCATCCCTACCCAATATGCTATATTTAAATTGTGTCAGTCTGAAAAAAAAAAAAAATTCCCTCTGCAAATTAATTCCTTCAAAACTGGGCACAAGAATATTACAAATCTTTTAAGTATCATTGAAATAATTAAAAAGTTTAAGGGACGTTGGTTATAATGAATGCTGATGACATAGAATCTATTTTGTGCAAATTGGATTTAACTTTTTTCCAGCTTGGTCTTGCCTTTCATCATTTAATCATGAATTTACTTATTTACTTGACATCCAACAAAAAAGTCTACAGCACCCGCTCTAGCTGCTCTGTCATGCTGTACTTACAGTTGCAGTTTGAGATAATGCTGGTGTCAGCTTACAACTGCAGTAACAATTAAAATTTCTATCAGACTGATCTGCAGCAGGTATTTAGTCAGACTTTAACATTTTCTATTGTGCACATGACACATAAAGTACAGTTAAGGCCAACAAGTTTGTGTTTGTGTGCACAGGTATGTGGTTATTAAACAAATGACTAGACTAGATTGTACTGGATGTAAAGTAGAAGGCACACCAACATTATTACAATCTATCCCGAGAGGACTGTGTACCAAGTTTAATGATGGTCACACTATATAGCTCAAAAAATGTCCACATCACGTTTTATTATTTCTATCAAGGTAACAGCCTCCTCTGGATTCAAAACCTTTCTTTAAAGTGTGATCAAGCCAAAGATAACACAATATATTCAGATGATAACAGCAACCTCATCTTTAAACCAAGCTAACCCAAGATCACGGCAGAGCGCAAAAAAATGCTCACAGCGTACCCAACATGAACGATTTTAAAACATGGCTTTAGAGCAGCGCTGGAGTACAAGTCAAGGGTTCATGAAACTAAATCAAATGTGTCCTTGTGTATTATTTTGGTAATTCATCCAATCGTTGTTGAGTAATTCTGGACAAGATCAAAGTTGCCAAAGGTTGAGGACTTCTCCCTGGTTGATTTTTAGAAACATGCAAACTTCTTCTTTGCACACAGTGCTTCAGTAACGATTCAAAGGTAATGATTCTCCTCATTTTTTCTGTGTGATTGCCGGTGTCACAGTTCAGCCTCCATCTGATCTGAAGTCAGGCAAATTGAACAAACAGCAGGCGCTATCTCGCTCTCTCAGGCTTACTCTCTCTCTTTCTGTGCTACCCACACACACACACACAGTCATTCCACCATGCATTGATGCTTGTCACTGAGAAACATGTGTATGCTAATTCACTGGAGCGCTCGCTAACTATTCACAGCCCAATGAGAGAGTGCAGATAAACCGACTTGTGCTCTCAATATGTCTTGCTGTGATTAGAGGAGATGGAAACAAGGCCCTGAGAAGATGTGTGGTGAGAACATTGCAGGCGTGCAGCCAGTTTCTGACGACTACTGAAAAGAAAACGAACAATCTCTGCAGACAACCAGATCAATAGTGGCAGCTTAGGTAGCAGAGGCAGCACAAGGATAGTCCTTAAAGTGAAAAACAGTTGGTGAGACCACAAGGGGATGATGGAGACGGTCTAAATCTGCAGGCTAACATGACAAGCATTCCTCTTCTTTGTTGTTGTAACTTACGGGAGTTTACAGCCCGGAGCGAGGATAAAGTGACAGCTAGCCTGTGGCGTGGCTTTGATTTTTGTCTGTGTGACACTGGATAGGGAATACTCAGACACTTCTCGAATGTGCCACACACTCACACACATTTTGTGTTATCATTTTGAGTCCAGAAAGCCCAGGGATCAGTGTTTCATACATCTGCTAACTCACTGCAAAGGAATGCAAGAGAAGTTGTGAGTAACCTTGCATTTATGGTCTCTTCTGTTGATTAAAAAAGCCATTATCATTCTTAGGACAGATAAATGATGTGCTACCTTATTCAGAAATGAAATTCATTACAATGTGGAGGGAAAAAGAGGCTTGGGGTGAAGGAAATGTAGTGTATAGCACCTAAGGCAAGTTTAGTCTGAATTCTTAAGGATGAAAGCTGGATCAAGATTTACAACGTGAGAACTCCCTGTCTGCTCTCAGACAGGTTAAGCCCTACATATTTCCTCCCGGAAGTCAAACAAACAGTTGTAAAGTAGTCAAGTGACATTTTTTGAAAATGTCTACAGGATTTTATGAAAAGATATCAATCCAAACATACCTCACAGGCAGGAAAATGACTGAATCATGTTGTGTATCTTTGACCAAATAACCTTAAACCTACCCTTAAGACAGCATCCTCCCTCCCTGCAATCCGTCCAACTGTCATTCAGTTAAATCAAAGCTTGTTTGCACCTGATATCCTGCCAGGGGGCTGTTCTGATGACAACATAATTATAGGTTATAAAGTGATTCATAATATTTCATTACACATATGCCCTAACTCATTTTCTTTACAGTCTTGTCAGAGAGATTAACACAAATACTTCTCTTGGATATATATCAGTCAGCACATTTATTAGATTCTACTTTCTGTATATTGTATAATGATAAGCACCAATGAAAGAAACTGATTGTGAAGTGTTGACACATAATTACTGCAAACAGAGAGACATCAGAATGAGTCATATGTGAGTGTGTTTATGTAGATGTATGGATACCAGCTGTTATATCCACACCAGTAATTCATATGGAAATTATCATGTAAAGCCTTCTTTTTAATAACTGTTAATGTTTTACATATCAGCCAACCACCAAAATCATCCAATGATTTTCTGAAGAACTGCTCATACCACATAAACCTTGCAGCGATCATCTCAGGCATGATGAGTTTTGCTCACTACAAAGCCATGGTGTCACATGACACATGGGAACGCCGAGGCCAGAGGCTGTGAGAAGCAGATCGTAAATCCCCAAAAAAGCCAAGAAATGCAACAAAAGACAAAGTGCAACTCTCCACACCTCCTGTCAGGGCCTCCCCTTTGCCACCCCTTCAGCTCACGAAATCAGCCAGATTTATTAGTGGCAGGTGACTCTCTGGATCACAGCAAGGTTATGGACTGATGTGCTACAGTGAAGTGTATTACATTACCATCTGTTTGGGTTGAGCTTTGACTCTTAAGAAAAAAATCAAGAGCGTTTTTATTTTAAAGAAAGGTGTCATTCCGTCCTTGAAAGTGGAGAATGTAAAAATACAGCGCTGAATGTTCAGGTTTTATTGCAGTAAATCTGCAGCATTGTAAATCATACGAGACACCAACAACATTTTTGGTACATTCAAGCGTTTGAGAGGGGCCACAGAGGGGGGAGACCAAAGCCACAGTGTCAGACATCTGGTGGTAATATGTCCAATAGTGCCTTCATGTGGTGTGAGACTATTTCTGTGCTTTTTTACTTTTATCTTTCTGCTTTCTGAATGTTGAAAAGATCTGTTTCCTGCATTAGTGAAGAAACTTCTAGAGTAAGTAAGCACACGCAATAATGTGTTAACATAATTCAAAACTTAAAGTAAATGCAGTGGAACAATAATCACATTTATGCCACTTTAGATAATAGCCAGTTGTATTTCTCTTCCAGTCAGTTCAAAGTGAAGCTACAAAGAGACCGTTCAGTATAATAACACCGACCTTGTCTGGATCCAGATTTCCAATTAGAAAATTAATTAGAAGGGTTCATTTTAGGTTTTATGGCGTGCGGCTCCACTGCCAGTCTTCATTAGTGCTGATTAGTGCCACTGCCTCCACTGGCCTCTCACTGAGTCACAAGCTGTGGGTGATTCCCTATTGTTCTGCTACTCACGCTGCTCTCATAAAAGTCAGCAATTTATTTGTTGCTTGGCATTTCAGGGTTGAATAACATTATACCATGACAACTGACCAAAATCAAACTGTGGAGTCACACCCAGGGTGGGAAGACTGCTGTGCTAATGTGCTAAAATCCAGGTTGTTGTGCATTCTTAGCAAATATTGAAAAATGTATCCTTTTACTATTCTCTGATTGATCAGTGACTGAAAAAACAATGAACAATGAACATTTTGCTAGTTATATTTTCTTTAGTTATGGTGCAGTACTTTGAAAGGGAAATGTTAGCAAGTAAGTGGTTGAATACATATGTTAGCTGTTGTTAAAAGATGGTTAATGAGTTATCAAATTTGTTGATTTATCTTAAATTATGGCCCATTTCCCCCCTGGATTTTTACTACTGTCATTGTGGCTGCTGAACAATCTGGAAGTATTTCAATAATAACAATCTTTTAAAAAAAGAACTCCAAAATATTTAGGATTTGCAACCATAGACTTTATAAAATATGGACATAGTATTCGTGACGTCACCCATCTGTTCCTGAGCGCTGTTTTGAAGCCAATCAACGGCGGCAGCCATATTGGAAATGCGGAACTCAACCGGGCATAGTGTGACGTAAAGGGGCGGAGTTCGAGCCTCTTAGTCGACAGCTATGTGTTCCAGACCTAGAGTCAAGTCAGTCATGTCCTTATTTGGGCAAAAACTTGTAATCTTAATATCTTCTGAACCGTCGAGTTAGAAACAGTACAGTGTGTGCCATTAGAGAGATTAGCTTTGTAGGGCCAAGCCGTTTTTTTAACCAGGCTGTAAACATGTTTATTAATGCTGTAAAGATCGTCTTTTTTGAATGGGCGTCTAGGTGGTTTCCGGTGTTTCTGCATCCACCCTCAAGCAGATTCTCGATGAACTGCAGTTTATAACACTTCCGCATGGGCTTCATAGTTTGAGACCGGAGGTTGCCGCTTGTTTGCAACCTTGGGCACATCAGTGTAACATTATGGCAGCATTTGAGCTCTGCAACCAGAGCATGATGTCAGAGGAAAATGGCAAATGAAATCTCATTTCACCCGTTATTTCCAGTCGCTTCTTAAATGTTAAAACAGAGTCGAAACAACGCTGTAATATGGGTCTGTTGGACATGGAATAACTTGAAGTGTTATTTTCTGCAGTCACATGTGAGACAGCCACATATGGTGAGAATGAAGCTCAATTTACTGTTACTAGTGTAATCTATACTTAACCTTGGATTCTTCATTTCTCTGGGCAAAGCCAACCGACATTAACTTCAAACCAAAGGAAAATCTCCCTCCTGTTTGTTTTGTGGAAACAGATGTCTCAAATATATCCTCACAGATGTAAAACAGGCAGTTAACTAGTGTTTTATGAGGAACGGATTTCCATCATGGCCGTGCTGATGCTGGTGGATAGAGCTGGGGATTGTTGGGAGGAAATGATGTGTGTAAATGCTGCGTCAGCGATGGGGGGATGCTGATGCAAAGACCGTCTCAGCTTCAACTGTGGAATACCGACCACTGTCACAGCTGGATTCAGCTAACACTGGTGCAGATCTGCCACTAAGGAAGCCAAGCAGGCACACTGAATTGGAAGAGTTATTAAGTTGATTTCCACAAATATTCTGCGGGAGGAAATGTGTTTTTGTTTTTCCTCTAATGCTTGAAAAGGTTCTATCCTCCCAAGGATTGTTAAAGAAGGTATAAATATGTGTTTACAACCCTTCAACTAAAATCATAGCTACAGATGTTACTCTCCAGTTTTCCCTCACAGTTAAAAAAGGTCTTACATTAAAATTGTATAGATTTGCCATCTGCGATCACATCAAATTGGTCTGAGCAGCAGTCACACAGCAGAAATGTCCCTGCTCTGATTTAAAAAAGCATCAGCAACACTCATACATGATGTCCTCTGGTCAATGGCGTGACCAAAATGTGTCTGAGACAGCATAACAACGGGGTGTTTTGCGTGTAAGATGTTGAGCTCTCAGGAGGTGTGAGGCCTCTCCTGTAATTACCACTTCATCAGTGAAGCAAAGGGAAAACAGAGGCCCCAGCAGATTTTAGTAAAGGGATGGTAAACAGCTCGGCCTGTCTTTGCTGTGGTTGGATGGTAGGCTTTGCTTCAGTCAGCCAGACAGACTGCCTTCCCTATTTGCACGCATTCATGTCCAAGTGCCCTACAGTATGTATTTCAAGAGAGCAAAAGAAAGGCTGTCTCATCAGCTAAAACAGTCATGAAAGAGCTGACAAAGTGGACTTTAAATTGAACTCATTCTGTCACGCCGGTATATTTTAATTCTGCCTCTACAGAAATGTGCAGATTTTCTTTTTGTTTAGACAATTGCAGGATGCTTTTCAAGAATCCTTCATGTCTCTTTGTTCTATCAGAAAGAAAAACAACATTTTTACCTCCCTTAAAATCTCTTGTGCTGAACTTTTCCCCCCTGTATTGCTGCTCAGCAAGTGTACAAACAACATTATTGACAGTCTTTCATCACTTTCTAGTTAGAAGCCAAGCCAGTCAGTATAAAAATGCTCACATCCAGTGTAGATACACCTCCAGAACAACAAGTATGCTTTACTAGAGTAGTGACAAACATGATCCCTGGCTGATTTCCTCTTAGAAAACACTGACAACTGTTTCTCATAGTGGACTGCACTAAACAGTATATTCTTATTCTTTGAGATGACTTTGTTGCTGTTGCTTTAGTATGTACAATTATTTAGGATGCAAGATATATCGGGCAGATGGATTACTGGCCTGATAAATATTTTATCATTCCAATAATACAATTTTTTTTTTAAGTTATATTTTTTGGCCCTTTTGCCTTTATTTGACAGGACAGCTGAAGAGAGACAAGAAATGTGGGGAGTAGAGAGCAGGGGAAGACATGCAGGAAATGGTCAACCGGCTGGGAATGGAACTGGCAACCACTGCGACCAGGACTGTAGCCTCTGTATGTGGAGCGCTTAGACCGCTAGGCCAACAGCACCCCCAATAATAACATTTTTATCCAATAGAAAAATAAAGCTGCCTTCATTAGCCTACACATTTTGACACAGTAGGTAATGGTATGGGATCCACCATTAAATTTAGAGAAGAAAAAGAAGTGGCTGCGACAAGTTGACGACAGTAAAAATGGCGTAACCCATGTGGATGTCAATCACCTAGTCAGAGGACGACAACACCCTCGAAAGGCAGTAAAATATGTGCCATAGGTATTTAAAGAAGAGAAAAAAGTCCTAAAGTTTTGAATCTTTCAAGTCACCTGAAAATTCTTCATAGCAACAAAGATGAAATGTATACATTCAAAGCAGCAGTTGAAACAGCTAGTATTAGCACAAATAAAATGGGGAGTGCAAAGTGTTCATATGTACAGTATGTGATATGTGCATGTGTATGTGATAAGATTAGATGTATCAAATGTCATGAAGACAAAGTGACAGACATCAAATATAGTAGTCAAAAGAGAGATTTGGACTTGCTGCACATGAGATCCACCCAACATTTTTTATACAATCATGTGCAATCATTTCTTAGATGCCTGCTAAGGTCCTCTGGTTTGGGATGTGTTTCTCATATTCTGTGGTTCGACTGTCTGGACTCCATCTGGCCTCTGACCTTAAACCAGTATTCTGTCCAAACAGTTCATAACTTCACCAAGCTGTATGTCACAAGTGCCGATTTAAGAACTGTAGAGTTTTCAAAAGACAATCCAAAATTAATTAATAGCAAAGTCACAAGATTTTTCTCACATGATGATTAATAAATTAACAATTGGCCACACAATTCAGCATTGTATTTTTTTCCCTGCAGCCGATCTGTGAGTCATTATGCATGTAAAAGTCTGACTCTCCATTTGGTCTTCCGTGCCACATTATTTGTGGAGCAGCCAATCTGGACAAATAAATTAATAAATAAATGAACAAGATGGCAGCCTCACGATATAATCTCAGCTTTCCATATTTTGAATTGTTTATGAATGCGGTCTCGTGCTGCTATGCAAATGTGATTGCAAATGTAATTCAGTCTGTCAGCATGAAAGCAGACAGAAAGCACATAATGGTTTAATGTCTACTAAGTGAACTCAAGTCAGCAGCACTAGGACGGAAACAGAATACAAATTAAAAGTTAAAATGTGCTTTTGTCTGAGCAATTTATGTCTTTCTTCTTGTCTCAGATCCAGATGTGGAAAGCAGAGGATTTGTGTGTGCAAACATTCGTGAAAGTGGCGTGGAAAAAGGGAGAAATAAAACATCAAGGAGTGGCAGGAGTGGTACCATTTGATTTTTAACCTCTGCAGACCCTGCTCAGCACTTAATGACCTTTGACATTACACATCCTCAGAATCCCGGATCCCTGTGCTTTCACTCTGGCCCACGCCTGTCAGAGCCCTGTATTTATGAAGCATGTCTGATCAGTGTCCACCTGTTTCTTTACTTCTCTCTGAAAAGTTTCAATTCATCTCATTATTTACCGCACAAGTTTTTTTTGTTCCTTCATAAAAATGCATCATCACCCAAGGACTGAGTCTCTTATCACAATACCCTTAAAAAATTAACACAGTAACTTGCTGCAGGGTTGTGAAGTCATCACAAACAGGCTTATATAATGCATTATTAGATCTTGCCTTAGGTGAAAGTAGAATGTTTTTCTGATGTCTTATATATATATAATTTTTCCACTCATACTAGGGGTTCTATATTTAATGCACAGAGGTGGGATGAATACTAGTAATCTGAGCGCAGGGCTGATTGCATCTCCACCTTGAACACACCAATAAACTACCTTCCACATTATTTATGACTTTATGCATGATACACAATAATTCGTGTGGCGAGTATGTTCATATGTATGTGACATGTGTATGTGATAAGATTAGACGTACCAAATTTCATGTAGACAAAATTACAGACATCAAATATAGCAGTCAAAAGAGAGATTTAGACTTGCTGCACATGAGATCCACCCAACATTCCTTATACAATCATGTGCAATCATTTCTTACATGCCTGCTAAGGTCGTCTGGTTTGGGATGTGTTTCTCATATTCTGTGGTCGGACTGTCTGGACTCCATCTGGCCTCTGACCTTAAACCACAGTATTCTGTCCACATAGTTCATAAGCTCTCTATCATTCACTCCAACTCCACCAAGCTGTATGTCACTGTTGCCATCTATTGGATGCAAGAGTTTATGAAAAATAAATCATGCTAGCTTCATCTTCTACTCATATCTAACACAACACTGGTACAGTTGCAAACACAGAAGATGCTCTCAGGGTGGTCTTAATGATGCAAGCAAATGAAACCACAAACTTTGAGGCAGAACATACTTTCAATTACCCTCTGCTACACAATCTGTCATCAGTACTCTCATATTTTTTCCACAAACCATACATGAATTAGATGTTAATGCAAGAATACATCTATCTATCTGTCAACACGTTTTTTTTTTTTGCTTTTCATGCAGTCATATGCAGAGAAAGTTTAAATTGTGTCCATGGAAAATGGTCCGTGGAATATGTGAAATAAATAAGTGCCTTGTACTTTGATTGAATTCTGAGAGTCAGCCTGTGAAATTTCCAAGGCTTCTATTAGCATCCAGAGCAGAGTTAATCAGCCGTAACTTCTATAATCTTCCTCATCCATCATGAGGAAGACGCTCTGTCAGGGAGGAGAACCAAAACCTCAGCAAACAGCACGAGGATGGAGGTCTGCTCTGTGGACCTGGAAGTGCAAGCCGGACCCAAAGCTCATATTCATGCATGAATTCTGTAAATATACAATATTAATTATGAATGATGGTGTCATCTTAAAAGAGGGTCAGTCCATCTGCTTGCAGGAAATCCACTAAGTTGCTCCCAGGAAGCCTTTGAACTTGAAATTGTTGCAAGTACTGAGAAGGAGGAGATGTGAAAAGCTGTGAGGAAAGTTTCAGACGGTGAGGAGAGGATTTCACAGAGGGACATATCCAAGCTGCATGGACTCGAGGAGACAACTTGTCACCAAAAATAGATATGATGTGATAATTTATTTATCCTGCACGCACACTCACACATGCACACAAACACACAGAAAGCACACACATACAGCAGATTCTGCTTTACCTATTAGTCCTGCTTTGGGTTCATATGCTGGCCAGTGGGCTATGTGGGTGCGTGTGTGTATGTGTGTGTCATATGTCAAAGAGATGGAGATTGTGTGCCTAGAAGTGCTCTGTCAGAGAGAAGAACTCTGCCTCACACAGTCTCACACCAGATTTAGTCTCAGGTAGCAAATAATAGCTGGTGACATTATCACTTAAATCAGCTGGCTGCCCTCATGCATATCACTGTATTCATTGTGCGCTGCCAAATGGAACTTGAGTGTGCAGACTGCAGTGACACATTCGGTATCCATGAGATGAGACAGATAAACCCACACACATTTTTTAAGGTAGCAATTTCATATTTTAGAGGTTATTGCAGATAAGGCGTTTTTCTATTTGCTGGATAAGGTTACAAGATGAGAAAACTGAATCATGACACTGGTAGTTCAATCAAAACATAGTCTGGAAGTATAGAAGATGAAGAGAAAGAGAATTTGATGACATTGGAATAGCTCAGATTCTATCACTCCTGTGTAAATGTTAACCAGAGCAGCATTTTACAAAAGAAAAACACCTATATTTAAAGTTTTGCATACAGAAAAGTGATGACACAAAGGTGAGAACGTTTTAAGCTAGATGAATTCTTTGTTGGCCAATATAGGAGGCAGATGTAAACAGGTTACAACCAATCACCTGTCATTTAAAAAAATAGCAGGCTTGTTCAAATAGCCAACACTTTCATATTTGCACATTTTCAAGATATAAAGCATCATTGGCTTTCATTAGGAGTTATGTTTCCGTCCATCCGGCAAATGTAAGTCAAATATTTACAATCAAAGCTCTTCAGGGACAAAAATCTGAATCTTGAGGAGAATACTCTACTGTTTGTACTGCTGCTTTATGTATCTGGAAACAACCCAAATTTAGAGAGTGAGTGAGTGAGTAAGTGAGTGAGTGAGTGAGATGTGAGAGGACACAAAGTGCATTTGTGGGTCATAAAACCCAACTCCTTTTACCCAGATGAAGCCATTTAAATATTATACAGACACTGTGGATCAGACTATAAGTTTTAAAGGCACTGTGAGGAGTTGTCATGCTGTGTTGGTTCTGGTTACCAAACTGACGAAAATCTCTAATGCTTTTTCTGGGATGAAGACTGCAATTCCCATGAGCACCATAACCTACTGTGGTAAAAGATGTGGCTCTGGCCAAAGTGTGCATTTGTTGTGGAAGCAAATTAATGGAATACAGACCTGATGTTGTTTGTGATGAGGTAATGTGTTGATTTGCAGCTACATAAAACTATTAACTATAATTTATCATTGCTAGCTTGCTACAAAAGCTAATGAGCAGTTGCAAACCTAGATGTACCGGTATAACGTCACTCGTCACTGCCTGTTGTCATGATGTGTGCTCAGGTGTCCCAATAAGGTCTGAATAATGTAGATATGCACATGTTTTAACTCTTGTGTCCTGAGAGTGAAGCATTCACATAAAACCTTGTTCATAGCCCTTTTGCTCTTTTACTCAACAACGCCCTGGTTGTAGTTTCTCCGTCTTAAAAATACTTCAACAGAGAACTACATATTTCTGTTAATCCTGCTCCAGTATCAACCATGAGTACTAAACGTAATGTAAAAGGAAAATTATCTAAATGAAAATAACTCTTCCTGCTTGCTTACTTACTTCTTACTGTCACTCCAGGGTGAGTGCTGAATATCGACTCAGCCTTTTACCGTGGAAAATCCAACTTGGACTCAGGCACTGAAATTCATTTTAAAGAAGTAACCAGTCCTGTTGCTGAAAATCTCATTTTACTCAGCAGGTCATGATGAGGTGTCAGTGTGAAAGTGAGCTACATCAAAATCAGTTAAAAACTCCTCACAGTGCCTTGAGCCGAGAACACCCAACAGCTTATGTTGCATTGGTAAACATGAAAAACCAACGAAGCGCTGTGTGTCTGTGTTTTCAGCAAAAGTCCACTAACTGAAACTTTTTTCACATGGATGTTCGCCAAAGGGAGCCTCTCTGATCCAGGTTCACTGAGAGGCATACTCTTGTACAGGATGGCACAGCAACTGAGCTCCTAACAACACCATGAATGTATTACTCCTTCTGAAATAATGCACATGCTTTCAATAAAGTTGACTGACAGTGGGAATACTCTGGCTTGAAAACCAGAGTATCTGGTGCAGGAGAGTCAAGGTATGGGTCAGAATACAGACCAACTCTTAAATATGTTACAAAGCCAAGACTGCATGTAGTACATTTTGGAAACTTTGCAACAAAAAAAAGAAAAAAAAAAACCTCTGTCTTGTATTTCATCACCAGCTGCAGATCAAAGTTTCACTTTGTGAGTATATTTTTGAGAATGCACCAAAGGTTTGTGAGGAACAGCTTGCAGAAGTGCTGCAGGTTTCTGCTTTCAAGCTGGAGTTTCTTAGCACAGTTATCTGCTAGCAAGGTGTAACTCTGAACAGCTCATTCTCAGAGCTTAAAACAAATACATATACATTAATTTAAAAAGGTAAAATTACCAATCAATTAAAGCCAGAACAGTTTATATTGGTGTAGTAGTGTATAATTGCTTAATTGTGAAGTGTCCTCCCATGTCCCATTGTGAAAGAAACTAATCTTGAGCAACATCAAGTTAAACATTGCACCAGTTAGAAAAAAAAAGAGAGGGATGTGTGGCTAAATATAACACCTAACAGAAGGTGTCACTGTCATTGCCATCTCATCCTATAAAAGATATCACTTTTCATGCCACCCTGGGACCAGCTCCTGTCTCCTTGGGAAGTCAAGTGACCTGCTTTACGTTGACTTAGTGCCTCTTCCATCCCATTCCAGTCATTTAATCTTGGAACAGTATCAAGATAGCGATCTCCCTTTAACCTCCACAGAGGGGACGGACATGAGGGGACAAACTCCCCTCTTCATCACTCAGCATCGAGCAGCAGTGGTGGCATGCCAAACAATCCCATTTGCCTTCAGCCAAAAGCCTGGGGTACAGCGGCTCTATGTCCTGAGTCAAACCGCAGCTCTCTGCTCATTAGAACATCCTCTCTCCTCCTAACATCCATGCACTCATGTGTCAGCATGTATAATGAACTCTCTCTGAGCTGCACCCGGCTTTTACTCTGAGGAAATAGGCAGCACCATCACTCTGAGTAGCTTTTTACAACTCAACACTGATCAATTAATGACTACGAATGAGCCCCTATGAGATATTCATGCAGGAATATTAGAGTGATGCTCAGAGAAAGAGGGATATTAAACTGAATTGCAAGCCACAGCAAATGCAACAACAGGGGAGGCACTCTCGCAGTCATATTGATACCTCCTAAAGCTGGCAGCACAGGCCAAGGTCGCTGGCCTCATATAGACGATTTATTTTTCACTCTCATATCCAGGTGCCGCAGAGAAATGAGCTGAGACTCAAACTGCAACCAGAGTAATCAAAGTGGCACACAATGTTTACTGCTTCCCGGATCTCACTCTGGCAGCAGGGAATGTAAAAGAATAGTAAAAGAAAGTAGAAGAAAGAAAAGATGTCTCACTCGGTTGTTTTTCAAGAGCTGAAATTTGCAAGAAGAAGAAGAGGAAAGAGAGGAAAGAAAAAGGGAAGGAGGAGGAGTTACTCACGGCTCCTGTCACCCTTCCACCTCCAGCTACCCTTGTACTTCCCCGAGCCGTCCCCGGGTACACAGACCACACTCAGGACCTCCGCCAGCACCACCACCAGCAGCAGCAGGAGCATCCGCCCGCCAGCCATGCCCGCCTCTGGAGCTCGCATTGGGGCTACAGCAGAGGATGGTGGAGGTCCATGGGGAGTGCTGTCCCACACTCAGTCATAGCTCCCTCAGCTGTGTGGAGGGATCCAAAACAACAACACGTCCTCCTCCTCCTCCTCCTGCTCGGCTTCCCTCGGAGCGTTAGCCCCGGGCCACACAATGACGCCCCCTCAGGGTCACACACTCACCACACGCAGCCCCCCTCTTCCTCCTGGGGGATTGGACTTATCCCTCTGAGAGCAAAAGCTGCACAGAGTGACTGTAATTCCAGCATGGGAAGACAGACACGTAAGCCTGGATTTCTGGAGCTTCACTCTGAAATATTGATCTGATCCTTATTCTTCCTCTTTGTGCCTCTTGGAGTTAAGGAGATATTTCTTGCAGTCCTAGTCAAATCCTCACTCTGAGCTCAGGTGTAACAGCTTCCAAAAGCAGAGATAGCACAGGAAGAAGCAGAGTGTTTCCCCCCTCCTCGGAGCAGAAGTTGTTCTGGTCACAGAGTGGACCGATGACACTGATGGTGACACATCACTGATCCAGCAGCAGCAAACTCTTGTCACTCGCATCAGGCAGTGACTGAATGTGTGAGTGTCCATGAGTGTAAAAAGCAAGAGTGTCCTCCTCCTCCCCCCTCCTTCCTCTCTCTCTCTCTCTCTCCCTCTTCATCCACCACACACTCGTCTCAGATCACATGAGCCCGTGTTGATATGAAAATAAGGAATAAATCACAGAGATAGTTCACTTCAGAGCTGCCTTGACTTTGTCAACAGAGCGTCTGACAGGGAGAGGTAGAGGAGAGAGAGTGCATCTCGCAACAGAGGGAGGGGGAGTGAGGGAGACATGGAGGAGAGAGACTGAGTGAGAGAAGCACGGGAGGTGTGAGTAGCAATTTCCAAGTGCAATGGCTCTTGTGCTTTTGAATGCCCGTGATGCTCGTTCTTGAGAGTATTTTCATCATGCATACCCCGAGCCTGTCTGAGCTCAACGGTTTAAACCTGAGCTCCAATATGTGGATGTGTGTGTGTGTGTTCGCGGATATGTGTGCAAACAGAATTACTGTAACTTAATGCTTTTCCAGATTTGAAACAAAATAACTGTCGCACCCACATGAGCAACCAACCGACCTGACCCACATGCACCTGTGCAGACAGGCACACAGACCAGTTTGACTGGTGTTCATTTGTGTGACAGTTAATCTCTAATTGCTGCAAATTGCCGCCTACCACAGAGTTTAGAAAGGTGTTGGAACTATACCAAACCTTTAAAAAACAATTTAACTGTTAGTCTGTGATTCATCAAGCAGAGGCTTCAATGATTTTTTTGAAATATTTGAGCAGAAAAAGTATAACTAATTAATGTCCATCATGAAATTTTCTTTTGAAGTAGAGTGTAAGTGTGCCACATGCCTCATATGTGCACTTCCTCTAGCTTCCATTTCATTACAAAGTTGGACTAAAAGTGAGAACAGGTTCAAAAAACTAAGCGCACTAAGGAGTCGTAATCTTTACAGACTAAGAATCTCATTAGAAATTGCAAATTATTGTTTCTTTCTATGTGAAACTGAAATCATTTTACATTTCCACTTCTCATGGCCAAGTATGGTCTTACAGATTTTTATTTTGCACCTGCGAGACCTTTTGCAGGGAAAAGAGATCCAAAATTCTTCTACAAATGACCTCATCAAAAGCTGTCAAGGAGTATTACAGTTACATACCATTGCATTAAGAATGTATACAATGTACAAGGTACAGTATGCACACACATGCACGCACACACACGCACACTCTCTCTCACACACACACACACACACACACACACACACGTACACACACACACACACACACACACACACACACCACAAAGCCTATTTTTGTGGAAAACAAGCTCAGCAAGTCTGGGTATAGAGTTACACTGCTCGTTTCCTCTGCCTGCCCGGGCTGTCAGGAGGCAGGTGAGTGCAGGTTAACGTGGGAAACCGGAGGTGTCAGCAGCAACCCCCCCAACTCCAACCTCCTCCCTCACCCCCTCTGCCCTCCTCCATGACTCTCTCATTTGCCCTTCATTAGTGCTGTGTAAAATGCCAATACCAAGTGTAAAGTGCTCCAAACAAACACAATGTATCCAGAATAAATTGGAGCTCACAGGGTGTGAGGTCAGTTCCTGTACTGACTTGCTTGCTGAATGCTGACGATTCTATTATAACAAACATAACTTGAGTCTCCTTTTACATATACCGTTCTCAAATGAAGCCAGCTCACGTGGCGCTCGTATTTTGTTGATGATGTGGACAATGCCCCTACCTAAGAGTCCCTATTCGTCAGCCATGTAATCCTGATCAAGTGCCCCTTAAGGACCATGGTCCTGGAGATGTAATTAATTGTGTTACATTAGCCACTGATGGAAGTCTGATTAAAACAGCTCTCTAATGATTAGGCCCTAGAAATAATTACCACTGCAGAGAGGACAGGCCACTTCAGCCCCTCAGGACGCCAATCTAACACTCCTTCTACCTGCAAAATGTCACTGCTAATGCCAACTGCTTAGAAACTTGGGACAATGCAATGCTAATTCTCTGCAGGGAGAATAGATAGGGTGGGAAGTTAAGACAAAGGTAACATTTGCAAACTGTCTACAGGTAGCCTGATGTGTTTTTGTCAGAGTGTGTGTATCTCTGTTGATATGCAGCCTGAGAAACAGATTAGCCTCATGTTTACTCAGAGGCGGAGGGTTTAACACATTCAGAAACCATGCTGAGCAAAAACACACAGATAACTTTCTCTGACAGGTCAGGGAAAGATTATTAGGTCATCTCTCTGCATGGGCGTTATAGACCTAAAGTAAGTCTGGTCCTTTTGTTTTGTGCTCTTGCAAAGAGGCAAGATTCAACATGTGATGCAGTTATCCCTGAGAGACTTTCATATTCATTGTATGCATGTCGATTGCTTCATGCTTATTTCAATGGTATTTTAATATCAAGCTGCTTTGCAATTCAAATTCTTCCATTCAGCCATTCCTCAGTAAAAGCTATTGCAAGCATGCACATCCACTGGGTAATTTATGTATTCTGATAGCTGTTGTATATTAATAAATGTAATTCTAAAATGCATGAAAATGTCATACTCCGAGTTTGACTTATTGACCTAATATGCTGCTGTGTTCTGGGTTTGTGTTTAAGCTGCATCTCAGCTGTGTGAAAACTTAATAAAAAAATCAAAACAGCACACACATAAAAAGAACTACAAATGTTATAAGAAAAAATGACACTTTCTGCCACTTGTGCACCCACTCATGTAGGGAAATAGAAAGAAAAGTCTGCCTCATGGGAAGAAAAGATAGAATCATCAGAAGTTTCAATTTGAAAACTTGAGGTATGTCTTGTTTGACTCTTCATAAAAAGAAGATACGATGCTTTTATCAATTCTTCCAATGTCAGTGAGTTCTAGCACATCGACTTCAATTTACTGAAGGACAAACTGCACGAGCATAGCACCCAGTCATTAGTATTCTAAATAAAATTCCTTTCACAGATTCTCTAAAGTTGAATTTCTCTGCATTTTACACCACTTTCATACTTTGGTAAACGTCAATAAAAAAAGTTTTTTAGTCATGTGGTAAATAGCTTCTTTTTTTCGAAGGGTACAATGAGAATATTACTCTTATATTTAAGCTAGCATGAACAGGTTTGTAGCTACTGAAAGCAGAAATTCTGAGCTTAACACAAAGACTTGAAGAGTGGAGAAAGTCACTTCATCTAAGAACATTTTAAAGTTATATTTTTTTGGCCTTTTTGCCTTTATTTTATAGGACAGCTGAAGAGAGACAGGAAATGTGGGGAGTAGCGAGCGGGGAAGACATGGTCCACCGGCCGGGAATCGAACCGGTGACCCCTGCGATGAGGACTGTAGCCTTTGTATGTGGGGCGCTTAGACCGCTAGGCCACCAGCGCCCCATCTAAGAACATTATGACATGAATATAATTAGTTAGTTGGTTAGGCAGGTAGGTAAGTAGGTAGGTAGGTAGGTAGGTAGGTAGGTAGGTAGGTAGGTAGGTAGGTAGGTAGGTAGGTAGGTAGTCGGTCGGTCAGTCAGTCAGTCAGTCAGTCAGTCAGTCAGTCAGTCAGTCAGACAGACAGAAACCTGGCTACTTAGCTTAAAAGTTACTACTTAATGGGTTCTGTTACATTTAATCAGAGGAAGGCTAGATTTTTCCCTTCACCATTATGAACCTGTATGAAGCCAGAACCAGAAGCCAGTCAAACATTTTGACAATGAGTACACAATGTTTTAGTTAGTTAGTCAGTTCGTAAGTTTGTGAGTTAGAAATCCAGCTAACTAGCTTAAAAGCTACTGGTGAATATGTTTTGTAACAAGAACAACCAGAAGCCAAAAAAACTCACCACAAAGACTTGAAAGAGGGAGAAATCCCTTTCATCTTGAATTTTGGACATTACAAGAGAAAAGATGAACTCAACACTGACTTGTTGTATTATTAGAATGTATCCCTGGTCTTCTGGATAAAGATCGCATATTTGTGTGAGCCGTCCATTACCCCCACCCGCCACGTCAAGTGGACTTTCACTATATTTCCACAACATCAACTAAGCTTAACACCACACATAAAAAAGGTTAGAGCAGAGTCTTAGGAGAGTGCCTGAAGCGCCATATTTGACATGCTGAGCAACTGACAAACTCGCTGCATTTAACTGACTTTTCAGCTGATCTAATGTTGTGTGGTGTATCTAAAAACCTCCCCGGTGCCTCCATAAAGCCATAGCACTGTTCATATCTGATTCATCCTTGGATTTTCTTTTCTTACTCTATTTCTCTCATCTAACAGAATTCACCTCGTCTCTTCAGAGATCACGGGTCTTGGACACATCTTGGCAGCCGTACAGCCCCACAGGGTCAAACCTCTGCCTTATCTTGTCAACCTCTACATGCTATCTGTTGTTGGTGGTACCGATTAGGCATGAGTTATTTTTTAATTTGTGTGCTGCCAGCAGAGAGCAACACATACAAGCTGTGCCAAACCAACCTTCAGCTATATTACACTCAGAATATTATGTCTCCAAAGATGCCTTTAAGGGAAAAAAGCTCAGATCAGGAGCAATTATGTTCAGGTGAATACCCGGTCCAGCATTGCCTTGCCCATATCTCTCTGTTTTTGATAAGAACATTTCATCCACATCCCTGTCACAAGTTTTGTTGTAAGGTTCGATACTCAATTACCCCTTGAGAATGATTTCAACTACCTGCAAAGACCTCCCTTCTCAACATCACCTAACTCCATCCCACCTTAACCTCAGCTGCAAAAGAGCCAGTCCTCAAGGCTAGACAACAAATGTAACACTACTCATTTGGATGCTTGGCACAACTTTTTAGATTCTTCAGTATATTCAATACAACAAGTTCAAAAGAGAAGAAAACACAGTCAAACCACACCCTTTGTTCTAATGCTACAGCTGACTGTTCAGTGCAGCCGCAGGTCTGAAACAACTGCTCACCTTTGCAATCCTCCACAGCTCAGATCAAATGACTTCCCTCAGGACTGAGCATGATAAAATGCTTATGCTTAGGAAAGTATTAAAATGCTTAGTATTACTCTTACAGTCCTGCACTTATGTTTAAATGAAGGAACAGTAATGTGTACGCGTTCTGACTAGTAATTGCTGCGTTATGGTGTTGAGAAGACTCAAGAGCTAAAAGTCGAAACTCACATACTACTTCAACAAGCAGAGAGTTATTCTCTCTCTGACCTTGTTCATGAAAATGATTTAAATTATGACAGCGTTTTGTGTGTAATAAACTTTGGTCAAGGTGGTGGCACAATATGTTTTTTCTTCTCGGATGTGACTCATTCTTTCTGTAAACTTGGCACTTAGCGATGCTACACTATTGAATGCTGTTTTAATTCCATGTCACGCAGACATCTGATTAAAAGAATGAAACTAACAGTCCAGTAGCCTGCTTTTGTTTCAGAGCATGCATGTGTCACAGCTTTTCCTAAAAAACAAGATTCTCTTTGTATTTTAGCCCCTCCATGTTCTCCTCCATGCTAGTTTGGCATTTATAACACTCACATTCTGGCCCCTCTCAGCACTGCCAACATGATGTGACAGCAGGATTGATGGGTGGCACAAAGACGCCCAGCAGGCATGAACAGGCGGAGGGGACTGGACATTAGTACACAGCTTGGAGCGCAGCAAGAGATTCAGGGGGGAGAGTGGCACCCACTTTCTTCCACTCATGTGCAACCACACATGCAGGGAGAAGGGAAGAAAAAGCTGCCTCATGGGAAGAGGAGCTAGAGTAGTCAGAATTTTTGTTTTAAAAACTTGAGTTTTGACTTGTTTTACATGTCACAAAAAATATTATATATTTTATCAATTCTTCCAATGTCAGCAAATTGTGGCACATCTGCTCAAATTGTATTAAAGGACATATGTAGCTTAGCACAGCAGTATTGTCTTCTAAATTAGCTTTATTTCCACAAATGATCTAAGGTTGTAGTTCTCGGCATTATAACATCACAAACGTATTTAAACTTAAACAACCAATTGCTATTTATGTTATATGCTTTGGATTTTTGTTAAAGGGAGAAGGTTAGTAACACAGTTTGAAGCTACAGCCAGCAGAAAAAAATCTTGCTTTCAAAGATTTGAAAGGGGGAGAAAGTCGCTTTATTTACAAACATTTTGACATGAATATAATATGTTCGTTAGTTAGTTAGTTAGTTAGTTAGTTAGTTAGTTAGTATCTCAGTATCTCTACAGTATCTCAGTAAGTTAGAAAGCTAGATAGATATCGCAGAGCCTTCCCAGATTTTATCTGAATTTTATTTGACTTTATCTTATTTTAACCATTTTAAGAAAAATATCTTAAAATAATTATCTTCCTTTAGAGTTCTTTTAGGGGAATTTTATGTCCTTTAAAATATGTTTTATTTCTTTATCTTGACTTGTGTGTTTTTATGATCTGCCTGTTTTATTTTGCTGCCCATGTAAAGCACTTTGTGAAGTGGTTTCTGAAAAGTGCTCTACAAATAGAATTTGTATTATTATTATTATTATTATTATTATTATTATTATTATTATTATTATTATTATTATTATTATTATTATTATCATTATATCCTTAGAGTTACTGGGGAATAGGTTTTCCAACATTTATTCCACATCTTAAGCTAACATTAGTTAAGCTAAGATTAAAATCCACGCATTTAAGTTGATATTGAATACACATATATACATCTTTCCCACTCTGCTCATGTAATTGTCTTTATGAAAGAAAAATGTTAATCATTCCTAACAACAGCACCAACAGCTGTCCATGTTCCAAATGTCTATCACTTAGTTTACTGTTCATAGTTTGATTTTGAAGCAGTGTTAACTTGTAGGGTCTGCTATTTCACCTTTGTACGGTACTACATCAGCTAAGGTTAAACTGAAGAGCTGTGTCTGTACGTTTGTAACATAAAAGCTTATAATAGCCTTCAGTATGTGCATTTGATTAGAATTTTAATTATAGTGCTTCGGAGGATAGCAGATGGAGCATAAATTAGCCATCGAGACACTGGTTTAACACTGACACTGTGTGATGACAGCTTTTTTCTTTTCAACTTACATTCCAGAGTTCTCAGGAATTGTATTTTATCACGGTCTTTACCTCAAGAATGCAGAGCGAAATCAGGATCAATCCGCGTTTATAGAGATGGGGCGTTGACCTGGGCTAAGAATTACTGCAGGACATACAGCTCAGTGACATCTAATCTACAGGTTGTAAATACAGCTCAGCACAGGATCTGTGAGTGTGTGTGGGGGGGAATGTGCGAGTGTGTGCACGCTCTCTCGGGGAGTGCAGTTACACTGCACTTTACTTGGATACACATATCAGTGTATCTGCTGCAGAGCCCCCGCTGGTTCTGAATGAGTTATGTGCAGCGTGTATGGATGATGATAAACACGACCACACCCAGAATTCCCCCCAGGGCCAGGTTACGATGCCCCACTCAATCAACACCCACTGTCCCACCCGCACCTCAAGCCCCTATCTGTCTTCTACAATACACACATATAGCCTTCCCCTTCCAATGCCACTCTGCAATCAATAGGAAGTCACAGGAGGAACCTGGCTGAAGGTTAATGTGTGCAGGAGGAAAAACACGTGATCGCTTGCAAAGGCATGAAGGGAAATAAATACTTCTCACACATTCTCTTGAGCCGCTACACTAGTTGTACTTGAAATGTTTCACTTCTTTAAGGTTCTTTCATATACTGTGTTCCTTGAGATATAATATCATAAGATGTGCGGTTCAAACGGTTGCTCTGTCTGTCTGTAATCACTCTGTCTGCTTTCATGAAGCTTTTTGAAGATCACAGCTGTCAAAAACTATGATTTTGCCACAGGTTGGATGAGTCAATCCTCTCAAATTACAAGCCACAGAAAAAAGTGAAGCATAATGACAAGAACAATATAGGCCTGAGCTGTTACTACTTATTAAAAATGTATTATCTTATACGGAATCAACATGATCCAAACATTCACATTGGAGAAAGCTATCTCAGGCTGAATACAGTGGCTGTTTATAATAAATTAAGGTTTTATGGCATTGAACTGCTGATCCAATAGTAACATCTGCTCCTTTATAGAAGCAAACAGGGCTAATGTCATTTCCTACTTCACCCCACAGTCCTGCTTTCATTCCCTATAATGGCTGTCGTCAGCGCTCTCACCTTGCAGAGAGATCCCTGCCCACAGCACTATCGTCCGGATCGCACAACACGCCGTGATTTACAGCTGCTGCCGCTGCAGGGCCATCTGGACCATAACCACTCCTGAGCACTCAGCATTACGCTCCACACCTCGCCCTCCTTCTCTATCTCTCTACGTTTTACCCTTTCTTGGTATGTTTCATGTTTGCTGCATGTCTCTTCTTTTGTGCGCACAAGTATTCCCTGTTTCTCAGACATTAGCATGCACAACCTGCTGTCATTTCTCTCTCATCTTTCTTTTTCCACCTATATACAGTACATGCATATAGAATCTATCTGGAGACATTCTTGCCTACTTTCTCTATACTTTTTAGATTGACTGGGTTCCTGTGCATAATACATTATAGCTTTTTATTGTTAAAGTTACAAACTGGAGGACCTTATATGAAACTTTGCAAAAAGGCGAAATTACAACCCAGGCTTTAACAGAATTTTTTCCACTTCTATTGCATCTTCTTTAAACAGTTTAAAGCAGATTATATAAAGTTACTGAAGGCATTCAGAGCAGATTAATGAGTTTGCACAATGCTTTCAACGGTACAATTTATTCTTATTCATTCTCTATCTCTCTATTTTAAACAAAGAGAAACGGGAGAGTGAGTCCGCACTCACAGTGAGGGTAAATTTGTTCACCCACTTACACTTTTTCCGCCTTTGCTCACATATAAAGACCTGCTAGGGGCACTTAAGTCATAAATTATGTTTGATTCTGGTTTAAAAGTCCACATTGTTCTCAGGGGTTGCACTTATGACACCTGCACCTACCACTGTGTAGAGTCCTTTGCCACACAAAATCCTCTGGGCACACACCATCCAAAACTCACACACACTGGCACTGGCTTTCCCCCAAGTACTGAGGTGATAATCACCACACCTTCAGTGTAAATGTGCCTCTTTCATGATTATGAGAGTGTCATAACAGCAGATCTGCACCCTTTAATGCTCCTACCCTGCGATTCGACATGTTTCTAAAGAGCCTCCTGCTGCAGTTTGAGCTCACTGGAGTGTGTGATGAGAAGCAGGTGAAACATCTGGTGTCATATAAAAGGTGTTAGAACATTAAAGAGCAGAGCCGAACAAGCTTCAAAAGAGCTGCCAAATACGCAGCAGATGTAAAGAGGGTGCTGCTGAGGTCAGCTGGTGTAATATGATGATCACCCAGCAGGGGGCGGTGTTGGATTCAGTCAATATCAAAGCCACTGATTCCACCCCAGGGAGGCCAGGGGACAATCACAGAAGATCCGGGTTGTAGGTGTTAAAGTGACACCTGGCAGCATAGTCCTGAATTAGATCAGATCTGTAAATCAGCCGCTCTCTATCTGTGAGATCACTTACACCAGGATTGATTGGCATAAATTATTTACAGATCATATACATGTACACAACCTTCTATTGTCTAAGAGCTTCAAGGGCGAGCACTTTCTTGGAGCAATGAGTGGAAGGAGAGGAGAGTGTTAGTCACACAATGTAACTTAATGACTTTAACCGGGTGAACATCCCTTATTTTTTATTAGTTCAACTGAGCACAAAAAGTTTTCAACTCAAAAGCAAAGTTACAACAAGTTCAAGTGACAGCTCAAAATTGAGAATGAAGAGTTGTGTTTTTATATCACCCATCTGCTTGAGGAGAGCTCAAGATAAGGAGCCATAGTGGGACCGATAGTAGATTTAAGGAGACCAGCAGAGGTGCTTTCACTTTTATGGCTACCTTTGTTCCCTTATTCCCTTAAATCTATTTCTCAGCTTTTAAAACCCCTCCGCACTGGATATGCTAATGTGTGTGCATATGCTCATGCAGCACATGCACTAACTTCGTGGGCCTTTCCTATTAAATCTAGTGTTGCACAAAGGGACACATTAAACAAAACTGTCTCCCTCTATTTTGCAACTTCAGTATTGCATACACCAGAAACACAGCTCCAAAGGGCTGTAAATGTTGTCCACATAAAAGCATTTACTTCATAAAAGGGTATGGGAATTCACAAGCGCTTAAAAGCAGAATTATTGAAGCCATATATATTTAAAGATCAAGCTCTAGTACTGGCTGTTGAGTGAGGCAGAGGATGATGGGAAGGATGGGTGAAATACAGCCTCTGGCCAGGAGGTGGCACTGTTAGATAGCAAACAAGACTAACAAGGATCTCATTGACTTGTCATCTTTTGTGCATGTTTCTTGTCTCAGAAAAGTACCTGTTGTTGATTTAGTCTCACATGAAATCCTTTTAAATGTTTAATTTTGAAGCCAAAAGAAGCCAGTCTGCTCAAAGGAAGTATGAAGAAAATGAAATAAAAGGATAAAGAAGAAAAAAATCTAAACAGTTGGATTATTTCATTGTTTGAATGCTAACAAAAAGTAAGTATCCTGTGTATTATGTTCATTTATAACACAAAAGTTTTGATATTAATGTCAAGTCAAAGAATGCATATTGTTTTATTATTTTTTCTGCTGTGGTGATATGTGATTCTTTTTTCTTTATGCCTTTTAATTGTTACCATCAAAAATCTGCTCTGCTTCACTTCCAGCGTTCATTTTTGGAAGTGACATTCTTTCCTCTTCCAAAAGAGGGCAGTAGAGTGTTGTGTTGCACGCCTCAGCCTCCTCACAGCTTTTCTACCTTCAGCACATCCTCGTCCTGTTGTTTCACTGGGACTAATTATAGTGTTCTTCATCAATAGAAAAATGTTAATGATTGATCTAGGTTTGTTCCCAAAGTGATACCAAAATGGCTGCACTGTAAGCGCTCACTAATTGGTCAAAGTAAACACAAACTTAAAGTATGTGCTGACATAACGCGCACATTAGACCCTCAAGTCTCTCTCCTCCTCCGCTCCCTTCAGACCGCCTTGTCTGTTTTATTTTCCCACTCTCCAACACTGTTTCCTCTTTCTCTCCCTGAGAATTGACAGACCAGTAAGCCTTTAATCCCTCTAATACAAACTTCCAACAGAATCACTTTTTAATTGCATAAAATAAACAGTCAATGCGTAACCAGATCTCCTCTCAGGATAGATTTAGCCCAGCTACAAGCGGGGGATTAAGTTGAAAAGTAAGCCTGCGAGTTATTTTGAGGAAGAAGGAAAAAAAAAGAGGATGAAAGACTGGCGAAGAGCACAGGGGATGTCACAATAATTCCTGTGCAGCGAGGAGTTAGCCAACACATGAGGAGAATAATCATATGGAGATGATGGTGGTGGCTCTGTGATTAATGGGCCCATTTTCTTTGCACAGCTTGGATAGTGGGCCTACTTGGCCCCATTAGGAAGAAGCCTAAAGCCACCCTGTTTCTCTGTACACCATTCATCAGGCAGATATGAGCAATAGAAATGTGCATTCCCAACATGCATGAAATATGCACCATAGTACATTTGGAAACGCACCCCTGTATCTCTTCCATGCAGCTTTTTGATATGATCTGTGCATCTGAATACCTGTGTCAGAGGGTATCACGTCTCCAGGATTCAGAGTGAGACCCAGCTTCTATCTCTTATAATTGCTTCTACCTGCTGTGCAGATTTGCCAACAGGAACTTGCTTGTGTATTTTCTTCCTTATTTGTTGGACTACAGGGAGCAGGAGCATCAAACAGTGGCCAGACAGCCGCAGAGACATGCCAGTCCCCCTTTTAGAGCTGTATGCAAATCCACTGTTAAATTTCATTTTTCTAATCCCTTTAATCAGAAACAGGGGAATAAAGCCAGCTGGTAGGAACCCATGTTAAGATGTAATTAAGCATCTGATTGAATTTCAGTGCATACCAGAGTGTGTGTGCCAAGGCAGGGGCAGGAGGAGGAGGAGGAGGAGGTAGAGGAGGAGGGAGAGGAGGAGGAGGGTAGAAGATAGACTTGGGGGCGAGGAGGGATGGGTACTTGTGCACCAGATTGAGCCTCAGAGTTAGTGGGGGGGACACATCGCCGACAACGACGGGGGATCTGAGGCTCGCAGCAGGCGCGATATTTTCCAGCATGCTCCACTGCATGACTGAGCAGCGATCAGACGCACATTTTTATACATTACGAGGAAGGCTCCCATGTCAATCATCTCCCTGCTGGCATTGGAATAGTTTTCTCTCGCTTGAATCTCAAAACAAGGTCCCAGAAAACAGACACAACCGCCATCACTATCAGCAAACATGTGAGGGGAAACAGACGCAGGGGCTGCTTTTCTTCTTCGTCTTCTGTTACTTCATGTTTCTTTACTTATGTGAAGACTTCGTGTAATTTGGCATGAGTGTCAGGCCCAATAAAAATGTACATATTTTAAAGGCCTCAAGAACAGGTGTTAGAAATTGGCTGACTAGCATCCTCCAGCGTCATTCAAAGTTAAAGCCCCCTCCTTTTAATTTCACCTAGATTTATGAAAACTGGTGGGCTGATGCAGCATGTAAGGATCTACAAAAGAGCCTCTTTAAGGCATCCAACTACTCCAACAGAAAACTACTATTCTGATTAAATTAATTTTTTTTAAAGTGTATTTTTGGCTGTTTGCATGGATGACACTCGTACCTGTTCTGCCAGGGAACAGAAAGTGGTTTCTTTCTCGGCTGTATATGCCTAAATCAGCTCCAACTTGAAGGGTCATTTGCAGGGAAGTGAATTCTCACACAACCTTTACTTGTGTTTTTTATTCAGCATGGTCTGCTAACACCACAAACTACTCTTTGGGGTCAATGTTGACATTTAGGCTATATATCGCATGCATGCACACATTCTGCAGCCCACCAGGGAACAGGACAAACATGTAACCTAATCCTAGTCTTCAAAGGTGCACACACATACACGTACACACATCCACATGCACACAAAAGGCTCTGTAATGAAATTCATTCACTCAAAATGTATTCACTGGCAGAGAGAGACAATATAAAGCAGGTCTGCCGAGAGGGAAGAGCTGTCACACCAGTTTAGCTGGGCTTGGATACAGAAAAGATCCATTACTGAGGCCTTTCATCACCAAACATTGCTACTTGCTGCTACCTATGGGGATCTAACACAGAGAGAGAGAAAGGAGGGAGGGGGGGTGGGGGGGTCACAGAGAGGAGAACGGCAGACAAAGACAGGTGACAAAACCTGACAGGTCATCATGTGTGTGCCCTCCCACCGTCCTGTCTCAGTCATCCTTCACCCCGTGATCTATCAGCGCCCAAAGCCCATCTGCTGAACAAGCTGGCTGCTGATGGAGAGGGTTAAAGAGGACCAAGACTCTACCATCACAACCTTAATCAGACCAAACACAATGCCGCACAAATAGTTAAGACACTAAAATATTCATAGGTAAGTGTATTCATTGTCTAACAACAAAGATTTCTCAACTGAGATAAAACCTCTTTTTATCAGGCCTAGAGCCAAGCATTAACATTGTCAAAGTGAAAACACAAACAACACAGACAAATGCAGATATCATACTGTATGACTGATGTGCTATTAACAATACGATTAAAGTCAGAAATTATTATTTTTTAATCATGTTCTATTTTGTCCCCTTTCAGCTACCTTTAGTCAAACCGCCGCAGTGTCTTCCTGCTTCCCACTACAGCTGTTATGGAAACATAACAATCCCACTGCGCTTTTGAAAGTCACACTTGAGACCTGAGAAGGCCCAGTTGACAAGGCAAGAGTAATATTCACTTTTTGTCAAACAGAATTATATCTACTTCTAGAAAGAATCACCAAAGACTGTGGATGAAACTGCTCGCTAAAGCTGTGGCAACTGACTGCAGGTCAGTCAATGTTGCGGAGGGCTTGGGTCCCAAGGACATCCTCGGATTGGTATGTTGTGAGAGTTGTGTGCTTTAATGTTGCAGGGGACCATAGTTTTCCACATAGATATCCACAATGAAACAAAGACAGCAACCAAACTGGAACTTCTAAAAAGTGTAAGTGCAACCGCATTAACTAGGAATCCATCATTGGACATTGCACTCCTTTGCTTTGGAAAATAATAAAACTCTGTATTTCTCAGAATAAGCTTTCTCCTATCTCTAAGTCATAGTTTCAGACCACACTGGTGTAGGAGTTGCAGCATTTATTTGAATAAAAAAATGTAAAAGTCAGTATCACAGAAAACATTTCATTGAATTCATTTGACTGCCAAATCAAGACACTGGTTAAAATACTTTTCATTGTCAATATGTTTTTAAAAAATGTTAAGAATGCAAAATAATTTTAAGCATGCAATCAAAAGTGGAATTAATCTAAATTATCCAAACTTTTCTCTGAGCTTGACTTACGTATGTAACATGTCTGGTTTAAATGGGTTAAAAGGCCACATCAGGTATCACAATGCTCAGCATCAGTTTGACCACCTCCAAGCTTTATCCAATTCACTCTTGTCCTAAATCTGTGCATGCACATTACCACATCATTACGACAAGCCACATGCTTTATTGTGTAAATAACGTCTGAGAAGAGAGTGGTAAAATCCACGGCTGACGAGAAAATGAGAGACTTATTCCTCCACTCCGCTGACAGATTTAATGATATGTTTTCACAGCTACTTCCTGCGTGTGTAAGCAACTACAGAAAGCTCTTTGTCCACAAACCACAAAGAGAAGTGGAACTATTATGTGTTTGTTTACAGTCCATTGTCAGAGCTCTACACCCTCTCCACAGCAGACAAAAGGACACAGGTAAGCAGCACTTCAGAGGAACGTGATGTATGATCAGACGTGAAAGCAGTATTGATTTTCCTCAATTGTGTTTGCTCCATTTGCCACTATTAAATATGGATTCTGCGCAACTGCCATCTTGACTTTGTCTTGAAATTGACACTCTCTCTACAAAGGGCTATAGCTTTTTCAATAAAGCCCCGTGTCAGGAGAGAGATCAGCGAGGCACAGGCAGAGACTCTGCTTTGATTTGCTTTGGAGGAGACACATCAATGCTGCAGGTTGAACCTCATCTAGACCAGCAGAGAGAAAGAGAGCAGTTATGATGGAAAACCAGAGAGGAAGATGTGGTTATGTTGGCTCGAAAAGGACACTTTAATTTAGATTATTTATCCTTGCCTCTGTTTCTGTGTTCAAATGTGCACATGTTGTTTCAGGACAAAAGGTCAGTAAAGTGATGCTCATGGTAAGTGCTGGCCCTGCAAAGACATGCTCCGAAAATAAACACACCAGGTCCAGTAAATGGAAGAGATTAATCTTTGTTAAATTGTGCTCTGGCTCTGTCCCAATCCCCCAGTGATGGTGACACTGGTGTCTCTGTTTCACACCCACTCCTTAGTTACTGTGGCTCAGCGACCAGCCTTCTGAGTTATCAGGAAAATCTGGTTAATCATCATGTAAGAGCAGGATAAAAAACTTTGATAAATCACCTTCTTTAAGGACACAAACGAAACAAGCCCTTCAGCACTATAACAGTCTTTAAGAAATATCTGTTCTTATTGTGTGTTGGAACCTCAGACTGTGTAAAAAGACGGATGACATGACAGCTTCCCAAAAATGAAGCCAAACATTGAGAGATCCCTTTACTGACTGGCTGCAGTACAGCTTATAAACTCTGCCTCATCCATGTTAACAGATGGGACATGGATATAACTATTAAAGTTTGAACAAATATATATTTTTAAAAACCTGGTTTCAGTCATTATACTTCTGTGCACTGGATTGGCAGTCTGGATTAGGAACCATGGGATTAAACGCAACAATCACTGACATAAGAGCCACTGAACTCACTCAGCCACTGTATCTGTGAGTGTCTGCTTCAAACCAACACAAGAATCTGCCAGATTCCAACTTCAAACGAAGTCTCCAGCATAATATATCAGCGCCTGTCACAGGGATAATTTGGCTTCAATGCTTTTACAATAGGTGGAGATGCCCCATCCATCTTTATACACAGTCAATGATAAGAACAAAACCTAATAACACTTAAACCAGTAGTGTGACCATTAGGTTCACATTCATTTAAAAACTCTGTCCTGGACTAAAAGCTTCTCTGATGGATTCCTCTGCAGGAGAAGCATTTCAATGAATCGTCTCAGTGTTCACACAACAGTGTCTCTCCAACACATCCATAAAGGCCATGGATGTCCCTGCCTTTGTCCTGAGATGAATGAATCTAAGTTAATCTCCATCTAATGTTCTGTTTAAAGCTGTTTTCTCTGACAAATTGCACATTATCCTGGATCCATGTCCTTGTGAAGCTATTCCTGCAATGAAGCATCTATTTGATACATTGGTTTGATTAATTTAAGAGTTCTGCTGACCGATGAGACTAGTTTCAAGAACGGATGCTGCACAATAGAGAAATGCCGAACAGGAATAGCATTAAAAAAAGAGTGTTATTCAAAATGTTTGAGTGAGTTTTTTTAGGATCACTCCTCAAGGTGGACATGTAAAGGAAGTTCTGCCCCCAAAGGTGAAAATTCTCACTCTTCCAAATTTGTTTCACCAAGATGTGAAGCAATTCCTTGAAAAAGTTGTGAAAATCTTTCTCCATGTTTTATACTTTCAGTCTCAAAAAGGTTTTGACCCTTTGGATTAAATTTAACATCTTGGAAACTGAGTTTCTCAATCAACCTTTCACTGTGTTTTACTGGAATCTGACAGTAGCACCTACATTTCTGCCAAAACCAGAAAGCTAGCATTCCTGTGCATCAAACTGCAAAATCTGAATCTAAATGTGATTGCAGTTATGGGTTTTTTAACTTAATCATACATATACTGATAGGAGAGCACATTTTAAGGTATTCTTTGTGGCTCATTTGTCTTGATTTGATAGGACAGCTGAGGAGTGACAGGAATAGTGGAGGGTACAGATTAGGGGAAGACATGCAGCAAAGGTTTGAGGCTGGGAGTTGAACCAGCAACTGCTCAGACAAGTACAGTAGCCTCTACATGGGGCACGCACCTTAACCACTAAGTCAAACTGGCGCCCCATGAGAGCACATTTTAAAGTCTGAAGGGGAATTTTTATCAACAGCTATAAATCACACTTAAGATACTGTGGAAAGCTGTTACCGGAGAAAAGTGGCTGCTCTCACTAAAACACAGAGGAAGAGAAGAAAAATGATCACATATTGTTGAAATGTTTGGTTCCCACATACTTTCTGTGGAGTGTATACAACAGAAGCATCTTTAGAGCACATGCTCTGTTTCTAAGACTATGTGTGTGTTTTAATACAATGTGCACCATAACACAACATACTAAATCTATTAAGGAGATAAATTCTAAAATGGCATTAAATTAGATTTGAACATGTGATTTAGCCTTCAGGTGCTGTATTTTGATTTTAAAAGCAGTAAGCACTGAGGGCAACATGCTTTATGCACATTAAAGACCATGCACACATTTTGACCTTCACATTAATATACAAAGACTCACAGATGTATCCAGACTGAAATATTCAGACACACACACACAGACACACACTGCTAAGTATCTGCCCATACAGGTATGTTATCCCTACAAAGCCACTCTCATTATTCTCTGTCCCCTGACATTTCAGCACCGCGGAGAGCTCCCATATTAATCTTGAACTCTGCCTCTCCCGCTCTCTCCACATTTCTCTCCCTAATGACAGTTTTATCATAACTTATTATTGCTGCCCCAAACCTGAGCTGGAATTATTCAAATGTGGTATGTTTGGTGCAGAAAACATCTTCATGTTTTGCTCGACGCTCGCTCAAGCGGCAATCTAATTCAGCTCACCGACAGCCTAAATGAATCGGCTTGTTACTGTTTGAATAATGGTCTGTGCGGAGGGGTCGGCCGGCTGAAGGTTGAGGAGGAGAGACCCACTTAGTTAGGTGGCACCTTTATCAGATTGTACCCCCGCCTCATTCATTACCTTCCATCACTTCCCTCATTTGGAATAAGCAATATCATTACAGGATGATTTGCCTCAAACGCAGGGTTGAAGTAACATCTCGAGGCAGGAATAACCGCTCCGATTTGTAATTTGTGCTGCAATATAGGCCGGTAATAAAGCTTTAAATCCACTCCCATCCACACACCCACTCTGTCTTTTTTTTTGTGCATCTCACACACATCAAGACAGGCAATAATGTGGAGAATAACACAACACCTCAGCTTTAATAGGATTTTTCTGGAATGCGCAACATCTTAATTGCTTTAAAAGCATCACAGGTGTCCAAACGCTCTGCTTTTGTCTACATTTCTGTCTCTTTCTCTCTCAATCAAGCACTTTCTTTGTCTGTCTCTCTGTTGCTCTTTCTCTCCATTGCTCCCTCTCGTTCTCTCACTCTCCTAACAGGGCCTATTTGCAGTCAGCAACACCAGACTGTCACCATGCTATTTATTTAGCTAGTTAGCTGAGGAGCCTCACAAGCAGCAGACTGGATTTCCAATTACTTCAAATATTTCTCTCTGGCCTTGAGAAGATTGTGTCTGATGCAGCTCTTGCATGTCCTGATTTGGAGCCAACAACCCTTGAAAGAAAATATGTTCATCATAAGTGATCTCCATGCAGAGTTCAGATGAAAGCACTGAACCATTTCTCCCTTCCTTGTTATCCTTGCATGCATTGTATACATGACAGTCTAAGAAGAGTGAAATAACCTGAGTTAAAACCAAGTTAGCAGGGGTTCTGAGTGCAGTTAATTCAGCCTAATTTTGACAACTCAAACCGGCTTAGCACATGAATCCCTTCATCTCTCCCACCACCATGAGGCAAACCACTAGTGGGCACGTCTAACGTCTTAATGGCATCCCGTGTGATGGAGCCCAATCCTCTGTAATTAGATAAATGTCCCCTAACCAGTGTTTCAGAGCATGCTAGTGTGGTTAAGTGTGTGATTCCCAATAAATTAGCAGCTTGTGATGAAATTAAAAGGATCAAAGGCCTCTTCTGAAATCTAAGCTTGCCTCTATTTCATCCATCACTCATATAGCATTGTAAATTCACCCAGGCAGCAAAATAAATTGAGAAAAGAATGCAGAGTATAACTTGTGATATGGGCTTTCACGCTGACATTTAGCACCTCGCGCTTCATTTTCAGTCCGCAAATGTCAGTCGCAGAAATTAAAAGTTTCTAAATCCTTGGCCTTTGCTGCAAAGTTGATGCTAAATCGCAAGTTGTTCTAGGGACAGGTTTGGTCAGGTAAGACCAGGACAAAAATGATATAATCCAAATCAATGGTTCAAATTGACACAAAAGATTTCTGTCTGGTTTTGTCCATGATGGATCTATATAGTCTGCCATTTTGATGATAATCCTGACTGCAAACACACCACTGACATTCTCTTTGTCTGCCTAAAGGTGTGTATGCTATGGGGGGGTGGATATTTGTTGTTGGTGGGTGTAGGCTGTTCTTGCAACAAACAACAGACAGAGGTATAAAGAGAAAGACAGCCTGCCAGACAGTCAGAGCCCAAACACCTGCAGACCTGTCAGAGTTGGAGGTGCATAGCAGTGAGTGTCTGCATGGTCATTGATTGTGAGACAGCTGAGGATCCACACAACAGCCCGCGGGCAGGGACAGATGGGCTGGTGCCGCTGGAGATGGAGCTGGAGCTGGAGCTCACCAGCAGTGCCGACTCTGTCTCCCCTGTTGGGGCCGACTGATCCCAGATGGGAGGGAGGACAGGGGACAGGGAATTATGAGTGATGTTTAAGCACTGGGTAAGCATGCCGGATACATTTGTCATGATTTGAGTTGGTGTGTGGCTATGGGAATTTCAGTATATGGACAAAGGGATACAAAAAATAACCACATATACAAACACACATTTCTAAAAGATGGCTACAAGTAGACTAGAGCTACTAGAGCATTAACTGATAACAAGTACCCCTCTAACATGACTGGAGGCTTTGGTGCTCACTGATATAAATAACTAATATTGTATTGTTTTGAACCACATGGTATAAAAAAGCATGCAAGTATTGAACATTTTGTCAACCTTAAAATGTTGACTCCCAAAAACTTCCAGGTAATACCTTGAAAATAACAAAAAGGGAATAGAGACCAAATCCATCTTTGGAGCAGGCTCTAAAAAAATGTTCAATTCCACTGTAAATACTCAAGCTCCAATGGACTCTCCAGAGCCCTCTGAGCCAGCCTCAAGTGGGCACTCAGGGAACTGCAGTTTGTTGCACTACCATATTGGCTTTATCTTTTAACACAGGAGCTTTCCGCCTGCTAGCCTTTTGCTGTTTTTTGGTTTTACCTCAGACGTACCTTGCTCTATAAAAATAAACAAAGAAAGGCCTCTGCCCTCACTGGGCACACCCACAAGCATGCCCGCACGCACGCACGCACACACACACACACACACACACACACACACACACACACACACACACACACACACCCCCACTGTCAACCTTGAATGGGAGGTGGTTTCTTATTTTGTAGTCTCGTCTGTATATTTAGGTGGAGCTGGAGTGCTTCTCCTTGGCTCAGGGTCAGGGGTTTTGTCCGCCAGGGACTCAGACTTCTCCTGGCTTCTCAGCGCTCTAATGGGGCACAGAGGGAGAGGGGGCTTCAGTCGGGACTATCCTCCCCCCATGGCAAGCTTAATTGGGTATAAAGAGATGTAGCCCTCCCTGTGCCCTCCACCTCAGGGCAAAGCGTATGATAGTTTAAGTAAAGGCTCAAGACGTGGCATGCAGGTTAAACGCCCCTTGCCTGCTCAGGGGGACAACGCAGGAGTCTTTGTATTCTGAAAGTGTGCAGGGCATAACTCTCAGATGAAGCGTTTCCAGTTTTTCCTGATGACCACACTGGTGCACTTAGAGCTCTGCTGGAATTAGCCCTGTTTCAAGGGGAAACTGGCCTTTACATTGATGAATGGACTGCAATGTCACTGTGCTCCCACTTTCTTCAATTCCTTCTTTAAACAGATAAATCAAGTCAGAAGCCAGTGGGTGTGCAGCATTTGCAGAGGTACCACCGAAAATAAAACCTCCCCACACACACTCACACGCTAAAAACAATCCCAATAAAAAGGTGGACAAATCACTCTGAATCTGCAGCTCAATACTATTGAACAATAAACGTCTTTTTCAACATTCCTTCATTAGTGGTCGGACGAGGGCTGGGAGGTGGGAGGTGGTGGGCGGTTTCTCAGCATGGAGGAAGTGTTAATGTGTGTTAATACACTAAAAGCCATGGGGCCTTTTCAAGATGATGGATTGTCGCTACTAAATTAGTATGTGTGACAGCTCTATTGCTGCACTATAGGTCAGGGTAGAGCTGTCAGCTGTGGCAGGTAAAGAAGCCTTTATGAGGAGGGTTCAGGTGTATGATCAAAACTGAGAGGGGCATAAAATCAGCTTCTGACATGGACTTACGTCTAGCCTATATTCATAGATGCATGGTAATAATTAGGGATGTGTTTACAGTGAATCAGCAGAGTGGATGCATACGTATGCACCTTGAGTTCTGGCTGATCAAATCAGGATTCTGTCACATGTAAGAACATTTTCTGGGTTTCTGTTAATTGTTTGATGAGAGTGAATGCTGCATCTTTTACTGTCAATTTAGTAGTGAGTCAGAAAAAGAAGAGAAATAGGGAAAAGGTCAAAACGAGAACCACGTAATGAAGCGCATTAAAAGAGAAAGTTGTACCAAGAAGGATTAATTCAATCTCCTTTCTTTCTGTCTTAATTTGTATAGTGCCAGTTTATTACAAATGTTATCTCAAGACACTTAATGAAAGAAGCAGAGCACCTCACTCTTTAAAATATTACTCACAAAGACCCAACATTATTCGACCATGAGCAAAGCACTTGGCAACATTTAGAAATTAAAATAGGTGAATAAACTCTCTTTTCTTTTTTTTTTCTTTTTCTTTTCTTTTTCTCCTTTCTCTTGTCTCTCTGCTCAGAAACCTTGAGCAGAACCAGACTTGTGTTACACAGCTATCTGCCAAGTCTGTGTTGGGCTTGGAGAGAAGGATGGAGGGAGATGCAAAAAGAAAGAGATGGGGGCGCTGGTAGCCTAGCGGTCTATAGAGGCTATAGTCCTCTTGCAGAGGTTGCTGGTTCAATTCCCGACCGCTACCATGTACTGCATGTCTTCCCCACTCTCTAATCCCCACATTTCCTGTCTCTCTTCAGCTGTCCTATAATAAAGGCAAAAAGCCCCAAAAACATAACTTTAAAAAAAAAAGAAAGAAAGAGATGGACGGACTGTGTTGACCTGAATATAAAGCTACCCTTAAAAGCACAAACTTAAAAACTAACCTCATGATAGTACTAGATTTGAAGTTAAGGATTCACAAAGTTATCTAATTTGGTCCTGAGAGTCAAAATGTTCATTACACCAACAAAATTGTTCTCTGTATTTTTCAGTCTGGATCCATCCAACAGATCCAGACTACCCTCCCTGAAGAAACACTCCCTGTGTGAGTAGAAACATTAACAGAGGTGCACAGTCCAGATATAAACAACAGGGATGGAGACAGAAAGATAATTGTGAAAGGGTCAGCTCAGGAAATAGGGTATTATAGAAAAAGCGTACATAGAGATACATTATTTCGCTGCTATTTTGACACACACCAGGACGGAATGTTCCATTTCCTCATTATCTATCCATTATCCATCCATTCTGTTTCCAGACACTGGGAGCATTGCTCTGTGCTGGGCCCAGCAAAACCACATGACTGATGGTAAATCAATACTAAGCGGCCTGCTTCACTTTGAGCATATGGCAGGAGAGCAGAAACATCTGGAAATGTCAAACCCTCTGAAAGCTTTAGTATTGCCAGACATCAGCAGAAAGAGCAGCCCATAGACAGGTAAACGTACAGTAGAGTGGGTGTGTACAGTAGTGGATTTTAAAGAGCTGACTTAGCAACATGTCACAGTCCCAACAAAGGAAGTAATGAAATAGAATGAAAGTGTTGTAAATCTTTCCTGCAGACGTCTGCTGCTCCGATGCCGTACAGCGGTGAGAGGTCAGTGTTTGACGGCACATGTCAGATGTACTGAAGACATGTCACGTAGGAGTGATGTGAGCCCTGTCAGCTCTTCACTCACAGCATGTCCCAGAGCGCTGCGTCAGCTACCTCACTATTGATTGTCAGGCTTCTTCAGGGAATTTTGGCTTGATTCGTTGTCGCCGGTGCAGCTAAACCAATTGAATAGAGAAATCAGATGTATAAATAAGCAATGTTCTGCATGAGTGCACCTAGGAATGACACCCTGACATAGTCACCTTGACATCACCCTGCAGCTACCTCCCAGAGCAATCAGCGCCGGCCACACTCTGACACGCTCACATCCCTAATCACCATCTAGGTGCTTTTAAATAGATAGAGTGCCGGTGTCGCTCCCCGGGTTCATTCAGAGGCTTTTTTTCAAAATGGCAAAGAAATTTCTTCATCGATTTATATGGTGACTATAAAATTATAAGATAAGTGTTAAATCTGTCATTAAAGGGCTCATTAAAGACTGTAATTGCTGAGCTGGATACATTTGGTGCTGTTAAAAAGAGAGTGTCCCGCCATTTGTTAACGTTACTGCCACAGGGGGCATGAGAGTATGTATGGCACTCTGACGTGTCCTGGCTGGTCGCTAGTCATTGAGTGTTAAAATATCAAGAGGGAGCCTTCTTGAATGAACCCCAATTGGTCTGTGAAAGTGCCAGAAAAAAGCGCAGACCAAAAACCTGTTCCTCCGATTGAAAATGACAATAGAAGACGGATGAAAGACTGAAATATCTGATTAATTTTATTCATCCCACAGGTGGCACTTTAGAGGAGATTCACGCAGCTCGAGCACACAGGGCAGGAAAATCATCTCTATTTTGTTGTCAATTTCATTCCGTAGGTAAATCACACTTCATCTCAGCTCATGAATATCTTTCATTTCCAATGTGATAATTCATCTCTCTGGTGTCATAAAAACAAGGCACCGTCCTCAGAGCTAACAAATAACACAAGAATGAAGGATGATAGGGTCATTGTCTAAAATTGGAATCTCTATCTTACGTTGGTATCCACCTCAAGAACTTTCCCAGAGACAAGGAACTTTAGAAAGAACTCAATGCATTGCTAATATGGAGAGCAGGGTCAAAGAACTGTCTTGGAGCTATACTTTACTCTACAAAAGTTCCTAGCTCTAGTCCTAGTACTATCAGAGAACAGGGACTTTGGGGATTGATATTGAGGGTTTGAAAATACGCCTAATTGACCGAGGAGGGGTGCGACTTTTTCTTAACCAGCCGGCTCATTTTACTTCTATTTCATGCCATGACACCACTGTTGACACAGAAAACAATGGGCTGGAGGGACTTTCTTTCCCTTGAAAAGAAGCATCTGTCATTAAAGGTCCTAGTTGAACTTTTGGTGCAAACGCAGCTTTAGGCTCAAACATTAGCACTGTTGGGTGAGAGTTGAGCTGTCCTACTCTCATTACTATGCGTTGCCTACTGCTGTTGCTGCTTGCTGGGTCAGGAAACATGAGCTCAGCACCTTGGCCTCTCCCTCAGACATGCACAGAATGGCGGTGTCAGCACACCCCGAGGACAGCTTCTGCCACGGTCCACTTGTTCAGCTGGCAAAAGCGTTCACCCTGCAGAATACTTTGCATCACACAAAGAGTCTTTTAGAAAGACAAAAAGTCCACTGTGTGACTAGTTCTACCTCCAATCAGTAACAGGCTAGATGAGCCACCCTGCAGATCTCTGAGGCCCTCCTCCACTCTGAACACTCATCATCAAACACAGCTCTGATCAAGTGATTACAAGATTGGTGTATGGGCGGAGGCCTCACAGAGCTAGGCCACCTTTACTTCATACTCCCAACCCTGGGCGGTCAGGATAAAGAGAGAAAGAAATGTGAGGGCAGGGCAAAAGTTACTTCGAATGACAGTTCTCTGACAGCAAGATTAATGACCCAACACACAAAGGCGTGCAGCAGCACAGGCTTTGATAAGACACCCTGGACCCCCTCTGTCACCTGGCTGCAATCCATACAAATCGAAGTCTTGCAGATTCAAGCGGCCAATTAAAGGGCTCCTGGCAAACGACACTGTCCCCCACACCCACACTGTCCCCGCCAGCACTTCATCTAGATAATCTGATACTGTATCACAGACAGAAAGAAGAAGAAAGACCTGTCAGACACTGTGAAGGGCAGTAATCTATGGTAATGTTCTGGTTTTAGGATGGGAGAGTGGAGCGGAATGTGTGAGTGTGTGTACGTTGGCGTCGTGCAATTTACGAGCAGAGCAGAGGTAAGTGGGCAGGTTGAAGGCCTCTTCAGCGCTGTTGTTCATATGGAAATGAGAAGTAATGAAGTCAACACTGTCAACTTCACATCTCTCAGGATTGTCACGGTGATAAAGGGCACTGGAGGTAATTAATTTCAGTCAAAATGCTGAACACACAATGGCTGGGAAATGATGTCATAGACGGTGAAGAGGATGCTTTGTGCCGTTGTCAAGTTTTATATCCTCACAAATCTGTTCGACTGCTTACATGATTTCACAACACAAGTCTTTAACCATTAATAACTGTCTATTTTCACCCTAATTTGCACAAATGCAACAGGAAATGTGGGGAACACAACCTTACCAGGTGCATTAAACTCCAGAGAAAAAGCCACTAAAAGTCTGTTTATGCAAGAAGGAAGCACATGCATAAGCAGGCTTTGCACCAAATGTGTAAACCCCTCCATACATATCGTTATACATCTCATTAGAGTGGATATCTCACTCGTCATGCAGCCCGGCTGTAGTGAAATTATGCACAATTGAAGGGGCCTGCTCCCGTAGTCTGTCGCAGCTGGATGTTGACACCAACATTTAAACTATGTTTGGACACAAAACAGACTCATTTCAACACGGCAAGATTTGTGTCATTAAACAGCTATTATGCATCAGCATGTTGTGCGCTGAAATAGCCTGTTGATTGATATCAAATGACTCAATGAGTAGCTAAGTTTACAATCAGATGTGTGTTATGACTTCATGAGTGGCAATACCTTCACTTATTTCATCTTGGTTGACTTGAATAGAGGTCTAACATAAACTCATTAAATCAAAAAGCTTTTTAACTATGAAATATTGGGTCTTGTGCACCTAATAATAAGCATCTATGAATTATCAAAAACAGTTTAAATACAAGATCAAAATGTTGCCTTTTAAGTGTCAATAAGCCTTTGTGATATCCAGTTTTAATCTGGCATGGGTACATGACAGATTAAGCTTATTTTCTCAACGTTTTTTTTTTTTTTACAAGAGATCCCAGAACTTGCAAGAGGGCTGTAAACACCTGTGATGAAGTGTCAATATTAAAACTACTGTGAGGAGTTTTTATCAGGTTATGAAAAGACTGAAATGAAAACTGATTCGTCTTAATAACCTACGAAAGAAAAAGAAGACCATCAGCATGAACATAGATTCAAAGATTTTGAATTGTTTGAAAGGAGGGTGAGAATTTATTTTGAAGCACATTTTACACATGTACAGGAAGAAATCAACAAAGAGATAAAAAAGTATCACTTTGTCATCAGGGGTCGCAAAAATCCACACAATCTTAAAGTTCTTCACAGACGCTTTAAGGCTATCTGGCTAAAGAGGGCCTTGTTGTTGACTGTTAAATCTCTGTGAACTCTCTGTTTGTGTTGATTTTGGCGCCCCCTGTGGACAAAGTGATGCCTCTTTTTTTTTACTCTATTCAAGAAGTTTTGGGTTTAGACAACATATAAACATGAACATACACATATCGACAAACTGAACTCGTACAGACAATACCCACGTTAACCCCACCCACCCTCCTGACCAAGAGCACATCCTAAATACAGAGCAACAAAGGAGATTCAGGAAGAGGAATAAACAGAAGTAAATAAAATGACAAGGCAACAGATGGTAATAAAAAAATAAAATAAAAAAAGAGATAAACAAACAAACAAACAAATAAATAAATAAATAAAGATCCAATGCATAAGCATCGTTAACAGCAGCAAACAGGACAACCAAGTGGGCATCAGTCAGTAGGCATCAGAGTCAACTCCTTTACAAATTCAACAAATGGGGACCATACTTTAGTAAATTTGTCAGGGAAACCTCTCAGTGTACAGTACGTCTCATTTTCTCGAGTTGGAGCAGAGATAGCAACTCCAAAGTGATGCCTCTTATGTTGTTGATGATTGTCATAAAGAGGCATCTCTGATCTTTTCAGTATTTTTCATAACCTTTAAAAACTCGTCACAGGATCTGAACTGACGGCTGCTGTATCTGGTGGGCCTAAGAAATCGGTCAGAAATTGTCAAATAGCACCAATTAACTCACCATCAAACCTATTGAAGCATGGAAAAGCTGTGACTAATACTAATGTTATACCAATAAAATGGGCGTGAAGGATATATCAATATATCATTTTGAATAGCTGCTGCTCACAGGGCGCTGTAACCTTCAAGCTACGCCTCGTGCAGTCAACTCCACAGAGCTGATAACGGCCAGAGCTGAGTACACTTGTGCACCAAAGCCTGAAGGTGTGACAGACACAGGCAATAAAACTCTGCAAAGAACAGCAGGATGGTGGAGGAAGCCTTGTTCTCTTCCCCAACCCTTACTGACATTAATATGAGGCAGGGAGAGAAAGAGAGAGAGAAAGGGGGGAAGGGCTACATATAGATTCAAGAGGAAAAGCTTGACACTTGACATCAGTCACCCGAACGCTGTCGGGTTTCTACCAGCATCATCACCATCGCCATCAAACTGTCCATACAAGAAAAGTACTGTTGGGAAAGAATATATACATAGAGACAGAGCACATAAGGGTTTTTCAATGTCTGGGCCCAGCTGTGTGTGTTTAACCCCTCATACTTGGCCCCCGCCATAGGTCTCCCCATGCAGGCAATCGTATGACAGAGGCCAATGTCCTCCCAGCATCCTTGAGCGTGTGTGATGGGCACCGAGCCAGTGACTGATCACTCGCCCGTTCTCTATCGTCAGCACTTTCGCTCATCCCGCTCGTCATCAATGCTCGGCGGTAATAAAACCAATGTCAACCCACTCCTTGTGAAGTTCACGCGGGGAGATAAGGGTAGAGAGTCTGCCACTGGCTTTTTGTTCCAAATTAATTCCCCACTGTCTTTGAGCACACACTGTTTTCAGGGTGGTATTTTGAGCTGACAGTGAGCTAATCTTGTAGTTTTCAGACACTGCTTCCGTAGAATAATTTCCTATGGTCAAAGTGTGTGTATGCGTGTGTTTCTGAATGGAAATAATTGATCAGGTGAGGCTGCTCAGGAGCAACAGGAGCGCCTCTTTGGTTAATTAAAGCTGTGTGTGGCTGCCGTAAACATTAGGGAAATTGGGCTGTACATCAGGCTTATTACCTGGACATGATCATCAGTGCAGGGACTTTGTGTGGAGAAATCTTTAATAAGCCTTCATACAGAGGGTTTGCTGCTGCTAAGAGCACCTGGTCTGTCTACATCATGTCGAGGAAGAAAGTGTAATATTTTGATGGCCCTATGAGAGTTTAAAGTGATAGTCTTCATAAAAAAGTAAAACATTCAACACAAAAACTTTTGTTAGCTGCTGGCCATAACTCACTTTGCAGCGGCGACAGGCCTATTTTCTTTTCCTTTCTAATCTCCTTACATACTGTTATATCAGAGCATGGAAAACTCCCAAAGTCTAGACAGAACTACTATCGCCCAAAGTGCCGCAACATTTCTTATCCAAATCCATTTCTGTGCAAGAGACGGCGGTTTGTTGGAACTGAGCTATGAACGCCTGTGGAGATTACGAGGGTGCAGGTGGGACAACAACATTAAGAGGAGATAAGAGAAACTCATAAAATAGCAGCGTTTCATTTCCTAAAAACACAGTAGATGCCAGCGCTGCCTGACAGACGACTATCTGCTGGGCTGTAGAATCATAGCCCGGTTATCGTTTCTGTAAATGGGATACTAGGACCGCATAGGCAGCTGTGGATGGAATGCTGATGCTGACATGTAGGCTAACTTTGGTGCAACATCAGCTTCAAAATGATCCTTTATAAGTGAGGAGTTCATAACATAAAAAAATAGTTAAGTTACATCCCGCTTCTGACTTTAAAGCTTCTTTCAGACTCCATCCGTATTCTCTCCAGATACCTGACCTCCTGCTTCAGAAGCACAACGCACATTAATATTTCATATCACCAACACAGATACACATTTTGACTTACACCTTAGTGTTGGGGAGTCTCTACAGCACAGCACACAGCCTGCCTCCCTCCCTCCAGAATGTGCTCACACAAACACACTCTATAAAAGTATCCACTGACTCTCTCTCTCACTGACAGTTTTCACATTTACTAGTTTTACAAGTGTTAGTCAAAGGGGATTCAGAGTAGCTTGTCGTGGAGTCGTGTGCCTTCAAGGTGATCTCAATAAAACGCATGCTTTTATAGGCGCAACATTACCTCCCTTTTGGGTTGAATTATCACTAATTCAGCAAATTACTCTTAAAAGTTAAGTTAATGCTTAAAATTCAGGTACTGTTGTTTCATTTGCATCAAACTGGTGTTGGTTTCACATTGAGTTTTCCTCAATTATACCCCAATAACTGCTTACTGACCCTTAGTTGGGAAGCTGTTGATCATTAGTAACTTATTTCATGTTTCACTGATTCTGTACTACTCTCAGTTGGCAGTAATAGGAGCCTTTTGATGGAAAACTCTAAAAAAATTCCCCACTAATTGCAGAATATAGTTATATAATGAAGCATAATTGTGTGCTTTATAGTGACTTAGAGGCAGATATCTATATGTTCATGCTAATCAGGAACTAGATAACAGAGAGTGTGGGTGTGAGGAGTTTTTAGCTGCTTTTGAAACAATATGATTTTACTGTTGAAGCCACTTTGTGACCTTCTAAAGCAAACTAAACTGTCAGCAAAAAGACTGATCCATTCTGTTGTGTAATTTTAATATTTCTAACCACTGCTACAAGATCAGTTTAGTGACATTTACCACAACAAAGATACTTAGTAAGTGATAAGAATCACAAAACACAACTTAAACATTTACAGAACAAAATGAACAGACAACCTTCACATGTTCCTCACGACTTTGTCCACAGGGGTCGCCAAAATCAACGCCAACTGAGAGTTCCTCACAGGAGCTTTCATGTGAAGAGTAACCAAAGAGCCATGAGTAGTTAAAGTAGCTGGGAAACTTGAAAACTATATTCAATTTCATATAAACCAGTTCTTTGTAAAAATGTCAGAATGCCATAATTAATTTTTCTTTTTATCTTCGAGACCTGTAATTGGTAAAGTAACTTGGAATTAAATATTCTAATATTTTGAGAAATTTGCCTTTAAATATTATTCATCATCATCACTATTTTGTATGGCTAAGTTTTCAATCAGTCAAGTCAAGTCAAGTCAAGCTTTATTTATAAAGCACATTTAAAACAACCTCAGTTGACCAAATTGCTGTACAGATATTAAAATACAATATAATCATACACAATATAACAATAATTAAAAGGAAATAGTAAATAAAAGAATAGTAGGAGCTCAATTTAGGAAATAAAAGAGTAAAAAGTAAAAAGCCAAGGATTCTTGTTTAGCTGGGACTGAACGCCATGGAGAAAAGAGAGTGTTCTCTTGTTGGACATATTGAAAATACATTCCTAATACAAGAATTGTGATTATTTTTGAATGAACTCTCTTTGGCCATAGATCTCGGCAAGCAGGTGGCATCTTTATTTTTCACATCAAAGCTCAAACTCCTCAAAAACACATTTTTGTGGGGATGAGAATAAGTCTCACAAAAGCAGCGAACTTCTAAGAACAGGTTCATGAGCACAAAAGCAGCCTCATCCTTCTATGGCTTTTCACCATTGATTGAAAGTGAGGTACCCACAGGTGGATTCAGTCCTCCAGGCTGGATGTGTAAGTTCTCACTTGGACACAGGCTTAAAAAAAAGGAGACAACCAGACTCTCCTTCCTTCCTCCTCCTCTTCCTCATTGATTGTCTGCACGTCTGCGCCTCAGTGTCTGATGGCAGCAGAAGCCAAAGTGATGGAGACAAAAGGCAGTTTGGGTATTAATTCAGCGCTCACGTCTTCTTTCAGGATCCTTTCACATGCAAAAACGTCGGGCAGGAGGGGACGCTGACAATTACAGGCTCACATTGAGCCGCCGTTGGAGACTGACTCTTCAGACTGATTGACAAATGAAAGAGCTGAAATAGCTTCCATTAAAAACGGCCACTTGCCAGAATAGGGGAGATCATCTCCAATATCTTGTCTCAAATGGGAAAGGGAAGAGATGAGCGTGCATGGGAAATTGAGCTCACAATTCAGAGCGTTACAAAGGCCATTTATACAACATGCACAGAATACCCAGCGGTCCTGCAGAGGCTTTAAAGCTCCGATTCAATGGGACATCAAGATAGAAAAGCCACTTTCTGAGGGGATTTGCATCCAACTGTTCATCCCTGTCAATCTGAAAACTTTTCACACTGCATTATACTAACAAATCCATTCTGCTTTACATACACAGATGGACATTAATGAGGGGTGCACACAGAAATGCACTGATTAGCCAAAATTACTTTCTTCCCAAAGCAGAAAATCAACAAATATGTCTGTGAATCTTTGAATGTGATTTCCGTGGAGACAAACCGAGTTGGTCATTGTTCTGCGGAGCACGTAGACTGATAGATTTCCAATCATGGATGTTGCTCAATTTGTCTGCTAGTCCCTTAGTGTTGCCAATCTACACAGCTATACAGCATTCAAATCAGCAGTTTGTGCAGACGGATGCCTGTTGAGCGCCTCATCTAATGTGAAACCAGAATGCCATGGCTCCAGCGTGTGTGAGAATTGACAATGTTTTTTCGCTGAGGATGCCTGAGGGATATTTTACTTTCTTTAAACTTCAATTTTCAATCAGATATGACTGAATAAAAGCATGCAGTACCCTTTGGGGGGGAAAAAAAGTGTCCATGGAGAGTGTTTCAGTTGCACAAAGCTTTTAGAATATCAAGAATGGGGCCAAAAAGGACAGAGACAAAGTGTCCGCAATTTCAGACACGATGCATTTTAAAAACAAATCAGATACGAAAAAATATGAAACCGATGTGCTGCGTTTGAAGAAAAGGGTGTTCTAGAAATCCACAACTGAGGAGCAAATACACACAAAAACACCTACAAAAAATTACAAAAGACAAAAACAATGAAAAAAAAAATCAACAGAGAAAAGCTTTGTATCCAGTCATTGAACAGAGGAGCCCCAAGCCTTAAGGGTCATGGGTAAGAGGAGCTGCTACATTTTCAATAGACAGACCAGACAGGGACTCCATGTGGGAAATGCTGGTGGAGTTTGACCACCAGGGAATAATGCTACAGTATCCAGAAGATTCACAGGGTTTTGAGCCAGGACATTGATTCTGGGGATGACAAGAGAGAGGTCAGGCTACAGTCGGCCCCTCAAGAGGCCTGCTGCACCAGCTCTGTTTATGCTGCCTTAAGCGTCCACACTGAACCATACACTGAAAGTAGCTGGATCGTAACTTCTGTTGTAGGCTACATTTGAACTTGGGTATAGCTGGAGCAACCCACTGCTGAGCTAAGGGTTTGACATAGTCAGTCCAGGGGTGCCAGGAGCCAAAAGTGTCAAATCCTGAGATATTTTGTGAAGACTGAGTATACTGTGATTTTCTGCTGCATTCCTTGCCTGGGTTTATCTCTTTTGACCTTTCATTGTTTCTTTTTAAAGTTGTAATGTCATGCTTCCTCCAAAGGCACAGCATCCCCAGAATAAAACCAATTCTCTCCCAAACTGAACTTGAAAAATGATTCATGCCTGCTTCCTCTGAGGATTTGATTTTTTAAATGCCCTCCTTCCATATAACAACCAAATAACACTCTTGCCTCAAATTTCAAATGTCAATTGTTGTATTTGTTTCAGATTAGTGTTTGTGCTCTTGAATTGGTGTTGTTTGTCAGTTTACAGCCATTTTCGCCTGAAGGAGTTGTTTGGGGTTGTTGCTGCACATTTGCCTTTGTTAGCCACGTGCAGTTGATTTAGTGAAGGCAACACATAACTTTTTTTCTTTTAAACATACAAAAGTCAAATATGATGGTTTTATTGAGTCTGCAAGGTAAGTTATTATCGCTGTAAAGGCTTGTTTGCTTGAAATATACTTAGGCCCTGGGTTGTGTCGCCAAGAGAGCAGCCTCTTAAGACCAGAAGCAGGAACACTTCCACGGTGATTTAGCCAAATCTAAACAAAATCAGTTGTCTCAAGGGCAAAATGTAGATCTTATTATCCATTAACATGCATGAACAAAGGCACATCAAGATAAGAGTAAATATTGAGAGAAAGAATGAGAGCTTCTGTAGTGAGCATGAGGTGTAGGTAGGCAGAGAGAGTCAGGTATAAATAACGAGCACTTGTGTGTGAGCACAAACAGCTGCAGGGGAGAGCCGCTGCTGCTGCTGCTGCTTCTGCTGCATGCTGCTGCAGGAACACAAACAGCTTCTTTAATGGAGAGAGGGATGTGAGCAGAAATTCATTTGTGAGATGACACTCTCCTGCAGCCCCAAAGCACCAAACCCCGCAAGAGGGATGTTGTGGCACAGAGGATGGGGAGCAGTGGTTGATGCGTGTGAGTGTGTGTTGGGAAGGAAGGGGAGGGGGAAAGGGGAGGGAGGGGGGGCAGATTGAAGAAAGGGGTGAAAAGATGCAGAGGTGCCTGTGTCATGTCTCTGTGGAAATCAATAAACTCTGCAGCATGCTCAGCACAGTTTCACACATGCATACAAGTGTAAACACACGCACAAATACACCGACACACACACACACACATAGGGAGGCAGGAGGGTAAAGGAGCTGCATGTGGAAAAATGGCAGCTGTCTGTTATTGTGTTATCTGTTCCCTCATTGCCGTGCAAGAGATTTAAAAAGTGATGATATGCAGGAAGCAATTTCATAAATTTTTTGTCCATCACATTCAAATGTGTCATTTTTTCCATAAAACCCTGATTAAAACTGCTCTTATGAATATTTAATACATTTTATGTTGCCGCTTCAAACATTCTCAGAATTAGATTGAGAAAAGCCTTAAACCTGCTTTTCTCTCTTCAAGTTCTAATTCCTGAGAGGTTGTCGGTGCATGTGTAGGTGCTAATGACTGCTAAATTAGTCAGCATATTTTATGATGACATTAAAGAATCAGCCATTTCTGTTGGTCTTGCTGGAAATGACTCGCACACTTGTGGGCTCAGCCCGTCTGCTGTTATCAAAGTTTTAGTCAGCCTAATTAGAGTTCACCTTGATGTCCTGTTCTTTGTTAAGAGTCTTGTTTTGTCTTTTCCTTGCAGGAAGCGTGACCTCCCCTAAATCTGTTCTTCCCCTTTGCACTAACCCTGTTATGGATCCAGCTTTAAACAGCACCGAGCCCAGGTTCAAGGTGAAGTTCAAGATGGATGTGTGTGAAGCTGTAGCCGAAGGTGTGGAATAAAGAACTAGCACACTCAAGAGCCCAGGACATCAAATTCCAAGCCCGGGAGCCAAATATGAAAGAAAAATAGTAACAAAGCTAGCTGTGTACAAAGACACCCCCCTGACGCACACAAACACACACCTCCATGAAAAAAAAGACAGAGGACCGGACAATAAAAAGGAAGAGAATAACAATAAAACAAATGTCCTGCACCTCCTGGAGCAGATTTTTCATCATTAAATGGCAGCCTGAGGGCAGAGGGAGTGTGATGAGGAAACACCGGCGTGTGCCCTGCTCTGTAATTAAAAGGTGGTCGGATGGAGTGAGAGGAGGAGATGATAAGCAGCGGGCTCTGAGCCTCAGGACACAACGCTACTGTCAGACGATTTTAACAATACGCTTATCTGTTTTTTAGCAGAAACAAAGATGGCCGACAGATAAACACTGTTTACTAATGAAGTCACTGCAGCCTCTCTCTGAAACAAACACCAAAAACAAAGGGAATATATTAACATTATAAAACACTCATCAGAGTAAAACAAAGACAAAGAAACAAACAGAGATAAAAGAGAATAATGTAGGCTAGCTTTTCTGTGATATGAAGTTTGCTCTATTAAATAAATACTTTAGGACAAATGGCGCTAAAGATGAAGATAAACAGATTTTTAAAAACAAGCTCGTAAGACGAGAAAGTTTAGAACAAGCGTTTGTGTTGATTTTGGCGCCCCCTGTGGACAAAATTGTTCATTTCAGTCTGTTTCATGACTAGTAAAAAAATCCCTCACAAGAGCTTTAAAAATACTTCAATATGTTATTGCATATTAGAAACAGTTGGACTTCATTAAGATAAAGAATGATAAAGAACCAGATCAGGGTATATCTCCATAAGGGGTCTTGGGGGTTGTAAAACTTATATTGGCTCAGTTGAACTCTGTTTAAGAGAGCAATAAGCTTCTCCATTTTATGTGCTGTCTCTGCTCTGAAACATGGCTTATCTGACCAAGATTCACATCATAAGCTTTTAAGTTCTTATAAGGATTCTGGGGATGCCAGATTTAGATTTTTTGATCCTTTACTGATGATAACCTGTTCCCTGATGGCCACTACTGATAAGATTAATGATGAAAATGTAAACATACAGTATATCTATGCATTTTTTTTAACATCCTTGTATTTCAAATTGTGACTAGCTGAGGGCTTCAAGTTTTCTGTTGTCTCTGGTTAAACTTGCAGCAGTTCTTAAATGTCTGCTGAATCGGCACTACAGAACTCACAATGTTTTGGTGCTCATGCTCCAAACTGTGACCAACCTGTTCACAAATTCTCCCAAAATGTATTTTGTTTGACCTTGAAATTTATTTAGGAGCATTTGTGTGGATGCAGATACTGGTTGTTGAGTAGTGGTGCATTAATACAGGAGTTTTCATGTGTATTGAACTACGAGTCAGCTGTGTCAGTCTTATAAGGAGCGCAGTTGTTCCCAAGTAAAAAAGCTCATTTTAAGCTCTGTAATGCTCACTTTGGCTACTGCTACTTTGTATTTCTTCATTACATCTTTCGATACAATGAAGACTTTTCAGGTGACTTTCAACATTTGTTGTTTGAAAACTTGAGGATGTTTTTCCTCCTCTCTTCGGCAGCACGTTTTGCAAAATTGCAATCATGTTAACCTCCTCTAAAACAGTGAAAAATACCCACAAAGGTGACACTTTTTTACCATCTCATCAGCTTGCTGTGACAGAGCTTGTTCTTCTTCTCTGTATGTGATGTCAGATCGCCATAGCCACCTACTGTGTCTTAATGTGAGGCTTGTTTAGTGAATCAAAACAACTTGAAGCTGTTGCTTTTATCAGACACAAATGTATCAAGAATAAATGAGAATAAAACATCCCCTTTATAAAGCTGATATATATATATATATATATATATATATATATATATATATATATATATATATATATATATATATACGTATAGTGTGCATCCCTAACGGTTTTCCTGTCTTGTGAAATACCTAACATCCAAAAAATATTTGATTTTAATCCACTGCATACAAAGCAAAACAATCAGTACAGACAGTGCTAACATGTACCTAAATTCAATAAACCAAAGTTTCAATCCTGAGTTTCATTTAGATTTAGACCTAATTAATTGAATATAAAGGAAGTTGAAGATTAAAGAAAAAATTGGAGAAAATTTCACTAAGAAAACTTTAATGTCAATAATTTGAATAATTGTAAAGATAATTTAAATAAACTACAAATATCAGCTTTCCAGTCCTCCAAACTCAATGCAGACAAACCAGTAAATGTATCCAGAGCATGTTCCTCCAGGTGAGGAACAGTCTCCTCCCTATAGAGAGTGATAGAAAGCAAATAGAACGCAGCCAGTGCAGGAAGTGAGGCCGTCAGATCACAGTAATTTGTCCTGAATCAAATCTGAAGTGTGCACACAGCTAACAGTGCAGACGTAGTCCACATTAAGTCACAAAGGAGCACAAGAGATTTCCTGACATTTGTTCAACCCCTGTCGGTACACGCCCCAGTAATGAGCCTGTGATCGCACCAACACGGCTTGTTTTGATTTCGTTAGACACAAGTGCAAACATTAGGCTCCCTGAACACCCATACAACCATATATCGCACTTAGACAGAGTGAACAACACAAAACAATCTGATAGAACCTGTTATTGTGCAGGAAAAGAAAGTAAAAAGGAATATAAAACATGGAGTGACATCTTGAATTAGCCCATCTGCATTTTCCCCTGACACACTCAGTGGTTCACTTTGAGATATCAGTGTGGGCAGCGTTCAGAGAAAGCCAAGTCTAAGTGTTTGAGCCCTTTGACAAAGCTTTTTAATAAGTCTTCATGGAATGAAGGGTGTCACTAAATTGTATTGTTCTGCAAAATATACATCAGTCACAATAGTTTTATTACATGAAAAGCCCAAACTTCAATACTTCTTCTTCTTCAGTTATGGTGAAATCGCTCCCGAGAGCAGTGAAATGAGGATATTTCAGCTGTATACAATTACAGAGCATTTTGCAGAGTGCTGCATAAGGCACTCAGGAATCACTCCTCAAAGTTGGCAAGGAGAGAAACATAGTTTGTTTTTAATGTCTGAATATTTTATTTGGACTTTTTTCATTGCTAAAAAGGTTTTGTCTGCCCTTTGCCAAGCGGAGATTGTTGTATCGCTGCCAGTCAGGTTTGGAATTCTCTGGATGGGGTTTGAAGATGAGAACAGTCGTCAGCTGAAAATCGGCTGCGACTCTATGGAGACATTCAACTGATGCCAGAGTAGACTGCTTCATCTTTCTGGCTTTAGCTTCAAATTAGATCAGGCATCAGAAACGACCTTCAGATATCAGCACAGCCAATATGCTGACTAGGATGCACGGGAGGAAAAAAGGCCAGTGATCAAGATTTATGGAGTGAGGGTGCAGCGGGTGTCAAGAGTGATACGTGTCTCATCAACGGTGAAATGAAATGTCAAATTAGTTTGTGTGTGGGCGTGTGTGTGTGTGTGTGTAGACCTGAGCTTGTCTGCAAGAGCGATAATGGCTCTTTGTATACAGGATCCAGAGACAAAGACTTTGCCGTCAAATGACAGCCAAAGTGAGAGAATGAAATGATAGTGCGGGTGTCAAACAGGGTGCTTATAGTGCAGAACACTAATAAGGAGCACGTCAGCAGGACGGCGGCGGCAGATCCATTCTCCTCCAGGCTCCATCTTGGCAGCACCTGTTATAAACTTTCTCTGCCGTCTTGCACAATTGGTTCTGTAATTTAAAAAGGTCAGCATGGCTCTTGTGTAATTCAATACTCTCATGGTGCTGTATTAACCACATATTTAATCACCCTCAGGGTGGTGAGCGAGCTGAATACTTAAAAGTAAAAGGAAAGAGGTAAAACCCACAGTTCAGCTCAGGGCCCAGCTCTCCCGCCTGATATATGTGACTCATGATATGTAGGAGGAGAAGAAGCTTATCCAGGAGGACGTCTCTGTGTTTCTACTTGAGTTAAAAATAAAACCTGGAAAACTGAGGGCTTGAAATCAGGAATCCAAGTCAGGGGAGGTAGGGATGTTTTTAACTTGTCTAACAAAAGCGATTTAAATCGTCCACTTGCTTCAACAGTTAAATTAAAAGATGAGGTTCACCAAAAAAATGAGCTTCAGAAGAGTCATTTAAAAAAATCTACATCATGAGATCTACTGATCTATAAATATTACACTTTTCCTATGGACTAACTGTGTAAATGACAAAAATCGTACAGGTATAGTGAGATAAAAAATGGTAATAACAGTACAGTTCTAGAAACATATCAAGACTAAATCTCTGCTTCAAAGCTGCCATCTTAAATTAAACTAAATATAACACACATGACTTACAGATATATCAACCCACCGCCTACTGTACATCCGAAAAATATGAGCCACCTGTTGCACTGAGCCTGGCAGAGCATTATGGGATATGAATGATTCTTCACTACAGAAAAGCAATCACCAGGTAAATTACAGGGAGCGGGAAGCCACTTATAATCTTTAAATAAAAGACTCATACATGCGGTTCAATAAACTGCACATATGGTGCGCTCAGCTGAGCAGACAACACCAGTCCAGAATTCAGCATAAAGAGACTCCAAAGAGAGAAGATGAATGAAAAGGATTGTCTGTAGAGAACAGCAGCTGCTAAACCTACATTTATTTCCTTCCTTATACACACAAATGAGACAAAACTCAGAGCTTATGCAGGACATTCATCATAGAGTGATATCACAGCAAAGTCTTGGGTTGAATTAAGTCAAATAAACACAGCTTGAAAAAAACATTTGAATTATCTTTTGGCTGAGGTATGGCTACTTGTAATAGACTGCATGAAAAGACAGATGACATGACAGGTCCCCAAAAGTGAAACCAAAGCATTCTGAGTTCCCAATGCTGGCTGTCAGAGAACAGCTCACATAAAGCCTTCCTTGTCCATGCTAACAGATCAGACATGGATCAAACCATAAATTTCAAAATATACGTCAAAGAAATTTCTCTCAAACAAGTTTCTGTTTCTGTTAGCTCGTATCATGCTGCTTCATGTCCAAGTTTACCTTTGTTTGAGAAATTTAGGTTTAACTAGTTATTTGTCGACATATGCTGCTGTTGTGGCTCTGTGTGCACTGTATGAGCAAAGCAGAGGAGGAACTGCAACCACCTGATGGATCTTTGTTGTTTTATTGGTAAGTTCAAAGTGTTTTGGCTAGCAGAAGGAGCCAGACGTTGATACTGTGGCTCCACCATGATCACCACTGAGCACACTCTGGTGCAAAACATCATAACCAGCGCGATACATCAGTGCCTGTTGCTGGGGCATTTTGGCTTCCAAGGCAGTGGAGAAGTGTCGTCCATCTTTACAGTCAGAGTTGCCACAACCACACAACATTATGCCTGATAACAAAAGCCACCAACAGTCTTAGTAGATTCTTGCTTTTCACACCAAGTGCATTATTTTATTTACTTAAGTAGATTTTACTATCCAGGCTAGCACTGGCATCCGCTCTTAACTTAGTCTTTGCTAACCTTTTGCTCACTTTAGAGCTCTGGCCTCTTGTCCAGAATTGGTCTCTTTTGGCTCAAACAGAAACAAGATGGCACCAGACATACTAAAAAACTTAAAGCTTTGACAGTACTTCATATTTATAGTCAATGAAGGCATCCATGGTAGGAACAAGGAGAGAGAACATTGATTCTGGTAAATAAACTCTGGTTGGAGCTTACTCGTAGTGTAACAGTCACATAGGGTAGGAAAAGGTTGAAGTCATAAAAGGCAATCATTAAAAACAGAGCTGTATCAAGACTCAAACACACATTTCAGGCATGGATGTCTGACTCTTCCCACACATCTTCCACTCTGAACTCCAGAGATTGCTACAAATAGGGCAAAAATATTTCCTGCACTAAATGTTGGCTATGGATTCATATAAAGGGAATAATAGGCCAGAATATGTACTTATTTCTCATCAACTCTGAGTGGGTTCATAGAGTACCTCTTGAAACACAGATGAAGAAAGTATCATTTAAAAAAGGGACCAGGGGGTCGTTGCTTTGGGAGAGCTGCATGTATTTACTTTAAGGGTAGAAATTATAAGAGCTGTCAGTCTGCACTTAGCAAAGAAACTGAATCAAAGTGATGCCTTGACATTTCTCTCTCATGCGACACAAGGATAGGAAGACACACCATCCTCACAAATTTCGACTTCCCTGCATCTAGATATATCTTTTGGTTATGCATTTGCAGGAAGCACAATTCACAACTTAGATGTGGCATCGCTCTCTGGTTCGGGTGAATCGTGACTGAAGTTGAACACCTTGCTTGAGGCATCAAATGTCTTACATGAGATGGAATATCTTTGTCAATTTTTTTTCCCCAAAACTGCAGTACACTTATAGATACGTCATCCTGCACTTTAAATCCTTGTAGGTATCACCTTGTTTCTTTGCAGCTGTAACTAGAGCAGAATATAAGACGTGAGAAAAAGATCATAGGAAGATCTTTTGGTTCTAAGGCTCTGACACCATCAGAATATTCGGCAGAAGTGTCGATTCACAAAGTGCTGAATTCAATCTTAATATAGCTCTAACTGCTGCCTGTCAAAGGGATGTGACTGAGCACACTTTTGCCAGGGCAGTGATCCTTCAACCATGCACACACATACTCAGACACACACACCCACACACATACACCGTTGAATGAGACTGCAGAGCGACGCACACTTCCACTGCTTGACAAGTAAATTGCTTCCTAGATTGTGTTGGCAAAAGAGAAAGAAGATGGTGGTGTGAACATGGTTAAAGAAAATGAATGAGAGGTGAAGGCAATAGAATGAAGCGAAGCGGCCAGAATAAGTAGATAACAGAAAGCAGCAAGTGTGAAATGGTCCGCTAAGCAGGACTGTATTGGACCCGTCGTCCTGTCTGATGAGAGGGTGGGCGGAAACGAAGAGAAAGCAACACGGTGTAACTGATATGACTGTCACAAGTGGTGACAATAAAGCCTATAGGTGTGTCTCTTATCTCCGTCGTGGAGGCATTTCAGCAGGACTGAAGATGAGAAACTAAACTTCTTGAGACACATTTTGTAGAAGGTCTTACCAAGCTGCGACAAAACAAGAATAACTAACTAAAAAGAAGAAAAGAAATCTGCGTGAAAGACTTGGAACAAAGAATACAAATCAAATCAGAGACTGAGGATGGAATGAGTAAAGTGAAAACCTTTGTCAGAAGTTGTGATAAAGTTTCTCTTGCCACTCATTTTCACCTCCATCACCAAACACAAAAAGATATAGGTTCCCTATTTTCTAATTAGACATTGGAGAGATCTAAAATTCACTGACCTTGTAAACTACTTGGTGTTTAAATAATATATTTCAGACTCAATACCTCAGTCAAGCTGAGCCAAAACACTCGATCAGCTAACATCACAACTTTTAAAAACCCTCCTCATGTCAGTTATGATCTCCATTGAATCATCTTTGCCTTAGAGGAGAAGAAAGAAATACATCGAGGATATAGATTTTGCTACACCATCAAATATTTAGAAGCTCTCTGCATGTCTTTTTTTAAGGGCCATTTTTATGTAGCGAATTTTCCTTTACTAGATGGGACAGCTCAAGAGAGTCAAGAAACGTGTAGGTTGAGAGCAGAGGATGACATTTAGCACAGGGTTATAGCCAGGAGTCCACTGCGATGAGGACTAAACCCTCTGTACACGAAAAGCGTACTTGCCCTGGTCTTTTTGAGCTTCCATTTCAGCACATCAGAGAGCGTCATGCATCATTCTGGGGTGGGATTGGATCAGTACCAACTCAAAGGATTCTAATATATATATTTCCTATAGGTTATTGGTTCCAACAAGTGGGTAGAAATGTTGAATTTCAGAAAGCAGTCCTGTCATGCTGACAAATATGAAATGACTGCTGTCAGGTTGAAGAGAAATCATGGTAGGTAATCAGCACTCGTATTTACTTGGTGACAAATATATGACAGACATTCATGTCATTCTGCTTTTCATACCCGAGCTGTATGTGTTGTTAAAACAAAGAGTTCAACATTCAAGGATTCTTTTAACTCATCAGGGAGGAATGCACCATTTGTTGCAAAAGTAGCAAGCTGCCGTTACATGTTACCGGAAAGGGGACAGCAGTCTGTGAGAATCTGGTTACAGGAACAGAAGTCTCTTATGTGTGCTTTGAAAAATGTTGCAGCTCTGGTGCCAAAGGGTGATGTAGCTCCTGCAAGTATCGGGCCCACAGTAACATTGCAATACTAAATCATTGAAGCTACTGCAAAGGTGTCACGTACATAGTGTCAGACAGTATACCAGACTCATAGACGCACCAAGATGATACAGACAGACAATGAAGTGTTTATCAATGATGAGACAATAGAAAACGGCAGTAAAATATGACCAGTCTTACCTGGGACAACAGGAACCTCTTGGCCATGAGCCAGCCGAAGCAGAACCATCATGAGGAGGGGTGTGGCCCCTGACCACGTGCCATGCATTGTGATGCTCACTGTCCTAGCATCACTAGGTGTCAATCTGGAAGAAGAGAATAAAGGGGATTAGGTGTGGTAGCGTTGCAGGATGTACCCCTCTTCTCTTGGACACAGGTAGAAAAAAGAAAATTCAATTTAATGTGCAAATTAACAACAAAATGTTAGAGTGCAGAAGTAAACAACAAACACTGCAAAAGCGTAACGGTACTATTTACAACATCCCGTTTCTAATTGCATTTCTACAGCATTACTGAATACAAAGCAGCTTTCATCACAAATGACTCACAATTATCCCCAGACTGCCTTTATGTTGTAATAGTATGTTAGAGTATGTTAGATCCATTATTTATAATCCCAAGAGAGCTCAGTCTCTGAATGTTAGAAGATTGCAAATCGACTTTCTCTGTTGCTTAACTCCCACCCAGTCTCCTCTTTTGTTCACACAAACACACACACAACAAATGCCTGTGTGTGTCAAATTGATTTCAGACAGGTGAGACAAAAGCGTCAGAGTTTAGTGGTGTGTGCGAGACACTGTCGCTGTGCTGACATCACCTGGGTGGTTGTGACAGGGACCGTCTGTAGCATGGAAATAAATCGGAGGATTCTCCGGATCAGCCATCTGTGGAACAACCTGTTCACCCTTGTTTGATTACATCCAGCAGGCCGGGCAGCTACGACTGCTGCATCTCTGGGTTCTTTCTCTGTATCATTCATTCAGTACTTTCTTCTCTGCACTGCTATGCACTGTGAATTTCTCTTCTGGGTAAGACACACTCATTGAATTGGATATGCTTCAGTTAAAATTTGATGGACCTGCTTTATCAGGAGTCAACAACAAAGATGCAAATACAAGTATATGCTGGTGTGAAAAGGAGAGGAAATTCACGCTACCTCTCATTGTACCAGGCTATAAAGCGTATAATGGTCAGTACTTTTGGTGGGCTGATACACTCCAGGACAGTGTACCACCACTTCTAACTTTAACCCCTTGGTAGCCTGGGACTTATTTGGCATACCAGCTGCCAGTATCCTTTCCTGTCCTCTCCATATTACAGTAACATTCGCATCACAGGCGTTACATGATGCTCACTAGTCTGTTTTCGCTGGCGAGTAATATCAAATGATGCTAATCTGCTACAGTGTTAGATACATGGGGAAAATCTGAGTAAAATGAAGACTACAGTGATGGTTGGCTTTGCTCAAAAAAGATACAAAGAGCACACAAAACGAAATGCAGAAGTTCAGAAGATAACGTTTGTGTGACAACCTGAAGTAGTTGCTTCAATATGTTTTAGTTTTATCTTCTTGTATCTTTGACTGTAGAAATTCAGAAGGTAATACTAATGCTTTATTGATACTAGCCACATGATACACACTAACAAGCAAATAAGGGGTGAACCGGTGCTTATTTTTCCATTAAAGAATTGGTAATAGTAAATATTCAACTTGGAGGACCTAAAAACTGAAGCATGAAGTTTGAAGCAACTTGTAACAACCTGTCTTATTCTGTGGTACCTTCAATACGATTCTGTTGCTTCCTCCCCTGTTTACCATCCATGTAGGAAAGGTTGATTCAGCTCAATTTTTACCCTCATTCTCTTGTTTATTATTCCTTTTTGTCTACATTTTAATGTTATTGAACTGAACAGAAAGAGCAATGAGTAAAAAGTGATAGCTGCTAGCTTAAAGTCAAGGCTAACTAAGCAAACTTCAGTTAGCTTTAGGTAAAACTCATATAGAGGTTCTGTTTCACTGTTTATCAGATGTTTACCTTACCAGTGTTTATCGGGACTGTTTCATACGGTGTATTTGTATTCTTTTTTTAACATTATTTCTGTCACCGATGCTAATTTCTACGATTTTCCTGTGAGAGACTAGCTTGAGCGGGCAGTAAAAAGTTCTGTTTCATTATGTGTTCATAAGAATAAAACACTCACAGCTAAAAAGTGATCCAAGTGTCACAGCTTCTTTTACTTCTAAGTAACACAACACATAAATTCACCAGGTACCACATCATGGGTCATACGTGATAAACTTTTATGTCTTTTTCTGTCATGCTACACCAAATGGACCCACGGTCTGCCTTATACCTGGTCGTGCCTTCTTTTTAGTCTCCTCCTCATGCTTCTCTCTTAAATGGATTCGCAGGAGAAAGAAGGCACAAGCATACCAATTAACTCTCATACCTTTCCCTCTAATCTTATCTGTGGGTGCTCAGTGGACACTCTTGCCCCTCTTTATATGCATTTCATGTTCCCAGAATTAGAAAAGCCTCTTAAAGATGTCAGTCAGATCCAAACCATGGGGGAGCTTATTGTTGCAGGGTGTGTTATCATAACCTTTCATTCCTCCAGAGCAGAAGAAGAGCCAAAGAATCATGTATTCTATTGGCACAATTGCCTCATTTGCATTCAATGATAGTAACGTATTCCCAGCTAAATGTCCGATACAGTAGTCCCTGTAGTTCGACTGGAAGATTCCAGCGTTTTTATCCTGAACCAGTCGCACGCCAGTATCCTGGAGGAGCAGCGGACTAGGTTCCTCCATTTGTCTTGATAATTGTGTCAGATAAACACTGCAGCATCCTCTCACAGGCAATCTGATAAATACCCAATTACCAGTCAGGAGATGGCTGTGACAAGTAACCGTGGACAGGTTGGTTTCCAGGAATGTGGGATACAACATGGCATTGAAATGGCCTCCTTAACCCAGGAAGGACTGGACTCGTAATTCAACGCATCACCTTCATCCATTTGATTAATGAACGGACAGATTAGAGATATAGGAAGATTTATTTTAGCCCTCCCTTCTAGAAAACCACAAACATGTCTGTGTAGATGCATCAAAGCCCAATCAATGACTATTCCTCTCTTCCGTCAAAGGAAATGAGCATGTTTTACAAGACTCGTCTCGGTGGCTTCCTCTGCATTCACTACTGATTCAGTCTGAGAGAAATGAAAGGCCCTTATTGTCTCTCTTTATCTGACTCAATGACTGTTGAATGGATTGAAGCCAATTAATCAGGGCAGTGACAAGAAGCATTGCTGCTGGCTCAGTGACCGACTCCCACAAAAGACAGGAACCATCAGCAGAACAGTCACTGCCCACAAATTGATTTTCTGATGCACGGCTAAAGACGAGGCGATGTCATTCAAATCCTGCGGTTTCTCATCATGACACTTCCACATGACTCAAGCACTTTAACTCCACAGAGATGAGACTATCGTGGATAACTTATTATTGTCAGCACGGATGAGCGAACACATACATTTTCTTGGATTCACTAATGAGATGCAGTTCTCGTGCAGAGTTTTTGAACCCGAACAGAGCTCAGGTGAAATTTTTAACAGACGGATATAAAGGTAACTTAAGGAGAGATGACTGAAGGCCTCTGAGAGCAAGAGTGAACTTGAAATTACCTCTGACTGAGACCTCCACACCTCACTGTCTAATCTGTTTCTCTTTCATCTGCTGCTTTTGTGCTTCTGGATCAAACTGCCCATTCTCACACTGTCAGACTGAGGTGAGGAGGAGGAAAAGGCCAAAGTGTAAGGATGGGAATATAAATGTAGTGGGTGTTAACAAAAGACAAGTATTTATTAAGAGGGCCTGCTTTATAGGTTGCAAGTGTACTATTTGATGGATCCTAACGTGAACGATTTTCAAAAGAAAATCTGCCTCTGTATTGCACGTTATATCCAGTCTTTGTGTTATTACAAATAACATGGTAGGAAAAAATGGGTGGTGTTGCAATGGACTAGCTAATAACAAGCCATGTCTCAAATTCACAACAGTGCAACACCACCTTTAACTATACCTGAATAATCTATGATCTTAAAAATCTAAGAAGACACAAAAAAGGGACACAAATAAACCACGTCCATTGTTTTTGTATCTCAGAGCTGTAGAAATGTATTGTAACAGATCATGTCTCTTCATAGTCTTAACCCTTCAAAATAAAATTGAAACTTCTCCTGCAAAGGCTTACCAGTGCAAAACAGACCAACATTTGTTTGTTTAATCAATCTTACCCTAATTTTAGGACACTTGTTCTCAGGGACTGGCTTTGGTTTAACAGCTGAAGAGAGATAGGAAATGTGGGGAGTAGAGAGTGGCAGAAGACATACAGCAAATGGTTGATGCTGGAAGTCGACTATAGTTTCTGTATAAGGGGTGCACCTAAACTGTTAGGCCAACAACGCCCTGAATCAGGGGTTTTAATCATCCTCAAAAAGCCAAAGCTAATGAATGCATAATGTAGCTGATGTAGGACAATTGATGCTGTAGAAAACTTTATCATTTTTGTGTATCAAATTCCGGCCACACTAGCAGTAACCCTGCACACAGTTTCAAGGATTGTCAAAAGGCTGATATATAAACTATTTGACATCTATGTATTACTGCAACTCCTACTCCTATTCAAAACATAACTGTGCACACAGGGAACAGGACCTGTCTTTATAGCTGTGCAGTAAGATTCCTTTTTTAAGTTGCCCATATATTCTGTGGTTTGCTCTGCCATATAAGTACAAAACCACTTCTCTACAGCTCCTATGCAGCCAAAACTGCATTTTCATGCACAGCTAGTACTCACCCACCCACGAGAGAGTCAAGAGATTTGTACAATTCAAGTTCAGTGTCAACAGCAAAGTTTTAAACTCCAGAGTTCTGCATTAATGTATGTCCCAGTATATTTCAAGAGTCTTTTAAAAATACGGCTGTAAAGAATTCAAACAAACAAGAGAGGGCATGGGGATTAAACACTCTATACGATGACTCATTGGCTGCAGTTCAACAAGGGAGCAAATTGTTTTGTCTATTTCAATATACTGACTTAATCAGCAATTCTTTTGGGGACATAGATGCATTATTAGCTAAATTGGATGACTGGGTTGAACTAGATGGCTGGAAATCCATTACTGAAGACATTAAGCTCTTAGTTACTGTGTTTCTAACAGATTTCTAACTACTGCTTTAATCAGTAGGGTAACTAAAGGAAGTTTTAGGCTATACTTAAGACTTACTGTGTTAATAGATGGTTTAAAGCTCCAGTGAGGGATTTTAGCTGTCTTTAAAACAGACTGTAATTTATACTGATGACTCTTCACGACAAGCAAAGCAAATGAGACAATCAGCAACAAGATTTATTATTTCAATATTTTTGTTTTTCAATGTTGGAGAACACTTGCTACATGGTAGGTGTCATAGGAGGCAATTAAAGGCACGCTGGTACTGCTATCAAACAGCCTTTGATAGCTATATTCACAGTAAATATTCACAACGAGCGATACCTTCGAAGGCAGTATGTAACTTTTGTTAAAATACACTTCTTATACTTGTACAGGTCAAGATCCACAAAGAGATAGGAGGTGCTGCTTTGTCCCCAGGGGGCGCCAAAATCAACACAAAAGGAGCTTAAACTGACTACTGTACTTTACATATCCTCTCAGGCATATTGTGCTTATATATGCAATATTTATTAATGTTAATGTTCTACAAGTTTTCAGTTTCTTCTCCACTAGACAAATATGAACGGAATATATCTGCTGAAGTTAAGTTTATTTTTTGAGTTGAAAAAGTTGAGTCAGATTTTTTATTTGTTGTTATTTTAATACTCTAACACTGCGCTACGACTGCACCTGTTCAAACTGGTATTCAGCAGGTGTTGATGTTTACTCATTACTGATCATTACAAACTAGTTTATGCAGTCAAACTCACTTCTCCACACTAACTCATTATCTCTTCTTTTAGCACAGGGTGTTAAAGTCTGTTCATCGTTGAGCTATTGAAATAAAACTGAGTTTGTCCTGAATCGAAGACACCATTCAAATCTCCTGAGTATGTGTGTGTATGTTGTGCTCTGTCAGCGTCATGCTGTGATGAATAGTTCCTGTACCCCTCCAGCACTCTGTTCTCCATGTCACCATGGCTACTCCTTCCTCATAAAAATGCCAGAGCTGGATTAAGCATCTCACATTGACAGTACATTATGCCCCCTCACTTCATTACAATAAAAGGATTAACCTGCCGGGGACCTGTAAAAGTGATCGGTGGGGAGGGTGGGCGACATGAGGCTGAACTGTCCTTCCCCCTTAGCGTAGATCACATCTCTGGTGCTCCTGCAAGTCGTGTTACTAATCATCCACCGTCCTGCGGGGGCCGGGGTGCAGACTGTGGCTACACACAGGGAACAGAAACAAATTGGAAGCCATTAGGACGCCCTGCAGTTGACTTACATAATAGCATATGCTCCATCCATTCCACAGGGAAAGATGCTACTTCACTGTCCCACTTTCTGCTCAGTGCCTCTGTTTATCCTGTAATGAAGGCTGTTCCCTATAAATGCTTTTTAATGTTTGGAGTGTCCTAGATTGGAGTTTTATTCTCTCAGATAAATGTAAAAATTGCTTTAAATTAACAGAGGTAAGAGGCTCTCATTCAAAAATAGGAAAATGATGGAGATATGTGGAAAAACCCTTAATAAGAATAAATTAGTAGAGCTCTAGTGCAGGAGAAAGCACTCCTGCGTGACTGTGGGGAGATGGCTCCGGTCACACGAGGCCTCCACACGGTGATCCGTCTTCTCATGAATGTGATCTGTGATAAATTAAAAGCTGATTATTTCCTGGAGGGAGAAGCCAAGCGCTTGGCCCCGAAGTCCCCCCTTGCTGGCGGTGATGGATTAGTCCACAGTCTGCACTATGGACCTGTCCCTACTGACTGCACAGCCGCAGACGCCACAGGCCCTCGGTGCTTCCTCCCAAGGTGCCATCTCTGTCAACTCTTAATTTATTTGAATAAATGCTCTGCTATCTCCATAAAGGACAATTCCATTTTTGCACGAGACAGATGGATGGCTCTTTGATTGTTTTTCGAATGGTATTACCATACAAACATCTTGCCCTGTTAAGCACTTAAACAGTATGGACCCTTTTTTACAAGCTCAACAAGACAAAGCTGTTGTCATAACACAGAAAGGTATTTTTCTCCTTATGTGGAGAAACAATAATTTATTAATACCAATCTGTATTCCATTGTGCTGACCTGAGCTGTTGAATGTTGGGCGTTTTGATTGAAATCAGAATGTTTATTATGCTTGTTGTTTATTTTCTCAGCTCTAATGATATGCACTAAAAATAGCATGAAGGCCACAACAGACAAGCTGATTCCCGGTGAGAAAAGCCTCTCTGTAGAAGTATTTCTGCAGTCAGAAAGCAGCTATAAGTTCTGTGTCTGAGCTCGCCTTCACAGTCCATGAGCTGAGGTTTTTACATTATGGTTCCATTCTCATGTGTCTGAACCATTTTCCCAGGGTCCGCATCACTTGGACGGCCCACAGCGCAATTTGTCTGCAGTGATTGGGCTGCCTGAGTGGGAACAAAGGCGGTCAGCCTGGCTGCTGTGTCTTTGTGTCCCATATGTCAGAAGTCTGCAGCACAAACAATGCAGCAACTGCCGACAGCGCTCCCGTCATTATCTCCTGTATAATGGCTGTCATTATCCTGCCGCAATCATAACTCTAATTACAAAAGTTGCTTTGTAAGCAGGTAGATTATGCAATGTTAATTGCCCGTGGACAATGCAGTAAGCACATGTTCAAATGCCACTCAGCATTGTGGCCCAAACAAAAGCAGCACACGTTGTAACTACAAAGCAACCTGCCGGCAGGCCATCCTCATGGTGGCTGGTTTAAGCCCTCATGGTATAATCACACACCTCCTGTCATAAATAATATCTCATTAATCATAGTGGTAATGAATCAACCTTAACTGAATTATCTGATATAAACCAATATGTCTGTGTGCGTGGGTCTAATTGATGGAGCTCATTTATCAAGTGGTTTATCTCATTACTCAATCTCACCTATGGACACCATCAGTAGGAGGGAGCCCAGTGATACATTTCTTCTTCTTATTCCAACAATTTAAGGCTCAGCTATGGTTCCTTTATGTATGAAAATGTATACACACGTTATTAATGATACAACCCTCACTCCCACATGTCCTTTATGTTGGAATGGATGTACCACTTCCTTCATACCTGCATGTAGATACTTCATTGACCTCTTACCTTACTCAAAACTTAAACAGCCACACATACAAACAAGAACAGAAGAAACACTGATCTTGACTACATTTATGGGGTACAGTGAATGAACTTGCACTTTCACTATGGCAGTGGGTCCCAAACTTTTTCTGAAGTGCCCCTCTTTGGATAGATGAAAATATGTTTAAGCCCCTACTGCCCCTCACCATATACATTAGGAGATAAATAGAAGTCCATATACACTAAAACACACTGTCAGACATGTTATTTGCAACTAGAATTATTGTGAGCACTGCAACAAAACAGAATTGCAGCTGAAAAAGCAACGAACTCATTGTACAAAAGAAGCAATACAAAGTGACATTGCAACAGGCAACTTCCAAACTTTTAATGTGTGGGCAGCTCACAGTTGGCGGAGGTCAAGCTAAGGGTGAGGTATGACTCGTCACCATTTCTTGTCCTTATTTCAGAAGTTCATTTGGTTTATTTCAGATGCCTTAAGTTTATCTGTATTAAGTCATTTGATTCCTCTACTGTGTGCATTGTTTTGATTGCTCCCCAGTTTGGGAATCACTGTACTACTGCATGACTTCTGTTCTACTAACCTTATACATCATTTAGAGGCTAATACACATGAAATATATACACATGAAATATAACCAACTTAACGTTAAAAATGTTATAATATCAGTTCTTTCTTCCCAAAACCTCTGACTAGACTTAAGAAACAGGAGACACTAAGTAGCCCAAAACACCAGTGGTATGAAAAAAAAGCGTATAATATTGGTGGAACGACTCAAATTGGTTTTTTTCTAGCTTTGACTAACATAGCACTCTCTGCTAGCACCACAATTCTGATATTGACATAATTTATCTGAATCTGATTGATTTTTTGGGGGCCTACTGATTATGAGATTTGTACTTTTACTGGCCTACTTATGATGCCAAGCATTTGAAGCAGTATCAGAGGCTGGTACTGGGACTGGTACTGGTGTTCTGGCATCAGTGCTTTAACAACTCCCTTCAGTGCTGACTGTTTGAACCTAAATTCAGCAAGAGGGTGTTTAAGTTTGCTTTCTTTGGCAGCAAGATGCAGAGAGATGTCTGTTCCTCAAACCACAAACATTTTGCAAACAGAGGAAACACACAGGATGATTTTCTCGGAGTGCAGCACAGTAGCCTTTATGCATTCATCACCATAAGGGTGCACTTTACCAAGCCACTCTGGCAAATTAAATCTTCAGAATAATATCTCCATCATTGCTGTATTTCTGTGCTCTGACACAAGCATTTATCTGGCTTTGGAAGGCAGCGCAGCAGAGCCTGCCAACTCTGAAAGACCTGGAACCACGGGGCAATAAAAAGTGACATCAGCAATGGGAAAGTTAATAGTGTGTTTCAGATGCACTTTGTGGAGGACAGGAGTAGCAGAGGTTTCATTCACTGTAAGTGACAGTGGCTGGCAATCTCCCTCTGCCTCCCATATGCCCGCATGAATTTCAACCTGTGCTCTTTGATAACTTATGAATAGGTGAGGCTTCCACAGGAGCTTATGTGACAGAATATAACGCCCGGGCATCCGCTGCTTTTACAGTCTGTGTGCAGATCATAGTCACAGCTTGTTTTTGCTTATTCACCTATTCAGTGTGATGTGTGATTGCAGCAGGCAGCTCCCTGGTGTTAGGCGTTGTAAGAAGTGACACAGTGGTGGTTGTGTAAGGCTGCTTCTGACTTTACATGAGCCTATTTCTAACTTTGACGAGCTCATTTCTGCACAGCTGTCACAGAACGCCTGGAGCTGAATAAACAGAATACAGAAGCACACACAGACAGACTGAAGACAACATGACTGCAGGCGTCTGTTTCAAATTGGGCCACAGGCACATTTTCCTCACAGTGTTTCTTTCACAGTACATGTTCTCCTGCTCATTTATTATCTGACATACCTCTTATTGGCTGTGTGGTGAACTATATTGTATCATTTGTCTTTACAGTTAAAGTTAACCAGGTTGCTGTCGGAGCAGGATGATCTAAGAAGGCAATTCTGCAAAGAGAGTTAGAATAAAAAAGATCTGTTGCTCAATGCTCTACCAGAGGAAACGGCACACTCTGCTATAATAAAACACTCTGCAGTTATACAAGCAAGACTTCCTTAAGTCTGTTTCTATCAATATCTAAGATTTACACTTCATGCTCATAAGAGATAACATGGGAGGGGACAACAGAGAAAGTCACACATATTTCTTAGTGTAAAGTGCAGGCAAAGTAGTTCTTCAGTGAACACATGGTAAGTCACAGATCTGATTATAGCAGTAACAGCCAATTTACACCCTCCATACCCTTTTTTCATACCTCAAAAATATTACTTCAATCTATTCAGTGGTAACTCTTTTTGGAAACATGAGACTTTAATATTCATAAGGGAACATACTTGTAAGGAATCTAAAGTTGTAATTGTTTCATGTCTATTGATAGACTGTTTTTTAGAAAAAGAACGGGCTAGTGGCCAAAATAAATAAAGTGATACTAATGTAGGGAGGTTTATTTCATATGCCACATTTGAAAAGAGCATACATTGGATGGGAAGTCACTGTGGGAGTTAATGTAATGCAGTTTATTTCTACTTTTGCACAATATAACAATGCATAAAGCTCACTCACCGTACATTTCTTTTCATCGCTCATACCACGATGACTAACGTCTACTAACAAAGACGATCACGTCACTCCAGTTCTGAGGTCTTAACGCTGCCTCTTTGTTTGTCAGACAGAAAATTTCTGAACACCGCTCTTGTCTCACACAGCCAGAATGGTTCATGACCAAAATACATTAGTGATTTTCTGATTCATTACAACAATCCAGAGCATTTAGTCAGGTCTACTCTCTGTCCCAAGAGTCAGAGCTAAACATGGAGTGTTCAGTTTTTATGCTTATATTGAGAACAAAGACACTCGCAGGTCCACTGAGGCTCTTTAAAACTTTCAAATCAAGGTTAACACTCAACTATTCACATTTGTTTTTCACTAAAAACTATCTCAATTAACTTAATCTAAAAACTACTTTACCATAGCAACTTTTACTCCTCCTTTTTAAGATGATCTTATTGTATTTAGCTTCTGTTTAGCTTGTTTTTTTCTCTGTTTTTTACCCGTCTATTCTTAGTTTGTATTTGTATTTTATCTTTTTGGGGGGGTTATTGGCTTATTATATTAACTTTTTAAAATTTCATCTTTTCTCTTTTTGATTTCTTGTTTGAAGTACTTTGAAATAGCCTTGTTACTGGAAGGTGCAATTCATATGTACTTGCATTATCTTATCCAGTCTTAATGCTCTATCCTCACCAGAACTGTTAGGTATCTTGTAGGGGCAGATTGGACTTGCTACTGTGTGTTGTTCCATAAAAAGGATTTGTGTCATGTCTCTCATCTGTTATAATGGAGGAGGCAGGTTTAAGACCTACACTGCAGCCAGTCAGCAGGGGGAGCTCTAAAGGTTCCGGCTTCACTTTGGGGAGCTGTTCCCTCCATGTTTGTTATACAGTACAGTGTATGGTCCAGACAGGATAGAAAGCTTTGAAGAACACAGACACAGCAAGTAATGTGTCCTATTGGCTAGGTTAAGGATTATCAAATGTTCTTTACATTACCTAACGTGGAGAGAGGACAACATGTTTGCAAGTGCAAAACAGCAAAACAAAAAAACCCACCTGCTTCCTATAGCAAACTGTACAGACACAGGATGTGTTGTAAACTAGATAAAATAAGGCAATCGACTGTCATGGCAACTTTTTAAATCTCTCTGAGGGAGGGAGCCAAGGCATCTGATGAGCACCTGATTTCATCTCAGTGGGTTTACAGATCAAACAACTACCATACCGTGAGAGAAAAAGGTGCTGAATAGACCAAAAATGGTGTTGGATTAGAACCACACATCCCACCTTTAAGGCTAAAGAGTAACTTTTGGTCGAAATACATCTCCAGTCTCAGAAAAAAAATCAGTACTACAGTCTATTTTGTGAGATAACTCAAAGCTGTGAAAGTGGTTCAGTTCTTACTTCCCCTTGCAACATTCAAACCACTGGACCTGACGACTTACAGTGGTAGACGTTCATGCTCCAGCAAACAGCAGACGAAGATCAAACGTGTGATATGAGACATGAAAACTTCACAGTGATAAAAGCTTCAGCTGCAAAGATCACCATGGTGAGGACGGAGAGACAGAGAAAAACCTACAGGTAGATAATGAGAACACAGCGGGTTTGTAGCGTCTCTGTGCTGACAGACAGGAGCAGCGGTCCTGAACGTGTACGTGGTTCAACAAGCCTCTGACATGCTGAGCCCCTCTCCTCGGGACTGTCAGCCTTCAGCAGAGCACATCATCTCTCCATGAGGGTTTCATCACATTAGCCTAAGCCGGGTGCACAGATAGGAACACAGCAGCTTTAGTGTATCATCCACTGGCAGACACACAATCACCAATTAGAGCTAACACGTACACTGTAATTAGCAAGACTGACTGATTTGAGCTTGTGTAAAATGTATTCATATTATCCAGATTACAAATAAGCACATTCATCTAATTAGCGCGCATAGCTCACAAGCTTAATTAAAGTTAATACATTATGATACCCCAAAATCCAGAGATTACAATGCTCCAAGGTTCTAGCTAATTAGAGTATTCACACATTGACAGGCATGGATCACAGTTTCCTTTTCCCTCAGCCAATTAAAAGTTAGGGTCAAAGTCGCACAAACTTTATCAATGCTATGAGAAGATTTTTCAAGAACTTTTATTTGTACATATGCTGACATAAACATTTGTCTAATTCCTTAAGACTCTACATTTTCCTCTTCTGATCCATCTTGTCTTTGTTGCATGAGATGATTCTACCAGCCAGGTCAAAATGGAAATTTCAGAGCCTGTACATTGGTGTTTGTTTACAGAGAGGTAACAAAAAAGGTCATTTTCAGATTCATGCTTGTGTATTAATCATGGCCGTGGCACACAAGCAGCAGCAATACCAAGCTGAATATTCACTCCAACTCCCAGGACTTTCACACTTTGTTGAATTAACTTTGCCCTCACATGCTCCATGAAGCTGTTGTCACACAAAGGGGCTCATTACACTATTGTAACGTGACCAGGCCATGTTATGAATATGAGGTTGTATGAGAACGGAAAGCAGACACGTTAATTTGTCGTCAGTATCTTGGTGTAAATCAAAAAGGGCAGAACATGACCTACTGAGTTATTGCCCTTTAGTCTTTTCCTCTAAAGAGCAGGTGACGCCCACATTATTAAAACAGGGACAGCCATGCTGAAACACACACATTGATATTATGACTGTGTTTTATAATTTGAGAGCATATCAGGACAGAGAAAACACATGAGTGTAATCAAACGGTGTGTTCATCCATTAATTAGATGACAGGGGAGATATGTGGAAACAAAACAAGAGATTTGAAAAATGTTGCCACATTTTCAGTTCATGACCTGTCTCACCTCACTTCAGGTTACACATACTTTGATTATTCTCTCTTCCTCTGTGAAAAGTTCCTCATTAAATTATGAGGTATTCCCTGCTGATCATCAAATGTATCTGCAATTTCCATGATGCCTTTATCAATGTGGCCGTGCTACCTTTACTGGCAATCAAACAGAAAAACATTCACACTTCAACAAATCACAGTGGGGAGGTTTTGTGGAATGTTGTTATTAAAATCTTGGGAGAACTAGCTTTTGAAAAAAGAGGGTGCCTGCAGGGTATCCCATCCTGTAAATTTGGGTTGTGAAAGTTTCACACCAACTATTAGCATCCACTCAACAGACCTAAGACTTGGATTTGTGGGGTACCAATAAAGAACAAGATAATATTCAGAACTTTTCAGATGGAAAACTCCAGAGCTGATCTAAGTTGCTCAAGTCCAGCCATAATAAGCATTGGAACAAAAGCATGGACTTGCAGCCAGTTACATAGATTGGTACTCAATTTATATTGATAACGTATCTGTAGAAAAAGTACTGTGTGTAGTTGGAGCCAGTTGTTTGTTAGCTTAGCATGAGGACTGTTGACAGAGGGAAGCTAGCATGATTCTGCTTAAAGGTAACTATACTCTCTCTCGTCCACAGACTAATTTACACATGGTATGTGCTGTGTTTATTTTGTACGAAAACTGAAGTTAGCAACAACAAAACATTGGTAACTAACTCCAGGGAAAGATATAATATATAGGAGCCAATCAACACATTTTCATGTCTAATAGCCATACATGATAAAACACACCACAGACACGTGCTTACAAGGGCAAATTCCAGTCTCATTAGAATGTTTTGTTACATTTTCTGCAAACATGCAGAACTCCTACTTCAGTGTTTGACATTGAACTGAAAGACCAACAAGCCACTTCTACAAAGGAGGCAACTGATGTAGCATTACAACTTGCAGCTTCCAAATTTGTTAATGTGCATCACTGGTGAAGGTGAAGCTAAGGGTAAGGTATGACTCATCACAGTTTTTTGCCATTGTTTTTGGAGTTGTGATGTCTAGTGTACCTTCACTGTCAGCCTGACGTTTACCTCACAGTTCTTTTATAACATGGACCATTCTTTGCTAACAGTGCAGAACTGTGGATTGTTTTTGTTAAGGGCACCTTGCTGCGCTCCCTATCATGGGCAGGACTCCCCTCGGGGTCCTAGCCCTCAGTTTGGGAATCACTATACCATAGTCATTGTTTATCTAACATCAGGTAAGTAGTAAAACATGATGTGAGGATTTCCATCTCCTCCCTGGCTTAAAAAAATGCTTCCTAAGGAAAGCCAGTGAACAGACCAGCTTAAAAGAAGAAATGAGAAACTGCAGACTGTCTATTCTATGGCTTGACTACTGCGAACAGTGGACATTAAGTGATTGGACTTCAGCATGATACTACCTACAGATTAAGCTAACCATTGAACCCTCTCTGAGGACTACTTCATATATACACCAGGTAAGCTAACATGTATTTGTGAACCTGATTAAAATAGAAGCTACAAGTGAAAATGTGTTTAATAGTAAGGCAAAGCTTCAGTTGCTCTTACAGATGCTCATCTATCAAAGCTTTACTGAGTGCACTTCAGCACTAGGAGGTCAACTAAGGCCAAAACGAAAACAGTGAAGTCACGAGACACATACATGAGATGATGAAAAGGAGATGCTCATATCAAACAAATGAAACAGGAGACTGTTGATATATAGAACTAACATAACAAGGTGCAGGATTTTGTCTCTTTGACAGTACAAAATATCTAGAAATATCTCAACTAGAATGAAAATACTTGAATATTAAACCACTATTTATATTTTTCAAATGGCTCATTGGGGACATCACATTATCTGACAGCTACCTGGCAGCAGCAGGTCTAAGCATCAAAGATCACAACGTCAGTCTTGTCGCTGATGGTCTTGATTGCTTTTGCAGCCCATGAACAGTTATCAGCATTAATTCCAGTCTGTTTAATAACCAGCTAAAAATTCCTTACAGGAGCTTTAATAATTGATGCATATAAACAAATGAAGTATTTTTAGAACCCTCCTCTCTCCTCTTGGAAACAGGGTATGCCAAAAGCAACATTATACATAGCATGTATATTGCATTTAGGAGGTATGATTTCATGTTGGATCATGGTGATTTTATAGATATTTTGGAGCAATGGGAGCAATTCTAAGCCTTTAATAGAGGAATCTCTTCTTTGAATCGACAGCCAGAAGAAAGAAAAATAATCTTCATGGATGAATGGTTCAATATGAAAATATAAAGTGCCAGACTGAATACATAAAAGAACTGGTAAATACAAAAAAAGGCAAACAAAAGAATAATCCAGAGAGCGTCCCTTTTTACACCCACTCACACATGAAGACATGAAGCAGCGCATGTAGCCAAAGACAAACACAGACACACAAACGAGCAGACAGACTCTGAGGGTTTTCCTGTCTCCTGCTCCCTGATGTAGATGGATGTCCCTGGCTGCTGATCCTGAATCCACATTAGGTCATTACAATAAGCAGCGTGGCCCAACGCGGCCTGCAAAGTGGAGGGAGCGGAGCAGCATGGGAGGACAACTCCTCTCACAGCCTCGTGGGGAAACAACCCTGACACAGTCATCTGTCTTAGTTACACAGGAGTGAGACCTACTGACACACACACACACACACACACGCACACACAGAAAAAGGAAGCCAGCCTCTGCAATCTCTGCTATGTTGTTATGATACTGCATTAAAGGAGCTAATAGAGTGCGTCTGAAAATATTGAAAATATCACAGAGGTTTGGCTGAATATAATGGATGACAAAGGAATCAGACTGTTGGGGGTTGCCGTTTCTTGGGCAGCTGTTTTCAAGGGTGCACCAAGGTAAGATAAAAAACCTCACTTCTCTACAGGTGACCTCTGACCCTGGGCGTCAGGTGAAGGTGATATCAGTCAGTGGAGGGTTGGACCAGGTCAAGATGGAGAAACACACAGAGATGAGATGTCTGGGGAGGAGGGGAGGGAAGAGGGAGGAAAAGGTGGGACAAGGGCGTCACCGCGCTGAGCTCTCACTCAGTCACCCCGGGGCTGCGTGTGTTTACGGAGCTGTCAGTCACGTGGGGCGGCCTCTCTCAGGGGACGCAGGCCACCGGGGCGATGAGAAAATAATAGCTCCTTCTGTCAGAGCTCGGAGGGACAGGGGTCTGATGGACACCGCTGGGAATTAGAGGCAGCCTGCGGGACACATCCCGTCCTACACTTAAACACTAGGAGGATAGACACCCACGCACAGGACACAGAGAAGAGAAAAAACACAGCAGTCACACCAGTGATATCAATATCCATGCTAAGAACCCCCGATGTCTGTTTCATCCTTGTGTGTCTGCGTTATCGTATTGATTTGTCTGAGGTTAAGGTGATGAAAGTCTAAGAACTCTTTGCACCTAAAAAAGCAACAAACAAGGTAATCTGCCTCAAGAGGATGATGCAACATGCTTTCGTTTTAATGAAATGACCTCACCTTTGTTGGTTATGTATATGGTCAAGGACTTGCTGGACACTTCAAAACTAAAACTTGACTAACAAGTGACTTGTAAAATGTTTGCCTCTGAATGAAACCTTTCAAAAACGTCAGTGTCCAGAGGGTGAGTTTACTCTTCCCTATGAATTTTGCTGTCAAATCTGAAGCATCCCAGCATCTTTGAATGCACTAACAAGAGAGATGAAAAGTGCTGCATTCAGCTTAAGATGAGGCAATCCAAACAGAAAAAAATGACAGGCAGTGATTGGATACCTTTTATTCCTCAGAAAATTGTTGTGCCACTGGAAGTAAATACTGCAGACAAATATTTAGAGATCTATGGCTGCTGGGAAAGTAGATCAATCTCAGAAATCATGTTGCGTTATACAAGAAAACACTTGTCAGTGAGTGTGATAAAACCGCTGGTTTGTTTCTAAAGCAAGCAGGGCCTGACGTGCCCCCAACTCCCAATAAGGAGTGCAGTGTAAAGAATTACAGTCACGCTGCATTAAAGAGCCTCAGTATGGCCCCTAGTGATGAGCAGGATTGGAAACCACTGCTCCATCCATAAAATCAGACTTTAAATCAGGCTGAACCACCATTAAAAGGGTTGAAAGATAGCCTAGTGGAGCTCATCATTAGTACAAACACTCAGAAATCATGGGGTAGCATCTGTTTCGTGCACATCCTCCACATCAATGCTAAGAGCAGTAGGCCTCAGGGATGGGGGGGGCTGTTCCCCCGTCCCATACCATGAATAACAATCTCTAGCTCCAGGTAATTAAAGGGGACAAACGATGTTCACAGGGCCGGCCGGCCCATCATTAAGCAAAGCTACTATTGCGTGGGGCATTTGTGTGTACACACTCTTCACACAGGCGTCCAGGAAACATAATGGCCATTGATTTGGAGTGGACAGGAGAGAGCCCATTTCACTATACTACAGATTAATTCATGTATCTGTTTATCTACCTGACTTAATGCAACGCTGCACAGTTGATGCTTTGTTCTCAGCTTCCCCAAATGAAACGTCTGCTGCCTTTGTCTCTGCTGGGGGCTCGGACAAGATCACATGCTCCTCCTCCTGATGACCAGGCCTCCGTTGTAGGTTACCACTGACACCACACACTGCATACACACGTGGAGGTAACAGCTTATGCTCTCAAACTGCTGACATATTCGCAATGATGTATGCGAATGGATTTCTGCAAATATATCATACAAATAAATGTGCAAACACACACATTTGATTTTGTTACAAAATTAGAGCAGCGCTGACATCAGAGACTCAGACAGACTACACACACAGCAGCCTTCTGTGTACTCTTCCTCCTCCGGTTTGGAGTTGGGTATTGACATCAAACAATACGCCTCTGCTGAGCATGCACAAAGTTTGCTGCCATGTTTAAAGATACAGCGTGAGACAAACAGAAGAGTGCAAATAACAGCCAGCTTCCTGAATCTAAGCTAACATGGACACTGCAGAAGTGACCTTGCCTTGTTTTTTGTTCTTGATGGATTTCTTATCCAGCATTGATAATGTGTTTCGCTATATAAAGCACAATATTCATGAAGTTATGCCTGGTAGAGGCAACATGTAGCTCCTGCCAGGACTGATGATTGAAGGATACTGTTCTCAGGAAAAATAACCAAAGCAGTTATTGATCAGCAATTTCAGGAAAACCCGAAAGTGAAAAGTTGGAGCTGGAGGATGAAGAATAAAGGGGAGGACACTGCTTTGATAAGATAAATGTGCCTCTCAGTAGCACTTTGGAACCACATTCCCATATTTCAAGCTCTGTCCAAAGACTGGACAGTCCCAAATCAAAAGACACTTTAAATTCATCGGGAATGAGAAACAGTCCGAGTACAGCTCACAGCCTCCCACTGAGATCCAAGCTGTTTTACAACTTTAAAATCTGCTAAATAATGCAGCACCTTACAGCAAGAAGGACCACAAAATAACAGACCACAGAAATCCAACCAAACACCGGGCAGTGTGTCTGTGTGTCTACCTGCTGATAAGATGTTCAGGGTGTAAAATAGGATAGCAATGGATGTAAAGGGAAACAGATGGGACAAAGTGGTGGTTCAAGTCAAATCTTAATTCTACTTTTTCACTGATACATGCTACATACTCAAACTGATTTTTTTGTGTAGGTCTTAAAAACATAAACTACAACAATACCACATATATTGCATGCCAACATATTTATCTTTATTAGTGTTTTGTTGTATCTAGTTATTTAAAAAATCTCTAAGAAAAGTCATGAGTGGAAGCTAGGTGGCTTAGCCTGCTCATATTAGAATTGATTTCCATCCATTTTCTTAAATATTTCATTTAATCGTCTGATGAGTCAGCAGTTTCCTGATCCTAGGAGTGATCAAGTCCGTAAACAAAAAGGTGATTGCTGCCAGTGTCAGACATGGACTATGATAAACATGGAGGTTGACACAGTTATGTCACATATTGGTTTCTGAGGCAGCGTTGGAGATGATGGTGGACAGACGCCATCTTGGAAATGCTGACTCAACCTAACTTATAACTGATCTAACAAGCAAAGATTTAAAGCTGGGCCAGAATAGCCTTGAGAATAGCTACAACGTGCTCACCTGTCTGTCAGCTTGCAATACTCCTAATTATGAAAGTATATGCACCGCTCTTAACCTTATCTAAATGGATGCAATTTAATAAAAAAAACTAAAGAAATTACACAATCAGACTGTTTTTTGGTTTTTTTTAACCAGACTGTAAACATACATATGTATCTCTGCTGTAATGAATGGGGACTTAGTGGCTGTGAGAGCCAGTCTCAAGTGGACACTTGAGGAACTGCAATCTTTTGCACCTTCTCTTTGGCTTCACTTTTCAACACTGGGGGTTGCCGCTTGGTGTTAGCTGTTTCCTTTTCATGGCTACAGGGGTACAATTTTACCTGAATGTCAACTGCCAATACACGATACTATATGAGGCATAAAACATACAGTGTCTGCTGATTTTATAACCATAAATTGATATTTATTCCAGTTTTAACCTTTGACACATCGTATAATGAAGAATTTTTTATGTTCTGCCCAACATATTGTGGTTTACAGTTTAGACATTATGCATCCACAAAATGATTTTCTGAGCATTTACATTTGTCTGTAAGCTCTTCAATGTAAGTAAGCCCTGTTCATGCTGAGCCGACTCACAGCTTCAGCTTATCGCCCCATGCAGAGCCATGAAGCAGCTTACAGCAGGTGTACAACACAGCCCTGTGGATAGGACAGCAGTCTATCACACAGGCTTACACCCAGTACATTTCCTTTAATGCTAAGTGGCATGCAGCAAAGGATTGCCTCCTATTTTCTGAAATATTTGTTACAGCGAAGCATGCTGCTGAGCATCTTAGTGCCGACTACCACTGATGGAGATGATACTTTCTATCGGGTTGTATTACCCTGAGTTGTGAGGCAGTAAATGCACCGTTATCCTGAGACAAATGATAGAGTACGGCCTCGGACACATTTTCTGTCTCTTTCATTTCACACTTTATGGAGCTGTATATCGGAATTGCATTACAGATTTTAGGACAGAGCAAAAATCCCTCTTCTGTGACGGTTTGTTCATACAGTAAATACAAACAGGAATACATTTACAGCCGAAAATCAGCAATAGTCTCCGTTATTATCTGCTTCCAAATAGCTTTAGACTTATTTCTGCCATAATCCAAACTGGGAAAACTGGAGTGAGTGAAATACATATGAGCTTTCTGCTAGCTATCCAAGCAGCCTCCCTCACATACAGAGTATATTATGATGATTATTTCAGAGCAAACTTCCAGGTACTTAACAGCATTAATCTCCATGTGGTGCTGCAGATTGTCTGTTTGATTTACACAACACTACATCACCTTCAGAGGCAACCAAAGACATCTTAAACCAAGCTTTGATCACCATCTCTCCTTTCTATTTTTCTCTTTCCTCCCCTCTTCTGCCAGCCCTGTTGTTGTACTTCTTGTTGTTGTTGTTGTTGTTGCAGATGAAGTAAGTTATTCTTATCTCAAAGATTATTATTCTACACAAGTCCTGGGAGCATATGAGACTATTTACAACATGACAAATCAACAGAAACTATCTGATTCCAAATGGAAACAATCAACATAATCATGGTTTAACAGTCCCATGTAATGAAAAACACATTATTCCTTGCCTATACATTTATACTTTAGTTATTCTCCAGCCTAGCAACACCGAGAATGTGGAATGTGGAAAAAAGCCTTTAGAGAAAGCATTGCTTCTACAAGGTGTTTTGAATGTGGTCCTTTGGTGATGTAATGACAGGAGCGATTTGCGTAGAACTGCATACAAAAACACTCCCACTCCTCAAGCTATTCCACTTTGTCCTACACTATTGTAGCTTGCTTTAGTATTACAGAATCAAGATGACAAAGGTTAGAGCCAGACATGCCAACTTCTCTGTTGTTGGTTATGAAAACAGCACAAATATTTATATTCTGTTCCGGCACTGGGGGATTAAAGAAAACAGTGGTTGGTTGTTGTTTTTTTAACAACAATGTGATAGGTACAGTTGGTGATAAGTTGTTTGTTTGTGCCAACTACTTCACCTTGGACTGCTTCAACAACAAGGGCCACTACAAAGTTGGGTTTGCTTCAACACTGACCTTCATAAAAGGTTCTTTACCACCAACGGTTCGTGACCCAACAACAGCAGGCCTGCACTGGTAAGTATCAACACTTTGTGATAATAGTTGCAGTTTATTTCAGGAAACATTTGGCTTGGTGCTGGTGTGGGTTCTCCTGGAGCGCTCGCTTCTTACAATATTTAGACAGCCAATCAGCACAGCACCTCAATATTGTGGCATTCACACCCATACAGATCACTGCATAGATAATGAAGTTGAAAACTGAGAGGCTGCAGATCCTACACAGAGGCTGAATTTGCAATATATTTATAACTGAATAGAAAACCTTGCTTAAAAGACAACCAGGACATGACATAAAAAACTAAAGATTGAAATCAGGGTTGTTGTTTGATGATTTTGAAAGGCTTGGTACAACACAAAGTCTGTTTTCAGAATTCTATGAGAAATGGCATTCTTTTAATTTGCAATTTAACCATGGACTCCAATATCCAAATCCAGTTACCACGACCAAATAAAATCAATCAATAAATACAAATATTTAAAAATAAATCCATCTTACCCATATCAGAAAAATCATGTCAGGCAGACATCCTGATAAAGTATTCCACAATCACAAATATGAGTAACATTTATTAAACCTATCATTAACTGAAATATAACCCCTGGCCCTCTCCCAGGGAGACCTCACTTCCTCATGATGTGTCTGGAATACTGTTTAATTAAAGCACAGATCTAAAGCTGATTATTACACTTTTTCGGCTCATTGCATACAGTATGAATAGAGAAAGTAATTAGAAATTGTAATCTGCTTCCAGTGTGACCCCACCTGCGCACCAGTGTCAAAAATCCTACCAGCAAACACACCCTCACTCCCCACAGACATGACTAATTGACTTGCCACCATGGGTGACTGACATGGCATCCAGAGGGCACCATAATGGCCGTGTCATGAGGGAATGATGAGACCTGCCGACAGCTAGCAGCGCTCGACCTTTCGCGTGCGGGGTCGGCTGTCGGAGGGGAAACAGGAGCTCCCTGATGTCGGACCCTCAGCCTCGGGGCTCTGGAGGGAGAGGATGAGCCACAGACGACAGGGGGAGAAACTAGAGGTTTTCAATCAGGCACCCACGCAGGACAGTGATTTCATAGGGGATGGCGTCAGAATGAAAAATAAAAACAATAAAACAGGAATCAATCGTCAGCATCCTGGGGGCATTTTGGAACATCTTGAGAGTAGGGGGGAGAGATGGAGGAGAGTGATGGGAACTTCCTCTATCATTTTCACCTGACATAGGGCTATTATTGTTGTTTTTTCAGTTTCTACACCTCATATGTTTTCTGTACTAGAAATATTTCACATTTTGAGCCCCAGTATCTAGCATTATTTTGATAAATTTGATGCACTATAGCAGTCAATGAGTATTAATGGATATTACTCACCATTGCTGCTACTTCTCAACTGAGCTTACTTTTGTTCTTGAGTTATACCTCTGTTGTTGTGTATTCTAGTGTTAAATTCTTATATTTCAATAACATTTGATGCTCTGTTCTTTTGCTCTTGTCATTCCTGCTTTAATTTTGGAACAATCTGGCACTCGGATTTCCTCCATGATTAATGAAGCTCCATCTGATTTTATTTTCTGAGTCTTCTTGCAAACAGTCATAATTCTGCAGAGCAGTTCTGGCAGATTTATGAAAGAAAAGTCTGTGTGCCTTTCAAAGAATCTTTATTCACACATTAGTTAGTGTTGTTGGTTTTACTCACTGGGTATTAATGCCTTATCAGTGGGCAAAGTCGCCCATTCTACAAACAAAAGAAAGAGCAAGCTGCAAATAAAGTGATTTTCATTTCAGCTATTATTCTCCATGAATGTGCCTCTAATTTCTCATTCATGACTGTTTTGTATCTGATGGCAGTTTTTGGACTTAATTAGTGCCATCTTGATCCAGTGTGAGATGTCATAATGGCCATGACAAAGAAAATGAAAACATTCTGGCATGTGGACCAGATGTGAAGTGAAAAGAAGAGATAAAGCTGCAACAAAACTCCAAAATGTTTTTGTTCAGAAGCATTTTTTTCTTTTCAGTGTAATAAAAGGAACACAAACAAAAGAATGATAGATAAATGAATGTACTGAATTTATGGTAATAAAGCAGAGAGACTGATCAGATCAGTGTACAAAACAAGAATCTTCTTGAACAGGGATATTTTTGGGGGGTAAATTATGATAATGATTTGACAAAAGGGAAAAATCTCAGTTGAAACTCCAAAAATACTCCCACTAAAAGCATAGAAGTTGTGTCTCTAAGTTAAAGTGAAAGCAAATCATTGATCCCAAGAACCACCCAACCACCCCTGCTATCTTTCCATCAATATGTCTAAGGGAGAGAGCAAATGATGAAAAGAAAAATGTTCTTGAAGCTCTCTGCAAAGTGAACCAATCTCAAGTACCACAGTGGCAACCACTGCCAAAACCAGCAAGACTCACACAGGAATGACCACATCATATTCTGGAGCATGTGCAGGAAAAGGCAGTACAAAGCGATGCAACAACAGCAGCATCGGCAGCGTGAGCGACCCTCCACCTGCCAACAGAAATCCTCAAAGGCTTGTTGTAAATCTCAGAAAAGTGCAGAGCGCTGGATTAGAGACAGCAGCCATCATGGAGAGGAGGCTCATCACACACACAGTAGGTGACAGGGACAAAATCTCAGCACCCTGTACATCTGAGGACACATCAAAGACAATAGAAGCTGCTTTGTTTGGAAAAGTGAAATTTGGGAGCAACACATGCAGTGTATATCACTACTATGTGCTGAATCTGAAGGAAATACACAAAAACTGCAACAACACAACGAAGTGAAGTCCTTCAAAAAGCAGGGGCGCTGGTGTTTCTATAACATGTCCTGCTGGCTTCTCACTGAGGGACTCAGGCTTCTGGAATTCCTCCAGAGTTCATCCAAACTGCATCGATTTATTGTCCCTCAGTCCCTGCAGAGATCCTGCTATCGGTGCAGCAAGATAATGCTTTCTGAGGTAACATGCATCCCCCATCCTCATTTTTCTACCCCCCACAAACCATGGATCATTCACTTCATGGATGCTGATAATCCTAAAGCCTCTATATTGTAATTATATTCAGATACTACAAAACTGCGTATGTGCCTTACTCCTGTCTGTCCTCCAGTTGGGAAACTTTCAGCACCACAGACTGGCGGACAGCTCCTCGACAGCAGCATGAGCGTCCTGTCAGTCAGTCTGTCAACAGGCTGCTGTGACAGGTAACACACAAACACACACCTGTGAAATCACTACACAACATGAAGCGATCTGTGAAATGATCGCATGTTTCTACACTGTGACATGACACTCGGGTATAAGAAATCAGATAAGATTACATATTGTGCTGTCTTGCGCAATATGAGGACAGAAGTCTGTCTGCTCCAGCTTTGCGTAAAGGCACCATGCTTTACGCATAGCTGTAGTGTCTTAGTTTGTCTCTATAGTAGAAAGAACGGCAGCCGAGCCTGTATGAATCATACAGACAGCCCTGCGGGGCTTCTCTCCACACCGGCAGAAAGAAACGCGTTCCATTTTCCAACAAACTGCAGCACCACTTGCATCATTCTTCACACACAAAGCAGGCGAAGTGAAATCCAACTTACCTCTCCAAAATGATGCGGTGGCTGCTGCACGTGTGTGTCCCTTAAAAGCAGAAGTGATCCATACCGGCGAGTCCGTAAAACTTTTATTCGCTGCGCGCGCTGTAGAGAGGGAAAACGGTGCAAATGTACAGCTTACAAGTAGTGATCGAGCGACTTGAGAGGACGCCGGTTGTCCCTCTATTTTTAAGAAATAAAAGGAACTAAAGCCCAAACAGTTTCCTTTGATAAAGCGTATCCTTCGGGGTAGAAAAAGAGTATCCTGTGCGGCTATGTAGACCTATGGTGCAGTTCGTGCAGCGGTGGAGAGCCAGCGCATACAGATCTGTCCATGCTTCTCCTGCAGCGAACAGCCGCGTCAGCCTCCCCGGGTCCTAAAGCTGCGCTCAACTAATGACACCGGCATCAGTATCGTGCCGGTCAGACAAGCAGCCTCCTCAGACTGTACGTTTTCCAACATCAGCAATAAATAATATTCCCAAATCTTGTATCCAGAACTCTTATTCAGAATGTGACTGAAACATTGAACCTAAAATTATCTTTCTCTTCTATTGAAGTCATTTAGAGGATTTCTGGCAGGAAACAGTGGAATCAAGCTCTTCCGACTATCTCTCTTCCTTGTCTGATAAGGAATGAGGCTTTGGAAATTGGATAGAAACCCTAGATTTACAGTGCATTTATTAAGAGCAATGAAATTCAGCATCCCACCAACTGGATCAATAACTGTTTTATCACGAAGCGCAGATAAACATCTCGCTAAGCTCTGGAGAATCTGCCCACCTGAACAAAACACCCTCTCAAATACAAGTTTGTAGATGCTGCCTCATCTTGCAAATTTTTGTGTCATGATTTGAATCTCTCTGAACTCACCCACCAGCAGAGCAGCTCACGAGCGCCAGCATTAGATGCCGAGGGCCGTGACAAAGCGTCAATCTGGCTCAATATGAATAGGCTGTATGAGTTTAAAAATGAGATCTCAACCTCCTCATCTTTCTCAGCAATTAAAGTGTGTGTTACTGTAGACATGTCGGCTGGCCCTGTCTATATCAGATCCTATGAGGACACTTCAGAGGTCACCGTACTGAGATGACCTCCACAAATGTTAGTAATCTAATTCTTGCTTAAGGTAAAGGCATTGGCCGTGATTGGTTTACGCTCCTTTCATACACGCATGGCGTCATGTGTACAAAGCGTCAACCAAAGCAGAATATAAAAGGGGGTGTGGCTATTAATGATCTCTGTCTCAGATGTATTACTCGTCTCATGCATTTTAAACAGCTGTGGTTAAACTGTGGTTCAAGGCCATAATGGCTCACCAAATTAAAAGCTGAGCCCACACCAGATTTTCCATTATGCTGCCTGGATGTAGAGTTGCATACATTTTGACAAGTTAAGAGTCTTACACTGTTAAATTTGTAAACGGAAGCAGTGATTTTTAGATTTATTTCACATTAAAGGTTGTAGAAATAGGCTAGTGATCCTCAAAGTTCATCACAAAGGGCTGGATGTGTCAGAGATTTAAGTGTTAACATTCAGAAAGAGACATTTTGGAAGCACAGGTTTGACTCCACATAAATGCAGTTCAAGTCACTTTGTGTTTATCAGCCAGAAATCTGCTTATGGAGATTAAAGAGGAAGTTTTTTTCTGCCTGTGTCAAAATAAAATGTTCCGACAACAAAAGATTCTATTTTGCTTCAAATTGAATTTCTATATTAATGCATTTATGTATTCCATCATCCTCTTGAATCAGTCCATCACTTCATGCATTATGCTTCCTCCCTGTTTGGCTATTCTGTGCCAAGCAATTCTGCACTCAGTATTTCTTATTTATTCCTTTTTTTATAACCTCATGTATTTCTATAAGGGTAAATAAGAATGTAACCTCTCCCCCTGTCAATCATTGCTGAGGCTGTCTTTTTGAAATGGATTGAGAGGATGCTCAGGCTGCTCTTCTTCTCTCTTTGCATCTTAACAGGCCTGTCTGCTGTGGACAGAGAGGGAGAGAGGTCACGTCCAGGGGGAATGGAGAACGCCAATCAGTCCTAATTCTAACCACGAACTCATAATCCCACACGCGGACCTTTGGTCACCTCATCATCTGCAGGTTGCATATGCTGTCTGTTCAGCGGGAGTGCCAACTGTGCGGGTGTTTCATGTCTAAACTGATTTAAATGCATCAATAGATAAGAAGTGCTGTCTGTTCAGTTGTTTAATAACAATTAAGCTTCATTATATTTTAGGCTAATTAGCTTCAAGGTCTTTGTATGGAGGTTAGCATGACAAATGGCTTGCAGTATTGACTTGGACAAGTGCGCACTGCTGAAGTAAAGTGGACTATAACCAATATCACACCAATAAGCAGCACAGGTATAAATGGTGCCGATAGGAACAGTGCTGTTGGTTCACTAAATTTAAATCCACTTTATTTACTATAAAAAAAAAACACTAACAACCAAATGTTGTTTTCTGCTTAGCCACTGGGTGTTTTAGTTTTATTACTTAGTAATAAAAATGAATCCCTTTATGCATTCCAGCTCCATTAATCTTAATAAACCATGATGGTCTGTGATGCTGAGCTGAAATGCTGAAGTTGGGAGAGTACTGGGTGGATTCTTTATATCTTTTAATCTTAGATAGCATTCACTAAAACCTGGATCGGAGAACATACCTGAGATTATGGTTACACTTGGGATGAATTGGTTCAGTGAGAAAGCAAATATATGAACAAAATAAAGTTGTCATAAACTCTTAAATTAAATAACATTAGCACAGAGAGTGGTAGTAGTTAGAGGGATCATGTCTAAAAAAAAGCCTTTAAGTGGTAACTCTGCTACCTTAAAAAAAACATTAAAGTTACACCTGGACCAGGACCTTACTTGCTATAATTGTTGACCACTAGGGGAAAAAGAGCTGCTGAATTTACATACCACATGAATACAATACCCTACTCAAGTAATGAGCTTATTCAGTCCATTATTAGCATTCCTTTAAGCTATGTTTTTGGTCCCCACCAACTAAATCTGACTGAGCTAAGGCCAAACTAAGTTCAGCTGCTAGTCCTTTGGATTGGTCAGGTAGCATGTAGTACTCTTACTAAGGTTTTTCACATGAAAAGCTACCGCCTGCCACATGTGGAGACATGGCTCATAAGAATCTTTATTTGAAAAATCAAGATAATAAACTTAAAGATGATAAGATGCTTAATGGAGCTAAAGTAAACAGAACAGTTAGGTAATATTTATGTTAGTTGCTTGTATTAACTTTACACAAGACAAGGAAGTAGCTTCTGGGTCTGAAAAGTGAAGGCAAAATGGAAAAGTCTTATACTTGCATTATTTCTAAAGTCCAGTAGAGGGTGACTCCATCGGTTATAAAATAAAGTCTTCTTATATGGGAGTATATAGGAATAAACCTCTTCTCACTTATTTAATTTACTCAGTAAACATTTCTGGAGTTAATCGTCTCAATCTTTGATTTAAATAGAGGATCATCTTCATTTTAAATTGCAGTCTCATTTAAAGGTTAATAGAAATTGAAATGCATTTTTTTGGCTGTTTACAACGTGTCCTAGTGGTCTTTTAAACAAGGTTTTGAATTCAGTTGCAAAAAATCATTACAAATTCAGCCTATGTGGAGGATCTGCAGCTTCTCTGTTTCTAACCTTCCATATAGTGATCTGAGTGGGTGGGGATGCTATGAGAATGAGGTGCCGTGCTGATTGGCTGCCTGAATGTTGTCTGAGGGGGTAGGATGCAGAATGGTGCTTACAGATGTAGAGGCAGAAAAACACCAATACGTGACAAGTGCTCCAGAAGAACCTCAATAATCTGACCCCAAACAAGAGTCGACAACCATTTAAGTGTTGCAGTTACAGGTAAGAAAGTATGTCTTTGAATGGTACATACAATTTGAGAGTTATTCTTACTTAAAGAAGCCAAGTCACATTAGTGTATGATGAAGCCGAGTTGCTCATGGAGTGGGAGTGGGAGTGGAAGTGGTTGGGTTTGCTTGCCTATGCGAGTCACTCTTTTACTTGAGCCAATTCAGATTGCCTTGTAGAGGCTATGTTTTCTCTGTAGGTGGGCTACAGAATTTATTCACAGCCTTTTATGCTACAACATTCTAAGGGACAAATATATTTTAGTAAATTAAGTTAAATTAGTTATAAAGTATGGATGTGGTACTTTATGCACCACCCACATTAAAGGTGACAATCATATCACCATTAAAATTGTCTTTGCAGTCATGGATGTATACATTTCAGAACTATTCTGTGTCATTTCTTTTGTCAGTGACATGCCATAGTAGATGCTGCAGTGTGTCAGAATGTGATGTTGAGAGGCAGCTAAAGTTCAAATCCATTTACATTCACTCCATGTGCCTGGATGGAGAGGAAAAGTGAGGAGTCAGCTGCTGTGGCCATGCTTGATATGCAGGATAAGCGCCGACATCTGCAACTTGTTAATCATATAAAACCAAGAAAGCAATGACACACAGTGAGGTCAAGCATCAAACCTGAATGAGAGAATAAATCTGCATGACCTTTTAGTCATCTTTTGTTCAAGCACACAGGTGCTGCTGAAGAGACAGCATTACCTTTCAAGTATTTTTTACAAGGCAGAATATTAACTGATTAAATGCATTACTGAGTTTGTAATTTCTGTTCATAAGAGTGAGGAAAGCTGCCATAGTTAGTGTGATAACTCATACTAACTACTGTCTCTCACATGTACTGGGCTGGTGGTGTAGCAGCTGGTAGGTGAGACAGTGTGAGATGTAACTTTTCACTGAATCTAAAAAGGACTTTTATCTGATCGTAGCGTTTATTCTTTCATGTTTTTTGAAGACCATGCCCCATCAGCCAGAACTGCCTTCAGCATACTGAGCCCTAATTTTCACAGGTACTTGATGAAATGATGAATGAGAAATGTTATGCTTTTCAGTTCTGCTACCTTGCAGCAACACTTCTGAAGAAATTAGTGTGTGTATCAGTGTGCGTGTGAAGCAGTACAGAGAACAGATGGAGAGAAAACAGGAGCGGCTGCAGATGGGCATCGGTTGACTTGAACATTAACTTGTAGACAGACAGACACAGGTCAGCTTTCCAGGAAGAATGCCACATGTTCAGCTTAACCAGCCAGAAATATCATGCTGCTATTTCAGTGCAAAAACACACACACACACACACACACACACACACACACACACACACACACACACACACACACACACACACACACACACACACACACACACACACACACACACACACACACACACAAAATGAAAGCACTGCACAGATGTTCCTAATCCTTACACTGTACAGAGCTAAAAAACAGAACTCCCATATCTGCTTTTATACCACGCATAATCACACAAGACAGGTCAGTCAGGAAAAATCTTCTTCCACACATGATGTGGTACAGTTGCATGAGAACACAGAGAGTTGCAATAGCTTCTGGCTAAACCGCGGTGAGGGAGAGAGGAGCCAGACAAGGCTAACTTTGGAAATGGAAACAGACTCCAAATACATGAAATGTAACATCTCTAAGGAAGAAGAAGCCAAAGCTGGTGCATTCAGCTGAAAACTACCAATTAGATGTAGTTGGACTCACAGCTCACAGTAGGAGGTGGTGTCTCGCCTTGTTAAGAACATGTCCAAGGTGTGATGTTTTGGGCTAACTTGGAAAAACTTTAAGTTGTTTCTGCAAAGTTGTGTGTGCACACAGGCTTAATGGTAGTTCAGAGAAAGAAAAAAATAACTGGGTACTTTAGAACAAGATACCATCACAGATATTTATACACGATTATGGTGTTATCACAACAAAAAGCATTACAAAGACCTTTTGCTCTGGTTTTACAGGTTCTTCTGCCAGCTGAAAATGTCTAGACTTAAGAAAGAAAAAGACTCCAACAGTCTAAACTCTACCAGGAAGGAAAATATGTCTCAATGATATCTTGCAAATATGTGTCAGAGCAAGTTACAAAAATCCAGCCTACATGGCATCAGTGGGTGGACGAAGCTCATTCTAATGATGTGTCGTCTAAATCAGATAGGTGCACATAGGCATCAGCAAAGATGTAACAGAGCTACTTTCCTTTTGTGTTTCAAAGAGCACTTTGATATCAAAGTATATTCAACAATGCTGGAAGGATATTTTCTATGTTGAAAGTGTGTTGAAAATATGTACAACTATAATCATTTCCATGTCAAGGCCAATTTTGTGATTTCAGATGTTACTCTATCCTTTAATCCTATAAACAAGCAGGAGTATTTGGACATAATCTGGGGGGTTCATCCAGGTTCATAAAAAATAATGAAAAAAATCTAATCAGTGCTCGTTGTGCATGACAAGAGAAGCAAATGATGTATTTCTGTCATTGAATTATTAATGGTCTGGGTCATTTTTGAATATTCATGATATGAGACAACAAACCATATGAATTAAACCTTATGCAGGAAGAAAAATAGCATGGGAACAGCTTGTCTTTTTAAAGTAATGCAATCAAATGCTTGTAATGGAATGAAATGTGAAAATTATGTTGGCTGATATTCATTGATATAATAAATGGTCTCAGTAAAAACCTTCATGTCGAGATAAACTCGACTTTTACTTCAAAACTTCAGCCTATTGAAGTGTTTCTGTGGAGAAATTTCAGGCATGGTTGAAGGGGATAAGCCCTCAGTGCAGGTATGTGACATGCCTGAGTTCACAATAGAGTCTCCTCTCTGGCCTGTGAGATGCTGAAAACCTGGATAAAAAGGATGTGTAGTCTGCCATAGGCACAACCACCTCTCCTCAGATTGCTATGCAGACAATGGAGGCTGATAATTGCATCCAAATATGCAAACAATAATCATAAACCTAAACAATGGCACTCCTCCTGGCAATATTCTGAGTGCTAATCAGTCTGCTTTAACATTAAAGCTAAATGGGCACTCTCAGCCAGCCATTGTCCACAGGCATGTCCAGCTCATTTTCATTCTCTATGTCCACAAAAACAACAGCTTGATGAGGTCCAACTCATCAAAAAAACATTGTTAGGCATGCCTATTGAGTCAGTACTGGATGCTGTTCTCTAGTTTGTTGTTCTGATGTAAGGTTGTATTTGGTAACAGCACACATATAAAGAGCAGAAAAGTTTACTTGAGGTACCAGTCAGGATCAATGAAGGGGTGATACAACCACAGCCCTTTGAGCCACAAGATTGAATTTCGATACCTGGGTGAAACACTAGTCTATACTTACTCATGTGCTGTTGAAGTCTGGTGAAAAAAGAGAAGGAAAGTTCACTTTAAAGAGTGTAACTGGCAGATGAAACTTGCATTCGAAATGTGCGTACGAAATGTGTGTACAAAACATGGGTACGAAACGTGCAAACGAAACTTGTACAGGAACCTACAAACTTTGCATATGTAACTTACATTTACACTACACACCATATCCTACTACATTACAGAAAGACATCATACTTTAGTTAAGTTAAAGTTTAACCAGTCATAACCCTTTTTCTCACAACAGATCAAGTACTCATGATGCCTACACAGCCAGACTGCAACTGTTTTGCAACATTAAAGGTGACATATTACGCTCTTTTTCATCAAAATATATTGGTCTAAGAGGTCCCCAAAACATGTCTTTAAAGTTCATTCCCCAAAAAAACACTTTGAAATCAGATTTTGGCATGCCTGTAAATCCCTCTTTTTCAGCCCTGCTCAGAACAGTCTGTTTTCTGTGTCTGTGCCTTTAAATGAGAATGAGCTCTCTGACCACGCTCGCTCAGGAAGTGGATGTGGCCTCGGCTGTCCAGCACGTTGCTCTAATGTTTACATGTTGGCTGAATATACATGGCTGCTCACAGACCCTCGTTACTTCAACCCTCTGAATTTGATCCAGAATCTGATCCGGACGTAGAGGCGCCTGCAGCAGGACCTTTCTGAACGATTGGTCACAGATTTAGTGTTTTTTGTTGTTTTATTTGTCAGTATGTCGACGTGTGTCTTGGTACACAGCGACGAACATGTAGCTTTGTGGCTATGCTAACAAGCGCTAGCACTTTTTCCATGAAAAATAAAAATTATCCACTAGATCTTCAAATATGCAGACGTGGGGAGTAAAGCCGACCTTTGTGTTTATCAAGCATGCCTCCCTCCCTACCTCCAAAGCTCCTTGCTAGCACACATTTGTGCAGGTAATGAAAAACGGAGGAGAAGTTGAGTTGTGTTTTATACAGTCTATGGGCTGAACAAGCTTTGAGCTCTGACTTCCATTACAGACCGGATGTCGTTGTGACGTATGAAAAACACTGAAAACTGAAACGGCTCGTTTCAGCACACTTTTACAGAAAGGTGGAGAAATCAGAACAAGGGCAGAATGGATTTTTTTCATTTTCGGGGGTTTGTAGACATGCCAGGGACACACATATTTCAGGCAGGGAACCATTAAAAAGTCAATTTTGCATGATATGTCACCTTTAAGTCATTCAAATATCATAGCTCTCTCTAAACTTTTTTTTTCCATGTAACTGGATATTGATAACCTATTACTGTTCAGTTGACTGCTTTATTTATATCTGCTAATATAACCCTGGACTCCTAAGCACACATAATTGACCTAAGAGTGATACCTGGAACGCCTTAATTTCAAGTTTAGTGTTGCAGATAAAGTGAGTGTCCTTGAAAAGTAGAGCACACAAATGCATTATTATATAGTTAAGTACCTATTGTTCTTTACTTTCAGTTATATCACTCTTTCTGTCATAGATACTGCAGCAGGAGTCATCACCACACCATTTTTTTTTGCCAGTGCCCTTCACTGTATCCCTGAGCTGTAGAGAGGACATAGCTCAAATAAAAGGGGAGCTCTTTGAATGCCTGCTGGCTCGGTACTCAGTGGGATAAAGACATGAAATGTATTATGTGTCAGAGGTTTCCATCTAACATTCCCTCTTTTTGAGCTGTGTATTTGGGCTATGAATCCTGTCCTGGGGTGGTCCCTCCTATCTCATGGAGGTGGATGGAGAAGAGACGGTCTAGTTCTGTCTTTACCTCCTTGCTTCTGCCTAAAGTCTTAATTACTTGGCCCACTTATGCCTGGGACTGTCTTTTCACCTCAGACTGTCTTTTCACCTCAGACAGCCTCCGGCAAGTCAACATTTGACATAACTTCACAAAACTTTCTGTTTTTATTCTCGAATACTTTGCCCCAAATAAAAGACCCAGCCCCCTACCCCACTGTTGTGTTTACAAAGGAACAGAGGTAGATGACAGAAATTGATCACAGAGCTGACAGCATTGTGTTTATGTGTTATTTCCACTTCCTCCTGTCTTTGTACGTCTGGAAGCCCTACAGTGGAGGATGCCTTGTTTGTTTCCTTCACTATTTCTAGCTCTGTGCTGTAGGCCACAGTTAACAGACATCCCACAATATTAAATAAGAAATCCACATGTTAGCATACAACTTACAGACAGGCTAAGCAGGAGAGCAGCTTTCTGGCGTACACACAGATACATTTGAGATAATGTAACAAATAAGCTCCTTAGAATCACGGCTTAACAGAGGGGTTGATAAAATGGAAATGAGCCACACTAAGAGTGTGAAGACATGCTAGCAGCTCTGTAAGGCTTGCCTCGAGCTAAATGCTAATGACAGCAATGCGAACACACTCATGGTGAAATTATATTAGGTACATTATTAACTCTCCTTGTTCTGTATAAGGATGATATACTTTTTATTTTGTTATTTTTTTTTAATTAGCACTGAAGCACAAAGTTCAGCTGAGGCTGATGGGAATGTCTTTCATTGGAACTAGACCAATTAATATTAGATGTGATGATTGTGATAAACAAAGAGTTAAGGGTCACACAAGTTATTACAATTCATCCTGAGGGGACATGTGTGTGAGTGTGTGTATGACTGGCTCTGATTTCTGATCCAGAAAGAGGATAAATATTAATGAAAAAACAAAATATAAGGTTATACAATGGTTGTAAATGAATGGAATTCTTGTATTTTTGTTTGACTTTTTGTCCCTGGAATTATTTGGAAGGCCTACACAAGCATCCACACAGTACAAAACAGAAGAATCTCAAGTTCTTTTCTCTCTTCTGCTTGTTGTGTTACATAAAACAAAACACTTGAAAAAAAGTCACCTAAAAAGAAAAAGCTTTAAGTATAAAGAATAACTGACTTGTGGGTGAACCCAATTTTTGGGCAGCTTGTAAAATAGACACAGACTGTGATGCCTAGGTGAAAGTGGGAATGAATTGTCTTCTTTTTGTGTCTATTAAAAACACAACAACATCATAACATTGCATTACTCTGTGGAAGCATGAAGCCCATTGCAGAAAAATTACATGCCAGCTGCATACTGGAACATTTGACTTTGCAGCTTTCTGTCAAAAAGTTCTGCCATTTGTGTCCTATGTGAAAACCATATTTTCCTTTAACTCAATCCACAATTTCTTTGTGGATGAAAAGTTTTGCTCCTGAACTTTACAAAGCTGCAACTGTGTCAAAGCGTTTTTAAGTCACATTGACATTGGGTTTCATACACACACACCTGTCTCCTGGGTGTTCCTGTGTTTGTTTGATCCATCCACCAAAACCATCAGCTGAGGGTTGGCTGACAAGACTTAACGAATGTCTATAAATTATTTTTTCAGAGCAACACTTATGGGCAACAGGTAATGTAGGCTAGGGAAAGCCAAGCTTTCTTCTTTCTATTTTCTACTGGCAAATGTGCGTGAATTTAAAATTGCATACATATTTTTGCCATTGTAAATCTAAATTTCCATTTCAAATGGCTTGAAAAATGCCTCACATACCTGCAATAAATAAGAAATATATTCTCCATGGGGAGTCCCCAGAGCCTCCCAGGTTCGGGCTAAATCCCAAATGTTTATGACATGTGAATTTTTGTATGCACACACAAATCTATGAATAACATTTTGTGACTATTGACAAACTGCTAGGTGACAAGGTTAAACTACACACACGTAAACAAGCTGTTTGATAAAATTGTAGAGAAAAATATTGCAACACACCCTGAACAATAACAACTAGCCTCAGTAGTTTTGGATTGTTCTCCACAGAGCTTCCTCCTGGCAGATATATTGTCTTAGCAAACACAGGTGCAGCAAACAACATTAATAATGACTGCAATCCATTTACAAGTGCCTCTGCCAGGGCCCCAGCATTGTCAATGATGGCTCACTGGCATGACTTCCATGGCCACTGAAATGGAAGCGAGCCATTGCTAATGTTACACAGGTGCTTTACCGGCTTCGGTGTGACAAGTATTAGCGTCTGCAGTGCTGAAAGGTCTATTAGTCCTATCAAGTTTTTAAGCTGGAAGAAGTTACAGCCAAGTCTAACACAAAGCAGTCTGAGGTCTTTATAACACTGGAGGTAAAGGCAGTAAAGCATAAGGCATAAAGGGAGAGGGAATAGCACTCAGTTGTATTGTGATGGATTCTCCTCAAAAGTCTAGATTGGATTTTTATTATGGTTACTGCACTGCACAAAATCCATAGGCATTCTGTATTTTATAGGTGCATCAAAGTTTTACCATTCACCTGGGACGGCCACAGCAGCACAGAGGGATAACCAACCAATCACCATCCCCACAGCAAATAGCTTCTTGTATTAGAAGTTAATTCTGCCATGGAATTAAATTATAAACCATGTCCAAACAAATTAACGTCAAACAGAAAGCAGGTGCACTTTTTTTTTTTTTTTTGACAGGCTAAGGGCATTTGCAATCTAACGCATGACTCCTCTCTCCTCTTAGCTGAGGGGGCCCCAGCTTCCAGCAACATCCCCCCACCTGAACCCCTCAAATTCCCATTTCAGCAGCCATCGGTGTGCAGGCACTAGTACACTACAGAGAGATGGATTAATGTGCCATCTGAATGTGGATCTACAGAGAACAGGATTCATCCATGTCCCGAAAGTCAAAGCAGAAAAAATTATCAAAACACACATCACACTGGGGGAATTACCCCTTAAAACATTTATTCTCACTTTCAATTACGACTCAGTTTCTCATCACAGAAGAAGAAAATTACCATGTATGAAATTGCCATGGGATATAGAGATAAATGGAGCCTGATATCCACTTTGATATTTCTAAGTAAATAATCCTGGTATGAGAAAAAACGTTCTGTGTGCTTTTCCAATCTTACAGTATTGAGTTAAAGGGTGATGGGACAGAACTACAGGAGATTGATAGCAGGGTTAGGCTCCATAGTTCAGATGGAGGCAGGCAAACCAGCAGTCCCTGTGTCTGCTCCTCTGGGACATTACGCTCTGAGACACCAACTATTGATCCTGCAGGTTGAATACCAGAGGAAAGAAGTGGTTAACGTAAAGTCAGTGGACAAAGAGTCCAGAGGAGGCATATTTCAGTCACTTGAGTGTGATGTTTTCATCACAAAGACGTGTTTACACAGGGTGCTCATGTTGCTCAGTACACACCTCACTTTGGCTACAAACTGAAAGCTCATTATTTTAATTATGTTCCCAATACTTTAAAAACAGCATGACAGATAACAAAGATGCTTGGCACACATTTTCCTGTTTGGAAAAAAGTCATAAAGAAGTCAGCTAGAAAATAACAATGCATAACTGTGAATTGTCTGTTTGTGTTATTAGAATTCTAGAGAAGTTTGTTTAACCATGGTCTTTTGAGTGTCTGTGTCACTCTGCAATACTCAGCCCGAACACTAGTTGGCAGTGTGATTTCTATCCTCGTCTTATCTACAGTTCAAGGTTTTGATACACTCTCTGCTTATAGTGCACTGGAAGCAAACTCACTGAATCCGAGCGTATCATGTCAGAATTGGAGTTGATAAATGTTGAGCAGCAGTTGATTATACTACATTATTGAAAAATTATTGCACTGGTCCAAGCAGACCAATCACAGGGCTTGCAGTCTGCATTGCAAAGAAGCCTAGCTACATTTTTTAAGGGGGTGCACATCAGGCAACACACGTAGGCTTCAGCGTAGGTAAGATTTAGGGTTAGGTAGGTAAAGGTCTCAAAAAAAAAAGGTTATAAGTCTGTCTTTACCTTCATACCATGACACTAAAATCTACTAATGAAGCCATAAATCTTGGTGTCATTCAAGACTATATGACCTGATAAAGACAGTTAAGAAGTCAGCCTATTACCATCTGTAAAATACAACTAGAATCACAGGATTTCTGTTTAAACCAGAAACAGAGGAACTTGTTCATGCTCTTATTTTTAGCTGGCTGGATCATTGTAACAATGTCTCTACAGGTCTGACTGAAAAATCGATCAGACAGCTGCAGCTCATCCAGAATGCAGCTGCCAGAGTCCTCACCAACACCAAGAAAGCAGAACTCATTTCACCAGTCCCCAAATCTCCACACTGGCTGCCTCTGTGTCAGAGGATAGATGTTACAATCTTTCTCCTTGTATTTAAATCACTTCATGTTCTTGTGCCAAATACCTATCAGATCAACTTTTAGTTTCTGTGCATCTCAAGTGTTAAATGATTCAGCTCCCAAAGTGTACCTGAAGCTTTTTCAAACTATTAGCTCTTTTAAAACAGGTCATGAATATTTCTATTTAAAGCTGCCTTTCCATAAGTTCAATCACATCATATCTACATTAACTTGATTATTTTAATCTAATCTCTATGCACCTGTTTATTGATCTTACATTTCCATACATTTTTTATTTAGTTGTCTTATTTTAGCTTGATGCCATATTTCTTTGATGTTCATAATGGTATTAATGTTCTGGTTTTAACTTTGTAAAATGCTTTTAATTGCTTTATATAACTGGTGATATATAATTACACTTGCATGCCTTATAAAACATGTTTTGGTCTTTTAAGTTGTTATCTTTGGGATGATGGAATGCAGGATGTGGATGTTTTTAGCTGATACAGATAACTGATAATAACCTTGGCCATTACCCACAAGATAACCAATACTTAAAAAAATCTATTTATTTTAAAATGTGTAATTTATAAACACTTGAGGATAAGAAAGGCGAAGACCTGGCAAAGAAAGATGCAAACATGATAACATAATTCTGTACTCACAAATTCTAACTACAATCATGCAAACACAGAAAAAACAAAGAACACTTCTGACTCTTCAACTCAAATATTTTTTACCTGTGAACCAGAGCACTCCTGTGCATACAATAATAACTAATTGGACTAACTCGTGCCACTCACATCGTCAATCAGACTGTACATGTTTGCAGAGATCACACCACCACAGGGCAGGTAGAATTCAACTTCAGATTATAGCTAACTGTGCTTTTATTGTGAAGGAATACTTTTCACAAATACTCCAGTATGAAGTGAATTCATGAGAAACATTCAACCTCGGCTTCGCTCATAAGTCTGCAAATCCAGCCCAGTTGAGTGTGTGTTTGTGGATTTCATACTTAACTGTATTTTTCACTAAAATGAAAAAGGTCAGGTGTTGAGGGCCCCATTAATGCTCAGAGAAACTCAAGTTGAAACAGTTCACAGTGGGTCAGGTGAGAGGTCAATGGAGTATTTTTAATGATGGACAAAAAACACCTTGTTAAGTACATGAAACCTGATAACCCTGAAAACTGGACACTTATGTGGCTCTAACAAAGGCTTGACTCCGCTGCATCTTTGATTCTTGACGAGTTTTCATGTTTTCAGAGACTAATGAGAATGTTTGGTGAAAGTTTTTAAACAAAAGGCATTAGCAGTCAGTCGCCATGCTGAGAGGAGCTGAAATTTGACTCCTCTCTTGTTATTCTGAACATGATTTATTCTTTCACCGCTCAGTCCTTCTTCTTCAAACAACCGCGACATGTTTGCTCTGCCTCGGCTCGCTGTGATCTTCCATGTAAATAACTTTGTCGGCTAAGCTTGAGCACAATTAGATTCTCACATCTTTGAAAAATGTCGCCAGCAACAAGCACACGAGCCCCTAATATAGACTTTTAACACTTAATGGTTGGAGGGAGAGAGACAGAGGCAGGAAGAGCAGAGGGTTCATGGTAAGAATAAACCCTGTACGCTCCTCCTGGTTGAGTGGAAGGCAAGCAGACATCATGTACAGCCAGGGGAGGTTAGCAGTAATACTGACAGACACTGAGGGGAGCGGATGATTGAACCAGTCAAGGCTTGAACAGGTGGTTATCAGCGGCAGAATCACTTGTGAAAGGAGCTTTTGCCCTTTGATAGAGAGAAGATGAAGGGTGGGGATAAGAAATGGTTATTGATCGATGGTCGCTTTATCAGCGTGAACCCTGATGACCACACAATGCAATCTAAGTTGGTCCAGAAAGGTGCAAAAAGGTGCTGATGGGTTTTTAGAGCACTTTCTCGATCCTACTGTTTATATCATCTCAGTTTGTTATCTAGCATCAGAAGCATTCAGCTAATGGACTTGAGGAGTACAAATGGGATATTGTAAAACATAAAAAACGAATTAAAAAACAAATAAATTATTGTGTATCAACAAAATGCATTTACTCTTGATTTGAAAATATAGATTAGTGTCTCATCAATCATCACAGAGAATAACCAAATGACAAATTATCCGTGATATGAGAAAGAAGCCACTTATCTTGCATCACCAAGAGTGATCATTTGACTCTGCAGTTTCTCTCTCCTCAACTCCATGAAACTTTTTTTTTTGCATGTTTCAGGTCATTGTTTGATTTTACAGCTCTAACTTTACAGCTTCAGATCACTTCCTTACTCAGATTACCCTAAAAGGTCCAGCTGTAGGAAGACATTAAGAGTGGAAAAGCTTTCAAAAAATCACCTTTGACTCATGGCCGACAAACAGATTAAACACTTAAGCTGCTTTGATAAACGTTCTGTCTTCGTGGATTTTAGCGGCCTGTAGACAATAATGTACATCTTACCTCTTTGCTGACTTTGCCCTATGCATGTCAAAGCAGAAGTTTGGTACTCTTACCCTGCTTTCTTCTAACAGTCAGGTATATCACTCATAGTTAACATAAAAAAAATGCAGTTTCTTCTGTGTGCTGTAAATCACCTGGTCTGACACCCACCCACTTGCATTGGTTACAGGTATTAAAACTCAATACAAAGTACATGTTGCTGATAGTCAGTTTACTTTAGTGGATCATTCAGAGACATAACTATTAATCTCAATCTGTTTTAAATCTAGCTAAAAACTCATTATATAGGCTTTAAGCAGCCTCAGAGTAAGATATTTCCTGGGTGGTAAGACCAGACCAAAAGAAAAAAATCTGATCTATAATTACCAATAAGGATGATGAGATGTATAAACTAGAAACTGTTTGCTGGCAAGGTCACTATATCAACTTAGAACATTATGTTGTGTGTATATGGTTACAAGCTATAACATGTTCTTCTATTTGTGGCAAGGCGTCAAAACATCTCTGATGTTAACTTTGAAGTTGACATGGCCAACCCTCTGACATCTAGGTGCTAATGTACACAGTCAGCAGTCACAGAGTAAGATTCAAGTTCATTTGGAGTTCTGTTGGGCTGGTTGATGAACGCTCAGTCCATTATTTACCTTTCTTTCAGCTCAGCTTTTGGTCTCCACCAACTAAAGATGTCTCTCTGTGGAGCAAATACCACGCCAATACAGCTGCAGTTAGTAAAAAAGAGAGAGAGAGAAAATGTACCTGGATGATGAAATTTGAATGTGAAAACTAATCAGAACTTGTAAATTCAGTTTCAAGTTATCCTGTTTTGAAAATGATACGTTTTTAAAAAAGTTTCTTTTAACTACAGTATCGACTAATCATGAGTGCCATATAAAAGTAATAATAATGTCATGATTAATACTAGAAAATGAAAAATAAAGCCTTTAATCTTTCATGTCTATTAAACTTTCCTTGGTTGTTCTTTAATTGAAGCACAGTAAACACCTTGTAATATCCCAGAGACATCTTTATGTATTCAGGGATTTACTTTGGTTTAGCCTCTGTGATCAAACCTGAATATCAAACATCCATACCGCTGGCCTCAGTCAGCTATAGCTTATTAAGTGTGATTGCTTGAGCAAAATGCGTGGGGCGGATCGCATTTGCATCCAGTAACACATTACCATTCAATAAACAGAAAGCATGGGTATCATGGGAGAAGTGTGTTTTATAATGAGCAGCCACATTGCTATTCTCAAATGTCCCACAGCTCACAAAATGCACAAATTCTAGATATATGCAATCAGGCAGATTACACATTCAAATACACATGTACACACACTTTGAAGTCATGAGTGGGCTCCAATAAAAATCCTCCATTTTTACCTCTCGTCTCCTCAAGCAAAGATCATTTTGGGAGCGCTGATGGAATACGGAGAGCCCATGTGGCTCGTGGTGGATATCAATTAAAATGATGTATGGCCCCAGTGTTTTCTAATTGGGACATGGTGATATATTTAATAACACACATTAGAGCCCTAATTAGAAGTAAATTGAGCTGCGTCCCATTGTCTACCAATCAACATGGTGGATTGGGTGGATAAATAACTAGAGACGGAGGCTCGCTGTGCTTTGAAACACTCACATTTCAAGAAAAGGTCTATTTGTTTTCTGCTGCTTAGTTTCCACAGCCTGTGTCACAACATAGCTTTAATGAGCTCTGGGTGGAGGAATCTGTCACATAATCATAATATTGCATTCTGACACTGAAAGTTTAGTGGTTTTACTCCTCATATAACACATTCATTTCTCAGATGCTGAAGTAGTGTGTTGTGCTTCAGATTTATAGTATGTACAGCAGTCCCTCTAGCAATGGTATTGGTACCAAGACTAGCACTGGTATCAGTTCCATAACCAGTATACCCATTTATACCAGTACATACACAGGCACACATACTTTTGTGTACCAATGCTATAGGTACTGGTACAGTACTACAATCAGTAACAGAATATTACTCATATTCTGATACTTCCTCAAAGGGATCAGCGATATGCCAGTCAGTGCACCCCAACACTATGACTTGTTAGCCCCTTAAAACTTATACTAAGTCAATAAAAATCACAAAATAGTGCTAGCAGAGGATGTTAAATAAGTGACAATAAGTGGCAATGAGTATTCATCTACATTTGTAATAAAACCAGTATCAAGTCAAGTTAAGTTAAGGTCTGTTTACACGGTACATTTAAAGCAACCAAAGTTGACAAAAGTTCAGGACAAGCTTAAAGGGATAGTTCAGACTTTTAAAGTGATGTTGTATGAGGTACTTGACAACAGTAGGTGTATTAAACAGGGGATCCTGGTCAGCTTGGCTACATTGTCGAGAGACTGTCCAGAGAACCAGCTCGGAAGCTAGGCTATCAGTGGCTGCAGACAGGGTCAACATTACTACATAAGTCAGCAAATTTTAAGAAACTCTGACCTATACACTAATGTTGGTGTAACATTTCAGCAGGCTACTTCGCTGTCAGAAAGCCCATTTCTTGTTTTTCTAACATTATCCCCAGACCTGGGATATACTTGTTCCTTCACCTGCAGTGCGGCAATAAAAACATGATCACAAGGAGAAATATAAAGTTGGATAATGAAATGATGTCAATCTCAACTTTAATTACAAGCCAATGTAATGAAGAGGGTCTTAAGCAATAATTTTAAGCTTAAAAATATTAAGCAGTTGTTATATTAACAGGTAGTGTGAGCCACAGGTAGACTCTGACACCTCTGGTTTTGAGCCTGGAGCCTGGGCTACTCAAGAGCATCTGCTGTGTTGTTGACTGCTGTGCTCAGCCTGAAGCATGTTTGAGCAACAACTTATCCAGGTATATGATGGTGGCACAGTGCATCTAAAGTTTTGAAAACATGTAATAATAAAATCATAGACTGGATCCTCAAAATGACAGGACAGAGACTCTACTGAGTCAGAGGACCAGCAGAACTAGAGCTGTAACGGACAGAGAGATGACTCATCAAAATAAAAGGAACATCAAAAACCAGAGTGAGAAGTGATAAACATGTGAATGACTCAAATTCATTTGGAGAGAGTTTGGCTTTTACCTCCCCCAGAAGTCTCAACTAGAAGAAGCTCGTCTTAATAACTGAACTAATCTGTCAAATCTGAAAGAGCTGTCAAAAATTATACCAAGATGTTTGACAAGGTATCAGCCAATATCAAAGTCTGGTTATCACAGTTGCAAACAAGAAGGATAAAGCTCAAACAACACAGCTCTCTTGGTACGACTCAACTTCTCAGCTTCTCCATAACATTTTTTAAAAAAGAACAGGAAGCTCATGATTATTATACTCTTTCCTTGAATATTACCTTCTTGTGTGACTAAGCAATTGCCCACTGGGACTTTATCTCATAGCCTGGAATGAGAAAAGTCAAATCAATCGCATTATTAGCCCCAAAAAAGCAACAAAACCTTTGCGCTTGGCAGGAGCTGCCTTTCATCACAGATAATTGGGACATATAGGAAAGGGATGTAAAGTAAAAGAGACCAAATAACCTTTCCTGGGAATTATTAGCATATGTACCGTTAAAACAAATGCAGCATGGTAGAATTAATGTGAAGCCCTGACACTGTATATCTTACATACTGGGATATGAATCCTTGTGCTGAATTTTTCTCCACCAAGTGCTCAAGAAGGATCTTTTTCAGGAGAATAAGCCCACAGAAGCCAAAACATGGATCCAAATCAGTTAGTTGGATAAAAAAAATTCCTTTGTGCTGCTGGACTGTTTCTCTGGGAGGTCAGCATACTGTAAATAGTAGTCGTACATCCATGCTGACTCCAGTGTAAAAACCCCTCTGAGCACATTTTATGGATTGCAGAAACGTTTGACAGGCTCTCTGCAGCCGGATGTGTCAGTATAAAGGATGATGTGTTTTATGGAACCGGGTCTAAGCAGCAGATCTGCTCCTATAAACATGCACTACAATTTAGCCCAAGGTGTGCACCTCAAAGGTTATCCAATCACCCGTTTGAAAGTGCCTCTCAAAATGACTGAATGCTGCTAAACACGGTCACATGGAAGCAGCACAAACATGGAGCGCTCTCCGACCAGTGGCTTCAACGCTGGTGTAACTTTGCCTTATAATATTCTTGATCATTCCTTATTCCTGTATCGTTTTCACTTTTCAAAACAACTCTCTCTGGATTCTCTCATTTATCCTCAAACAGGAGTCAACACGCCCATGTATTGATCTCAAACTCCCTTCTACTGTATTGGTTATCTATATGGTAATGCAGGGCTGCATGTCTCATTTTATTATTTCATCTTTCTCTGTCTCCTCATTACAACAGTACAGAGCGGTGAACACCTCCTGCAGATCCAGATAAGGCCATTTGAATGGATAACACATTCTCCTCTACCTACAAAGGGGTTATCTTTTAAAGAGCAAGCCCACCTGCTCCTACAAAGCCATTCATCATTGTGGCTCTGTACTCCTTTGTCTTTGGTGGATAATTAGCATAACCTGGACAAGAGGTGCTTACTTAGCAACAAAAAGATGGATAGATGGATATTATCTGTCCAAGAAGTTAAAACTTAGGAAAATGCAGCGCTGATGGGTAAATTTAGAGAATCACTTAAACGGAGAACCACATCGTGAAGACCGCTTTGACTTTGACTCTTTGATCTCATTTTGGGTGGTTTCTACTGCACTGTGCTGTAGTTGAATCACAGATGCAACACTGGATGCTTTCTCTCGTCTCTGATCATTTTCCAGCTTCTCCTTTCCCTTTTTTTTGTACAGATGAATAAACAGGGAGCACAGCCAAGTCCCAAGGGAAAAATATTTTTTGCTGGTATCAAAGGTCGCTGCAAACATTTCTTAAGTTTTCTTAAGTAGTTTTCTTCTGAGCAGTCTGTGGTCAGGTAGAGCAAGATTGTGATCCACACTGAAATAAAATACTAAGTGTGCATAGAAACTTTAGAAACAAGTCCTGCAACATGATCCACTCCTTCAAAGTCCATCTGTGAGCTCAGTATGTTCCAAACTGTAACATTTGTGCAAAACATTCTGGCGTAGCATGCCTCTTCTGATTAAGATCCTGCATATGACACCAACAGTTTTGAAACCAGTTTGCAAGATGAGCTTCTGATAGCTAATGTGATTTAAGAGAAACAAGAATTACAGTTTAAACTCTACCTTAAACGTATTTTTTTTTTTTAGTGTCACAAAATCAGTATGCACATGGTATCTGGAAGAGGTTCACTGAAATTGTTTTTGCTGTCACTTCTTGCAATGAAATATCTGAGTGTAAGAAAGTCAGCAATATTATCTTTTTTAATTTGTTATAATGATGAAGCACTGGATGGCAGGGGGGAAATCTGAGTAAAATTGAGACTTAAAGACAACTATTTGTTATAGAACTATTAGTGGCAATTAGGACAAGGATTATAGCCTCTGTATATGGGGCAGGCTACCTGCTGAGCTAAAGCAGCACCCCTATCCTAGTCTACATCCTTTTCTTTTCCAGCATGACGGCAGCAGGGATTTTTTGTGCTTTAAACCCGTCTGAAGAAGCAGAACAATAATTCCAGGGAGCAAAGACATAACAGAACTGCACATTTCTGTATTTTCTCTTTGTCCTGAGAAACGCCCGTGGTCTTACGAGTGTAGCGTGGAGGCAGGTGTAATTACTGAGTTGTGACACAGTCAGTCTTTCTGTGCTTCAGGCCTTGTGCTGGCAACGGTAAATATAGCTAATTACATCCTCTGCTCCACAGCCTCTTTATCTAAACTCAGCAAGACACAGAGCTGCCCACCCAGCACTTCATTACTGTGAAACCACCTAATAGGGACCTGATATTTTAACCACCCTCACAAATTGCTTTATAATAGTCGGCAGCGTGTTTAAATATACAGAAAGGGGGTCCACACAATTTGAGTCATTTAGTTTTTGTCATTTCTTTTACAGTTTGCTAAAAACAAACAAGAATTAAACTTTCAAAGTCATTCCTATTAAACCTTGCAATTCAATTAGTTTAAAGAGGAGTGTGAGTACTGTGGGTGGTCTTCCCTGCTGAACTCCACAGTGTCACTGTGACATTCAATCAAACAGAGTCCAACATATTCTGGACATGTTCATGTTTCAGCTGACATCACTGGACTCCAGAAACAAGAAAACCCTCCTGAGTGGCTTTCAGAAAATGAAATGAAAGAGAAAAAGTGGTGTCTGCCGTCAGCTCTTTTACAGACGGTCCCAAGGTCAACAGTTGTTCTCATGAGCGAGAGCGAGAGGGTCTGAATTTCACATAGTTCAACTTCTCCATTCTCTATTACATTATGCTGTGTGAAAGCAGGATCATCAGGATGACACAGAATTCATTCCCATAATTCCTCTGTCGTATCATGATAGAGTGTGTCTCATTTGCAGCAGCTGAGAGAATTAATTTTGCTCTTGATTCAATCCCAGCCCCTCGCCTATTTCCCACTTTTGACTTTTCACCCGAGCCTGAATATACACAGTCTGGCATTTAATTAAACGGCCATCCAGTTAAAATGAATTCATAATGTATATTCAAATTAATCATAAAACTCCCAGCTCTTTACTTTCCCTGAGTCATGTTGAGCAATAAACCATTAATCATGTTATTACGGCAATATAATTACATGTGACACAGGCAGGGGAGGTGTAGATTCAGCACCTCAGAGGTGTTTATGTTTAAAGGTCAGGCGTAATCCCAACGCCTGCAGGGAGCTAATGCTGGAGTATTCAACTGAACAGCAAATCCTCAATAACAACCTCACTCATTAGATATTTACTGTTCATGCATATTTAGGACCTTATTCATTCACTGATAGTAATTTGATCATAGATAAATAGGTTTCATTAATCAGCAAAGTCAATGTCTGTTTTTATTTTTCTATTTTACTTTCATTCATTTTGAGAGACAGGACAGTGGGTAGACCATGAAACTAGGGGGACAGAGTGGGGAATGAAATGTGGTGACGGGCAGCAGGTTGAAACTGAACCTGGGCTGTCCACTTTGAGTAGCCTAGCCTCTGCAGACGGGGCATGCAATTTAATCACTGAGCCAGACCGGTACCCCAGTGTATCATTTTTCAAACTGGAAACTGACGATGTAATCAGAAGTCACACTCCAGGTATTGAATCTGATTATTCACAAAACTTAATGAAACTTCCAAAAAAATGATGGTGCTGCCCCTTTTAAATAAGCAGATAATTAATGCTAGGGGTTAAGGGGCAGCTTTCAAGTCCTTAATTTCACAATCTGAAAGTTGTGGGGTTCAATCCATGTTCCCGATGTCCACATGTTGAAGTGTCCTTGGGCAAGACAAAACGGACCCTGGTGGCTGTGCAAGCATTGTGTGAATGGGTGAATTGGTGTCCTGTGTGTGGAATTTTATATGCAGCAGTGATAAGCAGAAGTTTCTAAAATTTTTTAAATGGATTTAAACTCCTGGGAAGTTTTTATCTGGTGTGAAACAGACTCTAATTCATACTGATGCCTCTAAGTTCTCTACAAAAGCAAACGAGAGCATCAGCAACAACAGTGATTATTTCTAGGTTATTCCTAATGCCTGCCGGGTTGGTGACAGATTAAGTGACCAACCGCACCCTTCAAATACAGCTTTTATTTGCATTTCCACAGCAACAATTTACAGTAAGTGATTGAGTTTTCTCGTCTTTGTCTCAGACTGGGTGGACTCTGGATTTTAAATCAGGACCAGTCAATACCATCACTGATTATTTGTCCAAGTCATTGCTGTGAGTAAAAGGAAAAAGCCTTTTCTAAAACAACTAATAACTTCAACTCATTCATAGTTTGATTTTTTTGCCCCCTGGTTACAGCCGCAACAAGTGAGTGACATGCCACCTGTACACAAGCAGGAGAGGATGGGGGCAACAGTAGGAAAGGCCGTGTATGCCCTGGACTGATATATATATGGTCTTGGTCTTATCTCTATCTTGCCCTTCCTTGGTCTTGGTCTGGACTCGGTCTTGATCCTTAAAAGTTTTGGTCATTTCTTGGTCTCAGTTAGCATAGTCTTGACTACAACACTAGTAAGACAGAGATATATAAGAAGTCCACAGGGGCCCCGAAACTCAACACAAACTAAAAGTTCCTAACAGGGGCTTTAATACGTACATACACATACACAGACAAACCTTTGCCATTGATTTACCCTGCTTACATTAACAAGACTTCTCCGTACTGATTTCACTTTATAGATTCTCATGTACTTTGTTCTTTGACTTTAATGTGTTGGCACTTATCACTCTGTGCTTGTTGCTGTTTGTGTATGAGCATTTCAATCTATATGTGTAAAGATTTAAACATTTAATCTAAATGTACACTACAACATACCTTATCTTTACACTCAAACATGCACTCACATCATGTTAATGTCAGCATGTTTGACAGGTGAGGTTGTACGGACTGAGGAGCTCATCGATCCCACTGCAGACACATCTATGCTTCAGAAGTGAAGGCTGAAGAGGCATCAGAGAGGTAAACAGGTCCACGCATAAACAGCGCTCACCAAGCAAATGGAAGAAGTGGAGCAATAATGAATGGGCACATTTGTAGTCATTGTGTGAAACATCCTCATTTTTCACAGCCCGTGTCATGCTCATTCACATTCCAGCCGCACAAACACACACACATACACACACACACACACACACACATACACATACACATATGTCCGGGTCTGGCACACCACTGCTATCCCTGCTCTTCTCTTTCTCATTTTCCCCCTCAGCCCTGCCTGATTCCCCACGGAAACTGGAGGTCAGCAGTGTTAGGGTGGAGAGCTGCTCAAGACAGAGAGAGAAGAGAGAGAGAAGAGAGAGAAGAGAGAAGAGAGAGAGAGGAGAGAGAGAGAGAGAGCAAGGAAAGGAAGAGTTTCAGGTTCTAACCTCTGAGAATCTCATATAGCCTCTGACTTTATAGCCTTCGCATCAACATGCAGCCCAGAGAGCTGCCTCTGACATATATGTCAGCTCAAGCATATAATGGAAATGCCATTCATTGCATAATCAAAGTCTGAGCATTACCATTGGGTATCCAGCTGTATGCAGCCCTGTGGCGAATATGGTGAACTGGCTGTTTTCAAAATACGAAGAAGGAAAGGTAATGGCCACCTTGAATATGTTTAGTGATGTTTTTTAAATCCCTGAATGATACACAGCAAATGGTGAAGTCTTTTTGGGGAGTGCCGCTGGCCTAGCCATCTAAGTGCGTGCCCCATATACAGATGCTATAGCCCTTTTCGCAGAGGTCTCAGGTTCGATTCCAGCCTCGACCATTTACTTCATGTCTTCCCCCACTCTACTCCCCATATTTCCTGTCTCTCTTCAGCTCTCCTATCGATTAAAGGCAAAAATGCCCAAAAATATAACTTTAGAACTTACTTATTTTAGCTACTTAATAATGATTATACATTTGTTTCGTTGAATACTTTCCAATAGTTACGTAACATAGGTAAAGAAAGAAGAAGAAAGGTACTTTATTGATCCCCAGGGGGGAAATTCTATTTTTTCACTCATGCTATTTTTGGACATGCTACAGATGTCAGAGTGAGGATACTGCCGTCAACCAGCGCACCCAGAGCAGTTGGGGGTTCAGTGCCTTGCTCAAGGGTCCCTCGGCAGTGCCCAGGCAAGTGAACCAGCACCTCTCCAGCCACCAGTCTACTTGCCAAACTTCATCCATACTGGGACTCTAACTGGCGACCCTTCGGTTCCCAAGCCAAGTCCCTATGGACTGAGCTACTGCCGCCCCCAAAAGAGGTATACAAGTTCTGCACATATAACTCATTAGCTAAAGTAAATCAGTTGTCTAAACAGGGTACATACTTAAGTATAAAACTATTTATTTGGAGTGTATTTTCATTTTCTAGTTTGACCCAAGTACCATTTGTTAACTGTGGCTGTAGTTAGTGGAAAGAGTGCAGATCCTTTGGCTTCACTTTTTTGGGAGCTGTTATATCGTCCATTACTTTAAACAGTGTTTGACTTAAACTGTAAAAAAATCTTCGTGAGTGACCGCTTAATGAAGATTAGAATATAAGTGATGTTAATTGGTTCTTTTTAAAATCTTAAATATAACACATTTCCTAAACCTAAAGAAGTACTTTCGGTGGGTCATCATAACCAAACACCTTTTATTTAACCACTGTTATTGGAAAAAATAAATCTGACATGTTTGTCAGTATGTTTTATTCTGAAAATCAAACAAGATATGGCATTATTTTATGTGAGTTCATTCTAAAACTCTACCCAGATGTTAAAGCTGTACTTGTGCCCTGAATATTCTTTGCTGCTGTTACCCAGTATGTTCTTATAGCACTGGAAATTCACTGAGAAAATCAGGGTTTATTTTTGGGTTGCTTCAAGCTCTTGCCATTTGTATTTTCCTTTCAGGATTCATAAGATCAAGATAATTACAAAAAAGGAAATGCTGGCATTTACCTTCATTTAATGTTATCAGTTGAAAAAAAATAAATCCTCCTCTGCTCGTTTCATACTAATTTTCCGCTGTGCAGTCGCAACAAAAGAGCACAATGAGCTGCTTTCTGCTTAAGCAAACATAGCTTCCTTTAACATTTACTATTCTCTCTCTCTTTCTTTCCATCTCTCTCTCCCTCTCTCCCTCTCTCTCCATCTCTCCATCTCTCCTGACAATCGGAGTGGCCCCTGCCTCATCTTCATTTGGATCCCCCTGTTTGGAAATAAATCACATTCATAGAACACCTGAGCTGGCCATGGGAGCCGGGTGGGATCAGGGTCCCAGATGGACCAATTCAAATAGCATTCAATTCTCAGAAAGGAAACACACACACAAACACACACATACAAACACGCACAGCACAAAGGTTATGGTCAATCAAACCCCTTCCCTCATGGGTCACACATACAAACTATAACCCCCTGCGCACACATACATGTTCTCTGTCTCACTGTTTCTTTGTTATGCCTCAGTCTTTTTCTCTCTCTCCTTCTCTCTCTCTCTCTCTCTCTCTCTCTCTGTCACACAGACACACACAGACACACACACACACACACACACACACACAGACACAAATACACACACACACACACACACACACACACACACACACACACACAGGCTGACAAACACACGTAAACACACATAAACACATATACACTGTCTCTCTCTTTCTCTCTGCCATTCATTAACTGACAGCTCGACTCTCTCCCAGGTGGAATTGTTGGAAGGCGGGGGATTTGCATTTGTATTTTTCCAATATCTCCTCTGGACGGCGGATCATGGGCTTACCAAGGGAGAGAAAGGAAGCGGCCGGGCAAGCAGTAGGCTGACATTTGTTAAAGACACTCATCTCCTCTCATCTTGTTCTTTTTATAATTCGAGAGAGGGGCTTCTCGACCTGTTGCCAGTGGCTGTGGGGAAGGGCATTGTTGTCGAGGGGGAGGTTAGGTTTGCTGTACCCGTTGCATGCTGGGAGGAAAAACGTGTGGTTCAAACCTGAGGTCACACACATGTGAATAAAGCTGTCCTTGTTAGCTGGAGCTCAGCAGAGACAAAGGGATGCTGCTGCTGGTGCTGCTGCTGCTGTTCGTGTGTTTCTGTGGATGACTAAACTATGATCTCATAGATGCTGCCAGGATTTCTGCTTCAAGAAAAGGGGACTTAAATGAGTGTAAAAATCTGTCTGCTGAGTCACAGTCTGGAGAAAAAGTTGTCCCCCAGCAAAAAACTGCTGAAAAAGACAGATGTTTAACAGGAAGCCAAGAGGCAGTCTTTATTTTGATCCTCCCTTGCCAATTTTCTGTAATGTTTTTCCCTCTGGTGAATTGATCGGGTTGGAACAGGATCTTTTGCCTTCAGAAGGTTGTTCATTAGTTATTTTATAACCTCACGACATCTCGACAGTCGTCCTTTCCTGTTACACTGATACTATCCTTCTTAAGAAATGTATGACTAGACCTTAGGCAGGTGCTCACACAATATTAGATTAAAGTAAGGGATCAAAATCCACTTGACAAAGCAATATCACATGACCTTACATACCACTCAGTGAAGGACACAAGGTCAATAACACCACATGGTCGATCAAAGAAAAGCACGTGTTTCTGGTTCATTTGGATCTATATCAGACTATGTACAAAAAAAATAGATGTAATGACAATTAAAGTAAATACTGTTTGAGAACAGGTCAGAATTAGAATATTAAAGATAAACAATGCTGAAAATCCAAGCCACAATTCCTCAACACATATCAAAAATTCTTCCAAATCACAAACAAAGACAACATTGCCAGACAATAGGAATCTAAAGCACTCTTGAAATCCCATTAGGTCTGAATGGACCTGCAATTTAAAAGTAATGTACCCCAATCTAGTTTTCGGCAGAGAAAATACAGACACAACAAGCTGAATGTCCGAGAGTAGACATTAGTCTGGGGTCTGTAATTTGAGCCTGTAAACATGTTCATTAAAACTGCTAGTAAATAACTGTTCTACTGCTTGGATTTATCATGCCTGATAATAAAATGAAATTACAATCCTTGTTGATCATAATGTTTTATATGTTTATGTGGGTTTTATTTCATTGTATTGTCATTTGCATTGTTTATATTGTTGTGATGTCAGCTGCTGGAGCACCTTAATTTCCTCAGTTTGGGGATTAGTTTACCATCTCTTCAGGACAGATCAAGGTTATTTTAGGTTTCACTCAGGCACTGCACACAACAATAAACAGATCCATGATCGGCTGCTCGGGAATGGGACCACAAGAAACAGGTCCCTGGTCTGATATGCTTAGCCAATGAAGGCCTCTATTCAGGGAAAGATCCAGGACTCTGCTGGGTTGGCAGAGTTGCCCCAACCCCTGAGAAATTTGATTGACGACCCCATATGCTATCCATGATTTCGGACAGCTATCTCTCCAGTCAGAGGTAGGACTTCAGTTCAAACTTATTGCGCTGTATTGCATCAGGCTTCATCCATTTTTTGTTGGTACTTCTGTAACTTTTGGAGATACAACTCTTTCCCTGGGAGTAAAACTGAAAGATTTATACAACACCAGGCTGATGTGTTATTCTTATTTTTATTTAAAAAACCTAAACAAAGGGGCGCCGTTGGCCTAGCGGTCTAAGCGCGCGCCCCATATACAGAGACTAAAGCTCTTTTCGCAGAGGTCGCAGGTTCGATTCCAGCCTCAACCATTTACTGCATGTTCTCCCCAACTCTATACTCCCCACATCTCCTGTCTCTCTTCAGCTGTATCTATGTAAGATCCGTTTACATAGAAATAGTATCTAAATGCTATGTGCTCACCCTGCTTCATGCCATCCCTGCATTAGTCAGTGCTCTAGTTGGGAAATCCCATTCTAAAAGTTCTGAACACACCCCTGCGTCAATAACCAATCAAGATTCACAGAAGCTGCATACTCTTTGGTGATTGAGAAACCATGACAGAATATGACAATTATTTGCTGTTGTATTTTGTCCAAGACACTATACACAAATGCACACGCATGTGCAGATAAACATGCATCTTTTATGTTGCCTGTAGGGCACTGAAAAATGAGAATACTCTTCGCATGAACTTGCAATTCACCCCCCATTCACTAAGAATTATCAAGGTTACTGAAACATTATCTCTTTTTCACAGTCCAGCTATTGCAAAAACCTGTACTCCAGTCCTCCAGCCAAATCTTGTACTACATGTTATTATGGCTTGGTTTCCTGTATTTTATAAGCGTTTGTATAAGCTGATCAAGATCTTTAAACTAAAGGAAACACCCAAATTTGATTTGAGTGCATAAAGATTGTTAAAGTAATGCTGAAATGACCTTGCATTTTCAAATGGAACACATAACTGAGCGCATAAGGGAAAGTTACTGTGCACATAAATATGAAACCCTTTTGAAATGAAAAATAATGACCGACTCTGACTTGGAATATAAGAAAACTTGGGTATCTATTTGCTGTGAATGCAGGGAGGAAGAGGAAAACTAGAAAGATTTTGCTTTTGTGCTTGAGGCTGGAGATAAGGTAATCTCATTCATAGTTTGACTTTTGTGCTGAACAGAGCCGTGCAGAGACAAATAGCCTGTGGTCAGAAACGCACAAAGAGCAGCCAGGAGTTAAATAGGAATTTTGCAGTTGGGGGATGTTCTTGATTTTATATTGAGCTCTACTGGACTGATCTATTCTGTCTGGCACAAGAACAGCAGTACAAAACATCCTGTCGGAGGCATAGCTCAGTTTAAGCTGTCCTAAATGCTGATGTAACTCCATTAAGTGACTTCTATCAGCACACAGTGAGATGGTTTATTATTCCAATTAGACATATAACAGGTTTTATTGAAGAGTATGGATCAGTTGCTACAGGGAGACATTCACTGTTTCACAGTGGAATCAGTTTCAGGTGAACCAGAGAAGAGTTATTTTAGTTGGATACAATGAACTTACATTATGATGATGATCAGTTCCTCTGGTGTGATATAAAATTGTCTTGAAGCAAATTACGTAAAGACTACAGCTAGTTGGATTCATTTTAAGACAACAAAAACTTTGTAGAACAAAAACTTTGTACTGTTTAAAAGTTTGTGTATAACGAGACAGAATAACATTAGAAATATAATTTGTTTTAGGAGAATGTGTACAAAATCTGTAAAAGAAATGTTAATTTATGTGATTATTCATAGAGATAAACCACCAGTGGAGCTTATTATTAAATGGGTGCAATTTCAGAAAAGGAGTGTCAGTGAAACCTTGAATACAGAAAAACAATGTCAAAACCTATCGGTCTGTCTGTCGGTCAGTCGGTCGGTCGGTTGGCTCGGGTCGGATCGGGTTGGTTGGTTGGAATTGGGTTGGATTGGTTTGGATTGGGTTGGATGGATTGGGTTGGATTGGGTTGGTTGGTTGGTTGGGGTGGATTGAGTTCGATAAGGTTGCGGTTGGGTTGGTTGGGTAGTTGGTTTGTTGGTTGGGTTGGTTGAAGTAAGTAGGCTAGGGTAGGGTAGGGTAGGGTAGGGTAGGGTAGGGTAGGGTTGGCTGGCTGGTTGTTGGATTGGTTAGTTAAATTGGGCTGAGTTAGTTGGTTGGTTCGCACACTTTAAAACTTGTTGCAATTCCACCCGAGGTTCAAACTACAAAAGCCTATTTGTAGCTGCACAAACAATAGCCCTCAGATTTGAACACTTACTAAATCCAAAAGCACCCACCACGCTGGTGTGAGATATGAGATAAGATATGAGATATTGTCTAGGATTTCAGATACTTCTGTCAATCCTGACATAACTTTAATGCTGTCTGCCTTGACCTCAGCGATGTGATGACCTTTACTAATCTGAAAAATGAAATGAAGGGGAAGTGTGTCTGCCTGTTTCAAATTGATCAATATTAACGGTATTTCTATTTCTTCTTTTCAAAAACCACACCAGCCTGTATAATTTGTGAAACCATCAATGGTCCGACCTTGAAGTAGTCAAACATCAACACTAAGGTAGGATGTTGTGTTATAGTCTAAATGTGCTTGTGAAATGTTTGCCAGCAGCCCTTATTCTTTGTCTTGATTGCTCTCATTTGAAAGTCTAACTAGATGTTCCACATTCATTACAGCTAACTAAAAATTGAAGCCCTGCTCATGCTCAATTGTCACTAGAATGATACCTAGATCATCATATTTTAGAAGCTTAGTGCCACAGACCAAGCTAGTTTTTGTATTAAAACAGTAAGGAATTAGAACAGCTTTAATCATCAGCACAACAGCGCTCTGTCATCCAGCACCGCTCATTATAGTCTGTGGGGGAAAGAGGTGGGGCTGGTGCACTGGACTCATTATCAGGTATGACTGCAACACTCTCCAAGTGTTCCAAGCTGAATCTAAATGGTAATACAGAGTGTATACAACCTGTGAACTAAGTCAGACATGTTTATTTGGATGTTGCTTTGTGCTCACATCAGTGAGAAATTGATCTGCACAAACAAATATAGAAAAGCTGAACGAGGAGCAGGTTTCAGTACCTCAACACAAAGGGATAACGGGAATACGCGTCCTTTTCAATTTTTTTCACTACTTTCTAATTTAGGGGAATCTGTGAAGTGTTGACTCTCAGAGATGGATTCCTGGAGTCACAAACAAAACAATCCAAACTGTCCTTCTCTTCCATAATTTTAGTCATTCTTTGTTTGAACACGGTCAAAGTTGCATCCAGCCATTCAAAACTACATCAGCAGGATGTAGAAGCCGGGGGCAGAGAGGCCATTGATTGTGTCACCTTTTCCTCAGGCTGTAGGCAGTGTGGGCTCTTTGTGGGTCTGGCTCTCGGTAGACGGCATAGGCACTCGGACATGAAAAGATTCAGTGCAGAAAGCAGCTGGGGCTGAAGGGGAGAGCTGCAAGGGACTACAAACTCCTCTTTTATGTCCTGCAGTCTCTCTCTCCTGATGCACATGTCTCTCGGTCACTTCAGCCTCTCTCTCTCTCTCTCTCTCTCTCTCTCTCTCTCTCTCTCTCTCTCTCTCTCTCTCTCTCTCTCTCTCTCTCTCTCTCTCTCTCTCTCTCTCACATTCTCCTCTGTATCCTCTACTCACTCTCTTGGCTCTCAAAGGTTTTTATTAGGCCAAAAAAACCAATACCTTTCCCCTTTCTAATTCTCAAACTGAAAACTCTGTTATTCTGGCAACAATGCAGGATGTATTTGTCTCTTCTTTTGATGGTAGAGTTCAGATATGAAGGCGTTGGTTGGCACTAGTTTCTGTGGCAACAACAGTGAAACCAGATGGCTTCAATGGAGCTGTTTTACTATGAACAGCGGTGCTCAAGTGGTGCACTCGCACTTTAATTTGCTTTACAATTGGACCTTTATATATAAAAAGAATTCCTTTGTCTGTTTCTCTCTAATGCTGCTGTCAGAGAGGCTAATTAGCTCACTTGAAACTGTTTTACAAAAGCCAGGCAGGTGCTTCTAGAAAAAAAAAGAGTGAAGCCAGTGGGGCTGTGTGTTTACCCCGCTGAGGCTGCAGTCATCTGCATTAAAGGCCAACAATCAGCCTGCAATTACAGTGTAACCTCAGCTAATGGTTCTGAAGAGTCCACTTACATTCTGTTAACACTGGACACACACACTCAGTCAGGGTCTGCCATAGACAGGTCAAGCTCAGATATTATAGAGAAAAGTTAAACGTGCCATCGCTTACACGCTGTTATGTAAACAACTCAAAAACCTACTTTTTACAAATATTGGGGATTGTCATTTTCAATATAAAACGATAAATTTAAACTATATGAAAATGAATGACACGTTTCTTCAGTGGACTGGAGCTAAAAAGTAAAAGTAAAAGTAAGATGAAGTAATCAAGCAAACAAGACCATCAGGAGCGTTAAACTGGGACATCTGATGACCTTTCGTGAGCTAGCGAATGCTAATAAACAAGACTTTATAAAGCTTTGTCTTTATCATGTTATAATCCATAATTTTATATATCTACAAGTCAAAACTTTGGATCTTAGAGAAGTAGTGTTCAAAAGTCTCCTTCCATTTGCTTCCACAACTAATGCACACTTTGGTAAGAGCCATATCTTAACGACGTTGGGTGCTGGTGCTCATGGGAAATGCAGTCTTCATCCCTGAGAAACAGTACTGACTTTGTCCAAAGGGGTCACCAGAATCCACACAAAATGAAAACTTCTCACAGCGTCTTTAAAAAAGAAGGATTAGTGAATTCATAGAAAAACACTCTTTCTTCAAAACAAAAATTTTGTTCTGAAAGAGAAAAACTGAGAGCAAACTCTAAGTCAACATGTTAACGAAGGGGTAATCATGTTAATCCTGGATTTTCTTTGTTTAAAATCTGATGACATAAATTGAAATCCTGAAGCAACCAAGCAGACACACATGGTCAGTGTCATATTAAATGTTCCCACTGCAAGATCCACAGTTGAACACGTCTCACACACCACCCTCTGTAATAGCAGTAGAGTATTTACACCTTCTTTTGTATCTTTGATGGATCAGTCTCTGAATCCGCGGATGTGCTAGCAGAGGACTCTCACTCCTATACTCTGCTGATAAAGATCATATTTATCAACGCAATGGATAGCTCATTAATTCCCTCAGAAATACCATCTGGGGGGAACATCAGACGCAGTGTATACCTGAACGCTGCTAACACACCATAAACTTCCTAATCACTGCGGCAAACAAACAAACTCACGCTTCCCTCCCTTTTCAAGAGCCGCTGTGAAGTCACAAAGCCACTTAAAGTCACGAAGGAAAAGGTCAAGCTGATTGAAGGGAAAGCGGCCTGTGTCAGTGCTGTGTGGCTGCAGTAACAGGCACATGAGGCTGCCTTCTGAGCATGCTGAATTGCATTAGCCACCTTGTCAGGCTGGAGACACAGTCCGTCCACCCACTGACCTGTTGTGTGAGATGTAATTATCCGCTGCACTTCTTCTGCTGAGTTACAGGTAATTGATGCTTATTTCCTGCAGGAAGGGTTGAAATCTGTATCGATTGTCAACCTAAGTAGGCCAAGTTTATCACCTGGCTCTCTTCCTCCTCCCCGAGGGATCAATACAAATTTCACCAAACAACCTCCTTCACCCATCTTCACCATTCGAAGAACTGAAGGTCCCGCTCGTGCTTATCTACTCTCTAATTCACAATTGTCGCCTTCATAACACACAGCGGCGCCACAAAGCTGCACACTCGCCTCTTTGCTCCCCGCTCATGAAATCTAATTACAGGCGCACTCACTAATCTGGAATTAATTCACTTTAGATGAAGGTGATTGATAACAGCCCACGGAAAAGTCACCTAGGTCGTTCGTCAACAGTCTGACTTCACAGCGAATAAAGAGGTTCAACTTGACTGATCAGGTCTGCTCAGAGGACAGATGATCCACGGGGAATGACTTTTCTAATCATTTATTTGTACTTTAGCCATGTTCAAAGAAATATGTCCTATCTTAGGAATTCAATTATTAACTTTCACACTAAGAATGCATCCAAAATCATCCACTACCCACATTAAAGTGCACCATTTAAGGAATATGCCAATTTTGAATGCTGTCTAAATTATGAGTGAAAACTATTTTACTCTATATAGTTGCATAAATGTTGGTCACTTACCAAGCGTTATATACCATCATGCATTGCAGTACAAAGAGGAGTGGGCGATAGTGACCACAAAACATCATATTTGGTGGCATTTTTACCAAATCAAGCTGTTACATAGAGAGTGAAAGATTTTAGACAGAGTAACTGTAGTTTTTCATGTGGTGTGAAAATATGGTTTCATGACGTCATCGCACAGATTAGATTTGTAATCAGTGAGTACTGTTAGAAAATTCACAGTCACAGTTTTCACCTCCATTCCCATGGATATGTTGTCAACGCACATGATCTACATCTGTAATCACGAGTTATGAACTGTGTGCATCGCTCTTTTTTGGTCTCAACCTGGCACCATGGGGCTCCATCATGTTCAGTCTTTTCACTGACTGTGATGTTTTTCTGTTTTTGGATTGGACAGCATTGCAAAACCATCTTTTTTACAGCTAAGACTGACTTATTAAAGCTTGTCTTTAGTCCTGTTACATCTATACATTGGATTTTCTGCATGCATACAGTACCACCAGATGGGGTTAAAAAAGAACCAAGCTATCTCCTTCAAGTATTTTTGCTAAGCTTAGTTAAGCTCAATTCAATTCAATTCAAATAATTCATTCAAATTCAAGCTGCTATTGCCTGTACACTACCCAACACGATTTAATATGTACGTTAAGTTACAAAAGTACACAGAGAAAGAGTAGATCAAACATAACTGGCCGCATATAAAATTTTAATGTTTGAAGTGTTTGCTGTATGTTTTTTTGTTGATTGTTACTGTTCTGGTTTTTGTTTTTAACTCTGTTAAGCACTTTGAATTGCTCTATGTATGAATGGTGCATTAAAAATAAACTTACCTTGCCTTGCCTTGTAGCATTAAATTCACTTTACAGTAGTCAAAGTAGCATTTGTCTTTTCATCAAACTCTTGATAATTAAAATAAATTGAATCAACTTCAGATGACAAAGTTATCTTTCCCAAACCGACAGCTTCCCCCTGGTTTTAGCGACCAAGCAGCTCTTTTTTCACCAATAACTGATAGTGGCAGAGATAAAGTGGAACACGCTGAACAATGATATGGGCCATATCCCTCCATAGAGCTGACAACAATCTAAGATGGAGTCTGTGGCTGATGAACACCTCCTCCTCTGTAGAGTAATAACATGCACTGAGCCAGAACCCGAGAGGAAAGAGCTGTGAGGGTGGAGGTTTGAGTATCCCTGTCTGTCCATCTATTGAACAGAACCTTGTGAGCTGGCTCCACAGGACAGACTGAGGGATCAATCATGAGGTGAGGATAGCTGCTCTCTCCTTTTCTCTTCAACATGTGTTCTCTCACACTTTATATCAGCTCCTGATAAATCACTTTGCTTTAACCAAATTTTAGCTGTGACCAGATCAAACTCTGGTCACTCAACAGACACTGCTGTTACAAAGATCTGATTAAGTTGAGCTAAGAGATCAGCTGTGGTTTAGGTTAAGATAACTACTACTTCTTATCAAAATAATGAACAGAATTTGTTCAGAATGTGGTGAACGTTTGAGCACCATCAGACACATTTTTACCCTGACTGCACTCAGACTTTGTTATGCCAGCCCTCAAGTCAAATTTGAGCAATAGTAGGGATGAGCAGATGTGAGAATGGGGCTGGTGAAAGTCAGGAAAATTCTCTTCAAAGTGACAGGGCGGGGATGATGACAATTATACAATGCAACCTTTGCACCACCAATGTTAGCAACAGACTCATCTTTGTCTGTCACCTTGAATATGTTATACACTTAACACTCTGCCGTGTGCAGTGTCCTATTCACACTGTGTCCTACCTCCTGAGATCGCAGCATCCTCAACCAATCCGCCACTTCAAGTGCATGAGAAAAATTGGCTGGGGTAAGAAAACATATGATCATAGTTGAATGAAACTAGTGGTAAATATCAGAACAACACGAGCAGCAAGTCAAAAGCTTTCACTTTCTAACCAATCCAACCTCTTTCATAGCCAGACTTTGTGGTTTTGCACAGTCTCTGCGAACATAGAGTCATAAAAGGTTAAGACTTAAACAAGGGAACTGAACAGAAACATATTTTTGACTCACAGTGCCAAGTTTTTTTGTCTACTTGTTCTTATTGAGAAAAATAAGAATATGAACGCGGTCAGGTGACAGCCAGGAGTACAACCGGGCCATAATTGGTTTGGCAGCAGAGAAGAAAACGCTAGTGGAGACCTGTCACTCAGCCCCTAGCTGAGCATCTCTGCTGTGCACAACACCTTTAGTCAGCTGATTCACATTGAAACATGCTTTAAACTTAAAACACCTCCCTAATAGCTGAACAAAGTTTGAAACCACATGATGTTTGTTCTACGTGATATAAAATCGAATCAACAAAAATGTGTTCATGTACGTTCTTAGAAATCAATTAATAGGTACTCGATTAATTGTTGACATCCCTACCTTACATGCATTTGTGTAACATAATTCAACTTACACCAGTGACTAACTTTTCTTAACTCAATGATCGTATTATTACAATAGCCAGGTACTGTCATGCCTAACCCTAACCAAACTCAGAACATTTCAAAATGTTTACCAGGTATTTCATATTTTTAACTAAGTTCATTTGACAGCTTGAATGGTCTTCAGACAGTTGAAACAAAAATTAAACTTTTCCTTTCTTCCCATCCAAAACTAAAACAATACAACAGAATTAACAAACAAGAGAAAAGCATAAAATGTGTTAGCATGACATGCATGCTATTTGAACACTGCCCCATGAGAACATGTAACCCTGTTGCATCCTTTCCTAAATATTTCCTTTGTTCATAAAAATGTTGCAGCTTTGCTTTTTAGTCAAGTCAACATAAAGTTATTTTTCAGCCTTTTCTGAAACAAGATGTTCTCCCATTTTTCTTGAGAGGACAGTCACAGATAAACATGCTGAGTTATTCATGTGTAACTGTGATACAAGCATCAGATACAAAATGACTGTTACCTCAGCTGGGGTGAGGACATACATCTCAGTGACAGACGGCTTCAAATCCGGACAAAGAAAAGCAAAGATATCTGCATTGATGGATAACACCACGGGGCATGATCTTTCAAAACTCCAGTAGCATGGCTTCTTTTTCATACGGCTTAAAGTTCAACCCAAACTCTGTCAATCAGCAGAGACCATAAAGACTGGAATGCAGAGGAGCATTACTCTGGGTATACACTATCATATTTCTCCCTGGAGGACAAATAACTTAAACGTGAACTCAGACATTTCATCCTTTCCCCTGCTTAAAAAATACACACAAGTTTTACAGCCTAACAATATCCCAGACTGCTGAAATAGAATATCAAACCTAGATGACTAACATACTCTTCACTCAAGATCAGCTCCGCCGTGAGGACAGAAAAAATGACGATAGAAAGATAATGGGTGAAAGGCAAAGCATCACACTTGAGATCTAATGGACTCTAATGACTCCATTTACTGACTTCATTTTGCCTCGTTGAATGAATAAAACACAAACTATTTTGGTAAGAGCTTAGAGTAAAGGAGATGAAGCCCAATTATGAACAAAAACAGAGCAGTGACCTGATGACAGTAGAATTAGTTTAGAGAGGAAAATGGCACTGAAGCAGACGCTGTTAGGCTAATATCTCTGTAGTGATGTCACCGCATAGAGGATTTTATTTCAATTTTCAGGAGGACTACGTTATTATGTGTCAGTGACTAATTAGTAAAGGCTATTTTGCATTGCTAGGTTAAGCAGATATCTAATGGATGGATGTTTTAACTTAATAATTCAACAGAAGGACAAAAGCTGTGATGCTGGCACACTCAGGTTACTTTCAGCTGCTCGTTCTGGCCTGATGTACATTCGTATTTTTCATCTGCAAAACAAAGCCACGCACTCAATCTCAGGTGTCCTGGTCGGCGATGATTCAGTATCGCTCTCTGTCTACTTTGGCAGTGGAAGAAAAGCAAAGAATGGAAGGAACAAAGCAGGCGTCGGGTCTTCCCTGTAAAAGAGTCATACATCAGGGAGATAATAGTGATGTCGAGGTATTTCTGTTGTCTCAAATTACTGTCGTGTAACTCTGTAGAAAAGGAGTGCGTTATGAAGCGTGCGCACAAAGAAAATCTCTGTCACAAACTAATACAGCGGCTCATGCTGAGCAGAGCTGTCATGCCTTACAAGCCTTTGTATTCATGAGACTGTGATGAATATGCCACATTCGCCTTCTTCTCCTCCTCAGGAGTGTTGGCATGCTCTCTTTGTAATAAATAAATTGTCTCTGATTATTCATCCATAAAAAGTTTTGTTCTTAATCAGCAGACATACTTAGCAGTCTTTTTCTGTTCACCCTCCTGAGGCAGATCCATGAACAGTAGACATATGACTCTGTCTTCATAGAAAAGACTGAATATTGGCATTACTTCCAAATCCCTACAGCAACAAAAAGGCCACAGTAGTAGCAGAAAGTTTGAGAGTTATGTTGCTTCAGTATGTCAAAGGTTGAACCTACAGTACAAAACATATACTTAGACAACTACATACAGTTTCAAGGCAGTGTGCAACTTTTGGGCCACAATGGTTCAATGAAAAACCAAAGGATAAACATGGAATCTGGAAGGCCAAATGGAATATTAAATAATTAAAATTGTGATCTAAAAACTAGTGCTGTCAAATGATACATTTTTGTAATCTAACAATGTTTAAATTTCCACTATGTTGCATTTCAGAACAGTTTTTAAGTCTATGTTAACAATGTAAAGCAATATATGCCAACCTAAGATGTCCCTTGGACCTGAGTCTTTTACAGTGTTGACTAGCCTGCACTCAGTGGCCATCCATTCAGCAAGCACTGCTGCTGAAATAACTGGTGATATTTTAATTTTGTTTGACAAAAAGTGCATTTGACTTTTTACTTGTTAACTGAGTCTTCTGAGAGTTTTTAAGACTGAAATGTGTCATTCAAAAGGCCAGTGGTGATGTATTTTCCCTATGGGCAGCAGCAGGAAGCAGGAAGACATTGAGGCAGCACAACTATGGTGTGCCAAAGATGGACAAAAAATCTTTGATAAAACGCATGGTATGAAATTTTGCTTCTGTTAATGTGATTAATGCATAAAGAGTTTTCTAGTCTTTCATATAACCCACAAAAACTGAATTTTTCCACTCACCACTATAACAGATATATGAAAATAGAGGAGATGGTTTGAGTATGTAAATCCATATTTAAAAAAGCAAGAGGCGAACATGCTAGCAGGCACCAATTCTGCAGTGAAAGAGGTTCATTAACAAATCTGGGAAAGGACAAGTATTCAAAGCAATCTTGTCACTCATTTTCAGCATAATGGTGGTGTATGTTTAGGCAAGTAATATCACAGCAACAATGAATAAACTTTACTCACGGTGAGAAAATCATGGTGTCGCAAATCAAAAAAGAGAGTATGTTGGTTTGTCCAAGTGTTAGTGATAGAGGAGGTCTTAAAAAAGACATGTTACATGCTGTAATACTACTGTATCTTTAAAATAAAAACACTTCAGCTTTCTTTATAGCATCAATAAGTCTGTGTCACTTGGTTTTAAGATGATCAGCATCATGCATCATTCACTGAGCTATATTCCAAAGTTTCAACAGGAGATTTCTACATGACATTAGTTGGTTGGATTTCAGAATCAGAATCAGCTTTATTGGCCAGGTATGCTTGAACACACAAGGAATTTGTCTTTGGTAGACTGTGCTCTCTCTTATTACAAAGGCAGAGTGCGCAGTACCAGGGCGTCCATCAATGGCGCCATCTTGGAACAATTCAGGATTTCATTTATTTGCAGGGGATGATGTGAGTCGTGATCACTGTCTGACTCATTGTCCAAGGAGGTGGCTACTGCTTGGAAGCAGAGTGTACTGAAGACTTAATTTTAAAATTGACGATGGACCACATGGTTGCTGTAGGTGCCGACTGCCAATAGAGAGAAGTTCCGGTGAACTCAGAGTGTGGAGTAAAGTGTATTTCTGTTAACATTTATCACCAAATCTGCAAAAGAGCAGGGAGCTCACCAGCCCAGTATTAGTACATTTTGTAAGAGAGATGGCCACCCTGGGACCTGCGGGTGGTTGAATGATTGAGGAGCTCCCTGCTTCTGCCTCTTTTTGTCAGTAATGAGGCAAGGGGCTAGTCGAGTTGGCAGCCCACTCAGGGTGCTCTGACTGGTGGGCAGACACCCTTTGATGGCTGCTGATGAGTGGGGAGCATCCCGGGCCACTGGGGTGAGAGTTGGCAGGAAGCAGGGTCCATCCAGATGGGGTCTCATCTGGCCCTTGCATTTCTCTTCCCTCTACAGACCGGCTTACACAATGGGATAGACCCTCTTTTTCAAATGAACTCCAAATGAAGATGAGACGTGATTCGATACATCAAAAGTATCCCTGATTGCTCAGAGTCTCAGAGAGAGATCCATCACTGACATTTAGAGTTCGTCTGATGGCCAGAGATGGAAAGGTTAGATTTCAGATGTCTGGTGCTGAACTGCACAGCGGGGATGTGAAGAGAAAGCAGAATATAAATTGGTGAATATCAATAGACCAATAGAAGGAGAAAACAAAGATGGTCTAAGAAAAAGCAATGAAAATTATATTGTAGGCTGACAGCAAGATGCGAATGGAATTTTCTTTTCTTCAATGCACTGAATATGTCAGGTTCCTTATCAGCAGCTCTTAAGTCCCCAAGCTGGGGGCGGGGCTTAAATGTTGGAAAAAGTAGAATTCCACAACTATAGCCAGCAGCAAGCCATTTCCTCATCTCACGGGAGAATAATAAACCTCAAACCTCATTTGTAAGTCTCTCCTGTCTCCTATTTCGCACATGATAACATCAGCAAACAATGGCTTTTGCTAACTGTTGATCAAATTGAGTTTTCTTCACTCACAATGCAGGAAAAACCTCCTCTTTCCCCGGATACTATCATTGCAGAATACATTATATACATTATGGAAAAAAGCAATTATGGATATGGAAATGCTTTGACCAGTCAGAGTAATTGAAATCACATTTCACAGATGCTGTGTTTCCTTGCATCATTTTCAGTTTCATACATATAGATGTCTGAGTCCTGGCCTGAACAGCTGCGAGATTTAAGTGGGAAAAATCTATTTAAAGAAAGCTAGACAGGAACTCTCGCTGTAAATCAATGTCTTGTTTTGTGGGATTGTGAGTTCTCACTCCCTGATTAAAATGTGCTTTCAGACGATTGCAGATTAGGTACATTTCAGGATGCAGTATGCTCTAAATATAAATAATTAAAGTTTAATTGATATGAAAACCAGCATGGTCTCCCGGGTGACCTAAGAAAACACCCAAAGGGTAATATGATTAACGCAAGAAGGACATTTTAAATGGAAGAAAACCACAAAACAAACATTCATGACATGCTCCATCCATGCCCTTCCCCACCTACTGTGCTTACAAATCAGCCCTGCACCCGTCCACTGGGAACCGCTAGCAGCAATGATTTTCGATGCATAGCAGATCCCTCCAGCAGCCCTCCTTTGAAAGCCCACACTAATTCCCCTTCCCTGTGCACACAGAGCTAAGCAGGACTCCCAACGGACCGGGTCTGTGCAGAGCAGTATTACAGCTGAGCTGACTGACCAGGCATGGGAGTCAATAGATGGAAATCATTGAGAAACCTCCACCAAGAACAATTGAGGGAATGCAATCATTTTGGCAATGTGTTTGACCATTTTTCCAACCACTTTTTTACCAGTTCATCAATTATTAACACAACACAAACATCCCTAAAGTACTGACAAAGTGAAGTATATATCAATGGTTACAAGCACCAAAGTAGTAGACATGCCGCTCCAGGATAACAGAACCTCATTATATTATTCACACAAGTAATGAAACAAGTTAGTCCACAGTGTTGCAGAACTGAGCTCACACAATTAACCTGCTGCCAGAGAATGAAAGTAATCAACCCCAGCAAATCAAAATTTATAATTAAAATGCAAATCCTCAGGGTTCTCTACAACTCTAAATGGATTCTGTCAAATTACATGTCGTCAAACATGAAGTCATTGCATCCACTGCTAAAAGTTCTGGGACAGACGAGAGGTAAGTCGAGGAAATTGTCAAATTGGTGTATTCATTAATAAGTGCCTACATGAGCTATGTGTGCTCTAATGTAATACTCCATCCTCGACTGACACTTCCAACAGGAATCAAATAATTATCAAAATCAACTTACAAAGTAGTTTGAAAAACATGTTGATGTTATTCAGTCTTTTTTGTAGGATTACATTTCTTTGTGGTTGTTTTTCTGTGTGAGGTCATTTGGTATCTTTTTGTGGTAACTTGATTATGGTTACTCGGTTTTTGGTTTTTGGTTGAGGTCGTCCTGTGTCTCTTTGTGGTAGTTTCATGTCCTCTTGTCTCTCAGTTGTTTAATGATCTTCTGTTTATCTGATCATGTGTCTTTGTAGTTATATTGTATCTCTCTGTGGTCCTCCTGTGCATCTTTGAGGTTGTTTAATGTCCCAGTACAGTTGTCTTGTATTTTTTGTGTATTTTTGTTAAATAACTTGTCATACCAACAAGAAGTTTATATAAATTTTGATAGAGACTGGGTCTCTTGCTCAGAGCCCTTGCCCATTGGCACAGATATTATCCATATAATGTATTACTTGCATTTGTAACATGACCATTAAAGTGCAACAGATAAAAATCTAGTTTCTGCAGGTTTGTAAAATCATATAAAACATAAATAATATAGACTGACTTTTTTGCCAGTCACAACATTGATTATGACGCTGATTGTTACCACATAATGAAAATTAAGCGTCACATTATTTATACGCTTTGGGAAGTTAGTAGTGCTTAGTAAACTGAACTTCTGAAGTAGATAGATATTAAATAGCATTAGAATGAAGTACATGTCAAGAAATGTAAGTCTTCAGATAGAAATTAGCTGCTTGACAGCTGTTTGAAAAGCAATCTGAGAAAGTCATCTGCTAAAACAAGCACTTTCTGATGGATCTAAGTTGATTGAGTTCATAGGTTATTTTACAGTCATTAGTCGCTTTGAAGCATGTGAAGAAGACTATTGTTAATTGCAATTATAAAACTTTCTGCATCTTTTACTTATTGAGATCCTACAATAAGTAATACTTGGGACTTGGTTTGAAACTGTTAGAATCCCTTTTGAAACTGATCTAAGACCAAAGAAACTATCCTCACAGAAAAGTTGTACTTGGATGGAAAAAAAAACTCGAAACCAAGAAGTATTTCAGGGGAGTAAGGTTTTAAAAGTACACAGAGAGAAAATGGTATTTGGTCAGACAAGATGTTAATTCTGGTGAACGTCACAGCCATCTGCTAGTTAGGAAAGTAAATCTGCAGTGTAAACAGAGCAGTGTGTGTGTGTGTGTGTGTGTGTGTGTGTGTGTGTGTGTGTGTGTGTGTGTGTGTGTGTGGCGGGGGGGGGGTTTCAGTGTTTCAGTGTGTGGATGGGGGAGGGCTGTCTCTACCATCACGGTCACTGCCGGTTGAAATGAAGCGTGTCTCTCAGTTTGGAGGGGGGGGTGCAGAAAGACTGGTTCATTGCTCATTTTGCTTAGTAGATGGGAAGGTGGGGGGAGGCGGGTGGGGAGGGATGTTTGGATGTTTTATGGAGAGTGATGAGCAGGCGTAGGAGGATCACTAAGATGTAAAGTGCTTCATCTTGTGCCTCACTGAGCAGAGAAGAGACTAGGGCCAAACAGGTGGTACAACTCTCCATCAGAGACTTCACACAGTCTGAGCAGCTCAACTAGAGGCACTCAATCCAAACTGTGTGGGCAAGCATGGATCGGCTGATTAGTTCGACTTGTTCTGTCCTTACTGAACACGAGATCTTGGATAAATATTATTGATATTGCTCAAATGAATAATTTATCACTTTGGACAGCAGATGTCTCATTCAGAGTATGATCCAAAAGAGAGTAAATTCTATCGTAGGAGCACGTTAAACACTTCAGTCCCTCCAGAATTGTGCAGACCTTTTCTGATAGTAAACTGCAGAAAAATGTAGGTTGTCTGGAGGCTGTTTTTGAGTGTCATATTACACATGCACTTTCAACTACCTGGACAAACCATAGAATGTGGAAAAACCACAAAGAAGTGCTCCCTAAAGTCAAACCAAAAGTCCCACTAGTGACTGGTTGCTATATAGATCATAAAGCCCACCTCTACCATTATAACAGATGGAATACAGGTCAGATAAATGCATGTCAAATGTATTTTTTTCAAACATGGTCTCTGTCATGACAGTTAGTTCTTATCAAGTCAATTTACGTGCAAGTGTTCATTTTATGTTTGTTTTTCTCTTTTAAGTTCTATTTTTGGGCTTTTTGCCTTTATTTGATAGGACAGCTGAGGAGAGACTGGAAAAGTGAGGAGTAGAGCGTGGGGGAAGACATGCAGGAAATGGTTGCGGCCGGGAGTCGAACCAGCAACCTCTGTGACAAGGACTGTAGCCTCTGTATGTGGGGCGCTTGGACCGCTAGGCCACCAGCGCCCCATGTGTTAATTTTCAAAGGTGTTGTTTTAATTTTTTATTTGATGCCAGAAATATGACACATGACATCATGATTGGCAACTCTGTTAACAAATCAGCATACATTAACAGTTTAGCAAAGTAGAGAAGGAAATGTCAGAGAAAATGTATCAAAGACTAACACACGACTCATTGACCTTCCATAACTTAGAGTGTCTGTGCCAAACCAACACAAGAATCCATTCTTCTGGGGACTCTACCTCCTGGATCTTTAACATTTCATCAGCATATTAAATGTTTGCTTTAGTAAGTGGAAAGGTTGTGATGTCATGCCCATGGCTTTGCTAGTCAGATTACCTCAACACATGCCTTTGAAGACATTCAGTATTGTATTTATAATTCTGTTTACAGCACATTTTCTCATAATGACTGTAGTTTAAAAAAAGGATCTCCCTAACGGGATTGGATCCCACCCAAGTCTTGATAGGATGGCGGGGTTTTCTGCCTCACAGCTAAAAAGGGAATTCTCTAGATTACCCATAGACTGTAAAAAATATGGACGTAGTATCCGTGACGTCACCCATCTGTTCCTGAGAGCTGTTTTGAAGCAAATCGACGGCAGCAGCCATATTGGTAATGCGGAACTCAACTAGGCAGAGTGTGACGTAGTGTGAGTCTCTTAGCCAATGGCTGTGTGTTCCCGACCGGGAGTCACGTCAGTCATGTCCTTATTTGGGCAAAACTCATAATCTTAATATCTTCTGAACCGTCACGTTAGAAAAAAATTCACCCCCGTACAGTGTGTATCATTAGAGAGATTAGCGTTGTAGGGCCAAGCCGTTTTTTGAACCAGGCTGTAAACATGTTTATTAATGCTGCAAAGATCGTCTTTTTCCCATTCATATCTATGTGGTTTCCGGTGTTTCTGCAGCCAGCCTCAAGCGGATTTTCGATGTATTGCAGTTTATATCACTTCCGCATGGGCTTCATCATTTGAGACCGGAGTTTGCCGCTTGAGATTACCCTGTTCTAAAGACAACAAAGACACAGTCAACAATACAGTCTGTTTTTTGTATTAGACATTGCTGACCTAAAGGGATAATATTTATTTACAATGCAGCCGGTCTGGTGTTGTATGTGACAGTGTGTGCAGGGGAACAAGGGTGGTTGGTCAAATATGAATAAAAGTTGCTGTGGACAAGGTCACGAGGTTGAGCAGCATGAAGACTGGCTCAATTTGGGTTTATATTTGTAATCTTGACATTGGTACTTCTTTGAAGGAAGGACTCATGATTAAAATAAATAAATAAATAAATAAATAAATAAATAAATAAAGCTTCATATGGTGGCTTTGATGAGATAAAGTGGAAATAGTCAGGGACTCTTGGTATTATCAGGATTAAGTTTAACTACGTCACTCTTGGACCCTCCCTCTCCTGCTGTGTTACATGAAAGACTTGTCTCCTGATGTCTTCTTCTTGAGTTGCACACAATAATCTCCTGCCCTCTTTAATTACTAACCCGTCAGGTACAGCGCGGGGCTAACAAATTTCTCATGCCAATCATTATTCCCGCCTAAATCCAGCGGCATGCTAAAGTGCCGGCAGTAATTGCCGAGACAGCTCTTGAAATGAAATGAATAAATATAGCTGCTGTATGAGTCGACCTGTGTGAGTCTAAGGCTGACAGTGTGTGGAATTAACCAGTGGCAACACTTTGAGTCACACTAACAATTCAACATCCTCGAGCGAATTGGAATGACTGAAAGAAAGACTTATCTATGTATGAGCACGCCTCTCATACCCCAGGGAAGTGATTCTGCATTAAATCGCTGCTTGTGATTGAAAATAATGCAGCGACTGCAAGACATATCACCCTGGACAGATGGAGGTTTTTCTTCACCAAAGCCTCAAAGCCACTGCCAAGTTAAGAAGACGCACATTGTGTACTGTTTGTCTTGCCATGTGTCGTATCTTGTAGAGTCGAAAGTGCACATTTTGTCATAAGGGGGTGGCGGACATGTGTACAGATAAACAGTCAGGCTCGGGTGCTAAAAATTGCTCCTCCAGGCTCTCTATTATGGATTAAAAGTGGGGATGTTATCTTCCTGATGTCTAGACAGGTGGCAAGCAAAGCCCAGAGTTGCAGAGACAGCCACCTCTCAGCCCCCTGCATGCTTCTGTACTCCTGCAGCCCGAGGCAGACTGCAGGACAATGGGCACTTAAGACCCTGACAGTAACCTGCAGCGCCCAGCAATGAAGCCAAACACACACATGCACACACGTATGTACACACACACACACACAAAAGAAGACCTCAAGGTCAGCAGCCTTATCTCTGTAAGAAGGAGCTGTCTATCAAAGTGTAGCTGTGACATTGTTTATAGTGCATTTACTGCTGTTTGTGTTTCCTGATTGTGTTTCATTCCAATTTCTGCATGCCGTGTGTTTACACTGCACACTGTCTCTTCATATCTGTGCAAGATTTTTGCATTCACGATAATCTTGAACATTTCTGCACAACTGTACATCTCTTCTATTTTAACTTATATCTGTCTACTTTTTTTCCTTTTGCATCAAAACACAACAAAACGTAAGTCCAGTAAGTTTCAGGCCCTGAAGATCCTGAAGTTGTCTGGGTATTGTGTGTAGAAAAAGAGCTCCTGTTTCATCAGCTCACCTCCCTCGCCTGCCTTCATCTATCCTCCACCTCTCTCCTGTGGAAGAAGAGATATCTACACTACTTGTTACTTGTTACAACAGAGGACTGAGGTTCATTTAAGGAAGACAAACATTTGAGATTTTGTGATGAAAGTCAGAATTTCACTGAAATAAAGTCGTATGAGGTGAAAAAAAAAAGGAAAATTCAAAAGAGTGAAGCCTCATAATTTTACTTTGATGTTCATTGACACTGTATCACAGTACCTTCCAAAAGTCACCTCTCTTTTAAATGTCATATTTTTCATAACAATTGCAAATTAAACTGGATTTCGTGTTTGTTTTCTTATGGAACAAAATACAATAGTGCTTGATTCTTAAGGGGGGCTTGGGATTGAACATGGTATTCAATATTTGTGTGCTGATAGAAATGTATAAAGCTTTGAGGGTTTTTTTTGTATGTGCTTTAAGGGGACCTGTATGCTCCGATATAGGCACAAAATTTAACACTTTGGCATACCTGGACTTTTTCTGTGTACCAGGAATTCTTACCAGCTCCCTGTACCCTTTCCTGTCCTCTCCATTTTAAAGTTTCCCTTGGTGATTCATAAAAGCACATGAAATACATTACCCAAGGTGCATTACCTGACTCTTGTGTCCTTTTGCTGTGGTTACATGATGCTCACTTGTCTGTTTTCGCCGAAGTGTAAGATCAAATTAATTCAAACTCGTAAGGCTCTACAGTGTAGATCTGTTCAAATTTGGAGCACATTGCTAATGATTTACTGGCGACAAGACACACATGACAACCAGTACACAAGGGGGAGTACCAGCACTGTGAGACCAGGTGCAACAAATACCCTCCAGGTTAACTTGTGCATCCAACAGATTTATCCCTTTTGGACTGATCTCGTTTGTTATTCAAACAGTAAAAATGCCAAAATAAGTATTTTTGAATCCCAAGTTGGAAAACTAAAACGGCAGCTGAATACTTTTTCAAGGCTCAGTATTCGCCTGAACAGATTGCCTAACCATGATGACTGAAACAGTCAACAGTTACAGATTGCTTCAGCCTTTTTTTTCATCACTTTTGTTGCAAAATGTAGGTGACCATGCTGTTACTCTTCACTGTCGGAAAATACGCTTTAAAGAGCAATAATGAAGCTCCTGTGGGACGGTTGGAGGTTGACCCTGTGTGGGGTAATGTATGCAGGCGATCAGTCAGCCAGACTGAAGCACAGGGGGCAGCCGGTGTGTTTATGTCCCACTGCTCAGCCTGCCTCCAGCTGAAGCACTTCCATGGCTCCGCTGACATGAAAGCGCTGGCTGCCGGGCTGGCAGAGCAGATTATGTTCATACGCTGTGTGGATCATTAGTAATGGAAGAGGAGGAGTCACTTTTATTAACTAAGTGCCGTAAAATGGATTGAGCACGCTGCTGTGTGTGGTGATATATGTGCAGGGGTTTAATGAGTTCTATAGATTATCATAAAGGCAACAACATAGATTAGTGGTAATTAATATTTGATCGAGGTTTGAACATGAGCCAATAAAACACAAAGGCCTCTCAGTCAATGTATTGGCAGTGAACAAGAGTGATGAAACACACAGTTATGTAAATGAAAAGGGTAAAAATGTTTAGTTATACAGTATGTGAACACGAGATCCAAAGACACAGATAGCAGTCCATGTTCAACATGATGAACTTACGCCACAGAAACCAAGACTAAAAAAAGTCATGCCAGTTAAATCCACTGTAAAAGGTTTACAGCTGTGCAAATTGATCCCAAGCAGTGAGTTACTGTGGACTGTGTTCTACCTCTGTACCCCTTTAGCTAGCAGGACTGCAAACTCCACACAGCAAAAACATATGGCACTAGAAAGAGCTACACAGCGGCACTGAAACTGCTTGTTGTTGAATTTGCTGAATACAGTGGACATCATCATGCGTGAGGACTTTCTCGCTATGAGCCACTCTTATAGACAGTGTGTCTTCTATACAGGTGCAACTTATGTCCCGGATTTTACAGTTCCCCATGCTGACTTGGTTTCACTCATATCCATGTTAACAGCAGATGCACTTCTCCACTGGAGCAGTGCTTCTTCAGAAAAGGTATGTGAAGCTGAGCAGGCTTTTTTGTTTCCTTACAAACTCACCTTCCAATATGGACAGTCTCCTCAAGCTGTGAAGTCCCCATCTCTCCCTCTGCTCCGTTGATGCCACAGCTGCCCTGCACCGGTACTGTGCTCATACTCTCAGCTCCACCATCACCCCAGCATCCACCTGCATGCTCCAGCCAGGCGGGATATCTGCATGTGAAATAAATCAGCGAGGGATGATGAGGTCTGAGCCAAGACACCAAACACACAAAGAATGCTCTCCTGCTGCAAGAAACATTTCAAACATGACTGTCTGACTAAAATGCAGATGTTTGCTGTCATGTTTGCTCTTCCCTTATTTTCACAGTTTTAGTGACCATTGAACAAAAAGACACAGTTTAAAAGGATCACCGTACCTGTCTTGGGAGTGATATGATCCTTTAAAACTATAGAGTATATAAGAAGTACAGTAAAATGTATGAGCCATCAGAGACACAGTACTTATGGCAGAGCCACAGATGTCTTAAAATTTAAAGTAAAGCCCTAAAACTCTAGAAATGCCAGATTGTATTTTCATTTTAAAGCCCTGACAGCACTGTTCCTCACCTTAACCAGACAAACCTTTGTCAAAGATGGTACAAGTATCAGACCTGTGGGCTGTAAAAACTTCAACAAAGATGTCTTAGTTTGAGTTTTCGGACTTTTGTTGGTCTCTTAAGGAGAAAACTCTCCAGTTTTGAGTCCTGCAGATGTAAACTCACACAGCTTTTTGACTAGGTTTTTTTCGTTCCAGAGTTACATTTTTACTTATTTGGGTTTTTACAAGCGTTGGCATTTTACATAAGTTTTCTTGTTTCAGTAAAGCATGTGAGAGTTACAGCTTCACCCTCTCTACACCAACCTACTCTTCTAAAAGTAGTTGTAGTCTTCCCTCCTATGTATAAACAAGTCCATGGTCTAATCAAAACCCCACATTTTCACAGCGACTGCTTCTTAAAACCTGCTGGCTGTTATTCTACTCGGCCCTTAAATGTGGACATGACCCCAGGTTACATTACACGGAGAGAAGCCTGTGAGGCACTTCAGGCAGACAGTCTGAGCTGCACTGCTGCACTCATACATAACACACTCCACTCATTGCTGTGGATCCACCTGTGGGCTCTGCTCCCCATGTGGGAGAGTTTATTATCGTCACAGCCATGATGCCAAATATAAACCCTCTGCACACTCTTGATTCACTCGATACAGAGTCTGTTTCACCAGTCAGGAGTAGAAAAGAGACATCATCATCACCTTCATATTTCAACAGCTCTTCAAATAATTACGTCTTTGAATTGTGCTGTAACAATGAAATATGTTGCAGGTGAATGTTTCACCTTTCAACTACACACCTCCGTAAAATGTGAAGCTAATGTGAGGAGCAGGGAAGAAGCAGGAGTGAAGAAATCTGTATTTGCTGCACCATTAGAGTACCCTGCAGGATGACTGTTTAATACCAGCACTCTTCTGCAGTGGATCAGTGGAGATCAAAGGCAAATCTATTAGAATGGGAGTCTAAGAGCAGCAGAAGAGTCCCTGATCAGGACCAGGATCAGAATTATCTCTACTTGAAGAGTGTATTTGCACTCGAGACGGCAGCATTATCTGAGGCAGTCACCTTTATTCCTGAAGAATTTTAATGTGCAGCTGACGCAGAGAGACACCATGGAAGTGATGTTCAGTTTTATGAAACAAAAGTGAAACAATGATGTCTGGGTAGCAGTGGGGACAATTTCTGCACTATGTGGAGTTTGCAATCCTTGCAGCTACCAGCACAGGAGTTGAGCTCAGCCTACAGTAATGTTAATAGTTGTGAAGTCCAGACCAACAACATTTGGCCAGGTCACCTGGAATCAGGCCACCCACCTCCACTTGTCACTTGCTGTCTTAAATTGTGGAGTCTTTTCAATCAAACTAACACTGCAAGTTTTATTTGCTCAATGACATACCACTGGTTTCCTTAAAAGTATGATTATGATCTTAAGAGAGAGAAAAGCTGTTGCACCACCAGCCTGGTCCATGTTGCTATGCATCCCAGCATGCTTTGTGCAGCGTAAGAGCCATATGCTGCTTTAGCGGTCACAGTGGTGCATGTCAGTGATGAAGCTGTGGTTTATAATGTCCTCTTCTACAGGAAATACATCTCTCTGCATTCAATACAGGTATATTGGGTGCACCTGTATGTTGGACGCAGCTCACTTTTTAGACAGTAAAGAAGTTATTACAAGTGTTTCTTACATATTGAAGTACTTAATGGTTATTCCAAGAGTGTAAGGGAACATTCACAGTGTTTTAGCAACCTCCTCCCACCCCCTTAGTATCTGTCATCAGCAAACTGCTCTTAAAGATAGAATAAGGCGACATAAATGGGCCATTACTCCTCAGACTTTCCATTGGATCGCTTCCATTTCTCATGCAGTGAGAGCATCATTCAGCCTCTGTCCCTGAGTTTGATAGCCTGTTTAAGCACAGAGAGAAGAACTGCAAAGCTGCAATGGTTTAAAAAAATAAAACTGAACAAATGTACAAAAGCATAAATAAATCATAAATTCTGTTTTGTACATATTTCATTAAACGCCTGGCTATCAGTCATGAACCAGAAAAGTTGAGGAATGTAGCCCAAGTCGCAGCAACTGACAGTCGTCTGGCAAAACATAATATGGAGCCCTACTTTTTTACATAACCGGAGCAGACAGACCTCAGAAGAGAGCAGAGCTGGAGTGAGCACAGAGAAACTTACACAACTGCACCACAGGCGTTTTCCTTTTAAATCTTTAAAAGAGCATTTTAACACTGGAAGGTTAGACACATGACACCTTTCAGATTAAATAACTATCTGTCCTTGCACTGAATGTAACTGCTTTGCATTCTTTTATTTAAAGTTATTTATACAGAACAGCTGACGGAGAGGAAGTGTGGGGAGTGAGAGTTGGAGAAAAGATGCAGCAAACGGTCATGGCCGGATGTCGGACCATCAAGGTGACAAGGCCAATGGCCTCTGCACATGGGACATGAGATTAACAGCTAGGCCAACAGCCCCCTAGTGTAACTGCTGCTGTCAAATCATTTGATTACTTGAATCCAACAGCCATTACTGTACAAATGTTATCATGGTAAAATGGTAAATGGACTTGTACTTATATAGCGCTTTTCCAGTCTTTCTGACCACTCAAATTCACCCATTCACACCTATTCACTCAACATTCACACACTGCTGAACATCAGCAGGAGAAATTTGGGGTGCAGTGTCCTGCTCAAGGACACTTCAACATGTGACTGCCAGAGGTTGGATCAAACTGCCAACCTTCCGATTGATAGATGACCGACTCTACCCACTGAGCCACAGCTGCATCTGTCGTAGCTCCCCATAGTCTATGTTACAAAACTCATGTCATAAAAACAGGACACTTATCACAACTTAAAGAGTCTTTCTAAAGTAGTGCTGTTAAAGTTTTGAGGAGTGGAATTCAATTGAGTGTACTTATTAAAGTAATTTAGAACAATCTGAAGCATCTGAACTTGAGAACTTTATATGACTATGGTTTATCCAACATGAGATAATGTATGAATTTGTGTTTTTCTGCAACAATCTGGGGGTTTTAATGAGGTTATGATGTTATAAACTGTAAAAAGTGTTGGGACATCAGATTAAAAAAACTGATGTGTGTGTTAACTTTAAGTAAGGTATATAGTGAGCAGACGGTTGTACCAATTGGAATCCCAACAGGGTGAGCAAGACCATCTCCAGCTACCAACTAAAGCAGTGAACAAGTTGACACCAAATACTGATTGACTGATTGATTGATTGATTGATTGATTGATTGATTGATTGATTGATTGATTGATTGATTGAAAGATGATTTTATTGATTTCAAAATGATGTATGTATACAGCTAAAATAAAAATCATTCAACTCCATGGTCAGTAACGCTGACATGGCAACTGATTTTTATCAGCCTGCTTGCTAACTAACATTAAACTGAACATTTGAATTCCCAGTAGAGTCACATTCAAACAATAGCCTGCCTATTTGTTATAAATTACATAACACTGAACATTGCCATGTGAGGTGAAGTTAAAAAAGGTGAACAGGACTTCTGATGGAATATTCATGTTGACATTTCTGTCCTCATTCAATTCTCCTTCTTCTTGGGACTTTACAGTTGACAAACCATTAAACATAGATGAGGCAAATGTCACAGCTGTTGCTATAATCACTGCTCCTCATTGCTAATGTTACTCTGTGGTGAAAGACCAGGAGCTGTGCGGACAAACAGAAATGTAGAAATGTGAGTCATCAGCATAGTGTGAAAATGACACTACTGTATGTAAAGAGTGTATAACACAGGAAATACAAATCAGTAGTTTCCAAGGTAAGATGTTTGTAAGTGAATTAATGCTGCCATGGTGACACCACAATGATAATAGATGTGATTGATTTTAAATGACCGTTTTATTTGTGACTAATGCCACACCAGTGGAGCATCATTAGACGAGACCCCATAAACTAAAATCTGTCATTATAACGGAGGGCTTCATGTGTTAATTGTTATCAGCTTACTGATGTGCCTGTAAGTTATTGGGGAGTGGTAATGAATGGATGTTTCTCTTTACAGGTTTAATTTAGCCCCCCCTTCTAAAACTAGAAGGGTCATTAAGTCTGAGATCAGGCCAGCGGTTATTAAAGTCATGAAGTCATGGCAGCCATTAAAGAGGAGGAAGAACCTTTCTCAGAATCTCCTTCTCCGTCCTCACTACTTCCTGTTCAATGCAGCATGAAGGGAAAACACTGCTTTATGTGAGAAGCAAGGGCGGCATCATGCATCCCTGCCTTCCATGGACCTTTAACGGCAACTCCCCCAATTAACTTTAATGGCCAATAATATCATTTTATGCTTTTCACTCTATTCTCTCAATTCAAACTCCTCCACAAATCCATATTACGCTCCCCCACGCCATCGGCCTCCTATCCCGCACAGCCAGCACCTCCTCCGTCTCCATTCTTCTGCTCCTTTTTCACCTCCCCAGACCTGCAGTGTCAATGGTTTAAATGGATTGCTCACACAGCCAGTTAACCTTCTCATCCCATAAAAAGTATAATTGGTTTACTATAGAAAGGAGCCTTTTCCATGCTAGGGATAATCCCTCAGCTTGATTAATGCTTCTCTAATCAATTGGTGTCTGGGAGACCCGCCTCTTCAGTCACATCCTGTAAAGGGGAACAGCTGGCCTTTCTAAAGGTCAGGGAGGGGGGGTCAGCCGGGGTCAGAGGAGCTGATGGATCAAGCAGGGGGTGTCAAACCACTTACACACATTAACAAAACTCCTGGGCTATTTTTAGGGAGTCATCAAAGAGTGTGTAAAAAGAATCAGGTTTTATGTTGCATTTCTGTGTGTCAGTGTGTGTGTGTACATGTATGTGTGTGAGTGTGTGTGTGTGTGTGGTCAAGGGTGTTTATGTTTGACCAGCTTTTATGACTCCAAAAGTGTCTATTCTGCCAAAAGATTATGATCACAAGGAAAGCTGTTATGTTTTTAAGATGTAGGGATTAAAGAGAAAAGCTCTGAATTAGAAATAAATCCAGGAGGGGGTAAAGGTTAAGTTTAGGTATAGGGATGAGGGTGAAGGTTAAGGTTGCAGGGTCAAGGATTGTAATAGGATCTCCCTAAAAGTATATTGCAAGTGTGCACTCATGTTTGCATGATGCACATCTGTGGAGCTGCACAAATCTTCTCAATCTGTATGTGCAGCATGAAAAAAAAAAAACAAAGAGACAAAGGAAAATACTTGATTTGGATGAAATTGCTCCGAGATGTCTTGTGCATTGACATCACGCAGAATGAGAAAAGATCCCCGGGTGTATTGCTCTTGTAATTTTCTCTTCAAACAGGATGGGCTATCATCCTCGCAGCCAGCTCTGCTGAGGGGTTTGTGCTCCATTCAGAGCAGATTTGAATAAGACTTGGAAATTGACACAGAGCCTGCTGCGATGTATGAATATCAATGTCACCTCTGACAGAGAAGAATGGCAGACGGTGAAGTATAAATTTATTACGAGTTTTGCATTGGGACAAAGTGTTTTGCTTTGAACATACCTGATGTGTTTTTTCCCCCACTAGGAGCTTGAATAGTTGGTGTATTCTCTGTGGAACCATCATGATTACAATAAAGTTATCTTCTCCAAACTATGTAATCAATATACAATCAACAGACACTTAAAGATGACCACGCTGAACAAGACATCACCCCTGAGGACTCTGAATAGTAAATAATGAATCACTACATTAGTACTACGCCTGTTGTATACATTAGCATTCAAAGTGGACATCTAAATTACTTTGAATCTATACATGTCACTTGTCACGTTGTGAAGATGCATGCTTTGGTCTCTGACATGAAACTCAAGTCATAACAGAAATATCTGACCTTGCTCAGTATGCTAGCTTAGATAGACTGGTAGGTAAAGCTTGAAATGAGCAGTGCATTAATCTTTGAGATATCTTGATGCTAATAACAGTGGACTCCTGAATCCTGATGAATAATCTCACAAGGCGTTTCTTTAGCATGTTTTGCAGCCATCAGTTAAACCAGCTCTCTCTTATTCTCCACCTTTCCTCCCTTTTCCAGCCCTTCAACTTTCCACGGGGGTGTCACGGCTGATCGGTTGGAGATTTCGTTAAACTTGTAAACAACAGCAGCCATCTGTCTCCATCAACTTTAATAACAGCTCAATGCTTATTCCCGTATTTATAAGATTCTCGAGCGCAGGAGGGCGGCAGCAGGCGCTCGGCGCTCGCATTGGAGGGGGAAATCAGAGCGCGGCCCGTGTTAGTATGCACATACATGCCTCTCCTACACACAGACTCACTGCGACAACACTGCAGAGAGAGATGGGGGAGATGGTGGAAAGAGAGTGGGGGATGGATGAGGGATAAAGCGGGAAGTGAGGGGAATAGGAAGGGGGATCTGTTTCTGAATTCTCTTAGCTTCGAGGTCAGAGCTTTGGACTCAGTTTGGCGTAAACACACACAACAAATCTCTAATTGGAGCACAGCAAGGTGTAGCGAATAAATATTTCACCCACAGTCAGAAAAACAATTGATTGTAATGGATCTACAGTGAACTAGTCAGCAAAGCCCACATTGTGTTGTTTTATTATTAATACTCTTGAGCCAATGGGCTGTGGAATATGCATCGAGTGACCTGCCCTTCCCTCTTCTTATGCTAATCGTCATTGACATTTTCTGCACACAGCACGTCTGTGCCGATCCCACTGCAGCAGACCAGAAAACCACCAAACATTAGCAACAATAAAACCCTCTAACGGTGCTATAGTGCACCTCAAGATATTACCATACTGGTGTTACAGCCGTCCATATGCTGCAGCGTTGACCCTCGTATCTCTGAAAAGATTTTGTTGTCATCTCTGACAGTCAGGTGGTCTTTGTGTGTGAAGGACTACAGCATTCATCTTCTGCCCATTTATCATCCCTGTCTACTTTTCTGCAGGCCTCCATTCATCTATCCGTCCATTCATCTTTCCATCCATCAGTTCATATCGCCCTAGTTCCACATGTGGATCCATCTGTCATGGCCTCCGTGACGCCTGTTCGCTTATAGAAAGACATCTCAGGCTAAAACGTCCACCTCTCCCAAATTGCTTAAAATTCACAATTTTGGTGCAGAGGCTGATTTTATGAAATGTCAGGATGCAGAACAGCGTTTGATTGATTTTACTTGAGAGCACACAGTTCTTCTCCTTCAGTATGACAAGAACCAAGAATCAACAACCCCAGGGCACCGGCTTAGCTCAGTAGATAGTATGCAACCTTTATACAGGGGTTGATTAAGTAGGTTCGATTCCTGCCTCTGTCTTTTGCATGTCATCCCTCCCTCTTTCCTCCCAACATATCCCGTCTTTCTTCCTAGAAAAGTTTTGACAGGAACCAAAAACTGGTTATCTTCTACTTAAATCAACAGGCAGTGTTTGAGAAGATACTTTTAAGAAATATGTATGCAAGCTACATACTTCACAGACCAACAGTGTAGCTAAGCTACTTAGAAAAAGCAGCTCAAATTACTTCACAGCTTTACAATGTTTCAATATATTTCATTTTGTTTAGATCACAGTGTGTGCAGGCTGAAGACATCAACTCTAGTTATCTAGGAAAAGTAAATGGTGTGCCCCAGGGCTCTGTCTTGGGACCATTGTTGTTCATAATTTATATTGACAGTATTGGTCCAAATACAAACTTTCATGTCTATGCAGATGATACATCCTCATCAATATCAGCAACATCCTCAATATCATGAAGTCAGTAGCATCTATAGCTTCCTATCTAAAGTGTTAGGAGACTCTGGGGATCAAATGGAGGTTGGTAACTCATTCCACCATCAAAGGACTGCAGAGGAGAAGAGTCCAGCTGGTGACTTACGGCTGTGTTGTAATGGGAGTGCCAACCGTTTTCATTTAGACATTGTAGAGGATGGAAGGGTGTGAGTTCAGGTGAGCAGGAGCTGTATTTGTTGCTGGTTTTTAAGCACTCTTTTTATGTCATTTTGTTTTGATGCCTTTATTTGGAAGATAGAACAGTGGGTAGATTAGGAACCTGTGAAGAAAGAGTGGGGAATGACAAGCATCCAATTTGACCCCAGGCCACAAGCTTCAAGGACGACACCTTCTGTGCATGGAGCATACTATTTAACCTGCTGAGCTACACCGATGTACTAAGCAACAATTTCAAAATGTCTATGTCATCATATGAAATGAAACAAATTATGTAACATGCCAGTGAGGAATATCAGTTGATGTTTTTCTGCATGAATTACAAGTTTATGTATGAAAAACACACAAAATAAAGTTTCCCCAGCTTTCAGAGATCAGTGAGAGAACAGGTCCATATGTTGCACTGAGATGGCCAGGTAACTGAAAACAGTGCTCAACTACTTTTCTGGTAATTTGGTGAAAAGTTGCAATCACTGGCAAAATGGCAGAAAAAGTCACTTAAAAACTAAAATAGATATTCAAATATGAATGAGGTTGAAGTAGAAAGCTACTGTAAAATTCAGATTTTGCATTATCACCTCATCCCAGCACTGTCAATTTAAGCCAGTGTCTCTTACAGGGAAGAGGATCATGACCATCATTCACCGTCAGAGGTGAAACACTGATTTTTATGTTTCAGACAATCCACTCCAATCCCAGCCACACTTCAGAGCCAGCTCACAGACTCTTCTTTGGTTCAAACTTTTAACAGGCTTAATTTGGTCTCCATCTGAGCCTGAAACACATTCAGAGTGAATTCAAATCAAAGCGCTAAGACGATAAAACGTGCTCAGCTTCAGTAATCACAAGGTTTCTCTGCACCATGTATTCCAGCTGCCACAGCCGGTGTGTCTGTCTTGATCTTATTTGTAAAAACTATTATTTTGTGATCAAAACAAGGGGATCGATGAGTAGATGGAGATGGAATAACAACCTCCAGCTAATTGGATTTCCTGGCTCCAATACAAGCCAATTAACCTTACACTGAGGCAATTAACAGTGAATGGAGTGGTTCAATATCACAAAAGTGAAGCCCCCACAAGTTATTCGCCGGATAGTTTATCTCTATTGAGCTGCACGGTGCCGGTCTTATAGCCGTCACCGCCTCTCTGCTAACCGCTAAATGTGACCCCGCGCCGTGTCATCCCTTTAATGATGATTCATGCCGCACTAGCTGCCCCTGCACTTGCATACTCCTCACCTCTCTGCATGTTAATGATGACTCCTCTCTGCAGGTTCATGCAGGACGAAGAGCGGTGAGCGAAGGGCTTACACACGACTCACTGGAGACCCTCCGCCGGCCTCGCTGTGATAAACACATGATTAGGGAGACAAATGATATTAGGGCCAATCATCTCCCGCCCACTGCGGTCATTAAAACTCCACACAGCAACAATAGATCAGTGCTAATTGGATGCAGAATATGACCATAACAACACAATACTGCCATCAATCAAGCAGTCTGTCTTTGAGGAGAACTTGAGCTGACCTCGTGATTTACATCGAGGTTGCCACTCATTGTCTTCACGAGTGCGGCTATAAAAGTCAGAGGGTCATTGGTAAATATTGCTTATGTTGTTCTTCTGAAAGATCCCAGATGATGTTATTGTTTACAGTGTGGGATCTGAATTAGCTCAATTTCTATATGCACCAAAGGCATGTTTTACACAGCTGGATTGGACAAATAACATTGCAGAAAATGTTTTTGATATGTTCCAATGTTCATTATTATGATCTTGATCTTGCTTTGAATTACCCAAAACAATATCTCTACTGTTAAGGTTCATACTTTTTTCAATAGAGATAATAGCAGGGAACACAGAACTGCACAATGAGCAGGGACGCATCCAAAATATATGACAGAGGAGGCCAAACTCGGGCACTGAATTCTGCAGGGATGACATCAAAAGCATTTATTCACAATTTTTGTCTCCACTGATCATACCGGTTTTAACTGCTTAGATTAGTGTATCATATAGTTGTTAGATTTCTGTGTTTAGGATTTTTAAAATAAAGATAACATGACTTAAATTATTCTATGAGTAGCTCTTTAAGGACTCAAAATGGAGATACATCTTCAAAGTCTAAGTAAGAACAGTGATGTTGCTACCGCATGAAAATCTGAAAAGGATGCAGTACACTCACTACTCATGTTCATAATGCAAATCATATATACAGAACAATATATTGTTCATCACCAGCAAAGCAGGGATGCAGCAACTTGGGCTCAAGGTTGTTTAATAGGAGGTGTAACTCTGTTATCTCCTGTCGGTCATTTGTTTTAGGCATAGACTGTATAAATAATGGACGTAGTATTCCTGACGTCCCCCATCTGTTTCTGAAGCACTGTTTTGAAGCCAATCGGCGGTGGTAGCCATATTGGATATGCTGAACTCAACCTTACTGCTGTCGAGCGAGTGTAACGTAAAGAGGCTGGGCTTTGAGCCTCCTAGCCAACAGCTACAGTGTTCCCACCTGTCAATCAAGTGAGCTGTGCCTCTCAGTATGGAAAACTCGTAATCTTAATATATTTGAAATTGACGCATTATGAAAAAATTCACCCCTGTACAGTGTGTGCCGATTAAGAAATGAGCAATCCAGACTACACTTGTTTTTTGTACCAGGCTGTACACGTTTATTTCTGCTGTAAAGATCGGCCTTTTTGAATGTGTGTGTATGTGGTTTCCGGTACTTCCGAAGCCAGCCTCAAGCGCACCCTTGAGGAACTGCAGGTTTTAACACTAACGCATCGGCATCAATTCTCGCGGCCGGAGGTTGCTACTTGGTTTTAGGGTAGTGAATTTGCATGAAGAAAAGAGGCAGTGAGGTTATCATGGATTAATGTTACCCCCCTAGCATTAGCCACAGTTTGCTCTCATGCTATGTGAGTCTATTTAGCTTATTGTAGAGATAAGTCTCAATCAAGACGTTACTCTTACCATGTTGCTTTCTTTGCTGTTTTATTTAGAGGTCAATGAGACATTTTTTGTTTTTAATTATTTGCAATTTAATCATATTCCTGTTTCCAACTATTTAATTAAAGTAATTTGTGGGGGAGGGGACTTTTTATCTCTTTACTGAGATAAAAAAGTGAATAGGGTAGGACACTGGTCAACACATTAGGTAAAAGGCTGGAGGTTGAAATCAAACCCAGGCTGTGCTTTGGTTATGCATTTTCTCAGTATGAATTTTTCCTCATTTCTTTAGAGATTTGTATGAATTCTAATTGAGTCATATTTGACCCTCAGCTCACCTCTTTGTCTGTGAAACCCCGTGGCTGCAGGGAGAAAAAGGTGTTGTTTCATATTGCAAATTCAATGCTTGCAAAGGTCAATAACTGCCTCGTTGTCTCTCAATGCCAACAGGGTGTGGGGACTCTACTCTTCTTCCAACTCACATTATCATTACAAATACATTTAAAAAAGCCTTGAAAACATTTAAAATATACCATGAGGGGCTTTCTAACAGGATCTCAGTGTGTAGGCGCCTTTGGCAAATCCATCTGTAATCTCTCTCACAATGTGCTGCCTCTCATTAATAACAAATCATGGACTCCTCAGCTGATCAGCACCGGATACTCTCCTTCTGGACTGAGAGGAGACTCAAGCCTGATCTCAGTCCATCACACTGATTTTTTAAACATGCATTGAGGCCCTTACTTTAAAAATCAATTCATGCATGCTTGTCCGCAGCCTAAAGCCAACACACAATAATCCATTGTTTCTTTACATTGCATACAAGTAACACTGTATGATACATAATTTTCATTGTAACATGCATTTACTATAGCTGCCTTTGATATGACACTGATAGTAATCTTTGATCCTTAATCATAAGCTTTATGTGTAACCCTGAAATCAGTGATTACAGTTCCAACAGTCCCTCACAGAGAGTGCTGCTGGAAAGGCTGAACATGACACCAATTTTGCAGCAAGGGAAAAATCAGACTCCCAGCCATTTAAGGTAATGATGATGGCTGCACCAGTGACAGCCTGTTGCATCAGGTTTATATTTCAAAGCATACAGTATATAATAATATAATCCATATTCTTATGTTCTAAATTACATTATATTCTTACCTATCAAATAACTATGTAAATACTCTATTCTTCTATAATTACAAATATCTATGTATGTTTCTTAGGGGTGAGCCCGACTAAGGATTTGCTTAGTCGAATCTGATTCATCAGATTTTGCCCATAGTCGACGAATAGTCGAATGTTTGTTGTTTTTCCTTATTGACCCAAAGTCTGCATGATGGTGACCGCATGACAATATTACGCATAACCCTTTTACAATTAAGAGACTCGTAGCTTAAAGTAAAAGGGACAACAGAATATTATAAGTATAAAACTTAGATTTTTTCCTTGCTTTGTTAACTGTAAATCCTGTCTTTGAGAATATCCTCTTTGATGATGTGGAGGTGGATGGGATGCTGTGGATTGTTTTTTAGGCTTTGCGTAGCTTTGGGTATCCCTGCTCGTTCGTTTGGCCCCGTACAGTTTTTGTGTGGTCCGGTAATCCTTGATCTCACAGCCCTCTTCATGAAGCTGCTCCTCATCTTCATCACTATTTTTTAGAATCAACTGAAGTTTTATTTCCTGACATTTTGAGCTGCTATGAACGTAGAAAGATTTAAAGGCCAGCTGAGGTACGTCTGCTCCACAGCTCCCGCTAAATGGGAGAGTCCACCTTTAATTACCAGGGGAGATTTAATTACCACTTTAAGGAGATTTAACACTTCAAGAGCTGTTCTCAGAATTACATTAAATAAGTCTATATTTATATCAAAATAGGCTATATGAGACACTATTTTTAAGGGAAATAGGAAAATAATGTAAAATTAGACATTGAGCACCCCCATGGTTTGAATGGAATGAGCCACGTTTCATATGCAAATATTCGACTATGAGATTGGCAGTCGACTAAGGCTCGTTAGAACGAATCGTCGAATATTCGACTATTTGGGGTCACCACTAATGTTTATAGTTCCTTTATCTGCCATGTGTAATATTACACATACGTTACATAGCTTCAAACTAAGTCTATATTGGTCTTATTATATGGATACATGTGTGTTTTTATGTGTGTTATATTTAAGCTTCCTTATTCAATCCTCTCTATCATACAGTATATGTAAGGGATGATGTTTAGTGAGTGGGTGGTTTCTGCATATTAGAGCGTAAAACAAAGTCTTGTCTCAACCTGAGTTTTAATCGAAAACAACATATTTGCCACAGTGTCAACAGGCAGAGCTGAAATGAGTGACTCTCAACTGTGGATTGATTTGATATAGTCTGTGATCAGGTTGTCCCTGGTGTCGCTTTGCTGTTAAATGTATCAATCTGACCAATCAGAATGAAGTATCTTACATAGCGTCACCGTTGGGTAGAAACCTTCTATCTCTGAAACAACTATTTTCTAGGAAGTGAAAAAAAACAACTTACAAAATACTTTCATCTGTTATATTTTAGAGACCCCCTGACAGACTTAAAGGAACATCAATAGCATTGATTAATGGAGAAAACAACTAAAATCATTAAATATGGAGATACAATGTTTCTGCCTGACAGTGACAATAGTTAGGTTAAAAGGCTACATAACTAAATCTATACAATTTCAATCAGTTACTATCAATGTTAGCATATCTGGCAACATCCAGTTTTAGAATATCTCTCTATTCTCACTACTGTAAGCACCTTCCTGCTGCTCTCAGTGTTAATGACTGTTTTTCAGTGTTCTTTGCTTGTTTTCACTTCATTGTAATTTTAATGTTATTGCTGCATCAACAATCTCATTTAACCCCTGGTATTAAAAAGTGATCCATCAATCCATCTATCTAATAATTACTTCCCAGGGTGACATCAATAAATAAAGCGGTCAGTGTCTGGCCCTTACATAACCTCCTGACCCGATGGATCTGCCTTCATACCTTCCTCCAATTTCCGCGTCTATCATCAGGTCACAGGTACGGACCAATCACCTGTCAAACTGATCGACTGGTGCAGAGTGTATAGGAATTCAATGGTAACACACTGTGATGATGTTTCTACTCTTCTGTCACTTTGTCAGAATCCAATAAAGGTTGAGTCAAGGACGCAGTGGACGAAGAAGGAAGGAAGGGGTCAAAGTTCCAGGACGGAGAGATTAAAACCTGGATGCGTGAGAAACAGGAACAAACTATGAACGGAGTATCGACTAGAAGGATGAAGGTTTGCTATGACTGGTAGACGGTGGGTCAATCCAGACTGGGGAGAGCCAAGTATAAAGTACAGAGAGGAAGCAAAGCTACAAACACAAAACCAAGACCCTTTTTTTTAGACTATCACAAGTAATGCAATACGAAAGTCCTCCTTACCAAATGTATATTCCAGATTTCACACTCTTTTCAGATATGAAATGATAGAAATAAACTTTTCTTTTCCATTGAACTTGTGGCCTCAGAAATGAGGTAAGTGTTATTGTTGTGCTATGAAAATTTACAAGCAGCTAAAATGTGTCATATGAAGCAGAAGAGGATTCATAGATAATGATAACTAAATTGTTTTCCACGACAGTTTGTGTGTGTTCTATTACACTTCTACTCTAGTGGTTTATTATTGGGCATTTTCTAAAGGTGAGAGTCACAGGAAAAAATGTTGGTTAGCTTACTTAAGCAAGATCAGCCTGCATAGGTTTAATTCTTGAACTGTATCTGTACTTTATATTGCATATTTAAGGTGTATATGAAGTGCTATCTTGGAGGGTATCTTGTTTTAAAAAGTAAACATTGAGATCAAGAGAGAGGTAATTATTTCAGATCTGCAATCAACATTTATTTACACTTTTTCGGCAGGGAGTTTTTGGGGGTGTCACTTTAATGGCTGCCATAAAAGACAGAATAATACTAATAATCCAGCCCAACTTTTCCAGAGCCAATGGCAGTCATCTCAGGTCCTTGTTTTGTAAGACAACATTGTGTAACCCATAATTATCATTATTATTATGATTATTATTATTATTATTGTTATTGTTATTTTTATATATAATTTATATATTTTTTTTCATATATTTTTTTTCTTTCTTCATTGTTTAGTTGGTAAGAAATTTTAGAATTGTGTGTCAAGCTATGAAAAAAAAAGTCAGAAAAAGACAAATGAAAGAGAAATTGTTGAACTGATTAGTTGATGATATAAGTTGGAAGTTTAAGTTTTCTTTTCAATGAATTCTTGAACAGGTCATAGCATGCATTGTTTAAACAGAGAGACTATGAGTTGAATTTAACAGTTTGATTCTCAGGACTACCGTGACACATTTTGTTTAGAAAATCAAACAACATCAGCCTGTGTGACAGAAACAGACCCTGAGCAGCAGAGATTGAAAATGAAGCCTGTGGAGCGGTTCATAATGCAAACAGAATGACGGATTGGACCTCTGCAGGTACAGGCTGAAATTAGATTGAAGTGTCCATTAATTTGTGTGACAGAACGCTCTGCTGGGTTGTCAGCATGATCTCACCTGTTAGATGACCCACATGGAGAAGAGCTGACAGCGGCTGGTTCTGTCCTCCTTTAACAACTCTGTCATGTTACCCGTATGGCTCAACACTTTTAAACCCTCACTGGCTCAAAACCACGAGTTACGACCCAAACAACCCAAACTTGTGCCATTCAATAGTACTAATGTGTGATCATTAACGGCAAATACATCCATCACCAAGTCAAGTCAACAGAAGCCAGGAGACACAAAACAAACTGTTTATTTTAAAAGACCACATCGGGGTTTAATCTTGTTTAGGACAATTACCTTCAAATTACTGTTATTGATGAGCATTTTGAAAAACAGCAGGATTTATTAACGGCTAATTTACTGTTCTCCTTTATTACATTTTTGGACAGTATAGAATTACCCATGCTACTATAAAATTAGATCACTCTGCTTTAGGCTGGTTTCATGAAAGTATTTGGCATTCTGACAGAAAGTGCAGATTTTTGCACTCAATGAAAGCTCAAGAAAGTTTGTTTTAGACTCTTGTTTTAAAGTATGGCTTGAATTCATGGAACAAAAACAATTAAAACTGTTTGGGTTCATAAGACACAGGGACTTCTATTGCACTGAAGTTTGGTTGGGGGCTCTGCCTAGAAAGTAAAAAAGAAATGCAGCAAAGAAACCGGAAACTATTTTCACATGTTTTACTTTTAAAAAAAGTTCATTATATGTTCTCTTTGGGAACACGATGGTAAGAAAGGCTAAGGTGTATATCTAAATGCTTTATACTTGCCAACTAACATAGTAAAAAACAGATAAGTTCTGAATCTTTAATTGTCTCTTTATTTTACTTAGAAAAGTAAAAAACTAAAAGGTACATTTTTTAATTTTAAAAAAGTAAAATTGGAAACTTAAAACAAACATAATTTAGCTTTAATAAATCCTTTGTCATGTGAATTTGGATTCAATGATATGACAAAGTGTCAAATCTGACATTTCAACAAATAAAACCTAGGTGGTTCTCAAAATCCCTCAGTGCAAAAATTATAGCCATGTTCAAGGGCTTCATCCAGCCTCTGAGCTGTCAACTTAAGCATACTCGCTGGACTAACTTCAGAAGACCATATCCATGTGAAACAGAACTTGTGACGTTATTGATCTGACTGTGACTGTGTGCAGAGATCACATCATACAGGACGGTATGGATATGTCTGCAGGATAGTGGCGACTCAGGAGATTATATCTGGGTTCCAAAATGTGCTATTGGTAAACCCATGATATTCTACCATAGAAAAGGTGGATCATCAAGTGATGTAAATTCAGCTATTTTGTCATAAATGGCTTTAGCTTTTGGGTTGACTGATACAACCTTCTGCAGTTCTAAAATGCCTGTTGAATCAACATAATGGCACTCGTGCTAATGCTAGCTGCAGCTACTGTTTGGTGAATTACAATATTCATTGTGTTACAATTTGCAGATATTTATTTTTCTCTTCTTGGAAGAAAAACATTTCAACAAATGTTTTGCAAATTACAGTCATGTAATCCTCCTATGAAACAGTGAAGAACAGATATACCAGTTACAGCATCTTTACTCTTGCTGCAGGTGCACTTGTTCCTCACTTCTGAGCTTAACGGCTTCAGGGCTGAATAATACACAGATTCTTTTCTGCACTGATTTATGAATTTGAATGAATACACCCAAATTAAAAGTCACATTTTTATTCTGAATAATGCCTGATATATTGGTGATATTATCCAGATGTGATATTCTTTTTGAAATGTTGTATTCAACGTATTGACTCGCAGCCCCGCACTCTGTACAGTGTCATCTTCAAGTTCTTGTGCGTACAAGGAGAAGCAGGTAGGTCAAGTCTAAAAGCGACTTTGCGAAATGTAAAACCCACCCAGAGTGAAGTAAAGTAACTGCTGAGTCACTGGTGACAACTTTATCAAACCCTGATGATTTATTACCCCAATTTGTGCTTTGGTGCCTATAAAATCTTCCTTAATGCACCTTTAAGGTACAACTGAGCTGTAAAAACACCTCGGGGCGATGTTAAATCTTTTATGTGTGTGTGAACGGGGCACATCCAGCCTCTCTCTCAGTCTCACCCTCTGCAGCTACTATTGTGATGACCGTTGTTGAAGGGCACTCTCTCGATGAGTTTATTAGAAAGTCTCATCAAACGGCACTCAACTCCAGCATCTGACAGCTCGCAGGTGAGTAACTCCTTTTCAAAAAACAGTTTGTCCTTCAAAAACTAACGCCAAAGGCAGAGATATAGTCCGGCAGCATAAAAATGTTTTAACTGCCTTCATAAAACTGCACTTTCTTCTGCGTCCCCTCTTTGAATCATCTATTTTTCTTTGGGATCTAATGGGTCTCGTTGGAACTCCTAATTGGCAGTCACTGTAGCTGCTGTCCTTTGAGCTGCGGTTGCTATAGGGGGCTGTGCTGAGCGTTCAAACCGGCTTTGAAGTTCTCAAAAGTGAATTCTCTCTTCACTGCTGTGGCAGCAGAAACAGAGATGACCAGATGGGATGCTAATTGAATGGGAGAGGTATAAATGGAGCCAGTGTCATAACTCTACAACACTGGGATAGTCCATAGTGGTGGTATCTCATTATCACTGGGGCCAAAACCTTCAGAAAGGGTCGGCCGTGTTCGCTCAGCTCCTATTCCATATGGACTTTCATGCCTGCGATGGAGTGTGAGAGCACTTGATGTTCACAGAGCGGGAGACCTTTCATGTCTTCTCTTCACATTTCCTTTAAACAAAATTGAAATGTTAATTGCTTTTTTTTTTTAAAGCTCCACTGATGCAACAACACAATGCCTGTAAACCCCCAAATCTCTCAAGTAACCTGATGAGACAAAAAGAGGAGGTGATACCAGAGCATGAAGGATCCTTTTAGCTTAGATATGTTCTGCTTTTTTTTTTTAAATATACTGCCAAACTGTACAGAGCTTCAATGTGCCATCTGTCATCTGTGCTTGTTTACATACAGGTGATAGGGCATTATAGTGTTTTGGCAGCAGCCATTAACCAAAGCTACAGCCCTGGCTAGTGGCAGGTGGCATATGACCAACATTTCAGGCCTACAATTATCAAAATATAAACAGTTCTGCAATTCTGGTGCCCACTAGCGCAGGTGAGGATGTTTATTTGTTTAGTCGACTACACAAGCGAATCATTAGATGGAACAACTCATTATTTTATGTTAGTTTTAGACAATGCATCCGTCAGGTCAACTAACTGTGGCTGCATTTTGCAGTAATTGTCAACAGACGATGGCAGGGCTCATGAGGCAAAATAAAAAAATGTATAATAATATTATATATATATCATATGATTAGATATAAATCATGATTATATATATTATTCTTATTTTATATAGGCCATCAACTGACCAACTCTCTCATAATTGCCATCAGAGGTTAAAAAGATTATATCAGTCAACCACTAGCTTGTTGTGCTTTTTAGTTGTACTGATTTTGATTTAAAGGTGGTTTTGATATGCTATAAGTAATATATAAGGGAGTTTTACAGCACAGTCTGACATAGCACAAAGCTGATTAACATAAAATATAGGGTCAATAGAAGGAAGTGGTTCAACATGATTTTGCCTGGAGCTTTGCAGCTTGTCAAAAAGATACATCCCTGCATATTGAAACAGTAAAATTACGGTAAAACATTTGTTCCATCTACACTGCACAAGGCCAAAATCTTGTGTTCCTTACAGTCAGGATAACCCTGAAAATATAGTGTTGTGCTTTTTAAAAAATATATACATTCTAAGTTCTAAACAAAATATGAATTATAATGAATAATAATGGTTTCAGAGTCTTTTAGATTTTAACCTCAGAAACTAATTCATCCGAAAATCATGTAAGAGTGAAAATACAGGGAGCACACAGAGGAAGTGCACAGAGCTTGACTGTATAGACTGAATATTTCCCCAGTACATTACAGTCAAATATGCACAAGGATTACTGTTATTATCTGGGGTCAATGTGCAAACAAAGAATATTCAGCTCTAAATGATCCGTTCAATGCCATCAACAAAAGCCCTCCCATTCCTCTTCACTCTACTACATGAATACATTGACCCTCTCTTTCTGTCTCTCTCTTTCCGTCTCCTGCAGGAGTGCGTCTTACACTGAGAAACAAAAGCTGGGGCATAGATGGCGGTTCAGCAGATGGGATTAGGCTGTAAGTCTTCAAAGAAGTCTCTCTCAGCTAAAGCTGCTCACTTCAGTCATACTAATGCTGTTTTCTTATCCCTTTTTACCTCACCCTCTCTCTCACCTGGCAAGGGTAGGAGGGGTACAGCATCATTTCAAGTCCAAAACTTGATTGAAAAAACACTGACAAGTGCATATTTACAGAGAGGAAAGTGGGTTTAACACTGACCCTGAGAGTGGGCCGCCTTTAATGCAGCATTTCGCTGGAGGCAAGGCTAAGGGGACCCCCATCCTCATTCAGATACAGGTTTTTCCCCTTTGTATTTGTGCTTTTATGTAAAAAAAAAAAAAACGACCTCTCTGTTCCTCTTTTTGTTCATTTGCATTCATACAGAGCTCAGGGGAACATAAATATTGAAGAAAAAATATTTTTTGGTGCCATTTTATGCCTGGGCTATCAGTATATAGTGTTTAGGGAAGGGTTGTCAATCAGTCAAATGTGCTCCCTAATCAAGGAGCAGACTATGGGGCTTGGAAAAGAGGACAATGCTGAAGTGCCAAACTGCAGATCCCCAAGTGTCCACTAGAGGCTGGCTCCAAAAGTGAGTCAGTCCCCATAAGGATCCATTTTAAATTCACAACAGTTCACAGCCTGGTACAAAACATGCTTTTTTATCTACAGTTTATTTTCTATTCATAACAACTGTTCAAGTTTTAATATCACCTTAAGTTATTCATAACATTGGGTGTGGTCATGAGTTACATGCAGATGCTGATAGCTGTCTGCTGAGTGCCTATCAGTCAATTCAGTCATTGAACTTCAAGTTGTTGTGAAAAGCTTTTATCTTGTGTCTTTGGTGACCCTGAAGCACTGTCTTCTATGTCTTCACTTATGCTCTCCTGCACATGCCAGACCAGCTGATTTCAATCCCTATATCACACTGTGAATCCTATCCAGGGATAAAAAGAAAGAAAAAAAAAAAGATAAGATTAAAAGACAGTTGCAGCAGCTTGCTGATGCTCATCTCATCTGGAACATATTGGTCAACCATTGCTCCCTCACTGGAGCGTTGGGAGTTGTGTTCAACAAGCTCTGTCAGCTTCTTTAGTTTGATAAATGAACAAGTTAGATCTGCTACCTTCACCAAAATAATATCATTCTTGGGAAATGAAATGGTAAATAAGATAATTAGCTAGGGAATTAATTACCCATGGCTGTTAATTGTTAAGCTTTGAGAACATGGTGTTTGTCAACCCTTTACCTCCCTCCAGTGCAAGCCTCTAGTCAACTATGGTCACTACTGGCTCCAGAAAACCAAAATAGAGGCAACATATGGGTGACCTCAACATGGCTACATATGTTATTTATACATTACCTGATCAAATTACATCTAACAAAGTTAGATGAAGTTATACCTGTGTATAATGTTACATGTTCTTGATCACTATGGTATCTTGGTGTTGAATCTTAAAGCATAAGTAGGAAAATGTATCCTACATCACTCACTCTCTCAGCGCACTTTGGTGAAGTTTCCTGTTAGTCCACAGAGCTGTCAAGCATGCAGAACTGAATGCGAGGCAGCTGACAAGTAATTAATATCAATTACTGGAGGAAAGTATGTGAATGTGACTTCACCAGGGAACTGTAGTTTCCACGTCTATGGGTTTTTAAAATCACGCAGCCATGCCAGCAAATGGAACCCATACATAATGGAGTCCATGCACTGTATTTCACACTCCACTAAAGGCGCTTAGAAGCAGGATTTAAGAGTCTCGAAGCCATGAGTCTCCCATCATGGCCGCCGCTGCTATAGCTCTCTTCATAATTGCACTTGTGGACTTTTCTCTCTCGCCGTGAATGCCGGCTTTGTGCAGAGCGTCTGATAAAGGCAACAAAAGAAGGGAAGCAGCCGAGTGAGCAGAGCATTATGTAATCAATACCACCGGTCAGTCGGAACAGAGCGAGGTGTTGATCTGTTGACTGAAGTACTGTTTACATAGATTTTCTTTTCTCACGCTGCAGATGTCAAAGGAAAACCTGAGTGAGGAGGAAAACAAGGAGCATCTTGCCAAAAAAATGAGGAGTATAGTCCAAAAGAAAACCCAGAGTTGATAGAATGCACCTCTGAAGGTGGTGGGGCAGCGATCCATGTCAGAGCAGAGCAAGGTCAAGGCCAAGCTCGCTTATCTCTGTAAATTAAAACTGTCGTCTCAAACAATGGACGGATGATTTCAATTAAACTGCGCAGGGCAAGATCTCAGGAGTCACTGAAGAACAAACACAGTAGCTTTATTGCTTTCACATCGCTCCCTGCTGTGTCTGAACCCTCTGATGTCCCTGTGGGGCCAGCTGATGCCCTCTGGGTGAACACCAACAACAAATCACTGCAGCATCCCAGTTCCCAGTTGTGCTTATCAAAAATATACACTGCAAGTATACACTGATCAGCCATAACGTTGCATTATCACCACCTGCAGAATATGGTGTAGTCCCCTCTTTCATTGGATTAAGGCTGAAAAAGCCCTGACCTGTCAAGACGTGGACTCTACTATACCTTTGAAGGTGTGCTGTGGTATCTGGCACCAAGACGTTAGCATTAGATCATTTTCGTCTTGTAATTTGCAAAATGAAACTTTAATGGATCAGACTTGGTTGTTATTATAAATTGGTATAGCTATTATAAAGTTCAGTGGTCATCATGTTATGGCTAATTTTGTATTCACAGTTACATTTCATGTTACTTTTAAACCATTGGTATCTATTTCATGTCCTTATCATCATGTGCAACAGTCGTGGATAGTCAGTCATGTTTGGAGCAGCAGTGGGAAAAGTGTCGGTAATGAAGGGCATGAAAGAAAATTGAGGATGACCCAAAAACAATGTTTAATTGAAATTTAATTAAGTTAAAGTAATGATAGTTTCTATTACAAACCCCTAACTATGAAGTCATTTAAAAATGTCAATTGAAACAGCTATTTCAGTCATTTCAGTGATGAGAGGGATCAAATCAAAGCATTGGAACAGATTTAACATTGCAGCATTGGAGTTGTCCATTTAGCATATATTAACTGTATTCACATTAACTTTTACTACATAGGGACAGCTTTGAACTTCCATCTTAGCCACACAGTGCTTGCATTTATTGCATGTTTTAGTTTTTAGTGCATACTTTTAAGATAAAATCCATCAAAATCATCAAATGAACTTGAAAGTGAAGAATCTAAGATCTATTTCAGAGTTTCAATCCAGTCAAATATTAGAGCTGAAGTCATTTAGAAACTATTGCACAGCGTTGATACTGTGTTTGTATTACATTCTTAATTTCTGTGATTAAAACTGACATTTTGTCCTGCTCTCTGAGAGAGATATCAGTATTGACACACACAGATACAGAAAATGTGTCAACAGTAGTTCCCTTTCATGTCGGCAGTAATGATGCGCTTTGCAAACATTTGGAGACGAAAATAGAAAGTGGATAGCAGAATCTAAATGTTGTCGTACACTGTGAGCACAAACGTGTGGGAATTTTATTCCAATTAGATGAATAACTTCAATTGGATGATGTCAGCTTTGGACTCAATGGTTGAAGCGCGGATGTGTTAAAGATGTAAGACATAATTCAGTGTGATTTCCATGAGAAATACCGTTTAGACAGCCTTATTTCACTGATGATGTGCACCGAGACTGCTCCCACACAGACCGGCTAGATGAGAGAAAATGGCTTCAAATGTTTGCTGTGCACACATGCATATCAATGTGTGAGCATGTCTGCAATTATTACTGGTGATCTGAGAGCTGAGAGGTGATGGTGTGATCTGAGGGATTGACCTTTGTGCAGAAAGTGGCAGCTGTCACTCCATCCAACCATCAGTTACAACTTGACCTTCACGAAATGTCTGATGTTTAACCACCAGACCACTGCAGCTCAGGTCCTTTATTCTAAAAATGTTGCTTCACTGCTCTTTGAACTGACTTTTTTTTAAAGCTTACTCTTAAAACTTGCTCCTGTTGTACCTCCAGCTTGCTAACCATCCTCTCCCAGACGTATTTCTTAGCCTTTAAATGACTGTAAAGGTGATTGGTTTGTTTTAATCACCATTAGGGTCCGGTGTGCTCAGAGACTGTAATGGATTGTTGGCTGGCCTAATTAAAGCGATTTCATGGCTGCCACACTTTGGGGGAATTTAATCTGAAATGCTCCACTGTGCTTATGCAAACACTCAAAATCAAAAGCACATCCCTTAAAATTAGCTTCATTCTCTGTTCTTTTTTTCCCTCTCCCCCCCTCCCTAAGTTTGAAAGCCTTGCCTTAGGTAAACTGATGTGCCACCCTCTAGTGGAGCTGAACGCTAGCATTTATTCTTCATAATCACATTTGGTTGAAAGCTAATTGGCAGAGGCAAGGAGGCAGAAATTGAGGGACAACAAAAGCTGCAACTAATGTAATTAGATCAATGCTGGCGAAATTAGTCAAAGCTATCAGAAACACATTTCAATGAGATGAAAAGAACATCATTTAAAAAGAGAAACAGTTATGTTTCAAGCTTTCTTTGTGGCCGGCTACTGACACTGAATTTAGGTCAAGATTAAAACATCTAAGGATAAAAGTCTCTATTTTTGGTACAAGTTATTGGTTCTTTTTTTCTCCCTCAGGCTCCAAAAATTATCATCAATCATATCAATATTTACATTTCTAGCCTGTAAATGAAATAACACAATACACATGCAGTTAACAGAATGAAATATAAATAGATAAAAAGTACAAATAACAGCTGGATTACAGGAAAAGACCCCCCTTAAGTGTCCCGCCCACATCTTCTGAGGAATAATATGCTATATGCCAAGTTGTGAAGCAGCTCCCATGAAGCATTGCACTTCAGGCTCCTTCCCCTCCCATCGCAATTACAGTCTAGCACATCAGTTAACCTGCATACATATTCATATCCCATCATGAGGCGGATCCATGACTGAGTGCAGCTCTGCACACTCTGCAGCACATAAGACTTGGTTCCTTTACCTCCAGGCCTCACAACCTGCAAACACCACCCTGACTGAAGCTGACTCCTGTACCCCTGCCTTGTGACGGGTGTCACCTTTGTCTCCCTCCGACACCGTTAAGGTCCTTTGTAATGAAACTGGACTGCTTGCTCTGCTCAGCAAGCCCTTTGATATTGTCCACAGGAGCCTTATACAATAGCTTGATGTTAATTGTGGCTAATAAATCCACCCCCCCCTCCCCCCTCTCTCCCCTCCTCCTCCTCCTCTTCTTCCCCCCGTCAGACATCTCACACCCTGGGCCTGATCGGTGGCTGGAACACCTTGGATGGCTGCCAAGGAACAGAAAGAGACGCGGCGGTGTAATGAAAAAGCACCGGGGCAGACGCACACACACATACATTCACACACTCATGTTAATTATTTGTTTAATAAATATGCAATAACTGCAGCTCCTGGGGCAATAACAGGCCCATCTCTGTGCTGCGTGTCAGACTGGCTGAGAGGGGTTTCAGTGATTCTTTCCCTGAAACTTCTGCAGTAGTTATTTATATTCTCCTCTGACTGGATGCTTGAATTTGTAACAGGCTCTGGTCTCTTTCTATGCACTGTTTTGTTGTCTAGTCTAATCCAGATTATGCATGTCCACACATGGCACTGGGGACTACATGCACACCCTCTCTTGTGTCTGTCTGCTTCACAAAAAGCTCAGTTTTTATCGCACTAGTCTTAAATCACCTGACTCTACAAAGATCATTAAGAAGTCTGTGCTCCAGATCTTGTATATCAGCTCTAATCTAGTGCGTCACGGCTTCTAAACTTGAATGTTATCTTTGGTGGTGGATGACTCTGCAAATTACAAACCAATATAAGGAAATGAATGGCTAAAGGAGTGTGCAGAAGTTCATTTTTACTGTGTTCTCTCAGCATACTGTAGCTACAGTTTAAATGAAGAACATTGCAAAAGTAGTATAGAGCTTTGGCTGAAATTTAAAAAGTCAAATGATTTAATTAGGAAGAATGAGTTGATTTAAATAAGGCAGATGGCCTTTATGCAGAATCCTGAAACTCCTCTCCTCAGCGTCTGACTGTGTGCTGTTAATTAAGTGCTCATCTAAATTCCATCTGACAGCAGCTCTACCAACCACTGAACAGTCAGAGATGGATCCATGTCTGAAACAAAGTCCTCTCTGTTCTGTTGCAGTGATTTGTGGGTTAGCCCAAATGGAAATGGGCGTTTCAAATTATCTCCTACTTGCTCTTCAGACTTCTGGCAGAGAGTCCAGAAAGTTAGGATGATTCAGAGATCTGTTCATTAGTGCAACGACATCCTGACTTACAGTTTAGTTAGAAATACTAAAGCAAATTCTTATTTCATTTTGCACTGCAGTTAAATGTTGGCAAGCCCTCTGTAATGGTTTCATTGTCTTGTAATTGTTAACAGGGTGCTGTAAAAATGTTCAAAGTATGTTTTTCCTTTTTCTTTCAGAAGTGTCTGGTATGAAAGCCCATTTTCACAGTAAGGAAAATAAATACATAAATAACAGACTCATTCTTGCAAATAAAAACCTCAAATGCTAAATTCTTATTATGGAATAAAAAGTCATAATTGATAAGATTTTTTAAAAAAAGTCAGATTATAAATAGTGAGTTAAAATTACAGCAAATAGTAGTTAGGAGGGAAAAAGTTATAGCTTCGAGATGGTAACTCATTATTTCAAGATAAATAGTTATGGGAGATTAAATCATAATGAGACAGTATTATCTCAGAATTTTGAATTTTATCTTATAGTTTCCACTTTCATGGCTCATATTTATGACTGTCTCATCATTTTGACTTCTTGTTACAAAATGTTGAATTTTTACTGGTGGAAACAGGTTTATATTGCTTACCTAAAAGTTATATTGCAAAAACAGTGTCAGGCATTCAATGTTATCCAGTCAAACTATTGAAGCAAAGATATGTGCTGAGCGTATCAGCACTGGGACACTGCTGCAGGGAAAGTTTTTTTTCAAAGTGCACTAAAAGTTGATCAAACTTTATGCAGCATGACAAGAATTTTAGGATGGAGTCGTATAGATTTATTACCTCTTTTGTCTTTTCCATCTTATCATAACTTGTCCAGCTGTGTGCTATTTATCATCAAGTCTGGCAATTAACTATGTCTCTTGGTTTACATTTGAATATAATGTACTGCTGTTCTAATGACTTTTTGGTGACAATGTTTTTGTGCTGCATTAACAAACACTACATTAATGGACCATGCTGGATTTGACAGTGGAGTCCCAGGTTTGTGTCCACTCTCAGGCTGGGACAACAGAATCACTTTGATGAAAAGTAGGGAGGTTTTGGCTTCTTTTAGTTTAATAACCTACCGAGAAGCACTGTCCTAAAGAAATGCCAACTATTTCATGAGGCTGTCACCTGATGCGAACAGCATAATGCACTGGTTCCAAAACTTTTTTTGCAGGGATGAAAATATTTGTAGTGCCTACTACCCCTCACTGTACACACTGACACATAAATATCCATCCATCTGCACTAGAACACTATCAGACACCCTTTGCAAACAATTTCCTGTATATTTAATTTAAAACATTCTCTGCAAAACTTGCAGAGCAACAACCTCAGGGTGTGACAAACAAACCCAAGCTGCTTTTACAAAGGAAGCAATTAAAAGTAACACTGCAACAAGCAAATTCAATTATGTTGTTTGGGTGGCCAACAGTTGGTGGAGGTGAAGCCAAGGGTTTGTTTTTGTGATTTTCATTGTCAGCCTTACCTTAACTTTGTCCTTACACAGAGTTGGCCATGTTTTTCCAGCACTGCAGGACTGTGTGCATTGTTTTTATCAGGCCTTGCCATGCTCCCATCATAACTCCGCCCCTGCAAAGGATAGAAGAAACACAGGATGCAAGAATGCAAATACAGGAGTGAATTTAATTAACATGCTGTCAGTAAACCCTTGATATGAACATGTGTGTGACTTTTCAGATATGTCAATCAACCACATATATCAGTTGTGTTAAGATAAAACATAACATGGTCATGTGATTATATCTTTATTATAGTTCTTAAACCTACAAGATGTTAAAATACAGTAACGGCCAAATTCCACCAGATCTGTGTACGGTCCGTCTCTGATCCGTCACGGCACCAGATCTGATAGATTTGTATTCTAGTCAATCTGTTAGCTCCCACTGGATCCACTCCGTTGCATTCCAGCTGTGTCTCTGATCTGGCAGGTCAGAACGAAACGGAGAAGCAAGACTTCAATTTTTCCAGGATGCTGGAGCACGACGCATCAATCACCACAGAGCAGATAGAGTGGGACAGGACGTCAGGCACCAGAACAAATTTAAAAGATCCGATTAATTTTCAGAATAAAACACTCTGTGTTATCGTTAGATCGTTTTTAACTTAACTATGACAACAAAATGTCATTTTGGGCTGAGGCAGGCCTGGAGTCAACAGGTCAGAGGTTTTCAGAGGCTGATAAAGACAAAATGGATGGGGAGAGAAGCAGGATAAGCCAGGGAAACCTCAGTCACATGACTCCAGCTGTCCGGTGGTCCTGAACCGTGCTGCGTTCCAAAAACGCAACCAGTGGGTGATGACGGACGAGAGAGCACGGAGCTGGACCACAGCGGATCAGAGACAGACTGGACACAGATCTGGTGGAAGTCCCATTTAAGGCGTATATGAACTTGCTTTTATGGTGACAGGTCTGGGGTAACAGAGAATGTGTCCACTCAGGATTTTGTGCTCAAGTGAAACAATCAAACGTGCTCTTCGTAACGGAACACAGATATAACTGATGGTGACTTCTCCAGTGCTGCTAACTCCTTAGAGAAACCTTTTTTTTTTTTGCACAAGCGTGAGCTAAAATGGTTTGAGCTGCTCTACAAATGATACATTGTAAAGTGTATTCTTCTGAACAATAAAGAAGACTCAGTTCCTACAAAGAGAGCTAACTTAAAGGTGGCGGAGGCTCAGAAGTTCATGAGCCGCAGTCAACGGTGAAGCCTTTCAAATGTCAATATGCTGTTTGAATTCAGTCTCCGTATCCACAGGTCACATACTAATACACTGCGGCACAGTCCCGAGCTTGTTTGAGATACACTCGGTATAGACTCGTCCAGATAACTCCTCCTTTCAGAATCCCTGAATCGTATTCGCGCTCACAGTCCTCCTCCGTCAGATGGACGCCCTGTGGCTTTGTGTTTTCTGCTGTCAGATGTTGCCTCAGGTTACTGTTTGCCCTTCAGCTTAGAAGATCCCACACCGCAGACCTTCATGCAGCTCTTTGTCACAGCACGATCGATGAGAATGTTTGGGATCGCTAACATATTCTACTTCTTTTTCGTTGGCAGTCCACCCCTCTCCAATAATTCTCTGCTTTTTTTGTGAAGCTCAAACAACCCAAGACTGAGTGCCTGGAGCACTAACTCATCTGGAGTCAGGCCAGAGAGAGAGAGAGAGAGAGAGAGAGAGAGAGAGAGAGAGAGAACAGTAGGAGGAGGCAGAAAGGGAAAGAGATGAAGACAGAGGGAGAGAGTGAAGTAAAGAGAAAGAAGAGAGTTACGGTCCATTCTCCTTTAGGAAGAGCGATTGGGGCTGAACACGCAGGCTTTAGTCTTAGTCTGGCCTAGTTCTGCAGTCCCTCCTGGTGCAGAGGGACAGAATGGAGAAGAAAAAAGGACAAAGACATAAAGATGGAGAGACAAAAGGAAGAAATAGCTTCATTAACTGAGTTGTTTCAGTGTAACTTGCTGGAATTACATACAGTATCTCACAAAAGTGAGTACACCCCTTGCATTTCTGCAAATATTTAGTTATATCTTTTCATGGGACAACACTGAAGAAATGACACTTTGATACAATGTAAAGTAGTCAGTGTACAGCTTGTTTAACAGTGTAAATGTACTGTTTGCTCAAAATAACTCAACACACAGCAATTAATGTCTAAACCACCGGCAACAAAAGTGAGTACACCCCTAAGTGAAAATTTCTAAATTGGGCCCAAAGTGCCAATATTTTGTGTGGCCACCATTATTTTCCAGCACTGCCTTAACCCTCTTGGGCATGGAGTTCACCAGAGCTTCACAGGTTGCCACTGGAATCGTCTTCCACTCCTCCATGACGACATCACGGAGCTGATGGATGTAAGAGACCTTGCGCTCCTCCACCTTCCATTTGAGGATGCCCAACAGATGCTCAATGGGGTTTAGGTCTGGAGACATGCTTGGCCACTCCATCACCTTTACCCTCAGCTTCTTTAGCAAGACAGTGGCCATCTTGGAAGTGTGTTTGGGGTCGTTATCATGTTGGAGTACTGCCCTGTGGCCCAGTTTCTGAAGAGAGGGGATCATTCTCTGCTTCAGTATGTCACAGTCCATGTTGGCATTCATGGTTCCCTTAATGAACTGTAGCTCCCCAGTGCCAGAAGCACCCATGCAGACCCAGACCATGACACTCCCTCCACCATGCTTGACTGTAGGCAAGAGACACTGGTCTTTATACTCCTCACCTGGTTGCCGCCACCCATGCTTGACACCATTTGAACCAAATAAGTTTATCTTGGTCTCATCAGACCACAAGACATGGTTCCAGTAATCCATGTCCTTAGTCAGCTTGTCTTTAGCAAATTGTTTGCTGACTTTCTTGTGCATCATCTTTAGAAGAAATGTGAGGGGTGTACTCACTTTTGTGAGATACTGTAGTTTGGATTGTATGGACATCCCTGAGCACATCATTTCGTTCACTTTTTAGTCTGCTTTAAACGCTCCTTACATCGAAATGTTAAAAGACAACAGTGTGACTTTGCATCTTTTGTTTAAGGACAGTCCTTCCTGCCTCAAAGTTTTCCCAACCAACCATTTAGGATGAACTGGACAACAACTGAGGAGTTAGAGGCCATTTTTACGAATATCATATGGACCTTACTGAAGTTTTTTAGGCCAAAAGCAGCTGAAATCCTGCTGCCAGGCCACAGCATTGCATATATCATCTAACCAAATGATAGGGAACCATAACAACACATTTATAGAGGTTTTAAAATGAGATGTAATTATATACAGTGGACAATTAATAGTCCAAAATTAGAACAAAATCTACATTTCCCCCCCCCAAAAAAAAAGAGCAAGCAGGTTTGGCATGCTTGTCCATTTTTCCTGCTTTTATCACACCAACTTTAAGGACAAAATAATGACATGCTGCCTACATGGAGCCATTGTACAGAGATAATCAGTGTTATTTACTCCTCCTTGCAGTGGTCACTGCTGCTTTTTTAAAGAATCAGTGGGTTACGTGAAAATTGATGGTAGACAGACAGTGCCTGTTAAATTCATAACTGACTGTCTGTGACTCTGAGTTATTATTACTTTAAGTTAACCTGCTGTATAAGTTGAAACAAAGTTAAAACTGAGATTTCTGGGACATCTTTTGATTTTATTACCTGATGATATTATGAAAGTCACCTGAAAAGTCCCTTTACTACATTCATTAAATCTGTTTTCATAACTAACACTTAACTAAAGGATGTTTTAATCTTATAGGTACATTTTGTATGATATCTAAACTGTTGTTTGTGGAGACCACATTGTTTCCTCTGATCCAACATGAGTCGATGTTACATAAAAACAGGACGTACAGATGTCAAAGGTAAAGGAAAAATACCAGCGGTGGTATTAGAGCAGGTTACAGACAACCAGGGAGAGGAAGACAAGAAAGAGGAATGATTGCGAGACCCCTTCCTATATTTTCTTCTCTCACGCTGTGACAAAAAGCTACTCGGGGGTCAGCATGTTGCACCTTCTAAGGAAAAGGGCAAACAGAAACTCAAAGCAACCTTGGAGAGTGTTCGAAAGAAGAGAACACAGAACCATGGGAGGTCTCTTTGAAGCTGGGAGAAAGTCAGGACAAACAAGAGTCTGCAGAGAAAATAATTGATACCGCTTATTTTGGATCAGGTTTTGATGAAGTGATAAATATATAATAAATAATAAATCGACGCGTCTCAAAGAAGCTTCAAATAATGAGGGATATTTTAGCATTTAAGTAGGAACAGGATTGAGTCAGATTAAAGACACAGTGAGATGAACTAGAAAAAACCTCCAGACTTTAGAGCCACTCACTATTAGTGTTATTAGTTAAGAAAGACACATAATCAATAGGCATGCAAGTGAGTTTATACTTATACCGGGAGACGAACTGTGCCCTTATTCTACATTTCACCTTCAGTTAATACAGCCACTAACGCTAAAGTGATTCATTAATTAGCTGTAGCCTACAGTATGCATGCACTGTCATTAGCTTATGCTATTTTTAACTGGTTGAAACTAACTGCCTTTAATGTTATATAATAGCTCTGTTGCCCTCATTACTGCTGTGATGTAACTCCTCCACAGAGAGACATGCTCACTGTGTGGCTCACAGGCTTTTTTGTCACACTGTTATTAGCATGGCTACTTAGTTAACCATGCTGGGTATGTGTAAACAAAACTTGTCACTCACTGGTGTACGTACATGTCACTCATTTCGTCCCATACTTCTACGGCAAGGGCCTTCCTCTTTCTAATTCTCTCCCTCTCTGCTCCACCTTTCTTTTTCTGCCCCCGTTTCACCTTGTGATCATGCTGCCTTCAGTCAATTGAGAAGCAGCGAGTCGACAGTTGCAATGTGGATCTTGGGTGATGCTGTGGCGTCATATTTTGCAGATGAGCACAAAAAACAACTTTAACTTGGAGTCGCACTCACAATATGATGATGCGTACGTTCATTCAGAGAAGTCTACTCACTCATTTTTGCTGTTCACACTCGCTGCTCAGGGCGGGCAAAATAAACCCTCAGGTCACCAGGATATGGCCCGGTACTCTCAGTGTACAATCTGTGCCTGTAAGTATAGCTCTATGAATTATCATGGATATATCCTCATTGAGTCTGTGAAGTTTTTTTAACAAGTGAGTCATGTGATAGGCTTAACAAGACCCAAACATTTAATGTTAAGATACTGAAATGGGAAGTACAGCTTTGGATCTTGGCAAATTCAAGGTAGTGAATGTCTCGACATATGAGCCTCTGCACTGATTCATGATGTAAGGTTGTAAAATATCTCCACAAAGACGAAGTTATAAGAGCAAAAATCTGTCATAAAGTTAAGGAAGGGACTTTAAACCTTTACATACAATGGTTTTCAAAGTAAACTCTTCACAGCATCTCCTTATTCTTTCTTTTCTTGGTTATAAAAGCGTCAAATAAAGTACGAGGCCTGAACTGAAAACAACACATTAGGTGAGTAGTTAGGGTTTAAGGCATCAGGCCCCATTCACTGATAAGCCGTAACAACATGACCTATGCAAGGAGGAGTAAATAACACTGATTATCTCTGTACAATGTCTCCATGTAGGCAGCATGTCATTATTTTGTCCTTAAAGTAAGAAGCAGGAAAAATGGACAAGCATAAAGACGTGAGAGACTATGACAGGAGCCAAATGTGATGGTTAGATGACTGGGTCAGAGCAGCTCCAAATCCGCAGCTCTTGTGGGGTGTTCCTTGTCTTCAGGGGTCAGTACCTACCCAAAGTGGTTCAACAAAGGGAAACTGATGACCCAGACAAGGCCACGAGTGGCTAAGTCTCACTGATGCGCAAGGAGAGCTAAGGCTGACCTATGCAGTCCGATCCATCAGGAGAGCTGCAGGAGCTCAGACTGCTATAAAAGTTAATGCTGGTTCTGATAGGAAGGTGTCAGAACACACAGTGCATCAGAGTTTGTTGTGCATGGCGCCACACAGCCGTAAATCTATCAGGCTGCAGATGCTGACCAATGGGAGACTGTGGCCTGGAGGAACATTATGGTGTTGACTTGGTCTGATCCACTTGGACAAGCAAGTCTGATCCAAGGAGGCCCCACTTTACAACTTGTAAGACTTGAAGGATCTTCTGCTGATTTGGGACAAATACCACAGTACAGAAATATGGTCAGATCAGGGCTGTTTTTGCTGCTCAGTGTATGTAGTGTTGATATGAAGTATTATAAGCATGACACTCAACAATATACAGTATATTCTCTTACTTTAAAAAAAGTGTTAGACTGAGTCTTCCCACTCTCTTTCAAAGTTAATAGACACTGAAAGGACTGAGCACTGAGTATGAAACTCTGAGGTCATTGTCATTCAGAGCCTTCAGGTCCTGCAGTTTTAGGACTCCCACCTGGGACTCCGGTTCCAGAGAAACTTTTTCTGTTTGATCTCAGCTAAAAAGAAACAGACATTAAACTTAACAGAGAGAGAGAGTGAAAGACAGCTGTTCAAAATCTCTGCCTTTGTTCTCTAACTGAGGTTCTGTCTGAGGCACCAAACCTCTGCTCTGAAGCTGTTCTTAAGACTTTCTTCTGAATGTTATATGAAACGCTAACTCTGTGTAAAGCTTAGAACTCAGTGTTGAAACTTTATTTGTACTAAAGATATAACTATATTAGTCATACATTTGTTTAGTTATTCTAAATATTTTTATCTTGTGTATTTAAGTTATATTTATTTATCATGTCTTTGGTTTATTTCTTTAATTTATGCGACCATCTGGACATCATTGGAAATCAATTTAACATGGACAGGACAAACGCAATGTATCGTCTTTGCGTTTAGCATGGAATCGTTTTAATTAAGCAGGAGCAATTATTTCATTCATTTGATTGGCAGCCTCTCATTAAAGGGCACTTAGATCTGCCTCTGCAGATGAAATGGTTCGTCCTTTTCTTTTTTTCTCTCAACCTCTCTGCACACAGCGTCTCTTTCTCATTCCAGTAAGTGATCCCAGCGTGCACTCATTCACTGAGTCACTCTCACTGACAAACTGCATCCCGACCTCTTACCTCTGCATGCGGTTGTGCTTCTGGACATGCAGCCCCTTCAACACAGCCTTCAAATTCAAATCTTTTAGCACAAATAGACTTTTAAACATTTTCTTGGACACATATTCTTAGATGTGTTCAAGGGTAAACGCAGTTTTCTTTTCCTTTGCTCTACTGTTGCGTTTTGCAGACTTGTGGCGTCAGCTAATCCTGCTCACTGCTCCAGACGCTGTCAGCACAAGAATGAAGCGTGAGGCATTTCTGTCTCCTCCAAAAGCTGGATTACTGTAACAAGAAGATTAGTCTTCTAACAACTGCAACAAGCAGGAAAAAACAAAGCTATCACAATGCTGCTCATCGTGCTGTGATTAATTTTATTCTCTGATCCACTTGTATTAATGCAATCCTCTGCTTTACAAGCTGAAATAACAAAGAATCCATGTCGGGGAAATGATTCTTCACAGAGAACAGTTTCCATCTAACTGTACTGTCTGCTCCGAATGATGATTGGGTAATAAACAAGCACTGAGCTTTTCTGTAATACCACTGTAGCATGTTTCTTCGGGGTGGCTCTGTAATGACATGACACAGGATGGAGGACACGGAGGTAGCTTGTCTGCCTAACACACCGCTGACTGAGGGCCTCTGAGGCTGTGAGAGTGATCGCTGCTGCGTTCCTCCTCCAGCCACTCATAAATCAAATAATTACACTGTGCTTCTTGAGGGAAGAGGAAAGTTTTCCCATTAAGCTGCACTCATTAACCCTTTTCCAAAGTCTGCAAATGACTAACTTGAGGGGGCTGTGCAGTCATTTCCTTATCGTACAGTACATATTTCACCAAAAGCTTGGTTAACATGCAGAACACGGGATAGTTTTCTCTGGGAGCAGTAAGTGATCATTTTCTTATCAATATTTGATGGTATACATCAATTAACCTTGAACTGTCTGCGAGCGGCAGACAAACGCTCCCCGGTGACGCTGTCAAGAGGAAGCTCTGTCACACTGAGCTGCTGTGATTGACAGCGTTTTCAGGAGCTGCTTTTAAAAGGGCGGGATCCCGATCTTCTGCTGCTCAAAAGCCAAACATCGCTCATTTCAGAGACGTCTGCAGTCTGTAATCTAGTTAGTAGAGGGTTTTACTAAAGCCCTCACGTTTAAGGGTCTGCGGGTGTATAATTGCCCTGTGATAGGTTGGCGACCTGTCCAGGGTGTACCCCACCTTCCGCCCGAAGCCAGCTGGGATAGGCTCCAGCCTCCCGTGACCCCTAATGGGATAAGCGGTCAAGATAATGAATGGATGGATGGACGGGTGTATAATAAGGATCAGGTGCTGGGTTTGTCTGGCATTTGTTGCGAGATTTTATTCAAATGTCTTAATTAAATATGAACATTCATTTTTTATAATTCAAAATAATTTAAAACATTACAAATAGCTAGATTTAAAATGTGTGAAGGATGGATGTATATTCAATATTTGGGAAACAGTGTGTGTGGTTCTGTTTTTTGTTTACTTGTCATTTCTTATATGTTTGTTTAATGGTGTCTTTGTTTGTTACCCTCTGTCTTTGTCAACATACTATTTCTATGTTACACATGGGAGTGTATGTTCATGTAAGATGGAGTCTTTTTATTTCTTGTCTGAAAATCAATAAAAACTGTTGAACATAACAAAAAACATTGCAAATACATAAAATGATACTCTCAGTTTGAGTAGTTTCCACAAAAGGTAGCCTAAAGAAACAAAATGCTCCATTGAAAAAAAATTTGATTTTGTGTATATCATGCAACGTGCTGAATTTATCCAACACACGTTTCAGTGCATTAGTTTAAACACTGTCTGCTAAACCTTGTGTCACGAATGCAATACAGTGAGGTGAAATCATTCCACCACCAAGTCAGCATTACAGGTAGCAGCAAGAGAGGCGTAATGGCTCCATGTTTAACATCAGAGCTGGCCAAATAGAATGGCTGTGTGTGTGGGTTTGGGTATGTATGTACATGACATAGAGTACATTAGTTTAACTTAGCTTTTCTTTGGGAGCTCCGTTCCCCTTGTTTTCATAAGGGACAAACTACAGACAGAAGTCTTATCCTATTAAAACATGTGGAACCAGCAATTCAATATGAGGAAAAATGCTAAAGTAAGTGTTTTTTGGATTAATTCAATTTTTTTGTATCACTATCACTCAAAGTAAAAGCCTTACTTTTTAGAATAGCCGTATAGTATTAAGTATTAAGCTGATTTCTTGCTGTAAAATCCTGAAGACAGCAGAGTTAAGGCTTGAATCTTTCATCCTCCTCATTTGAAAGACGTTCCTGAGGAAAGCCAGAGGGTGAGGAGACACGTGAAGTGGTCGCTTGTAGGTCTGACTCCTCCATTTCAAAGATAAATATCACGCTGGGATAAAGCCCCCGTCTCGGCCCTGCCATCACAGGCCTGTCAGAAATGACAGAAGGAATACTTTGGTCCTGTTTGACATGAGACGAGGAGAGGACAGGCGAGCGTCTCTGATCACATCTCAACGCTGATTACTGGGGAGAGCAGAGGGATAAGAGCAAAGCCAAGGGTCCCATTGATCACACAGGTGCATTATGGGATGGTAAGAGCGAGGATGGACAGTAAAGTGCCTTTATCTGCTGTTACATACAAGCAGCACAGTCTTGTGTATCACAAACGCTGCCTGAGGGCTGCACCTCAGGAAGCTACACTCGCTGTATTACCTGAAGTCTCACAAAAGATTAAAGTCACCCGCTTTAATCCGGGTTGACTTTGACACCTGCTTTAATTTCTTGAACTCAACACTTGTTTGTCATGTGTTAGTAACTAGATCATTGTTTGTTTTTTAATTCTGGGGAAAAAATAGAGTTGATTTAATTTAGCTTTTCTATACTATTACATTTAAAGAATATTCATTTTCTAACTTAGATTAATTCTTCTCCCTTAAAAAAATCAAAGCCAACCAGCATTAACTTGAAGTATGAGCTGTAAGGGTAACATTCTGGGAAGCATAATCTTCAGGGTTTTTTGGATGGAAGTCAGTTTTGAGATTACATAAGAGGACTGACGCCTCTTTCATGTTTGTAAGGTAAATATGTGCCTGTGGCAGATTAGCTTCAGTTAGCTTAGCTCAGCAGGACTAATCCAAGGAAGAAACAATGACTGTCAGCACTGAAAGAATTACAAGTATTGCAGCACAGACACTTTTATAACTGGGTTTTATTTGTGTTTTAGCCTTTTTCTCCAACAAAGTTTCCATTTCTAGACGTAAGCTACTAAATTCACCCTTTCATGTTTTAGCTGGCTACAACCCTCAAACCATCTCGTGTCATATGTGACATGTAGCTGTTGAATACCTAGAGCTCATTGGAAATTGTGCTTGTTAATGCAGATGAAAGACATAAAAGTACCTCACAGACTTAAACAACAGGGCCATCATACGCATCGCAACCACAATAGAACAGGACATCACACATCCACTAAACACCCACCTCATCCCACTCCCCTCAGGATGCAGGTACAGAGCACTGAGGTGCAGAAGGGCTCGCCTAGGCAAGAGCCTGATCCCTGCTGTTATAGCGAGCCTGAACAAAAGGCCTCGCTGAATTACACAACTCTGTCTGAGTGCTGATGTCTTGGTGGAAAGTTTGTTGAGCCTACAGTGTATGTTCTATGTTTGTCTATGTCTGTGGAAATGCAGAAAAGTGCTGTGGAAAAGAATTTCCCCAAGGGGACAATAAAGTCTAAAGTCTAAGTCTAAAAGAACATTATTTGTAATGAAATGTATGATGTAATGGGATGATTTTTAATGAGTTTTCATTTGGTTTCTTGGGTATTGGGTTTGTGCTGTATAATGGTTGAGGTTTTGCCATGGTTTGCCATCATGTACACACCTATCATCCACAGATGCATTTTGTGTTAACAGCTATTTTAACAATCTAATAAACTAGTTAATGTCTGCTAACTGCCTGAACATTACAATATTGATCTACCTGACATCGTCTTTTTGAGTACTAGCATAAACAAGTTCACAATGATCTTAAGCACTGCTTTGTGCTGCCCATCAAAGCTGCCAACATGGATACAAATGTCAAACCTTTCTAAGATGTGTGAGCTATATCCCAGTTCAGTGGTTGCATCCTTCAAAAGGGCAGCATTGAAGGCTGTCCCATTTTATAGGCTAACAAATGCGTCCTGCTTTTAGCCAGGCCATGACGGACTCATCAGGTGCATCATTCATTGCCCAAAATATCCCCAGAATCATTGTGCGCCAATGCGAATGAGATAGTGGGCTCCCAAGTGTCCATCAACTCTTTTAAATTCAAGTATTTGGTTTCAGCTCAATAGAGCAGCTATCAATGCAAATGTTCGGCAACAGGAAAGGGGCCCTGAAACATGAAATTATCTTTAGGTTAAGGTACAAGATGTTTGTTATGATTGCTAGTTCCAGCACAGCTTTTGAGGTGGCAAGCCTGAAAACGCAGCACTTAGTACTAGGGGTGTAAGATAAGATAAGATATTCCTTTATTCGTCCCACAACGGGGAAAATCATGGAGCAAACAGCAGCAAACAAAAAGGTGTACAGTACAAGAATTTCAACAAGAATATATATAGAAAAGAAATGTTCATCAAAGACGACAGTTTGGCCATAATTCTCCTGTCAGCCACCACATCCACAGGGTCCAGGACTGAGCTGGCCTTCTTCACCAGTTAGTTCATTCTTGCTCTCCTGTGTCCTGTCCGCCCACAGCAGGTGAAATCCTTCCAATGTGGCGTTCGTGTCCGGTGTTAGCTCTGTTAGCATGATGCTACTCTGGTGCTGGGTTAGCTCGTCCACCTTAGAGAAGTAGATAGATCTCACATTCCCCATAACGGTGGGTGGAAGGACAGGTCGATGTTGTCTTTTCTTAGCTTGCACCTCAATACCAGCACGTCATCCTTGCCTCCTTCTCCTCAGTAGTAGTGTAAGGATAGGAACAGCTGGTGACATAAACTGTAGCATCCTCCAAAGACCAGAACCTATCATTTCAGTCCAGCCTTAGCAGTCTGCACAGACTACCAAGGCTAGGTTTCTTCAAAAACTGCTACTGCTGAATTGGGACACATGCTGCAGACTCTTGTTTTCTAATGCACACATCTGGCTGTTGTTTTCTGTCACAGTTACTCATTCTGTATTTTCTTAAAATGATACTCAAGATAAAAAACTACCTGCTCGATCTTAAAGTAAGGTCCTGTAGTATACTGAGGGTAAGCAACGACTCCCTACTGCTTTTGGTGATCTTTAAAACCGCAACCAAAAGACAAACGCCCAAACATCTTGATTAATATGATCACAACACTTCTGTTGTTGTAGATTCAGTGAGTCAGCAAAGACCGAGAGAGGAGAACGGCACATTCTTGGCCAGAACAAATGAACAGACGTATGAAACTAAGTGAAGTGATATTTCTTGAAGCTTGAACCCTTTCCAATAACACTGCATGCAAGTGACCTTTTCTAGTCAGGGAATAGTTTGCTGAACATTCGCACAGATTAAGCATGAAATCATTAAAATTGCGATACTGGCAGACAGACCGGGCACGTCAGAACAAGAGCCAAATGTTACAGCACCTTATGGAGTGTGAAAGGTTAACAGGGGGAAGAGAGCAGGGAGGGAGTCTCGAGCTAGGAGACGAGAAGCAAGAAATGTATGCAGTGTTCTGGTTTTATCTCTGTATCTATTCGTCTTTCATTTCTTCTTTGAGACTTTCCTAAAACTTCTTAATGATTCAAACTAAAAATAAGAGCAGCATTGAATCTAATGATTCTTTGTAGGCAGCTGTATCTTGTCTCACTTAACCTTCATTCTTCAGCCTTCAATCGGAAGCGATCATAGTAACAAGTCTGAAGTCTCATATCCTGTTTTGTCTGGTTGTGAAGTCAGGGAGCAGGTCCAGATGGCAGCTCTGTTAGTCAAAGCAGTGGAGCTTCTCTGGCAATGTAAATACCCATGATGCATAGCCTGTGATTGACAGAGATGATTAAAAACTCTCTCAGTCTCAGGGAAACAAATAAGAGATACGACTGTAACTGTCTGAGAGAGATGCAAACTGGCTGTGGGTCAGGGTTCTTAAATAGAACAACTGAAAAGTACTATGTTGCAAGGAATACAAACCTAGAAATCTATGAGTAGGCTAAGAAACATTAAGTAGATAAATTACAGATACAGCTAACTTAAGGAAGGTATAATTCACAGAGAGAGAACTGTGTGATAAAGGAAGAGCATCATAACACTAATAAAGCAAGCCTTTGTCATTTTAATTGCAGGGCTGGAACCTCGTGACAGTGTAGGTGTATATCACCTGTTATTACTTCCCCATTGTGCTGCTGCTTACACGGCCATTATGAGCAGCTTCATATAGAAGCACACTGAGCACACTGTACACAGTCGATACTTTAATATGCTCCGCGTATATACTGCTGAGCTGCACAAACTTTAAGCTGATGACTTGTGCAACTCTAAAAATATGCGTCTTCATTAAGTGCAGCTTATATTTGAGACTGCTTTATTGACTGTGGTGTGTTGTTATGGGGGATACAGCTCTGCATTCCTATTAAACAGGATATCAGAAGTTAATAAATGCTAAGTACAATGCTGACCTACTGTTGAGGACATTGTTGTGATTTATGAGGACTCAAATTGTGTCTATAAGCAAAAAAAGCATTGACCTTATTGGTTATTGCTCAGGTGAAGGTTAATGCATAAACATACAAACTTGTATGAGATAATTTCCATTTAATAAGGACAACATGTCTTATTAAGCAGGGTTTCTTTGAGTAAAGATCCCATCAGGAACAGCTGGGTCACATATTTCATACTTTTAAACGAATCAGTGTGAAAAATCTTTACATTTATGATCATAATTGGGCATTTTTTCCAATAAATCCTAATTTCTGTTGTTCTGTCATCTAAAAGAATCTTCATTCCTCTGCAAAAACACAGTTTAGTTTTCTACAAGCAATCTCCTTTCATACCCAGAAACCAGTCTCATAATAATGCCGGCCCACTGAACATCCGACACATCTTAAATTCAAATCAATACTGAACACTTCTGCCAAATATGCTGATGACTCTGCTTGCAGAGACTGATGTGTTCCAGGACTTTCACTGATCATGCACTGCACAGTTTTGTGTAAACTCTGACCTTCAGTCGAGTGTGTTTCGTCTTCACTGCTGAACGTGTAGTCCAGTTTCTAACAGTCACTCTTTTTCATTTGTAACATGATTATTCAGTTTCTTTATACACTGGGTGGTTTCTTCAAATCTTTAGTGGTGTGGAACTGAAATGATAATTGTCAGCAAAATGTCTCAGCCGTAGCTAAGATTGACTTTTTTATTCCAGGGCAGACTGTGGTTTGGTGCCTTTTACAAAATGTAAAAGGCATCACAAATTGAGCATAAGATAAACACTCAGGAAATTTCCTAAATGCAGTAAGTGATAAGAAATCCATTTAAAAGACATTTTCATGCTTTACTTGTAATGTCTCAGACACAACTTAGTTTTTTTTTTGCAGAAGTTTTAAATCTTGGGTCAAATAGTTGTTTCATGAAGCATAAAAACTAAATGTGTAGTCAAGCTTTATGACTCGAATTTCCATTTGAACTTGTACCATTTGGCAGGATGTTTTTGGCTCTGGGAGCAGCTAAAATCCAGTGATCCTGCATATTTCTGATGTATTGAGGACAAGGAGCTTTTAATCCCAACAGAACCTGTCGAGATAAAGCCGAGTGCTGCTGGATTGTGCAGCGTGCTCCTAAAACTTCTTTTATAGTGATGATTTATCCTCATGAATCGCCACATATCTTTGAATAGCCGGTTAAAGCAGTTCTTCCAGCTTTTGCTGTCAATAAGCTCAATGCTCTGATGCCTATTTCTAACCAAGACAATGAAAGTCTGTAAACATATATTGAATCCTCAGATAGCATCGTCTTCAAAGGTCAGATCTGTGATAATCGAGTTATGTGAGAAAGATGATACATCAACATTAAGTCCTGGTGTGACTTTGAAAATAAACCACTGCCGCTGTAAGTTGGCAATTTACAAGAAAGGCAAAAACATGTTGATTAAAGAAATATATTTATCATAAGCATTAAGAACTGGACAAGAGATTTGGAGATTCAAACAAACCAGGTTGCGTAAAGGCAATACGTCACAAAGCCTCTTCTGAAATCATCACCCTTCCAGAAACTCTCCTTGAAAGATTTGATGAGTTCTGATTTGGTTAGAAGTACATCAAGTGACAAAATGAGAAAGAGAAGAGGGAACCTGCCAGCCTTCACTCCTCTGAACACCTGGCCAACTGCTGTGCTAAGTGTCCTTGGGTGTCCATTCAACTTTTCTCTTTTTAATTACACCACCTAATACAGTTGGAAGGGGGAGATTTCAGGCACTGCTGCCCAAGCCCTTTGTTGGCAGGATGCTAAAGTCCTCAGGCTACTTTTCAATTTTGGCTTACAAGAGCCTAAACTGGGTCTGATTATGCATTCTGTGTGGCAAAATACCAAACATGGTACTCAAATTAGCCTAATTTGAGGTGGTATTATTAGAAAATCACTTCAAGTTTAAAAACCACATTGAGTGAGGCAAGTATTTCTCAAAGTCAGTGTTCAAGTACTGTAAAATTCAGTGTATAAGACACACTTTGAATACCTTTTTTGTCATCTAAAAAGTGAGCAGCATCATTTACACAGGTGTGACAAATACACCTGTACAAAACACAGAGAGGTATTTAAGGGTTCTCCAATTCTACCCAAAGATGGCACTCAAAGAGACAAGTGGCAGCTGGGTACATAGTGAAGCCGACCAGTCTAAAGATGCCACTTTTCCACTGATTTTCTCCCTCATAAGTTCATAACTGAGCATATTGAGAAAACTGCGTTATATTGTATTAAGCAAATCAACCTGGAAAGTTCTGGTTTGATTGAAATACCGTACCACAGTAGGATAGTTGAACTCAGCCTGTGGTTGTGATGATAGTTGTAAAGTATAGACAGACCCAGTGAACAGGACTTTTTGATGTCTTAATTCAAGAAGTTGTAAAACAGATGGCATTAGAAAGAGTTACACATTTCTGCATCTGTTCCCATACATTTGTGGGTTCATTATGTTTTCCTTTTACTGCGGGTCTTCGTATTGTGTTAACTTTATTTAAGAATTAAAGTATTGTGGGCGTTGCTAGCGTCGTGGTCAAGGTGCAAGCCTTATATTCAGAGGCTATGGTCCTCATTGCAGCAGTCGCAGGTTCGACTCCCGGCCTTGACTCCCCAAAATTCCTGTCTCTCCTCAGCTGTCCTATCCAATAAAGACGAAATGCCCCAAAATATAACTAAAAATAATAATAATAATAATAAAATATTGGAATCAAAACAGGCTACACAAATGCACAGAAACTCCACATTACTGAAGGGATTGTTTAAACATTTTCCCTCTAGGAGCTCCACAAAAAACAAGACTGTGTGCACTTAGAAGATAAGATAAGATAAGATAGGATACTCCTTCATTCATCCTGCAACGGGGAAATTCACTGAGTTACAGCAGCAAACAAGAAGGTGCACAGTACAAGAATTCCAACAAGAATATATATATATAAAAAAATAAAAATACAAAATGTCCATCAGAGCTGTCCATCTCCTGTCAGCCACCACATCCACAGGGTCCAGGACTGAGCTGGCCTTCTTCACCAGTTTGTTCAGTCTTGCTCTCCTGTATCCTGTCCACCCACAGCAGAGGAAATCCTTATATTACATGTTTTAAGGTATTTTAACTCTAGAATTGTTTGTGTCCGTGTTAAATCAGCGTGTGGACTTCTTTGCTGCTTTTGTGACCACAAAAAGAAGCGAAATGCTCCAAAGAGGGTTTTGAAAAATATTCAAACTTAAAATCTATTTTTGTATACCACAATGGATCAAAAAGAAAGAAAGAAAGAAAGAAAGTAAGAAAGAAAGACGGGGTGCTGTTGGCCTAGCAGTCTAATCGCACGTCCCATATACCGATGCCATAGCCCTCGTCCCAGAGGTCGTAGGCTAGATTCCAGCCTCAACCATTTGCTGCATGTCCTCCCCCACTCTCTACTCCCCACATTTCCTGTCTCTCTTTAGCTGTCCTATCCAATGAAGGTAAAAATGCCCAAAAAAACATATCTTAAAATTACAGAAAAACCGACTACTGAACAACTCATGCTGGACTCATTAGGCCTACTTTTTGCTCTTAGATGACCGAAGATAAATCTGAAACCCCACCGCTCAGTCTTGCACCATCAAACACATTTTGTTGGTTCTTTGAAAACCTTTTTCATCAAAGCAGAACATTGAAAACCAAATACGTTTTTTGTAAATTGCTATCACGCTCAAGATACTTAGAACTACTTTCAAAGAGAAGCTGTTCTGCATTCTTCTGCTGTTTGCTTTGTCTGTAGTTTTCTATCCCAGACATCTTCACATTCCTGTACCTTTAAGTGTTAAACCTCCAGCTCTTGTTTGAAATAGCATGGCACTGGCTGAAAGGAGCAGTCTGATTTGCCCTTTGCAAGAATGTGATGAGAAATCTCTCTGCATGACCCCGGCTCGGAAACATCTGCACACTGGGATTTGTTACCTTGGATACCTGTGCACACAGAACCACTTCCTGCAGGGTGAATTTCGTGTTATTTTATGCATTCAAAAGGCTTTAGAGGGAAGAATCTGTGTTGACATCGCTGACTATACCGTGACAGAATGCAGCTCACAGCCATTTTTCATATCTTTTGTATGATCAGCTCTGTATCTATCTGTACCTCAGGATGGGTTTTCTTTGTTCTGCCCTCTTCTCCTCTGAGCTCCACACCTCCATCTGAATCCCTGCTCCTCATCCCTGATACCTCTCACACTCAATGACTCCATCAATGGCCTGACAAAATACAGACAGGTCCCTCTCCATCACTCCGTGCTGTGCTGAAATGAGCTCTGGATCTGTATGTTGGAGGCGATGGGGGCGTCATGGGCAGTGATGGGACACAGCCGCCGGCCTGTCCCCAGAAACAAATGGTTGGCAACACACCTCATTTTCTTGTCTTTTTTTAGTGTTATTGAGATTTCTTACACATACGACAGACATCAGTCATTGTCAAAACTGTATATATTTTCTTTTCACCTTTCAGCTTCGTAGTTCAAACTAGCTGGCAACTCAGTCATAATTCCAAAGATTTCTGAAGACTGTCGAGAAAAAAACACACAACAGTCAAACTCCCTGCAACAACAAATGTTAACGTGAAATTGGCAAAACCCTCAAGCAACATAGAAATGACTTGTCTGTCTGGAGCAGATAAGGGAAATATTGTACTGTGGTGTACAACTGAATGTGCAACTTTGGCTCTGGGTTTGCTGATTGCTCCTCTTTTTTTTAAATTCAACATTACTTACTATAAACCATAGCCCTATTCACACAGGATAAGTATTACCTGGGGACTTCTGATCATCTTTAATAATTGTGGAGGATGTCTTTGTGTTCTCTATCCACTGCAAATCAGCCAAGTCTGTAATTTGTAAGGTACAGATTCCAGGGCAAATCACCTGCCATATGTTAGGACACACAGAGGTCGTCTGATAATATCTGCCTGAATCAGCATCTCAGTAATTTGGGTAGTAATTATTTTAAGAAGGTCTCTGATGCCTTTTCTGCGCTTTTCCAGTCAGAGATAGAGGCTGCGGCGGGCATTGTAAATCAAGGATTTGACTGCAATTTGGGTGCAAATTCATCTGGTTGAGGTCATTTAACTACACAGTACTGCGTTTGAAGAAAAAGCAAACTAAAATCAATCAAAAAATCAGCTTTTGTGCAAATTATGAGAGTAAGAGGAGATTTTTTTTCCGGATAACGTGCATGAAGATATCTGCTGTTTGAAGGGTGAATTAAAACACTTTCTATCATACTCCAGATAGGACACATTTAAGAAACACCATACAACCATTGGTGCAACAATCAGACCTATAGGACTGGTCATTGTCACAGAGCTCATAATTGTAACATAGATTAAGCACATGAGTGATGTGTCATGATCAAAAGCTGCGGCTCTGAGCTCTGGTTCTGGTTCTGGTTGATTGAATTGGTTCTGGTTCTGTTTACTTGAGTTTGGTTCCTGTTCCGTTTGCTTGAGTTTGGTTCTGGTTCTGTTTGCCTCAGTTGGTTGTGGTTCTGTTTGCTTGAGTTTGGTTCTGGTTCTGTTTGCTTAACTTGGTTCTGGTTCTGTTTGCTTAAGTTTGGTTCTGGTTCTGGTTATGTTTTCTTAAGTTTGGTTCTGGTTCTGTTTGGTTCTGGTTCTGGTTCGGTTCTGGTACGGTTCTGGTTCGGTTCTGGTTCGGTTCAGTTCTGGGTCGGGTTTGGGTCGTTTCCGGTTCGGTTCCGGTTCGGTTCTGGTTCGGTTCGGTGCTGGGTCCGGTTTGGGTCGGTTCTGGTTCGGTTCTGGTTCAGTTCTGGTTCAGTTCTGGTCTGGTATGGTTCAGTTCTGGTTTGGTTCGGTTCTGGTTCGGTTCTGGTTCAGTTCTTGTCCGGTATGGTTCGGTTCTGGTTCGGTGCTGGTTCGGTTCTGGACCGATGTGGTTCGGTTCTGGTTCAGTTCGGTTCTGGTTTGGTTCTGGTTCGGTTCTGTTTCAGTTCTTGTTCAGTTCTGGTTCGGTTCTGGTTCAGTCCTGTTCTGGTTCAGTCCTGGTTCTGATCTGGGTCAGTTCTATTGGGTTGAGTTTGGTTCTGGTTCTATTTGCACGAGTTTGGTTCTGGTTCTGTTTGCTTAAGTTTAGGTTTTTGGTTCTAACCCTAACCCTAACCCTAATGCTAACCCTAACCCTAACCCTAATCATAACCCTAACCCTAATCCTAACCTAACCCTATTCACAACCCTAACCCTAATCATAACCCTAACCCTAATGCTAACCCTAATCCTAACCCTAATCAAAACCCTAACCCTAACCCTAATCATAACCCTAACCCTAATCATAACCCTAATCATAACCCTAACCCTAACTCTAATCCTAACCCTAACCCTAATCATAACCCTAACCCTAACCCTAATCCTAACCCTAACCCTAATCATAACCCTAACCCTAACCCTAATCATAACCCTAACCCTAACCCTAATGCTAACCCTAACACTTATCATAACCCTAACCCTAATAATAACCCTAACCTTAATCATAACCCTAACCCTAACCCTAATCCTAACCCTAACCCTAACCCTAATCCTAATCCTAACCCTAACCCTAATGCTAACCCTAATCATAACCCTAACCCTAACCCTAATCATAACCCTAACCCTAATGCTAACCCTAACACAAATCATAACCCTAACCCTAATCATAACCCTAACCTTAATCATAACCCTAACCCTAACCCTAACCCTAACCCTAATGCTAATCCTAACCCTAATGCTAATCCTAATCATAACCCTAACCCTAATCATAACCCTAACCCTAATGCTAACCCTAACCCTAATCCTAACCCTAACCCTAATAATAACCCTAACCCTAATGCTAACCCTAACCCTAATCTTAACCCTAACCTTAATGCTAACCCTAACCCTAATAATAACCCTAACCTTAATCATAACCCTAACCCTAATCCTAACCCTAACCCTAACCCTAACCCTAACCCTAATCCTAATCCTAACCCTAACCCTAACCCTAATGCTAACCCTAATCATAACCCTAACCCTAACCCTAATCATAACCCTAACCCTAATGCTAACCCTAACACAAATCATAACCCTAACCCTAACCCTAATCATAACCCTAACCTTAATCATAACCCTAACCCTAACCCTAATGCTAATCCTAACCCTAATGCTAATCCTAATCATAACCCTAACCCTAACCCTAATCATAACCCTAACCCTAACCCTAATGCTAACCCTAACACTAATCATAACCCTAACCCTAATAATAACCCTAACCCTAATAATAACCCTAACCCTAATGCTAACCCTAACCCTAATCTTAACCCTAACCTTAATGCTAACCCTAACCCTAATCCTAAGCCTAATCATAACCCTAACCCTAATCCTAACCCTAATCCTAACCCTAATCAAAACCCTAACCCTAATGCTCACCCTAACACAAATCATAACCCTAACCCTAATCATAACCCTAACCTTAATCATAACCCTAACCCTAACCCTAACCCTAATGCTAATCCTAACCCTAATGCTAATCCTAATCATAACCCTAACCCTAACCCAAATCATAACCCTAACGCTAACCCTAACACTAATCATAACCCTAACCCTAATAATAACCCTAACCCTAATGCTAACCCTAACCCTAATCTTAACCCTAACCTTAATGCTAACCCTAACCCTAACCCTAATCCGAACCCTAACCCTAACCCTAACCCTAATACTAATCCTAACCCTAACCCTAACCCTAACCCTAATGCTAACCCTAATCATAACCCTAACCCTAACCCTAATCATAACCCTAACCCTAATGCTAACCCTAACACAAATCATAACCCTAACCCTAATCATAACCCTAACCTTAATCATAACCCTAACCCTAATGCTAATTCTCACCCTAATGCTAATCCTAATCATAACCCTAACCCTAACCCTAATCATAACCCTAACCCTAATGCTAACCCTAACACTAATCATAACCCTAACCCTAATAATAACCCTAACCCTAATGCTAACCCTAACCCTAATCTTAACCCTAACCTTAATGCTAACCCTAACCCTAATCCTAAGCCTAATCATAACCCTAACCCTAACCCTAATCCTAACCCTAATCAAAACCATAACCCTAACCCTAATCACAACCCTTACCCTAATCATAACCCTAACCCTAATCATAAGCCTAACCCTAATCACAACCCTAACCCTAATCCTAACCCTAATCATAACTCTAACCCTAATCCTAACCCTAATCATAACCCTAACCCTAATCATAACCCTAACCCTAATCCTAACCCTAATCATAACCCTAACCCTAATCATAACCCTAACCCTAACCCTAATCATAACCCTAACCCTAACCCTAATCACAACCATAACCCTAACCCTAATCATAACCCTAACCCTAATCCTAACCCTAACTCTAACCCTAATAATAACCCTAACACTAACCCTAACCTTAATCATAATCCTAACCCTAATCATAACCCTAACCCTAATTCTAACCCTAATCATAACCCTAACCTTAATCATAACCCTAATCATAACCCTAACCTTAATCATAACCCTAATAATAACCCTAACCTTAATCATAACCCTAACCCTAATCATAACCCTAACCCTAACCCTAATGCTAACCCTAATCATAACCCTAACCCTAATCATAACCCTAACCCTAACCCTAATCATAACCCTAACCCTAACCCTAATCCTAACCCTAACTCTAACCCTAATCATAACCCTAACACTAACCCCGATTTTCCTCGACCACCTGAAGTGATTCTATGAACCTGTTTGTTATATCAGGGGTTCTCAAACTTTTTGGAGCCAGAGACCCCTTACAGGTGAGAAAATTGTCCATGGACCCCCTCATAATTGTAACATAGATTAAGCACGTGAGTGATGTGTCATGATCAAAAGCTGCAGCTCTGAGCTCTGGTTCTGGTTCTGGTTGATTGAATTGGTTCTGGTTCTGTTTACTTGAGTTTGGTTCCTGTTCCGTTTGCTTGAGTTTGGTTCTGGTTCTGTTTGCCTCAGTTGGTTCTGGTTCTGTTTGCTTGAGTTTGGTTCTGGTTCTGTTTGCTTAACTTGGTTCTGGTTCTGTTTGCTTAAGTTCGGTTCTGGTTCTGGTTATGTTTGCTTAAGTTTGGTTCTGTTTGGTTCTGGTTCTGGTTCGGTTCTGGTTCGGTTCTGGTAAGGTTCTGGTTTGGTTCTGGTTCGGTTCTCGGTCCGGTTTGGGTTGGTTCTGGTTTGGTTCTGGTTCGGTTCTGGTCCGGTATGGTTCAGTTCTGGTTCGGTTCTGGTTTGGTTCTGGTTCGGTTCTGGTTCAGTTCTGGTTCGGTGCTGGTTCGGTTCTGGACCGGTATGGTTCGGTTCTGGTTCGGTTCTGGTTCGGTTCTGGTTCGGTTCTGGTTCGGTTCTGGTTCACTCGTATTCTGGTTCAGTCCTGTTCTGGTTCAGTCCTGTTCTGGTTCAGTCCTGGTTCTGATCTGGGTCAGTTCTGTTAGGTTGAGTTTGGTTCTGGTTCTATTTGCATGAGTTTGGTTCTGGTTCTATTTGCATGAGTTTGGTTCTGGTTCTGTTTGCTTAAGTTTAGTTCTGGTTCTAACCCTAACCCTAAGCCTAATCATAAACCTAACCCTAACCCTAATCACAACCCTAACCCTAACCCTAACCGTAATCCTAACCCTAACCCTAATCATAACCCTAACCTTAATCATAACCCTAACCCTAATCACAACCCTAAACTTAATCATAACCCTAACCCTAATGCTAACCCTAACCCTAATCTTAACCCTAACCCTAACCCTAACCTTAACCCTAATCCTAACCCTAACCCTAATCATAACCCTAACCTTAATCATAACCCTAACCCTAATGCTAACCCTAACCTTAACCCTAATCATAACCCTAACCCTAACCCTAATAATAACCCTAACCCTAATGCTAACCCTAACCCTAATCTTAACCCTAACCTTAATGCTAACCCTAACCCTAACCCTAACCCTAACCTTAACCCTAATCATAACCCTAACCCTAACCCTAATCATAATCCTAACCCTAACCTTAACCCTAATCATAACCCTAATCCTAACCCTAATCATAACCCTAACCCTAATCTTAACCCTAACCCTAACCTTAACCCTAATCATAACCCTAACCCTAATCACAACCCTAACCCTAATCATAACCCTAACCCTAATGCTAACCCTAATCCTAACCCTAATCATAACTCTAACCCTAATCCTAACCCTAATCATAACCCTAACCCTAATCATAACCCTAACCCTAATCCTAACCCTAATCATAACCCTAACCCTAATCATAACCCTAACCCTAACCCTAATCATAACCCTAACCCTAATCACAACCATAACTCTAACCCTAATCATAACCCTAACCCTAATCCTAACCCTAACTGTAACCCTAATAATAACCCTAACACTAACCCTAACCTTAATCATAATCCTAACCCTAATCATAACCCTAACCCTAATTCTAACCCTAATCATAACCCTCACCTTAATCATAACCCTAATCATAACCCTAACCTTAATCATAACCCTAACCCTAATCATAACCCTAACCCTAATCCTAACCCTAACCTTAATCATAACCCTAATCATAACCCTAACCTTAATCATAACCCTAATCCTAACCCTAATCATAACCCTAACCCTAATCCTAACCCTAACCTTAATCATAACCCTAATCATAACCCTAACCTTAATCATAACCCTAATCCTAACCCTAATCATAACCCTAACCCTAATCCTAACCCTAACCTTAATCATAACCCTAATCATAACCCTAACCTTAATCATAACCCTAACCCTAACCCTAATCATTACCCTAACCCTAATCATAACCCTAACCCTAACCCTAATCATAACCCTAACCCTAACCCTAATCACAACCATAACCCTAACCCTAATCATAACCCTAACCCTAATCATAACCCTAACCCTAACCCTAATCATAACCCTAACCCTAACCCTAATCCTAACCCTAACTCTAACCCTAATCATAACCCTAACACTAACCCCGATTTTCCTTGACCACCTGAAGTGTTTCTATGAACCTGTTTGTTATATCAGGGGTTCTCAAACTTTTTGGAGCCAGAGACCCCTTACAGGTGAGAAAATTGTCCATGGACCCCCTCATAATTGTAACATAGATTAAGCACGTGAGTGATGTATCATGATCAAAAGCTGCGGCTCTGAGCTCTGGTTCTGGTTCTGGTTGATTGAATTGGTTCTGGTTCTGTTTACTTGAGTTTGGTTCCTGTTCCGTTTGCTTGAGTTTGGTTCTGGTTCTGTTTGCCTCAGTTGGTTCTGGTTCTGTTTGCTTGAGTTTGGTTCTGGTTATGTTTGCTTAACTTGGTTCTGGTTCTGTTTGCTTAAGTTCGGTTCTGGTTCTGGTTCTGTTTGCTTAAGTTTGGTTCTGGTTCTGTTTGGTTCTGGTTCTGGGTCGGTTCTGGTTCGGTTCTGGTACGGTTCTGGTTCGGTTCTGGTTCGGTTCTGGTTCACTCGTATTCTGGTTCAGTCCTGTTCTGATTCAGTCCTGTTCTGGTTCAGTTCTGGTTCTGATCTGGGTCAGTTCTGTTAGGTTGAGTTTGGTTCTGGTTCTATTTGCATGAGTTTGGTTCTGGTTCTGTTTGCTTAAGTTTAGTTCTGGTTCTAACCCTAACCCTAACCCTAATCATAACCCTAACCCTAACCCTAATCACAACCCTAACCCTAACCCTAAGCCTAATCATAACCCTAACCCTAACCCTAATCACAACCCTAACCCTAACCCTAAGCCTAATCATAACCCTAACCCTAACCCTAACCCTAATCCTAACCCTAACCCTAACCGTAATCATAACCCTAACCTTAATCATAACCCTAACCCTAATGCTAACCCTAACCCTAATCTTAACCCTAACCCTAACCCTAACCTTAACCCTAATCCTAACCCTAACCCTAACCCTAATCCTAACCCTAACCCTAATCCTAACCCTAACCCTAACCCTAATCATAACCCTAACCTTAATCATAACCCTAACCCTAATGCTAACCCTAACCCTAATCTTAACCCTAACCCTAACCCTAACCTTAACCCTAATCCTAACCCTAACCCTAACCCTAATCCTAACCCTAACCCTAACCCTAATCATAACCCTAACCTTAATCATAACCCTAACCCTAATGCTAACCCTAACCCTAATCTTAACCCTAACCCTAACCCTAACCTTAATCATAACCCTAACCCTAATGCTAACCCTAACCCTAATAATAACCCTAACCCTAATGCTAACCCTAACCCTAATCTTAACACTAACCCTAACCCTAACCTTAATCATAACCTTAACCCTAATCATAACCCTAACCCTAACCCTAATAATAACCCTAACCCTAATGCTAACCCTAACCCTAATCTTAACCCTAACCTTAATGCTAACCCTAACCCTAACCCTAATCTTAACCCTAACCCTAACCTTAACCCTAATCATAACCCTAACCCTAACCCTAATCCTAACCCTAACCCTAATCACAACCCTAACCCTAACCCTAATCATAATCCTAACCCTAATCACAACCCTAACCCTTACCCTAATCACAACTCTAACCCTTACCCTAATCACAACTCTAACCCTTACCCTAATCACATCCCTAACCCTAATCATAACCCTAACCCTAATCACAACCCTAACCCTTACCCTAATCACAACTCTAACCCTTACCCTATTCACATCCCTAACCCTAATCATAACCCTAACCCTAATCACAACCCTTACCCTATCCCTAGGGTAAGAATGGTTTTGTAACAGAATAAATGCACAAAATTGGGCAATTATAAGGTTTCTCATAAAAACACTGTATGTAAAAGGGTTTTTAACACATGAACCATTCTTTTTTGCAAAGTTAAGGTAAAACATACGGCTACAAAAGATCCTAAATTAAGAGCCGTTCGGGAGTTGAAAGAGTCGACTCTTCCTTGGGAGCAGAGTCAAAAGAGCTGGCTCTCTGAAAAGAGCCAAACTTCCCATCACTAAAGCACATGCTTCCTACCATTTGCTCTCTTAGTTGCCCATGGAACTATTTGTATTATAAAACGTATCGATGTAAATACTTCAGACCTGTACCATAGTGATAAACAGATAACACTTCATTTTGAATCAAGTAAATACCACTTGTATACTTTAAAACAGAGGGTCATTTCATTCCTTGTGGACTCAACATGACAGCATTTATACTTTTCAAGTAATTGATCTTAAATGCTTTCAGAAAATTAACAGTAGCAAGACTTACATATCCATTCGAGCCACCAAATGGTATCATAACAATGGTGTATATAATGTTTTGTAATGACACAGCACAATTTTATGATTTACTAGAAATTTATTCAAATTATTTCACGGACCTCCACTCTATGGTTCGCGGACCCCCAGGGGTCCCAGGACCCCACTTTGAGAACAACTGTGTTAGATGTATTGTTTGCACAAAAATCTGCTCCTGCTGTGGTCCAGGTAACAGATCATCAGGATTTCCCCTTAAAGATGAGATCCTTTCTAACAACCTCCCTGGCTTGAGGGAAGTACTGCAAAGAATCTGAGACTTTAAATAAACTTAAAGTAATAGAGCACTTAGCTGCCTCTTGTCTCGTTCATTTTTCAGGGGGAAATGCAAAATCCACCACTTACACAATTACAATAACCACAACTCCAGGCAGACACTTCAACTGAAAAGTGTGGCGTTAATTGCAGCTTAAATGGCCTCTTTTGCCTGCTAAACTGTTCAACTGCTTATTTTCTCTTTAAACAAGATTGGTAGTTCGGAAAAGGAGAAATGATTCCACCCTGAGATGCTGCCGAGAAAGAAAAGGGCACAATTAGTTTCCCGATCAATTTGCCAGGAAGAGGAGGGGAGAAAATCAATACTCTGATTATGCATGAGGACGTCATGCGCTTACATTGAGATCAAAGCATCAATGATCTAAGCTGAAGCAACAAGGGATCCATCCATACATGAGCCATCAGTCATGTGTGGAGGAAAGGACGAGGGTGAGAGAGATCAGTGTGTACAAAGGGATAAATTGCAACATGATATGTAAATGGAGACAAGTTATCTTCACCCAAGAGCATAAGGAATGATGCTACCTTTTATTATCTCATTTGTAATCAATAATGTGTGAATTCTCTGTGGACGCACTTAGATGTGTCCTCTGAGAGTTCCTGTGTTTGAAAAGCAAACAGGGAAAAGAGGGCGTGGTCAGGTGTTTATCTTAATGACTGTGAGTTAACTTAAGGATCAAAAGACAGCTGATTAAAGTGTGGAGTTAAAAAGACTTAAAAGATTCATGCCACAGACTGTATAAATAATGGGCGTAGTATCCCTGACGTCACTCATCTGTTTCTGAAGCGCTGTTTTTAAGCCAATCGTCAGCGGTAGCCATATTGGAAATGCTGAACTCAACATAACTGCTGTCAAACTAGTGTGAGGTAAAGAGGCGGGCTTGGAGCCTCCTAGCCAACAGCTACAGTGTTCCCGCCTGTCAATGAAGTCAGCTGTGCCTCTCGTAATGGAAAACTTGTAATCTTAATATCTTCAAAATTGCTGTGTTATGAAAAAAATCACGCACCGTACAGTGTGTGCCGATCGCAAAATGAGCTATCCAGACTACAATCGTTTTTTCTACCAGGCTGTAAACATGTTTATTTCTCCTGTAAAGATCGGCTTTTTTGAAGTAGTGTGTATGCCTCAAGTGGACACTCGATGAACTAAAGTTTTTAACACTTCCACATTGGCTTCAATTCTCGCGGCCAAAGGTTGTCGCTTGATTCATACCTATTTTCCTGAAAGTGGGAGTGCACTTTTTTTTTTCTATAAAGCCAAATACAAAAGCAGCACAACACTGAGGCCCTGTTCACACCTGTCCTGATATTATTTCAAGAAAACAAATTGAAGTGCAGGTGTAAACGCACCAAAGAACCACAGAGGGCACCCTTTTTTCCCACCGTCTGTTTCTTCTTGTATCTGTTCATGTTCTTATTAGCTCATTAAAATTATGACGGCTACCAATTGATTTGGATACACTAAGGAATTAGGGATGGGACATGATTTTCGAATATTTGAATATTTGTTCACTTATTAAAAATGGAAGAGCTCATTTTCTCATTCTAAAAGTGCAATTTTTCATCGTTTTCACCAGTTCCTGGTTGTAATACGGTATTCCCGCCAGACGGTGGCTATAAGCGTCTCAAAGCTGCTTGCTAGCCACATCAATTTACAGGAAAAGAAGAATGCTAACTGCATTCAATAGCAAAGTAAGAAGAAAACATTAGCGACAGTCACTGCAATTTGCTCCGTTTCTGAATCACACACCACTACACATGTATTTCCAGAGACTGAGCATGGCTGTAAAATGTAAACACGTGCCATGCTGCTGTATCATGGATACATCGGCATAAAGATCAAGACAGACGCTGTCAGTGCCCGCTACTAGCAGCACCTCGTCCTGCTTCTGGTTAACATGACTGCCACACAAACGGACTATTTGGTGGACAGGTGTGTGTGTCCGCGGGGTGGATTATTTGAATAAAAGCCAAATAGATGCCAACAATTATTGAATAGTATTTTGGCTTGAAATGCCCTTGAAATGCTTCCCTATAAGGAAGCAAGGTTGGGTAACAACTTTCAAACAGGTCACCCAGGACACATGTTGATGCCACGTGTGAACAGACTTTTACACTACCAGATTTCCAAATGTGTACTTTTCAACAACCAGTCTTTTCCCTTCTATTTTGAGGTCAGAGGATAAAGATAGAGCTCATATCTCTGGACTGTTGCTGTTGTAACTCACACATAAAGGCATTCAAAGTGATAAGAAAGGGTGCACAATACAACCTTAAAGAACCTACAGTCTGCTCCTTCTTTTACCAGCCACATACCACTGCTGAAATCGTTCAGTGCCCCCTGAGTGGAGTGTCTGAAATCGAGTAAGTCTTATTGGTGTGAATTACGGAGAGAGCCTGAATGCGACACATTGTTCCGTCCCTTTCACACAGTATGGGAAGCAGCAGACGGATAAGTAAGTGAGATGAAAGAGCGGTGCACCTGGCAGGTCCGCACTCAAACATCTTTGATCCGCTGAGGCAAACATCAAAGCCTCCGTCGGGGGCTTTGTGTGGACGCCAGCCCACCAAGCACTCACCACTATAAGCACCAATCTACAGCGTAAATTACGACTCAACAAGAGGGGAGGCTTGAAAAAAATGGTTTATTTCAGCGGCTGGGAATTACCGCAATTGCACAGTTCGTCTACAGTGAAAGTAACTCGGATGTAATCAGTCCAGTGGTGATGGGAGGAACATGTCAGTGCTATTACCATGGCAGGAAGTGTTTGAGGGAAAAACAAGGTACCCATCATGTGTGCTCACCTTGTGTTGGGGCCAACAAACTAAAAAATGACAAATTGAGAGCCATGTCCACAGTGAAGCCACAAACACCTGATTATTCAACAGATAGCCCATCCACCCTTTTTTACATCCACTTTGGAAAGCCCCAGATATTCAGTATGTAAGCTTTTCTTCTGACACTACAACTTAGTACCACATTGGAACTGAAAATTGCAATCACTACGACCAAAATGGAAAACTAAATATATTTAACTCAAGACTTTCAACGTACACGTGAGATTTTGAGGATACAGCACACTACGGTATATGAGGACACTGGCTTCCCCGTTTATGACTTCATCAACATCTGCATTTAACATTTAAAATTTGAAGCAGACTGAACACTGGCATACTCTAGATGAGTTCAGGAGTAGACCATGGCCATACATGATAGATTTTGAGCAGATTGAACCTTGAGTTACAACAACTTCCTGTTTCATGGTAAGGCATTAAAGTTTTTCTTGCCACCAGAGACGCACCTTCCAACGATATCTTACAGTCTCAACAACACATCATCAAGGTCTAAAGGCTTTCCTGTCCACATCTAAAAGTGGACATGTTCAACAGAGTTAGAGAAGTACGTCAAAGTGGAAAACCTGATTTCCTGTTCGCACCACTTAATTTGTGATTTATTGTGGAATAGAGAGAAAAAGAAGAAATAATTGTATTCAAAGAGGGTCCATGTAACAGACTCTCAACAGCTCTCACAGCTGGAAAAACCAATCAAATATAGTAGTAACAGATGTCAGTTTAATTGACAATGCGAGATGGTATTTAAGGATGTTATCTATATCCTTTTTCTAATAACCTGAAGTTAATAAGGCGCTTCAGCACAGTCGAAGAAGACTGGCAGAGTGAATAAATGAGTTCTCCTGAAAACCAACAAAGAAGCCTCCAGATCTCTGGGGAACAGAGAAAAAAAAAGCTTCACCTATAGCTGTTATAAAGAAAGAAAACCAGGGGAAGCAGCAGCAGCAGGTAGAGTTAACATGTGGGAGGGTAGAGAGAGAGACAATGTAAGTGCCCTTGTAGTAAAACTACGTAGACTGTTGTTTTAAAGCAGACAGGTCCACAGAATGGTGACCTCAGTGCATTTTATTTATGTGGTTTACATCTGGAGATGAAGCTGCAGATATATGGAGCTTCTTCGTTTTGAACGCAGCAGCTGTTTGTATGAACCAGACGGATGTGATTTATTTAAAGAAGTGCTTACAAGATATTAAATCACTTATATCAGACAAGTGGATTGGCAATATGCTAAAAGTTGTAAGAAATCTATATTTTCTCCACATCTGTGATGAAGTTCTCAAATTAAAGTTTTGATCAATGGGAGTTTTATCAGCAAGTGTTCATTTATCTTCAGATAAAAATCTCATAAATCTTTGAGGAAGCCGTTTCGCTTCATGCTACAGCAGGTACTCTGCAGATAATAAAGGTGTGGGTTCTACTTGAAATGTGTCTGACATGTTATGTTTAATTTATTCATTTAAATAGGTTCAATTTATTTGTTATTTTGCTTTGTTTTCCCATCAGTGGGATTTAATTAGCTGTGGGAGAACAGGAAGCTGGATCACTCAGGAAGCGGCTGCAGTTCTGGCCGTGTTCGGGGAGTACTTTGACAAGATGTAATTAAACTAGTAAATTTGCATTAAATTTTACAGTCCTCTGGTGGTCGTTCCACTAAAATCCAATTTAAATTGTGTTAATATTTTTCATCTTTCCTGGCAGTGAAAGCATTGTTAACCAATAGAAGCCCATACTCTACTTGCAAAGTAAAGGTAGATTTAATGACTGACAGATTTAATCAGTACATTGTTTATCTAGCTATGTTGTGTAGCATGCAGCACATACTGTATACATGTATACTTACATTTAGCTTAATATGACTCTGTGGACAACGGTTGATGGATGCTGATAAAGACAAGGGGTCCCTGAACTAGTCCAGAATCTGTTGGATGACATAAGCAGAATCAATAAACTATTATATGTGATAAACACACAATTTATCATACTGTCAGGGATAAATGTTATGCTCAAAACTTCAGGGTTACATTAAATACGGTAAAATCATTTTTTGGCAAATTTCTTTTTTTGGGGGGGGGGGCGTCATCACAGTGTTCACAGCAGTCACAGGTTCAATTCCCTGGCCTTGACCATTTGCTGCATGTCTTCCCCCCTCTCTACTCCCCATATTTTCCTGTCCATCTTCAGCTGTCCTATCCATTAAAAGGTGGAAAGTGCCCTAAAATGTAACTTTCAAAAAAAAAAAATAAGTAAAACTTTATTTTTTCATCCATCCATTATCTTGACTGCTTATCCCGTTAGGGGTCACGGGGGGCTGGAGCCTATCCCACCTGGCTACGGGCGGAAGGCAGGGTACACCCTGGACAGGTCGCCAACCTATCACAGGGCTATTTTTAGGTTAAATAAATAAAAAATATTTTGACTCTACTTTACAAGCAAGGCTTAACCACACTTATCCTGAAACTCTAATATAATCTAATGACATATGAGTGTTTTTTTCCCCCGCACGTGACTCATTTTTCAATCAGTCCAAACAGAGGATGCCACAGAGAGAGGCCGGCCCATCCAGTAGTAGACCCAAACTGGGAGGAGTCAGCTCATTGTTCCTCCTTGAAGACGCCCCGCTGATGAGCTCCTCATTGAGCTGCAGAGTGAAAAAGGGATGACTACTGTCTACAGTATAATTGGACAAATCAATCAATTACATCAATAGCAAATTACAACATTCATAATTGATCGCTGAACAAATGCAGTATAGATCACTGCAAGGTTCGATAGCTATACCACAATATTCATGTTACACTGAGCATATTCAGGAACTAATTAAATCTCAAAGGAGACGATCAATGTTTGAAGTAGCATGAGGGAGGTATTGATTGTACAAACCAAGATCTCTTCTACCAGTGATTCAGACTGCTTGACATGACACCAGCTTTTATTTTGATGAATCTTTTACATCCTCTGTTACAGAAAATAATGCCCTCGTAGCAGATAGAGAGCACAGAAGCTGGAATAAAGTAGTAAATCTAATAACTTGTGGATATACAATATGTATGAGCTCTGAAGCAAATCTCCCATTGAATGAAAACATCATTTCTCTATAATATATATATCTGCATTTAGGTATTAGACGGGCATTAGCACAGCAATGAGGCATTTCAAAAGCCTTCACAGCACTTACTCTACACAAGGAGTGCGGCTGTCAGCATGAGAGTTTACTTGTCAAATCAATGCGATGGATAGCAGGATAATTGCTAATGTCTCCATAAAAAGATGGAACATTTGCCTGAAACTTAATGTACACAGTTATGTGGCTGCGTTTTGGTTCGACTTGCTTTCATGATAAAAATGTTTTCTATTTCCTTGAATCAAAAAACCTGCATATGAAACTGCCTGGCTTACTCGTACTTCTTAAGCAGAACTCGTAAATTATTCATGTCTCAAAGCTGTGACAAAGCTTCAGCACTTGATTGCGCATCTTTTTTGATATCTCATTGTTTTTATAATTCCATATTTCTTTTATGTTCTCACAGACGCCACACTCTCCACAGTAATGTCCCAGAAAGTCAGAGAATGTGGCGTCTGTGAGGTGGAGAAAAAAGACACTCTAAAGTTTTCAGGCCAACTAGGACTCTGCTTTATACATAAAAGTTTTAATGTCCTATTTGCTGCTTCAGCAAGCTCATTATTTCACCAAAATCATTGCCATGGATGCAAATTTTGCTTTTAAAAACTCCATGGGAAGAAAAGAGGTTGAGTGCTGCCCTTTAAAGCAAGTGTTTTCTTTTAACTTTTCTGTCATGGTTTATGTTTAACGCAAAACAGAACGAGGGCATGTTCATTTGAATGATAGCTCTAACATCACTGAGCAACAGAATTAGGTGAGTGAAAGGTGGGCTTGCTAAAAAGTTAAACACAATTATTCAAGTATTCAAAGTTTCCCCAGCATCTTATTAATCTTATTCAGCTATAAACAGAGAGAGGATGAGATGGCAGCTAGCTTACTGTTACCCGTTTATGCTTTGTAGCTAGGTGTATTTGGTTCATACTGACTCTCAGCTACCATCTGATTTAGTGCCTTAAAACCAGAAATGTAGTAACCTGAAACAGAAAAGTTTCTTGAAACCACAAACTGAAATAAAAAAGTCTGTCAACTAACTCTAGATGAAAGTTTACAGATACAGTGTGTAGAAATGGGAATATTTAGCGACATTTGCGATCAGATTCTAGATCGAAACGCTCCCATGCTCACCCTTTCTGTCAGAGGTGATAGTGGCCCATTTGGACAAGAAGCTCCTGTGATGCATGATAAGTATGACCCTCCATTTATTAAAAACATCTGTCAATACAAGTTATTTTGCAAACAACCACTCTCCTCTACTTCATCTTCCAACCAGTGCATTCCGTGCAGTCACTCACTAAATACAAAAATGTGTATGTTACTAATTTGTCCTTTCTGTGCTATTGTAGAAAGATGGCAGTTAAAGATGGCAGCCTCTGTGGAGGGGTATTTGCTTCTGTGTAGATATAAAAGGCTCACTCTAAGTTTGCAATACAAAATTATCTACATACTCACGTGATTACATCCAAAATTTAACACACTTACAAATATAATATTCCATATCTACCAAGTCTGTTCTGCTAAATGCAGCTAACTACTACACACTGCACCTTTAAGATTTTGGCTATAGCCTTTGCAATCTCAGCTCAACCATGCTTGGTCCTTCCATATAATAAGTTTGTTTTGAAGTCTAAGCATAACATGTAAATGAGTTTACATAAAGAAGTTAGTAATGCCTGGCTATCAGACACTGAAATATGCATTTATTGTTTAAAGGAATGTGTATTTTCCCTCAAATGTCATTCAAACATTTAATTTACAGACTTATTACAAAGTGAATACATACATTAATCCTGCCCTTTGCCGTTAAGTGGAATTTTGTATTCTTCAGTTAATCAGATATTGTGATGGATCATTATATGATTGTCCTGTGATATCTACATTTTTGCAGTATCATGATTATATTGTTATCATGATTCACCAACCTCGATTTTTGGAGGGTTTTTTTGTTTCTATTCAGCACACTTTTCCCAAAGTAAGTATTTTTCCTTGAATCACACATTTTCATAATTAATTCCAATTAAAATAAGTAAAGCTTTCACCCTCTTAGTGATAAATAGGACAACTAGCTAAATCTGATTTAGTTTGATTAATCCTACATGTATCTGTCGTAAAGGCTAGAGTTTGTGTCACTCCATAAAAATGTTGCATCATATGGAGAGAAGCTTCTTGATATGATGAAGTGTCTTGTATTATATACAACCCGTTTTATAAAGAGTAACTATAGAAACCATTGTGCAGCAGGTCAGAAAGTGAATGTACTCTATGGTAAAATAAAATTTTGATTGAAGTGGATTTTGACCAAATATGTGGTCGGAGCATTTTTCCCTTTACAGGGCAGAGGAATGACTAACAAGCATCAGGGTTCATCTCCCACAGTGGAAAAGGTTAAAATCCATTTACTGCTGAAATATTGCTCGTGTCATTTAAAGCAGCGCTTCCTCTCCATTCTCCTCTTCACTGCTGACCTTTTTCTACTGTCCACGTCTCAGCGCTCGTAGAGAGTATTTTGGCCACACTCCATCTCTTCCCAAATGAGGCCAACTGAGGAAGTGAATCAATGTGTTTTTCCCCTAGTCATAGGAAACAGCTGTCATGCTGTCGTCTGGTACAGAGCCGGGCTGACTTAATGCCAGAGCCGGCTGGGAGAGTCAGCAGGGAGGAGAGAGCTCCCCCTCTAAACCCATCACCTGAGTGAATTCCACTCGCAATGCCTCGCAGCCACACTCACAGCTCTGGGACATAAACAAAGAGGCAGCTCTGCTCCAGCAGGGCTCCTCTGACTGCTGGCACTGCTGCCGTATTTCACAATATCTGTCCTAATTAACTGTGTATCACTTTTATACGTCCTTGGGTCATTTTTAACTTTCATTCCTCCGGATTTTGAAGGTTGTGGTATCAGGTGATTAAATAATGCTAGTGTGTCCTTTCATATTTGATGGTGATGGGAATAATGGCTCTTGTGAGTGAGTCAGATCATTTGGGATTGTTGAGGAATAAGAGCCGGTTCTATCTGCACTCTTTTACACAGCCTGCTCATTACAGGACTGTTGCATCTTTGTTTTTCATCCCCTTTTGTTTAAAAAGTACGGACTCTAAAATGTGAAGTGTTTTAAGCTAGCAGTGGAAGTACTAACAGAGGCAAGAGTACAAAGAAGTACTGAATAAATCACACACTGGGACAGGAACACAACAGAGCCACTTGGTTCAGCATACAAACACAGTGTTTCAGTGCTGCTTCATTTCGCCGCAGGCCAAAAATCCTTCTGAAAAAAAAGGGCCATGGCATCTTTTTTCAATACCTCTTCTGGCTACTAATTATCCAGACAAATTGGGCAGTTGTGCCCTCTGATTGGTTTGCCCTCATAGTTATCACCTATTGTATTCAACATCACTATTCTTTTTTTTAATAAGTTGTATTTTTGAGCATTTTCGCCTTTAATGGACAGGACAGCTGAAGAGAGACAGGAAACGTGGGGAGTAGAGAGTGGGGGAGGACATGCAGAAGATGGTTAATGCCGGAATCGAACCTGCAACCTCTTCGATGAGGGCCACAGCCCCTGAACAGGGGGCACACACCCAGACCGGTAGGCCAACAGCGCCCCAACGTCACAATTCTAAGCCTAAGAATTTAGAGAACACCATAGCTTTTCATTCATTTGGTGAATTACAAGCATTAAAGATTTGTCTGTTTATTGATTACTTTCATTATTTTCTATGACTTTTTCACCTTTAATATATTAAAAGTGTATTCATGAAAATACTGCGCCACATAATTATTAGTTTCCATACTGAATTAAAAGGGAGCAAGCCTACTTCCCCCCCTTCACTTCCAAGAGCTGTCTCCCCAGTGCATACACATCACTAATATTTGATGCATAAATCAGACTGATAAGATGATGAAGCCGGCCTAATATCATATAGGAAGAGAAATGCTTTCAAACAAAGAGAGGAGAAGTTGAGGGGAATTTTTACAAGTGCAAAACCTTCAGCATGGGTTTCATTAGCACGACCTGACCTTATCTTCCCGGACTGAACCCTATCTCCCTCAGATACTACCAGCATGCATAATACACGTCTACCCCTTTGTGTCAGATGCTGCAGGGCAGAGCCCAAACCTCTCTCTGGCTACAGATCACCCCCCCTCCTCCTTTTTCACTTTCACGCCACAGCTGTACACACAAATACAAATATACACACACTTAGGCATGATGAAAAGCACACACAGAAAGACACTCTTCTCTCTCTGTCTCTTCTGTGTTTAACATCTCCTTCATGCACGTATTCGCTGCTTTGTTAGGAGTCAGGAGGTGACTGTAAGAAGGCCTTCATGCTGCATACAACACATAAGGTTTTGTTTTACCAGGAAGTAATAAAACATTTAAATGAAATGTGTTTGGCATTCGTGGAAATGTATGCATGTCACAAAACATATTTCAGCTGTTTTAATTAAAGAAAGGGAGTGTGCATGTGTTTATACATGAGCCTGATCTCAGTCAGTGTACATACAGTGTGTGTATGTGTGAGTGTGTGTGTGTGTGTGTGCAGAATAGAGGGCGAGCATCTGTGCAAAGCTCACAGACGAGCAGAGGCTCCCTGCTCCATATTCATGTGTTTCCCCATATGCGACCCTCCACTGTAAACAAAGAATATTAAACACACGGATACTCGGAGGCAGCCTAATGAACACATACACATATTACTCGCCGTGTAATGAATCGATAGAGCCTCCTCCTCCATCAAATATTTATTAGAGTAATATTCCTGAGCCCTTCAAACTGAAAAGACCGCTCTGCCTGTGGAGTTTTACAGCAAACCTGTGCGGCCTGAACACAGCCACTCATTACAAGACAGATATAAATCCCTGACTTAATGAAACATATTAAGTCCATCAATCACTCCCAGCCAGGTGGATCAAATCACTACAAGAATAATATTTAAAAGGGAGCATTGTTCCCGTCAACATTTCATCGTAAAGATTTTGCAATATGAGTGAAACATGAGCTGTAGCTGTCAGCTTTTAAATCCTGCTTCCCTTTATGGAGACAAATAATTGAGTCATATCTCCAACCCTGTCAGAATGAGCGTACAATCACATTAAGAGTCGCCGCCTGACTATGTGTACCACAGTCTGGGACACCATGAGGACTGTGGTAATAGAAAAGCCTGCCGTCCCCATGGGACCCCAAAGCAAACCGGCTGACATGTTCTTAGAGCCGCCCGGAAACCTCTGGAAAGCCCCTGAAAGCTCCAACACCTTGTAAAAGTGACGGACCACAGCTGTCTTGGACTCCTGACACTCCTCCCCGCCACCCTTCTGCTGGGACAGACTGAGTTTCAAAGCTCTCCACCTGGCTCTCAGCTCCGTCTCTCACACCAGAGAACAGACTCTTGTTAGTGTGTCAGAGAGCCGGGAGATAGAAAGTGAATCTTTCCTGGAATTTATCAGAGATTGTCTACCTGCTTGTTAAAAGATAAGATGTAAAAAAGATGGATTTTGTACATTTTTTTAACTATTTGTATTTAAACAAACTGCAGTGGAAGCCCTTCGCTCTGTTTAAGCCGCAGGACCAACAGCTATTGGGCTCCCTCTATTGGCCTTCAAGGATCTATCTGCATTGTGTCCAGCAGCAGGTTACAAGGGTGGAGAGCCAGAGTCTAACTTTTCAGGCATGTTGTACACTTTCTGTGAATGGAATTTGTTAACTTATTAGTACAATTGACTATCTTCAAATGTAGCTTTCCCTTGAAACAACCACAGGGCATGATTTTCACAATCCAAACAGAGAAAGTATTTTAAAATAATGAGCTTGTGCCTGAAAAATAATGTTGAGCCAAAGATTTTCCTCTTTATCTCTTTCTTCAAAAACACATTTTAGTCTGTTAAGTGTCAAAAAAGGTCAAATAAAATGATTGAGTGCTCTAGCTCGCCCCTTTTTTGCCTTGATTTGCCTGACCAGCGATCCACAGCCCACAGGTTTGCTGTGTGGCGTAGATTTGTTTAAGAAGACAGAAGTTCTCAAACTGGAGTAGATGAAGTAGAGCTGGGCGATAAGTCGATAACGATGGTTATTAACTAGTACATTTTTCTCAATACAAATATAACAAATGTTTGATAAAAAACTCAATTTAAATCAAACTATGAAAAATTATCTTACACAAAAGACCTGCTTCCTGTTAGCTCCTTCAGAAAGTATGTATTCAAGATGCTTAACAGAAAACTAAATCCAGATACAAGCTGTAAAAACGGTAATTTAGGAGGGACATCTCCCGTTTCCCACCGTAAGCTGCGCAAGTGAATGCAGCATCTCACAACTATCCCCAGAGTACTGCAGGCAGGGAGACATGCCTGGACAAGTTTAGATGCAGCATTAACATTAAAGCTGTCGGTGACGGACTTGTTATACCGTGTGTGCGTCCATGATACACAACCACACACACACACTTACTCACCTTCAGACGACAGTGTGAAGAAGTTCAGCTCTAATTTGTATGCCAGACAACTTGGATAAAGATACAAACTAAGCCCTGGACTCAGCATGTTTATTCCCCACTCTCACCTGAACATCATAATTGTGTTTTAACCCGACACCCTGCGGTGATTGCTGCCACACCATAGATCCACACTTTCTCTCCTACACAAGCTAACAAACTGTCTAGATTCTTGAACTTTCCAAGTCCAAAAATCCGATTTTAAATTTAAGTGAAATAATGATTTGATATTTATTGTGATACTTACCGATTTCGACTTATATGAAACATTTTATCTTGATAACTTCTTTTCTAATATCGCCCAGTTCTAAGCTGAAGTATTTCTGGTGACAAAAAACACTTTGATTTTAATCATTGCAAAGAAGTTGCACATTTATTTTCGTGTCTTGTCAAACAGATTTATCAATAAGTATTCAGCTCTGTAATAAATAGCTCCCTCTCTTTCCACCAGATGTTTCACATCTGCAAAGCAAAAGCCTTGTTTTCAAAGTTGTTGATTTCAACTTCTAATGAAATCAGAGAAAGCTGTGACCTTAGATGACCCAAATAAACAGTCCTCCAGGAATGAATAACCGTAATGTATACACATGCAGTGTACAAGCTCTTTAATTTAACATACTGATACTTGTCTGACATGAGTGTGTCATTATTTTCAGTGACCAGGTAACCCTGCAATGAGCCGATTAGCACTGCTGCATCACCTGAACTGATTGCTGCGTCCTGTTTTAATTAGATAACACTATCCCCAACAATTTCCTGAGTCAATATAGTTACCGCAGAGCCAACTTCTGAAACACGCTCTTCTTCTTGAGATGAATTATTCATAAACTAAAGCAGCAAAGCCCAGATCATCCATCAACATCAGGGGTAAATACATAAACAAAATTATTCGCACAAAGTCAGCTCTGAATCTTCGTTTAGCTGTTTAGCGAGCAGCCTGGAACGCATGATGTTGATTATTTCCCTTTCAGAGAGGTTGTGTAGCAGCTCATATGGATTTAGCCAATTTACCTGCAGTTCAAGGAACTCAATTCATTTTCTGGACAATTACAGGAGTGCCCGAGAAGTAGTGGTATTGAATAAGACTTAAAGTGGAAGTCAATTTGAAATTTGTCATTGCAGAACTCATCGGAGAAAGTTTGTGTACTTACTGGGGCAGCAGAATCAGACTTTCTGACTAAGGAAATTGGATAGAGATGTGCTGATACCATGTAGGCCCAGATGGTCCCAAAACCTTGACTCAAGCATTAAGAACCTCTCAGATACCAATGTGACAAAAGAAAACATCCCTATCATTTAACAGGCTACATTACCAACCTTGTTTGAACCACTGCAATCACTGTTTTATGGGATGGTTCAGTACAAAAAACAAGCTAAACACAGAAACAAGCTTAGCTAACGTTAGCTAACAACAGTAACACACACAACACCTAATGGCCAATGTCAGCTCAAAAGTTAGGATTTTAAAGTCAGAGTTTTTCCACTTTTTATCTTAATCGTGTATTTTAATTAAATACAGAACCAAATGTTCAACAGGTACACTAATGCTAATACTTTGCTAGCCTTGATTGCCATTACTTTTTAAGCTAGTACTGTTTTTTGCCACTCTACAGGAGAAGTAGCTGGAGTAAAGTGTCAGCCATAAAATAAATTACTTTTATGTAGGGCTCGGCGATAATTCGACGTGATACAATTTTTCTCAATAGAAATATTAAAAATGTTTGATACAAATTTGATATAATTACACCTCCCAACCACTGGAAAGGGAGGGGGCGCTAAAGTGTCTTAAATGCTAGTTGCCAACCAACATTAGACAGAAGAAGAAGACAGCATTGAACAGCCAATCATGTTGCAGGGTCCTTAGTCTAACACTGTGCTGACTCGGTGTTAACTATCAAATTAATACACTGCAAACTAAAACTTTACAAAAATCTCATCTTACACAGAAGACCTGCTTCCTGTTAGCACCATCCGAAATGATGGATTCAAGAAGCTTATCAGAAACCTAATCCAGATACAAGCTAACAAACTGTCTTCAACTTTCACTCAGGAGCAAACATCTGCCTTTATAATTAAATGGAATAATGATTTGATATTTATCGTGATAATTATCGATATCGACTTATAAGACAAATTCATTTAAAAAAACACATTTTTTAATATTGCCGAACTCTACTTTTATGTAAGATAATGTTTTGGAAAGGAAGCAAAAAGTCCACTTTTGAGGGACTTCTAAGGGAGACCTGTTGAAAGACATCTTGTTTCTTCCTCTTAATCTCAGACAGTCTTTGAACATCCCTTCAGACAGCAGACACACTATGAAAAAGCAGCTTGACTGTGGTTAACACGGTCCACTGTCTCAAGCTGTCATTCCAAACAAGATTATTATTTGTGCTCCCTGAAGACCAAAAAGCAAACATCCAAGCAGCCACTTTAAGACCTTGACACAAAATCTATAGAGTCCAACATTACGAGTGGATTGGATGTCATGCAGTGAATTTGATTCTTATGACAGCTTACAGAAGCACTTTACATTCAGGCCTGACAAAAATGGGTTTCTTTCATTCTGTTGAACATGCAGACACCTACATGAACAAACTGATCCAGCGCGAGCACACATCCAGGGCCGCCGAGCACATGTCAGGCCAGGACATTAAACAAAACCCATAATGGAGTCATGCATCCTAAACAAAGTGGTTTGGTGCTCTGTCAACAGCATGGTGGCCATCAGAGAGGGGGACTGACATTTCAGATGGGACGTGGGTTAACCCTCAACATCCACCCTCTCAAATATTTATGATATGTGTATGAGTGTAGAGGGGACCAAGAGGAAATGAAGCAGGGAGGTGTGTTTGTAGACTTCATAAATAATTGCACATGGAAAGGTTACATTTAGCATCAGCTGGACAGAGGAGGAGGTAAAATAAGATGTATGTATGTTTCCAGCAGAGGGATATTTGTAACCACAGCTAAGCGCATGTCGTTATGCTCTCTCACACACCTGCAAACATTACGCCAAATCCATTACATTCATCTTATTCCTGCTAGATGTGTTTTCTGCAATTTTCTAGTGAGTTCTTGTCAAGCAGCATCCTTGGTGTGAAAAGTTAAGCTAACGTGGAAATGTCTATTTGTACAGCAGATCAACAATTCTTACAGCTTAGTACAAAAAAAGGTTTTGGTTTCCTTCATTCCTGACAACCTTAAGAAGGACAATTTCTTATAAAACTTCTTTTTTCATTAAGACAAAGAGTTGTGCATAAATAGACATTATTAGGGGTGTGGCTAATTTGACTGACAGGTGGGTACACCAGGCTGCGAAGCTATGGCCTCAGCTCCACCTCTTTTCCACCCTAACCCACAGTATTAGTCAGTGGACTTCACGCCTAATCCTAACCACTCTGGGTTCTTGCCTAACCCTAACCCACATTATTTGTCAGTGGCCTTCACCCCTAACCCGAACCTTCGGGCTTCATCACAACCTATCACCTCACCCAACCCTTACCCTAACCCTAACCATTCCCTCTGGAATAGTCTGAAGTTAGTTGGTGTCAGCACTTCAAATATGGCAACTTCCATTTTTGTTCTTAACCATAGACTATAAATAATGGACGTAGCATCCATCTGTTTCTGAAGCACTGTTTTGAAGCCAATCATTGGCGGGAGCCATATTGGAAATGCTGAAGTCAACAAAACTGATGTCGAGCAAGTGTGAGGTAAAGAGGCAAGCTTTGAGCCTCCAAGCCAACAGCTACAGTATTCCCATCTGTCAATCAAGTCATATTGGCAAACTCGGAAACTTAATATCTTCGAAATTGCATGAAAAAATTCACCCCCCCTACAGTGTTTGCTAATTGAGAAATTAGCTATCTATACTACACTAATTTTTGTACCAGGCTGTAAACATGTTTATTTCTGCTGTAAAGATCCGCTTTTTTGAATTAGTGTGTATATGGTTTCCGTTTTTATGCAGTCCGTTCTTTTCAACAAAACTGCAGCATGCAGCGTTTTGTAAAAACACAGCCAAGAAAATTGCATTCAAAGTGTGAATGCTGATGCTGAAAATATGCTAATATACATATATGCAAGAAGCTAAAATATTCCATACAAAAATACATAGCACATCTCAAAGTGTTTTTAAAAACCAAAGTATCATCAGCATACGCTCAACCCTGAACTATAAAGAATATGAGGTGTGTAATCTCCAAGTTAATTATTTCACTATATTCTGAGCACTCAGACACTCACATGGGAACCTTTTACTCAACTAGCCTCATTTATAAGCAGCTCAAAACCTGCCTCATTTATCTGTTGAGATTATTCAATGGTGCATGCCTCATTAATTTAAAAAAAAAAGATTTGCAGGGCAGAAGCAGCACTTTAGTTAACACCACTTCCATGGGTAGCCAACATAACAAAAGCTAGAACTGCCAAATTATTTTTGCTTACATGTGTCATATTACCAACTCAAGCTGATCTGACATGTTGGAAAAAGTTTCTTTGGATGCTACAATGCTACAAAGAAATCAGAAGCAACTTCTATTCTGTGTATTCTTAGTTGACTGTTAAATGATGATCCATAGGAATGTCAGGGGGACATGCAGCCATCTCAACCCCTTTTTTATCTGACCTTTCCTGCCAGGATGAGTCTCTTTTAGAAGAAATGGAAAGGCAGGAGCTGATGGAAAGATGTCTTTAATGAGGTATTCTGGGGCTGTTGTCTCTCCATTTAATTAGACAATTATGCAGCCTCCTACGGAAGAGAGAGCATGGGAGGTCACAGGGGAGGGGGGCGGCAAGCGATGCCACAATGCCACTCCGTCACACACAGAAGTACGGAGGCTAAATCGCAGGTGAGTCCCTGTGGGGCGAGCGCAGACTCTCCATTTGGGAGCCATTAGAGCCACATCCTATTTAAATTCAGCTCCACTGTCTTTGTCCATCTTCATTCTGCTTTTTTGATTAGGCTGGTAATTACAAACCCACAAAGACACTGACTGAAACCAACACCAACACTGCCGCAGTCTGATGCTGCTAAATGGCCATCTGAAACTTCCACCTCTTCGAAAACTATTGTCTGCTGAACCTTGAGCCAAGTAAACAAAGACTTTGAAAGCAGCATATTAGAGGCTGCTGCAAGACTTCATTCCATCAGTGCCTCATTTTGCACCAGAGAATTGTAATTACACATTCACTGCCATCTGGTACCCATGCTTGTCTCTGCCCATTCTTAGCCAGTGCCAAAGCAGGCTCCAGTTTCTTCCATGGCAAATTGCTTTAACCTTATGTCTGCTGTCCCCGCGGATGTGTCACTATGCTACACGCTCAGACAGGCACCACCAAAAGCACAGCACAGCGGGTTTAAGATGTACACAAGTGGTGTGAAGGTTGAGCACGGATCCACTTTTAAAGAGGGGCCATAACTCACAGAGATGAATGGTCGGAAATCTCAGCAAATGATGAGACAAAATTCATTTTGGTGATGAATGGAATGCTTCCTGGAGCAGAGCTATTTGTACGTATGTCAGCACAACTGAATGTCCAGCATTTCCTTTGTTTTGGCCTTTTTTTTTTTTTTTTACCTCTACAGATAAGAACGAATCCAGGGATCAGTATTCAATGAAAAAAAAAAATAAGGATATAAATTGGACATTTGGGGAAGTGTAACAGGGTTAAAAATGCAATATCAATTATTATTTCTTTATAATTACACAAATTATACCTGTGTGTGTAGAGCCTCATTGTGTATTTCTTTTTCTAAAAGTATTTTGAAGTGCAGCCTCGTCTTCCGGTCATTTTCTTCTTCGTTGGTTTCTTGACCTTTATATTTGATTTGCCTCCTTCCCTCTCCACTTTTGTATGTTATCCCTGGGGGAGAGGTAGGTGTCCATTGCATAACTTTTCTGTCTCCATATAGTTATTTGTTTTATGTGTGCTTTTGTCCTGTATAGTGTTTTAATGTGTATATTAAACATAGTTTACTTTTACTCCTTTTTAAAGTCATGTTTAAGCAGACTAACTGAACGTGCACGTGCTTCGTGCTGGTTTGCGTGCACTGAAGGTTTAAGCTCGTTGAAATGTGCTTTTATCTCTGCAGGAGCGGAGACGGGCTGCATACTTTATAAACTCAGAGGTTCTTGTCTGTCTGATTGACAGGTATGATTATTGTGTTTTATATCTTTTATGTGAATGTAATGTTTATGCTTGTTACGGCAGCCCTTTTGTATGTTATCCCTGGGGGAGAGGAATGGAGGCAGGCTGCATACTTTATAAACTCAGAGGTTCTTGTCTGTCTGATTAACAGAATAAACGCAGAGCAAGCGAGATCCTGGTGTTGGTCATCTGTCAGTCAACTTTAAAAAACACAACGCAGATTCCCACCGGTTACAGAAGCATGCTTTCCTACATGTCAAGAGTTGGATGAGATGATCAATACAGCTCCCTTATTCTGTTTCTAAATGTTGGATGGAAAACAGGGGGAACCTGAGCACCACAATCATTTAAAAATTGCATCTACAAAAAGCTTTAAAGCTCACAAATTAACAGTTAAACGTCTTTAAGCTGAGATAAGCTGGGCCAACTAGCGGGTATCTGTAACCTCATATTTACACTACACATATGAAATGTACTGATCTGGCTTTTCCTCCTCCTTTAAGAAGCACATAGCTGTATAAAACTATCTGTATTGCATGCCATCTCTGCAGACGAGACAGGATTCTTAAGAACGTGATAGAAATCACAGAAAGCTTTTTGGAGCCTTCATTAAAGTGTGAGGCCAAGTGGAAATCTGTTGCAATTTTGTACATTTACTTCTTCTGTCTGCTCACAGATTGGGATAATCACAGCTGCAGCTCCCCTGCTGACCATAAATCATCATCAACCTCCAATCTTTCCCCCGAACATTATCATACACAATCCAGAAAATGAGCGACATCTCCCAGGGAAGTAGTTGCATCATTTCTCACTACAACCAGAGCAGTCAGAGAACAGGAGAGAAAACTAAGTCTCACACTGTCTCCCAGCATGAAAAACAATGATTTGATGATCACTTTAAGCTTCTGTATGAGACATTTCATCCTTCGTTCAGGCTCAGGACTGTTGACAGAGTACAATCTGAGTGAGTGAGCAAATACAGGCTGCATGAAACATACTGTAGGAAACATGCTCCATGTGCTAGAGCTTGGGCCAGCTGCTACTGAAGTCACATACTTGCATATACACAGTGTGGTGGCATCACTTAGCTGGAGCAGTATGGTGGCAAAGACAGGGACCAGACACACTCAGCAGATGTTTTCTCCCCACAACACCGAAAGAGATCAGTTTCGTTCAATAATTAAACTTGGAAAGCTTTAGGTCACAGAAGTAAAACATTAAGACATTTAGCAACTTTCAATTTCAAAGATGGATATCTCCAATCATCTTTTACAGGATTAAAACATCTGCTGGCTGCGTGAGAGGCATATAAGCAAGCAGCTGTTTTAAAAAAGACAGAAAATTTGAGATACTTGAAGAGAGAACTGGCAAAGGAGTCTTAAACCAAACAGGAGGAGCCTGGCCAACTGGTCAATGAAGCCTCATTAAGAGTCCAGAGAGGAGAGGTTTTAAATGATCCACTTAACCTCCAACACACTGCAACTCATCTCCAAACTTTAGACGACTAGCATCCATTATCTAGACCAGCGGTTCCCAAACTTTTCAGCCCTCGACCCCAAAAATATAGGTGTCAAAGACTTGCGGCCCCCACTGCCCCTAAAAGTGATTTAACGTTGCTTCATTTAGCTGGTCTGCAGAAAGTTAGCCTACCTATATGTGCATGAGGCTGTGTTTCGTGTGCTGTTATAAATTAACTTAGTGCTACTGATGCTTTTGATAATTAACTGTTCACTATCCCTAAATTTAGGAGTCATCTGGCAAAAAAAAAGGCAGGAAACTCTAATTCCATGTTTTCTTTCAAGTTTAGCTACTATTTTTGTCAATATTTTTTTTACTATAATGGGTAAAATGAACTATTTTTAGATAATCAAGAAAAAAACATTCTGAAGGACATCTCATGAACCCCCATTTGTGTATCGCAACCCCCAAGGGGGCCTCGACCCACACTTTGGGAACTCCTGATCTAGACGATCCAGCTGCTAAACTTTCAAAACACAATTTAAGTAAAAGTATTTGACACCAAAGCATCTTCTTTTTAGATAATAACCTAGAAGCAATCCTCTTTAAGAAAACATTTGTAGAGAGAAAAGCTGCAACATACTCCTGCTTGTTGATAATCCTCCAAGTTATAGACTTTAAAAATAAGATTTATTTTGAAGTATCTCAACATGTTTTAACAAGTATGTGTTTTTACAGAATGTAACTTATAAAAAAATAAACCTACTCAAGTGAGAGCAGCAGTGCAGCAGCAATTCACTGAGCGCACTAGCAGCTACACACTTCAGGTTTGTTTACATCATGATGTACACCACGTTATCTGTTAAAATGAGCTCGATGTTAACAGGATCGAGAGAGCTGCAAGTCTGGCACTCCACAGTGTGTTACCAGATTGTTTGCTGCTTTTACAATACAATATTAGGTCCAACATTAGTAAACAGCCACACAGGTAGCCAACATTGTCAGCAGCTGGTTCATGATTTGCAAACAAAATGACACCGTTCAAATGTGTACAAGCAATCAACTCACAGTGAAGGACTCGTGAAGTTTCAGCCTGGTCTTGCTGCGCTCCTGTAGCTTCAGCTTTCGCGACATGACAACCCACGTGTCACCTGCTCCAGGAAAAAGGGGGCGTGGCAAAAAAGGTCTCTTCAATATTTTGATCTTTGTCTGCAGTACCTATTTTAAACGCTAGGTGTCAGACGCCCCCTAAACATGAAACATCAAAACTAAATAATTTTTTTTTTTTTCAAATCAGCCTCAAAATTATAAATACTGAATTTAAGCGTAGCTTTTTTCAAAAAAAATTTACTAAGCTTATTTTTCAGCTAGTTTGTTTGTTTTTTAAGTGCATTTGCTTGTTTGAGCTCTCTGTCCTCACAAAAAGTATTTCTCTGTGAAAGAGCTAGACTAGAAGCATTTTTGGAATGTACAATATATCTTAACTAGACAGCAAACTCCCCAAATGACTGAATTTGACTCATGGGAAAGCAACCAATTGCAATGGTCAGGTAAAACCAAGCAGCAACCTCTGGATATGAGTCCAATGTGCAAGTGTTAAAAACTGCAGTTCATGGAGGATCCGCTTGAGTCTGGCAGAAGAAACAAACATGTTTACAGCCTGGTGCAAAAGACGAGTGTAGTCTGGATAGCTCATTACTCGATCGGCACACACTGTACGGGGGGTGAATATTTTTGTAACGCGGCAATTTCGTAGATATTGAGATTAAGAGTCTTCCAATGAGAGGCACAGCTGACTTGATTGACAGGCGGGAACTATCTAGCTGTTGGCTAGGAGGCTCAAAGCCCGCCTCTTTTTAGCTGCCGCCGCCGACTGGCCTCAAAACAGCGCTTCAGAAACAGATGGGTGATGTCACGGATATTACGTCCATATTTTAGACAGTCTATGGGCAAAACAAAATTCGTCCTAGGAGAGAAAAAAATATCAGTGTTATAGATAAGTGCTGTTATGATACACTTCTGTTACTTTGTAGCTAACTGTTATTTTATTCAGTCAGTGACTACAAGCTAAAAAAAAAAACGGGTTACATGTTTTTGTGACTTGATGTATGAAAAGATATTTTCTTAACTTCAATTGTTTATCATCCTCTCTGTTGACCAATTGAGAAGTGATGTGATGAAATTTGTCAGATACCCAAATTGTGTACGATTTACAACCTTGAACACAACAGTTTGACATTATAACAGCATCTGAGCTTCACACATCCACAGCCTTTGTCTGATCCCCTTGCCCTTTTTCAGCAGTGGGTGGTGTTAAACTGAAACCTGGGGCTGAGGTTGCTCTTTAAATGAATTCAGGGTTTGATGTTACCAGAAGCAGCAGGATTATCCCCAACATCATGCAATCTGTAGGGAACCTGAATGCTCCAGTATTGTGTGTATTATACTGACACATAAGTTAGCCTATTGATTAGAATTCTACATTATTAGAAAGAATTTTGTATTTGATAGAGATTGTTTTTGTTCATGCACAGCTCAACCTGATCTATAAGGGTTGAAACCTAGTATTTGATTAGAATTTCAAATGGGGTTCAGTAGGTGTTCACTGTCAGCCCATTTAAAGTTTTCCTGCCAAAGTCTCTGTGAGGGAGTTCAAAATGTTAAGTTTTTAGATCCACCTTAAAGCAGCCTTAGCCAAATTTCTTATTGAAGGAGCGTTTAATATATGCACATACTGTTTAAAGTCAGCTCAAGTAGTTCCTCAAAAACATTCACTCCTGTGTTGAATAAATTTAACTAAAAGTGTTAGGAATAGGAAAGAAGAAAAACTCCACAGAGCCACTTTTCCTAGGTTGGTATTAGTGTCATCCAGCAGGACTGTTTCCAAATAAAGACTCTGTCCAGCTGGAATCCCATGTATTTTTAAAGCAGTCCATCGTCTCCTCTTAGACAGGACGGTGTTGTTATTCCACTCACGTTTGATTCAAAGATTCATGTCCCACAGGCTTTGTGTGGGGTAGTTTGTTCAGTTTCTGTTTGCAGTATTATTCTGAGTATTGTAAGCCGAACACACAAATATCATATCTTTTGTTTTAAACAAGAGATTATTGATCTCATGCGCTCATATTAACCACACACAACAAAATCCACTTCATTTTTATTAATGCAATTAATGTTAGGAATGTTAATTTTTGGTTTAGACCAAACCTTTTGTTGCATATAAATTGCTGCATTTATGAATATCAATTAAAGGCAGATATGATAAAAACACCAATTTGTTTATCTCTCAGTGGTGTTCTGCAATATTCTGATCTTTCAACAGAAATCCACGAGGGGCTCGGTCTAATCCATTTTGAGCAAAACACCATATGCCAATGAGCGCACACATTGGAGGGGTACAGAGGCCTGTGAGCTCGTGTCCACACTCGATGGATTTGTGTTGATTTTCGTCTCAGCACACGGCTCAAGGTCACGCTTCTCTGTTTTCCTTCATGGCCTCCCGATTCCTGCTGCACACTGCGTTCTCACCGAGGGCCATGCTGTCTCAGCTTTCTGTCCCACAATCTGCAAATGCCGCCCTCGCCCTCTCGACCTTTCTGAGTTCAACCTGTCAACCCAACACCCTCAGAAGAACCCTGCTGCAATGCTGTGCAGCATGGAGGGCCTGGAGGTAGAGAAGATATAGAGGAGGTGGAAAAAAGGGATGAAAGATTGAGGAAAAAATGAAAGCAGCATGAAAAGAGGTAAAAACAGAAAACAATTTAGAGCAGTAAGAATGGGAAAGTCACAGCGCTGGAGATTGAAAGGCTTCTTCCTCTAATTTGCACCGTATTCATCACCTCAGAGGGCAGACACTCTCATATCGCTTTCCATTCACTCTCTCACCCCTGGCTGCAGGTCAAAGGAAAAGGCAATTTCCCCTCTGCCCGTGTACAAGCCGCTCCATTCCTCACGGATAAACTGTACTTTTGAAGCCCGAAGAAGTGAGAGCATTCATCACCACACAGGTCTCAGGCCTCCTCCTCCTCCTCCTCTCCTGCAGGAAAAGCTGCAAGAAGCGTACACGTCTGATTAATAACTTTCTCCTTGTGCTGTTAAAGACCACTCGGCAGGGCCACTGTCAGTCAAGGGGGGTAGGGGGGGGCAGTGCTGGGCGTACTGCCCACCTAATTCGCTTACTGAGCACTGGGCAGCGTGCCCAGCTTGGGAAGACGCAGAGCAGACTGACTCAGGCTGTCAGACTTTCATCTTGGAGATCCTCCATGCTGGGCCTGCCAATGAAGACACCAGGAGTCTGTTACAAATCCACCCTTAACACTCTCCCACACATCCTCAGCTGGGAAGGGAGGAGAAATCACAGGGAATGAAAGTCACAGAACAGAGCAAAATATGCCTCAGATTTAAACAGATGTCAGCACAGAAGGTTATACTTCCATCTCTGAAGGCAAATGGGGATACAGAGCTGTGGTGTATTGCTTTATTTGGCCCTTAATTTGAAGAAAAAGTGTTGTAAAAATAACTCTGTAACATTCCTGTCAGAGAAGCGGCCAGCACACCAGTAACGCTAAAAAACAGTCATATGCAAACACGGATACAGCCATTCTTCTCTCCTATCACACCAAATTACCATCTCTCGCTCACACACTGAAATCCTCTCCAAAGCATCACCTCTACTTCAGAGAGATGGAGAGCGGAGAAAGAGGGCTGGAAGTAGATGGATGATGATTATTCAGGCGCACTCTCTCTTCTCTTTCTCCTCTCTCCATTGATCCCGTCCCATCAGAGCGGCTATAAATATTAATGTGAGGGCTTTGTTTTAGCAACCTGTGTGAAGATCAGAGCACAGAACAATAGAAGTATCTGGACATGTTTTTTTTTCTCTTTTTCTTTTTTTCTTTTTTTTTTTGCAGACAGAAAGGCAACCTGCAGAGTGTCCTTGGGGGAGGGGAGCCTGGGGGGGAGAGCCCAGCCCTCAGCCCAGCGCCTCAGGCTCAGTGCTTTCCAGTCAAGGGCAGCTCAAGGGGAACTGCTAATGTGGGAGACCAGAGTCTGGTTCAAAATGAGCCTTTCACAGGCTGCGTGTGTGTGGGTTACATCGCAGACAAATACACGTAACGTTGTTCAGAGGACGAATAACAGTGATTCACCTGTGTTACATTTGAAGGTTTGAAGCTGTTACATAAAATTTCTCCTACAACAGCAAATAAGAAAGAGAACAAATCGTCTGTCCAAAATGTACAAATGTGAGAGGACTTCATTTGAGACGACTGACATGTCTTCAGTGTCCATACAGTATGAAGCTACAGTCACCAAAAGACTACAAACAAAGACAAACAGCAGCCATGGCTTTGTCAAAGTGTTTTAAAATTTGTTTACAAGTACCTTCAATTAACATGAGGTCTATTGTTTGAATAATCTGTATGAAAGTCTCCCAGTCCCCGGGGCAGTGGGCCTGATGATGTCTTGGCCAAACCCAGTTGCCAGGCAACCAGTGCAGCTCCAGGAAGTTGTTTCTGTCAGCCAAGAAATTGTCCAGCACATAACCACCTGTGAGAGAAAGATTGTGGTTTTGACACATTTAAGTTTTTTAAGATTTAAAAAAACATGATGGAAATAGTTGATTTGGGATCTTTTAAAGAGCCAGTAGGTTTTTTAATAATACAGAGGCAGACTTTTTCCTCCTGTGTTAATGTTCTTTATGCTAAGCTAACTACCCAGCTCATATAGTAGCTTTACATCAAATACTCCAACTGAGAGCTAACTAGCATAATTCCAAAATACTAGTTAGACTGTTCCTATGTGGTATCTTTGTTTTTATATGTTTAAGTGTATCTTTATAGGATGTGGATTTCTTGTTTACTTAGCTTTTATGCTATCGTTCAATGTCAGTACACCTTGCTTAGGGAAACACATTATCAGTGGTTATGTGACCTCTCTTTTGGGATGAAATATTATACCTTCAAGACTTTTTTTGGGGAAAAAAGGGGGATGGGGGTTCTACCTCTTTAATTCTAGATTTGTTGTAAACATTGGTGTTTGATATCTCCATTTAAAGAGCAAGAGCAGTAGGGGAAAACAGTTGAAAGTTCAGTACTTTATCCATCCTCCCATATAGCTGATACTATTAAGTTTTTATTACTGTCATCACATGAAAGCAAACAATATAAATGAAACATACATAATGAAAGATGTACTGTCGATTAATTAAAAAAAGGCAATTTTTGGGTGAAAGAACCCTTTCTGGAAAAAAGTTAAAAAAAACAGACAAAAAATATGGTTTAACCCCCCCCCCCTAAAAAACAAACAAACAAACATAAACAAAAAAGCTAAATAAAAGGAAGTAAAAAAAAAAAGAAAACCTAAAAGGCATAAAAGAATATATAATCTTTATCCTGGCACTCCAGTCCATCTACACACCTCTGCACACATTCCCTGACAGTATAAACAAACCCCAGGTAGACAAGTCCTGTGCCCTCTCTAGGTTTCATCACTAACATTGGTGGTGCTTAAAGTATTTTAAATCATGTTACTGAATACCTCTGCAAATAAACCTAAAACACCTTCATGACACGATAGATGTGAGAGAGTAGGTGAAAAAATGTTTTTATTTGATTTGAGTGAACTGAGCCTTTAACTAAGTTATAAATAAAGGAACAGCATACAGAGATGAAAAAAGGGGTCAAATATGTGTTGAGGTGAATTTGACCGTCACCTCTGTTCGGTGTCATTTAATGTCTCAAAATGTTTCGTGTTTGTGTGTTATATTTGAGCTCCATTTTCTCATCCTGACCTGACCGATAGTGCGAGCGTGCGAGGTCACGGCGCTCCCCCACTTGGTTAAACGTTTTAATGTTGTACTCGACATCATTGTGTCCACAGAGCAGAGTCCTCCCTCTGATGCTGCAGACAGTGATGGAGGGCTCTGCCTGCTGAGCTTGCAGAAAAAAAAATACAGGACAATGGTGTGATTGAGGACAAAGAGAGATAGAGAGAGCTGATGGCAGAATGGCTCCCTCTGGTTAATGGGAGTTTATGATTTACAGCAGATGTTGGCCAACTCCTTTCAATCTAGAAACAATACGTGTGACACGGGGCCCATTTCTAGAAGGGAATGAATCGATGATACGGAATTGTGTGGTTTTTATGAGAAGTTGTGCTGTGGGAGTATGACTGATGCAAGCCATCCGAGCTGATCCACAGAGCAGAGCGGCTGCCTTTGTGACGGCGGAGTCAAAATGAGGCTGTGTTTGATACAGACACAGTTTGTGGTTCCCATGTATTACCATTGCATCGATGTTACAGAGCTAGATGTGGGCACAAAAAGAGGTCAAACTTTGAACCCCATTGTGTTTTTGTTTTTGTGTGAAACTTGAAAGAGATATTTGAAAGAGTAAGAACTAAGCTTTGGGATTCTGAAAAATAAAAACTGCAATACTTAAAACCCCAGAAGGTCAGAGAGATTCTTTGGGACTTTTCAGCTAAATGAAGAGGAAATGTTCTGTAAGCTGCATAATAGAAGGATTTTCACATTGTACCTCAAGTAGTGACTGAAATGTTCTTTCACTTTTTGCAAAACAACCCAGTTATTAATCTATCCTTTTCTTATTTTCACTCATTATATGAAATATAAAGGAAAATCTATCTGTTTTTTTAAAAGTTGACCTGGTTCTAATCTTTTTTTGCTTGGGCTGTTGAAAAAGAGCTCGAACACATCCACTATCGAAACCATATTTCACTGAAGCCCTTTTGTAACATCCACTGCATTTATAAATTGTGTGGAAATCACTCTTACGAGCTGCATGTGAGCATGCAAATTCAAAACAAGTTAAAATGTACTTTGACCTGGGAAATCCAGGGTACGATTCAATTTGATGTTCATTTGAGCAGGTGTGTGAAAGCATCAGAGACAGCAGAAGCCGTAATATAAGTTACACCAGAATACAGGAAAAGGTTTAAACTGTGTTCCTATGTGAAGACTTCCTTTGTGTTCAGCAACGTGCAGTTCCTATGCAGATGTGTAGCTCCTACTATCTGTTATCACCACCCTGCAAGCTACTTAAGCTAGCCACACACTAGAAGATTTTAAGACAGATTTAGGTCCGGATTTGCCACCCCGGTCGATTGGGAATCGTGAATATCAAACATGTTTAATATTTATGATTCCAGGTTGGACTGCCTCCGACAGAATACCTGTAATAACCAATGAGAGGAGCAGACTGGGAAGCGTCAACAACTGGATGTTGCGTTCTTTTACAGCTCAAAAGCACGGCTGCAAACAAACGTACCCCAACCTCAATCGCCCTCCGTGTTGCTTTGTTTATCTTCTGAAGTCATATTTGATTATGCAAGCTTGTTTAAGATCTCATGTCTGTGCAATCCTCACTACAAACATTAAATGTGTGGTCCAACGGTCTTAAGGAATCATCTAGTGTTCCTTTAAAAGATTGAAATGTTGAAAATCAGTCAGAACTGTCCCTAAGTGTGTGGTATCCTAATTGTTTTGAAATCGGTTCAGATGTAAAAGTCGTATAGTGTGTAGCTAGCTTTAGTTGAGCACAGGGATGGTTGTGGTTCTGCCAATGACCAATTCAACAAGAGTCACACTACCCCCCCTTTCCCAGTCACCTATTGTCTGACATTGAGGAGTCTTTTTCATCAAGTTTTAATTACTTGATAGTATACCCCCCGTTTCTCTAAATGCATAATTGTGGCCAACTGAGAGATAAGTGTTCAAAAGTGGCACCAGCAAGACTGGTGCACTTTGTTATTTTTTGGTATGGTGCAAATGCCATCAGGATTGCTTTGGTCGATGGCAAAATCACAACCCTTTTGAGCAGGAGACCAGTAGTTTTAGATTTTTGTGAAACCAAAAGTCAGAGTTGACTTCTTTAAAAAAGGTAGTGTAATTTCACTTACCAATATGCAATTAGCTAACTATCTAGCAGGCTATCTTTTGATCCTCACAACAGCATTTTTTTTTACCAAACCTGACCAAGCTCTGAATCCTAACCTGACTTTAGATATTGTGCTTTTGGATCAGTGTGTTGAACATGTTTGTCTGATATGTAATTTAAGGTATGAGGTGTTGTTGTTCTTGGTATGGGCGCTAATCAAGAAACTGCATCTGAGGTTGGTATTAGAAGGTGGAAAAACTACATAGTACGTAGCCATAAAGGTAGAGAGACTTGTTCTAAAGTTGGCGTATCACTGATCTGACACTTGAAAGAGTAAATTTGTGATTTTAGACACGAATACCTCTGAAAGTTAATGTGCAGTCATAAAGTGAATATTGACTTCAAGTTCAAAAGCAGAAGAAGTGAGGCAACAAAAGAGTCCTGTGGTGTATGTGATGAATTCTGCTGCATATATTCAAAAGAAAATGAGTTTTCTAATGTTTATCAGCATGACTTGTATGATGAAAAGGGATTTATTCACATTGTTCAAATGAAATGCACCGTCTTGATTTTTTATTAAGAAGACAGAAACAAAACGAAGATGTGTGTGTCAGGAGCAGTGGGGAGAAGTAATCAGGGCTCATTTGAGTTAATGCATTATTAGAGAACTTGAGACTTCAACAGCAAGAATTTATAACAGTGGGGTGTACTGTGGAGAGCTGTATGGTAGCTTGAAGATGATGTGACATGCAGGGAGAGAGTCAAAGTTGGTGTCTCATTTTATATATTTTGATTTGAGCAAAATAGAGGAGGAAGACAAGGGGAGCAACTCTTGTCTGTGAGTGCAGAAGAATGAGAATTCATCCACACATGTCCTCCCTGATTGCTCAATTGTCGGGTCAGAAAACGAACCACAGTCAACCAGAGACCAGCAACACAGCATTGCATGTACACTTGACTGGTTTGACCACGCATGGCTTTTTCTCTGATTCCTCTTAAAGCCCTATCGAGGGAACCAGCAAGGTGTGCACTCGCATTTCATTTGTCACGAGCCACTTGGGTGTCTCCAGTATGACCTGTAAACAGGTTTCTCTGCATCCCAGCCAGCGGTCGCCTGTCTGCAACAGTGCCGAGCCAAGCGTCACCCGTGTCACGCTCCGATAGCTCAATTTAAATGGAAATTGGATGAACTGCTTGGAAGTGATCCAGCCATCCAGAACAATTAACCCATATTACTGGCAGGCCTTCGAGGAGTAATTTGACTTTGAATGAGAGCAGGTAGAAAGCCTGTGGTCTTTAATACAACCGGAAACAAAATAGCTTAGATTCAGAAAAAAAGGATGTTTGCTGCTTTTGGTAGCAGAGATTTAATGTCTAACAAAGGCTCTAAATCCTGTTTATATTTTCAACATGATGCTTATGGGAATACATTATTAAAGTAAAAGCACCTTAGAAAATAGGATTTAAATGAATGGTGGTGATTATTTTCACTCCAACAATTCTGTTGCAGGATAATGAAACTTGTGTTCAAGGGGTATATATTACTGCTACACCAGATAAATGGGAGCTTACATCTTTATCTACAGGAGTCTATAATAGGCTGCTTTCAACTGAAATTTACAACCGGTGTTCAGAGCAATCTGTGAGGAAAGGTAAAGCCAGGACACCCGTATCTTTGTAACTGCTGACGATTTCTTTAAAGACCAAAAACAACATAATTATCACTCCTTTTCTCCTATAGAAAACTGATATGAAACTTACATAGGACTGATGATGTTGTTTATTCATATATCTATCTATATCTATTCATTCTAGCCTTTTTATGAGATCAGCCTCATGCAATATTGTCCTAGTGGACAAATACATGCGTAGCCAGTTATGTACTTTGACTTTTTTACTTGTTTTTTTCTTTATTTTGTTTTTCTTCTGTTTTTTGAGCATCCCAAAGGGCCTGTGTCCTTTACTGGCATTTTTTGTGATTGCAGCCCCAACATCCTCAGTTTCAGAGCACCTCTTACTAGTGTAACTGTAGCAAGGTCACAAAAGTTGTCCCACAGCACTTCCACTTACCTGACTGTTCAGTCCGTTTAAAAATGCACTGTATATTTCTCGTATTTTCTTTTGTCTGGTGGAATTCTATAAATAGAACGTAAAAAAAAAATTGATCAAATCATAAAATATGGGAAAACAAGTGTGGATTCTTTTCTCCCTGGTTTGGCCCACCGCCTTTGTTGTTGACAAAGTTGATATAGGAAGTCACGCCCATTCTTGATCTTAATTGATCGGTGATGGGGAATGACATTGCCAAAAGTTTGATATCATTCATCTGAGAGCGCTAAAGCACAGTGTCAAAAAACTAACAAGGAGGGTATACTGACGCTGAAATGCTTGGTTTGTTTAGAAAACAAGTGCTGCCACAGAAAGACGACGGTAGTGGACATAGGCCCTTATTCCTTAAAAAGTCAGTCACTGATGTTTTTCACAGAAGTTACAATAACAGAAGTTAAAGGAAAATAAAGGGTTCTGTTTTCAGCTGCACATGAATGCACATTTATTTGGGTTGTCACCAAATAAACTACAGTGTTCAGAGCAGCCACATGCCCAATGTGTATCAAGGGACAGACTCTAAAGTCACAATGACAAACTTTGATGTCAAATTGACTCTTAAAATAAAATAAAACAAACACATTTACTAGAGGAGCTTTTCTTCTCACTGTTGTTAACATCCATTTAATCAGGTGTATTACGTGTACCGAGCTTACTATTCAAGGAAGCACCAAATACACAACTGGACATTCAGACAAGAAAATTAAATGACTTGCAGCTAACTCTGAACACATCAAAAACAGATTATTTGTTAAACATATATCTTTGTCGGTTTACTTTACTTATTATTGGAATGTTTGCCCCGATTATTTCAATATCACATAGACTATAAATGTGAGTATAAACATCTGCAATCAAACTTGGTACAGGAAAGGGCTGTATCATCCGTTAAAAGCTGACCTTTGGTCCGTTTGGCCAATTTGACTGGATCGACTGAGACACAAACACCATCATTATAGAAAACACAGCCTCTGAGATTCTGTGATTTGAGGTCAGAACATCAGATTTGAGGAAGATCACTAGAAACACAAATTTTTAAGCATATGGCTGTCGTTGTCTACAAAAATGAGTATTCAGTTTTGAGATTACCTCGCCCCCCCCCCCTGTGGTGTTGACAAAAGAGTGTTAGATGAAAGGCAAAAGAGGGGGAGGGAAGAATGGTAAAAGCAGTCCAAATCACAGCACTCTGTATGCAGGGGACTCAGGCGTGTTGGACTTTTGAGTCAGTCAGGTAATGGGTAAAATTGTGTCTGCTGCACAGCTTATAAATCGCAGTGCTGGCAGTATTTATCTATGTCTCAGACAATCCTGCTGGGAGATGGGAACGGTGAAATGAGAATCAACAGCCTGCTTCTCCTCCCCTCCACTCCCCGTCAGGTCATTTCAACCCCTCCTCTTGAAGGCAACATGTGAGAAGAAACTGATAAATATAAAGCAAGTTGAGAGCTGCCTGCCGCTGCCCTCTGCATTTTGTCACAATCGCTGAGGTCATTTTAATGTATTTTGTCCAAACCTGAAGGGAACTCCACGAAGCAGCCACACTGGATGAAATTTTTTTGCAAAGATATGCTGTGATGAAGTATTTATTCCTCTTTTAAAGCACTCCCTGTCCAATACTACAACATCAGAGGCCATCAAATCTAATCCTCTGTCGCAATTCCTCTCAAACTTTGCATATTTCATATCCCAGATGAGGGCTTTTTACACTCTGATGATGGCAGCTGTGCTCCGTGATAAAAGATGAGCTATTTCTAGTTGCCCCTCCTAGATGATTGCCCTTTGGCTTTGTCTCCAACAGTCACACCTTGTTACCACATCTCTGAAGGATAGAATAGAGGGGACAGACGTGGGTATGAGGAAAAGGATGGATAGAAAAAGAAGACAGGAACAACAGGGAGGTAACAATAGCCTGCAATTTCAGGCTTCATTGTAATTCCACTCTCATCTCGGTCCCAAGTGACAAGCGCCGAGCCGCCCAGGATTCTAATCATTCCTGTTGTCAGATCGGTACCCCAAGTGAGATTGAGTTGATTGCTTGAACAAATTTGCAAAGTAACGATGCAATTTGCTGGAGAATGCCTTGGGAGGGTTTGGGCCGTCGGATTGGGGAGGTCTGTGCAGACTCACAGGAGACCAGGCTGGGTAGCTGTTGTCTTCTTCGAGGGACTTCTCTGCTAGTAAATTAATCTCAGCGTTAACCATTACACCTGTAAGACAATTAGGTGTTTTGTCTTTGCCTGAGTTTCTTGTGACTTCAGCATCATGAAGGGGAAGAGAGTTAGAGGTATTTTTCTATAAAGAAAACTCTTAATTGCTTTATTACCAAGAGTAAAAAGACAGGCTGACTGGAGACATGAAGAAATGGAAAGCCTGGCTCTGACCCAAAGCAACAAAATATACTTTCTTTATCCTAAAAAATTGTAATTCCTACTTCTTAGCTAAGAGATTATGCCTTGTCTACAGCAGCTGGTGCTTTGGATCTGTAGCTATACTGTAGCTAATAGTTGCTCTTCAGAAAATGTAAATTATTTAGGGAAAGGTGGTTCCCCTTAGAAAGGACAACAAGAACTGTGTTTTGTTAACTTAGAATGTTTGTGGTCTCTCTTAAACAGTGAGTTTGTGCGCGTCGAGATTTTTTGATTGAAAACAGGGAGGTTGAAAAAGGACCAATTACCTTCTCTATTTAGGCAAGGCAAGGCAAGGCAGCTTTATTTGTATAGCGCATTTTATACACGAAGGCAACTCAATGTGCTTTACATTAAAACATTAAAAGCACTGGAGACATTCAGACAGGCATAAAATAACATAATTAAAATGACAAATATAATAAAACAGAAAAGAAAAGGAAAATTTGAAATATATTAAAAATTACATTAAATTTTTAATTCAAAGTGGGTTAAAATAAGCTAAGATAGGAAGGCAGTGGTAAATAAAAAAGTCTTAATCTTTGATTTAAAGAGGTGAGAGTTGGAGCAGACCTACAGCTTTCAGGGAGTGTGTTCCAGATATGTGGTGCATAATGACTAAACGCTGCTTCACCATGTTTCATTCTGACTCTTGGGACTGAAAGCAGACCAGTACCTGATGACCTCAGAGGTCGAGGTGGTTCATAAAGTAGTAGCAGATCAGCAATGCATTTTGGGCCTAAACCATTCAGTGCTTTATAAACCATCAGCAGGATTTTAAAGTATATTCTCTGACCGACAGGAAGCCAGTGTAGAGATCTAAGAACTGGAGTGATGTGGTCTACTTTTTTGGTCCTTGTTAGGACTCGAGCAGCAGCATTCTGTATGAGCTGCAGCCGTCTGATGGACTTTTTAGGGAGTCCTGTAAAGACCCCGTTACAGTAGTCTAGTCTGCTAAAGATAAATGCATGGATGAAGTTTTCTGCATCCTGCTGAGACATAAGTCCTTTAATCCTTGATATGTTCTTAAGGTGATAGTAGGCTGACTTTGTAATTGTCTTAATGTGGCTACTGAAATTAAGGTCTGAGTCTAAGATTACACCAATGTTTCTGGCTTGGTTTGAACATTTCATCTGTGCAGATCGGAGCTGAGCAGTAACCTTTAACCTTTCTTCCTTGGCTCCAAAAACAAGCATTTCAGTTTAAAGCTCACATCAATAAAGGCACCATGAGGACACATGAGATCAACACTCTCTTTAAACTCCAATGAAACAATCTACATTGGGTTCTACCTCCTGGACACAAACTAGAAGAAAGTTCCACTGGAAAAACAGGCAGATAACTTAATGCCCTGCCTCCCATACTACTTTTGGAGACTCAAGGTATAACTCAGTGTTATACTACTTGGACTGATGACTCAAGCTTGTACTCAGATTTGAGCATTAACTGCTTCAGGACTCAGACTTATTTATTGATAAAGGGTTCTGCTTTCGTTCAAATTAGCTTGAGCCTTGTTGGCAGTTTTCCCTTCTTTCCAGTCTTTTTTCTAACATTGTACTCTGCCTCTGGCTGCAGATTCCTCTCATTAAGTGTACTGATAAAAAAAAAAGTGGTTGATATCAGTCTTCTTGTGCAAAACTTCACTCTGCAAAACTTCCCAATATGTATAATATAATAATACTTACTTCTTGAAAGCCTAGACTGGGTTTATTGATTAATAGTCAGCTCTCTGGAAATGAAGAAACTCTGTTTTGTCTGTAACAACCTTTGTAACACTCTTGGAGTGTTTCAGCCTCACGTTTAATGAGACATGTCATTTCCCACTAACTCCAATCAGTGAACATTACAGCCTGACAAACCGGTCATCTCACAGTATGAATGTGAGTCGGTAGCTGTCTGTCACCTAAAGTTTAATGCTTCAGGACTCCAGTGACATGGTAATGCATTCAATAGAAAGACCATTAAGCACCAGTGTGACAGTTGCTATTCTTCACAGTAATTACTTTATTATAGAATTTGACATGTTTCAATTGCAATGACTGACTGGAGGTGGAGGAGAGGCGGCCAAGGTGCGTCACAGAGGTATATTTTTCTCAGGACAAAAGGACTTGTCAGTGATACGTATGGAGATCTCGGCCGCAGGCGCAGCTGCATTTCCATTCACACAGTTCTTACAAACAGGTCTATGACAAACCCTAAAAGGACTGATTCAAAGGTAACTGGTGGGAGGATCAAGGGGACATTTATCACCAAAAATAGTTTTCTCTCTCTTTCTCATGAAATCAGTGAAATATCTTAAGAAATGTTGGGACTGCAGAAGAAGTCTTCTTTTAATTAACGCCACCTGAAGAGGAGCTGGTGATCAGCAGCCTGTTGCACCAATTGGGTGTAAGTTCAAACGTAGCCTAGTTTGAACGCAATTTCTCATTTAGGATGGAGTTTACACTCTACTAACGTTTTGTGCGTTGCACCAGCTGAGATAGTTCCAACGTCAGCCCAAGTTACAACGTAATTCTTACACTTAGTTCCTAGTAGGTGTAAAGCCATCCGTAGAGTATATCGGCTGCCATGGCGCGTTGTTTTGAAAGCTGGGATGATTTGGAGGATGAGGAGATACAGGGTGTTCTCCCAGCTAGATTACTTCGGCAACGCAATATCCGCGAGAGATTCAATCCTTTGGAAAAATATGATGATCAAGATTTGCACTCCTGAGTATTAGCATATGCTGTACTTGATAATTTTACCACTCGATGTGGAAGAATCTAGATTAAGGATTTAGACTGTAGTTATCACCTTACTTTAGTTTGTTTCAGCTGTTGGTCAGCTCCGAGGAGATTAGGCACGAAAGATAACAATGCATCAAAATTGGTGCTTTCCTCTGATTGGCTGCTGGAAGTGACAACGTCATATCTGCGACCATATTGTGGTTAGTTCGGACGTTACGGTGAACTAGTTAAGATGAACCTTATGTCTCTGTGGGGAAACCGAGCAATGACACAACTTAAGTTACAAACTAACTGCTTTCAGTGTTTGGTTTAAGGTGGACTTTACACCCTAACTTAGGACTCAACTTGTGCACAGCTGGTGCAACAGGCTGCAGGACTCAAGATAGTTGCACCTTTGTTGTTTTGAATCCATTACGATGAAAGAGTCAGAGAGTCCAGATGTGTGCACAAGACTGATGTCTAACTCAGTTTTTCAATTGTTGGGGAAGAACGATTCTACCAATGCGTCTGGTTCTGCTTGAGATGTCTACCCGTGTAAAGTTTTCCTTAATAATGTTGCTTAATGCTAGCTCATGGTGGATTCATGTCAGGTATCTTTGAGTAACATAACAAAGAGTACACCCAGTGTTAATTAGAATCTGTTGTCAGACACTTATGTGCTTAACGCTATGGTTTAAGTACAATAGAAGCGACTGTACAGCAGAGTCCGTAAAGCCAGCCAGTGCCTCCTCTCAGATTGGTGTGTGCACTGAACTCCTACTTAACCACCGCTGAGCTGCTAGAATCGCTCGAGGACCACTGGAGAAGCGATTATTCTGACACCAGTGGGCTGCCGGCTGCTCCCACAGGCAAAGCAATCACTGTGTTATTTGGGCGAGAATGAATTACTGCACATTTTGAGATTAGAAAGCTTAATCCCCAAATAAATGCCGGGGGCGTCAATGTGGACTGAATCGACATTTGTATCTCACATCTTAATTTCATGTTGTTTATTCTCCGTCACCTGTCATTCTGTGTTTTTTATGAAAGGCTGTGTTCACAGGGATTGTTTTCTTTTAACACAGTTGCAGCACAGAAATGATTTTCCTCTCCCTTGGTTTGTCTTTGTATCTGATGCAGCCTCGTGCCTCCACACATCTCCTGTGGCTGTGCTAGATTTGTTGTGGCCTTGACCAAAGCTCTGCGCACGATGGTGTCGTCCCTGATTACCAAGAAGCACAGATCTTTGCAGAACCCAGAAGAGGACAAAACAAACACACAGAAAGCAGCAGAAACGGTGATGATAAGCACTGCTGCAAAAAAAGCACTGCAGAGGATATGAGAATCTTTGTTCGAAGAGGTGTATTCTTGCAATATGAATCAGTTTGGAAAGGCCCAACAGGGATTTCCATCATCTCTCTCAGTCAGACCTTGATACCAGGCTGAAGATGGAGCTTGCACCAGCTCTTTTTTTATCTAGCCTGAGATTTGTGATTAGATTGAAGAGCGCAGCAGAGAAGTCGCAGGTCCTCTCCTCCTCAGCAAGAGGAAAAGCAATGTTCCACAAGACTACACTTTCATTACTCAAAATAAATCTCTATTAAACAAATGCCATATGCATAATTAGGCTATAGGAATAATTATAATTGTGATTAGTTTCTCCATGGGCCGACCTATGTAAATTGTGATTGACACCCGGCAGGAACGGAGTGCATAAATCTGGTTTCAGAGATACTCTGACTCACTCTGCAGCACAATGACAAAGTATCAGAAGACAGAGGGGACAAAGAGATGCAGGGCACGGGTGGCTAGAAACATGCTTTACCCTTACATTTATAACCCAAGCTATAAACACAATACTACACATGTTGTTTAAATTAATTATAATAACAATAAGGAACTGCTTAAGACAGAAGATAATGAACAATTTAACTGTCTCACAATCGTCCTGCAATCCGCTTGGTCCAGTAAAGTTTCAATCTTTAGTTTTCCTAGAAGCTTTGTCCCTCAACACTGACGTGAAGAAAGTGCAACGAATATTAGAATGATGCAACTTGTACAACAGGCAGAGGCAATATGCTGCTTTTCTAATGTGCTCCTACAGCAAAGTATTGTTATACTTGTTTTAACGATAGTATACAGCACAACAAACACTGCCACCAAAATCATCCGCCTCCCCACACCCAACCTGTCTGACCTCAACAACAGAGACATTATACGCAGAGCACACACCTTAAAACTTGACCCCCAACACCCCCTCTACTCATTCTTCACACTGCTCCCATCTAGTCTTAGATATAGATCCCCATACTGTAGACGAGCCCGGTTTGGCAGGAGCTTTGTCCCGTCTGCCATAGCACTACTGAACAAAATGCCCCCGTAATGTGTCCTGTGTGTATATATGTGTCCTGTGTGTGTATATGTGTCCTGTGAACATATATGTGTCCTGTGTGTATATATGTGTCCTGTGTGTGTATATATGTCCTGCGTGTGTATATGTGTCCTGTGTGTGTATATGTGTCCTGTGTGTGTATATGTGTCCTGTGTGTATATATGTGTCCTGTGTGTATATATGTGTCCTGTGTGTGTATATGTGGGATGATGTGCACCAGTATGAGGTTGGGTGGGTATTTATTGTTTATGTTTTATATTTTATGTATGTATACTTGTACAGACTGAAAACAAATTTCCTTGCTAAGGACAATAAAGATAGATCTATCAATCTATTTATCCATCTATTTATCCATCCATCTATCCATTTATGTATCTATCCATCTATCCATCCATCCATCTATGTATCTATCCATCTATCCATCCATTTATGTATCTATCCATCTATCCATCCATTTATGTATCTATCCATCCATCTATCCATTTATGTATCTATCCATCCATCCATCTATGTATCTATCCATCTATCCATCCATTTATGTATCTATCCATCCATCTATGTATCTATCCATCCATCTATCCATCTATCCATCCATCCATCTATCCATCCATCCATCTATGTATCTATCCATCCATCAATCCATCTATCCATCCATCCATCCATCCATCAATCCATCCATCCATCCATCCATCCATCCATCTATCCATCCATGTATCTATCCATCCATCTATCCATCCATCCATCCATCCATCCATCCATCCATCCATCCATCCATCCATCTATGTATCTATCCATCCATCCATCCATCCATCCATGTATCTATCCATCCATCCATCCATCCATCCATCCATGTATCTATCCATGTATCTATCCATCCATCCATCCATGTATCTATCCATCCATCTATCCATCCATCCATCCATCCATCCATCTATCCATCCATCCATCTATGTATCTATCCATCCATCCATCCATCCATCCATCCATCCATCCATCCATCCATCTATCCATCCATCTATCCATCCATCCATCCATCCATCCATCCATGTATCCATCCATCCATGTATCTATCCATCCATCTATCCATCCATGTATCTATCCATCCATCCATTCATCCATCCATCCATGCAGCTATCCATCCATGTAGCTATCCATCCATCCATTCATCCATCCATCCATCCATCCATGTATCTATGTATCCATCCACCCATCCACCCACCTAGCCTCCTACCCACCTACCCACCTACCCACCAACCCACCAACCTATCCATCCATCCATCCATCTATACTTGACTTTCAACACATTAAATGGATAGAATACTTCCTTATCTCTCCTTAGGTTTCTGAACCTCCACGCCTGCAGATGTCACTGTTCAGGCCTTAAGTCTGCTCCCTGAGACAAATAGTGCGAACTTGCCAAAAGCAACCGACATGCCTAAACTTGTGCTCCCCACCTCCGCTGGTAACTTGTTGACTTGAATTTACGAGTCTTTCAATTAAATGTTATAACTCTATCACTGTGCATTTTATCACCGTTTAACTTGCATGGATAGTTTTAACACGTTGAAGGAGAAAGGCTGTTAAAAAGAGGTGCAGCCAGCTCAGTTCATGGCGCTTAGTATCCAGGCATGCTTTGAACAGTACAGCAAACTGTTGCAACTGTTTAGTTCACTGCACAAAGCATGCTGGGATACCTTGCGCTACAAACTGAGCAGGCGGTGTCACTTTTTAACAGCTTTTTTCCCTTATTGTGTCAAAATCCTCCAAAGTCTCTCTTTGCCTTTGTGCATTTTAGGATAAAAGTGTCTATAAATAGCAGAATTAAAAGTGCATTTTTTTTATTAAGTTAACACACGGTTTACTGATCACTGTGCGTAATGGCTTTAGGACAAAACATAGGAGTCTGTAGCCATGCTACCAGTCTAAGCTATACAATGGCACAGCAGTGCTCTGGGCTCAATGCAAATGTCAGCATGCTTTAATGTTCACAATGACAAAAGGTGGTTGTTCTGTAGGTAACCATGAACCAGGAAGACCTGGATTCAGTGCAGGGGTGTGGTATTAGTCCGCTTTGGCTTTGTTTGACAAAAGAACTGTTGAAAATATGAGCTGCAATCTGTAAAATAAAAATGTAAAAACTCGGCCACATCGCTTACGTCGGCTCCTGTGGTGTAAACCTGAGCAACACTTGCAGTGTATGCAAGGAGCAGTTCATTTCTGGCTTTAGAACACACACCTCACGTAAAACACACATGATGAAATAGGACATTTTATGGCACAAGACTTTGATGCGTTTAATTTACACAAAGAGAAGCCAATAAGTCACCAGGAACAAAGGTGGCGGTCTCCGTCTTCAAAAGGAAGCGATTATAGCCGGGGCCTTGATCTGTCCCATCGCTCAGGGATCCTGCTGGCAGGGCAGTCCCACTATTTGTGCGGAGATGGTGAAGCCAATTATAACCAGTCTGCGGCCGCTGTGGATTCCACTTGATGTGAAGCTTTCATCTCCAAAAAGCCATCTCTTAAGAAACAATAACCAGGCGAACCCTTCCTTTTGAACTCACCAGGTGGGGGCAGCAGTGCAGATGTGGACTGGACAGGTGACTTGAGGAGGAGGGGGGCTGGGGTTTTCAGGGTTTTTTGTTCATGCACTGTGTGACTGGCCTCTCCATACATACGGTAAAACCAATGACAGCTGCTTTAATGCATATGCAAACAGGCCTGACAGGTGGTGTGTGGCTTCTTTTACATTTTAATGGAAAAACTGGGAATGTCAGATAAAACTAATAATAGAAAATGAAGAAATGTCTGCTGCTGCAAGGAGAAACCAAAGGAGACATTTGCAGGCTAACCAGATCTGCCCTTTGGAAGCTAATCTCTTCACTTGGCTTCACACAAGCATGATATTAAAAGAGCACAAGATAAACAGGTATGATATGTTCACATTTATTGTGCAGTGACTTTTTATATACATACATTTTATACACCTAATTTACATAAACAGAAATAAATTAATCTGCTAATCTTCTTGAACTCATCTGGCTTTAGTGTTGCCACCGACTGGACACAACAAAAGAAAGCAAAGTCCCAACGAGTGACACATGAAGTGACAAGGCAGTAATATGAGTCAATGTTGGCTAACTTTCATTAGTGTTATACTTTACACATATTAAGAAGCAGTTGGTAAGAGTTTCTGTGTTTGCTAACTTTTTAAAATGCGTCAAACTTCTTGAGGAATCCGGGATTTAAAAAGTCTGAGAAAGGCCGGTTACAACAAAGCTCTGCTTCGCTCTGAGGAACAGGTGACTGACTGCTCGATAAAACCAGATGACAGAACAGACTCCACGTTAAAGTTGGAGAACTGCTGCATCGTCAAATCTCTCTGTGCACACACAGGATTCATGTCTGATCCACACGTTCCTAACGTGGGTCATCAAGTCATTCACCTCATCTTTTAGAAGATGAAGATCATCTGTCTTTAGGGATCATTCTGATATCAGCTCTGAAGCTTTATAGTAAAAATACTAAAGATTAGTGTTATTTATAAAACAAAACATCTAAGAATAAGAAAATAGTAAAAACTTAAGTTGAAAAAAAAGAGCAAGACATACTTTTAAATATCAGCGTGATATAATGAGCATCATTTGAGCCATTAAGAAATCGCAGTAACATTTTGTCTTTTTGAGATACAACATTGTATCACTAACGCTTCTTTATACATCATGTCTCATGATATTTAGTTTTAATGTCATGGATAGAGATTATTTGAAGATGTCAGGTATTTTCATTTAGTCTGGGGATGTTTGGATAAACTTGGAGTGTCTCAGACTTCAGGGCCAATCAGACGCCCTGCGGAGATTAAAATACCAAAAAGTCTCACAAACTGCATCTTTAGTATTAGAGATGACTATTACTATTGTGCTACATACAGTATTGATCACTGACAGACACACAAAGATAAAGTACGACTTGTCTATTTAGTGTGTTCTTTATAAAAAAAAGTAACTAACAAACTAATGTGAAAATCATCTCATAGTGTACATTGTAGAGTGAAAACAATAAAAAAATACATTAACTGGAGGAGGAAGGGGGGGGGGGGGGGGGGGGGGGGGGCGCGCAGAGCCCACGTGTCAAAATGAGGCCGAGGAAAACATAAGAATGTAAACCACGGGAGAAATCATGTCTAGGTACACAAACCGTAAATACAAACACGTACCTGCTCTCATATTTTCAGTTTGAAGAAACTGACAGGAAGTCTAACTTTCTACCGCTAGCTTATGATAAACACTGACACTAACTAGAGTGACATGCCTAAGAAACACGAAACAACACATCAACTCCAGCCTCCTCTTACCATACAGTAACACAGAGTAAGAATTTACAGGTTACATTGATGGATCTTAAGCACTAAGCTGCTGCAAGCAGCGAGAACTCGGAGTTATCAAAACATGCAGCTTGTGGCGAGTTTCTACAGTACTATTCAGTAGTTGTTGGTGGTAATCGGCTGTGTGAAAACCCAGAGTTCATTTTATTTGTTTTTGTTGTATTTATTACTATCGTTTCTATCAGAAGATAATAATTTTCAACATGGCTCTGTTGTTCCGTTAGCCTCACACTCAATCCAGCCAGACGCTCTCATTAAAGTGAACAGATAATCACCACACCATACAGGAACATCTGATTATTGCACACTAGCACTGAACTTGCAAATGTTCATGCAGAATGTATGAGAAACACACTACACTCAGATCAGTGTCGCTCACTATGTGACAGATGACCGTACAGTTCTTTGGAAGACTAAAATACATTGTTGAGGAGTGTCGGGACGTTGAACTACGTGGCACACTACAGAGACGCTAACAGCGTTTTGTATCACAACCTACAGTGGTAGAGATAGGTGCACTGATGCTTATGGAAATCAATATTGGGATATGTGACACTTACTGACAGCTGTGTTACAGTACTTTCTCTAAAACAGTACAAAAAGGAGGAGTGGAACAGGTGATGATTGCACCATGGAGAAAAAGGGAAGGAGAATATTTCTGTGAGAAAATCGAGCAATCTCTTTTTCAACAAATTCGAGCATCTGCATGAAAAATTACATCCAAATCAAACATTCATATCATTGTTTCTGTTAAAACACAAAAATAGTTAAGACTCAGGAAAATCCCAGCAACGTAAAAAGAAGATATGCCAGGGGGCTTCTGTTCAGGGATTTAACTGCTGTAAAATAGATTCAATCTTTTCAGACACACGGTTTGCTCACAAACTACTCCACACACTAGACTAGTGAACAGACGGATGAGACGGTCGTAAGGCGAAAACTGTGGCAGAAAGATGAGAGGAGGAGGAGGAGGAGGAGAAGTGAGATTGTGGTGATGGACCTTGTGTTTAATGGACTGTGGATCATCTTCTCAGCTCAGGGGGATTGAGAGCCTGACCTGTAGCTCTTGAAGCTGCCCAGCAGACTCTGCACCCCCTTCTTGACCCGGCGAGCCACCGAGTCGGCAGGAGGAGTGGGCAGGCAGGAGGCCAGGCTGGGAGGACGAGCATCCAAACATTTCTGGTAGCGGAGCTATAAAAAGAAGAAAAAAAAAAGGCACAAACACAACATAAATTATGTAACACAGGCACTCGACTGAAAATCAAAACACTGGCTTGTGGATGTAAACAACTTTGAATCACATTTGTTCCACTTAAGCTTTCAACTTTGAGACACAACAAAGTTCAGTCCTGACGGAAGTAAGACACATTTCTCTCTGTCTTCTTTCAAGAAGTGGGCTGTCAGGGAGTTCAAAGAATGAATGTAATTATTTATGGGATTTTGAAGAATTATTCAAATTAAATCCAGCATGTCATTATGTTCATGAGAAGTATTGAAATGACTTGATCTGCTTTTAGTTAGTTACTTCTTATTCAATCTTTTAATTGGTGTCAACTCACAAATTATTTTAATCTGTTCACATCAGCTTTCTTATTCAGTTCTCCTTTTTAAACACACACACCTACAAGTGTGCAACACTCAAGTAAATGGTTTAAGTTGCTGTTAACAGTTGCCTCAAATTAATATGTACTGATTCTTTAGCATTATCTTCCTACAATAAATCAATCTTAACATACAGGTTATTTTGACCGGGGCTCCCAAAGTGTGGGTTGGGACCCCTGGGGTAATCTAACTTGCATATTTGACCCTTTACTGTAGAAGTATTGACACAAATAGTACTTAAATTTGAAATAAAACATTGCAATCAATTGTTTTTAATTAGTTGTCTGTCTTTCTGTGTTGTCAGATGACTCCTAAGGTTATGGTTAAGTATCAGTAGTAGCAGATTAATTTATAACAGCACAGGAAACAGCCACATGGCTCATCTTCTGCAGACCAGCTAAATTAAGTATGAAGCAGCATTTAATCACTTTGATGAACAGTAACGGCAAAATCCCACGAGATCCGTCCGTCTCCAATCTGTCAAGGCACCGGATCTGATAGGTTTCTATTCTAGTCAATGTGTGAACACCCACTGAATCCGCTCCGTTGTCTCTGATCCGGCAGGACGGAACGCAACGGATCAGACACACAAGACTTCTATTTTTTGCAGGATGCCGGAGCACGACGCATCAATATGCACAGAGCAGATGGAGCGGGACAGGAAGTCAGGCACCAAAATAAAATTAAAACATCTGGTTGATTTTCAGAATAAAACACTCCTTTGAGTCGAGCCAGGCCTGGAGTCAACAGATCAGAGGTTTTCAGAAGACCATGAAGGCAATATGGATAAAGAGAGGAGGAGGAGAATCCTTGATTCAGTGATTACTGCGGGAAAACCTAGATCCCTTTACTCCAGCTGCCTGGCTGTCCGTGCTGTGTTCTGAAAATGCAACCGGTGGGTGTTAACGGATGAGAGAGCCGCAGCGGATCAGAGACGGATAGGACACGGATCTGGTGGAAGTCCCGTGTAAGGGTTGCAATTCTTTGGCACCTATATTTTGAGGCTGGAAAATTTGGAACCCCTGATTTTGACAGCCTTAAATAATAAATAAATCTCCATTTCATCTCTTTGTTTTATCTCTTCATGTGTTGTTTTCATCTCATCCACTGTCCGTGCTCAGGACTCACCATGCAGGCAGCCTGCACAGCCTCGCTCAGACTGGCAGCGTTGGGTTCACACCAAAACATGTGGCAGGTGAAGTCTCGAGGACCTTCGGCCATGATGAAAGCGAAGGTGTGGACGTCCTTCCCCACACCCATGAAGGACAGGAAACGCACCCTGCACTCAGACAGCACCTCGTCATTCTGAAGGGGAGAAGAAGAAGAAGAAGAAGAAGAGGAAGGTGAGAGGTGCACTTTAAAAACTTTGTAGTATGCAAGAACCAAAAATAAAAGGATTATATGATCCATCACAGCTGACACACATTCACAAGTTTACAGCTTGAGTGAAGTGAGGCAGTGTGTGCTGAGAGTAATGTATGACACATTTAAAACAACACCCTGAGAACACGTCTTGCACACTTCTTGTTTGTTACCTGTTTGGAGAGAATTGTGAGGGTGGCTGGAGCAACATTCACAGAGACAGGAGTCCATTCACTTCTATCTTTGCCATCGACTGCTGCCTGGAGCGTGTCATTGATTACATCCATACCTGAGAAATGTGCACAAGAGGAAAGTACAATTAACATCAGGACACAAAATACACAGGAAACATTTAGAGTCTCAAACAAACAGATGGTATGGATTTATCCCCCTGGTCTCATCTTTTGATGGCTGTTTACATTATCTTTTAAATGTGCATGTATCAGATTCCCATGTGAATATGTCAGGGCCCTAAACTGACCTGCATGTGCACACAGTACAGAATTTAAGGAAGTAAACATGGCGATCGCTGAAGTAAGCTTGGTTTATAGCTCCATGTTAAAGCTGATCATCTATCATGAGGTCTAACACCTCACTCTCCCTCCCACCCACTGACTACCTTTATCACAGCTGCTTTCAAAGTTTGTTTTCACGGAGTCCCAGAGACTCCTGACTGTGTTCCTCAAGAGTGACGTCAAAGTCTGTGCGTGTCAAACTGGCTGTTCAGACTGAGATCACACTGCAAGAGATCAGCCCTGTATCTGATTTAGGACCACGTGTGAAGGTGGCCTGAATCTAACTTGTATAAGATCAGATTCCACGTGACATGTGATGCTCAAAATGTCAAAAGAAAAAATCTGACTTGAGTCACTTTTGCCTGCAGTACGGTGTGAATGTTGTGTGTGAGAGAATTCAAAGTGTGCTCTTACCGACTGGTTTTGCCACAGTCTCACAACCAAGATAGAAAACCTGGAAGTGCTGGAAGAGTTCGTTTTTCGGAGCAGGAAACTCTGTAAAGACATGAGAAAGAGATTTGTTCAATACTTTGCATATAAAGGCTTAATACAATGTGAAAGACCTTAAGTGCTCCTAGTTTTACCTTCAACGGAGAGGAGCCCAGGGTTACACGGGTCAGAGTTGAGCCTGCTCACCCCTGGCTTGGTTGCCTTTCTCTCCATCATTATCTACAGTCACACGAAATGAAGAAAATAGTTCAACTTCAAGTGAGAAATGCAAAGCTGATTATGAACTTAGACACTGCAGTGAATTCATAATGACACTAAATTAATTCCACCAGTGGCTGACCTTTGAACACATCTCATGTAAGCTGGTGGCGATGTTCTTTGCAGGTGAGTCACAGCGGAAAACGTGACACTTCAGCACCTGGGTCAGGTTGTCTCGAGCCACATAAGCAAAATCCCTGCAGGAGAAATCCAACGGAAAAGGTCACAGTCACACTTTGAATCATTAAAACAGCATGAGAGGGAGGCTGTGTGAGCAGATATACGGGTTCAGACATGTAGAAATAAAGCACGCACTCACTACAGGCAACACCAGCACAAGACAATACAGATTTAAAGAGCAGAATAGTTTGTGTATACCTTTCCCTGTGCATGATGAAAAAGGCAGCATGAAAGAAGAGACATGTGGTTAGAATACACAATACACACATTGATAAACAGTCAGGGTTATTTCTAGCTGCAATGTCTGTAGTGATCCAGCAGAGGGCAGCAGTGCACAGAAAAAGAGAGCAGAGGTGGATTGTGATTGTCATTACAGACTCCTTAAAGAACGCCAAACCTGTGAGTCATACGTGTGTCATGAGACAGGAGGGTGTGGATTATTTTAAATGTAGACTCAGCAGGTTTAAGGCAAACTTTCAAACATTTCCCTCCATGTCAATAAATATCATTGTTCAGGATGGCAAAATGAAAGAGACTCTGCATTGACGCACACACTGAATGCATATTTAAGAGGTTAGATTAGTAAATCAGGGGGCGCCGTTGGCCTAGCGGTCTAAGCACGCCCCCCACATTAAGAGCCTATAATCTTCGTCACAGAGGTCTCAGGCTCGATTCAAGCCTCGACCATTCACTGCATGTCCTCCCCACTCTCTGCTCCCCACATTGTCTGTCTCTCTTCAGCTGTCCTATCCATTAAAAGGCAAAAATGCCCAAAAATACAACTTAAAAAATATATGTATATATATTAGTAAATCAGGTCTTTGTCCGGTGCCTTGCACTGAGGAGACTGACCTGCCGTTGTCTCGACCAACACCCCACACACGGATGCTGCCTATCGGCTGAGCATGCAGCAGAGTTTGGCCCAGAGGGTCGATCAAGTTCATGGTGTCGTTCTCCAGCACCATCAGCATGTCCTTACCCTGCAACAACACACACATATACATTATAATAACTTCAAGCAATCTGCTTAATAACATGTCAAGAATCAGAGAAAGAAACTGTGTGGCTTAAGTAATGTGATCAATTTAACTGTGTTTAAAAAAAAAACTCTGTTACAATGTGTGCCTCGGGATATTTTGCAAGAAAAGCCGCACTGCTATTGTTATCTACACGAAGGCAGGCATCACAGGATTTCTCAGCTAAGTGTCTGTGCTGCTCGGTGAAATCCTCTCACCTCTCCCCAGATACCAACAGTGTCGTGCAGGTTGTGTTTGTGATAAGAGAGCTGTCTGATGCAGTTGTTGACGGCCACGCTGCTCTTGCCGGGAGCCATGTCCTCCTCCGACATCTCCACCCAGCCCAGGGAACGCACGGCGAAACACTGACGGGACAAAGACGCAGCACGATCACATTAAATGAGACGACGATAGGAAAGGATAGAAATTCAAGGTGTGCTGTGACCTTTGCAGCCCAATTAGATGTACATGATACTCCATTACTGCAAAACATGCATGCATAAAGTCCCAGAAATGATAGAATACAGCCTTAAAGCTTTACCCACTTAAGAGTCTAAATTATTATTTGTATCACACTGACACATACGCCCAACTTGGAGAAAAACTGTGTTTGCTTTTTCAAGTTTCTGACCAGAATAACTAAAAAGTTGAAGCACACTTTATCACTTCACACTCCTCCTTTCAGCCATCTTGAATGTTTCAGAGCTATTTTTGGTAACAGTGCAGCTTCAATGGAGCGACTCTAGCGCCTGTGTCAAGAGCAATAACAAACTCTTTTTACTCAAAAATATTGAAATATTGATTTACCTTGGTTTCTATGTCTGTGCAGAGGGGAGCAAACTTTTCGTCTTCCTCGGACTGGGAGCAGTTGTAACTACAAAGACGAAGACAAAGGTGAATATAAACACAAAGTAACGCCTGACTCGATGCAGACACACGAGCTGTGAACTCATCACAAAGCTTAAACAGCACGTACTTGAGGTTGATGGATGCATAGCGTAAAGTTGCCCCTTCAAACTCCTTCAGACTTTGATCAGACGCAACCTCTGCCTCCTCCTGAAGATGAAGAAAAGACAGTGAACAACTGAAACCATTAACTGCTCAAGTCAGGAGATGGTGGCTAGAGAGTAGTGCTGATAAGATTAACCGATTTATATTGGTACACGGACACACGCAGGCACGGTGCAAGAGTGAGAGTAGTGTGTATGATTTTAAAAAATGTCTGCATCGGTAAAATCTGATCCATTTAGGATCTAATGTTTTATGCATTTATTTAGAAATGTGACAGACCCGATAATTCAACAGATTTTTTGTTGAATTTTCATTGTATTCCTCCTACGTTGAACTCAAATTACATTAACTTGCACTTCAGATGTACACTATTGTTTTTATGCACCGCAAATTTATGCTATTGTGTTGGAGAATAGCGTGGGAGCTGTGCAAAACAAACATGGCGGATGCTGATCGAGTCTACCCACCACCTGTGAAGTCTAAATCAAAAGTTTGGGAACAATACGGTTTTACAAGAAAGACGGGTAACTTATTCTCAGATGCATTTGCGAAATGTGTCGTGCTGCTCTAAAGAACAAAGGCAGACGTTATAACTCAGCTGAAGCGACACAGTGTGACCTCTGAGGTGTCTGTCTGCCAGTGTCCTGGCATGTACAGCTGCAAGCCCAAAGGGTGGTGAGCAAAGTGTTTCAAGTTTTTTCCATGCCCCGCTGGCTAACAACTCTTCTTCAAAGACAACAACTGATGCAATAGCCGTCTATATTTGTAAAGATATCCAGCCTTACAGCGTTGCAGAGAACGAAGGATTCAAACACCTCCTCCACGCCTCGATACAAAATAAAAAACAGGAAGATATTCTCAGAGAAATAAATCCCTGACCTGTACTGTGCTGTCTATTTTGCACATCCATACAGGAAGTGAGCGAAAATGACCAGTTTATGAAAGGTCTTAATTTCAATTTATTAATAACCTAATCAAACTCATTGAGCAGCACAGCATCATTCCTTTAGATCACCCAATCACATCGTATTGGCTTGAAGGGCTCTGTGTTGAATTAGGTCGTCCTAAATGGCGCAGCATCGTAACTGCAGGGTGGATCGTATCATATCGCATCAGTAGTTGCTGCATATGTTTCTTAAATGTCATGATGATCATTGACAATGTATAAAAATACGTATTGTATTGGCCTCACACCAGAGATGCCCAACCCTACTCGAGAGATGTTGAGACAGACTGGGTGAACAAAAACTGTCAAGATAGGTTATCCTGAGAAACCTGAGATCGTTGGCCAACTACACTTGGCTGCTCATGTTTTAGTCATGATGAGTAAAACCCAAACATGTGACATGGAGTCAGCCTGAGTGGCTTTTTACGTATGTCCTCATCACAATGTGTGCAGTTACGTAAAAGGAAAGCGCAGCTTGGTAAAGCTTTGTCCGTGAGCTGAGTGAATGTGTTCCAAAAAGAAGTCAAAAACTATTCATTGTAACTTAAATGTAATAGATACAGAAAAAGTATAACAACTTTCAAGCACACTTAATCGTATTTTTGCCATGATGATCTACCTTCCACAGCTCCCCTTCACCAGCTCCTTCTTCTGTGCTGGAAAGCTGAGTCCAGGACTCCTAAATGTGAGGGGAAATATAATTATCCACAGACTCCAAAGTCATTTCCTCTTTTATTTTTTAAGCAGAATGTGTATCGGTCTTTACCTCATGCTCCTCACAGGGTGTCGTCTCCAGGGACATGGTGGAGGACATCATGGAGTCGCCCACCACACCCAGGGGTGAAGGAGGCTCCCACTGGGTGGTGCCTGTGGGGATGTGCCAGTAGTATGTGCCAGATGTATCCCGCACCCTCATCCATCCTGAAGGCAGGTCTGTGTCGGTCTCGAAAGCGCTGGAATCCCAAAAGGACTCTGAGAGGCGGGAGAAACATGGGGGAATGTTTAATGTCAAGCTGAAAGGAAATAAATCACTGTAACCATGTGAGAAAAGACGGGAAGAAACAAGGACGGCACACAATGTCAGTTAAATGTGAATGTGACCATGCTGTCGACACAGGGTGTGTTCTTAATAGAGATAAGGCGTGGTGTCCAGTAATTAGACAGTCTGGAATTAGACAGGGGTAACGATTCAAAGCAGACAGCAGTGCTCTTTTAAAACTTCAGAATTACAACTTACTTTCTGATACTGGGGTTGGACTTTTAATCATCATTCTTGGATTAAAGTGAGCATACCATTCCTACATACTGATTAGTCTGTCACTTTGTTTCAACCACTATACCCTTGTTAGCTATTTTAACTACAGCACAAACAGAGTACTTATATCAAGAAAAACCGACTTCTCATGCATCGTGGACCAAAATGTTTGATCTGACTCTCCAGATCCACAACACCCCGCCAAAAGCAGAGCATCAGATTTTTGTGTTTCACTCTGTTCCATCATCTAAAACATGCAGCAGTTCATTGCATAAACACTGGAGTGGAATAAGACAAATAAGAAGTTTCCAATCTGACAGAAATACAGAAACTGTTCACACAGACTGTATCCGAACCGACATAAAGAAGATCTGCAGCAGAGGATTGTATAACTCCACACTACATGCCTGATTATACCTGTAAAACTAGATTTTATGTCCCCATATTTATCATTCCACAATTATATAACACAGCTTTTTTATGGACTGTAATGTATTTTAAAACATCTTACATATCCATGTCATTTTATATCTCTTGGTACATCATTCTCCAGATGTTGGGTGCTTCTTAAAAGTCAATCAATACAATCTGCTTATAACTACATGATAGTGCTGTATAAACCCTTTATTCAATGATTTTTAACTGGTCATAAACGTAAAATACAAGGGCTGAATGTTATGTAATGCCTTTTTAAATCCCTAATTCTTATTTCCTCGCTGCTCTCTATACAACATGTTCTTTTTGTTGTATTTGATGTTGCAGAGTTCATGTCTGCAGCAGCTTTGAATCACATTTCCCTTGTGAATGCATGCAGTTGTGTGAGAGACTGCTCTCATCTGTATTTCTAATGCTGTATTTTACCATGACTTTGTGTAATCCTTTACCTCTGTTGCCGTTTGGAGAGCTGTCAGTGGCATTGTCCTGAGACAGAGCGGGCCAGCTGGGCTCTTCCTCATTTGGTGACCCGTTCATGTTGGAAAACAGGAGGCAGGCATTTCTCCCCACAACGCTGCCCTCCCTCTGAGCCTCCCCTGTCCTCTGCCCCTCTGTGACCTCTCCAGTTTCATCTGGTGTGTCTTCATCTTCATCTGATGTCTTCTCCTTCTCTTTCCCATCCTCTTCCCTCTCTTTATCCTTCTCTTCTGTGGACTCCAGAGTGTCAATGAGGAGTGGGTCATTCAGGATGTTCTTGGACTCCTCCTGGCTGAGGCCAGGGCTCAGTGTTATTTTGGGAGACTTGGTCTGCTCCTCGTTGCCCTGTTGTTGTTCTTCCTGAGTGGTAGTCTGATGAGGGTCCTCCTTGTTCCCATTTTGGCTGATGTTGCAGTTGTGGTCCTGGTCCTGCTGGTTTTCAGCTTCTTTCCGCAGCTGGTTCTGGCCTTCTTTCAACCACTTGGCATTGCTGCCTGTGGAGTCCTGTTCACCCCAGTGGCTGCTGTCGTTCAGCTTGTTCTTCAGCTCTTCATCTTGTTTTTGTTTATTTACTACGTATGACATGTCTTCATCATCATGGCCTCCCATGGTAACTTTCCATGTATCTGACGGAGACAGAGGTTAAGAATATGGTTAGCATGCTAGCTAGCATCGTAGGGATTACTAAAGAAGGGTCATTAGTTTTCACATGTAAGGTATTGTGGCTGCTAACTCTAAATACATCTATACGCGTTGATTTATATATGTCAACACAAACAAACATGCTTACATTTAATTCACTTATGTTATGTTTAATCCAGAAAACGAAGTATGTTTCGTGTTGGACTATTACGTTGGCAGCCACTGCGTTAACTTTCACTATCACAGCTAGAGCACGAATGTGAAACGTACTTCACAAGCTTCATCTTCCATTTGCCAACACGGCCTTTTAATCTTTTGATGTTGAGCTCAACACACAGCGAGTCAAAGGCAGATTAATGTCAGATTCAATTACTGGGCTATTATAGTAAACCCAGCACTGAAAGCAGATACATGTTGAAACACAGTCATATTAATCTGTTGACATCGCCATAGCTGGAAATAACGGGATGCATCCGCCATCATCACCGCCGTCTTCTTGGCTAGGCTAACGGTAGCTCCTCAAGCTAGCTAGCTAACGCTTACAAACAGAGAAATCTCAGCGAATGCAGCGGCAGTGATTTATCAAAGTTACGATAAGAATTGTGACCTACCAGCTCCACCGAACCCCTTATTGTCGAAATATGCGGAAGTCCACCAGCTCACTACATATTTCCAAGAATCGTGAGGGCTCGCTTCGTTTCTAGGTGTTTTCTGTCAGTGGGCTCGAGCTGATGGAGGGCGAACCTGCGTCACGGATTAACGTCACAGGCAGAGCCCAGCAGCCCACTGCTGCCACACTGACAGTCAGAGGCAGAGCAGCAGCACAGGAACTTTGAAACACAAGTAATATGTCTGTTTTTGGACATACCGGTATTACACCGGTGAGCAGAAGATTCCCAAGATTTAAATACACAAAATATTAGGCGTAGCTTCGAAGTTACCAGCAGCAATAATTGGAAGACTTTGAACATTTCACTCTGCAGTAGCGTACATGTCCACATGTTGTGTACAGTGGCGGATCTAGACCAATTTTACTGGGGGGGGGGGGGGCACTGCTTTGGGTTTAAAAAAACCCCCATCATTAAATTCACAATGGTTTGAAAGCTTTCCCTGGTTATAATATTCTGTAAATAGAGATGCAGCATTTTGTTTCTCATGTAGGATGTTTGGTAAACACATGAAACATGACACATATGTGAGCACTGGTTTCACTAACTGGAAAAAAGCTCTGGATCTCTTTAGAGGGCATGAGAAAACACCTGCCCATAAAAAGTGTGTGTGTGTGGGCACAGGGGGGTCCAGGATCAGTTTTACTGGGGCACTTGTCCCTGTCGGCCCCTCCCCAGAACCGCCACTGATTGTGTAACCGTTTAAATACGCCCTCCTGTTAAAAGCCTTTGTAAAATTTAAAGTTTATTGAATAATTTTTACTGGTTTGTGGATCAATAATAAAATGATAATAAAAAAATAAACTGTAGGGTGGTGATACTATAAGATACCATATGATAGTGTCACATTGGGCTGGGTGATAAAACAATAACGGTAATTATCGTGATATTATTTTTCTAAATATAAATATTGAAAATGTACGATGAAACATTGATATATTTAAACCTGTGATTACACCCCCCAACCACTAGATAGGGAGTGTGTCTTCAACCCTAGTTCCCACCCAACATTGAACATAAAGGAAGTCGGCATGGTACAGCCAATCATGTTGCAGGGTTAGAGGTAGGCAGGCTTAAAGATGTTTGAAGCGAAATGTGAACAGCTGAAACGAGTGACAGCGACACTGAAGAAAACGTAAAACCTACCAGCTCAAAGCAGAGTGAAAACATGCTCGACAAGAAAGGCCACTAAACTTCATTAATTAAGATATTTTGGCTGTTTACTAGACTGCTAAATCCCAGATACAAGCTAACAAACCATCTGGTTTCTTCAACTCTCACTCGAGAAAAAAATCTGCCTTTAAACCGATATGAAAGAATGATTTGATATTTATTGTGAAAATGATCGATACCGACTGATATGAAAAATGTTATTGTGATAACATCTTTTTCAACATCGCCCAGCTCTAGTGTCAGTGTGATAGATTGCAGGATAGTCTTATAAAGATAATGCATCACAATATCTGATTAAATGAAAAATACAAAATGACCCTTAAAGGGAAAGTGCAGGATCAATGTCATTAGCCCCTCTACAAGGAGTCATTAGGTAGTGGTGCAGTGAGTCAAAGTGGAAGGGAAATCCGCTTAGAGCCCTGTAATACTGTTCATTTCAAATAATGTTTGGTGCCACTCACACAATTGTATTGCACAAGTCAGGAGAATAATTATTATTTTGTCCCTCCCATCGTAAATATGTCATTCATTGTGTAGAAAGTACCCTGCATTTAGGCCACATTGACATCTGGGTTAATAATTTGGCTGATGGCTGATTGAATATTTAAGCAGCTGTTTTAAGAGTTAAATATAATAATTACCCAGCAAGCTATACAGCAGACTAAAATATTACTCAACATTGCTCTAAATACTAGTTTTTAACAAATTTACTGATTATTTTACCATTTATGACGCTCTACTGTTTCAATACTATGGTGATGAAATTGAAACCTTACTCATTGGGGTTCATTTCTTTGAGTTTTTTTCAAATGTCTATCGCTCCAGATTTAATGACAATTGGTCGTATTGATTTGATAATAGAGGTTACTGAACACTTAATTTCTTTATCATGAAATTAACCTTCTTAAAAACATCAAACAATATATCCAAAGATTCCCGTTGCCCATATTTTTCCTTTTTAATATACTTATATATAAATACATACATTTGTATAAGTCATTCTTGATTTGGCTTCAATCTGTGATTCAGCACAAACAAGCAAGCTGGTGGAGGCACAGAAACGACGCAGCAAGTAGAAACAACCCATGAGACAGAGGGGTGCAGATGAGGCACAGAAACAATGCAGCAAGTTCAAACAACCCATGAGACATATAAAGTCAGAATAATCTAGAGGACTGAAATAATACAAAAATAAAACAATATGACAATATGCTTGAAGTTAAAACCTGCCCTTAATGTCCCAGTTACCTGCTGCTGGCAAGAGCTACTCATGCAGCCATAAAATTATGAGGAAGGCATTCCCCATGCTGGAAAACTAAATCGCTGTACCTGTGATATCCATGAATAAGTTACAGTATGGTTTCCAGAATTCACTCCTGACACTGTTAGAAGAACAAGGTGAAATGTGCTATGTAGATTGCCTGTAAGTGTAATTTCACTCTTAGACATCTTAAAAGAGAGACCGACTGCACCTTTTGTTGGACAGTACAGCTAACAGAATTCATGATAAAAAAATCTGATTAGATTTTAAGGGGGAAAAGAAAAAAACTGGATTACAGTAACACATTTGGGTAATCTAGTTAAAAACAGGACATAATACAAATTAACAATAGGAAATTTGCAATTCTGCAAGCCATTTTGAAAGAAATAGTCCCAAAATTGCATTGAACATTGACATTTTGCACTCATGGCAGCGAATAAAACAGAGGCTTGATGCACATCATTGTCAGCAGGTTGTACAGACACCAACGCTAAAGCTCTACACATCACTACACAGCCAAGCTGAATGGTACAACACTGCCAAGCACTCTCATTGGCACCACTCATTCATATGCATTTCCTTAAACTTATAACATTAAATGCTTGTTTGCAGACGCCTCTCATGCCTTCCCTGCTGCATACACAAACATTTTTCCACGAGACGAGCACAGAGTTAACATGTCATAGTTTTAATTGGAGGCACTATCAAAGAGGAGCAGTTTCCTCACAGCATGACTTTGTTATAGTGAGCCCACTCCAGTAAAAAAAAAAACATAAGGCCTCACATCCACTGAAGCAGTGCAGCAGACTGTCATGCTGACCTCCACAGGTTATTCGGTCTAGAAGTTTCCAGAAGATTGTACTCAGTCCGTGTGATTACAAGTTAAAAGATGAACAGTCAACATTAAGCTCCTGTGCAGACAGTATCAGCAGATCAGTGACAAAGATGAAGACACAAATAAAATCTTTATATACTGAAAAAAGACAACAACAAAAAAAGATATAAAAGAAGTAACTGCTGCTGAATTAAACTCAGAAGCTACAGTGGCGTTGAATGCAGCGGTACAGTAGGAGTTTAAGGCAATACTGGTAAGCACCACACCACCATCTGGGGGTAACAGATTCGGTTCAGTACAGAAGAGAGGAGAGGACTTTTTTCTTTTCACTTGTCCTGCATTTTTTCCAGAATTGGGACAATCATGTCAAACTTCGGCCTCTTTGCTGGGTCTTCGTTCATGCATATCTTCATGAGCTTGCAAATGTGGGGAGAGATGCCGGGGGGGATGGTGGGCCTCAGACCCTCCAAAGAAACCTGAGAGTCAAAACAAACAGAGATGTTTGGTACAGGAGGAAATATATCCCTTAATTCCATTAAGCTCTAATAACTGTTATCATGTCTGCTGCTCAGTTGGTTATCTTAGGAGTGAATCTTGACTCTGCAAACCTTCATGCCTATCTCCATGTTGGACAGGTCCGCAAACGGCACCTCTCTGGTCACTAGCTCCCACAGCAGGATGGCAAAGCTCCACATATCTGCTGAGCGACGGTTGATCTCTTCTGGCTTCTTCTGCAGAGCTGGAAAACACAAAGAGCAAGGAGTAAAAGTTAGACACAGTAAACACACTTTTGACTACACAACAAAGACTGCCTCCATCTGCCTTCTGCTAAAAAAAAAGTCCTAAGATAAACAAAGATAAAGTGAATATTAGCTTAAAATGTTTCCACATAAATATTGTTTAATGTGTTAATAAGACATCTTTACTGAAGATAAGAAGGCTATTCCAATATTGATCTATATATTAGTTCCTTATCAGCAGCAGCCATCTCTGTGTTCTAAGTTCATGGCTCACTACCCACCACATGTTTGCGGTATAGTTGTTTCTATGGTAACTGTCTGCAACAAATCCCCTGCATCCAACACATCAACCACCATCATGCTCCACGCACCACAGAGTACACCTATAACCTCCTCTGTGAGTTCCTGCTACTGTTTGGATGATATCATCTGTTTATTTTCACATTTTATAAATCTGTTTATGTTTCAAACACGCTCTAATTTCACCCTATCTCCCCGGAAATCAGCTGCAGATTGCATTTCAGCTCAGAGAGAGTCCAGAGAGTCCCCTGCATCCATCATTCACGCTCCAGCTTTTGTGGCTTCAGCTGTCACTTTGGATCTGTGCTGTGTGAGTGATGCCTACCCTCAGGGGCCACCCAAGCAGGCGAGTACATCCTGCCGGGACACTGGAAGGAGAACTTGACGTCTGCCATGCTGATCCTGGCCGTCATGTCTTCATCTATCTGTGGAAAAAACAGACTTGGAATTGTAGCAGACATCTCTTCTGGTTTTCATTATTTGAACAGAACAGTTGCCTCTGATACGTCATCAAAAAAATACAAATATAAACATTTATTATTCTAGAAGAAAGGTTTGAACTTCTTACCATAACACTTTTGCTGTTGAGATAATGCCGGGGGATCATGGGTTCAAGTGTGTGTAAGAAGGCCATCCCACACCCGATGTCCAGAGCAAACTTAACCGCCTGTGTCTGGTCCACCACAAAGTCTGACAAAAGGATCAATGACACATGAAACAGGTTCCAGTCTCTCTTATTCCCCCCACATGAACGGATGACGATAGAATTACAAATGTACCAAAGTGACAACAGCATTATGACAAGTGAGCATGTGCAATAAATCACAAATCACTATAGAATGAGAGAAGTATAGTTTTTGTGACCAGAGGAGGAGTACTCACTGGTCCCTTCATGCAGCACGTTGTAGAGGGAGCCATAAGGCATCCAGTGTGTGATGATGATGGGGTGAGGGGCGGGAGGAGACTGACATGCTCCCAACATGGGTAGGACATTCGGGTGGGAAAATATCCTGGGATGGAGCCCAAGAGGGAAGGACAGGGGAGAGAGACAGACAGACAAAAAGAGCGACACCAACAGAGGGTTTGACATAAAAAGAGATGCAACGACTCCAAAAATAAATAATACATAGTGTCTGGATCAACACAATGCAAACAGAGAAATGAGTGAGGACAGAACAGAACACAGAGGCGGTAGAAGAGCCAGGGTTGGATAATAACCTGAGTTTGGGATACTCCTCATTGAAGTCTCTGCTTTTCCTCGTGGTCCAGTCGCGAACTTTTAACACCTTAACAATAATTTCATTTCCTTGCCAGCGCCCCTGCCACAACTACGGAGGAGAAACATACAGAAAAGGTTCAAAGAGATCATCAGCAGACCTGTGATAAACTGAAGAGTGAAGATGAGGAGATGAAGTACCTCTCCAGACTGGTTCTCATTTATTTTAGCCACGAAAGAGAGCTGTTTGTAGTCAATGCCTGCTTGTTTGTTCAAAGTGCCGTTACCTAAAAAGAAGATTGGAGGAAACACAAGTGACAAGTTTGAGCTCAGACAAAGGCTTCATTATTGACGTGACATTCAGTTAAATGCTGAGCAGAGGGAGAGGAGGTGGAAATTGCAAACACCACATAAAGACTGGTTATGGAGCCAGTGTGGAAAATTGTTTCTTTCATGCAGCACTCAGACCAAATCACCTGATGGAAACTGGTCTGCTAATAAACTGGAGTGTGTGTGTGTGTGTGTGAACTCACGGGGTCGAGTTCTGGTGGTTCCTTTCCAGAACGTGTCTTTGAAGGGAATTTTAGTCAAGTTCTGCCCCAGTTTCTCTGCTTTATCTGTTTGTTGAAGGGATAAAGAAAACTCATCACAAAGACTATAATTATGCATGCTAATATGTTGGAAAGAGGTAAACATGTAGTCTGGCTACCTCTGAGGATTTCACGCAGGTGAGGTTTGCCTTTATCCATGGGCGTTTCCCCATATTTGTTGCAGATGCTAACCTGAGCCCCGCTAGTCACAAGGTCCTGAGTGAAAGGAAAGACTTGTGTCAGCGACGTTTTAATGCTTCATCATTATGAGGAATACATAGTCAGACAAATCAGTCGCACCACCAGGGGGCACACTGACCTCAGCCACTTGGTCTTGGCCCCAGAAGCAGGCGTAATGCAGTGGTGTGTTTCCGTGTTCATTGGCTGCGTTGGTGTCTGCTTTGCACTGGATCAGCTAAAAGAGAAGCAGAAACAGGAGATGAAATGATAAACAAAGCTCCTCGGGTCTTGTTTGGGCTTTACACAGGGATGGGTTTTAATGCTGCCAACAAAAATCATGGAGGTTCATCTTGCCTGTGGACACATTCCAGAGGTATTGAGACATGCCTAATATTAAACTCAATGGCTGCTTAGCTGCAGCTCTAAATCAGACACTCTGAAGCTCTGATGGCAAAACGATACACGCAGATACAAAATGTTCTTGTTCTTTCATTTCATTTCATTTTTAATTTGATGCTCAGACCATGATCACATGGTATGGAGCCACAGAACATAAATTACAAATAACAATATAATGATGGCACACGGCATGTTTGAAGTACAACAGATCTTACTTAAACAATGGAAGGACATTCTTCAGAAAAGCTCCTAATTTACAGATAAGTTTTGGCTTATCTGAATTCAAAAGCAAAATTAATTTAAACACAGAGGGACGTTGAAAATAATACCTGGGTATGAACCTCTCTCTATTATTCAGAATGCTTGTGTTCCTGCATTCAAACAAAATATGGTACTCTAATCTGTCAGGTCGCTTTGTCTTTATCTGTTTAGAAAGCAGATCTGCTACTTCTCAAAACGCACTGAATGATTGCACATTAGCACAACAGTACAATAGTTTGTGACATCTCCAAAATAAACAGGAAGATATGCAGCCTTTGAATGTGTGATGCATCACAAAAGGGAGAGGTATCATCCTCGGTCATGTTTTCAGACAATCTTTGAATGAAAAACTCTACTGCAGCTACAGCTTGAGCATAAACAGTGTCTGTAGAGTTATATTTTTGGGGGTCTTTTTGCCTTTATTGATGGTACAGCTGATGAGAGACGGGAAATGTGGGAAGTAGGGAAGACATGCAGCGAATGGTCGTTAGCCGGGAGTCGAACCAGCGACCTTAGTTTTTATTTCTGTAAATACAAACTTTTAATTTATTTTAAAAACTGAGTTTTAATGAAGTTTCATAACTAATTTTACTTTCTTTCTTTCCTTCTTGATCTTAGATTTTAAAATATGTTATGTTTTCATGCTTATGTTTATGTAATGTCATATTTTAAATTGGATATTTTCTGACAAGGTATGGCGTTATGGAATTAACCTGATTTTGGATCTACAATTAAATGTTGGGCATACGGGCATCCTGCGGGGGGTGTCAAGAGGTCTGAGCCACCTTCGGGCTGCAACTCGACACAGAAAAGATTCAGTGTGTGAGTCTTAATCCTTGGGAAGAAGTTCTGAGATGAATCGAATAATTAAAGGGTTCATTTCGGTTAAGACAAGATCAGTTGTGATTCTGTGTCACAACAGGCGGGACAGTAAGACTCTGCAAGTTAAGGACTTAAGAGCAGTGAAGGGGGTTGATTATTTATAATAATCCCTCCTCCTAATGTAAATAAATAATAAGACCCAATACTATTTACTATGTACGTTAACTTACATAAGTACACACAGAGAGAGAAAGAGAAGACCAAACATAACTGGCCGCATATAAATTGTAAATGTTTGAAGTGTTTGCTGTATGTTTTTTATTGATTGTTACTGTCCTGGTTTTTGTTTTAAACTCTGTAAAGCACTTTGAATTGCTCTTTGTATGAATGGTGCTTTATAAATTAACGTGCCTTGCCTCTGCAGCGAGGACTATAGCCTCATAAATAGTGTCTTTAAATGGCTGACTTCTCCAACATAATGAGGGAAAAGTCAATCGGCCACTGATTTAGCTTGCAGCCTATATATTTTCCAGATTGTGTAACCCCTTCAGGAAATCCAGCAGCTAAAGGACTATAAAATGAATTTTCCTCTTTAAGAATCAAACCTTTCTTGGTCTGCCCTCAACAACTGTAGCAGTGCGTTTGGCAGCACTTTTTCACTCAACACTGACTAACTGCTAAGCACTCCCTTCAGTATCAAACTGCTGATGGTGGAACTGCAAGAACTGACAAGACCTTTGTGTTCATAATTGCTGCTCGGTGTCATCATTTTAGGTTTCATAATATCCTGTTTTTATGAAGCAAACCTGAGGAGATACATCATTGTTTTGGCCAATGAGATATGAAAAGCGTTTATATCAGTGTCTCAGTTATTGAATTGATTTGAAGAAAGAGATCAGAGACAGAAAATGAGTAATGCTCCAAGGAGTACATGATCACTCTTATAGGAACCCCCTTTAGTACCCCCGGGGTGCATACAGCATCGTGTGCACAAACCTTTCCAACTATCTCCCGATGTCCGTGGCTGGCCGCCAGGTGCAGAGGCGTGTCGTCGCCGCGGTTCATGACGTTGATGCGAGCCCCTCTCATGATGAGCATGTCGACCACGCTGGAGCGTCCCTCCCTGCACGCCCAGTGCAGCGGGCTGAAGCCGTGGTCATCTCTGCAGAGGGGTGAGGAGAATTCATATTCAGCACGTTTCACAAAAAGAAACTCAGCACAGGAAGAACTTCAAATAACTGAGGGACGTAAAAGGAAAGTGTTTTGTTTCTGCGGGCAGAAAAAAGTGAAGAAGAAACTTTAGCCACTCAGTTGGCCACATTAGGTTCCTCCTTGCAAACAGCTCTGTGGTACACTTGGATGAAGGCCAAGAGGTACAGGCTAGAACTGTTGGGGGTTTTGCTTTGACAGTCAAAATAACACGCAAGTCAACAAAAAGGCATTCCAGAGGAAAATCAGGATCAGAAATACTTTATTTATCCCAGGGAGGGAAATTCAGTCATTGCGGAGCTCTTATAAACAGTATGTAGGAAAGTCAAAATATTAATAGAAGAAGGAATAAAATAAGATATAGGTATGAAAAAAATAAAATAAAATAAAACAAAATAAAACAAATAATGTACAGAAGTGCAGAATAGTTAGAATGACCTATGTACAAAAGCACTGGGAATGAAGGAGATACATATATATAGGATTTTAACATGGAAAGGATTTAGCACAGTGTATTGTACTGTTAAATGAGGTGGCCAGCAGGGCAGGGCCAACTGAAAATTGCACCACCCATTTTATACAGTAAATATCCACTATGACCTTTACTATAATAAATTCCAAACTAACCTCTACCATCCATCTTTTCATCTCAGAGCCACACTAAAATCCTAAATCAGCCACCTGCAAGTCTCACATTGTCACTTGCTGTTCTTTGACGTGATGACATCAGATTTCCTGACTGTGAGAGAAATAAAAAAGTGACTTCTGTTTCATTCAGACCTAAAAAAGCCCCCCGGTGTTCCTCTTGCAGGGTTGTTGACGGCACCATCAGCCTTAGAGTCAATCACAGCTGACACCAACAAAGCAGGTTTTACCCTGATACCATCACCTTGTTAAAAAGTGCTGCAGCAGACTTCACTGCTCATCATCTGAGTGGAGTGTCTGAGCAGCCAGTAGAACTGAATATTACTGCCCTGTTTATGCAGTCTAGTGTCACATTGCCCTTTGTTTTTATTGACTATCATTTGGTCATTATAAAACCCTGTTTGTAAAGTTTACAGTCAGCCATGATGTGATGATATTGCCCCTCCCTGCAGCGCTCTGAAAACTGAAGTTCCTCATTTTGATGCATGACATGGCCTAATGCCAGCTCTATAGGCATCGCCCCATCCCTCGTGGTCAACATAAAAAATTCATGTCAGTTGAATTAGTCTCCTTTGACTGCAGCAGTTACAGTTATGATGCTGTGAAGATATACGACTCAAACTGCAAAGTTGTATCGATAAATCTCTAAAAACGATCAATATAAACTAAATCAAAATTTCATAGAAGCATAAAACTTGGAGAGCTTCCTTGTGTTAGTCTACCAAATGTATCTGCAACTACTGGATCAGGTTGTTGTCTCTTCAATGCTGTGATGCTGAAGCACTTCATGAGGAATGACTGTCATCTTCCTCTGAGAAAAAGGAAGTTAGTTCAGCAGCTAACAGGCCTCTGGCGCTCATCATTCCTCTTCGTCTCTGTGACAGTGGCAGCGACACATGTAGGACAGTGGCCTCGATTACATGGCAGAGTGACTGATGGCGCACGTCCTCAGAGAGAAGAGATAAAGAAGCAGTGAGTGCTGAGTGACAGAGAGTCAATCAGGAAAAGGATAAAAAGATACGGCGTGCTGAGCACTCGCAGCAGTCCTTATAAGGCGCAGTGAGACTTCCCCTCAGCATGCACACGCTCCAGCTGTGTGTGTGTGATTATGTCATTCTTCACTTTTCTGCCCGGTCGTGGTCACCTCCTCCTCTTTTTACAAAGTTTCCTCCCTAGTCTGAGTCTCTCCATTCCCCCATTGTCTCATTCAGTTCCATCTTCTCTGCTTTCTTTCCACTGAAACAGCCGCTCTGTACCGATGATATATTCCTCTTTCCAGACACTTTCCATGTATTGTTTATGCCACAGCACAATCCTCCTGTTAATAAAGTTATGCACTTGCTCTGAGCTTATGTGTAGGCTGACAGAATAATAATGTGATCTGAGGACTGAGGGAGTATTATGAATCTGCAGGAAGGAATCCGAGCCCCCTGCCCCCCTCCCCCCGCCATCAATTCGCTGGCTTGTATTCACACATCCTGCAAAATTCGATTCAAAATGGCACCGAGAGCCTCACAGAGACCCTCAGTCCCACAACACACATCTATCTGTGCATCTGGGTGACCTGCTGCAGTCACACTGCATCTGCTCTGTGAGCAATTTCCTCCAAGACCAAAGGCCAAAGCCTGCAAACTAATTAGTCAAAGTTTATGAGAGAAAGCCTTCCCACAGACTCACTTCTAGGGTTTTATGAGTTTTCTGTGGTGCGCTCTGAGGTCCTTCAGAAGAGGTGGTAACATTAAGAAGTGCACACATAAAATGATCCCCCTGATTATCTCTGACTTATACAGTAGTTCCACTGTTTGAATGCTACTGTTTTCACTGTGCTTTGAATGTTTTGCTCTTCCATAAATCCAGACTGTGGTCATCATCAGGTCCCAACTTCTACAATGTGAGGTTAAGTTGCTTTATTCTGAAATTGAGAATCTTTAAATCTCAAAGTGTTCATTTGGACCTCTTACTAAAGGGGACTCACTCACAAAGTCTTCCATAAGTGCAGGCCATCAGTATCTAAAGTCATGTGACATCACTTTCTCATTCCAGCTTATTTAATATCATTTTTTAAAGTTATATTTTTGGGCATTTTTGCCTTTGTTTGATCGGACAGCTGACGAGAGACAGGAAATGCGTGGAGTAGAGAGTGGGAGAAGACATGCAGCAAATGGTCACATCCATCAACCAGTGACCCCTGCAACAAGGACTATTTTAGGATCGTTTATAAGATACTTTTAATTAGATTTAAAGCACATCATGGACTCGCCCCGCAATACATTTCTGAGCATTAATCCCTCCATAAACCAGGACGCAGTCTGAGATCCACTGGCCAGTGCTCTGCTTGCTGTTCCATGGTCTAGACCAGGGGTTCCCAAAGTGTGGGTCGTGAGATGTCTTCCAGAATGTTTTTCTTTTTTAAGTTATCTAAAAATAGTACATTTAACCCATTATAGTAAAACATATCGACAAAAAAATAGTTTTCTGCCTTTCTTTTTGCCAGATGACTCCTAAGTTTAGGGTTAGTGAACCGTTAATTGTCAAAAGATTCAGTAGCAGACAGTAGGTTAATTCACAACGGCACAGGAAACACAGACACATGCTCATATAGGTAGGCTAATTTTGTGCAGACCAGCTAAATGAAGCCATATTAAATCACTTTGAGGGACAGTGGGGGTCGCAAGTCTTTGGTACCTTTACTTAGGGGTCGAGGGCTGAAAAGTTTGGGAACCCCTGGTCTAGACTAAAAACTAAAGGCGACAGGGCCTTTGCAGTCAGAGCCCCCCGACTGTGGAAAAGGCCTGCCAGAGGAAATCAGACGTGCAGAGTCAGTTCCTGATTTTATTTCACTACTCAAGAAGCCTCACCTTTTTGGAAAAGCTTTTATTTTGTGAATTTATTTACATTTTTAACGTTGTACCTGCTTTTACTGTCACTTTGCTTTTATTGCCTCTCTCCTTATATTGTCTGTTTTATTGTTTTTGTGAAGCACTTTGTTACTTTTATTGAAAACTGCTACACAAATAAAAGTATTATTATTATTATTATTATTATTATTATTATAGGCTCTAGACATGGGGAGCACTTAGACCGTTAGGCCACCGGTGCCCACGTTCCAGCTCGTTTTTAACTATAACCTTTAACAGGACAAAGATTTCAGTCTCCGTACGTCTGCCTCCTGTTGGAGTTCCAGCTCAGCGTGCAGCTCCTACAGAAGATCAAGAGCTTTGCATAAACAGAGTTTTAATTCTAAAGTTCTTAATGTAGTGTTTTTACTGGCATTAATTACCAGGTCTGTTGAGTTTGGAGAAAAGGGACACCTTGGCAGAGCCTTGTTAGTGACTGACACAGAGGGAGTAATAACAAGCTTTGCACCTCAGAACTGTAAACTGCCGTTACAGCAGCTTGGCCTGCAGCCACTTCAGATTTCATTGAGTGAGTGTTTCATAAACACTCCAGTGTGAGCAGTTTTTGATGTGTGACGGCTTTATTCAGTATTTTACCAGTTTTGATCATATTTACTTCAAAGAAAGTACTGTGCTCGTGTTACGGAGCAGAAATGCCCTTATTTTGCTGTTTTTGTGCTTTCAAGTTGTGAGATTGTGGATTTTTTAATACTGCGACAGGAATTATGTGAATATTAGATGAAGATTTCTAATATAAGTCAGCCTCAATTGGTAATTAACTGATGGTAAATTATAATAAACCACATACAACTGAAGAGAATCGACCACTTTCACACCCAGTGAAGCTTAGCCCTCTGGTCTCTGTGTGTATTTCTGCTCAGGGGCTCTTTTTATAGGATAGATTTCCCCTTTAAGCTGGCTTCATCCCCACAACCCAAAGGCACTCGAGTGCCAGGGTTCTCTCCTGCTCCTCAGCCCCTCCACACAGGCTGTGGTAATTTATTTCAGGCACTTCCACCTGCCAACAGTGCTCAGTTTGGCAGGAGGAAAAGCCAGAGGAAGAGCCCTGTCTGCACCCTGTATGTCTCTGCCCCGACGTTCCCGCCAGGTCATGTAACACGGCTCGGATCAGGGAAGCAAACTCGCCGACACGTCTAACAGATGAAAGAGAAGATCCACAGAAGAAGAAACAAAAGGTCTCATAACAGTTTGTCTGTGTATGATTTATTTTCTCTACTTTGTCACTTCATCCATAGTCAATGAATCCTTTACACTCGATTAAATTATGAATACAGTCCATGGAAAGAACTGAATGTAGGCTAAATGTGGCGTAAAATACATGTGGTATAGACCCTTACAAAATATAACAGGCCAATATTTTCAGTCAATACATACCTATCACAGATGCATTACTATTGTTGTTGTTTATATTTCCAGGTATTAATTTTTTTTACTGAAATCCTGATGCAGGATCTCATGCTTTGTGAGATTTATAAATGATGGCATCAGTTTTGAAGAATGCTCCAATCTAGGGATGCACCAAAATGAAAATTCTTGACCGAAACCAAAAACCGAAGATGAGGAAACCAAGGCAGAAAACTGTGTTGTTTCGGTAATAAAAGTCCTTCACCTGAAAACCAAAAATGCACTTTTGGGCCATTTTCGGCCGCCAAATTTTCAGTGCATCCCTACTCCAAACTAACAGTGTTGTAAAGTAAAACTTGTAATGATCTCTACATATGCACCTATTGCACATATTGTCCATTTAAGACCTTCTTGGTATTAATACTTAGTTATGTTAATAAACTGCTACAGAGGTGCATCTCTAATAACCCATTCCATAACATGAACTAACTGTCAGACCTGTATTAAATGTCATCAACAGTTCTGGCCTGTCCCTCTTAAACCATGACTACCTGTTTCAACAGGCCTCCAAACCACTGTCTACCTACAACAGTACCCACTGCAGAGTCACAGGCTCACACCACTGCTACAATGAGGCTATAAATAAAATCAGCATTCACACTTCAGAGATACTTCCCTCCTAAATATCAAGCTTCAATACAAAGAGTGAGATAAAATGTGTCACCCTACTGTCCATAACAATCATGACTGACAATGAAAATCCACAACTGTTACTGTGCAGGACTTCCTCCTTTGAGGTTCACTAGAGGAGCATAATTACAGATCACCACAATCATACAAACACACAAGCTTACAATCAGTGTAACGTTGAGGGAGAGACAAAAAGAGGTTTAAAAAAACACCCTAAATATGTTTATAACTACACTTAGACAAGGTAAAACATAACATTTTCAAGATGTGTATTGTATACAATCTACGTTAACTATCTGAATGGATCAAAAAGAGACAGTAGGCGGTGTCTTCGTACATGCGTGATACATTTACAGTCTGAATGCGGCGGGGTGAACACCTCCTGCTCTGACTGCAGCTAGGAGGGCCTCACAGCAGCATCCACTGCTCGTTGAGTAGAGTAAGAACGATAGATGCTTTCATGTCAGTCTCCAAAAGTCTCAATTAACACCAGAAAAACCTTCATCTTTGCACTATTGCACGTTATCATGTTTGTCTATTGTTTCTTTATTGCACTCGTGCCTTTTGTACTATATATTTTTTTTTTATTAACTTGATTTTTAGTGTCTGTCTATTTATGTTTGTACAGGGAGTACGCAAAAATACCAGAGTCAAATTCTTTGTATTCTTGAGATACATTGGGCCTCATTCACTAACAGTGCGTACGCACAAATACGTGCTTAAACTGTGCGTACGCACGTTTGAAGCACAAGTCTGGGATTCATCAATATATTCTTACTTGAATTTGTTCTTACACTACGAACAAATTTAGAACTTCCTCAGACCATGCGTACGCACAAATGATGACGACCAACTTTCTCAGAAAATGTTAACACATACTCTTTTAACTAAATGCATGACATGTTTAAATTACTTTCAGTTAAAGAAAAAAGCCAGATGACTGTCATATAGCCATCTGGCAAAAAGAAAGGCAGAAAACTCATCACATTTTCTATTTTCAAGGTTTTATTTCATGGTTAGCTACTATTTTTGTCGCTATTTTTTTTATTATAATGGGTAAAATGTAATATTTTAGACAACTTAAAAAAAAAAATTCTGGAAGGCATCTCCCAACCCCTATTTGTGTCTCGCGACCCCCCAGGGGGTCCCGACCTCCACTTTGGGAACCCCTGCTCTAAGAAACGAATGGCTAGTTGGTGAGCATATTTTTTTGTTTTATTTAGATTAATCCAAAGAGATCCTCGATCTCTCGATTCAAAACAGAGCTCAGGAACAGATGTGTGACGTCACGGATACTACGTCCATTATTTATACAGTCTATGTTATAAGACCATGGTTTTCTCAGATTTAAAAACACTATCCTGATTTCAGTATTTTAGATGTGTGCCACTCTTTTCATCTTTGAAGTTTAGTCTGACTGCAGAAGGTATCGATAAAGAGATAAACACAAACCAGCATTTTTTTTGTCTGTTATGACAGTAAATAAGAAGACTTGAGGTTTAGGACTACAAAATAAAACAAATTAAATGTAGGTTCTCACTCTGGAAAACTGAAATGAACATTTTTAAATAGCAGATGAATTCATTACATTATAGCTGTGGCTCTGTAATCTATCATTTAAGTGTTATTGTTTCAGTTCTTACTTCTGAAATTTGAAAAGGAGTACATTAGCTGTCGTGCTTATGTTTCAAACAAGAGTAAAGGGGTGGTGTTCATATGGAGTATAAAGATCAGATAATGACTGAAGTGTAAACATTTAAGAGAATTTGTTTTAAACTTTGTAATTAACTCCTCTAAAGTTGGAGGAAATGTTGAGCGGAAATGAGTGCAGCTATCTAATACCTCTGGGAGAGGAACACCGGAAGCATGAGAGTCGAGGGGGGGACGGTGATGTGCTCCATTTCTCTGTTGAAAAATGCACCATTTGGCACACACACACACACACACAAACACACACACACACACACAAAGATTCTCTGTCTCCTCACGCATAACTCTTAAAGCCCTGCCCCGTTACAATAACCTCCTCCCCCCTCTCTGTGAGTTTTGGAAGGTGGTAGATGGTTCCCTAGAGGCCTGTGTGTTATTCCTTCTAAGGAGATTCAGCATTCCTCTACTACTCTTTGTCTGGGAGTTACATCAGTGTAAACACTTTCTCATCCAGGAGCTCAGAGAGGATCTGATCGGTTGATACAGAGCAGGTTTACTGAAATACAGCAAGGGAAAGAGTTAAGGAAGTGAAGAGGTAACAGAAAGTGTGTTTTACCCCCGCAGTAGGAAGATATATCACCAGGAAAAGGGAACTTGACATGTAATCAGCTAATGGATGAGTCACATGTAAGGGTGTGTGGATCCACAGCAGCACTATGCAATCATCCAGTCTAACAACAATGTGAAAATACAATCAAAGAAACAAAAACAGAGGAATAGACTAGGGATGCACCGAAATGAAAATTTGTGGCCGAAACCGAAAACCGAAAATGAGGAAACCAAGGCCGAAAACCGAAACACCAAAATAAATAATTATGCCTATTATTAGTAGGTAGACCGGGGACCGTTGTAACATTTCACTCCTTGGATTTGAGATTAAGCCGTGCATTTTCTGTTTGTGTTCCACAGGCATGTTCTAGGCCATTAGCAGACACTTGAAGCTGGTTTGTATATCAGTTTGAACACAATGGGTTAAAAGAGCTCAAAGTTATAGACAGAAATGTCAAAACTGTCCCCGGTCTCCCCTACCTTTGCATTGATAGGTGTTTTTCAACCGGAGGAACTTTACCCCAGAACTAGGGACTTTACCCCTGAACTATGTGCGTTTCGACCGGTGGAACTAGGGTCTAAATTTAGTTCAGGGGTAGATAATCTCCCCCCTAAAAAGCGTGTGTTTATTCCGCCCGTCGTCCACAATAACATCACACACGTGTGATTCACTTGATTTCTCTTTCTTTAATTTCTTCTTTCTTTATTGTATGTGTTTTACTTTTCAAAAGAAGAAGCTGTGATTCACTTGATTTAGCAGCTTGTAACAGGCTATGGCTATGACTGTGTACTAACCTCACTAAAATCAAGGATCTCATTGAACACATCAGACAACGAGGGTGCATGCCCCTCATCTGGTTCAGAGAGATGAGTCATTTTTCCTGCGCTCTGTTCTCCTTCTCTTGCGCTGTGCGTTTCTCCGTCTCCACATCCATCGCGGCCTGGATCATTTCTTGTGCACGCTGCTTTATTCCCACATCCAAGTAATGATCTTTATAAGGCGGATCAAGTACAGTCGCAATGAAGTGCACAGGATCCGAATAGATCTCAGTGAAAAGTCTTTCGGCCGAAAACCGAAAGTGCACTTTTGGGCCATTTTCGGTGGCTGTATTTTCAGTGCATCCCTAGAATAGACAATACCGATAAAGACTTTATAAGAGAGGCTACTAGATACCCTCCCCTGTTTAAATGCAGATCTCCAATCCATTCTAATATGAACAGTAATCATTTGGAGAAAAAGATGCACGCTAAGCTGAGTTTGGTCGGTATTTAATGCACACAGCAGGATTCATTGTGGGAAAGCAGCCGCAGCCTCCGTTCAACAGCCTTATTGCAAAAGAAATCAATAACAGTATCAAAACAATCCAACTAGATGTTAATGTGATTAATGCTCTCTCCATAAATACACTGGAACACAGCAATAAAAACAGAGAGAGCAGCTCCAAGATACACAGTCATTATAAATTCATTCACCCCATGTTTGCACTAAAAACAAACAGCAGTCGTCTAAATCTAGGACAGAGGGATCCAAAATGAAGCTTCAAGGGTGGCCCCTTCTACTTGACTTTCCCTCCCAGAGTCAGCCGAGGATACAGAAGCTGACTGATGATCCTAAACTACCGGGCAGATACTCAGTATAACTAAAGATGCCAAATCTCACAGAAGCCTGCAGTTGTCTCTATTTTTTAGTTTTTGCAAGGCTTACATTAACTCACAGCAACAACTTAAAGCATGACGAGCTTGACTATCACAGCAGGCTTCCTGTCCAACATCACGTTTTTGAATTACTCCACTGGCATTCCGTACATAAACATGCGCCCACAAGGAAATGGGTTCAACCACAGGCCAGGGTCTCGCTGGGGACTTAAAAGGCGGGCTCAGTGCCTGCACCAGAAACTTAGCTTCACACAGCTACATCCGAGGCAGGCAATGACACTGCAGTGCAGGAGATATTCCATTGATACTCTGATGCACTTTATCCAACATCATAATGTCATGTTGCAGCAAGTCTAGTAGATTACACAAAATTGTGCAACAGCAGTGATCAGCTGAAAGCTCACACACTCTCCTGACAGAAAAGATACAAATGAATAAATCTGTGCTCACCCTTGATTGAGATCATTCTCTGTATTGTCCAACCATAGGCGAACTGCCACTGCATTGCCTTCCCGGCACTGCGTGAAGATATCATCCATTTCTGCTGCTGCTTCCTTCTCTTCTTATGGTGGAACCGCTGCAGACTAGGAACCAAACTGGGACAGATGGGAGAGGTGACCCAAGGGGTTCAGCAGGGTCCTGGTGAGCATCAGTCCCTCATATGGGATAGTGAGGGACACAGGCTCAGCAGCACTCGCACAGCGCCTGAACAACGGGACAGAAAAGAGAAGTTCCTGTGATAACACATTTCTTTTTATCTGTCTGACCTCCAGACATGAATATCCTCTCTCTCATGATTCTGAATAAACAGAAGAACACAAGAAGAAAGCCAAGCAGCTACAAATCCTGGTGTTGAGTAATCTTATCCAACTTAGTAATACTGTGTGGGAAGTTTACAGCATGGTGACTCACAACACATGGTCATGAAAAGTACTCTGTGCACCAGGAGAGATAACTGTTTTCACCTAATGTCAAATTACTTAACGTCTTTGCTTTATTATAGATCATGAAGTTATGATGCTGACTCTGTTTAGTGTGATTTAAGGGTTTCAATCTTTGGGTTTCAATCTTTGGGTTTCTATGGTGGCCCTGAAGGTCAAAACAAATTTACAAAAGATGAAACACTCTTACAAAGTTGGAGACTAATTTACATTTTGGAAAACCTTTTATAAAACAAAATTACATTAGCAGAATCCTTTTACCAAGGCCAAAACAAATTAGCATTTAAGAAAACAAATTCACAAAAAAAACAAAAACACTTTTACAAGCGGTGAGACAATTTTACAAACCACAGAACACTTTTACCATTTCTGAATCAAATTTACAACGGAAAGGGAATGTACCAAATACCGGATGTGATCCAGGAGTGATGGAGTGAGGGGTCATTTAGTTTGTTTGGATTGAGAGAAACCAAATGGAGCAACTTTACAAGAAGTGGTTCCTGTACTGCATGTAACGTCGCTCCGTTTGGTACTGGATCACTTCCGGTATTGGTTACATACCCTTTCCGTTAAAAATGAATGTAAATTTGTTTCAGAAAATGGTAAAAGTTGGGCCCTGGTGGCCTAGCGGTCTAAGCGCCCCACGTATCGAGGCTATAGACCTCATCGCAGAGGTTGCCAGTTCAACTCCCGGCCGATCGACCATCTACTGCATGTGTCTCCCTCACTCTCTACTCCCCATGTTTCCTGTCTCTCTTCAGCTGTCCTGTCAATAAAAGGCAAAAATGTAAATTTGTCTCCAACTTTGTAAAAGTGTTTTATCTTTTGTAAATTTGTTTGGTCCTTCAGGGCCACCGTAGATTTCAGACCACTCTGATCTGACAAAACAATCAATGAGAGGATTTCTTCAATATGATTGGCTGATGAATAAACAAAAACTGAAATAATCTCTACTTATAGCTCCTATTCCTATATCAAACTATAAAAACAGTCTGATTAACAGGGTGGATACAGGGAGATGTCACAGTTTGAATGACACATTTCCCTTTTCACACACCCAGGACTTCATTTAGATTATTTGTAATCAAAACAAAACAAAACTAAGGAAGTCTAAAGACTATACCTAATGACAGAGTTTCCAGAGAGGATGATCACAGCTTTTGAAAAGGCAAAAATCTGGTGCCACAGTAATGAGTTCACCATTTACAACTCACAGCTTCTGCAGCAGTATTTAGCTGCCCTGCTATCCAGCTAATACCGATGAGTAGCTCCTTACAGTCAGCTTCTTTATCTGGTTATCCCTGTAGCTCGAGGTAAAACTAAACCACTCGTCTATAACACTCTGAGAACAGGAAAAGGGTCGAAAAGCCTCCCAAAGCAGACATCTTCTAGTAGACTAAATGAAACAGGTTAAGCTAAAAAGCTAACCTGACTCCACAGACTGCCCCCGCTTCAGACGCGAGCTGGGCGGAGATAAAAGTTCAATTCACCCTAAAGTGGAGTAAATTATCTTAAAATGTGACACTATGTTGATAAACTTACCGTATTTAGTCGCCTGTTGCTGTGTAATTCAATTAGAGAGGGCAGGAGTTGTTAGCTGTGGACCCAGTACATGGAACACTGTGAGACGTCCACACCCTCACCAACACCGGCCTCCGTACACTGCGTGGAGGCAGAGAGCGCCCCGCCCCCCACAGGCAGCAGAGGGAGCTACAGGAAGGCAAAGTATTCACACCCTCAGGTCATGGATTTCTGAAGCATCAACAGAGCACAGGTAACAGGTATTATGAGCATGTCCTCAAGGGATGGGAAAAATGTACAGTGTGTTTTGACTGTGGTGAAGAATAGTATGTCTGTAATATCATTAAGATAAGATACTCCTTTATTCGTCCCACAGCGGGGAAATTCATGGAGTTACAGCAGCAAACAAAAAGATGCACAGTACAAGAATTTCAACAAGAATATATATATATATATATTAAAAAAAAAAATTTGATAAAAGACGACAGCTTGGCCATAATTCTCCTGTCAGCCACCACCTCCATCATAAAGTATCAGAAGGGAGTAATGCTATAACTTGGTAACATTTTATGACAGTGTTTTGGAATTATGTCCAATTATATTATATGATTATAACTAATTTAAATTGTGAATACACAATAGGCTATCTGTCTCCCTATCTTTCATTTCAAATATGAATAAACAAATATGTAACCCAGACTTTTATGAATGGATGGCAAACTGGGGCACAGACATTTTGTAAGGGTGGTAGGCAGACACATAAATGAGTTGCATTTATTTACCCTTTCTATCTTGTATACTCATAGCTTCTTCTTTTCTTTTTTTTAATTAAGAAATTTTTTGGGAGCATTTTTGCCTTTAATGGACAGGACAGCTGAAGAGAGACAGGAAATGTGGGGAGCAGAGAGTGGGGGAGGACATGCAGTAAATGGTCGAGGCTGGAATTGAGCCTGCGACCTCTGCGATAAGGACTACAACCTCTGTATATGTGGCGCGCATAGACCGCAAGGCCAACTGTGCCCAGACTCATATCTACTTTGATTACTAAGTTGCAAGTAAATTATTCAAGGTGGCATGTTAGAATGATAGCACTGCTGCCTCACAGTGGAAGGGATTAATCCAGGCCAGGGCCTTCCTGTTTGGTGTCAAAGTGTTTTTGCTTTCTCCAGTTTAAGTGTTGACCTAGATTTTGTATGTTTGATATGCAAACTAAACACACCTAAACAATTTGCAAGGTACATGATAGTGTGGTGGGTAGTTCTTATGCCACTCAATGCATGGTTGTTGGGACTGCTGTCTAACAGTAAACTGGTTCAGGGTTCAAATCCAGGCTTTGGCCTTTCCATGTTGAAAAAAGTGTGTTTCTCCAACTGGAATGTAATCTAAATTTTGTTTTTCCAGAATATTTAAGAAAGTCAACTGATCTAAATGAGTGCCATTTCCCTAACAGGCACAACTGGGGTGCTAAATTTTGCAGAGGTGGTGTTAAGTATGATTGTCCACATGATGAATAGCATGTTTACCCTCGTGTTCAGACTTGATCTACTACCATGAAAGTATCCAAAAGACGATGTGTTCCTTTGTATTTTTGTTTTTACTTCAAAAGCAACACAACAGAGGGATACGTTTTAAATCTTATAGCCTGAATCTTTAAGGACTAAAGAAAGATGCTTGTTCAAAGTCACAGTTTAGAGTACATTCAAAAAGACAATATGTTACATTGAAATGTAAAGAAAGCTGACAGAAGCCTGTCAACACAGCCCAAACAGTTTATTTAACTTAAATACTATATCTGACAAGACAAATACCCAATCAGTGATTAGGATTTTGGTGTGGCCAATCATGTGATTATTTATTTATGTATATATGTTGGGTTTTTATGTTTAATGTGTCTACTATTATTCATAAGAAAACTAAGGCAAATTTTTGAAATGTGTAAACACAGGCTGAAAATAAAAACAAAATACGAAGAATGTGTGTCGGTTTATCAAACTCTTCATACTGTAAAAAAAACAGTTTACTTTAAGGTGAGTAAATAAGTTAAACTTGATATTTGCAGTTAAAACAAAGTTACAAAATAGTACAATATAGTAATACAACTGATGTGAGGTCCCTGGTTCAACTACAGAGAGAGAAAACTTCATTTCCCACAATGCTCTGTTCTACCTACGTCATCGATGTGCGCATGTTGTGCTGTTTTGCTTCCTCTACACCAAACCAACGTGGCTTTTGCTCCTCGTGAAAGTATTCTTCAGCTTATGAATGCAATAACACTTTCATTAGTTAAAACATTTTTTACAAACACTATCAACAACTCAAGAAACAGTGTGGCCTGTGAATAAAGTCACTTAAAGAATCGGTGAGTAACTGAATTAGCAGAGTTAGCTCGTTGGCATTAGAGGCGATGTGACAGGCAGAGCTTTATAATCTATCCTGCAGCAGTGATTGATACTCGTGTTTTTATCCCCTTTAGAGTCCAGAAAGAAACATGTTCATTGAAGAGGAAGAGTGGAGTGATGAACAAGAGGCTGAAGTCCTGAGCAGAACTGTCATCAGAAATGACCAGAAGAATGTGAGCAGCAAAAATGTCAAGGTAGGTACGAATTCAATAACACGACCTGGTGCAAGCAGAAGGTGTTGGTACCAGGGATAGGTAGTACTCTTCTCCACCATGTCACACGAACATGTCATTATTTATTGTTGCATATTCATCAGCTCAAGTACTGTGCACCACCTCACCCTTATCTCAGATTTAAGGTCGTTTGTTAAGAAAGTAATCTATCTATCTATCTATCTATCTATCTCTCTCTCTCTCTCTCTCTCTCTCTCTCTCTCTCTCTCTCTCTATCAATCTATCTATCAATCTATCTATACACACAAAACAATACTAATTCACCAAATAAACAAAATGGTTCGATGTAGTAAGCATGGATTTTCAACACGAAGACTGACAAGAAAATTAACATAAAAACACACAAGTAAAAGTGTTGACATGGATTCTGTACAATAACAACACACTCTTATTTCTAGCTGGGGCATATTCTGTAACATAATATGTTTAATAAAAGCCCCGCCCGTACTTTAAAGACAAAATAAATGATGCAAATAAAAAGAAAATCTGTTTAATAATCTGATTTCATTTCCCTTCTCAGCCCAAGGCTGTAGGGAAGAAGAGCCTGATGCGGACTCTGCAGACGCTTGGATCAGTGCCAGACTGGAAGGGCGACGAGCATCAGCAGGACAGTGACAGTGAGACAGAAGCGACTCCATCAGCCGCCAAGAAGAAGAAGAAACGAAGGAAGAAGAGAAAACAAGCGGGGACAACAGAGCAGCCAGAGAATGGAGAGTTAGATCAGACTCCAGTGAAGGAAAAGACATTAACAAAAAAGAGGAAGAAAGACAGCAAATTTGGTGAGTCTTAATGGATTAAAGAGGGTAATAAAGAGGGTTGATAAAGAATGAAATGTTGAAGTTCATAGAACTTACCCATGACATATAAACATGCTTTCTTTTCTCAAGGGGACCAGAAGGTAAACAACACCTGTGTGGGCGAAACAAAGGATAAAGAAAAGGTTGAACCTGCAGAAGCAAATGTAGACGAAGCAGAGGGCACAGACAGACTGAGCAGACAACAGTGGAGAAACAAAACAAAGAATAAGAAGAAATGTAAAAATAAATATCGACAAGAAGAGAAGCCAAAGGTGGAAGTCAAAAAAGTAGAACTGGCAGAGGAACACAAACCAAAGGAAGAAGTCAAAACAGATTCAAATAACAAAATCAACAAAATCAACAAAAGAGAAAAAAACAGCCAGCCTTCAGCCAAGAAACAGGGGAAGGAATTTAAAGCAGAGAAGAGAAAAAAGAGTGAAGAGGATGCTAAAATACCCCATCCAACTGAAACACATTCACCTGGAGAAGAAAAGGGTGCCAAAGCTGGTAAAGGTGCAACAGGATTAAAACAGGAAGTAGGTAAACCTAAAGAAATCATAGATGAGCCGCAGTCTCCCCCGAAACGACCAAAACTCGAGCTGAGCAAAGAACAGAGTCTGAAAAGAGAGAAGCTGCGGAAACTTCTCAACAGCCGGAAATCAGACCACCAGGAGAGTCTGGCTGAGCAGCAAGACGAGCCAGCCGCACCAGAACCAGAGGTGATACTGGACCGCTCTGCCTCCCTCAGGTCCCGCATGGAGCAGCGTCTGGAGTCGGCCCGCTTCCGCTACATCAATGAGGTTCTTTACAGCACGACCAGCGGCGAGGCCAGGAGGATGTTCAAACAAGATCCAGAGGCCTTCGGGATCTACCACCGAGGTTACACTGCGCAGGTTCAGAGGTGGCCCAGCAATCCTGTGGACGCCATTATCTCTTACATCCAACAAAAGTGAGTCTAATTCAACACTTTCATTTTATCAGGGGTTAATTTAGATATGAGGAAGAAAACCATGAATTTTAAATGTTTAGGGGGGACTTTTGTCTCTTTATGTAGGGCGGTGGGTAGAGTAAGAAACTGGGAAGGAGAGAGGGAAATGACAAGTGGCAAAGAGCAGAGTGTCGTAGTCGAGCTCTGACCACCAGCTTTGAGGACTGTAGCGTCTGTATTCCGGGTGTGCAATTAATTAAACCGTTGAGCTAAACTTGCACTCTAAAAATCAGGAATTAAGTCTCCAAAATCAAACTCAGATTTTGGAGTGAAAGTTTGTTCTTTACTCCTGGGAACAACATGTATCACAGACAGAGTTTAAAAGTCCTTTCACTTAAATTTCATAGAGTTCAGCTGCATCTTAACGTCTCGTTCACCAGATGTTGCTGAGTCCGGTGACCTAAAGTGACCTAAGCAAATTTAAATCTTCAAACATGAGGACAGTTGAGCAGACTCCATCGGTTAAAAAAGACAATTCAAATTCAAAGCACGTACAAGCTAATGAGCAGTCTTATGATTAATATTAGAACGCATAGGTTTTCAAAGTCTAGTGCTGAAAGATGCAATAGTCTAGAACAGTGTCTCTCAACAGGTGGGTCGCGGACTCGTTTTGAGTTGGTCGCGGGCCTTCGGCTGGGGAAAAAATGTAAATGAAAATTGTGACACCATGCTTTTTACAGTGTAGAAGAAGACAATCAAAGTAATTTTTTTTCTTATGGGAAATAAGCATGGCTAAACACAAATAATACAGTGACTACATTAAATATGGACTTTATTATATTGATAAAAAGGACAACAAAAACCTCAGTGTTGTGTGCACTGAGGTGTTGGCAAGTGAAAGTATGAAGCCGTCAACATTAAAGCGGCATTTGGAAACAAAACACTCTTCTCTCTTTTAATAGCATAATTTTTGTTCTAAAATGTTATGTTATGCCAAAACTAAATTTTTTTGAATCTCTTTGAAACTCGTTCTCACTAGTTAGACTTATTTGTTTCATGTTTGTGCATAATATTCTTGAAACCTTGTTTCCCTAATATGCACTTTTTGCTTTACATTAAAATGCAGCTAAAAGAGTGTGGAAGGGCATATTTCTTTTTCTAGCATCGCCACTTGCTGGTCGTTTTGGGTTCACAGCGCACTTGTTTATTTTGTGTGTTGGCATAATCTGATATTCTGTATCTCAAGTTCAAACTGCATCATCTTTATATTAAGTCAATTGATAAATTGAAAAATGTTCCTTGATTTGGGTAGCGACTTATTGCTAAGGGGTGTTGGTGGGTCCCGAAGCCAGACCAGTTGAGAACCATTGGTCTAGAATAACAGCTTCCTGTAGGCACTGCACTCATGCTGATGTCTGATACTGGCAGTCACTCTGGTTTTCCAACCTCCATTGAACTTTTTTAGTCAAGAAAATGAATCAGGAATAACAAATATTTAACATCCACTGCTAACCTCAGAATGAGATCATGGAGTGATAATTTAATACAGATGAATACAATAGAATAGAAAGAAAATCACTTTATTCTTGTTTTTTTTGCATGCTAAAGGCAGAAAGTTGTCTTTGACTTGCCTATTAAAAAGCACAACACCCACTTTAAACCCAACATATTCCAAATAAAAAGAGACTCATTAAAGCTACAAAGGAGGGCACAGGTTATTAAAGTCTCTATATAAAGTGCTAAGTGCAGTGTGAGGTGCAGGATGACTCTTAAGTGCATTACTGATGGAGACACTTAATGACAACTGGGACAGAGGGTTTTTAGTAAATATTTTTCTTTGCACAGGAGACTGTTCCTTTGACCTGAAGGCAGAAGCTGAGTGTTGAAATATCTAAAATTATTGGACTTAATCGCCTGGAATAAAATTCATACTAAGAGGCGACACTGCATTATTCCAACCCCACATCTGCCTGATTCAACACATTAAGTTGTAAATGTGATGATCCGTGCAATGATCAATACAGTATCATAAAACACATTATTTCACCCCTGTGAGGTAGACAGACTTGTTTACTGTCAGTCTCTTTCCAAACTAATAACAGGATCTACTTTGGAGTAAAAAGAATCAAATATTGCTCACAGTGGATATATCATTTTGTGTTTAGTCCAATTCTCCCATTATCCACACCATTTATCTGCTGTATACAGTAAATCCTCTATATGACTCTGCTCAGGAGCGAGGCGTAATGCAGCAGATGATGCAGCTCTGTGGGAGTTTAATTGATGCTTCATTTAGCTGCTGTGAGAGGATCCTGTGGTAAATGTCAGCAGTTTGGGAGAAGATAAACTGTTTGTGCTCTTGTTCTCTGTGGATTGTAAAAAAAATAATTCATTTAAAGGGTTGCTGTTTCTTCTTTAATTTAAGTGTGTCATGTATTGCAGACCTCCCTCTCTGGTGGTGGCAGACTTCGGTTGTGGTGATTGTAAAATCGCACGCAGCGTGAAGAACAAAGTGCACAGCTTCGATCTGGTATCGACCTGTGAGCTCGTCACGGTGTGCGACATGGCCAATGTGAGTGTGAAGTTGTCTGGATGCTTGTTAAACTACAGTCTGTGTGATTGTTAGAAAATAAAACCCCCGCTCTGTGTCTACAGGTCCCTCTTCCAGACCGCTCTGTGGACATCGCCGTGTTCTGCCTTTCTCTCATGGGGACAAACCTGGCAGATTTTCTTGCAGAGGCCAATCGTGTTTTGAAAATGGGGTAAAACATGTAATTACAGGCAGTTTAGTTCTGTGTGTGTGTGAGAGAGAGTTCGTGTGTGAGAGAGTGTGTGTGTGAGAGTGAATACTTTCATATCAACTACATGTCCTTAAACCTATTCTGCACTTTCACTGTAGGGGCGTCCTAAAAGTAGCAGAAGTGGCGAGCAGGTTTGAGAATGTTAGAAGCTTCATCACTGGGCTGGCAAATCTGGGATTCAAGATGGTGTCCAAGGTGAGGCAACAAACATGATGACATCATTTTATAGGCTTTCTTATTTATATCTACCTCCAAATACACACTACCTTTTAAATATCAATCAGGTTAGACCTAAACATGTAGAAGAACCCTGGTTGAGATGAAGTAGAGTTAGTCTTGCATGCATCTTTTGCTTCCTGAGCTAAAACCTCAATTCAACAAATTCTCAAAATGTAATTCTTAAGAGCGCATGTGTCTATTTATTTTTTAAGAAGTTTGTTTATTCAGAGATATACTTTATAGCCTGCTGAGGAATCTGTATTAACTGTATATGTGTACAATTAATATTTAAAAAACTGTCACATGATGCTAGATGTTGTTTAGGTTTGTCTATAAAGAATACACTTAGTGACAGTAAATGTAAATGATGAACGATTGTTTTCTTTCTTTCCTCAGGACTCAGAAAACACTCATTTCCACTCCTTCGAGTCAGTGAAAACAGGAGAGGCTCCAGAAAATGTGAAGAAGTTTGGACTGCAACTGAGGGCGTGTCTCTACAAGAAAAGATGAATTTACGAGAGGCCGTCATGACAAGTGACATGTTCCTAATCCTATCATTGCTTTTGTACGTGCAGCTCGGGCTTGCTGCTTGTCAAAGCAGTAGATCTTCACTTTTATTAAAATGTATTTTCTTCTGTTTGTCACGGATGTCAGAGTTTATTATGTGCATCATTTGTACATGACTTTTCATGTGATACAACATTACTTTTGTTGTCCCTGGTTAGAGATCCTCAGTAAAATATTCCTCTGTGGTGTTTTGCTGGAATAAACTAAATAAATTCACACAATTAATTATTTAAATACAGTCTACTTATTTAGTAGATTTTATAAGGAAAAAAGTTAATTACATTTTAAGATTCTAAATAAAAAGACTGAATATCCTGAAACTCACTAATTTTAACAGGAATTTGTCTTGTTGCTGAACTATACCCACTACTTTTTGAAACAAAGAGACTAGTGGGTGTGTTCTTCTCTTGTCATTAAAAAAAAAAAAAAACAGTTGTGTGGCACCACAAAAATACAATTCATGTATTTAACATTTCCAGAGACTCTGTGAAAATAGATCAAAGTGGAACATTTTAAAAGTACTTAGTTTGATTGCAAAGCAACCATACTGAAGTCTAAACAGTGTCGACTAAATCATGACTCACTCAGTTTTGCGTGTTGCCACAAGAGGGTGTAACAACACTACAGCTTAATGTGGGCAGATGAGCAGAAGATGAGTCTCTCTTTATCCAGATCATAGACTGTGCATGAATTGATCACAGGTTGACTCTGGTTTCTGCAGCAGATTGTAAAAAGTTAAGATGACTGTAGGCGTCACAAGAGGAGATAAGAAGGTTCAGTCAAGTCATTGCTGTATCAAGAAGTTTAATGTATTTAGATGTAAAAAATATACTTTGGTCTTTTTATTCACAGATATCAGAAAATACATGTTCATCAAAACAGTACAAAGTTCAAGTATGTAGAAAAGTGCAAAAATAATGCCTTTCAAGCCGATGATGCCAATTAAACCCTAAAATAATCATTTAATGCAAGTAAACCGGATCTTTTAACTCTTAATGCTGAAGACACTTTAAAAATACACACTGAAATCAAACATAAAAACACAGCAGAGCCAGTTAGCCTTCATTTATAGCCTGCAAACATGAAATCAAAACACCTTTGGTCTTCACACATTACTCTTAACGTCGATGACGATGGAGTAATTGATCAGCTGAGCGTATTCCTTACTGTCCTTTTCGGACACTGAGGGTTTCTTGGACTCAGGAGAGGCCGGCTCCTGCATCAGGGTTGTCAAGGCTGAGAGAGACTCCCGCTTCTGGAAGAGAGAGAGGGACTGTTGGTGTCAGATATGTGTGAAAACAGAAAAAGATGAAAACTAGGATTCCTATACATATTACTGCACTAGATTTATCTGTCTTACCTTATATTCTGGCCTGCAATTTCTTTTGCTGTAAACAAAACAAAGAGGTTTTCAGTCATGAATAATCATGTTTGTTTTTGTACTGCATTAGCACACCACCAGATGGCACTGTGACTCAATCTCAGTCACTTCAGATGGACAGGTTTCAAATATATGAGCATTATTATGGGACAGGAATTTCAGTAAACACAGGCGATGCTGGCACGAGTCCTCATCATCGATCAGTGATGCCAGAATCAGCTGATCACTCTGTACATTGTGACCTCGGTGACATCAACCTGCTGCTGTCACAAAGTGTCCCCAGTGCTGCAGGAGAGGGTGTGGATGGGGGGGGTTGACACGGTCCCGAAATAGCTTCTCTCCCGGGGAGTCATGTTTTCTTGTGTACGCTGTGTGACTGACCTTCCCAAATTAGCCTGACAGGACCCTCCCACCACAGCGGGGGATAATGGGACCCAGGCTCTGTCACCTAATGGCACCTTGACCAAATGATCCGACCAGAGAGGAGGAGCTGATAAAAAAAAAACCTCCTGAACCTCCATTGTGCAGCTCGGTGAAGCTCTTTCTCACCAAGACCTGATCTGGTTCTGACAAACATTCCTCAAAGAAATGAGATTTGGCACTGAACGTGGAAATGTGTAAACTTCTGCCGGCAGAAACCATAAACAGTTCTGGGATTGTGACAGCCATCCCACATCAGTGATAAAAGAGGAGTGACTCACTGATTTTTCTCCAACAGTAATAAGATTAAGAGTTGGATTTAGGGATTTTTTGTCATTGATGAATGGGAGCTTGAATTTCATTATGCGAATAACTTCCGAAGCTGTGGACTTTTTGAACTTTGAGCCTCTTCTTTTGCAGTGTTGCATTGGCAATAACAGACCGACTAAAAGCAGCTTGCAGTAAGATTGGCCAGAAGTAACACTGCTTAAAGCCAGAGCAGGAAACCGGAGAATAAATCAAGTCTGCATCAAATCCTACCTGTCTGCACGCAGGTCTGCGGCTTAAAAACACCTGTCTGCTCCAGCCACACTTCTTCCTGTTTGTGAAAAGCTGCATGGTGCTGGGGTTTTGGTTAGTTGGGTTAAACGATCCGCACATCCTGTTTGTCTAGTTTCGTACGGCACTGGCAGCGTTGCCCTCATTAGGCCTTAAACACATCACCTGTAGAGCTGCAGCATGTCACCTGTGGAGGCATTTAACTCACCAGCACACCCAGAGAGTGACCACGAGGAAGAGGAGGATGGCTAAGGCTGAGGACATGCAGATGATAGTCATCAGAGCTGGAAAACAAACATGGACATATATTCTCAAGTTATTCAAATTATGTAGAAATTTGAAGATACCTCAGGAAGATCATCTGAGTGGAATATCTCAAGAAATGGGACACTTAACACTCACCAAACAGTTTGTCCGGGTTCGAGATCTCCACTTGAATGACGACTTTGGCTGTATGATGATAGAACGAAGCCTGGCAGGTGTACAGACCTTCATCCCGCTCTGTCAGCTCTGATGGGAAGACCATTGCAGACCCATCCATTTTGACAGATGAGCCATCACTCCTGAAACACAAGACCAGCCATAAATGAAGAGGGAGTTGGCTCAGATTATAATTTTAATGTTCTTTTTATGAACAAGCAACTTGAAAAAACCATAAACACTGCCGTGTGTGAGCTTCTGACTTCACTACTCTGTTTGTGGCGCTCAACTGGAAGCTCATCTGTTCCCACTAAAGACACAAATCCCCAAAATTGCACAACAAATAAGAAACTTCATGTTTTTCACGATGGCTCAGCTACATCTTGGCAGTGCTGTTTTTATGAAATGTTACCTTAATACACAACATGAGTAAATGTGTGTCAGCTTTATCTGCATTTGGTAATTAGAAGCTGCTGCTGTAGGGCGGGTACTTATTCCATCCCATCAGAAAATTGGTGGTTTCATCCCTGGCTCCTGCGGTCTACATGGTGAAGTGTCCATGTGTGAGACACCCCACCATGTAGACGTTTACAGATGTTTCTAACATCCTGATGAGCATCACTGACCCCAAATATGGAGTCCAATGGCCCCCAAGAGAGCAATACAAGGGCTGTTTTGATTTAAGAAAAACAAAGGCATCCTGATCCCCACCAAGAAGGGTTGATCTCCACAGGGGTCCCTTCTGCATCACTGTCAGAAACCTAAAACAACAATCTGAGCCTGTCAGAGGAAAATAAAGAGTGGGCGCGGCCTGATCAGGCACACCTGCCCCAAAGGACAACACCACAGCAACTGGCTCAAAGGTTGAACTGAAGCAGTTCTTAAATCTTGCAGCCATCAGGAAGTAGACCCTAAAATGTGTGAAAAATGTTCCCATGTCAAAGAAACAGAATTCTCCTTAAAGGTGCCGGACAAAACAGATCTTAAGAAGTCATTCTGAAGTAGAATAAAGAGGTAGACATGAGAGTCATGACCATACCACACGAGAGTCATGACCATACCAAAACTAGCATGGGTTAACAGTGAAAGAAGCGCTTCATTAACCCTGAGTAGTTCTGTAAGGCAGCCTTCCTCTTAAGGGTTGTTCTCATGGTGAGAAAATAGGGTTTGGGAAGTGCACAGTGCGAGCAGGTGTTTCCTCATGATGATAAGATGGTAGATAATAAGGGGTTCATCACCTGTTACAGTTGAGGTTGTACTGCGGCACGTTGCCTTTGACTTTCAGCAGTATTCTCTGGTTGTGATGATTTTCTTGAAGAGACAGTTTGTGAATGACCGGTTCACGTCTGTGGTAGCTTTGCAGAGGAGTCGTGTGATCCAGAACACTCACAGAGGAAATATCTGGAGGATAGGGAGTTGGAGATTAAACTTTAATCTAGTCAATCTAGTCAATCTAATACACTTAGAGGAACTGAAGCGTGCAGGTGATTTTTTTACACCTACGGTATTCAGGGATGTGAATGGTCTTCTTCTCTGCGGCTCCAAGTTTAGAACGATACACGCAGGTCAGGTTCTGCCCCTCATGAAGAGCCAAAGGAAACTGATAAGTCAGCCTGGCTTTCAGGACCAGGCCTTCGGACTCCGTGTGCAGCGATGTTTGCTCTTCAGCATTTTCAGGAAGAACCCAGGCGAGGTTTGTCCCGACACCCGCCCCTTTGCAGTCACACACAGCCAGCCAGAGCGGAGAGTCTTTCTGTCTCACCACCACTGACACACTCAGCTGAGGGGCTTCTGGAAAACAAAACACAGGATGACAGGAAGGAGGATGAGAATGTGTGTGAGTCAGAGAGAGAGAGAAATGTGTGAAAGAAAGAAGAAGTAACGTACTGTGCACAAGAATGTGGACTGTTCTTTTTTCTGCTGCCTCCAGGCTCGGATGCTCCACCATGCAGGTCAAATTGTGACCAGAATACAAAGAGGACAGAAAGTGCACAGAGCTACGGGAAGAAACCACACCATCAGTGTGCACTTTAGTGTCTGAGAGAGAACTGATGCTGCTGTCAGTGTCTCCAACACGCCAGGTTATGTTTGCTGCAGTAAAAACACTTTCCACAGAGCAGTCCACCTCTGTGTACTCGTCACCGTCTTTCCACTCGGTGCTGGAGTTGACAGTGATGTTGGGGTGAGCTGTGTGGGAAAGGAACCACAGGATGTGAGGAGTTTCTCAAGAGGAAAAGATTAAATCTATGGTGCGCTTACATTGGCAAATATGTCTGCTACTTAGACAAAATCAACCATCACTCGATTTGTTGAACATACCGCAAAGAGGGAGTGTTATACTTCTGTTCTGTGGCTCCTCGAACGCAGGGTGATTTATCACACACTCTGCAGAGAGCTCCCGAGGCGAGCAGGCAGGGAGGAGTAAAACTCCTCTGACTGAGTGGCTTCCATTATGAGAAGTGAAATTGAACCAAGAGACTCCAGACACACCCTCCAGTAGGAGCCAGGACATGTTGGCTGCAGGAACAGCATCAGCTGCTGAGCACTCAATCACCTGGCGTCCATCTTTGGTCTGCATATCGAGCCGTATAACGGGAGGAACTGAGAGGAAGGGCGAGGAGAGAGGGAAGGATCCACATCAATATTTCAGGGTCTGACATTGCAGGAAATTCCGAATGTGATCATAAAAAATCTTACCAGAAAAATTTCCAACAAACTGTTACTCACCAGGCTGTAAAACTCGAGGTTTCACTGTAACGTTAAACTTCTGCACAGCTTGAAGATGGCGATAAGAGAGGAAACACTCATACAGGCCGGCATGCTGGAGCCCCACAGGACCCTGAAGTGTGAAGTTGCTGCCAGTGATCTCCACATCCTCAGGCATGGGCCCATCATCCCTGCAGGGACACGCCAAAATACTGTGCATTAAGCAGAATTCATGCTCAAGTTTAACAAGATTTAAAAATTGTAGTTAAATGTAGCCGTTATTATTATATCAATCAGGAAGCGTGACTGAATCTGGTTCCTGCCGTCTCAGTCAGTTGTGGTTTAAAGCTACTGAGCGTGTTACCACATCCTCCTCACAATATGTAGGTTGTTGTTGAAGTACGCATGTGAAAACAAAGATATCTGGATTAATTTTGAAAAGACACAAAAATATGACGAACACTAGAAAACCAAAAAGAAAAAGAGGAAAGAAAAAAAATGTCAGTGGTTAACAGATTTTACATCAGGCTCCTCTCTGCATGCAACTATGTGCAGTGACACAAGAGCTGCTTCTGAAGTGTAGTGTGAAGTCGAGGAACTCACAGAAGACAGATTTAAAAGCATGAACTGAGGTCACATGATAATATCTTTCTGATTGCACAAATTTCCAAAAGCAAATCTACAAGCTGCTCTGCATGGAAGTAAAAGAGAACGTGTCAGTCAACATGCAGGAGGAATTTAAGAAAAGATAACACTTTATTGATCCTGGGGGGAAATTTGGTTGTAGTAGCAACACAGACAGTAGCAAGAGTAGTACAAGAATAATAGTGCACAAATAGAGAATACATTTAAATAAAGTAAACCTAAAATAAAATAAGATGTAAAGACAATACAAAAATCACACAAATAAAAACATTGATCTGAGAACTTGACACAGTCTGCACAAGTGTGATGACTCAAATACAGCGTTGATTCAGGATGCATGATATCCTTAGGAAGGGGACTCAGTCCAAGGGCCCGTACAGCTCATGTCATTGTCACTTTTTTCATGTTACAAGTCTGAAACAGTGCTGTAATGCACAGCAGGAGCTTGACATACACACACACACACAGTGTTGTGTTACCCTGGTCAGCTCGCCCCCAGTGCTTCGTCTCGCCTGTTACTTCTAATGCTGGCACAGAGGTGAGACAACTTTAAACCACCATCACACCTCTGCAACATTCATACAGAAGGTTACAGGGTGTAAATGTCACGTCGAGGGTTGAGTTTTAGCTGTGACTTTGGAACTGAGTTTTGCTTAAAGATCACACGCAGTCATGTTTGGTCATAAAGAAAGAGGAGCTCAGAGTTATAGTGAGGTACAAAGCCAGAGGGGAGAATATAAGTGATTAAAAGTACTTTAAAAGTGATCAACGCTCATGCCGTGTTGGCACCACAGGCTTTTACATTTGCTTACTTTTTGCAGGTAATGTTGTAATGAGGCACATTCCCGATGGCCTGCAGGCTGATGGCAGTGTCCCTCTGTCCTTCCTGCAGCTCTAACACTTCAGTGTCTTGGTGGTCATCGCTGTTGCTTTGCAGGTCTGAGTACAACAACTTAACTCCTGACAAATCTGCAGAACAAAAAAACACATCACTGTTTTTCTGCAACCTCATCAGACTCTGAGGACTCATTTGAATATGGAACCTCAATGATACTCACAGAAAGAAGGCAGGGTTATGACTTGTGTCACTGTGTGTGTAAATTTGGGATGGTCAAACACACAGGTGACGTTGTGCCCCTCGTACTCAGTCACAGGTAGGAGGACTGAGCTCGTTTGTGTGCCTGAGTCTGTGCCGATCTCCCTCTGCAGCTCCTCTTCACTGTTCAAAGCCAAGGAGATTTCAGTATCAGGTCTCCCTCCAGACGAAATACAGGAGACCACCCAGAAGTCACTTCCTCCTCGTTGTACCATCTCTGCTTTAATGGTCACATTTGGCCTCGCTGCAGAGGAGGAAGACAGGCGAGAAGAGTTATTCTTTCACAAGACCTAATGTTTTTTCCAGCAAATTAAAAAGTCAGATAGCCAGTTGAAGCTGGGGGTGTTTTTGTTAAATAGGAAGCAGAGGCCGGATGAGTTTAATGTTAGCTAAACACGAGCCGTGAGGGGCTTCTGGAGAGTGCTGACTTAGGCTTATCACCTGTCCCATCTGTTGGCCGGGCTGCAGCTGAGAGCAGATGTCTGGCCCAGCTGCTGTCCGGCCAACACCGAGACAACCGCAGGATTTTATACGAGGAATCGGATGAGATCCAGTCTATTATCAAATACATAAAATTTCTGGTGTCAAGCTATAGTCAGAATATCCCAAATGAGTACGACAAGTGAGCTAACACCTCGTAACAGCTCGGGTGTTTGGAAAGAGGATGTACGATTAAAGTGAGTTAAAGCGTTTTAGCTTTAAAACTTCCATCTGTTACAGTTTTGTGTGGACTTTACCACTGCAGCTACACAATTACTTCAGTGGACAAACGAGCTGGCTGACCTGGCTCTTGCTAAATGGATCGTTAACACGCAATCTGCTGTATGAACACTCACTGTGCCCATGCAGGGGTTTGGATGCTTGGCTGCCCCAAAGTGGAAAAAGAAAAAACACAAGTTACCTGATTAATCGACAACTAAAGGAGAAATGCTTAACTTCTATGAAAGAGTTCAAATTCAAGGACAATAAGTCTACAATTTGTGACCACAAGGGGGCAGTCCAAACACAATTTGAAACCTCAGTATTGCTTTCTTTTTAAAGTTAATTAATCTCACTATTGTGGTATAACAAAAGGATTTATAATCTGAAAAGGAGGTAGAAATTATATAAACAACTGGCATCAGGCTATCCTGTTTATTTGGACCATCCTCCAACCCTCTTTTCTTGGTGCCAGTTACAGTAAAACGTGTTAATCTTGCTTTAAAGTTGTGTTTAAGTCATGTTTCACACATTCATCTAAGATAAGAAATGAGCACAACCTCTTAACACCGATTACATGGTGTTGCTCAAATGTGTTCGAAATCCGGCCAGTAATGTGGAAACAAAGCCAGCGGAAGAGCATGCATATAAAGAGTCTGTCAAACATGTGGTTAACGCTTTAAAACATCACAGCGTGGTTAGGTTAAGCACTGGTATTGTTTCCATTCTACTGATGTGTAATTTCAAGATTTTTTGTCCACAACCATGTAAAGCTTTGTTACGACTTTGTGGTCTTTTAGCTCAATATTGGCATTCTTGTAGCTTTGTTTGAGTCTTCTGTGGCTCTTGAGTGAAGCACTGAAGTGCAAAAAGCTCTGTGTTAGCTTGTCCGACTGTTCTTAGCCGCTTGCCACCATTGGTTGTCTGCTGTTTGGTGCAGAGTAGTTGGTTTACCACGGCTTGATCAGTGCTCTCTGCTGAAAACAGCTGTGTGAGGGTTAAACAAAGACAGTTTGAAAAGGTTGATGGCTTGACAGCTCCTTGAAAGTGAAGCCAAAAGATTTAGAGCGCCCTCTACTGACTGTTGGAGTATAGGTCATAAAATCTGCCTCCTCCATGTGAACAGATGGAACATGGTTTGAACATGAAAATTAAAATATATGTTCAATATGGTTTCTGCTGTTATAGTTACTTCTTATCATGCCAATTCATGTCAGGACTATCATTTTTGACTTGATGAAAATTCTATATGTCGCCATGATTGACAGCTCTGTTAACAAATGCAGCTCTGTTGTGTGCGCCGGATTGGCAGTGTAGAGAAGGAACAGCAAGATGGGATGAAATGAACACTAACAGAAGACTTATTATACTTTCCATAGCTGTGAGTTTCTGCTTTTAACAGCTGTTGCGCTGGGGTCTTTATGTACACACATCTTTTTATGCAGTCAGTGGAATGCAAAAAAATAGAAGAGGGGCCAAAGGTACCAAATGATTGTCAGAGCGGAAAGAAACTGCAGATACAGAAATAATCATAAAAATAAGGAAGGAAACTTTGTATGTATGTAGTCTAAAATGGATTAGCAGCTGTGATATATCTTTATCAGATTATTTGATGCTGTTTCTGTTAACATTACTTCAGTGTGCAAGAACTCTCCAAGTTAAGTTTTAAAATTGTCAAATCTTTTTGAACCACTCAACAGGCCAGAGGAAAGAGGAATGTGTGGAGTGCAGCCAACATATTGCACACTGCACTGTAGTAAAATTAAAAAAGATTATTAATTAGACATTAGGCAGGTGCTGCATTATATTCCTCCATATGTCTGTCGCCAATGAAAGAGTGTGCACTCACATTAATGCATTACTTTGTGTAATCTGATTGATGTTCTCACACTGTAAATGTGGAGCAGACAGAGAATGAACTACTCCTCAAACTTCAGCAGGAGAAAGTTATTGTGTTGTGAGATGCTGAGTCATGATGCACGATTTCAAAAACTCTGACTTTTAATGCAATACAATCTGTCACCTCCAGGCAACACAGATGCACAAACACAACAACACACACACCCTCAGCTGTGAGTGTGAGCTTACTGTACGTTTCCACCCTCACTGTGGTGAGTAAGGGGGACGGGAGTGTCGGGTGCTGGACGACGCAGATGACACTGTCCTCGTCCTGTAGGTGGGTTGGGAAGTGGAGGACGCTGCTCAGGGTGGAGGTGCCGTTTGAATGAACAGCTTTGTATACGTCTATGGTGAAATGATGATCCACAGGGGGAAGGCCGCCAACCAACCAGCTGATCTGGGGTGCAGGCCTGCCGCCGACAGCAGAGCAGGAGACTGACTGGTAGTGAGTGCCGTTTGATGTCTCTGCATTCAGCTGGGTGTAGATTTCAGGCCGAGCTGTCGATGAATGAATAAGTAGAAAAACATCTTTAAATAAACACATTTAAAATACACATTTTAAATGCAGTATTAATGATTATTTATCTTGTTTGTCAGTATCAGAGATTTTGTTTCAGTTTGTTTTCCAGCGAGTTCACCCTCTAAAGATCCTCTCCTGCTTTTCCTTTATATCCTCAAAAGGCATTTTTCGACCACAGGAACTCTACCCCGGAACTAGGGACTTCACCCCTGATTGACATGCGTTTAGACCAGAGGAACCAGGGTCTAAATTTAGTTCAGGGGTAGATAATCTCCCCCCTGAGAAGCCCCTGCTAGGGGGTAGTACTTTACAAAGGTCCTGGGACTTTCGATTGAACATAACAGTGTTTGTTGAGTTTACATAGTTGTTGAAACACAGAGGGAGTTTCTGGGAATGCATACTAGTTTAGTTTTTTTTTAAGATTTCAAGATATTATTTAATACAAAAAAATTTCTCCATACGTCACTGGCCTGATTTGCCAGGGATCTACCCGGGACTTCAGCTCATGGTCGAAACGCAGACAACAATGGGGGCACAGGAACCTTTTAGTCCAGGGTAAAGTAGTTCTCTGGGGGCTAAAAGACCCAGAACTCTTGGTCGAAATGTACCTTAAACTTATGATACCATATGACACGACACGACAAATTAGGATACCCTTAAATGCAATAGATTACAATATGAAACAGTATATTACATTCTGATAGGACCCATCACAAGATGCCTTACAACACTATATTTTAAAGTCCAATATTATTGGATACAAAACAATAGGATACGATTATTGTCCCTGTTGGGGAATTCGTCTGTTGACTTGTCTTTATTCTTTTCCTTAAAATACAGCTGAGATTATTTTCTTTTTCTTTCACTAACCTGTAGAACTCACTGTCTGTGGATATCCTAATTTTCTAGTGCTACATTTAAAAACAGATTTAATTTTGAGCTCGTTTTTTTTACCTTAGACCTGTCTCTAGTATGTTTTTATTACTACTTAACCCCTGGTACTAATTTTGTCTTATCTTTTCTCAATTTTTGATTAATTGATTCCTAGAAATGTTATTTTATATCAGTCTTGCAAATCTGTTTCTATTGGTGTCCCTCTTTGTCCTTTTTCCCCATCTGATTGTTCCTCTGTGAAGCACTCTACGTTACATGTTTGTATGAGAGATGCAGTATAAACAGAATGAAGAATAGAAAAGAGTGACATTTTTTCTTTATTTGAAGGATCAAGTGTCGTTGAGTTATTGGCTTGGCTTACCTACAACAGTGACGTAAACGCTGTCAGTGTAAAACGCTTCCTCTGTCTCAAACTCACAGAGGTACTCTCCCTCTATCTTCACACTGGACACACTCATCTTTACCGTCAGGTTGGTGGCAGACTCTGGCTCAGAGATATCAGAATTGCGGCTAAAAGGTTCACCATCCATATATCCTGCCAGTGGTTTGGATTTAATTCTAGAGTTAATCTGCCGTTTCCATACAGCGCTCAGGACCTCACTATCGACCGTATATCTACACCTCAGGTACTCCTCTTCCCCCAGGACTGCTGTGATGTTGTTTGTGATCTCAAGAATTGGTCCTCCACCTGGACCTGAGACAGAAAAAACACAGTGAGAGGTCAGCAGGTCACCAAAACGGTCCTGATATTGCAAAGTCATGCAAAGCCAAAATGTCTTGTGAGGTGAAATGTGATTGTTCCTCTTCGTAGAGGACAGACAGCAGGCTGATAGATGTCCACTGATGTGCCTATGAAAGGGATTTCTGCCTGTTCTATTGTCTTCACCTGTTAACTCAAACTGTGATGGATGAGGCAGACTAACCGGGTCAGTGGTTATGAGGCTCTTTGTCATTTTATCATAATTAGAATGTGAAAAAGACTAATCAATATACACAAGACATGCTAGCAATGCTCTGCGCTATATGCTATTGACAGCATGCCAATATGTTTCTATTGATAATGCTAGCATGCTGTTAATTAGCAGGCAAAGTCAGCCATGCTCACTGTCTTAGTTAAGAGGAGTAGCTTACCAACATTAGGGTTATTACATGAGGATCAGCTGTGGAGTTAATGTCCATATGTTTGCTATGGGCTACCCATCTATCATTCAAAGAGTAATGGTGGGCTGGAGGTGACATTGTTCGAGAATTCAATGTTAAATTTAAAATTGATTTTTGTAATGGAATTTTGGAAATGAGGTATCCTGAATTTGAGGGATGCAAATAAAATGCTAATGCATTCATTTAATGCTCGACTTAAACGCGTTAACGTAAGAGACTGCTGATGTTGTATTTTCTGGTACTTTACTATACATGGCCACTTTCTGAATGAAATAAAAACAAGTAAATTAAAATGTGAGACTGTGAATAGACAGTTTTTATGATTTGGGAAGATTACACACACATGATCAAAATACAAAGCTTTAATCCTCGCTACAAACCAAGAACTTTAGACAATTTAACATTTTTAAGCTAGGGTTGGTAGTCACAGAAAACTTGCGTGAATTTCAATGTAGCATTTCCTCAGGATTGCGTCCAACCCCTCCCCTCCTCCCCTAGGAGCTCCTCCAGCTCACATGCACAAGCGCTGCTGATTCGCGACCATATGATTGCGTCCTCGGCACATCGTTTGTGTTATTGCACTACGTAAACTCATGTCTCACTCAATGGTAAGAAAACACCCAAAAAATTATCATAGTGAAAGTTGAAAACACAAACTAACATGAAATGTATGCTTTGCAGGAGGCGGGCATAACGGCAGGACAGGAGTTGATTGGATTAATAAATTGGCTCCTGATGGCAGGGTTGGTTGGTGGTTTCCCAGGTTTACTCCGGCTGTAGATAGCAGCTTTTTTTCGCTCTTTTTTAAGAACACATTATGTATTGATTGCCATCGGGATAAAGATAATTTTAAGCAGTATAACAAAAAGTGTATCTAAATCTGACTACCAACCCCAGCTTTAACTGATGGTGAAACAGGAATCAAAGAATGGATATCAATAACTTCATTGAAAATTTTAGCCATAGTGTATCATGCATATCAATACTCCATGCAATATTAAATATAACAAGAACAGCAACATCAAAAACAGAATATCAACCCCATTTAATCCCAGAAAGAAGAGTCAGCTGTTTCAAAGTCATCTGGGCAGCTTGAAGATCAGAACAACACTTTGTTACATACAGAAGAATTTGACCTGCAGGTGAGGCAAGATCAATATTCTGACTATTGTAGCCAAAGTCAATAATGATGCATCCTCTGGGAACCTGAATATAAGTAGAAAATTACTATCTGAAAAGTGACACTGATAGATTGACTGACTGAACGACATGCAGCTGCAACCAGAAACAAGATATGGGAGTACAAGATGATGTAGCGCTTTAACACTCAGGGATGAAGACAGGAATTGGGCTTGATGCACACAATGACACTTGATAAATGTGGCCTCGTCCCCCTCAGTGTATATTTAATAGAGGACTCCATTATGTTAATGAAATGAAAACAGTCCAAAAGTTACACCCTGATCCAAACCCAGACACTGACAACCTCTTCCCTCCACACTTGAGAAATCAGCTGTGATTAGGGACGTTTCACAGAAATGGACATTTAATAGAAGCTGACAGGTTTCAGCACTTTGCAGGGAGGACAGTGTGCAGACTCTTAATGCATACAAAGTCCCCTTCATCCCGCTTCCTCTGCTGACTTCATCAAAGTGCACTCGAGGACACAGTTTGTTCTGTCTGCCGGCTGTAGCCAAGAACTTCCATTCAGCTTTAGATACATGATGAGGAAAATGATGACAACCCGCGCCAGCACTGCCTTTCTGTGAACCATCATATATACAGGCAGCTGCTGCAGTCTAAGTTGAACTGTTTGCATCAAAATCTGTTAGAGCTGAAATGCTGTGAGTCAAACTATCTACCACAATAAATGGAAAAAATGTGGAGAGATTCCAAACCTTTTAAGAGGTGAGGACATAAAGGAAGGGAAATAAATATGCTGCACAGGTTCAATTGTGCCTTGTGGGTTTATAACTCATTTGCCCTTGCAGGTTATTGCCAAAATAAATGTCAGCCAAGCATGGAAAAAGCACACCTTAAGGATAAAAACTTAGTAATAACTGAGAGAAAAATCAGGTATTCATGCACTGCATCGTATTTCCTGAGCCTGGGGGGCTGCTTTTCCTCAACAAACAGATACCATTTAACAGTGGCACACAGAAAGGCTTCTTCTGCAGGCTGGGGATGTGGTGAACAAATTATATACTCCACTTGAAAAAGAGAGCTTTTTCACACGTTGAAACTTTCATCTGCAGCTTGCTGTTGCTGTGACTCTGCAGAAACGAAGACTTCAGAGACTCAACCTTAAACTGCACTGTTGGAACTTTAAATAACCGGGAGACTGCAGAGGGTTTTCCCCTCACACAAAGAAAAGAAACTCTAACGATCCTCATAAATTAAACACGACCCTCATATATCAGATTTAAAGGGCTGTAAAGAAACTAATATAGTTTTAGGTGACACCAACCGATCAATATTAATGAACTCACTGTGAGAGTGACTGTACCAAGATGCTATCAGGGATGTGAGTGCAGAAATAGTTATTCAGTGCTGCCTTCACACATATGGCTTTAATGTCTGTGTGCATTCATAACTACACTAATCAGTGAGGAAAACCCAAGCTGCTGTTTAGTGTCAATGCCACAGGTTAAACAAGAGCTAACAGGCCAATAAAGTGCACCCATAAACAGCTGACAGCCACAGACAGATTTCAATCCTGCAGACTTACCCTGAAACTCCAAGGAGTGAGCAACATTCAGGACCAGAACCAGAACCAGCAGCCCTGAGCATGTCATGATGGACTCATTGAGTGAAAGAAAGTCCTGAGGGTATTTAAATTCTGTGTGCATGTGTGGGAGTGTGTATGTGTGAATTTGTTTTCTGTGGCTTATGGTTAGGATGTACACACCCTCTACAGCTGACACATTTGCCGCTTTGTGTGAGCGTTTGCTGCCACTTATGCACACACCTACTTTATGCATCACATAATAGTTTCTGCTTTCTGAAACAATAACTGGGATGCTGTTGTTCTGCTGATAGCATCTCTAACAGTTTTCTGTTTTCTGTTTTCTCCGAGTTCCCTTACTTTTATCTGTGTCTGTTTGTTGCTCAGCCCCCTCATACAGTTGGTATATGGTCTCTTCTGTGCTGTTGAGTCCTTGCATCATTCATACCATCCTGTCCCTGCTGTGGCCTGCAGAGACGTCCTGTCTGCCACCTCTCATGCCCTGCAGTTTACGAAATTACTCACTTCTCTGTATTGTTTTATGACTTCATGCACCACTTATTCACTTCAAAGCTGTTTTTTTAGTCAGGGGCTTAGCCGAGCAGAGTTTGTCACCCCCGTGAGAACTGTGAACAGAAACAATTGTGGGTGAGAAGGCTGAAGACGTTTCTGCTGCAGCATCAGACATTCTCTATGTCAGGGTGCCACCTTTATTTCCTGTTAAAGTTGATCAACTTAAGATTTGAGACATCAATACTACAGGCTTGAACAGTGAATGAAATGACTCTGACAGAACAAAAAGCATTACACAGGTCTTTTAGAATCACGTGTGGTTTTTAACGGCTTCTTTTGTATCGGCTGGTATGAAACTGAGAGCAGTAGTGAGACATCCCAAAGCGGGTGAGAGTGGGTTTCATAGCAAAGAAGCAAATCATCAACATGTTTCCTTTTCTACACTCACTGCAGTCACACCTACCTGACACAAACATCCCTTTAAAAACCCTAAGATGTATTCTCCTCAATGCACTTCCTGCAAAATGCAGGATTTAAAGCCCCAGTTGTATCTTTATGTGGATGGTAAGAGACCAAAGCTCTTAAATACACCTGAATCATTTATGTGAGAGCAGAATGAGTAGCCTGTGCAACATTCAAGGCCTGTCTTTTGTCTGGAATAACTTTCAACGTTTAAACCAAGCAGCAACTTCAAATGTCAAAGAATTAAGCTAATGTGAGAGTGCTTTAAACTGCAGTTCATGGAGTGTCCACATGATGCTGGCTCCAACAGCCAAGGAGACTCTGTTAAAGCTAGGGTTGGTTGCATTAATTTGGATGTAGCATTTCTTCAGGACTCTGTCTAACCCCGCCGTCTAAGCTCCTCCAAAACGACGCCCCTGCTCACATGCACGAGCGCCGCTGATTCGGGACCATATGAGCATGACTGATTCAAAACCGGTCCTCAGCACATCGTTTGTGTTTTGCACTAACTCATGTCTCACTCAGCAGTAAGAAAACACCAAAACATTATCATAGTGAAAGTTAAAACACAAACAACCATGAATTGTACGCGCAGGAAGCAGGCAGAACGGGACTTGATTGGTTTCACAATTTGGCTCCTGATGGCAGGGATTGGTTGGTGCTTTCCCAGGTTTACTCCAGCTGTAGATTGTGGCTTTTTTCCACTCTTTTTTAAGAACAAATGATGTATTGATTGCCATCAGGACATGAAGATAATTTTAACCAGTATAACAAAAAAGTGCATCTAAATCTGAGTACCAACCCCAGCTTTAACACTCATGTTAAAATTCCCAACCAAAAGTAGGGTTGAGGGTTGCAGCTTGGAGCAGAGCCCAGCTTTCAGAGCACGAGAGGCAGAGTACACCTTGGACAAGTCACCAGTCTATCACAGGGCTAACATGGTAATAAACTGGCGACCTGTCCAGGGCTAATAGGGCGATTTGGAGTCACCAATTAACCTAACAAGCATATCTGTGGGAGGAAGCAGTACCCGACAACAACCCACGCATGCAAACCCCACACAAAAAAGCTCATGCCAAACCGGGGGGTTTCAAACCAGAAGCCTTCATGCTGTGAGGTAACAGAGCTAACCACTGCACCACCATGCAGCCCTGTATTTTCCAATTCATGCAGATTACAAATGAATGAAATCTCCCTCTGAACCACACAGACAGATGAGAGAGGGTTTGTCAGCATGATCTAAACTGGATTAAAGGTCCTAATTTCACCACCTTTATTCTCTGACTTTTATTTTGACTGAGAATCTGTGATCATATCTCCGGAAGGTAAAACACAGTTCATTCTCTTACTAAAATTACATGCAACATTTAAGTTCAGAGCAAACCTTTGACAACGAGGGAAGTTTATCTCGTAAAACTGAGTGTAATCACATGAACACTGAGCTGGTGGTCATTTTTCCGGCTAATTAAATTACCTGGAGTGGTTAGTCCCTGAAGGTAGGCGGACGTGGATGGGGATTTTGAGGAGGGAGTCTGGAAACCTTCAGTCTTTTGTCTGCAAAATAATGTATTTTACCGACAGTGAATTGTTAACATTTCACAGAAAAGGTACTTATACTTTCCACAGATGTACAACTGTCATCATTTTCACCTTGCTGGCTTTCTCTTTATCACTTTCTCTATGGACATGCACATGTGGAAATGCAGCTGGAAAAAGGCAAGTTGGGGATAAGCCAGTAATAATGTGTATGTGCAGTAAAACACCAGCAATCCGGCCTGTGAGGGGCTGTGTGGAAATCTGCTTAACTCTGGAAAAGCCTTATCATCACTTTGTAAAGAGGAGGGAAATCACCGATCATCTGCACCATCTCTTCCTGCTGTTATTCATTTACAGCTGAATTATCACCAAACCCTGCAGCCCTCCCACACATACACACACACACGACATACACACAAAGCGCTTTCGCAGATTCCACTGTGACACAAAACTTGATTGATAAGCCACAATCAATCTGAATCATATTAAAGTATATGTGTGTGACTCTGCAGGCATTTGTGTACAAAGTCAAATTCAAATGAATGCAACTCCCCCGGGCTAGCCATAGTTCTTGAAGTTGTAGATAAATAAACACTCAGCCCACTTATGTTTGAGAAGATATGTGGGGTCTGCGTCACAGAGAAAGTGTAAAGACTGTGGTTAGAAATGCTTCATGTTTCAGCACTCATGTTCATTCTTCTGTTCTTTAGATCAAATAAAAATGAGAGAAAAGACGCATTTTGATTTCCCTGTCAAGCAGCTTTTGGCTTTTGCTGAGGCGTATTTGTACCACATGCTGGCTCCTTTAACACAGATGTAAAACAAAACGTTTTATGCTGGCTTTTGGTGAAATATCTTCATGGAAAAGCTAAAAAAAAAATGTACTTAATCCTCAAAATATTTATTTTAAATGTTGAGAAATGCTATTATTTTCTTTTTAATGACAGCTGGCAAACTAAAAAAAATGTCTTGCTTAAAGCTGCTGTTGGCAGTCATGATATAAACGTCAGTTCGGCGAGAGATTTGAATGTCAACACTACCCCTCCCCTCTCTGCTGTCGTAACCCCGCCCATAAAAGATTGTTGTGTGCTTTCTATGAGGAAGTGATGGCTTCCCAGCTAATCAGGACGACGTGGTGGGGCCGCCACTTGACCAATCAGGACAGAGGGTTGGGAAGTAGCTCTGATTGGTCCGTCATAAAGGGAACAAAGGGAATAATAACATTACTTGATACAAATGCATTGGAAAACACAGAGATTTCGCCATAATTTCAAAATACTTCACTTACAGATGAGTACTGATGGGTATTATGACCTATTCTCCAAATCCAGCAGAGAAAAAGGAACGTTTTTGACACCATTCCTACCAACAGCAGCTTTAAGGACCAGAAACAAGGGGAAACCAGCTAGCTTAACTTTGTTCAAAGGTGACAAAACTCACCTTACAGCGCCTCTAAATTCCCCTGTCACAGCTTTCATTTTGTTTCATTAAAGTTTGAGTGCTTCTGTTGAAAGGTTGCCATTTTAAACACTGTTGAGACTTTTTTTTGCCAATAAATGCCATGATAAAATGCTTACCTGCTGAACAACACAACCGATTGTGTTTAGCTAATGTTAGCTTAAGCTTGTTATAGCAAAGTTAGCAAACTGGCCTCAGCTAATATGCAGAGAGGACGAGAGAGCAGCATGACCTATCAAACGAGTCCTTGTAGTTTGAGGAACTTTTATTAAGGCTTTTGCTTTTTTTAAGACTTCTTTACTGTACAAGGAGAGACTTTTGTATTAGTTAAAGCACCACTATAACATCCTAAATGAACAGGTAAAAGCACTTTTGTACAAATTTTAGAACACAATCTTGAAAGTGCATTTAATTGAAAGCTGCTGTGAGGAACTTTTAAATTTATATCAATTTTGGCGCCCCATGGTGGACAAAGTGATACCTCTTATCTCTTGTTCTGTACATCCAAAAGTAGTGCTTTCAACAAAAACCTCACCCTGCTGTCTTTTAACAGCAAGATTTATCACTCAATGTGATTATTTGCCGTGAAAACAGCCAAAAAAGGATGTTTCTAAAGCCAAATGTCAATCATGTGGTCTGACACCTACCCCCTCTGAGTGGTTTAAGGCATTAAAAACTACAACAGAGAAGGTATCAGTGTTGTTCTTTATGGTTTTGTTTGCTTTTGAAGGTCATAAAGAGGCATCAGTGTTGGTTTCAGTCTGTTTCTCAGCTGGTTAAAAACTCCTCATAGTGCCTTTAACACATAAGTCTCAAAAGTGATCCCTTTAGAGTAGTAGCCTTGTTGCTGGTTTATTTCTCACTGATTTATTACCATAATAAGTTGCATTACATATTGTTGCTTGCAAAGGTGAACCTAGTTTCTCAATATCTGTATTTTTTTTTGTTTACTTTTGTCCTCCTTTGGTTATTTTGTTATATCAGACAGTTTCCAACATTTGTAAAGTGTTTACTGAAGGTTTCATTTGTTGATTGTGGGATAACACTTGGTGCAAAAGTATGCTGTGACATGCACACAAGTGATAGGAGGTACCGACCACAGACAAACAGCTGCACCCTCCTAACTACAAAAACAGAACACATTTAATCTAACATTTCAGCTACACCATTATAAGTCTACTTTATTGTATTACCATCTCTAATGCACAGAAGGACACACAACATTCATTCACAAACATCCTGACCTTGTTTTTTAAGAGCACATTATGGTTACTGATGCATTTTATCAGCTCCTATAAAACATTATACATCCATTATGAATCATAATGCTGTCATTAATGTTTATGAATTTTCACTGACAACATTATACTAAGTCTTTGTCTTTAATGCACTTCATATGCATCACTTAACAGTATGGCATGACTTTGCCAAAATAGGAAAATGGAAACTTGAAATGTCACACACACGCAGTTTTACGTCTTGTTTCGCAATGAATCAGTTTTCTATGGGCACTGTTGTAGAGTAAAGTGAGTCATACTGAAATTCTGGTTCATACAGCTGTCAGAAAACATCTGAAAGGTCATTGAACACATTCAAACTCAGTTTTTGAGATAGAAATACGGAATAGAAAGTTTGATGCAACTTCAAGCATGTTCAGTGACTAATAACTCCATAAATGCCCCTTTTTCAGGATAGAAAGCTTTCACATGGAAAAAAAAATCTCAGACTGAAGCCTCTTTGTACTTTTTCTCCGTGAGTCATAACTTCTCTGATCAATTCCTTCTTCTTCTCTGATGCCCCAGTGTGTTTTAACGGTCGAGGAGGCCTGGACGCTGAGTGCTTAATGGTCATTTAGTAGGTGGAAATTACTGCAACAGTGATGCAGCGGTCTTGAAGATGATGCATCATGATGTTTAGGTCATGAGTCGTTTATGTACTTCAACAGTTTGGGGCCAGGCTACTGAGTGCTTAATGGTTATTTAGTTGATGGAAATGACTGAAACACACTCATAAAGCGTGGAGGGGAGAGTCTGGTCATTACAGTAAGTGGAGGATGAGGCTGGAAAGAGGCTTTGTGAGAAATGATACTGCTTTGAAATACATTTCAGGGGAAGTATAACTCTTTGTTTTGTCAGACAAATATCAGAGGACTAATCGCGGCGTCCTGCCAGCTGAACCCAAAGCTTTGGTGGCTCCTGTGAGGACAGCAGGATGAGTCTCGCTTCCAGGGGTGAGAGAAGGAGCTGCTGGCAGAGCATCAAGTGAGAGTGTAAGTGAAATGGACAGCAGATGGCTGCAGTTCGTACACCGGTTGTTTGGGACGTGCTGAGCATGGCTGGGCCAGTGCACCCCTCCAGACCTGGCACTCGTCCTGGCTTCCCCCACCACAGGACTCTCCAACCAGCAGGCTGTGAGTCTGTGCTAATGCAACCTGTACAACTCTCATCAGGGGGTGAGCTGAGTTACTGAAGCCGATCCAACGATATGGTGTCCAAAGAAGAGGCCCAAAACAAACCTTGGGACCAGTGATTTGTCTTCATTTTTCTGTCAAGACGTTCAACCTATTTAGGGAGTAATATTTCAATCTTTAGTGCGTGTTATCTTGTTATCAATCTCAAACCACAAAGCTGTTGTTGTGCTGTTTTACAACCGAAAGGCCACACCTCAGTAACCACATCCAGTACTGGCCGGGTAAAAGGTCGGTAAACAGTTTCTTCGCAGGGTTTCACAACTTTGACCCAGAAATGTATCAAATATCTCCACTTGACCTGAAAAGGCTTTTCAAGAGCAGTTCAACCAAATAAAATGTTACATTTGCGATTATTACATGCATATAAATCCATTCAACATATAGCACGTAATGAAGAAACTGTACAGCTTTCTGTAACACCATCACCCTGAGGGATGTGAAATGTTTGATGGACACGGGCAAAGACAAAATAAGCATTTTGAGGTATACAGATAAACAGGAAATTCAGGAAGATAGAAATTAACATGAAACAGCAGTCTAAAGTTTCCTCAGACTGGAGCTGTTATGTTCATAGTCTGCACCTTGCAACTGAGCTGTGAGGGCGCCCCAGTGGGTGCTTTATTTGGATTCAAGAAGAAGTAATTACAGCTTGTTAAAATGTTAAGCAGCTGAATTTTCCCCTAAGGAGGCTTTAGTGAGACATGAGGTGCAACCCGACCAACTATGTGTTTTTTTTATCCCCCCCAAAAATAAAGACATACTGTCGATGATGGTTCTCTATAGCAGCAGACCTAATCTCTGTTTACAAATTATACATAAACGTGTAGTCTGTACACAAGGTCTGGATTTTCCAGTGTGTGGAGAGCAAAAGCAGGTGGAGGTGGATGGGGATTATGAGCAAAAGCAGGTGGAACACTGCTGCACGACATCCTGGCTTCCTTCTGCAGTTATCTGACGATGATGTTTTTATCTCTTTAAACAGATGTGTGCATTCATGTGCAGCTTACAGTCCATTCTAGATCAAAACTTTGACTTGAGCAACAAATCTGCTGGACACTGTGTCATAAAAGTGAATCTGTGTTTAGTTTTCCTGACGTCCTGGTATGATCAATCTAATCTCCAGTCAACAAACTATGTAGCCCCTAGGTGCCAGGTCAAGAAAAATATGAGTAATGTGCAAAGCTGAGTGTATTGTTTGCAAATCCCTGTGCACACAAATTTGATTTTTAGTTTGTGTGCACAGTTTGTTAATCCACCTGCATAGGTTTGCAAATACATATGCACAAACCAGGACTAACAAACAAGTTTTTTTTTTATCTCTCCTCATGAGGACATACCTGACGAAACTTGTGTTGTTTTAGTTGCACAAGTCTGGATGATGATGATATTTTAGCACACTTAAGACCTGTGAATTTCAAGTAAATCCCAAGACTGTTTATTTTTTTTTCTGCTGGAGTAAGCAAGAGTGAAGTGTCTTTGCATTTTACTATCTGCTGTTGAACTGAGACTCACCAGAAACACATGGACTGGGGAACTCCAAGGGTCGTAATAAACCAGTAAAGTGTTTATTTTGCAGACACAAATGGTGCATGGAAATGGAGGTCATAGGCTGGGAGTTGTTTAACACCAGAGTTACCCAGAAGTTGGCATGCTTTCCCAGAGGCCGCTGTCAGACCAATGTAGACGATGATTGCTGATGGATTCAGAGATTGCTGCAGATCAGAGGCAACATGTGATCCTAGCTGCAGCCACACCGAAAGCAAACTGGAAACCATGAGAATTGACCTGACTCCTCAATCAATGCCATCTCTGGTGACTTTGCCACTCCCATGATATCTGCATTAAGAAAACACAGTCAGTTCCTTCTTACAGATAAAGACCAATCATTGGTGGTGTGAGATGTCGTGCCATAGAGTGCAACCCATATCTAAAGGGAGATTGTACCCTGCTCAACTCAAGGGTTCAGATTAAGGATTCAGGACAATATTTAAAGGTTGTGGTCCATGGCTGCTGTTGAGATCAACAGATTTGCTGCTGAGTGACCTTTATGCAACACTATCATCCCCATCCAAGTACGGTAACCATGGTGCGATCACGTTTATGGAAAGACTGTGGTCATGAACTTCTTAATAGTTATTTGGTCATGTTCGGGTTAGGAGACAAACACTTGTTTAAAATTAGGAAAAGTTTAAAAAGGCACAGTTAAACTGCAGGTCTGTAATGAGAGCATGATCTCTGACCTCCTGTCAGAAAGTCAAAGAAGGCATACGCCCTTCCTCACCCTTCCTTCTCTCTTGCTACATGAAGTGCACACACACAGGGACACACACATGACTCTGATTGTCACACTCTGAAGTTAATGTCGTCATGCGGTCTTGTGTTAAATAAAAACCTCATTTCTGTCCTGATTTGTTTGCTGCAGATGTATTTCTGACAAAATTACACACAACCTACTGTGGAAGATGAAATATTGCCTCTTGCAGTTTGGAGATGCCTACTGCAGGAGGTAATAAATGAGTTAAAGATGCTGCTTTGGTTGACAGTGAGCTCCTAATTAAAGCAGTGTGGGATAATGAGAGATCACCTCCTCTCAAGCATGCACTGCACTAAACTCAGCTGACACCACAGAAAATTCACATGCAACCTTAGACCTGGGGGACAAATTACCCTGGCACCGGCCAGGCAGGGACTGTGCAGGAAGGCGAGCAACAATCAATACAGGTTTATAGACCAGAATCATGCCTAAATGTTCCTTCTTTGCTCGGCTGCTTTCATTCATCTTTCTGTCTTATGGCTGCTCAGGAGAAAATAGGCAGCACTCACACACACTCAGAACACTGTGGTGGAGATGGAAAGTTCTCCCTCTACATAAGCTGATTTGAAGACTTAATTCTGACTATTAGACCGTGGTTTAATCTTGTTTGAGTGCATACAACTTTGGATGCACAGGTTGAAGTTGCAAATGTCACAGGCATAAAAAAAAAAAACTTGGTGCAAAGTTTGTGCAACAGGACTCTGTTTTGGCTTCCAGCTAAACCAAACTCATAACTCATGACTGCCACCCACAGGCACGAGTGATAATTGAGAAGTTTTTTCTGTTTTTTCTGTTAGTTTTTTTTTTTTTTTTAGAAATTACACTGCTTCTTTGTATCCCCTCTCCTGGCTTTTAGACATGCCAAGTGGACTGCACCAAACACTTTTCCACCTTTGCAGGACAAATTTATTTACCTTTTATGATCATTCACACACTGACAGTGGTGAGGCTGATTTAAAGCTGTTGGCCCAGGTTGAGTTAACCCTTTTAACTGTCATTTCTGTGATACATGGTTTGGTTTTCTATTTCTTTTATGTTGATTATTATAGACAATCTTGGGGATTATATCTTAAAGGCGGGTAACACCACGTACCTGCCGAGATTGTCTGTCCCTCATGGGTCAACATGGCGTCCAGCTAGATTAAAGAATATGGTACAGATTTCAATCGTCTTTAGTTTTGGTGTTGGGGTTTTATTATGATCAACGGTTCCTTGTTCCTTTGGAAGGAGTCTCTTTGTTTACATGAAGCCATGCCAGCCGCTAGCTTTACTGTTAACAGTTAGCCTAACCTAACTCTTTTGGCGGGTAGATCCGGGCTTGTGTTGTTTGTACCTTACTCTGTATTCACCACCTTTAATGCTTTGTATTTGTAATGTCTTGATTCATATATTGATTATATTTTGGGGTATATCTTTAATAATATGTTGGGTATTGTGTATTTTCACTGTTTTTATTAGGTAAATGTTTGCATTACAGTTAATCAACTCAATCAACTAACTTAATGGATTAAGGTTTTTATATACATTTTAACCTGTCTCTTGGGTTGATGTTGTAAATGTAAGCTTTAACAGGAAAGTCAGTTTGGAATTTGAGTTAAGGTTAAAGTATGTTCATATTATATGGTAACTATTTACAAGTTTATGGAAGTTATTATTTGTGTATTTACGATGTTAGAATTACTTCAACAGCGTCATCCAGTTGGGACCAAAACATGTTAAATGTACTTCAGTGGTTCTAATAACATTTACCTGAAGCTCGGTTATCCTAGACTCTCATTGGTTGGTTCTGTGACATTTGATTGGTGATCAAGGAAGTGTTGTTATGCCAATCCAGTGTGGCTAAAGTAAAGTGCTCTTCAGAAAGTTATCCGTCTCCATCCTGCTGTTTCTTATTAATAGAGTGATCCAACTACCACACATCGAACCCTCACGTTACATAAATATAGTGGTTTACTTTGGGTTATTCGTAAAGGTGACATCTTTTTTTCTTTAATAGATCAGTCTCAGAGTCCAAATATGGTCTGGGGATGCTACAGCAACAACAGCATAGAGTTAAAACTTCCACTTACCTGTTCTTTCTTTGATTGTTTCAGCTTCATTCTATGAAACTGAGCTGACAGGCAGAAATGTCCCTTTTTGGTTTTGTTTTTTGACGGCTTGAAACACTTTGCTACTTCTGATAATTAACACATAATATCTACATTAAAGTATTGGTGTCGATCTGTCGTATAGATTCAAGGCAACAGAATAAGAGGTAAATAAAATTCTAAATCCAGACCTCTGACTTTGCCAGCATTTATGCAGCATTTTAATTTGTTTAACTGACAAGCAGTTCTGGATAAGTAAAAGGTTAACTGTATTAGAAGAGAAATATCAGCCTTTTAACCATTGTGAGCAGTTATGAAACACACACACACAAACACACACACAGAGGCCCTCAGAAATCCTTGTGGCGCCTCTTGTGTATGCAGTGAGCGCTCAACCAGTGCATTCCTGCAGCACACTGTACTGCACGTCAATGACAGCACAATGACAACAAAATCTAAAAATAACACAATTCCCACACTCCTCACCTCTAACAGGGGAAATCTTATATCTGCTTGAAGTTATCACTTATGTTGCAAATGAGACTCTGCCATCAGGAGGTGTGTTCAGTGTCCCTGTGTGACTGCTCGCTCTGCCTCCGCCTCAAACACACTGCCTGACCTTCCTCTTACCTACGCTGACTCAGCATTTTCTGCTTAATGTTAAGTGATTATGCTGCTGGTGACGCCCGCTGGGTGTGAGAGGCATTTGTGAGGGATCAGACCGGCATCCTCTTAAGCACATTTTAAAGGCCTGAAAAGCCTGAGGCCGTAAACCAAGACTATCTAGTGAAACTAAACGATTACCTTAATGAGATATAAGTTAACGAGGAGCGATTTTGATTCTGATGTTTATCACAGCTAAAAATTGTAAGGTGTATGTTATGATTAATATTAAAGTTTTGGTTCAATTGGTTTGGTCTAATGTTTTGTTTCTGTGCGTTTTGCTAAACTGCTAAATCTGTAAAAGCTTTGATAGATGGAAGAGATTTTTGCTTTATTATATATATTTAATAAACAAAATACCACTGTTGTTCAATTTAAAACTCATTTACAGAAAAAGGGACAGAAAAAACAATTCATTTGACCCCAAAAATATAAATTTTGAGAAGACATACTGAGCTGAAATCAGCTTTGGAAGAAGGAATCAGGAATGTAATGTAAATACCCGTCTTGGCATCACGCCAGATATCAATAGGAACAGGATTACAAATGTTAAAATCCCAGTCCCTTATATAGTATTCCACTCTACACCTTAGTTCACCTTAAAAGACCCCCGTGTTCCTGCTTAGTATTACTCACAATAAGCCTGAGTATGTGATACGTGAAGTAAGGTTGATTCATGAAGGTCAGGTTTCATTGACTCGCGCTGCAGTGTATGAGACAGATCTGAATTACATCATCAATAGGTTTCACATTCTCTGTATTGAGTGAATGCATAGAGATTGTTAGACAGTCTGTCTCTGCTGCAAAGGCTGAAAGTTGAGTTAGCGATAAAATGTTGAAGTATTTATGCGTTGCATTATCAGAATGAGGAGAATGAGGATTTAAATAAGGGGCTGTGATAATGACCAGGCTTTAGGAGTGGTGGTAGCAATGTCAGAGCAGCTATTGGATTTATCACCATGAAGTTCTACAAAGAAATAGATAGTCTCTATGTGATGAATCCTACTGAAGTTTGTGAATCTCTGATTTCTTCTTTGGCACCACCATGACGATGGATGACACATTGATGTATGACAGAAAACTGTGGTGATGCTTAAAGCTTTTTATGTAGAGGCACTTTGGATTATTAAAAAAATACATGAAAATAATCTTCATCACCCTGAACAGTGCTGCATATTTGGAGCGATGCTGTAAATACTACTAAGGTATTATGCTGAAGTAAAATGTTGTACATGGTAAACATCAGCATGCAGGCATCACTGTGGGTATGTTATCATGCTAACAACATGTTGCTCAAAGCTCCACATCAAAGCCTCACAGGGCTGTTAGCAAGAAAGTGCACTTTTATTAGCAAATGTTACTCACACATTAGCAGGCTTGTTGCAGGCTTGTTTTGAAGGATTTTACTCGTTGCGTATTTATGGCAGCAGCACGATGGTGATTGAGGGTTTGACTTAAAATAAACCGTGGCGGCTGTGTTAATCATAAGGAACACCCAGAGTAAGAGTGTGGCCACACTGATGTGAGTTTAATAGTCTTTGGTCAACAGTGGAAATCTCTGACACAAAGGAATATAATTATTTTGTTGGTTGCTCAGGGAGCTAAACTTAGAAATACCACCAGTTTCCCTCTGCTTTATGGAGATTTACTGTATAGTAAATTTTAGCTCATGGTTTGGTCGTCTGGCCAACTTTACTGTTTCAAGTCCACTTTCACCACTTTTACAGCGTCATTTTTGCTTGCAAAAAGCAGCTTTTTTGGTAAAGACATTACAAAACACTCATCCTGTCAGAGGCAGAATTGCGTCATTTGAAGTATAAAAAGACATACTCCCATGAGGCCTTGGTAAGGACCAAAACCAGAGCAAAAAAAGAGTGCTTATATTATATTTATTATCATCAGGTGGGCAGGAAATGTTTCTTAATGAATGACAATGCTGCTTCATAACTGAGACGTAAATACAATACACAAAAATGTGATATGTCAGCAGTGTGTTCAGCTTGATTCTGCTGCCCCCAGGTGGCCAAAAAGTTTTTTATTTATTTACTTTTTTTAAGTTAAGTTTTTTTTTTTAGCTTTGTTGCCTTTATTGATGGGACAACTGAAGAGAGACTGGAAATGTAGGGAGTAGAGAGTGGGGGGAGACATGCAGTAAATGGTCGACCGGCGGAGATTTGAGCCGGTGACTTCTGCGACGAGGGCTGTAGCCTCTACACGTTTTGCGCTGAGACCGCTAGGCCACCAACGCCCCTAAAAAGTTAGATTTTGTAGGTTTAATAATAAATAGATGACAATAAGTTTGCTTTTCTCAAATGAGGAGGACAAAATGTTTTCTCCTTTACCTTTCAGTGAGTGATAAGTGATCATGTCCTTTGACAAAAAATATTAAAGCAGTCATTTTCTGATTTAGGCCGGTATTCATCTTTGTAAAACTGCATGAAAGACATCAGAGGTCAGGGCAGTAGTGACTTGTTTGTTTTGAGAAGTTGACCAAAACTGACTGTGAGATCATGTCTAAACCCAGAGACACACTTTCTGCACACAGCTGTAACTCCTTCGCCAACGTAAACACAGGCTGACCAGACTGCTGTGACCTCTGTCCGCTCTAATGTCTAGGTTTGGTTAAGATGCACTCCCTCATTATGACACATATGAATCTTTTTCTCCGTTATAACCACTGACTCTCTCTTGGTTAATAGCTGTTTAATGACATCTCAAATTTGGAGGCAAAAAGAGAATAGAGCTCTAAATTTCTAGGTTGAGATTTACATTCCTCTTAATAACGTCGAGGGGGGGTAACATTTTTGTGAGTAAAGTTGGTCCGACTGGAGCCAGACGCAGGGCCCAGACAGTTTTATTGCATAGTGGGATTACTAGCAGGCTGAAATGAAAGTGTATCGTCACGGCTACCAGACCCATGATCCTCCCGGCTGCTGCAGGGCCAAAGCATGACCTCTAAAGGTAACACAGCCCGGGGAGGTTTTTATACAAGCACAAACAAGTGCTTCTGCCAAAATAAGAATGCCTCGTGACATTTGATCGGACGTCGCCACAGGAGACATCAGGATACTCAGCTAATTAGGAAAGAAAGAAAGACCTGACTGTGCAGAATGATGTGAAGTTCAAATCAGGTGAGAATTTTAGTCTCAATAAAGTTTTGTAATAAAATAGTTCTAATTACAAATACACAAAGGGCCAGAATAAGTCATTATACAGAAACGTTTATACAACCGAGACGTCTCTCGAGATACTTAGACTATTTTACAAGAGAGACATTGCCAAAACAGCAGAGTGGAGAAGTAAACACAAAGTCAAACACAATTAATTCACACATAAACTCATAAAGAATTATAAATAAGACCTGAGAGGGGTAGAAAAAGAGAAATGTGATAATTTGACAACAACAATTTTTGTTTAGAATCTCTACAGGTGTATTTCTAAACTTTTTATAATGCAACGGCTGTGAATTAATCTGCATATTTTGTATCTTACAAAGAAAAGCAGTGTGATATATCCAGAGAAATAAATAGTTTTTAAAAAAGCTTCACATTTAAGATATAAAGTTTTCTATAGGACAGCAAAGTGCTTATCAAAACTACAATATGCATTTAAACTGCAGCATACAAAAATATCAAACCTCTGCTCCAGTAAGTGAAGGCACATATTAAAGGCACTGTGAGGAGTTTTTAGGTTGTGTTGATTCTGGTAGTGATTTTCGAGTATGAAGACTGCAATTGCCATGGCCACCAAAAAACGTATTCTGCTAGTTAACTTACGGCCAAATTCCACCAGATCTGTGTCCGGTCCATCTCCGATCCGTCACAGAACCGGATCTGATAGGTTTCTATTCTAGCCAATGAGTTAACTCCCACTGGATCCGCTCCATTGCGTTCCGGCTGCGTCTCTGATCCGGCAGGTCGGAACGCAATGGATCAGAGAAGCAAGACTTCTATTGTTGCCTTATGCCGTAGTATGACGCATCAATGTGCACAGAGCAGATGGAGCAGTACAGGAAATCAGGCACCAAAACAAAATGAAAACATACGGTTAATTTTCAGAATAAAACACTGTGTTATCACCACATTGTATTACACTTAACTATGACAACAAAATGTCATTTTGAGCGAACGCAGGCCTGGAGTCAAAAGGTCAGAGGTTTTCAGAGGACCATAAAGACAACATGGATGAGGAGAGAAGTTGGATAATTGTTTATTCAGTAATTACAGTGGAAAACCTTAGTCACATGAATCCAGCGGTCCGGTGGTCCTGCTCCATGCTGTGTTCCGAAAACTCAACTGGTGGGTGTTGAAGGACAAGAGAACACGCAGCCGGACCGCAGCGGAATCTAAGACGGACTGGACATGGATCTGGTGGAAGTCCCTTGTTACTCCTCACTGCCAAACTGCTGGATATCTGTTGACTCAGCTTTTTTGCAGAAAATCCCAAAACACAGACACTCAGCATGAAGAAATGACCGATGTTATTGTTGATAATCTCATTTTATCATATATATTTTGTATATCATTGTGCACTTTATGAAATGTTGCTCTAATAGAAGGAGGAATCTCTGTCTGTCCTTCTGTATCTCCACAACTACTTAACTGATCAACCACACACTTTGCTGTTGTACTGCTTCACTGAGTGTGAATGACTGGAAATGTGGTTGTTGTGAAAGCTGCAACCAACTGTTTGGTCAATTCAGTATTCTTGCTTTGTTGCCAGACATTAGTGTTACATTTATTAGTGCAATATGCTACTTGCTACTTTTTATCCAAATATGAACATATGTTTTTCTTTTACCTCTGACTGTAACTGTCTGTTCTCAAAGACATGCCAGGAAATCTGAAACAGATCAACTCTGCAATAAGGTACAAACTTTAAATGCCAACAAAGGGCACATATTTCCTTCAATGATAGTAAAAAGAAATACACTTGTTTTGAGTTTTGTTGAGAAAGATTTTGTTCATTATGTCACAGTGTTTAAAGAAAAATGTTTCTTAACTGTTATCATTTTAATTTCTAAAAACGACTGGATTTTTTTTGCATTGTGAATGGTTAATGTATAGATAAGTGCATCATCTGCATAGAAACAAATCCTCAGTGAATCTTACTATATCATTCATAAAAAATAAAGACAAACAGACACTGTTTTAGAGCCTTTTGGTGCACCTGTTGTGATCTTGATGATAAAAGACGTATTTATCAACATGAGAGCATCTTACACCAAAACTAAAACTAAATGTTTCGGCCAAAGTTTTCAAACAAACTGTAAAACAACTTCAAGTAGCAAAAGCACATATGACTCCTGACACCTCTGTTCCTCAAAGGTCAAAGGTCAGCATGTACAGCCTTATTATGATTCACACCATCACACCTAACTGAGCCGGAGCACCACGCTACCTTTGGTCCTTTTCCAAGTATCGGACCCCTCCCCCTCCTCCATCTGAACAACAAGCATCAACATGTGATTGGTCAGCGGGGAGCAGCCTGGGATCATTACTGCCAATAAACCTGAGTCTGCATGAAGGTTCAGCCCGACAGTGGGAATGAAAATGGTGGAAAAAAAGTGTAATTTGTTGGAAATCCATCTCATCACACCACACCAGGTGGAGAACAGGATGAGGCCTAAACTGCTTTTATCAAACGATTTCAAACTTAATCAACCTTTATTTCCCCTCCTGCTGTCTGAGACTGAAAATGTTCTGTTTGGTCTTCAGTTTTCGGTCTTCTCTCCTTCCTAAAGAGCGGTGGGGGCAGCAGCCTCCAACTCCTGACCATCGCAGCGTGAGCGCAGCGCTGGCCAGTGTTAAGTCTCAGTAATTAAGACTTCACGCTGTTCGGCTTTAAAAGCTCCTAAATGGGCCTCCCGCAGCCCCCCAACCCTCCTTGTTCAAAGTAATTTATTCGATTTGACATGAGCTGTGCTTCACCTCATCCTCGCCTCTCTCATAACACACGCCTGTGTTGTGTTAGAACAATGGAGTTCCTCTCTTTCTTTTGTCTCCATCTGCTTTTGTCGTCCATGATTCTGTGCATGATCGTGGCTGTGTTTAATGAAGTCTACAGTGCCTCTGTTTTAGATAGGAGAATGATAATTAAGAAGTCAAGTGGTCAATCAGGGAACCATTGTGTAAGAGAGAACAAGTCCAAGACAAAGTTGGAGCAGGAGATCAACGCTGGACTTCTTCTTTCCGAGCTGAGGTTCCTGTTGTTCTCAGCCTGTGACACTCTCCATGACGCTCTTTTAGTGCAGTTTGTTTTGGGAGTTGGATTACTTTTAATCACTGAAAGGAAGCAAACTGACCCGAAACCACAGGTTCATTTAAATATATTGTCAGGTCAACATGTTTAAAAATGACTAAGCCTGTATATCAATAGGCTTAGCGACGGATTAACTCTCTATGGGGCCTCGGAGCGAAAATAAGCTGTGGGTCCCACCATTTTTCCCACTCTCTGTGCCCGGTATTAGAAAGTTACACTTTTGTGGTAGCATGATTAAGCACAAATAGATTAAGGAAAATGAAACAATATCAAAATATTACCAATGGGGTCTTGAGATTGTACAACAATGCATATATCACGTAAAAGGTCCTTATGTAAAAAAGGTGGTTTCATACTGTTGATAACAAATTGATAGTTCATCAAATATGAAAAACACATTACAGTTAATGTCTTACCTTCAGGCCGTTTCAGGATTCAGCTGACCAGGGTCATTTGTTAGGTTTTCCAGGCTGGCTATTTGACTACAGTTTATTTAACCATCCAACCTGCAAGAATAAATAAATAAATAAATAAATAAAATGGACTGTCAAAAACAAACAATCATCTTACCTGCCCAAGGTGATAAACATCTTCAAAAAATAAAAGGGTAAATGCAACAAATTGGAAACAAGTACATTTTATTTTCCATAGTATGTTCAATATTGGTTAAGTGCAATAGATGTTGTTTATGAAAGTCCTTCATATGTTCTTATCATTTAACCCTTTGTGAAGGGTTAATTTCTGTTTATTTGTTTTTATGTATTAGCACTTTAGGGCAGCCAGCTAAATGTATGCAGTACTGTACATCAAGACTAATTTCCCTGCAGGTACAAGAAAGTGTATTGTATTGTACCATATCCACATTGCTTGGTATTGCATGGTATGCTATAGTGTGGCATAGTATAGTATATTATATCCTATTGGGTGGTATGTTATTGAATGGTATCTTATTATAATGGATTGTATTGTATCTTTTGGTGTCATACCATATCCTATCCTGCCATTTCGTATTGCAATATATGGTATTGTATTGTATCGTATCGTATCATATTATGTTGTCAAGTATTGTATCACATTTTATCATATTGTATTTCATTACATATCCTATTGTATTGTATTGTATTGTTTTGTATCATGCTGTGTCACACCGTAACACAATGGGAGAGAAGGCACCTCAAAGATTTACTTCAAAATGGAAGAAATGAAAACAAAAGACACAACATTGGCAAACTCGGCAAAGAACATAGTGTTCTGCTTACAAGAAAAAGTAGCAGCAAACAGACATGATTAAATTATCAAGAACAAAATGTGAAAAATGACAATATAAGTCATGTAATTAACAAGGTTGTACTCATAATGATGTGGGATTCTCCCTGCTTTGGACATGTGAATGCTCTGTCTACCCCTGCACTAAATCAGAGCTATAAATCAGATATGTAAAGGCAGCGCTGATGTTGTTGTAACAAAAGCACATGTCCTGACTGTAAGCCCAAGTCCTGGTGATACATCATCCGGCCGAACAGCTGAGTGTGACAGGCTCATCTGTCTGCGTCAGGAGAAGTCTCCCTGTAAGATAAAAGACCAAAGAACAAGGCAGCAAAATACAGGCAGCAAACACAAATCAAAGCTAAACAGATGATAAAACATAATTAACCCAAACTACCTGACTGATAATAAGCTGAGCCTGCAGTGGGCTTAATGTGAGGTGAGGTTTTACGGCCCCCTCATCTGCTCCAAAGAGTTGGAACTAACAACAACAGCCTCCCGTGGTGGTCTGCAGGCTGCTGAGCTCTGACACTGAGGCAGACAGGCAGCAGTCACATGACGAACGCTGTCACGTGCGCACAGTTGGTGGTAGCAGAGCGGAGAGCGGACGGCCAGTCTGACCGGTCCGGCTGACAGACTTCATCCACACGACCAGGTCCAGCTGTTCACAGGCAGCATGCGGAGAGAGCTGCGGACCGTCTGGTTGGTCAGATTAGATCTGCTGCTGCTGCTTCTCAGGCCTTGAAGTAGTCACAGACTGACAGACTGAGCAGGTGAAAGACGCAAACTTTTAACACTAAAAATAACAACAGCAGACGCAGAGAACAGCAGACACGCAGACAGACAGCCCTGAAAATGAAAGATGGAATTCTTATGTCAGTTTTAAGCCTCAGTGGGTGCAAGGGATTGCAATGTCAGTCCTTCCACTCCTAGTCTAGACTGAACCATCAACAACCATTGGATGGACTGCCGTAATTATTAGGTTCAGTTATTCATGGTTTCCACAGGATGAATCCTAATGAGTCTGGTGATCTTCTACCAATAATGTGTTTGACAGTGTGGTTCATAGTTAAATACATGGACAACAGTTGGATGTATCACAGAGGACATTTTCTCTTATTGACTGTCCTGAGGGAGGAAGCTGGTCAAGTTGGTGGTTTTGCTTATAGCGCCACCTGCCACATCATTGTATTGACACACAATATTGGACCTATTTCAATTCAAATTTGATGGATTGCGGAAAAGGGTGGCTTGCCCTCTCCAGGTCGGAGGAGAGTCTTTGGCCCAAGCGGAGGAGTTTAAGTATCTTGGGGTCTTGTTCACGAGTGAGGGGAAGAGGGAGTGCGAGATTGACAGACAGATCGGGGCGGCGTCTGCAGTGATGCGGACGCTGTACCAGTCTGTTGTGGTGAAGAAGAGAGTTGAGCCAGACGGCAAAGCTCTCAATTTACCAGTCAATCTATGTTCCAACCCTCACCTATGGTCACGAGCTGTGGGTAGTGACCGAAAGAACGAGATTGCGAATACAAGTGGCCGAAATGAGCTTTCTCCGCAGGGTGTCTGGGCTCAGCCTTAGAGAGACGGTTAGGAGCTCAGACATCTGGGAGAGGCTAAAAGTAGAGCCTCACTGCTCCTCCGGATCGAGAGGAGCCAGATGAGGTGGTTTGGGCATCTGGTCAGGATGCCTCCCGAGTGCCTCCCTGGGGAGGTGTCTCGGGCATGTCCGTCTGGGAGGAGGACACGGGGAAGACCCAGGACATGCTGGCGAGATTATATCTCTCAGCTGGCCTGGGAACGCCTCAGTATCCTCCCAGAAGAGCTGGTGGAAGTGGCCGGGGAGAGGAGTGTCTGGGCTTCCCTGCTGAAACTGCTGCCACTGCGACCCGGACCCGGATAAGCCGAAGAAGATGGTATATGGTATGGTATGGATTGCCCTGAATTTTGCTATTAAAAATCATGGTCCCAAGAGGATGAGGTTGAAACCTTTGATTCATGGTAAAATAGAGGCAACTAGTGCCAAAAGTTGGCTTTATAGGTCCTTGGGTATCACCAACAACTTTGGTAATTTCCATACCTTTCCTTTGGGCGCCACCAGCAGGTCACAATTTTCCATTAGGCATTTTTGGTTTGTTACAGAAGTATCTTTGCAAACATTTGATTGATTGCACTGAGTTTTGTGGTGGATATTCATGGTTCTCAGAGGACAACATTCAATATGGTTGATCTATCTACTTCCCATACAGCACCAAACGGCCAGATGTTAGCTCTTTTTTTTACAATTACATTGCATAATGATATATCAAGATATGTTGAACAAAGGATGTCATATTAAAAAATAAGCATTATCAAAGTGACCGTGTTAACTTGTTTAAATAGCAATTAACCCTCTACAGCTGTGTCAAAGAGTATTTTCATGCTATAGCCGTTATGTAACCATCCTGCACCCCCTTCATGCATTTTTTTCCTCAGCATTTATGAAGTTGAAGATCCAGTCAAGTCCTGGCTATGTTCAACTGTGTGTTGTTGTTTCCTTTTATATACCCTACAGACATTTCCCAGGGAACATTGCATTGTTTTGCAGGGATTAAAATTCACTGAAGATTATATCTGCTCCAGCACTGCAGAACAATGCAGGAGGGATGAGGGGGTCCCCTTGTCCAAGCCCAGCAAAATTAGGTGCCCACCCATTCTGATCAGAGCCTATGGCGTGCCATGAGCCCAATTAGACACTGATCCATAAGAAAACTCAGAGTTCATATGTAAAACCATGTAAGTGACTGCTCCTTGCACTCCAAACATGTTTTTGTCTTTAAAGGTGCCTGTTTCATCCAGGAGCAGCAGAGGTGGCCAATGTGCCAAAAGATGACTGATTCTAAGAGTGTCTTCTTACTTCTTAATGTGTACGTTTATACCTTGTTTATTGGGCCCCAGAGGAAACTACTCGATCATTCTAGTTTAATTTCACATTGTGCAATAAGATATGCTTCCCTCAGTACTTTTCTTTAAACCGTCTCTGGAAAAAAACTTTCTGACTCAGCAGAGAGAGACGCAGCGCCTCAGAGCAGTAAGCTCTTCAACAGTGGTAGAAAACAGCGAGCTGGGAACACGGTGCACAGGATCTGATCTGTGAAAGGCCCTCAGTGCAAGCTAGAGTAACATTGTGGTTCATCCATGAAAACCTTCATTGTCTTTAATCTCTGTCTCAGAGGAATCATGGCACAAAAGGGGGTTTGTCACGCAGCCCTACCTCTCATCTTTGTCAGGATGCACGTCTACGCTGCAAACAAGTCAGAAAGTACTGCTGAAGGTGATGAATGTTGAAAGGATTGTGGATGTTGATATGATTGTCTTTTCCTCTTTTCATTATTTATCAGAAGAATTTGATGTCTAGATTTTTGACTGAGATGTAGTGGAAACATGCACAAGGGGTTTTCAGAGGCCCAAAAATAACAGGAAAAACAGACTCCTTGTATGTGTGTCATGTTGGTGATATAAAGCCTCATCTAAATGCTTCATGTACATCACAATGAAACCATAGACTTGTGGCCTATAAAATACAAAGAGAGGGGGAGACAGGAACAGACTGCAAACACAAACTGCAGGTCACAGGCTTTTTCATGTCTTACTCAACACTTTTGAAAGATTGTTAATTTGTCTGTTTGTTTTTGTTTGCTGGTTTTGGTCTTTTTAGATTTAAAGTGAATGGCTACAGACATTACATTCAGTCATTGGCTTATGGTGACCTTTGTTTGGGGTTTTTAGAAACAAAGAAAGGAAACCAAAGCGGTCAGGACTTACACTGCTGTATTACACAAATTTAAAAGAATGTGTTGCTCGCTCTAACTCTGCAGATTCTGTCATCATGAAATGTATTTTTTTGTCTACTTTTGTATTTCTTTTTGAGCGCTTAAGGGACTTTAATCCTTGAATTTACCACATAGGTAAGCATTTTGGAGGCATCAGAAACTAGCAATAACTAAAGTGAGCATGAGCCCCAGTTTGACAGTGCCATCCTATTTTCAAGCAGCATATCCATAAAACACTAATAAGTCACTGTCCCAGTTTTAACCAATTAAAATACCAAAACAATGCACCATGCTTGCAACACAGATTTGTCTGTTCACGCGTAAATCAATGTTTTAACCAGTAGAAAAACTTCCCTGATGCAAGGTGAGTCAAAGTTCAATACTGATTTGTCAGTACATTTGTCATGTACATCTCGTGGTGTGTCTGTTGCTTAGCTAGCCCAGTTTATCATACAGACAGCATTGGCTGCATAGCGTCAGGTAAGCTAGCTGTCATGCCAAAAAGGAAGTCAGTGTTTCCAAAGAGTTCTGGGAAAGTTCCAGCTTCCTTCAAAAAGCACACTTGAAGTGTCAATTTTCAGTTGCCCACATTGGAAATAGCAACGTACAAAGCCATATTAAAAACGAGCAAACACAAACAGTGGGTACAAGCTTAAAGTGGTACTGTTGTCCCGGAGAGGTAAACGCTGGCGAACTCCATCTTTAACGGGCTGCTTGTAAAGCGCAACCAAAGCTTTTGTTCACTGACGCGTTTTACGTGTGCTCACACTGAAGTCAAGGCAATTGTGACCAACATCATTGCCCCTCATGCTATTGAGTTGCTAAAGGCAGATTGGTTGATCATTGGAGACATGATTTTTCATCTGTTGAGGTGTTTTCCATGGTGTTTAAAGGTGCTCTGATGAAAGATACAACTCTACAAAGAGCTCTTACATGTGGGTTTGGAGTCAAATAAAAGTGTCCCTTTTTGGGGGTTTGAAGAAAAGGTCCCCCTGCAATAAACATAACACTGAAATGTTCTAAAATGTTTGTTGATTTAACAAACTTTTAAGTGTACAGTTGCATGTTTAAAGATCCAGCAGATTACAGCAGTAGTATCATTCATTTTGAGTTTTGGCTTCGTTTTTGGTCACCACCATCTGCCATCAGTCCAGCTGTTCAGTGCTCCACTATGCTCTCAAGCCAGTTACTTAGCAATTTTGCTGAAAAACAATGCTTACACCTTGTTTACAGAAAAAAAGTAAATACTAAAGTTGCAGACCTGAAAACCAAAATAATCTGCAAAATGACACAAAAGCGGTTTCTAAAGCTAGGGGATAATACTCTGGGTTTGTCACTTCTTGCAACTCCTTTCTCTCCATCAGTAGTCTTTTAACTATTCTTAACATATTAAATATTGATCATAGCTGCTTTAAGCCAATAAAGAGTTTTTTAAGTGCTCAGTAAATGTTAAAAAAATGTAACAAGAAGTCTGCAAACTTTGCTAGGTAAAATAATGCAATAAACTACAAAACGCTTCAGAACAGCTACTGAATGGATCTTGCAGTGAGATTATTTTAAGGACAGACAATGTAATAACTTTTACACTAAATTCATTACAAAAAATCTGCTTCTTACCATTCTCATGTTCAAAGGGACCACCCTAACACTCAGTGACTGATACACAAACTATTTTCTCTCAGTACTGACTCAGCTGCAGGTGGCTGCAGCCCCAAAGCCTCACACACTTCACACCGAGACGAGGACCGGCCAGAGCGCGGGCCATGTGACAACATTTTTGTTGTAACTGCTCCGCACTCTCCCACCCTCTGCAGCATTTCATTATTTCCAAACCCATGAGCTCAAACAATTTGTCTGTTCAGCTCAGTCAGCTGCGGCCTTTGATGTGTGCTCCCTGGTGCTGCTGTCGTGTTCATTAGCTAACAATCAGTGTTTTTAGTGAGCAGGAGGAGATGGAGGAGGAGGAGCAGGAGGAGGGGGAGGAGGGGGAGGCCACATCTTTTTACTTCACTCTGAATTAATAAATCACGAGAGGCGATAAAAGAGAACAACATTAGGAAGAAGAAAACAGGCATTTTAACAAGAATATCTTCTAAAGGTTAGAGTTTGATGCACACCACGTTGACTTCTTTGGGTGGGGTCTTTAGGAATGTTTCAAGAAAGGACCTGCTGCTGCTTTACGAGGTAACAAAACTAAACACATTTGCTGACGGATTCATTAAGTGTGAAAAAATGCCCCTCACAGCCATCTGCCAAAAACCTGAGAGAAGGAAGAAGGAGAGGTAACCCAAGCCCACCAACACAGCGTTATTTACCCACACTGCCTGCACAAACATGCAGATGGTCGAAATGATGGATTAGACCGGGGTTATCCCAGTCAGCCAATGCTGCGATAACAGAGTGAGTGCTTTTGGGCCGGGGTGGGCGACGTGGACGTGGATTGAAGTGATGAAAGTGAAGTCAAGGAAGGGAGATTTCTGTCCGACATGCCAGAGAGGATTAGGTATCTGGTTTCTCCTCCTGCTCTTAATCTGAACCAGAGGGGACGATTGTCACTTTGCTAAACAACACACGTTGATAGTGTTTGTGCCACCTCCAAAGCCAGGTTAACACCAGGGATTAAACACAGGCACTTAGAGAGGGAGGGTCTGGATTAGGGATGCCATTGTAAATTCTTTTGTAAATGTTTTCAGGGCGTGATTTTAGTTCTATAAATTGAGGAGAAACGTCTTACCCTGAGGACTGATGGGTGACCGGGGACTTGTGGGTGGTCAGTAAATGTCTGGTCCATGCAGGTGTGACAAGCAACCCAGCGGTGTCTGTCTGTGAAGCGCTGATGAAGAGGGCGCTGAGTTGGACAGGATGAAGAGTTGTGTGCAATGGGTCAGTTAGTCAGTAGCACAGGTGTGGACAGTGGACAAGGCTGAGGGTGACAGTGACTGATGGTGTCCGGCCTAAATGACTCAAACAAGTGCAATGCACACCATCCTCCATATGCATCAGCCTACATACAAGGACTAAACAACAGTATTTTACTCATTTGAATTTCCCTTTTTGTTTTTATAATTTAATATGATTTGAGCACTTTCTGCTGCTTTTCAGATAAAGTTACAGAATCCAAACTTTTTTAACTCCTTTGGGAGGCAGGTTAAGACAAGCTGGACGCCAACCATGATACCACTGTGTGTGTTACTTTATACAGTTAGGAATCTAAAACAATGAAGATGATTGCTTTGTTTCCAAACATACTGTAAGAATAAACCTTCCGCTTGAAGACAGGAATTTTAATTAAAAGAAAATATATAAAAAATATGAGACTTCAGTTATCACCACAGGGTACAAAAATTTGAGCTTAGAGAGAGGGAAAAAAAGGCACACTGCTGATGGACTGGTAGCTGAAATAACCTCAGTGTTCATTTACTGGATACAAGTTTAGTTATGGATAACCCAAAAAAGTTACGACTGATGAGAATCCAGTGGTTCCTGAAGTGGGGGGGTCGCAAAAGATTGTTGTGGGAGTTGCACATTTTTGTAAAAATCTAAACATAAATATAAGTTAAAGCTCCTGTGAGGATCTCTCTGTGTTGATTTTGGCACCCCCTGTGGACAAGGCTGGTACTTCTTACATCATTGCAGATTTTTCCTGTATAGGTGTGAATTTTGTTTTATGACAAAAAAAATATCACTCTGCTTTTTACAGTGAAATGCATCTCTCATTGTGAATACAGAATGTTTTGGGGTTCCAAATTGGGTCTGACACCTACCCCCTCGCAACAGTTTCAGACTTTTACAATGACAACATAGAAATTGTTAGTCTTGTTGTTGATAGTCTTGGTTGCTTTTGTTGGCTATTCAGAGGTATCCTTGTCATTTCCAGCAAGTTCTGAACACTTCTAAAACTACTCATAGAAGCTTTAAATTGAAATAAAAACATGCAAATAAAGAACATTTCATCATTTTTTGCCTCTCTTTGTTGCCCCATGACCCCTCAGATTATCAAGACAGATAAATATAAGCAGCAGGTTAATTTACTGCAGCACAGACTCCATTCACGCTCCATGCAGCAGTTCCTCTCGTCAGGCTGGAAGGAAAATGGCAGAAAGATAAGCAGAAAAAGAGGCATGACTTCAAAAATGCATCAAGATTGATATTTAACAAGCAAGTCTCAAAGCTGAGTTCATAAAGACTTGATTAAGAAGAGTCTTTGATGGAGTTTAGTTTGTATTCAAATGCTGTATCATTCATTACATGTGTGCAGAGCAGTGTTTCAAAACACTTCAGTAGAGAACATATTCTGTTCATCATAACTTTGAATGGAAACTTTGATTTGACTTTTTTGTAAATGTGCAACAGTAATGATGTAATGGATCAGAGAATAATATTCTAAAGTCTGATGGTTGTTTCCAGAATGATGCTCACTATATGCTCCTCTAAACAGAACTCTCTAGTGAAGAGCTGTACTGAATAAGTATGTATAATTATAGTAAGAGAGAGAATTATCAGAAACAGTCAGAGTGTGATACCATAAGACCAGATCCGTGATGATTTATAAAACTCAGTCTGATAAAAGAAAATGTAGGATATTCTCTAAATGTTGCAACAGCTACAGCAGGGATTCCCAAAGTGTGGGTCTGGTCCCCCTGGGGGGTCGAGAGATGTCTTCCAGAATTTTTTTAAAGTTATCTCAAATAGTGCATTTTACCCATTATAGTAAAAAAATATCGACAAAAATAGTAGCTTACCTTTAAATACAACCTTGAAAATAGTAAATGTAATGCGTTTTCTGCCTTTCTTTTTGCCACATGACTCCTAAGTTTAGGGTTAGTGAACAGTTAATTATTAAAAGCATAAGTAGCAATAGTTAATTCATAACGGCAGAGGAAACAGCCACATGCTCATATAGGTAGGCTCATTTTCTGCAGAGCAGCTTAATGAAGCCACATTAAATCACTTTGAGGGACAGTGGGGGTCTCCAGTCGTTGGCACCTATATTTTGGGGGCCGTGGGCTGAAAGGTTTGGGAACCCCTGAGCTACAGGACTGAACAAACTTATTGTGAAGAAAGTAAAAGTAACTTTATTAACATGGACATAACAGGATCCACTGAAACTAAAAACCACAACATGCACTACATGCAAGTTGTGATTTTTTTCTTTGAGGTTTTGTGCAGTTTAGAAATATTTCTTTGTAAGTAAGCTCTCCCCTGTGTATCTGTAAATCTGTTCAAACACATACGTGTAAACTATTAAAAGCCCCTGAGGAGTTTCTAGTTGGTTATAAAACAGACTGATATTTACTGCTAAGCCTTTTTATGACCAATGAAAACAAACAAGACCCTTAGCAACAACTGAAAATCTCTATGTTGTAATTTTTAATGTCTGAAACCAACGCAAGAGGGTAGGTGTCGCACCAGATTGACACAGTTTTACTTTTTCAGCAGCAAATATTCACATTGGGCTGGAAAATGAAAGCAGGATTAGTTTTTGTTGCTCAGAAAACACTACCAAGGCATGTATAAGAAGAGCTCAGCAAAGAGATAAGAGGTATCCACAGGGGGCGCTAAAATCAACACAAACAGAAAGCCCTCCATAGGAGCTTTAATTAACGAGGTTCTCCTACAACAGCTGTTGTGATTAGAGGGAAATTAAAAACTCCTCTCTGAAAGCAGAGTCCCAGGACACGTCTGAGTGCAATAATGACAGTAATTTATTGCAAACAAAAGGAACAAAATACAATCTGTCACACTTCCATGTCTGATTCCTGCGAGACATCAATCATTCAGATAACAACTTACAAAATAATTGGTCAGAAACTCCCGAGAACAAATATAACAATGAAGTGAAAACAGCATCATCCTTTTTGTTTTCATGAGACAAAAGCTGCTCAAACGCTCGCAAGAAAAACTAATACTCTGTGAAAATTACAGACCTCATACAAAAAATAAGATTTTTTTCCCCAATAATAATAAAAAACAGCCAGCATATTTACAGGACAATAATATTTTCTATGAATCTGGCTTTGCGTAAAATCCCAGTGAAACAATTTTCTCAGTAACTAACTTGTTACACGTGTCCTTTCGAAGTACATAAGGCGTGACAATTAACCTCTTGTCAATTTTGATGTTTTGATACCAGCAAATCTTAAATATAAAGATGGAAGACTTATAAACGGAGCAGTCAGTCCTCCTCTGCAATCCTTTATATTAATGCTTTCAGTAATTGTCGTTGTCTCAAAGTTTCTGTGCATTTTTCAGCCCATCTAAGGCACCAACTATTCAGTAGGGGAGACCAGAACAAACTGTACACCAACATACAAACCAAAAAAGCTAATCCTACCTATTAGCATTATGTACATGAATATAAACATTAGTGATGAGAAAAAAAAATGAATGTAGAAAGTGGCGAATAACTTAATTTACATGCATAACAGTTGGTGGGTGACCAAAGCTGAACTTTACAAACACATTCATCAGTTCAGCTCGTTTTGTCAAGACAGCTTTAAGAGAAGAAAGATACTTTTGGGAGCAGAGACAGCAACTTTACCAAATTAGAAACAAGTTGACAGCTATGAATCAGCTGATTAGAAAAAAATGTGTGCATGCAGACACGGATAAGCTATATATCACTGAGCTCGAGCCATTCAGTTGCCAAGTGCGATGAGAGGAAAAAAATGAAAAGTTAATTAAAAGCTGAAGGCTTGAGGTGAGGGCTGCTCCTTGAATGTGGGCTGCAGTGGCAGATGTGCGGCGGGCGGGTGCGTGTGTGTGCGATGATGAGAGTGAGAGCGGGATTAAAGCAGTTTATTCTCAGACTTCCAAACCTTCGACCCAGCTTGGGAAAAAGAAGGGCGGAGAAGGGTTAAAAAAGGAGGGGGGGGGAATAAATATGCACCCAGAATCTATAAAAACCCCAATAAGAAAGACCTCAAAAATATACCCAACCCCCTCTGACTGTAACACACATATACTGTATGGTTCCGTCTCTGAGCAACAAACAGCCTGATTGACTAAGCAGGGATCTTTCCAGAAAGGGTCTGTTTCCCCTTTCATGTGCGGCTTTGCAGAGGTCGCTTTAATTCATGTATCATTCCTGAGGAAACAAAAAAAGAAGGAGCTCTAAGTGGAAAAGTGTAAGGTCAAATCAAGCAGTGAGAGATGAGCTCACTGATGATGTCACCTCTTTGTTTCAGCTCAACATCACTGGGTTTTGTTGTTTGTAGGAAAAAGGAGAAAAATATACATATCCCTTGGGGAGCCATTCCACAGACAGCTTTAACCTAGCTGGTTCTTTTCACTCAAGGATTAAATTTCTACTTTCCATGATCGCTGAATATCCTCAGAGACACTTGCCGAGGAGCCAAACCCCAACATTACAGCCGGCTCTGTGATCAGAAGTGATGTCAGCTGCTCACGATGTGTTCCAACTCTGCTGTGAGGTATCCGCGCAATCACACTTCAAACACACACACAACCTAAAGCTGAAGGATCGGTTTATTATTGCTCCTTTTCTGACCTCCTCTGTAGCGTTTATTTTGCTTATTTACAGTCATGGATCGCGACTGTGGAGTGTCAGTGAAACGGTCGGTGGTTTATGAAGCCACATAACTGGAGATGATGACAGCTGAGATAGTCACATATGGTATTTATAACACATTTCTTTGATCTTGTGTTTAAAATAAAAAGCTGTAATGACCAATTGGTGTTGGTCGTGCAGACAGAAATCAGAGGATACGGAGGAGGGAAAGTGGAAAAGACAGCGATGCAGCCTGTTATCATGGATAAGTGGAGAAAGCTGAAGTCTGCCTGGCTCTGTTTGATGTTTGCTGACAACTGTAATGACAGAGTTGTGCTTCTGAGTGGACTGACACTTTCTAGTAATGATCATATATTTGATTTTAGTTACAATCAGTGAAATCAGGTAAATTCACAGCCCACTTTTAACACTCTTCATGCTCTATAGCTATAGCTGTTAATGTTTCCCATTCAGCAATTATCTCTCTGTTCATTTTTCATACAAGTTTCAGAGCTCGCCATATAAAGCCGTGATCCAGATCACCTCCTCAGATTGAGGAATAGAGAGTAAACAAATTCCTGCTCATCATCTGGCACAGTTTCATGTTATTGCTATCAGCCTCACTGTTTACGGTGCATCATAAACCGGCAAGACACTTGATGGCTGTGTTATTGATCTTACTGCTACTACCGCTGCTGTGAGAATTCATCCAAAGTTTGTCCACAAAACAAAATATTCTCTTGCATTTCATGGAAGACAAAGAAGCAGCTGCAGTGAGCTGCGTGATGAAGGTCTGCAGACGGCACAGTGAGAAAATACTTGTGCTATGTACAGCATGAAACCTCATCGTGTTTTTAAACCATCATCCACTGATGTCTTTATTAAAACAAGGTGGGGTGCCGGTTAAGCTCAGCTTGGTGGAGCAGGTGCCCCATGTACGGTAGGCTGCAGGCTTCATTGCACCGGTCTTAGGATCGATTCCCAGTCCCAGCATGATTATGTGCACGTCATCCCCATCTCTCTCTCTCTCCCCCCACATGTCCTGTCTCTCTCAAGCTGTCCGATCTAATAAAGGCAAAAAGCCCAAAAAATAATCCTGAAAAAAAACAACAAGGTGAGAGTGTTCGGTTGCGCTGTAAACAGACACACCAGCTGTTCCTCTTTGTTTATGACAAAGCAGCTGTTGGAGGAGTGTTTTCTACAGTTATGAACAGCAGTTGCAGTTTCTTGACTATCGAAGGGTGTCAACAAATAAACTTGCACCAAAACTTCCAGAACAGAGATATCTTTGAATTAAATTAGCCAGAGTGAAGCTGAAAGTAAGAGCTCTTTCACAGAAGGAAGCAACCTCTTTTTTTTTTTTTTAACTGTGTGTCATTTTCTCTGTCGGGTTACAGGTTTGCCATTTTATTATTTATTTACAGAAAATACTAAAAGTTTGCAAAAGCAGCCAATGAACCTCCCCAGAGGTTTACAGGACAGGGGTGTTATGAAGTCACAAGCGCCAGTCTGTCTTTCCTCAGTAACAGTTTGTGTAATTCTCCCTTTGAACCACGTAACGGTCAAACCTTCCCTTTAACCTGATGGTGCGTTTTATTCTTGAAAAATAAATCATGCAATATCATTTGCATTAATACTGACTGTCATGATGATTGTTTCGCCTGTGCAGTAAAAACGCTGCAAGCAATCAAGATTGGGGTTTTTCAAAATGCCACAGAAGTTGTGAGGTTTTATGGAGAGCAAAGCTCAGACAGTCAGGGGGTATAAATACTTCACTAACAAGGGTCTGAATGCCTGACCTTTGACCTGTGTTGAAGACAGGTGCAAACACAAACAAGCAGAATACAAAAACCTCATTCACGTCAGTCAAAACTTCACCGTTATCAGAGTCTCTGGAGCCCACGCAGATAACATCAGGGGGGGATGTTTGTCAGCTCGTTTGTAGCTCCTTAAGATGCTACTGAAGTGTAACACATCCACATACAAATCCTTAAGGTAAAGTGGTTACAATCAAGGCAGAGCAGTACTGTTCAATGAGCTCACTGTGAAACTGAGCCGATAGATCGTCCTTTAACTGAAATGACACGATCTTGGATGATACTTCTTAATTTATTCTCAGTCTTTTTGTCTGCTTTTTCCTCAAACATACCACTCCCTGCGTGAGATCACAGATCCATCCATGTGGGACACGTAGTCGCTGTCTGTGCCATTGTCATAGGAGTCCTCCGGGAGGTAGGGGGAGCCGTTGGTCACAATGGTGCTGTGCACAGGAGGCCCACAGGGGTGCATGTTTTGGTTGTTGTAGTGATCAGGGTAGTAGTTTCCCTCCTTGAGGCCCCTGTGGTTATCCCCCCTGTCAGCCCAGTCATCCCTGTCCTTCCGCTCAGGGGTGTAGTCAGGGTAAATGATGTCCCCGCCCAGTTTGGGTTTCAGCTCCTGGCTGCCTTTGCTCGTCTTGTCGCCGTAGACTTCCTGCAGCTCGTGCGGCTGCAGCACATCCAGCTGAGACTCCTTCTGCATGTCAGAGGGTCCCAGGTACTGTTTGGTATAGTAGTCACCTCTGAAGGTCCTGCGCTGACGCATGAAGCAAGCCCCGCCCAGGATCAGCAGGAGAATCAGGAACAAAACTCCACCCACTGCCCCGCCTACTATGGTCCCCAGGCTGCTGTCGGGTAAGGAGGCCAGAGTCGGGGAGGTGAAGAGGGCTCTTTGCTGGTCCACGGCTGTACCCGCTCCAGAGGTGTCGTGGAGGTGGGATGCGGTGGTGCTCGGGGCGGCCGTGGTGGGGGGAGGATCTGCAGAGCAAACGTGATGAAAAGATTTAAACAGAGGGGAAGGACGGCAGATGGAGTGAGAGTGGAGTAATAAAAATAAAGAGGAGACGGCCCTCACTTTATGTTCTGTAACGATTGGCAAAGGAAGACTGAATGGTTTTTCGATTAATTTATAACAAAACTGCAGCGTTGGAGCGGAGACAAGCCTCTCCAGAGAGCGTGGAATCTGTTGAAAGCTACACGGTCCAGCAAGAAGCAGGAAGTGAGAGGGGCAGAGAGAGGTTAAGTGCTAAATGTCACTGTAAGTGTGGATGAGAGAAAGGGAAAGGAGGACAGAGGACATGCACTCATGAGCATCTGAGTGAGCGTGATTGGCTTCCCTCCCTTTCTTTTCTGAACCCTGCTGTGGGGAAGTCATGTGAGAAGATGAAACGCTGTGTGATCGATGAGAGGTTCCTGCATCTGATTTGTCCTCCGGTGGCTGGCGTTTGTGATAGCAGCCAGAGTCAGAGTGGGAAAAAAAATCAAGGCTGTGAGGGGCTCAAGGTTAGGATGAGTGTCTCCATTCTGACCTCCAGCCTCTGGGGCTAAGAGCAGCCTGATACCAAGAGTCGATCTCTGTGCAGGCACATCAAAGAGCCGACTACAAGCAATATGACTCACGTTCACAAAAGTCTGCATCTCCAGGAGGATTTTAAGCGGTAGTTATCTAAACTGGATTCCCTGTAGTGCTATAACTATTTCCACAATGTGTGTAACTGAGTAAGAATCCAATTACCTGCAATTATTCACTGTGAGTAAGCATGAAGGATCATGGGTAGGGTAAGAGCATGAGGGAGGATCATAGAGCAAATCAAGTTCGGGGGATTTGATACACTGGAGATCGTCAGTCATCAATCCAGCCCTGCAGCGCAACATCTTAACCCCATGTAGGTTATGAGTGTCTGCAAATGTAGAGCCAATCATCTTATAGAAGAGCAGCCAAAGCCTACAAAGCTGACAGACAACATGTGAAACGGCTACACCGAGCAGCCATAAAGGGGGGGAGGGAGTAAAGCTGAGCTCAACCTGGCTATCTCCACAGGGGAGGGATGTGAGAGGCTGCATGCCCGAGTCGTAATATCTGACAAGAGAAGCAAGATAATTGCCCAGTGTAAGTCAGTCCTGGACAGGATGTCAGCTGTGCTTTCGTTTGGAGCAGTACTCAGAAAGCCGGCCTGCACACAGATGGAGCCTGACAGGCCCTTTTTTTTGGGCTTTTCCATTTTTTTCCCTCCAGACAGTGAGAAACGAAAAGAGTCATGTGTGTGTGTAAAGTGAAGTACGGGTCCAAAAGCAGCAGTTGCTTTGTTTGGAGAAGGATTAAAAAGGAGCAGAGGAGGAATGAAAATAAAAAAGAGATGCAGAGTTCTCAGGGATCCACGCCCTGACTTCACCATAATGAACTTTAGTAGCAAACTGTGGACAGACAGAGGAGGAAGCAGACGGGAGTAGTTTACAACCTTGTGAGTTTTCTGACAAGAGTTTATGTCAACGAATCAACAACGCTGAGCAAATCCAAATGCGGGGACTCCCTCTTTGATAATCCAGGAAGTCTTCATCCTGGCTGATGAAGCTCTATGTGACGCTGAATGAAACTAAATAGCGGGATCACATTTCAAGCAGCTTTCAGGGCACAATTTACTGTGGAATAACAGATTCAGTGGACTACACACACATACGTCTGTGTACGGCAAATCTGTGAACATAATTCACGATGTTCCGCTGTGTAACCTGACCTTAAACAAAACAAAGAAAACTGCTACAAGAGTGCAAACTCGGCCGAACCAGCAGGGGTAAACACTCTCTTCCAATCTGACAAATCTAATGTTGCCAAAACCACAACAGTAGAAACGCTTGGTACTGATACTCTTTATCTGCTCTCCCTGCTCCTCTGTTGCCAGGAATGTGAAAGTGGATCTGGGCAGGGACATTTATGTAGCGGCTTAGCTCTGCTAGAAGTGTTGAACTGAGGGCCGATCGTACTGAGAGGCTAATCTTACATCAGAAAGGTTCAATGAATGTCAAGAGGCACAGATCTCGCTCTAAACCTCAGGGGTTAAAAGGTATTTTTTAAGTAAACAGATGGTTTAAAAAAAGCTGTTAAAGCACTTGAAAAAGTCAAAACATACCTTGTACCCAGAGGTTCACGTCTTTACTGCGGAGGCCGATGTCGTTGAGTACTTCACAGCGGTAAACCCCGGAGTCATTGCGCTCCAGCGGGCGAGTGAAAGCAAAGGTATTGTTTAAGATTTCAACACCCTCAGGCATCAATCCATCCAACCTGTGCAAAAACAAAAGAAGAATGTCAAAGTGTGCAGTTCATCACAAACAGAGTTATAAAAGCACACCTCTGTAAACTGTTTTGCTGGTTGTTGTGAGTCAAAGAAAGGCCTGCTGCAGCTATTCTATGATCACATGACTAAAATATGAGCTGACTGCGCTGCCATCAGTGGAGGGGAAAATCTTTCTACATTAAGAGAAGGTCTCAACGTCATGGAGGAGAAAAAAAAATAGGAAAACAAAGAGGCTGGGCTGTCTGGACTCTAGCAGGACTGTCAGCTCAATGAGACCATACTTCTAGCTTTCAAAGCAAGATGATGACAAAGAGCTGCCAATAGGCCAGTGTTGCTCTGATGAATGAGCCATTTGGAGCTATTTATTTATAGCAGCGAGTCGTCCCGATGGGTGCAGCAGTGCATTCGACAGCTCCAGTGTCCAGGCTCCCAAGTTATGCTGGAGGTAATTTATAGACAGAAGCTTCTCCACCTTGCTGCTTAATATAAGATTGTTTTAAACCCAGTTTAGATCCATGCAGCAGGACCAATCAGCAGCTCATCCGTCATGTAGTATTGCTACAAGGATACAAACTAAACATGCACGTTTCCTGGAAATGAATTTGATCTAATGACATATTTACAAATATGGAAAGTCACTCTTTGAGCAGCGTAGGATGTCTTTAAAATGTGTTACTACAGCCATGAGTGTGCTGATCATGAGTATTGATTTAAGACATTCGATGATGGCTTTTTTTACAGCCTAGATTATGTTGTATTATCTAACATTAGCTGCTGACAGCTTGATGACAGAAGTTCTTTCAAACTTTATAATAGAACAAAGACCGTCTGAAAGCACCTTTAAACAGTTCACTTCCTCTAACATTACTGAGAGCTGTGGAGGGATTTAGCAGCAGTATCCCCTTAACTTAGCACAGAGAATGTGGCCATGTTGACAGAATATGTCTGCTGGTTTTGAAAATTTCTGTCTTGAAATATGGACTTTCAGCAACACTAATCTGCAGCCCGAGAGCCTTTAAAGGATGCAAGCACTGATTTATGCTGAGCAGCAACCCGATGACACTAAATGTAAGGCTTTGCTTTTTTCATTTCTTTGAGTTATGAGCGACAACGTCTTGATCATGGATGAGATCTAGGATTTCTTCAAGAGAATGGCAGCTCTATAGGGATACTGACCTGATCCATGAGAAGTGACGGACAGGGGGGTTGGATTTAGCACCGCAGGTGAACTTCACACTCTCTTGACCCACATACCAATTTTTCTCTATTCCTGTCACTGATACCATGGGAGCAACTGTAAAACAAAATAAAACATATGTTTATGTTAAAGTCATACAAAATCATTTTTATTAACATATTTTTTTTTATCAAGTTTGTCCGCTCACTTGTGTGTTTTATTTCTATTTCACAGGTTAAAAGACTAGAACTCAACAATCAGTCACTGTGATCCCAGCAGCTTGATGAAAAATGAGCTTTTTCCAGGAAGAACAAAGCGTGCATTATAAGCACAGTAGTGAGCGATGACAAAAACAAAGGCTGTGCAGGACTGTAGCAGGGTACAGCATCTGCCGGTGAACCAGAGCCAAGAGAACAAACAAATGACCCTGGGTTGGTGGAAAGTTAGAAAATGACAGACTCAGACAGTGGATGCACTGCAGCTAATAATAAACTCTAGCGCCTCACCATGACAAAGAAAAAAAAACACAAAGGAAGGCAGGAGGATGCCTAAATGAAGCGCAGCACATGCCACTGTAATAAAACACGGCAAACACTGACTTGGATATCCAATTCTTCATTTTGATTTCTCTAGAGGACAAATGAGGAACTCATTACAGCTTGCAGGAAAATGCCTCGGCTCGTCGTGTCCACTGACCCTTTTCACGCAGCTCAATGTTGAGATTGTGCTTCTTTTGCACTTAAAATCCCTCGACTCGGCATTTGACATGATTTATTGAACTGAAAAGCCTCTTTCTTCCTGTATTAACCTTGGTCTTTCTGCGCCTCCATCCTCTGCCCCCCAACAACCTCCTGCTACTTGTGTTGCTGCTGAGGCCTAATCAATATTTCATAAAATACCTTCATTAGCCAGCACTCCCACAGTCCAAACACAGACTCACCCTTAGTACTGCTCACCAAGGAAGTATGCATCAATTATAATAACAGTAAGATGACTCTTAAATAGGCTCTTTATGGGTGGGGAAGAACAACAGAAAGGTAGTGATCAGGCCATCAACATGGGTTAATACCGATATACTGAACCTTATGGGACTGCTCCACTGGAGCTTCAAAAAAATCATAGCTATTAAAATAAAACGAATATGCTGGGCATTAAAATTCAACACAAACTCTTTAAGATAGTATCTAACATTTAAATTAAATGCTTAAATTCACCACTTAATCCAATCTGAAGTGAAAAATGCTCAAAATGCATCTGATGTACAACAGATTTAAAACATCTGGCCTTTATTTAAAGCTGCTGTTGGTAGGAATGGTGAAAAAAAATGTGCTTTTCTTTCTGCTGGGTTTGGAGAAAAGGTCATAATACCAATCGGTACTCATCTGTAAGTGTAGTAATTTGAGATTATAGTGAAATTTCTGGGTTTTCCAATGCCTTTGTATCAAGCAATGTTATTATTTCCCCTCGTTCCCGTTATCATGGACCAATCAGAGCTACTCCCCAACCCTCTGTCCTGATTGGTCAAGTGGCGGCCCCTACTACGTCGCCCTGATTGGCTGGGAAGCCACTACTTCCTCATAGAATGCGCACAACGATCTTTTGTGGGCGGGGTTACGACAGCAGAGAGGGGAGGGGTAGTGTTGACATTCGAAATCTCTCTCAGGAGTGATGTTTATATCACGACTACCAACAGCAGCTTTAAATGTCACTTGACGTCATTGCTGTAACAGGACTGTAGAGTGCATGAGTTTGGGACTGCACATGATAGTGCAACACATACGCACATCTCTCCTGTCCAGGTTTTGAATACACAAAAAAAACAGCTCTGATTTCTGCATCCCAGAGGCTTGCAGCATCAGTTAGTGCTCCCTTTGTGTATTTGAGGGAAACATCTTCATCTGTACCTGACAAGTAGTCAAGATGGGCACAAAATGTTTTACTATTTCAACATATATTGGCAGTTTTTGGGAAACAGTGGAACTCTGGCTCAAAGAAGCCATCTACATTCGCTTTGACTACTTATTGGGGTCAAATCTTGCTTTGTTCTCTTTATTTGGAACATATCAGGCCAATTACCAGTAAAGAAAACAGAGTTCTTATAATCTGTGACTTACACTGAACATTCAGTGAAAAGGGTATGCGAAACTCCGTCACCAGAGCCGGGTGGCGCACCACGCAGGTGAGCGTCTTCCCTTGCGCGTAGCTCTGTGGCTGCCACATGTAGCGTACACGCGTGGTGCTGGTGCCGTTGGCCTCATCCTGACTCTGCTTCTCACTTCTCCCGTACAGCTCCGTCTCCCAGAAAACCTCTGCGGCAGGACGGCCACGCTCCGCTATGCAGGTGGCCACCAGCGACTCGTTCCCGCCATCTAGCAGAGCTGTGGGGCCGGCGGACACGTGGACCTTTGGCTCCACTGTTTTAGAGAGAGAGAGAGAGAGTGATGGAGTGAAGGGGGGAGGAGAGGAAGTGACAGAACGGAGAAATTATTACAAAATGAATATTGATTATTTTGTGTATGTTTATGAATTAATAATGTCCATCATGTAGGTTATAGCCAGGAAGAAGGGGCCTTAGTAGAGTAGAATGACTTCTTCCATTTCACATATGCGCTTTAATAATTGATGAACCATGCTACTCAATCATACAGAAGCATTTCAGAGGACGATGCTGTCTTTGTTGTTGTTTCAAATATACAGCATATAATTCTATTGGTCCTGCTGTGTGCTTATAGAGAGCTTATCTATATACGATGTATGCATATGACTTTGGGGGGGAAAAACTTGTTATTGCAGAAACTGAGGCTACTGAGAATCAGCACTGTGCTGTGTTTGTATTTGACTGTGTTGTACTGGAAAATGAGGAGCCAAGTTACTGTACACTTGTCCGCGCTTTAGAGCTGAGGTAATGTTATACTGGCGTCCTGGGAATAACTGGAGGTTTTAATGTGACAAGGCTTTTCTCAACAGAAAACAGTAACAGAAGGGACATGACCGGAATAATGGAGCCTTGTACCTGGTATGCAAAGGAGTAGAAAATATTGGGATGCAGCAGAAGAAAGAACAAAAGGCAAACTTTTGAAAAAGGGAAAAATACCATCAGTCAACAATCTGCTGAGTGAGGGGAGGACACAATAGAAGGGTAGTGAAGGAAACTGGCTACACAGGTTACTCTTCCAAGTGCTGTGGCTAGAGTTTCCCTCTTAGAGTCATTTATTCCTCTTTGTATAAGAGTACACATCTTCCTCCCCCAGCTCTGTTCCTCTTAAAAGAACACAGCTGCTCTACTTTCTGCAATGGTGACAGTTTTAAAGGCAGCATGTGTGGGCACACACCCCGCGAATACACGAGACAAGGCTATCACCTTCAAGACACACACAACCCTACTCGTCAATAAGAGAGCAAGGGGTCCAACAACAAATTCGAATAACTCTTGGCACCCCGTTTTCTCCCAAAATAACCTGGCGTCTCCCGTACCCAGTGCCGGGGCGGGGACGCTGTTCCCCACCTCACATTCCCCTCTCAGTCATCTATGCCCCTCCTCACAGGCCTCTGACTATAAACAGTAGCTGCTCTATGTTAGGAGGCGAGCTGGCCGGAGCTTCAGAATAACTAAATCAGAGAGACGTGTTAATTTGGAGTCGCTGTCAGGAAGGGAGGGGAACACTTTGCATGAGTGGAAATGCTTCAGAGGAGAGGGTAACGATTTCCCTTCAGCAAATTGGCTGCACTGGCCCTTTCCCGCCCACGTACACATCGATGCATATATGCACGTTGGACTGTGACGTCAAAGTGAGAACTCCTAAAAAGACGAGATTTAACTGCATGTTCGACGGTTATGCATCAGGTTTTGACATTTTTACTGCAACGAGAATTCAGATTATTTAAATTATAGTCACGCTTGCATGACGATGTAAAGCAGCTCTGAAACAAAAGACAGTTTTTGTTTTAGATTTTTGGTGCCCAAATGCAAAAACTGATGCTTTGTGGAAGAAAGAACAAGATCTGTAAAGTCTTTGATGAAAAATAATCTTACTTTTCATTGTGCAAACGAAGCTACACATGGCAGGAAGTTCAATTGATTACTTTGAATGTGAATGAGCTAATAAGGGAATAAAAGATAGAGGGCTTGTTCATCTTTACTATTATTACCCTCCTGCTCAGCAACAGGAGGAAACAAACATTATCCAAACAGACCTAAAGAAGAAATGAAACAACTCTCACTGTGTGAAAACTCTGACACTCCCTGTCTTTTGGCTTCAGTGACTAAGCAACTTCGGCTATCCCTCTGTGGGGGCTGATTCCTCAATTCTATGACTCAGCAAAAAAAGATCTGCATTATCCAGCACAAACACAGAACTTTTAACAAAGCAGAATGCACTTCACGGTTTGGGTGATCAGCTCATATACTTTGAGCTTGCAAAGGTAAAGAAGAATCTGCACATATTTCTGCTTATCAGTAATATCTGTCTTGCCAACATTATGTGTGAGCATGTTTTGTTTCTGAGGAAGTCAATAGCTGTTCAGTACGTTTCCTGTCCACCTATCAGCACTTTCAAACAAAGGGTCATTGTAATTCATTCACTGTATGTGTCAGATTTTCCTGTTCTAGTTTCTTCCCTCTTCATACTGCGGTGGACTCTGGCTCGTGTACTGTATCTCGACTCCTGCTGAAGTGTTCTTTAAGAGCCTTTTCCAAGACAAGTTACAAACACAAGGGAAAACGCTTTAGGCCAAAACAAATATTGTGTGCCGAGAGTCTCATGATACTGATTAAACTCAAAACAAGGTTTGTATCAAGGGTATCACTTTGGAAATTAAGTCAGTGTCCACTGCACCTGTTTATCATTAGGATGTGTGTCGTGACTTCGGCCTATTATTCATAGATCTGATCCTTTTCATCTCTGCACTTTAGTTCACTGCAAAGGAATGAAATGAAGTCAAGTGCTCTTTCATAAACCTCAAAGAATAAACATGAATCAAAACTGGGAGCACTGAGTTGAGCTTTTAAAAGAGGATGAAACTGAGGCAACACATATTCTGTATATTAGAACAATATGTTAATAAGAGCTTGTTGAACTGCAGCTGATCTGTTGTGCATGATGCAAATTGTTGTGCTTCAGCCACCTTGTTCTCTTGCTTACAAAAACAGTGAAAAGACACCATTCAATCTGAAACAAAGCACAGATTATGAAGCCAATCCTGAGGGATGCCATGGGAACTTCAATCTGCTGACTTTAGGGTTAAGTAATTGTAACCTTCTCTGTTTTAGACAAATACCCTATAGAGAACCTAATGCTAATGACATGTATCAAATTGCAAAGAATGTACATTTTCTCCATAATTACGCCCTAATTACATCTGAATTGTAAAGTAGGCAGAGGCATGTATTTGTGAATGGGTGTGCACTGTGCACGTATGTTGGCTGAGAAACTACCATGAGAAGGAAGCAAGGTGTCGCTGAACTCTGTGAGGTCCCAGACACTGTGGCTGTCACAGCAGCATTTAATGTAGCACTCATTAGTCATCAATCTTCCTCTCTCTCTGGAGAGGAGACAAGCAACTGCTGCCTACAGAGAAAATCCTTACTCTCTCAGCTCTGCCTGAGTGCAACCCAGCCACCCATTTAGAGTTCAAAACAAACGGCAACCACAGAGAGCGCTCAACGTTCGTGCTCCTCAGAAGGAGAGCCATGTGACGATAGCGAGTGGAATATGTTCACTCAAGCTTCATGTGTGTATGAAATTCTAACTATTCTGGGCTTTTGTATATACTTTAGTATTATATTATTTAATTTTATTTGATCTTTCTTTTATTTCATCTTATTTGTATATATCTAATTTAACTCCTTCTATTGATATATATATATACATATTTTTTTTCATACTGTTTATAAGAGCTCTGTAATGACTGAATTTCTCTCCCCAGGATAAATTAAGTATTTCTAATTCTGATTCTGATTCAAAGCATATTGGTAAAGCGTATCAGGACTCGAGTTTAAGAAAGGACATGCTGCTGGATCTTATTGTGCAGACAGCCGCATCTTTAAAAATACATGTTTTAAACACTGCACATTGCCAAATTACTAATCTGCTTCCTTTATGCGTGTGGGATCTTCACAAACACCAATTACTCAGCGGGGGGTAGGATTTCATAATTAGTAACAAAGACTAAAGAGGGCTGAAATAGGAGCGATCCTCACTGCCTCCAGGGAAAGGGTTGCAATTCTTAGTTTTAAGACTTGTGGAAAATATGAATCTTTTTTATGTTGATGGTTACATGAGACTGAATGCTCATCCTGCTCATTAAGTTTGGATTATTTTTACACTGTTTGCATGGTTTCTACACGAGGACAGAGTCCACATTCCATACAAATGCTTCTGTGTGAGCCTTCTGTGCAGTGTGTCAGTGGACCCAATGGAGAGAGAAGTGATTTTAAGTTGACATAGCAGTTTTTCCTCAGTGAGCGACATTAGATAGCAGGACCACACCACAGCTGCAGATTCCTAATAGGATTTGAGTTTACATGGCCTCCGTCCAGATGGTAATTTAAAAAGCTATGTAGCCTCAGGGAGCAGTTCATTCCTCCAGGGCAACACTTAGCGGTCACCTAAGCTTTGCTTAATCACAACCAACGATGTCCTGTTTTAAAAAGTGAGGATTTAAGGACAGTATAAGAAGCACTTAAAACAAGAGAGAAAGGAAGTGACACAGCTCTACTTTACCTAATACATTAACAAAGGTGGATGCTTGTGTGTTGCCCAGAGGAAAAGTAGCCACTTTGCAGATATAGGACCCGACATCAGAAAATCCAGCTCCTTCGATGGTGATGGTGGCATCTCGTACAGAGGGGGAAACAAACGAGACGCGCCTGGCGTACTCTGGAGCGATGGAGGTTCCGAACTCGGGGTTAAACACTGCCAGGGTAATGGTGCCTGAAGGTAGGCGACGCTCCCAGGAGCTCTGTGTGAGACTGAGGTTGGAGCCCACCTCTATTCTGCAGCCCAGTGTGATGTTTTTCCCCAGCACTGCATTCACGTTCTCAGGAACCACCACCTGGTTACTGCTCACACCTGCCGACAGAAAGGAAGACTCAGATCAGATAAACGAAGAGACGCACGTCATTGTTGCATCTTTAATTGAGTTGTAGAAGTTATGTTGCTTGTAATGCCGTCACTTCAGAATATTCACAGATTATAATTTCTCCCAGAAGTAGAAAATTGAATGAAAACTGTCAATCAGTAATTTCTCTTCATCTGTTTTGAGAGCTTAACATCACAGAACATGTGCTTTTGCTAGATTAGAAATCAGAGTACAGAAGCCTCAATGGGACAATCCAAAGAGGTAGTGAGGAGGAAACTGCTGTTTCTCTAGAGAACTGATGATCATGAACCACAGTAACATACACATACATGTACATGGTGCAATGCAGCTATCTAACCTTCAGAAACATGCAGATGAAACCTCATGGAAGTGCATAGTTGCATCATTTGTAGGTGTGGTAATGCTGCTAGCATGCAACTGAAACCCTGATCAGCCAACAATAACTACAGTTGTCTTTACTACCGCCTTGAACTTTTCCCCAGCAGTGATTGAATTAAAGTCTCGATCAGCTTCAAAAGGTTTTAGTTTATTGTGTAAGCAGTTCATTCCTCTCTCTCATCATCAACTTCACTCGTCTTCCCGTCGTCTCATTAGCTGCCTTATTTTTTTTCCAAACATGTTCTTCCTGGGGGTAAAAAAAAAAAAAGACCAGACATCATGTGGGTAACTCAGAGTGCTTTGCTTTCCCTGTTAATAAGCAACACACTTTCACCACAGGACACTCAGACTGTCCCTCCTGCTAATCACCAGAGCACCTTTTAAGCAGGGAAGAAAAAAACTTTGGAGGGAGATGAAACAAAACGAGAGATTCAGTGGTTTTAGTCTCTTTTTTTATGAGGCTCTTAATTTGACTTAGAGCTCACCCCAGAGTTTTTAGGGTGTGAGTTCACTGAAGCTAATGCAGCATGTATACTGTATTCTGGGGTTTAAATACCAATGTATAGTGAGCAACGAGGGAAACTGTGCTGCATGTTCGTTTGGAGGAACAGGTTGCAAATTCAGAGACACAAAAAAAAAGTCCAAAACAAATACAAAAACAAGAATGTGACACAAATTAGAAGAATGTGTTGCAGAGAGCGGAACTAAAGACAACAACGTTAAAGCAATGCAAACACATAAGTGATGCAAAGTAAAACCATAACCCTGGAGAAGGAATGAAAAAGAAATATGCTGCTTATCCAGTCATCATGACAGAAGCGCTTGAGGGCTGAGGGGGTGGAGGTAATTGGAACTGGATTTTGGGAATATGTTTTCTAGTATTATTGCAGCCAAGAAGCCACAGTTTGCAGAGCAATTGCCTCTGTTGGTATAGAGTATGTATGAAGAGGTATTTGAATGCTGTGAGTTGTTATGGTCCTGAAACAAGACAAGGGAGAGTCACAACCAAATGTCATGAAGAACTTCTTTGAAAAATCAGCTGATGAAGTTTTGAAGAGTTAGATGTGGTGTTAAAGTAGAGCTGGGCGATAGTGAAGAAGTTATATATCTAATAATTTTTTCATTTAAATTTAAAGGCAGATTTTGCTCTGAGTGAATGTTGAATTTGGTTTTCTAGCTTGTATCTAGGTTTAGTTCTCTGATGAGCTTCTTGAATCCATCATTTCTGACGGTGCTAACAGGAAGCCGGTATTTTGTGTAAGATGAGATTTTTGTGAATTTTTTGTTTGTAGATTCTTATTTTTCTCAGGTTGAGGTAATTTGCACAATTTGATTTAAATTTACAACAAAGGTATATCAAATTGTAAACTGTGTATCAGTTTAGTAGAGTATTATTTTGAGTTGTGCCCAACCCTTTAAGGTTACTTAGGGTTATGGGTGGAGTGATATTGTTTCCCACAGTGCAGTGAATGCATCACGGTTATTCAGTTGTACTACAGTCGCTGTGGACTGAAGTAGAAGTTGCCTCTGTGCTCTTCCTTTACCCACATCCTGAAATAAATATTTAACTAAGTGTATTAACTTAATAGTTAAAGCTGCTGTTGGTAGGAATGGTGTAAAGACTGTTACTTTTTTTCTGCTGGGTTTGGAGAAAAGGTCATAATGCCCATCGGTACTCATCGGTAAGTGAAGTAATTTCAGACTATTGCGAAATCTCTGCGTTTTCCAATGCCTTTGTATCAAGCAATGTTATTATTCCCCTCGTTCCCATTATGACAGACCAATCAAAGCTAATCTCCAATCCTCAGTTCTGGTTGGTTAAGGGCGGCCCCTACTACATCCTCCGATTGGTTATGAGTCTGGCACTATCATGATTGCGCACACCGATCTGTGTGGGGGGGCTAAGAGGAAATCTGGTTTTGAGGGATAGTGTTGACATTCAAAGTCCCTCTCTCTGAAAAGATGTTTACCCCGTGACTACCAACAGCAGCTTTAATGCAGTCTGCAGTGTTAGACTAACGATTCTGCTTTGAGCTGGTAGGTTTTGCCTTTTCTTCCATGTTGCTGTCTATCATTTCAGTTGTGTTTACATTCCGCTCCAAACGTCTTTGAGCCCCGCCTACCTCTCACCATGCAACATGATTGGCTGTTCAATGCTGTCTTCTTCATCTGTCTAATGTTGGCTGGCAACTAGCGTTTAAGGCACAATGGCATCCCCTCCCTTTCCAGTGATTTGGGGATGTAATTACAGGTTTAAATATATCATATTTTTATTGAACATTTGTTGTATTTATATTGAGAAATATTATATCAAGATAATTATTGTTATCGAAATTATCACCCAGCCCTATGTTAAAGAGCAATCTGTATGGGCGGTGATCACTGTCACAGTTGATAGTCACACTACTGGACTGTAGCAGAAAAACAGAAACAACCGTCTCAGTGGGAATGAATGCAGAATCTTGAAAAACCAACCTGAAATAAATCCTAAATTACAGGTTATGGCTTCAGCTCTGACTGGAAAGAAATACAATCCAGGACTCACTTTACTTGTGAGTGAAATCACACAAATGAGTCATTGATAGAGACGTGTTTGCTTTGACTTTATTAAACGACTGTACAATTTCAGCAGTGAATTATAGAGCAGTTTCCACATTACACTGTGTTACAATGTTGGTCTTTGAGATAAAATGTAAAAAGTTGATTTCATTCAAAACATTGAATCCGCACGAGTCACTTTTTTTTTTTTGCTGTTGAAGTAAGTTATATTTGGGGGTCATAAATTTTCACTTTGTACGTCGTCTCGGATGTGTATGGAGTAGAGCTTATAAAAGTGGTCCATTGGCTGGTATTTTCAGTCTCTGGCATGAATGTGAGTGGTAAACCACAGCAATGCTATCTTGGTTTGTGAGGAATAAAGCCAAAGGAGGCTGAGGCTCCCTGTGCTCCATTACGTCCCCTGTAATTTCAGTGATTATACACACACATCCAGAGTTTCTCTCTTCCAAAATAAGGAATAAGAGTTTGACCATGTGCGTACGAGTCAGGCGTTTTGTTTGAATGGCTGCTGAGTCCTAAATGTATGTTGCATGGTGTTGTGAAGCTTCTTGCTGTGCGATAGTACTTGGTCAGGCTTTCCTGTTTGTTTTTTTTCTTTGCTGACCCACATTTTCAAAATATTTTCCTTGTGTCTCCTGCCTCACTCTGAAACTAATCCAGCAACGTTCTGCACTGTATTTAGACGCTTAACCTTTTAACCTGCAGTATTTAACTCAGCCTGCGTTTCCATCATTAACTTGAGAATGCCACTCAGGAAAGTCCTTTTGGATTATTATTCCATTTCTCCACAATCATTACGGGATCCATGTACATCCCTTCCCCACCTCTGACTCAGACGCTTTGCAGGGCATGTGCTGTTTGCATTGTGCTTGCCACAGTCCTCTGGGGGTACTGGTGTGGGGGAGAAACAGGGTCAGATCGCTGTGAGATTTGCATTCTCTACTTCACGGTCATCTGAGCTGACAACAGCTGTTTGTAGTCACCTTACTCTTTCAAAAAAATTATAAGAATGAAGTGATATGAATATGACACGAGTGTGACAGTGAGATAATGTTTGCAAATATAACTGGATCAAGAACGCAGAAGGCAGACTGTTAAAAGTCCTCCTGTAGGACTTGTTGTCTTAGTAGTAAACCAACATGCTTGGCATGCGTGACATTGCATTGATGCATGCCGACACGTGTCTCAGAGCACCCTAGTACTCCCTAACATGCTCTACATACTGCGGCTACCTGACACGACACCCCAACTGCTACCGTACGCAGTATGTCTATCTCAGTGTGTCAGCTTTCAGGCCTGTCAAAGCATACAAAGAAACAAGACTCCATCCATGCTATGTTCTGTTTGTTTTACAGTGAGCATTTGGGAGTAAGTAGGAAAGGAGGGAGAGAAAGGGGGGAAGTGCCTGAAGGAGGACTCCACCCTTACCATTAGGGGAGGAGAGACAGATGGCCTCTGCATGGGATACCTACAGCCAGGAGGAGAGTGGGAAAACTTGGCACCGCTAGCTGGGACCGTGAAGAACAGGGCCAGGGCTTGCAAACTAGAGCACAACGAAATATCATCTAAAATACTGCAGGCAAATAAAATGTGAGCAGTGCCTCAAACAAAACTGTCATGCTTTTGTGTAGAGGAAATAGAGCTGCAGAGCTGAGACGCAGCGGTCATAAAGTTCATAACCAGCTATCTCATCTAGCAAACAAATTAAGTACAGCATTTCAAAACTTATACATTAAAAGAGTAGTTTGTTGGAAGTCTTTATGCTGTGACACTGTTCTGTTTAGTCAACTCAAAGAGTGACATCCTGCACCAGAGAACAGAATGAACCCTGGCCGGCAAAACCTGTGACCGAAAAGCAGTCAGCTGCACTTTTGCCCTCTCTTCCCTGAGAAATCCATGGAAAGAATGAACTCATGGGAAGGAAATGCTCGCCCTTTGAAGAAATGCTTCATATTTGTTTCTCTCCCTCCTGACATCACTAATTGCGACAAGCTGCTCGAGAGACGCAATGGTAAATCAAAACCTTCCTCTTTGCCTGGCAACCGGCTCAAACAGTCCACGTCGGCCACTTGACGGGCCAAAATCTCCACCTCCTCCTCAGACCTGACCCAGCGTCAGCCCCGACCTCTGCAGTGGAGGCTGTCTCCTGGCTCCAGATCCTCGCAGTGCATGTCAGGAGTGTGTGAGACGAGAGGTGTCCAAGGCCAGAAACATTCATGAGCAACAGCAAAATAGACAATATGTCATGTTCATGTAGACAAACTCCATGCATAGATTATCATGTCAAGCAGCACTCATGAGGGACTGATCTAAAGACCTCACAGGAGAAGAATGCAGACATGAGATGTGTGCAGAAACAGAGTGTGGTTTGGGACTACAGCAGGAGGAAACTCTGACTGCTCAGCATTCGGAAATGAATACAGTAAGGCAGAAGAATAAGGACACAAAGACGGATACAGGGCAGTTATTGAGAGGAAGAGAGGGAGTGAGACGGACAGAAGAAAAGAGTTGAACAAAGTGTGTGAACTATGGGAGGACATAAAAAAAGACACAAGGCTGGGTCAATCATTTTTACAACTCTTCAGAACATGACAGACAAAGACAGTCTGACTGAATAAGACCACCAAGTCTGCATCTGAACCAGGTCAAAAGTCCACACTGAAACTACAATTACAAACACATGTACAGATGCAGAGATGCAGGAAGACATGTCTGCAGTTACAGCACGAGATCTGTGTTAGCTGACAGTTCTCTTCAGCAGCAGCAATCAGATCAAGAGGTTGTTTATGGTCTAATAACATCAAATTAAAACAAGATTGTTTCTCTCCCAACTTGAATCCTTATTTTGAGTCTTTACATTTCTACTGTTTATGAACACCTTCTTCTCTGTTCTTACAAACTGACCTCAAATATTTTGAGATTTGTGTCCACCTGAGTGGAAACAGGAGCAGCCACGTCGTCAGACAGGTTGGAATCCTGCCACAAGTGAAGACATATTATTTACAACTTCATTTAAAGGTTGAAAAAAGTCAGCCAACCTTTAATGTTGGTAATAATCCCTCACAGCATGGGAAACAACGCTAATGGTTATAACCACTGAACCAGAAAATTGGTCTGTGAACTATGATGTTTTGAATGGACATCATTAGTCACAATTAGTCTGCTTCTCTTTATTTTTATCTCCCACCAAAGTTTGAAGGATCATCGAAAACCAGGGATATGTGTGACCCTTTTACGTACAGTTTAGCTGTTTTTCATCATCAATGAGTATGAAGCTAGAAAAAATGTTAAATTGGCAGCGAACCAGAATTATTGTGGCTTTTTTTATTGTAACTCAGTCAATTTTTAAATGAACATTTAAAATAGAGCTGGGCGATATTGAAAAATTGTTTCATATCAGTCGATATCGATAATTATCATGATAAATAAAAAATCATTATTCCATTTAGGAGTGAAAGTTGAAGACAGTTTGTTCTCTGATAAGCTTCTTGAATCCAAAATTTCTGACGGTACTAACAGGAAACTGGTCTTTAGTGTAAAATGACATACTTTTCTGAGGTTGAGGGAATTTGCATAATTTGATTTAAATTTACAACAAAGGTATACTAAATTGTATTCTGTGAATCAGTTTATAGAGTATTGTTTTGAGTTGTGCACTCCCCTTTCAGATTACTAAGGGTTACGGGCAGAGTCATGGTGTTTCCCACAGTGCCGTGAATGCATCACAGTTATTCAGTGTTCAGTTGTACTACGGTCGTGCTGGACATTAAACATGTTCAAAATGCGCAGCAGAAGTTATCTCTGTGTTCTTCCTTTACCCACATCCTGAAGAATATTTAACTAAATGTATTAAGCTGATAGTGAGCGCAGAGTCAGCACAGTGTCAGACTAACAACTCTGCTTTGAGCTGCTAGGTTTTGCATTTTCTTCCGTGTCGCTGTGGCTCGTTTCAGCTGTGTTTACATTCCGCTCCAAACATCTTTAAGCTCCACCTACCTCTCACCCTGCGACATGATTGGCTGTTCAGTGCCTTCTCCGTCTTGTGTCTAATTTTGAGTGGCAACTAGTCTTTAAGGCTCATTAGCGCCCCCTCCCTTTCCAGTGGTTGGGGGGTGTAATTACAGGTTTATATATATCAAATTTTTATTGAACATTTGTTATATTTATGTTGAGAAAAAATGTATCACAATGATTATCGTTCTTGAATTATCGCCCCGCCCTAATTTAAGTATACATATAAAACTCAAACTCTCATTGTTGTGTCTTCAAGCTGTTACATTGGTAGCAAAGCTTAATCCAACAAAAGAAGTCAAATCAAAGATGTTAAGGAGGTTTCAGACAAAACTTTCAGAATAAGAGTTTGAACCAAATAACTGATACAAGGAGGTTGTGCTCCTCCTGTAATTCTTTTCAAGTGGTTAGCAAGCACCAAGACTAGCCTGTTCTTCACCCTCTTTCCTGCTTCAGTAATTTTTAAGTGCGTGTAGGAGGTGGTGGACACAGGCTGAAGGGCAGTGTTTCATTACTGTTTAATGAGCGTAGTAATTCACAGTCCTTTCAGGCACTAAAGCCTCTTAGTCCTGTGTTGGCCAATGGCAACATTAGCTGACTATTAAACTTCCATCCTACTCGAAAGGTCAATTTTCAAAAAATGTTCATTAACATGCATTTGAAAACTGCTTTGGTGACATGCCAACCTAAAAAAAAAAAAGACTATCCAAATCAATTTAATGTTTGAATATCTGTTGTAGATGAAAAAAGTCCCCCAATGATGACTCACTGGACTCTGTGGACAATGAAAAACTAATTCCTTGTGTGGAAAAGCAAGCTTAGATGAACATCCATCACCCCACATCTCCAAGTGTGGGTTCTCTAACAGTAGTCTGTGCACTCTCAAAGAAGTCAACAGGCAGCGTGGAGCCATTTGTTTGGTATTGTTCCTCTCCAAAGAAATGGCCACGGGGGAAAAAAAAAACAGACAATGCCTGTACGCCTAACACACACCCACAGACCCTTGCTTTATTTCTGTGAGGCCTATAACTCAGCCTCAATCAGTTGGAGACAGGACAGGTCAAGTAGTGAATTACTTGTTTTATAGCTCGCCTTTATCATCTGAAATATTTGTGCAGTGTGAAAAAAAACATTAGTCTCTACACCAGCTAATCTACCCCCTTTCCTTCCTTGCTTTGTATCCTGTGAGGGCGTGAGGCTTTTTCAGTGGGCTAATTCACAGTGGAGACAAACAGAGTCTGACAGGCCTTTTAAAAAGGGAGCAGGCAGGCCTCCCTCACATGTCACTGTCCTCTTGAAAACCTTTTTCTCATTCCTCCCACTTAGCAATATGGGCTTGTGTGTCCTTCTCATCCAGGTCAAATTTGATTAAAGCTCCATGCTTAAAAAAAAAAAAGGAGATCAATGATGTTGACATACAAAGTGTCGGGATAGGTTACAACCTCCCCAGCCGTGGCAACTACAGCCCTGCTGTGGAACTTGTAAAGGACAATGTCTGCCACTGTGTATCAAAGCAACACAAACACTCCTACAGCATCCTGGATCATTGTGTGGGATTTGTTAGCTTGTGGAGGGGGTTTGTGGTATTTCAGTGTTTGAACACAATAGTGTGGATCCAGACGTGGGCAGCAATGTTAGTTTCCTGTGCAGGTAGTTAATCTACAACAAAGTGTACATTTTTCTAACACAAGAGACAATTGGAAGAGTCTGAGGAAAGGAAGAGCATGATTCAATCTCTGGTGTGAATAAGCAACTTCATTATGGAGCTTTCTTTTTTAGACTCCTTCTCTTGCAATTAGAGCTTCAGTGCACAACATCCCTAACATGTTGATGCTAATGGGAACAGCACTACACTTCAATCACTGCATTGTAGTGTTACATTTACACTGGGGTAGAAGTGTTGCTCATGTTTAACTTATGGAGTGTGTCTTCACTGTTCCTGTGCTTTTAATAGAAAGCTGAGAGGCTGTTTACAAAGAAAGATACTCAATAGGAAACAGAAAACTTTGGAAACAGGGTCCCAGAGTGCAACCTTTTGAAAACGCCGCCCCCTCTGTCGCTGTGTGAACTGGCAGTATGCTGTGACACAGTAAACTCACAGTCCCAGGACACCTTTATGCACACTTGGTGTTCTTCAATGGCGTTTCATTACAAAGTTATACCGCCAATACTACCCTGGCATGCATACTCTAGTGTTTTTAGTCCTTTTTGCTGATCTGTGTGCACACAATAAACAATTAGCCTCTTTTACTTTCAGAACAAGTGTTTTGTTATGTTTGGCTAATTTGTATTTTATGAATTATAAATGGGTTTTAGTCAACTCAACACAGGATCCGCTGATATCTATTATAGAGCCAAACAAAGGAAGCACAGACAGGCTACTTGTTATATAAGAGGTCCAACCCTCAACAAGAAAAACAATATGTTTTATTTTTGTTTCAAACTGGCATCTGTTCAACTTCTACCAAACACTGTTTCATCTTGAGCTCTCAGTCTTACAACAAAGACACGAACAGCATGCAACAAAACTGTGCTTTCAGACTGTTACCTGACAGAGAAATCAAGTTTTCATTCTAATAGTCTCCTCAACAATGCTTGGTTATAATGCAACACAGCATTTGTCCATACAGGCAACAGTTAAGACTCAAACGCCTGCCATTCAACAATAACACAGTTAGCATTTTCTACCAATGCAAACCTGGTTGTAGTTCCTGGCTGGTGCTAGCACTGGTTTGGAGTAGGGACGGACAATGATTTTCAAATATTCGAATATTAGTTCACTTTGAAAAAATTGAAGAGTTACTTTGAATATTTTTTAATTTTAAAAGTACAATTTTTCAATGTTTTTTCTAGTGCCTGGTTGTAATACGCCACGTCATGGCGTCACTTTTATGTGACCGCTTTTCCCAGCCGCACTATCGTGAACTTTTCCTTAGAATCACAATGATGGTGGACCACGTAGCATGCTTCATGGTGTTGCTCCTGGCTTTTTGTAATCACATGTGGTCCAAAGAGAACTTATCCAACTTGACCAACACTTCTGTGCTACTTGTCGTGCTTTAGATGGACGGTGACTTTACCCCTCCCCTCAGCCCCTCAGCCCCTCACCCCTCGCCCCTGACGTAAGCAGTTCAAGACCAGTAAAGAGTTGGAGCTGCTCTGGAACCATAGACTGTAAAAAATATGGACGTAGTATCCGTGACGTCACCCATCTGTTCCTGAGAGCTGTTTTGAAGCAAATCGACGGCGGCAGCCATATTGGTAATGCGGAACTCAACTAGGCAGAGTGTGACGTAGTGTGAGTCTCTTAGCCAATGGCTGTGTGTTCCCGACCGGGAGTCACGTCAGTCATGTCCTTATTTGGGCAAAACTCATAATCTTAATATCTTCTTAACCGTCACGTTAGAAAAAAATTCACCCCCCGTACAGTGTATGCCATTAGAGAGATTAGCGTTGTAGGGCCAAGACGTTTTTTGAACCAGGCTGTAAACATGTTTATTAATGCTGCAAAGATCGTCTTTTTCCCATTCATATCTATGTGGTTTCCGGTGTTTCTGCAGCCAGCCTCAAGCGGATTTTCGATGTATTGCAGTTTTTTGCACTTCCGCATTGGCTTCATCGTTTGAGACCGGAGTTTGCCGCTTGTCTGGAACCTGTTTTCCTGGCCGGGAGCCAGTTCTCTCGTAATCAAACACAAAATAATGGTTCTCAATTGAGCACCGTCTCCAAACCGGCTCTGAAACTGCCTCAGTGGAGAGGGTAAGTGTAGTCTTAAGACTAGATTCACTACATTTATGTCGCTGTCCTTTGACAGAATCCTGTAATTTCCTGATGAAAGGTCGTACAAATGAATTATCTTGCATTAGGGCAGAGACACATCCTTGTTGGGTGGAGTTGAGTGAAGCTTTGCAGGAAACAGAAAATGAGTTTTGTAGCAGTAATCACAGACTTCACTGCCCCTGCCTGTAAATGGCTACTGTACTTTCATTAGGCCCATCTCTCATAATGGAAACTTAGTTTCCCACATGCCACGGAGACCCCAGAGGAATCAGACTGTTTTTCTGAAATGATTCCCATCATTGTACAATTTTAGACTCATTGTATGAGGCCTTCTTCTACCAATAACCAGCAACAACATCTTGCTGTTTTGTTTTCTAATGAGATCTACATGATGTCAGCGACTGTCAGATGCAGGGTATGCTCCCTGGACCGGTATTATCTGGGAATGTGCAGAAGTCTGTCATCTGTTTTGGTTTAACAGAGATAGAATGAAGATGATATATTAATACATAATTGTAGTGCATTATGAAGTATGATGCATGATGACTAGAAGCAAATAACCCTAAGTCTCAAATGAGCTGTTTAAGCACAATTACAGGCCTTTTTATTGGTAGAAGAGAAATGGTGAGGCTTTGTTTTAAGTGCTGGATCTGCACAGAGAGCATCTCAGTTTATTTATGCCCTCTAATGGGGCTAAGGATTTATATGGGATTATTTGCTAAGTTTAATATATTAGTTTATTTGGCCATTTGTTGAAAAGCAAAAGCTTTGTTCACTTAAAACTATCAAACTTAGCTGCATTATCAGTCTATGGTAATGGAAAGTGTGTGATATTGATTTTAAATGTTTTGTTTTATAATCAGTTCAGTTAACTTTATTCTCCTTAGCATAGTTTCTCTATTTTTCCATCTTGGTGAAATGATGCATGTTCAGTAAAGAATTACACTGATGCAGGAAGCTTCTGTGGACATTCTCAAGCAATTAGCATCACTGCAAATGTCAGCAATCACCGCTGAACAACAGGAAAGCAACTGAAGCAATCCAATGAAAAGCTGCCTCTGTACTCTTTGTATCCAGTGGTCAATAAAAACAGTAAGTAGTGTGGTCACTGTGGCATTTCAGCAGCATTATCCTGGTCAGAGGGAGTTCATTTTCCCGGCACAACAGCCACTTTTCCCAGCACATTACACTCTCACCGTGTTTCTGCAACAGATTAAAGCGGCACCGTACTCTTGATTTACTCCACCACCCACTTTGAGCAGTGAGAACAAGGAGATTTAAGCGCCTTCACTTGGGGCGCCTTTTTAAAATATGAAATCACAGCTGTCAAAATTACATCAATGAAGGCTATAATTCAGAATACATACAAACTGCACCCTGTAAAGCTAATTCCAGACTTTATTTGACATAAAATATCAACAACACCCCTTTTTGCGAGGTGCAACACAACCTCTCTCTCTCACTAGTCCAGAGATTCAAATCAGCCAAAAGAAGCCTGTAAAACAACATGAAGTGTGTTTTTTCAGGGACTCATGTTACATGTCTGGTTTGACAAACTGTTCCCATAATATGAAGCTCACTTGGATGTTAAAGACAAATATTTTGAGTACATAAGGCAGGGGTACCTCAGAGTAAACAAACTGTGATACCCTCCCCTTAAAATGTAATGCAACCTATGTGATAGCGCTCGCACTGTGGCGTTGTTTTTTAAGCCTGAAATAGAAGTGGTCACTTGTTTTGTTATGATCTTCTCACAATCCAAGTAGAGGCAAAAAATAGCGACTGCATTTAACTATCATGTTTGTCAGCAGTGAGCAGTAATCTATGACTTGTCCCCTGTGTGACTGAGCAGCGAGCTACTGAAAATAACACTGCATGCTTCGACTTCCTCCATCAAGTTTAAATCCTTGAGAAAGCTTTGAGATGAAATGCAAACAACTTTAAGGTGAGCATCAGAAACTAAAACAGAGTCTGCAAACTTAACTTTAGGAGTAATGTGGACATTGGAGGTGGAGCAAGGATGCCAGGGGAATACAGAATAATTTGGCTGTAAACCAGCAGGGATATAAAGGCGCAAAATCCTCTGCATCCCATCACTGCAGCATATCTGCATCCAGGACCAGGGCTGCTCCACGAGCCAAATAGGGGACCTGAAAGAGAGTAGAGGACAGCTCCTTCCTTCCCTCTGTTTCGTTATCTGATATAATCCCACACACAGTGAGGGCTGAAGGCGGTGCTACAACCTTGTACTGATGTGTGATACCATAAGTTGTAAAACACAGAAAAACTGTCTGCCTTAAAAGATCTGAATGTTCCTGTGACTCATAAGAGGGTCTACTACTTGGGATGTCCCGATCAGCTTTTTTGGGCCCCAATAGGATCCAATTTTAAATGTTGAATACTTGCCAATACCAAGTCCTGATCTGATACTTGCGTTTGACTAGATAATAGTTGCACAAGAGATAAGAGAGTTGAGCTTCACGCTGTTTTTTTTCCTGTAACAAAAATAAGTAATTAAAAAAAGAACTAAAATATGTCTTATGTTTCTTCCATTTAACTTAATCCAGCTAGCATTGTTGTAAAACTCAAAATCTGCAAGATCCAAACGTGCCCAGTTGCACGCCACTAGCCACGGCGAGAGATGCCGGTATAGAGAATGGCAGCTGCCGCTAGCCACGAGTTTGCTAATGCTAATGTGACACACTGTCCTGTGCTTGGTTTATGTTTTCGCCTTTTTGAACCATATGTCCCTGGAGAGCTACCGTAGGGTGCGTATAGCAGGTGTTTTTTTCTGTGGTGTGTTTGGCGGTGCACACGTGAGTTCTACAATAAAATTGAAATGGTTTGAGTTCTATCAATGTCCCATTTATTATTTTCTCATTATGTAAACACAGTAAAGCAAACTCCTAATGCTCAATTACACTCAAATTGCAGACATAAATGATCAGATGAGATGATCGGCTCAATTGCCGATAACTGATCAATTAAAAAAACGTCCAGATCGGCTCCAATTCGATAGTTGAGATCAGGATCGGGACATCCCTAACTACTACTATTAGATAACAAATCCAATTTTCAGATCTGTGTTCAGTGATTTTAAGACTAAACTTTGTATGTTTTCACTGCTAAACTCAGTAATATCTCATTGGTTATCTGAGCTGCTTTGATAAGATGTAGCAATAGCAGACAGTGAGTACTAAAAACTTTGATACACTTCAGAACTGTTGCTGATTGACTTTTCTGAAATCGACAAAGTATTTTAAGCCGAAGTCTGTTTCCTTTTTAACACCAACTGCAGTCTGAGCAAAAGATAAACACAACTCTGTTGGTGGGTGTAACACAAAAGGATCAAGCTGCAGGTGTGATGAAAACTTTGGCGGAAACATAAGAGATTATTCCTGTTAGCCACACTATACCTCTTGTGTACGAGTAAACAACACAGCAGGACTGATAACTTCCTCGCTACAATCAGCACCCCCCAGTATTTGACTGGTGGGTGTTAATAATCTCCCACTTGGGTGGTAGTGGGAGTGTCAGTGTATACAACTGACTGTGTGCTCATCCCAAACATCATAGCCACCTGACAGCTGAATGAAACAAGAGTGAGTGGTGAACAGCAGCCACACCTGTTTCCCATAACCCCGGCACTCCTTTCCTGGGGGATTCAGCTGCTGACTGTGCACATCCTGCATGTACCTCTTTAGTATGAGCTGTGGAGCACAGTGTATCCAAGTGACCCTAGCCTCAGTCGCATACTGGGATCTGTTGTTTCAGGGGAAAACCCTGACTCCTGAACACAGCAGGCAAGAAAGGCTTTTAAAAGGTCTACCTCTGTTCATTCACAGTTGGTAATTAACCATGGAAATATCTGGAAGCCATTTTTACAGTGCAGTTTCCTCTGACTCAGTGATTAAACAGTCAATTCCTGTCTATACGAGATTTAATCAGCAGACAAGACATGCACGCTAACACACTGTAAAAAAAAAAGTGATCCCTAATGTTATTATTTTCCATGCATTTTGCATGTTCCCTCTTTTCCTCACTGCTTTGAGTGGCTGGTTTCCAATGAGCTGTGGTTATAATGAAGGGTAACTCCCAGTGTAGCCCCTGATAGGAAGTACAAAATTATGAATGCAACCAAAACACTGGCATTGAAACCCAGACTGTTGGGTAAAGTTTGAGTCTGCTGTGATTCTATATTTGTGTTGTTATCGTTAAATCAAATGGAAAGACTAATTCAACGAGTTAGTCTGCATCTCAGCGCTTTTCAACTTCCCCATCCTGTCTCTGCCACTACTTCAATTGTCCATTCATTCGAAAAAGATCAAAAGCTTCATGAAGTATCATTAAAAGCTAACACAGGACTTCCACCAGATCCTTGTCCCGTCCGTCTCCGTGCGCTCTCATCCGTCAACACCCACCGGTTGCGTTTTTGGAACGCAGCACGGAGCAGGACCACGGGACAGCCGGAGTCATGTGACCAAGGTTTTCCCACGATAATCATTGAATCAACGATCATCCTCCTCCTCTCTTTATTGTCCTCTGAAAACCTCTGACCTTATTCTGGCTCCTCTCATCATGACCCTTTGTTGTCGTAGTTAAGTGGAATATGATCTGGCGATAACACAGAGTGTTTTAATCTGAAAATTAACCGGATGTTTTCATTTTGTTTGGTGTCTGACTTCCTGTCCCACTCGATCTGCTCTGTGCTGATTGATGCATTGTGCTCCAGCATTCGGCAAAAATAGAAGTCTTGCATTTCTGATCCGGAAACGTGCTCCGTCCTGCCGGATCAGAGACGCAGCCTGAACACAACGAGGCGGATCCAGTGGAAATTAACACATCAGAACCGGAGCCGTGACGGATCAGAGACGGACCGGATCTGGTGGAATATGGCCGTTTGACATGTCCCAAAACACTTGGGAACTGTATTTCTTAACAAAAATTACCCACACAGGAGTTAATTTATTGTGCTTGTGTTGGTGAGCTAGCTAGTATTTATGGTGCAGCATTGTCTACATTGGATTGACTGAAAATAGCCTTCAACGGACGGTAATGGTGACCCATCTGACCACGGCTGCGATAAGCGTGGCTCATTGATTAGTTCTTGTCAGCAGGAGGGATGGAAGAAGAAATAATCTTATCACAGGTCACTTAAAAACACTCAAATGTGATTATAGTGAATCAACAACACGAGTAACAATGACTTTCCTGACAAATTACTATAGGGTCATCTTTCTTTCTAAAAAATAGTGTATGTATTGATCATACATTTATTAAGAGAACCTGAAGTTGTTTGTGCTTATTCTGTAAAATACCTTTATTTCCTAACAAATGTGGGCAGGAAGAGTTTTGAAACATAATTCTAGACATTACCATGAAGTGCAATTTTTCTTTGGCAAAGAGGATGAGACCATAAGTGCCAGCAGGTTAGAACAGGTTTGTACAGCAGTCCTACGCGGGCTCGTGAAAGAAGTGGGCTGAGAGTGAACGAGCCCAAGGATGAGCTAAAACTGGGGGTTACAGCTCTGAACGCACTAATGGACCACAAGGGAACAGCTTGCCACGCAAAGCCTCTGAAAGTCAGTCACATCTGTCGGGGGAGAGGAAGCAAAGGGTGGAGTCAACAGAAGCTGGTGACCACAGGCTGCTCCCTGAACCCCCACACACACAGCCTCCGTGTCCCACAATAAAGCAGCCAACTCATCTGCTGATGGCGTCCCTTCAAAAAGAAAACAGTGCGTGCATTTAATGTGATTAGGAGCTTTCCGCCTGCTGCCTCACAACTGAGATTTAAGATTAAATGAGAGGATCAGATGAATGCTACAGCTGAGACCCACAGATGTGCATCCAAAAGCCTCTATGAAGCCTTTTCTTACAAATCAGTTCAACAGCAAGTTATAAGCCGGGATCATTAACACCAGTCATCATTGAAAGGTTTGCTTATGCTGGTACATTTAGTCGGTCAGACTTTATTTGCTTAATTTTTGCAATGCATTGTTTAATGTCAGCTTTCTAGGGAAATGGTAAAAGTATCGATTGAATTGAGTTGAATTCATTTTCACAGAATATTTCTGAACTGGACAAAACGGTGTGGTTTCCTGCAGAAAAGCATGACAGGTTGGGAAACTCACTTCTTTCTCTACATCTGTACATGAAGTGATGTTCAGGGAGGGTAAGTGAATCACTCTGAACCACTCCCCCTAAACAAAAGTTAAAATAAAAAGTCTTGACCTGATGTGCCCTGTTCCATGTGATGACAAAACTGTTACTATACGAATTAACTCAAGACTAAAATACTTTCTTAACTACATCTTGTCCTCAATTAATAACCACTGAAGCACATTAACATCAACAAGATCCAAATCTGCTCCGTCAGTGCTCTCCTTCTTCAAATCTATTTCTGTTTGGGTCTGTAATTTAGGTGGCTCCATTACAACATTATTTATTTAGATTATGAATCATGCAGCCCCGAGAAGAAGAAACCTCAAAACTATGGTCTTCAATTACAGACCTGACTGCCTGCAGCCACGCCTTGAATGAATCCCCTCCTCACAGCTCTGTCTCCACTACAGGGAGTCTGAAAATGACACAGTAAAGGAAGTTGGCATCAACCCTGTTTTTGTCACAAAGTCCTCCCCGCTGCACACTGGTGCTCTGCTAAAACACACAACAGCAGGCTAGGCCACATGGGCTCTAACCATATGTTATGTAGAGTCAAAAAACCTGCACGCGTGCCTCCCCCAAACACGACACTGAACCTAACCTTTCTCTGGTTAGTTTGTCCTCTGTGTTAATCATCAGCTGATTTGGCTGTCGGGGCAACCAGTTCGACTGAAAACCTGCACACACAAAGCACCGCACACACAGCACACGTCTCTATGCTAATCAGCTTAGTTTGCGCCTTGTTTATCTGAAGCCTGTGTTGATTTATGAATGGGTGTTTAGTGGGTAGACACAGAAAAGGAATGGTATGAAGAAGACTCTGTAGAAGTATGTGTCGCAACTTAACCTTGACAGATGAATCAGCTAGGCTGATGCTGTTACTGGCTCTGTTTGTTACTGCAGATATAAGGATATAGGCATTACTGTGGGGGGGTACTTCTACACAGATCACATTACTCCTCATGACATAGTTTGTCATCAAACTATGAAGTGTTTTTTAGATAAGATCAAAATTCATTCAACAATTGTTAGCCATGCTTATTTGGATAAGTTATATTTATGAAACCATGGATAATATTATGAAGTCTCTTCGCAGGACAAAATCTAAAAAATTACACAATAATCCAGCACCAGTTTGGTTATACTAAAACACTATTGTTGCATGGGAGATTAGCTGGTGGATAAATAAAGCAAAGGAATACTATAGGGAGTTTTCTTTGTTAATTTTTGAGTAAATATTGCCAAAGAATTTCTGTGATTTCCCATGTAATGAGAATACACACTGATTTCCTTCCTGTCACTGTAAGGGGATCGCCTGAACTTTTTAGGTTGTTGGTCAGACCAATACAAGCAGACCCATACTTGTGTTTAAGTACTCGCCAATGTCAGTGTTTCAGATGTAGTTTTGTGACGGATATACTTTGAGGTATGTCACTTATTACAGTTATTCGTGCAGTAAATGTTTTATGGTGCTCTTTTAGAAACTGCTGCCACAGCATCTCTGAGCTTGGCTTTTATTACCCTTGGAAAAAAGAGAACCCAAAACAAATGGTGCATTCCTGGGCAGTATTTACGTTAGCATCCATCAGTGTTTGTGTCTTCTTTTGTCTAAGCAGGCCTGTCGGGCAGTAATCCCAACAGAGCCCTCCAGCTGCACTTCTCAGGACAGCACAGTGACTGGAAGGTGCTCTCTCTCTCCGGCTGTTCTGGCATGCAGCCCAACTGCAGGTCAATACTTCCAGAGACTGTGCGACTGCAGTGCCTCCCTTGAAATATGTCTTCATTTCCCCTGCCACCTCTCACGCCCAGAGCGGAGCAGTCTGCACTGCCTCTCCTGTCCAGTATCACATAACAGTTATCCCCCCCATCTGCATCCAACAGCTTGGCAAACTTTTCACAAAGGAGCTCCTCTTCACTCGACACAAGTGACACCCCGAATACTCTATTTCATTACTATTTCTGTACGCCACGAGTCACTGCTGCTCCACAATGACTTTCAGGCCAACAGAGTGAGACAGAAATCAGTCACAGGGGGTTGTCCAAAGGGATGGCATGGCCCCCACATGAAATCTGATTGGCCACCTCAGGTGCCTTCCTTAAATTGCATACTATCACTGGATATTTGCCTTGACAGGGCATGAGGACTTATGTCAAAATCAACTATTTTGACTGTGCTGCACTCGGCTACTGGTCATTGCATTTAAATGAACACATTTTACATACATGTTTGTGTTTATTTACTTTAATGTAGTATATGTTTCTAGTCTATTTCATGAGGAAAGTGAATCAGAGAGAAATCAGTCCATAAAAAATTGTAAGTACACTGTCCAATGGCCAAACATCTCCAAGTTCAGGAGCAAAACATCGCAACTAAATCTAATTTGGAAAGTGTTGAGGTGTTTTCTTGCAATTGTTAAGTACTTTAAATTGTTTATTTGGGTAAACATGTACTTTATGAGGCCTTACAAACTGAAACTTTAAGATGTATACCTTGCCATCCTGTTATGCAGCTTTCTGTATGCTGATTTAATGTAGAAGTTAAGATGTCAGAAAAGGTAAACATATGCTATTCATGTGTAAAAGCCACCCTTAAGAAAGTCTGTGCTCCAGTTGCAGTGATGGAGAGTAACAAAGTAAATTTACTTGAGTACTGTACCTAAGTACATTTTTTGAGTATCTGTACTTTACTTGAGTATTATTTTTTGGGGGGAACTTATTACTTTTACTCCATTACATTTCCAGCAATACTCTAGTTACTCACTATGTTTGCTTTGACATCAGCTCATGATTTTCCTTCTCTTTTCTGAAATCTGATCCCACAGTTGAACGTGGAGCAAACGGAGCAAATTTCACTCAGATCAGGCCATTCATTTCGTGGTGGTAATGATGGCTATAATTCTCCACCTGAGCACTCATGGCCAAATCTTCAGCGTGTGTTAGAGGTTTTTAAAATGAAGAATGATAGGTATCGTTTGAAATGTTCGTTCACCCTGTTTCCCACTCTGCCCAAACGTACAAACATTCACAGTCCAACCTGAGAAAGCGTGTCGAGCTGTAACATTTGTTTCATTCCAGATGAACATTTCAAACTAAGGTGTCTGTGCTTGGAGTAACTTAGTTGCTGTTTTTATTCCATGGTATGGTTTTTAGAGATTTCAAGTAATGGTTTCTAAATAAACATGATGTAACCGAATATACTCTTATGTATTCTTGACTTCACTTATGTATTGTGAAAATACAATGTTTTGAGATTTTTTAAAGCTGCTGTGAGGAACTTTTGATTTATATCAATTTTGGCGCCCCATTGTGGACAAAGTGATACCTCTTATCTCTTGTTCTGTATGCAAACGTAGTGTTTTCAACAAAAACCTCACCCTGCTGTCTTTTAACAGCCAGATGTATCACTCAATGTGATTTTTTGCCATGAAAACAGCTGAAAAATTATGTTTCTAAAGCCAAATGTCAATAATGTGGTCTGACACCTACCCCCTCTGAGTGGTTTAAGGCATTAAAAATGCCAACAGAGAAGGTATCAGTGTCGTTGCTTATGGTTTTGTTTGCTTTTAAAAGGTCATAAAGAGGCATCGGTGTTGGTTTCAGTCTGTTTCTCAGGTGGTGAAAAACTCCTCATAGTGCCTTTAAGAAGTACTTTGAATGCTTAAGTATTTTTAAAAGAAAGTACTCCAGTATTTTAACTCAAATAATGATTCGACTGAGCAACTTTTACTTGTATTGGAGTAATATTTGACCTGGAGTATCTATACTTTGACTTAAGTAATGAAGCTGTGTAGTTTGTCTTTCATTGCCCAGTTGGGCCACCCCCAATCAACAATAGTCTGGACACAGTCCTGGTTAGAGAGCGGTCGGTATTTCCCTTATACTCCCTGAGTAAGAAAGCGGGAGTCAGGATGTGACTAACTTAGAAAAGGTTAGAAAATGTGCCACCAAATCAGTGCTACGAGGAGTTATATCCTGTAGATTACATGGCAATTGTTGGTTAAAAAGCCATGTCTCCTTTGGAATAGTATTGTACATTATATGGCAGTTGTTGGTCAAAATGCCATGTCTCTTTTTGAATATTATTGTAGATTATATGGCAGTTGTTGGTCAAAATACCATGTCTCTTTTTGAAAATTATTGTAGATTATATGGCAATTGTTGGTCAAAATATTGGTCAAAATGCCATGTCTCTTTTTTAAATATTATTGTAGATTATATGGCAGTTGTTGGTCAAAATGCCATGTCTCTTTTGGAATTGAATTGTAGATTATATGGCAGTTATAAGCCTAGTAGTAAAGTATAAGCCATGAGGGAGTTACTGCCATGACTTAAGTGATGAAGCTGTGTACTTAGTCCACCACTGCCCAGTTGGGCCACCCTCAATCAACAACAGCCTGGACACGGTCCTGGTTAGAGAGCGGTCGGTATTTCCCTTACACTCCCGGAGTAAGAAAGCGAAGTCAGGATGTGACTAACTTAGAAAAGGTTAGAAAATGTGCCACCAAATCAGAGCTGCGAGGAGTTATATCCTCTCACGTGTACAGTCATCAAGACTGGGAATGTAATTTCGTTAGCTTGTTCTCATAACCTGTAAAAAGTGACCGTAAACCTCCGATAGAGACGTTACAGTTACAGAAGTTAGATTCAATGAGACTCAGTTAACGGTGATCTGACGCAAACCGACGTAACGTGAGAATAACTGTCCAAACACAGAACCGTTAGCTTCAATAAAGCTAGCTAGTTTCTAACGGGACACATTCAACTCCAACACAACGAGGACCAGCCGGTTTTCCGTTTTGAATCAGTGCCTCTCAAAGACCGCGAGCTGGTCCACTGCAACTTCTTTCAGTCCCCCCCACCCCCCTCCAAAAAAAGTAGCACAAAAGAAAGCGTTCAAACTCACAGGTTAGCCCGAATAAGGTGAGAAGTGACGTTAAAAGTCTCAGTCCGTTTGATGGTAAACTCCTCCTGAGTGGGGATCTTTTCTCCATGATTCCTGTGTGTGTTGTGTGTGCGCTGTGGCACTCTCGGGTCCGGGTCCGTCCGCCTCCTCTCTCGTTCTGCTCTCTTCTGTCGCTGCCTGGCTGGTGGGGAGCTGCTCTCCATAGCGACCGATCCGCGTGGGCTGTACCACTTCTTCTTCTGCAGGACAACAAAGTGCAACTCACGCAGCCTCCGCACGCACTCACGCACACACACGGTCCCAATCACCCCCCCATTTGATTAGATTTGTCCTTTAATACAGGACACTTCTGAGATGTAATGAGTAACAGTATTATTGTTATAGAGGGTTTGATATTTACTTGGTGTATTGGCTTGAGTGGTTGCAGTTGTATTCCTGTGCCTACTTTAAAAGTTGTTTTTCTGTTGGTCAAAATGCCATGTCTCTTTTTGAATATTATAGTAGATTATATGGCAGTTGTTGGTCAAAATGCCATGTCTCTTTTTGAATATTATTGTAGATTATATGGTAGTTGTTGGTCAAAATATTGGTCAAAATGCCATGTCTCTTCTGGAATAGTATTGTAGATTATATGGCAGTTGTTGGTCAAAATATTGGTCAAAATGCCATGTCTCTTTTTGAATATCATTGTAGATTATATGGCAATTGTTGGTCAAAATATTTGTCAAAATGCCATGTCTCTTTTCAAATATTATTGTAGATTATATGGCAGTTGTTGGTCAAAATATTGGTCAAAATGCCATGTCTCTTTTGGAATATTATTGTAGATTATATGGCAGTTGTTGGTCAAAATGCCATGTCTATTTTTGAATATTTTTGTAGATTATATTGCAGCAGCCTTAAACAGGGCAGGTGGGCTTTTTATAAGCCTAGTAGTAAAGTATAAGCCATGAGGGAGTTACTACCATCAGGCAGGTGTAAAAGCCCCACTGACCCGCAAAATCATCTACAAGAAATCCTTTGTTTCATTTGCAATAACCACTCTGAACAATTGAAAAAAGACACTTCCCTTTTTTTAAGGTGCCACGGCGTCTGTTACGTGTGTTTTGAATTATTTTATTTTTTTTGGCAATGCTTTGCTAGCAGTGCAAAAATGTTTACAGATTTTGTCAAGCTTTGCAACGTCCCCCCTGTCACAACTCTGCCTTCCCCGGCCTCCAGGGGTCATGCCCCCAAGTTTGGAAATCACTGAGATTGAGTGAATTAATAACACAGTACACCATAGCAGTAGTATTAGTACGGCAGTAGCTTCAGAGGATTACTTCTTAAGAAACCATTAGAGGGGGGTGGAAAAAATAGACAGCTGCCTTTGGGCCCCGACATCTCAGGGGGCCTGCGGGCTTTAGCGGCAATTAGTGTTTGGTAATCTAATTTATTGAGCATTTATTTGGTTAATACTGTTTGCAAAGCTAACACACAACACTGAGTGACATGATAAGGGACCTTAAGTGACAGTGGCTTTGTTGCCTACATGTAGGGCCCTCAATTGTCATGGTATCTAGTGTAAAGCATTTTCTATTTCAGTTTATACTGCACTTAAATTATGCATATTCGCTAATGAAAAGTGCTACATCATGTTAATATTTAACGCTTAGGGAATTTACAGAGAGTGGGAGATGTATGTTTGACAGAGACATCTAAAGGGTTAAACTGATCATGTTTAGAACAGAGGAAATAATTAGATACCACATAAAATAATGTTTTTAATGTGATTATCTCTCTGTGAAAAAGATTGAAATAAGAGTGACATTTGCTTTGGATCCATGGGTAATCCCCTCATTCAACCACTGCAAAACTGGTATTTTCCAGCACATTACACGGCAATGAAACCATAATTGTAAATAACTGTTTACTTTTAAGCATGATTATATTCTTCACAGCAGTGGCTGAACAGATAAAAGGCTCATTGTCTTGCTCAAGGAGACACTGAACATTTATCTGTTTTTGGCCCTTCCCATGGGTGTTTCAGCAATCAGGCCTTCAACTAGTTACACAGTAGCCTCCCTGAACAATATGTCCAGTCTTTTTAGAGGTGGAGGTTCTTAATCTTTATATGTTTGGAAGGACTCTCTGGCTCATATGAAAAAAAAAATCAATCTTCAAGTTAATGGTGGAGTGAAAAACAGGTTTACAACACATAAATGTTATGTGAAGAAACTACTACATTTAGTACATGCAGACTGCTAAATGACATAAAATACAAATGTTCTGGACATGTAAAGACTCTACCAAGAAATAAAACAATAAACATCCACAAATGAGAAATACAAACATTATTTATACCGCAAGGCAGTCCAAATTCTACCAGTATAGTGCTACAAGTTACACTTAATACCTTACAATCATGATGATGATAGCCATCTGTTAAGTCGATGATGTGTAGCCAGTGTTATATACTTTATTTATAACTGTGGGGGAAATAAAAGGAAGTGAATGTGAAAGTTAATATAAACCTCAGGCAGCTACTGAAGGACAGAGCAGTCACATGCAGCTTACTTGCTTCACGGTTCCTCTCCCAAGCTTTAAACACAAACACACTCAGACTCCTCTGTCCTAAAACAAAGTGGTAATGAAACTCTCTCTTGCATTGTTCTTCTTCTTCTTTGAGATAATTACAGCTTTCACAACTTCAGGAGTCCTGTGCTGTGTGCAGCACAGTATTATTATCGTGCACTGAACTGATGAACATGCTCCCTCAGCAGTTTCAGGTGAACATCATAATTTTTTTCTGAAGATAAGCAAAACATCTTGTTTCAATGTGAGTCCCTCATGTTGAGCTACACGTTTCACTCCGCAGTGATGTCTTCATCGCCTGTGTTAGGGTCCTCACCAGGTGGATGTGAGCTCTCAAGGGAGCCTCCGTCCCCCGCAGAATTTAACCCACTCCTCCCTCCAGCTCAGCCTCACCGTGATTAAAGCATGACCCATGATGTGTCACCACAGTATACCCCCTGCCTCTTTACCCTCTGGTGGTTTATTTATACCCTCAAAGAGCTATAAATCCCCAGGTGAAAGTGCTGCCCTTTTCACCAATCAATCTCCCTCCTGGGCTACTTTGCATTGGAACCGTAAAGTCAGGGCAGTCTGCAGCCATGTGTGTTTACAAGATGATATATCACGTCTTGTTTTCTCCCACAAAAACATTTAATGTGTTAATGATATCACCAATTTGGCTGATCTAGTTGCAGAGAGGGTTTTGTAAAACTATTTGGCATAACTGGTCCTCTTGGTAGCACTAAATAGTTTATGAGCATTTATGGCCCATGACCTTTCTAATTGTGGTTACCTCACTGAGATTTTATGCTGCATAAATACTCCGTAAGCAGCATTACTTTTTCCTTCAGGCAGGCGAAGCTGCACTGGCACCACCTCCCCTGTGACCAGTGGGTGCACGTCCACACAGACTGTCTGGGACATTTGGTTTTACAGTCTGTGAAAACAGCCTTTGTTAAACACAACATTCCTCACTAGTCACATTGGTGAGCTGGTCTTTGCACACCTCAAAACCCCCTCCTCACCCCCCACCCTCTCCGTAGATACTCTCATGGTCCCATCCCCTGCCAGGGCTTGACCATCTAGCAGGGAGAGGTCACCTCACTGCTGACGCTTCACACTCATGTTTGCAACTTTGGTTGGTCTTTGCTGTAATGAGCTCCCAATGAAATGACCCTCTGCAGCACACGCTGACCTTTAGGAAGGCAGACGTGAACACAATTAAGACGGTGTACCTGTTACAAAGCAAACTCACGTCACTGGATGAGTAGATATGGTTACAGACTTGTAAGTAAGATCCTTGCATTTTGATTGTATTATTAACTTTCCCTGGTATTCTATGATGGCATGAACTAAAGTTGTAACAGAAAGGTGTTGTGTTATACTGCAGTGTGTCTGGATACACAGGTGCCAAATTCAAATGTAGGTAAATGCACCAGTGTATGCTTAATACTCGCATTTAGGATTCTCTGACGCTTTGGGTATCTAGTTATAAGCAATGCTTTGCACACCAAAGAACATAGTGAAGGTCACAGCTATGCCAATTTAAATACAAAGTAATTACAGGGAGAGATAACGGCTCAAATACAATCATTTCAGAGGGGTAGAGCTGGAACTGCAAAGCAGGGCATCAAACTAAAGCAAGAAAAAAGTGATCTAATGTATGAAGATCGCCACCTGCTGGAGATAAGATATACATTCATCCCAGAAATACAGAGAGTATAATGTACATCTGATGTCTGTAATAGTGTTTTGAAGGGAAAACCATCTCAGATTCAGCTGGAACTAATGACAGTTAAGAAAAAAATCAAGTCAAATTTGAATTTCATTGCATAGCATGATGACTGTGGAGTTCACCCCACACAATTTACGCTGAATATAATAATGTGGGGTCTCCTAAAAAACAATATGAACAATTGCAAAGGCAAAATGACAGCCAGAAAACCCTGTTTCACTGTGTATCGTTGGAAAAGCGTCCAAATTCCAAACTTGTCTCATCTGTGGAGTTCTTCACTCTTGTAAATGGCATTAGACAGTCTGCGTTTATATGTTTGACAATCTGCATACACTTTAGCTCGGGCTGAATCTGAGTCAAGTGCATCAAAACACATCACAACTCAAGTTTTTAACGCTGAACAGAGAAAGCTCGGTTTGTTTCCTCTGTGATGGTATAGAAAGAGCTGACACTTAAGGATCAGTGATGACATAAGGGGAGTTGATAAACGGCCTAAAAGCTCCATAGGGGAGACCCAGGACATGGGTAATTTGCAGTGAAAGTGAAGTTGTTGAGTGAAACAAAGAGACACAAATAACCTGTAAAGCAACACCAAACTGAAGATGTTCTCAGGGGATCATGCGTGGGAATCAGTGGGGAGTTAATCTGAAGATTCACACGCGTGTGGATGGCATCTTTATGATACATGAATAGACTGAACCATGAACAAATAAAAGTTTCCATCAGCTAATTGTCTGTGTTTAACTTTTTTACAAAGTGGCTTCCAGTTACTTCAGCAAACATATTAGTCCTACATGATATTAAAAATGTGTGATGTGTTTGGCACCAAATAACCTGAGGAAACATGGCTATTTTACTCAGGCCTGCATCCAACAGGTCAAATTTAACTATCTTGAGTGAGAAAGGTTTGCTAGTTTACATAAAGTATTTTTTATTTATTGCAATAATGTCTGACTTTAGCAGTGTCTTTATTGAGAATACTTTTTTATCAAGATTATTTTTTGAGCTTGTGCCTTTATTTTGATAGGACAGCTTTAGAGAGTAGAAATGTTGGCAGAGAGAGGGGGATGACATGCATCAAATCAAGTCTGGACCAGGAATTTATCTCACAACCTGTACGAGTACTACAGCTTCTGTACATGGGGCACCCGATCTACCAACTGAACTAAACTACAGCGCCATGTTTAGTGTGAATACTCGTATCACAATAACAATGGTAAATGGACTTGTACTTATATAGCGCTTTGGTAGATAGATAGATGGATAGATGGATGGATGGATGGATGGGTGGATGGGTGGATGGATGGGTGGATGGGTATAGACAGACTTTATTGATCCCCACATTCACCCCTTCACTCATTGATGGTAGAGGCTGCTATATAGTAGGGACCATCAGTATTAACTAATCTCATTCATACACATTCACACACCGCTGAAGAACAGCAGGAGCAATTTGGGGTTCAGTGTCTTGCTCAAGAACACTTCAGCATGTGACTGCCGGAGCTGAACCACCAACCTTCTGATTGATAGACGACCGAATCTCGTCACTGAGCCACAGCCGTCAAACTGTGATTATTTTGCAGCATGATAGTGATATCTAGCAAGTTGAACATCCTTTCAATATTTAATTTGGAATCTGGTGAATGCCACTTTTAACTCTTTTTTATACAACATTACGAAGTGGAAATATGGTTAAAAATATTATAAAGACATATAAATCAACATGTTTTAAAAAAGGCCTGACAGTATTATTTGACAAAAAAATTAATATTGTTAATTCAAAAGAAATAAATTCTGCATTTAAAAAAAGACAAAAAGTAAACTAAATGGTGTTTGATCAGTGTCTTGTCTTTATTCTGTGAACTTTGACATAGAAAAAACACAAAAGATGATACTGCACAAAACACATAATAATCACATTTAGAGAAAACAATCCTCTACGCACTGGAAGCAGATGATAACCAATATTCAAATAAATAGTCACTAAAGACCAAACCCTTATGGATAAATTGGCCCAAAATCAGCGATTCACTTTTTCAGCATTGCAGCGTAAGTGCAGATAAAAAGAGACATATAAGACTACATGTCCCACAGCCAAACATGTAAAAGAAGGAAAAAACTTGGACTTGGTTTTCTAACACCTTAGTGCATGTGTCTCAGTCTTCTCTCAGATAAGCCTCAGGCACCTCTTCCTCTTCATTAGTATTCTCTAAGGATGCAGAATACTGTGTCATCCTCTCAACCTCCATTACTTTAGCCGCAGCCAGCTTCTTATCTGCATCCGCTGACAGTTTCTGTGCCTCCTCCACCTGCGTCTGGGCCACCTGCATGTTTGTCCTCACTCCGATGGACGCGTGTTCAGCTCCTGGAGACACACACGTGCAAACACACACAGGGGCATTGCTGAAAGATGTTTCAAAGGTTGACAAAACACCACCTCAAGTTCAGACATTAGGTGTGGTCATTAAGCAGACACTGCAGTCCATCACCTCCATTTTGTTTTACACAAAGGCCTGCTGAGTGACACCAAATGATCCACACACCATTCAAAGTGGGACACTGACAGCAGCTGAATAGGAGCCAGCACACACGGCAACATACAAAGCTTAGAGAGGATGATTCAAAGCTAAACATTTGTATTTACAGGATAAGACTTCTGAGAAAAACTCACATCCTGAGCATTCAATCACACAACTCAGACAGTTCTACACACCTGATGTGTATGCCGCCTCTGCTGCAGTTTCACACAGCTTGAATGCAGTTATCCAGGTTAACTCGAAGCGCTTGCATTCGTCTTGTCTGTCACTAACCTGTCAAGGCAGAAAGAGTCATAAAACCTGAGCTGGATTCAAAACACCTTACGACATTGTTTCTCTGCTGGGTCTGCTGACATAGTTATGTTGCGGTGAATGATAAACAGAAAAAATAAATGCTTTGCTCAGCTTTGTTTCTAGAAGTTCTTACTAACAAAGACAACACAAACTTACCGCCGCACGCTGGCTAATGATCACCTGCCAGATTGTGTCCTCTTCTCCTGGAGTCATTTTACCCAAAGCGTCCAAATATCGCCGTTGGAGGGCGATGAGTGTGTGCACAGCCTGTCAGCATGCAGAGGGAGGACGTAGAAAATATCAGAATCAGAATCAGAATCAGCTTTATTGGCCAGGTATGCTTGAACACACAAGGAATTTGACTTGGTAAACTGTGCTCTCTTTGTACAAGGCATAAGAATAAGACATACAAATAAAAATAAAATATAATAACAATAGAATCAGCTATAAATACAAAAAAACAACAAATAGACATGACTAATATGTACAGGCTAAAATAATATGATAATAGTGCAGTGGTGAGTAGCTGAGGTAGTTTTTACATTAAAAAAATAGTAGTTAAATAAGAAAATAAAAAGAAATATGGAATTCTGCTTGGAGAATTGTTGCATTGTATATTTACATGTATATTTACAGAGAGTATTGATCCAACAGGTATGACCTTGTTATGTTTTAGTTTTCATCAGAGTGACAGCCTGGGGGAAGAAACTGTTCTTATGGCGGGTTGTTTTGGCACACAGTGATCTGTAGCGCCTGCCAGAGGGGAGGAGTTTGAAGAATTTGTGTCCAGGGTGTGAGGGGTTTAACTTCAAATACTAAGTGGCAAGTGACTCAGAAAAGAATCATGAACTAGTCCTCTTCTATTATGGATGATAAATTCACAGAAACAGGTCTGTAGATGCGAGAAATGTATTTTCAACACTTTAAGTACCACACTGTTCCATATGAAACTAACTTTCTGAGTAGCTATTCCTATTGTGTTGATCTACAGCAGATGTAGGCATAAAATGCAGTCTCTTTATAAATGGATACATTGGCAGCAAAAAGAGGTGGCATAACATTTTTGTGAGACTTTTTTTGAAGGTGCATGCTGCCACCTGCTGTATCAGAGTAAAAAGTGAATCTCTGAATAGTAAACCTGGGGGGGACAGAGCATTCTCCGTAGCCGCCCCCACCCTTTGGAACTCACTTCCCTCTCATATCCAAAACTGCTCTGACCCTTCAGCATTCAAATCTCTTTTAAAAACTCACCTTTTTAAGTTAGCTTTTAATTTGTGATTGTATTGTTGTTTTGATTTGTTTGATCTGTGTTCCTTGTTTGTTGCTTGTATTGCTTTTAACAGTTGTACAGTGTCTGTGAGTTCCTGAAAAGCGCTATATAAATAAAAAGTATTATTATTATTATTATTATTATTATTATTATTATAAACTGCTCACATTGAACATCTGTAGTTTAAGCCTGATCTTATCAGCTGAATGTGTATTTGAAATCCTGATCCTGGCATTTAAAGCTGATGTGAGGAACTTTTGTTTTGTATCGATTCTGGCGCCCCCTTGTGGACAAAGTGATACCTCTTATCTCTTGTCCTAAACATGCAAAAGTAGTGTTTTCAACAAAAACCTCATCCTGTTGTCTTTTGACAGTCAACTTTATCAGGCAATGTGATTATTTTCCATGAAAACAGTCAAATAAAGGCTGTTTCTGAAACGAGATGTCCATCATCTGGTCAGACACCTACCCCTTCAGGGCGGTTTCAGGCGTTAAAAATGACAACAGAGAAGGTATCAGTGTTGCTGCTGATAGTCTTGTTGGCTATTGAAGGCCATAAAGAGGCATCGGTGTCATTTTCAGTCTGTTTCTCAGCCAGTCCAAAACTCCTTACAGGGCCTCTAATTTAAAAACTATTTGTTTTTCCAATGATGGTTTTCTTAAAATCCCTTCAATATATTTGAATAAAATCTTTCTGAAACAGGATCTGGAGATCCTAGAACAGGAGCTTGTATCTCACACTTACCTTTGCATATTCTGTGATGGCATCTATAAGAGCGAGGGTGGTCTGAGAGAGATAGGTGCTTGAACTGTCGGTCACCAGAGAAGCTGCTCGTTTGATCAGAGAATCATGTGAGAGATTGTCAACCTGAAAAAGTGAGTAAATGTATTATATGAACTGTATGCTGTTGATTTTTGCTGCATGTGTTAAATGGGTCTGGGCCCCAGTTGGTGTCGGACTCACCTGTCTAAAAGGTATCGCACACAGCCCACCGCCGACGGTCATAGACGCTATACTGGTGTACAGAACATTTGTCCATGTCCCCGGTTTCCTGCTTCTTGTCAGGACACGAGCAGAACTCCTGGACAACACATATAAATCACGTATATTAAAGACACTTATACGCCTAAATACATGTGTCGTTAAGTTTCGGGGCATTGTCCCATAAAAAACGATTCAGAAATGTTTGAAACTTGTTCTCAACTGACAGCTGGAGCTTAACAACGTGACAATGATCGCTTTGGGATTGTTTATTTAAAGAAATGAAAAACAAGTTTGACATGTATTCTGACATGTTCCGGGGTTCTTGTCGTTAGCGCTGCTTTGACAAGTAAAACTCTTTTTCCACATTTAATTTATTAAATTAAGCTACATTTTTCTATGTAGGGAATGTTAGTCAATCATAACTTTATAAATTTGAAGACAAACTTTTTAATTAGAACGCTTTCTGAAGAGAGTAAACATCCTACCTAAGGAGACGAAGGTAGCTTGTTACCGTCCGCAGCGCGGCCATCTTGGTCCGCCTCAATAAAATGTTCCCCGTTTTTGACCAAAGGTTCCACTGACGATTTTTTTTTGGTATTATTCCCAAAACTTTATTTAAAAAAAAAAACTCGATTACAAACTGTTATGTCTCCCTCTGGTGGTGAATAAAGCAATACAACCATGTGCTTATATGCTCATACATGATTAATGTGAGACAATGATAGTGGCTCCTAAAATCATCCTTTAACCCAGGGGTTCTCAAACTGTTTGGAGCCAGGGATCCCCTACAGGTGAGAAAATTGTCCAAGGACCCCCTCATAATTGTAACAGGTTAAGCACATTACTGATGTGATCAAAAGCTGCGGCTCTGAGAGCCGATGCTTTATAGTGAATCAGAAGAGCCGGCTCGCATCGGGAGAGAGCCGGCTCCCAGTTTTTTCCTTTCGCTGCTTAGCTCTCTCAGTGCTCAGCCCCTGCTCTGCTCACAGCAGAACTTTGTTTTGATTGGTCAGCATGGCGGCCATGCGGTCAATCACATGTGAGGATACAGGATACAGGTGATGGAGGGGAGGCTGTGTATCGTGGCTTCATCTGTTCCTTCTGAGGGTTAGGGTTCTTCTCAAAGACAGGGCAAATTCTCACTGAGAGGAGAATTCGGATCAGCCCATCCAAGCTGAGGCATCTGATTTTTCTCAATGCCAACCTGAGGACATTAATAATGTTTGCTCCAGTTTGGTTCTGGTTCTGTTTGCTAGAGTTTTGTTATTTTTTCTGTTTATTTGAGTTGGTTCTGGTTCAGTTTGCTTAAGTTTGGTTCTGGTTCTGGATCTGTTTGGTTGAGTTTGGTTCGGTTCTGGTTCGGTTTGCTCAAGTTTGGTTCCGGTTCTGTTTGCATGAGTTTGGTTCCGGTTCTGGTTAGGTTTGCTTGAGTTTGGATCTGGTTCTGTTTGCTTGACTTGGTTCTGGTTCTGCTTGCTTAAGTTTGGATCTGGTTCTGGTTCTGTTTGCTTGAGTTTGGTTCTGGTTCGGTTCTGGTTCTGTTTGCTTGAGTTTGGTTCTGGTTCTGTTTTCTTGAGTTGGTTCTGTTTGCTTGGAATTGGATCTGGTTCTGTTTGTTTGAATTTGGTTCTGGTTCTGTTTTCTTGAGTTTGGTTCTGTTTCTGTTTGCATGAGGTTAGTTCTGGTTCTGTTTGCTTAAGTTTAGTTCCGGTTCTAACCCTAATCATAACTCTAACCCTAACCCTAATCCTAAACCCAACCCTAACCCTAACCCTAACCCTAACCCAACCCTAATCCTAACCTTAACCCTCATCACAACCTTAACCCTAACCCCAATCATAACAATAAAAGCTTGTTCATGAAGATAATAATAATGATAAGAATGCATTGTTCCAATATTTTTTAAATTGTGACAAATTGTAAAAGTCTTAGAAAAACTTTTACATCATCTCTTAGTTTGTTTTCCCCCCAAAGTTTGATTTGTTTGTGATGTCTGTTCTCATTTACTGGCCAAGCTGACACAGAGTTATCATGAGGGAAAATTAGCGTGATGATTGCTCTCCGCAGTCAGGGTTTGTTTTCCTAAGTGTATTTAAAGTCAAAACAAGCTGTTCCTCACAATCCTCCTCTGACATAAACTCCAGTGTAACTCATTAAAGGTGATGCTTAATGAGTTCATTAATTATTTAAACTATCACTGTTAATGTTGGTTCTGATTGAAGTTTTTTAACCCAACAGTTAAAAACAAAATAAAAAGTTAGCTAACAGAAATGTATTTGTATTAGGTATTTACACTGTAAAAAGTATGTTAATGTTAATTTTCATATTCACCATATGTCCTGACATATTTCAGTTCCTTCGGATAAGATAAAAGGTTAAAATTGAGCTGGAATGCATTTTGACCTTAAATGATGACATCAAATGAAAGTTCGAGGACTCAAAGGTTTAAGAATCATTTGATGAAATCCAAATGGCAGAGTGTAAGCTTACAGCGAACCATCACATCAATATGAACCTGTTGGATACCTCTTTTTAAAACTAAAGGCATCAACTAATTACCGAGTAAAATCTGTCATTTACAAGCTGCTGACAGTGTGCTGCTTGCAGAGACACGTTTCTAAAAGTTACATGTTACATATCAGTCATGGTGAGCAACTATCACTTAGTCCAATGTTTTGGCTTATGCAACTTTGAGGTAACCATGTCAATAACAAGTCCATTATCAGTACCCCTGTGTGGTATAACAAACTCCAGTGAAACCAATTTAAACTGTTCATTAATGGAATCATTAATTATGTAAAGACTGATCCTCTGGGGGTCTGTAGTCGGTAAACATTTCATCATTGTTGATCAAACTTGACATAAATCTACAGTATAATATGAGTTTCTTAGTTGTGTCCAAAATAAGATTTATGGTCTTAAAAATGTTTGATGTGCACTCAAGAAAGTCATCAAAGTGGTGTTGAGTTTTGTTGAAGTCAAATACTTTAAATATATAGAAAATGTGTTTAACTTAATACCATCAACACATGTAGAAATCAGTGCCTGGTGTGTTCACCATTGATTTATGTGTGCTGACCTAACAGAACTCAGTGATTTGTTAAATATGCTTAAAATGATAGGAACTATACCGAATGATGCAGACAAGCTTATGAGTCTACAATTTTGGACATACAACGCGGAAGACCATTGTTCACCTCCAACTCCTTCCTTACCTTGTTGTAGCACACCAATGTGGCTTTAAGGCTTGTTGTGTGAGTTCCTTCAATTGAATCTTCTTTAAGCCCTGCTGCAGAGAATCTGGGAGACTCAGCCGGTTCTGGTGGTCCCTTGCTAACCTCAAATGTTGTGGTTGAGAGGAGCAACACCTTTCTCAGTTGGAGACCATGGAAGCATTCAGTTCAAAGGACTGTCTGAGTCAGGTGCAGGAGGGCTGTTCCAACCTGTTATACAAGAGCTAAAGCCCTGGGTCTGGATGACACAGACAGTCTGTAATACACAGTCAGACAGTCTGTGGTTCAAACTCTGCAAGGCTCAAGGTAAAATATATATGGAGATGCACCGACTGTGTCAGCCTGGGAGCTAATTCTGTAGCAGGCACTGGGGTCGCCTTTATAGATGCAGGTACTGGGGTCAACTTCTGGACATGGGCACTGGTGTTGCCATTCTGGCTACAGGTGCAGAAAATGATTTTGGAAGGCCCTCCAAGTGAGAAACTGGTGTCAGCAGGGCCTCTGAGGGAGGTACAGGAACTAATGGCTGACAGCGTTCTGGAGCTGGGGCTGGTTTTAGCCCGGTTAGCTGACCATTGAGCCGGGGCAGGTATTGGCCTAGGAGCCACCTGAAGAGCAGGCCCCTGGATCACCATTCTGGGTCTAGCAACAGGGTTGTGTTTCTAGGAGCGGGCACTGGAGTAGCCTTTCTGGGTGTGGGCATGGTGTACACTTTTTGCGCAGGCACTAGTGTTGCCATTTGCGGTGCAGGCACTTGGAGCTGACTGAAGAGCAGGCGCTGGGATCGCCATTCTTGACACAGCTACTACTGTAGGGTCCCCCTATGGGTGCAGCCTATTGAGCCGATATTGGCAGGGCCTCCATACGAGGAACTTGTGTTGGCAAGTCCTTCGAGTGAGTAACTGGTGTCGGCTGGGTCAGGGACAGGAATTGTTGAAAGATGGCGCTCTACCAGGACCGATGACAGACGGTATCTGATGTAACATGGATAAAGGTGAGATGCTTTAAGACACAGTATAAATATCGACTTCTGACAATTGGTAAATGGCGCGTTATTTGCCTGTTAGTCTATAGTGCAGAAATTGGCCGATACCAATGTTCAACAGATACATCTTTAATCTCGGGCCACAATCTGGCCTTTAGTGACATACCTCAACAGTTCATTAATTACAGTGAAATTTGGTTAAAAAAAATCCATTGTGCCTTAAAATAAAGCCCAATAACTTCAATGATCCAAAGGTTTATGGGCCTATGGGTTAGCTGATAACAGCAATTGCCATTTAAAAAAATCATATCTAATCATCTTTTTAGACTAACAGTCTGTGAGAAGAAATCCAGAGATGGTAAATGTTTCTTAATGCTGTTTGATGACTATTTCCAACCAAAGTCAGCCAAAAAAGCGATAACTCAAAGTGTCCTAAGGGGTTTATTAGTGAGGTAACAATGAGGTCATGTTGGCTTGTTTACTTCAGCCCACAACCTGGAAAGGGAGGGCCACTGAGGCGGACAAACAGTGAGTAGCAACAACTGTACAGCTTTGCGAAAGGATACATTTGCTGTGATTTTGCCTCTATCCTCGTCACTCATACGAAGTCATCATGCACAACACTTGCTCCGACAACTTCCAGGAGGATCGTCAGTGCTTGGAATCATGAACCACAGTGCTATGTCACTGCAGTAATTTTTTGTTAAATTGCTGTATGTAAATCTTCATCTTAGAATCAGGAAGAGACTCAAGGTTAACTTTCGTCTTTCTAATTCTAATTTTTCTTTCGGCACAGGCTTGATTAACACAGTTTAAGATTTTTAAGCAACTCATCGACTACTTGCTATGAAAAGTGATGGCTGGTAATAACTCATCAGTCAGTGCTGCGCTTTTGGTGAGGATTATGACTACCAATTTAGTTAGTGTTGTGCAGCCCCTGGTGCTGATTTTTCTTTCCATCAACATTTCACTCATTATAACCTTTTTCCAGAAGGAGTGCTTTAACACAACTGCACGCTACATTTTATTTGCTGTTACTCTTCTGTCAGATAGTGTGTTGTTAATCATCTCTGATATCCTGCTCCTCTTGCAATATTTAGGACTAACAATGGAAATAAGGTTTTGTATCATCATCTGCTCTGTGGTACTTCATTATGTAATTCTCACACCAGTTACTTTGACAACAATGACCTTGGAGCGCTATGTAGCCATTTGCATGCCCCTGCACCATGCAGAGCTGTGCTCCACACGCAGCACTATGCGCTGCATCCTCATCATTAACGGCCTAAGCATTGTTCCCTGCATCATTTTTCTCTCTCTCATCTTTGCGTTCGCCCCACTCAGCTTTTACTTTCAGTACAAAGTGTGTGTTGTATCAGTAGTCCTTGTGTATAGTTGGCATGACTATGTTCGTTCAGGGTTGTATCAGTTTTATTTCTTGATTATGTGCATCATCATTGTGTTCTCCTACATTAAGATAATGAGAGTGGCAAAAGCTGCATCAGGAGAGAGCAAAAAGTCAACAGGGAAAGGACTCAGAACTGTAGCTCTTCACGCTTTCCAGTTGTTGCTCTGTCTCATCCAGCTGTGGTTTCCGTTCATAGAAGCTAATGTCCTTCAAATTCATTTCAAGTCATTTCTAAATGTCAGGTTTTTTAACTATGTCATTTTTTTTCTCGCTCCAAGATGTCTGAGTCCTCTAATCTATGGCCTCCGGGATGAAATGTTTTTCCATGCTCTGAAATGCAACTTTTTCTGTGGCTTGTATAAAAAATCACCAGCTAATGGTTTATAAATCCAGCTCATGATGTTTTTCAAAAAGGAGTGCTTAAAGATGGCAAAGCTGCACAAGGAAGAAAAGAAGAAACTGGAAAGTAATTCTTTATGCTGTTCAGCTGCTGCTCTGTCTCATCAGATGTTGTGCACCCTTTATAGTTGTGAATTAATATCAGGTACTCAAATGTAATAATGTTTTGTGTTACTTTAAGATAACTGAGTCCTCCTGTTTATGGCATCAGGGCTGAATCACTTTTACTTAGTTATACTCAGTGTCTTATTTTAACTGACTGCTGTTAAAGTAACATTTCAAACATCATGGCTCATTGTTGATGACTGTACTCTTTTTTTCAGCCCTCCACCTTTAGTCAAATGTAACATCAGTTTTAGATTCTTGCAGCATGTAAACAGTGAATGACCCCTTTATATCTTGTGATATAAACTGTGAATGGTGTAAATGTTAAGTTTTTGAGTGTTTTTGTTGCTGAATTAACATTTAAAGGTGACATATCATGCAAAATTGACTTTCTAATGGTTCTTTACCTGAAATATGTGTCCCTGGCATGTCTACAAACCCCCCGAGAATGAAAAAAATCCATTCTGCCTCTGTTTTGATTTCTACACCTTTCTGTAAATGTGTGTGAAACGAGCCGTTTCAGACTTCCGTGTTTTTGTTACGTAACAACAATATCCGGTCTGTCACGAAGTCAGAGCTCGGAGCTTGTTCAGCCCATAGACTGTATAAAATGATACTGAATCCCTCCCCCGTTTTTCATTAACTGCACAAATGTGTGCTAGGTGCTAACAAGGAGCTTAGGAGGGAGGCATGCTAGTTGTAGGCTGTCTTAATAAACACAAAGGTCGGTTTTACTCCCCACGTCTGCAGATTTGAAGATCTAATGGATGATTTTTATTTATCATGGATAAGTGCTAGCGCTAGTTAGCATAGCTACATAGCTACATGTCCTAGCTGTAGCTGTGTACCAAGACACACGTCGACATACTGACAAATAAAACAACAAGAAACACTAAATCTGTGACCAATCCTTCAGAAAGGTCCCGCTGCCTTTCTGGCAGAGGTCGGTTTTACTCCCCACGTCTGCAGATTTGAGGATCTAGTGGATGATTTTTATTTATCATGGATAAGTGCTAGCGCTAATTGGCATAGCCACATAGCTACATGTTCATAGCTGTAGCTGTAGCTGTAGCTGTGTACCAAGACACACGTCTACATACTGACAAATAAAACAACAAGAAACACAGAATCTGTGACCAATCCTTCATAAAAGGTCCTGCTGCCTTTCTGGCAGAGGTCGGTTTTACTCCCCACGTCTGCAGATTTGAAGATCTAGTGGATGATTTTTATTTATCATGGATAAGTGCTAGCGCTAGTTAGCATAGCCACATAGCTACATGTTCGTAGCTGTGTACCAAGACACACGTCTACATACTGATAAATAAAACAACAAGAAACACTAAATCTATGACCAATCGTTCAGAAAGGTCCTGCTACAGGCGCCTCTCCGTCAGGATCAGATTCAGAGGGTTGAAGTAACGCGATCTCTGAGCAGCCGTGTATATTCAGCCAACATGTAAACATTAGATCAACGTGCTGGAGAGCCGAGGCACATCCACTTCCGGAGGGGGCGTGGTCAGAGAGAAAACAGAGTGTTCTGATGAGGAATGAAGAAGAGGACTTTTCAGGCATGCCAAAATCTGATTTCAAAGTGTTTTTTTGTGTGTGTGAGCATAAACTTTAAAGACATGTTTTGGGGACCTCTTAGACCAATATATATTGATGAAAAAAGCGTGATATGTCCCCTTTAATGGTTGTGTTGTTGCCCTGTTGATTCAATCACAGGAATGGGCTCTTCTTCAGTCTTAATTCAGAAACAATGACAAAATTGAATCTTGAAGAACACCTGCTATGACAGTATAGAAGAACTGCAATAAAATGTTTGTTCAAATCAGTAGGTAAATGCTGGCCTTTCAATATACTAGACTATTATAATTATACACTGGTTTCTATCTGATCAGTTAGGGATCAGGCTAACAGGAGGGAGTCCACATAATCACTGTGCCTGGCCCACACTAAGTCCAGCACACACACCTTGTCTGAAGGGAAAGGGTTTTTCTATTCTTTTGTTTCTCATTGTTTTCTTGAGCCAGAGACAAAACATTATGATGGAGCTTTCTCTGGAGAACATCTTTATGTGTTTACCATATGATTATTTACATGGCACAAAAATCTCAGCTCATATATTTGATTTGCATCACAGTTTTGGCACAGTTTGGCTTCCGTTTGCATTTATGTGGGTAACATGTAAGCTCTAGGTTGCTTGATAAAAGCTTTTATAGTCAGATCAGAGCAGCAGATTTTTTTATCTTATATCTGTGCTAGTTATGACTGTGTTGGCTTTAAGATGATTCAGAAGTATAAGTTCAGCTGTACAAGAAAAAGTCTGCACAATCTGTTATTTTTGGGAAATTAAGACAATATTTGATAGAAATGTTGTAGAGTCAGGAAATGTTTGGGAGAAGTGAGTGGCATGACAAGCAGCAAAAGGCTGTGGCTGAGAGTCAAACTAGCAGCCACTGGGACAAGGACGAGGACTGTAGCCCCTGTACCCGAAGCTGAAGTCAGAGATCAGGATAAGACTGTCTCATCAGTCTTTTGGAGCCTTTTGATTTTGTTTGAGAAACTCCATTAAGTTACACTTAAACAAATCTTCATTATTCTCACAGAGGTGAGCTTGAGTCCTTTGAAAACATTTACCTGAATAAGTACTGCTTCCTACCTCCTCGTTGTTATGTATGCGGGAGCTGCATGTATCTATCCAAGCAGACCAAGAATAAAAACAGCTGTTCTTGAATTATGCTTAATGGTGATTAGGTCATGCTGCCATCACAACACTGAACAGGAACACATCAACACCTATTGCACATTACATCCAATATGAACCATATTATCTTCTTCTATTTTGGGAAAATTAATAATAAATAATGATGCAAACAGGAGGTTTTCCTTAAATACGTTTTATTGTCACAAAAACTCATACAATAAACAACACTGTGATACAATGTTGGATAAATCTCACTGCCAAAAACAAGAGATCCTCTAATAATTGTCCAGCAACTCCAAAGCAGCTGAAATCCAACAATCAAATAAATAGTCATAAATAATACTGAAACTTTAGAGGATTACAAATACTCATATTTAGTAGATTCCCTCTTTAAATATTATTTTAGGGTTCACAATCTTACAGGCTCTTTAAAGAACTTGTTAGCTCTGCATTCTCATATCTCTGTCTGTGTGCCTTAGTCCTCTCGGAGATAAGCCTCGTGCACCTCGTGCTCCTCATTCTCCCATCTAAAGGAAGCATACTCGGCCATTCTTTGGATCTCCTCCACCTTAGTCTCGGCCAGCTTCTTGTCTGCATCCGCTGACAGTTTACGAGCCTCCTCCACCTGGGACTGGGCCACCTGCATGTTTGTCCTCACTGAGATGGACGCGTGTTCAGCTCCTGGAGACACATGCAAACAGGCGTTTTGTTAAATAAAGTTTGATGATTCAAATAACACCAAGTTAAATTCAAATGTGGACCTTTAGAAGGCCATTCTGTCAAATAAATCCATTTCCTTTTGAATTATGTTTTTATAAGAACACCTGATCTGCACACTTTCCTTTTTTATTCCATTATTACAAATATAACGCCATTTCAGCACTGCATCAAGCTTCAAAAATACAGATTAATTCATACAAACTCAAAATTACCTGTGGAATGTGCTGCCTCAGTTGCCATTTTGCACAAGTTAACTGCATTGATCCAGGTTGACTCAAAGCGCTTGCAGTCCTCCAGCCTCTCACTTGCCTGTAAAAACAAACATGAGACAGAATAAATAAAAGGTTTTTTTTTTAGTTTGCAAATTTAGAGCTGATATTAACTGCAAAAGCACAATGCTAGAATACATTTCTGTGTATCTTTACTTCAAAGAAGAAAACCTACCTCTGCACGTTGGACACTGATCACCTCCAGGAGTGAATCCTCCTCTGCAGCGGTCAGTTTTCCCAGCGTGGCTAAGTAGCGTCTTTGGAAAGCAACACGTGTGTGCACAGCCTGTTAGCAAACAGAGAGACGACATGCAGTCAGGGACGGTGTAAGGTAATCATTTCACAGTTATAGTGTTACAGTAGTTTTCTGTGCAGTCTGACATTCTGCTCATAAAGCATGGATGATGATAGTCTAAGCAGAAGAAGGTACCTTTGAGTAGTCTGTGAGGGCATCGATGAGAGCCAAGGTGGTCTGTGAGAGGAAGATACTGGAACCGTCTGTCACCACTGAGGCCGCTCTTCTGATCAGGGAGTCCTGGGAGAGGTTCTCCACATGCTATAAACAAGGGGAAAATATATTTATTTAAACTTTATCTCTTTAATTTCTCAACTAAATAGAATAAGAAAGGATTTACTTTTATTAAATAACACAAAAGTGTCTGGTAGGAGATTGACATACCTGTGTGAAAGGGAAAGCGTTAAGTCCACGAGCAGAGCTTGTAGATGTAAGGCTCATGGGTGCAGTATTTGTCTTTTCCTCCTTCTTCTGGACTCCAGACTTGAACTGGCCACTCTCAGAAATGCTGCAGAAAATCAGAGGCAGTACAGGTTAGTATGACCATGATAAATCATATTTAAGCTCAATGTTTAAAGATCTGTGAGTTATAATCTTCAGGTGATGCCTAAGAAATCAATTCAACCTAGAATCCTTCATTTAGCATCTTCAACATACCTGAGGAACCGGACACAGGTCGCTCCTCTTCTGACCACATTCTTGTTGGTCCGCAGAAATGAAAAGTCTGTCTGGTTTCTCAGAAGTCCCCCAGCAGCTCTGCTGGTACACACTGAACACTGACGAACGGCTTGCATTTTGCAGATTAGTTGTGCACTGAGACTGTGCTCTATATGATAGAAGTATCTCTGATAGTTGAGTTTGATCTGCAATTTAAATAAAGCTGCTGTCCAGTCACTTTTGTCTTGTCTTCTTAAAGCAGAGGAAATGTTCCTGTTGTTTGCTGCTTGGAATCTTTCAGTCTGCTCGATGATGATGTCTGACTGACGTTCCTGTTCGTATTTATAAGGCCCCAGATCCATGTCATTACGTAAAAGGCATTGATCTGTTGACTCTGCCTGCAAATGTGCGTATTTGGCTTTATCTGAGCAGGGCCAAAGGGACACATATTACGTCCGGGCCTCTCACTCTGCCGTGCCGTGCTTTATTGTGCGCATGTCTGAGTGGGCACCAGAAAGAGGGTCAGATGCAGTTAAGGACACAATTATCTTTAAGAGAAAATAAGACTTGTTCTGAGAAGTTTAGATTCATGTTTCAAAAACCCAAATAAATGCATAATAAGATAGTGTAAATAAAAAGATAACTGATGATAACTTCTCTTTATTTATTCCCATAATTAAATGACAGGAAACTGGCTATAAAAGTATTTATCTCTGTCTCTATGCAAACAGCATTTCAGCTTCATTCTACATGAAGAGCTGAAGATGCAAACCATATGTGTTTAATGTAGGTGAAGATGAGTCATATATATCCTGGACAAAATCCTCCACGTTGACAAAGAAAACACATGTAATGGAATTTCCAGACTCCTGCTGATACAGAACAGTAACAGAAATGCCTCCAATGCAGCATTAATGCAGTCTTAGTGTGAGTGAGTACACCTGTATATGCAATGATTCAACACCATTATTCATGTTCCCAACAAAAATATCAACTTGTTTTATTGGAGATCACTTTTTCTGCACCACTCCTGACAGAAAGTATGGCTGCTGTCAAAGAGCAGCGAAGGACTTTGTATGTGCTCACTTCCTGTTTTATTTTGTAATTCTTACCTTGTGTTTTTTGTGTTGTCTTATGTTCTTGTCTTTTACAGTCATTTGTTCTGTTCTTTTTTTTTTCAGTTGTGGTTTCTTGCACTGTTTTGTGAGCCAGCACCCGTGTTTCTTTCACTCCTTTAATGTCTCATGCTTCCTGTTTTCCAGTTCAGTTGTACTTCCTGTGTTTTCCCTCCAATTTGATTGCCTCCAATTAGTTTCACCTGTGTCTCGTTGTCACACCTGTCGTTGATTGCGCTGTGTGTATTTAGTTTCCCTGTGTTCACCTCTCTTTGTTGGTTCATAGAGTCATCTTCATCTCTCATTCTAGCTGAGGTTATTCTTGTGATTCTGTGATCTTCTGTTGGAATTTTTTTGGATTGATTTCATGGACATTTTTAGTAAGACTTTCTGTTTGCTTTTGAACTTCAGTTATTACTGTATAAAGTATTTTTGTTGGTCTGCTATTGGGTCATCAATTTTGTGTTTTTACTCATGTCATGACACCTGTTCACCTTGTCAGGATTAAAATTTTCACAACCATCTGTTCACCATACATTATCCCCTATGATGGGTAAGACAATAAGCTGTGTTAGTAGAAAATGGAGCTCAAGACAGACTTTGTGGAGGAAAATAGATTCACATACAACAATTGGTGTTTCTCTGACACCTCTGCAGCACATCTGAAGAGCTGCGAGCTAAGAATGTTTCTCAGTGTGCCTCGTTTTTACGAACGGATTCCTTTACTGTTAATTTTTCACAGTTACTTATGGTTATGTTACTTATGGACCAGCTTCTCTTAGTGACACTCTAATGCAGACACAGAAAAGCCTTTCACCAGGTATGATGATTTCCTACAAGATGAAGTCACTTATGCTTTTTAAATGAATGCAAACGTTATTCTGTGTCAGTAATGCCATTTATGTAAGAGATACTGCATCAGAGATTGTTGGGGCCCAGTGGCTCTGATTGCTGCACTCACATCTGTGCCTGGTAACTGTCATTGATCCCTGACTCTCAAGACCTGCAGCCTGAGACTGATGCTGACATTTTTGCCACAGTGTCAACAGGCAGTGGTGAAATGCGCAGAACTCCTTTAAACAGACTGATTTGACATGATGTGTATCATCATGTTGTGTCTGGTGCTGCTTTTACTTTTGAGAGTTAATTACTGTTGTCATGGGGTTTTGACCAATCAGAATGAAATATTGGCAATAATACATGATATTGAACAGTATACTAGAATACTAGCTAGTTTTCTGGGGGTAATATTGGATTTGTACCAGTGAATTTCAGGCATCAGAATCATCAGGAAGGAAAAAATGGTATAAATAAGATAAAAATGCCAAAATGGGTCTGCTTCTTTCAGCTTCTCTTTATTGTTTTACTGAAACTCTCTCAGTTCCATTTGTCCCTTTTTCATGTCCTTTAATATTTCACCAACATATTCTTGCCAAAAGTATTGCAGGTGGCACCTGCAGTGATCTGCAACAGATAGTTTGTTTTGGCCTTGTTGTTCCTCTGATCCCTCTCAGTCCTGTCTACTGACGTAGGAGTTACGCAAAGAGGGGGATGAGCCCCCTGGAGCTGCGCTCAACAGAGTCAACTTGTTTGGCAAACACATGAAACTTTCAGGTTGTACGATGAGACTCTGGAGCTTCATGTTAATAATTAGCCAGTCTGCTAGTTACTAAGCAGGAGATTAGAGATCTGCTCCTGAGACTCCATGCAGCACATTACTACACTGCTGCGCAGGTAAGTAAGTCCCCACAGAACCACAGACGCATCACTTTGTGGGTTTCATCATGATCTTCAAAACAATGCAGGCGCAACATAAAGCCGCTGATTTCATAAGGTACTGTAAAAGTGTGACACATGTTTTGTTTTCGAGGTGTTTTTTGTCCTCCAGTACCTACAAACATGGTTTAAATTCATAACAATAAACAGGATGTAGGTTAACTCTGGTATTGTTCAAAGACAAAACCCTTACAATACTTGAGATCCCATAAGGTTTTCTCCAAACTCTGTCTTTAAAGTTATTGACCACAGATGTCTTAACTAATAAATTGTAATCACCACTGTGTTTGTTAGGTTGATATTAAGATCCTCTTGATTGTAATATCAAGAAGTTGTGACTTGACCCAATAAAAAGACAAGTGATTGATCGATTGGTTCTTCAATCCAGACTAATTCCCATGCAGGAAAGCATACTTCTAGAGGAAAGAAAACAGTCCACAAGGTCAAATTTACAGTCCTCAAATATACAGGACTTATCTTTACATTGACTGTCAACAACATCTGGCCCTGTTTCTCTGTCTGGTCCATGCAGTGTATTCATCCAAACAGCAGACAGAAGTGCAGAGTCCTGAACCCAGACTAAACATGAAACTGTCTTGTATCTGACAGACAGCAGAGTTGATAATGTGTGAGATTGGCCTTCATGATAATAAGACAACTGATGTGCAAGAGACATTTATGATACCTTTATTGTAACATCTGGTTTATTTCCTTCTGCTGTTCATCGTGTTCCTGTATGTGCTACATGTTGCTTCTATTAAATACCAAGGTAAAGCAGCAGCATTAGCCTTGTTTAGAACTGGGACTTTGCAACTACATTTTCAACATGCTTCTCTTTTTCAGACTTGGCTAATGAACAGCTGAAACCCACAGGCTGCATAAAACATGGAGGCAGTCTCGGTGACGTCACACATGGGTTTCTGAGGACGCGTTTTGAAACCCTGATGGCGGTCACAATTTTGGAAATGTTAACTCAACGTAGCTTTCAACAAAGAGACAGAGCTGAGGCTGGCTTTTTTTTGTTTTTTTTTTGTTTACCTGTGTGGCAAACAACTACAACACGCCCCCCTGTCAGTCAACTTAGCCGTGCCCCTATTTAAGTTCATTCTTGTGTAAGTCCTTGCTCTTCTATTATCTTAAAGTATGCATTACAAAAATAATTCAGCTCTGTTTTCAGAAGCAGAAACATGTCTAAAGTTGGGCTTTCTAACATGGAACCTAATGGGGATTCTTTGGCTTTTGCAGCCAGCCTCAAGTGGACAATTGAGGAAATGCATGTTTTGCACTTCTGCATTGGATTTGTTTTTCAACACCTGATGTTGCTGCTTTCTGAGGCCTTGCTGATCTGCAGAATGGATATGAATGCATGAAGTCTTTCTATAAAATCGGTTTCTTTTCATTCAATTCCCCAATGAGTGATGTGATTATCTTATGTTAGTAACCATTTTTAAAATAAAAATTCAGTTATTGTTTGAACAATGTTTCAATTAAAATTCCTGATTGTGCACAGATCAGTCTTTTTATTTTAATGAGTGAAGGAAGACTTTTTTTCCTTTGTTCCAAACATTGTGCAGTTGCATCAAATCACTTTGCTTTTGCAGTCTGGGGAGTTTTAAACATCATAACTTTGATCAAACTCTAAAATGCATAAAAACTCAGTAAAGCAGAGCTCTGACACTCTGGCTTCTTATTGAAGGATCTTTGTACTTCTGCTTACTTGTCAGATATACTCTTCTAATAAAGTTTGAACTCAGGCTCCTTCAGTAAAGGACTGAACATCTGCAGTTTAAAACTCTGTCATTCACAGTCACACTAAAGTTAACAGCATTTAGGGACACTGCCAAAACACTTTGCTCTACAGCTCCCAAACTGCATGATACAGGACTCAGCTGGAACATCTGACCCAGGTGACTTGATATAGTCCAATCAGCAGGATCAACCATGTGCCCAAAATCAATGTGAGAGCATCCCAATCCAGCTGGAAAACAGTTCAGTTCAGTGACTTGGAAACTTGACTGCATCAGCAGAAAAAGGAAACCTTATAGGGACATTTAATAGCAACCAATGAAGGTTTCCTGTCGGGTGCTGGACACACATTTTATTCTTCAAAACTGTAACTTCAGTGTTAACTTCAGTGTCATATTTCACAGATGTTCACCAGCACAGAGTCAGCTGCACAGTGTCCACATGTGCTGCAGTAGTAAATGAGAGGGAAGGCATGATAAAGACATCATGGTCATGGTAAAGACTGAGGATTTCTTTCACCCTGCAGATAACAGAGCATGTTGGATAGGATGGCAGTAGGTTTGGGCAGAAAGTTTATGAACATTTAGTTTCATTTTTAATCCCATCATGGTTTAACCTGAAACCTGAATAACTGCCCTGTGGTTGTATATCTCCTTGAAATACATGTAACGTTGCAATTAGATCAAAGTTTGACATGTTTCTTCAATTCCTCCACCTCATCCCCATCTCCTCCCCCTCATCTGTCAGGATGGGCCCGTACAGCACTATGATACTGCTGCTGCAATAATTCATATTTAAAGGGATCATGGCGAGATTAAAACAAGGAAACAAAGTGTTACAGAAGTCAAACCTTGGATTGGACCTTTTTTCAGTGGATGTTATTAATGAAAACATTCAACTCATGATTAAAATGTGACCAGACAACCATGTATGTTGTAGTGTTACTTGGTAGAAAAAGGTCAAAAATGCTGTGTATAATGGTAATAGTTATTTGCTGTTTTATAATGTATAAAGATATAAATTATGCATTTTACATTCAACATGTTGCTGTACAGTGTGTGAATTTCTAGGTTCATTTCTTTGCTTTAAGAAGTTCTCCATATTTGCAAATGCTGACTTGACAGAGTTCAATGCAAGAAAGTCTCTGAACTCATTCTATAGCTGCCACTGATCAAAACAAGTTGTTTCTATGTCATATGAACCTAAAGTTTTCAACACAATCAAGTATAACTTCAGACATGAATCAGATATCAAACCATCACATATCCCCAGTGACACCTGTTGTTTGTAAGAAACATAATGCTTCGTGATAATTGCATGTGTATAATGTATCTCTGGGGGAATTGATGCCCGAGCCAAACAAATCTGAGTGGGGCCAAACAATTCAGATAAGATGAGGAACATCTCGCAGATGATGCTCATTGAAGACAGATTTTATGATAAGAGGAACAGAAGGCTTTGCCATTTCCTGTGGTTGATGAAGAGGAAAGGTAAGAGAAGCACACTTTAATAATGAATGTTTGATGTGTATTAAGTTGCAGTGCAAAAAATATTTTTGTTAGTCTGCTTTTTCTTGCAGAGTTTGGTTTTAATATCCTTTACTGTTTTTCATGACATAAACTTATTAATTCTGCTCTATATCTCATCCTACTTAAAATGTCACCATGTATCATTGATGGAGTATTTAAAGTGATTGCATGAAGCTTTATTTATTGTGTCTTAAACAGGCATCACAAAATGCAGAACCTGACTGAATTTCCAGGTAATGCAACCTCCCACAAAAGCCTCTCTGTCATCATCAAGGTGTGTGTGGTCATCCCCTTCTTTTGTGTCTTCCTGTGCTGCATTGGTGTCATGCTGCATATCTTTGCATCTCACAGACAGTTCCTGGACACCTCTCGTTACATCTTGTTTGCCTACATGCTCATTAATGACACCCTCCAGCTCTTGTCCTCTGTACTGCTCTTTCTCTTTGTCATGGGTCAGGTGAAGTTTGCGATGGTCTACTGTGTTCCTCTGCTGTTCATTTCCACCGCCACTTTCCAAAACACACCTTTAATCCTGGCCACAATGTCGCTGGAGCGTTATGTTGCCATCTTCTACCCCTTACAGCGTCCGGCAGCCTGGCGCTCAGACCGCATCTGGGTTATTGTTTTCTCTCTGGGGCTCATCAGCTGCACCCCCCCTCTCATTGACCACGCCATTAGGGAACATGACCCTGCTGTGGATGTTTTCTCTACCCCTTTGGCTTGCAAAGCTAACGTTGTAAACTCATCTCCAATCCAGACATTATTCAAAGCTTCTATGAGTATTCTGTTCTTTGCAGTAGTGGCTGTTATCATCCTCTTTACATACGTGAGAATCTTGCTGGAGACCAGGAATCTGAGACAAGATGGAGCGTCTGTGAGCAAAGCCATGCACACTGTGCTGCTGCATGGCTTTCAGCTGCTGCTGTCCATGATGGCCTTCACCAGCCCTATCACTGAAACTCTCATTGTTCTTCATGTGGACTGGTTACCACAGGACATTGCCTTTTTTAATTACTTCTGTTTTATGCTGATTCCACGCTTTCTTAGCCCACTCATCTACGGGTTCAGAGATCAGATTCTCAGGGGCTACATCAGGAAAACATTTCTCTGCTGCTCAAAAAAAGTGAAACCCCACATTAGAGGCAAGCTATAGGACAACTTCTCTGCCTCTTGAAATTGTTATTATGGGTACATAATTTCTGGTGATGATGCATTTGTGATGTTTGAGGGGATCCAAAGAGTTGAAATATCTTTAGAGAAAGCTGAATTCAGCATCCAGAAAGCAAAATCTCAGCAGGGTATTACAGGATGTCAGATGCGATGTGGCACTTTGTTGCACTTTTACAAACTGTACAAAAAGCAGGGTCATCTCCAGAAGCCCTGTATATGTGTGATTTGTCTTCATAAACTCATTTATAGAGCCATGATGTTGCATTGTTCTTATACATAAGATTATATAAAGATTTTCAGATATTTTAGACTGATGGTTAAATAAGAGAAAAGTCTAATCTAATCTCTGGACATAAAATGACGAAGAACTGATTCAACTGTGTTACGCTCAGTAATCACGACCCTTCAGTGAATGCATTGGCATGTCTTATGTCTCATAGATCCTGCTGTGTTAAACATAAACCAGACCTTATTTCTGTGCCAACAGCATCAATAAAGATGACTTAATTGTGTGAGTGAGATTAAGGTTAACTTTGTTGGGCTGGCATACTGCATTGATCATGCAGGATTTGTCATTAACTGGACTTTGGACTAGTTGCAGGCAAGAAAATTATTTTGGGCCTTTTGTACCCTACTGTGATTAGACTGTGACGGATATTAAAAAGGAAAAAAAACCTCAGAAATAAAGATTAACTTAATAATTTTGTTGTTGTTTTTAAGGTCTTTTGCATATCTCATACAGATATTTGAATGCACAAATCACTGTGATATCCGTAGGTACAAAACTAACTTCATATACGTGTAGTTGACGTATTTGATACCAATAAAAAAATGGCAAAATATGTTTCATTTTTAACTTTTTTTTTTTTTTACCTTTGACTGTTAAGATTTTAGATATTTGACTATTTGGAAATATAACCCAGTGAGCCAGTGAGGCATAAGAAGACAATATATAGAAAATAAAAACCTCTAAATATGGATCTTTTAGGTCCCTATAAAACTATTACTTCTTTATTATTGTGCTAATGTTTCTTACTTGCACACATCATGATACATAACTGAGTACAAAAATGTATTTACTTCCTTTAATGTCTATTCCTATCATGTTCTGAAAAAGTAATAAAATGTTAATTTTTGGAGAAACATCAGACTGGTTGCCTCTAATAACTTTACAGGAAACTTAATTTTCTCACATTGAAAACCCTCTTCAGCATAATCTTTAAAAAAAATGTCCAACTTTCTTGATGCACAATTCATTTCAAGGTGATCACTATTGTATTAGGGGTCTGAGTCAGCTGTTTGGTTGTAGTACTGGGCTTAAACCAGCAGGTGTCACACTTACCTGGGACCATAGGCTGGAACCCAATTCCCACACACGCAACTTACTTTATCAGGGAGCAGATGATTCACCGTGGTCGTCTACTTCAGACTAATTACAATGAGAGAAAATGAAGCCAAAATTAAAACAGAGATTTGTCATTGTAGCCTATGACATGTTCTGTTATTACCTTTGAAGCAAACTAAAGAGCATGTCGTGAAATCCGAAACAGCCTCCACAGACTAACACCAGACCTTTAACTTTGTACATTTGTCTGTGTTAATATTGTAGGAGAGGAAATAAAACAGTCGCATATGCATAAGGTAATGTACAACAAATCATCCTGTATAGCCCCGAACAGGGGGTGAAAGCTGATCTCTCGATCTCAGGGCATGAGGGGGAGATCCCCGCGTGGACTTTGGAGGCATGGTCTCCAAATCCTGCGGATCCTCAGCTCAGTTCAGGACAGTCTGAGAGAATCAGCAGCCTGTGAAGCTGAGAGGGAAGATGAGTTATCCTGCGCGTTTTCACTTCTGTTACTGTGTCCTGTCTGTGGCTGTGATTCACGTGTCTGTGGGTGAAATGTACACGTCGCTGCTGAACGTGAAACAGGCGATCAGCGTGGAAAGGAAGCTGATCGATAACTTGAAAACTTACATTGAGCACGAGTTAGAGAGGCTAGAGGACATCAAGCGGTGAGTGATGCATGATGACACCACAGGCGATGCATGGAGTGCTAAGGTACAGAGATAAACACACTGACTTTACATGTGAGACATTCAAATGTTAGGAGTCTCGAGAAATGCAAAAAACTAACAAGCCATGTGTGAAAACTTCAGGAAAAATCAGCCCGAATGTAAAGCTCTTTTATAGTTTGAACAGAGACTCTGTCTGTGGTGATGATATCACCCAGTGACAAATCCTGAGTCTCCTCCACAGACTGTGAATATGATGGAAAAAGTGTGTAGGCATGATGATGAGAGCACGTTTTGATGGTTAACCATAATATAACCACCGTTTTAGACCCACAGCAGAGGATCCTGCTTAATAAACATCATTTGATGTCATTGTACAAAAAGGAAATTTCCCTTCTTAACATCATATTATCTTAATTCCAGCTCCAGATATTTTACTTCAGCATCCAAATGTGTGACAGTGATACATTTTCATTTACCATTACTAGATAACCTATACAAGTACATCGTGAAAAGGAAATAACATGGTTTTCCCAGACAGATATCTTTAGTTTGCTGGAAATGCATGACTGACATGACTTCTCCAGTCACATCTCACCACAGTATGCTCATGATTCTACTGCTTCTCTGTGGATATGATGGCCACTTTTTTGTGTGGTGGAGCACATTTGACCATAACATTTCAAACTGTAGCCTTATTGTGATGGCTTTTTTTGTAGCGAGGGCTTGGGAAAAACAAGTAATATCACTCATGAGCTCTATGCATCTGCTTTAACAATGTGTGAATGATAATGGTGGGTGGTAATGGGGAACAAATGTAACTTAATCTCTTTTATTGACTTCATAAAGTCTTGCCTTATTTATGGTCGTCAGAAGAACTTTTCGTGTACTTAAACCCTACTTTCTTTAAAAAAAGAAAAATCTGAGCACCTTAGAAGATGTGAAGAAAACTTCATTGACCACCCTTTGCTTTGCTTTTATGGGCATTCCTCTAAAAATGTCACTTCAGGACAGGACACTTTCAAACACATTTACAAAAACAAAGGAAGCCAAAATGAAAGTTTAATTGAGCATTTGTTATTGAATAAGGTTGAAATGTAAAGGTAAAATGTGTTGTAGTAATAGATGGTCTTCTATAGATGTTTCTCCTTGAATAGGGAAAGAAAGTATACAATTTTAATAGGCAAAATTCAAAGTTTTAACTTGTTGCTCATCACACTGTCTGAGCACTTTGCCTCTCTGTCTTTTTCTAACAATCAACAATATTTTTTCCCCGACAGCTTTTATGCTAAAGTGTCCGACCTGCATGCTGAGCTCTACAAAGGCCCGGTGACTGCCATGTCGAACCCTTTGGTGGCCTTCACTCTGATCAAGCGGCTTCATTCAGAGTGGCTGAATGTCGTCCAAAGCAATGAAGCTCTGGAGAACGCACAAGGTTTGTTTCTTTACAGACACATCTGGTGATGATAACTAACCCCCGTGTTTCTTTTCTCAGCTGTTACCACCCACCCATCTATCCACCCCAGTTCAGTTCACCTTTTGGCCTTCTGCTGTCCAGCCCTCAGGTCCAGTTACAAGGAAGAAGAGGCAGGTCTACCCAAACTGGAGGACCTGCAGGGGGCTGCTAAAGGTCTGATGAGGCTGCAGGATGTGTACGCTCTCCAGGTCCCTAGTCTCGTTAGGGGTCGTTTCCAGAGGGTCACTGACGGTGTGCCTGTGGATGTCACCCTGCCTACAGTGTCCGTCCTGCTTTCTGGTGATGACTGCTTTCTGGTTGGAAAGGTTTGCACGCCGTCCCTTCGCTATATTGCATTCTTCATATTGTCTTTCAGGTAATTCCTTTGGTGGATGTAGTTTGCAGAAGCATACAAGGATCACAAAATAGTCTTCCACAGTGTTGACCGGCATGAAGTCATCCATTGAACTAGCGCTGTAGTTATCTTCTTTGATTTTGCTTCAACGTGAGATTTTAATTCCATTTGCTCAATAGTGCACATTACTTTTGACTTGTTAACTTCGGCGTCTGGGAGTTTTTAAAGTGAAAAGCGCAGTGGTGTCCTTGTTTTCAGTCACGGCACCAGCAGGAAGCATGAAGCCTCTGCAGCTGCACAACTACGGTGTCCTGAAAGGGACAAAACAATACAAAATGACAAAGAAATGATGTGCTAATATTTGACCTTTTTCACATCCTGATTAACGCGTTGACACAGACAGCCCTAACTTTTTCAGATTTTTAATGATGCATCGATGTGTAAACATCATTTTTACTGCTGTAGCTGGTTAAAGTGGATTTATGTGGACCACAGTTTGTTATTGAGTGCAGTGGCCCTCCAAGTCAGTTCAGCTTGTTACTGAAGCAAATTGCCAAAAATGCTGCAAAAGAACATGCATATTTTTAAGAACATAGAGCTCCGTCCCTCCCCTAAGGGCACAAGAATTTTCTCATGAAATGATTTATACGAGTGTTGTTCCACAAGTGTGTATGATTGAGAATTTAATTCCTGTGGGCTTGAAAACAGCCGTGTAAATAAAAACCATCTGAGAGCTCTGATGAACTGAAAGCAATCTGAAGCAGGACCAGAGACCCAAACTAAAAACTGGTTTCTTCTTTTGTAAGGGGTCACAAGCTGGACAGGTTTGCATCCACAGGTCTTCAACAAGAGATAATGCACTTTGCAACTTTAAACCACACTTAATATTTCACCTCTGCCCTGAAATATAGCAAAGAAGCAACATGACAGTGTGTGGAAACCACTCAGTCATCTTTTGCTGTCACTTTTCCCTGTGAAAAAAAGCTACAAATCTTCATATGAGGTAGTAAGGTTGAAAGGTATTTGGAAGAAAAGTCTCCATAAGTCCTCTTTCCTGAGCTCGGCGAATAGTTTTATTGCAAACCTGTCCGTCACTGTGTGGTGTGGGAACAGACAGCCAGACAGTCAGCCTGGAAAAAGTGGAGATCTTCCCACTGCATGCCTGGGAATCTGCTTCACGTGCTGATAAATATACTTTTATATGAGTGAAAAAAAAAAAAAAAAAAAATTCCCTGCAATTCCACTGTTTATGTACGGTGTCGATGCATGAGGGCAGGGCTCTGTGTGGGAGAGACTTCCACTTGTATGGAAAAGACATTATCTCATGTTCGGAGCAGAGAGGCCAGCTTGCCTTGACTTGTGGGACAAAGATTATCTGAGGCCATCTGTAAACAGAGATGCTTACTGTAGTCTGAGGGTGTTGTCAGTGACAGAGCTGCCTGCATGTGCCCCCACAGGGCTGTTAAACCAATCCGTAAAACCTGCTTTGGTGAGAAGTGTGTAGATTTTCAAGAATTTAAAAGCGCTCCAAATTAGAAACTAGTTGATTCCTCTCTCATAAAACAGAAACGTGCAGATTATCAACTATTTTTAAGAATTTATTGGTTCTTTTAAGACCAAAAGCTCCCAAATTATAGCATATAATGTTGTGAGCAGGGTGTAAATCCATGGTAGGGTAGATAAGCTAGTGTTAAGTTGAGCTAAGTGGTAAGTTTGTATTTGTGTGTGTGTGTTTTGGGGGTTTAATGGCACACTGGAATTTCTGTTTGTGTGCTGTCTGGAGGGGTTGTGGATGCAATGTGTTGGGAGGAGCCGCATGTCACCCAGTCTCAGTGTGGGTGCTGTCAGGGCTTTAGTCAGCACCCACTTAATCAAGTCAAGACTGTCACAAAAAGGGTTTGAGAAGAAGGTTGGAGAGAGACTGCAGCCTGTGTTCGTGGCTGTATTTGTATAAAAATAATGCTCCAGGTGTTCTTGGATGTGTTGCTCCATGCACAGTGTGAATGCTTAATAAGTCAGACTGGTGTAATCTGTTAAACAGGCATGTGGCGGAGAAATGCATGAAAGTAAACCAGTCTGAGGGAGTGGATAAGTTAGTCAAGAATCAAAATATGGATTCACTTAGAGCTGCAGCAACTAGTCAGTGTATTGACTTGTTGACCACGAGAAAACACATTCAATAGGTTTTTGTATACAAGGAAATTTGCCTTGTCACCTATATGGCCATAACCAGCAAAAAGGGTGAAAATAAAATAAATATTTTAACAGTCTTTTAAATTTGACACTTCCTGTCTTAATGTTTTAAATGTGCTTTATAAATTAAGTTGACTTGACATGGCAATCATTTGCAAAGCAAACATGTAAAATATAGTACAGGTTCCATTTTTAATTCAAATTTTTTTGCTTTCTTTGTCTTAAATAGTAAAAACAAAAGCAAAAACACTTAGCAGTTAGCAGCCTGACAAAATGTGCATACCCAAATGTATTTTTGGTCTCATCTGGCACTGAATTATTTTTTCTGCAGCCCTGAATAAAACCATGAAGTCAGAGTCTAAAAGGAACTGAATTCCAGTTTGAAAATACTCTGTGTTTCTTAGTGACTGTTTTATTTCATCCAGATGCTCTCATGATGACATTTATTTAGTCGGATAATCTTATTATAATCAAGGTTTCTTCACAGGAGAGACCTGGGTTCAGCTGAGTGAGTACAAACTTGGAGACACACAGACAAGCACATACAGAAAGCTGTAGAACAAAATGTCCAGTTTCAAAAAGCTGAATTCCTCCAACGAGATACTCAGCGGGTTTGCCGTCAGTGTCTGACTGCCAGATTTGAGTCGGTTTGCCACTTTGTGGCAGATTTTGGCAAAGAATCGCACCCAAACAGCAGCTGTCAGTCAGACTAGCTTTGAACCAGAAGCAGGAACAAGAATCAGACCAGTATCCTCAGGCAACTTCATAACGTCATTCAGCTGGCACCATATTTTACCCTGACTGGCATGCTGAATCCGGCTGGCTTCAGGCTTGACCATTTTGGCTTCCTCAGTCTTTTTTGAATTACAGATTTTTTTCAGTTAGGTGGGGAAGTTGAATTGTGATGTGAATATGGTAGATAAAAAACACAGACAGTGCGAGACTTTTTAACTTCAAAGGGTGCCAGAATTCAGCAACCTCACCCTTTAAGAGACAGATTGTACTTAAGATGTCTGATAGTGGGGATTTGAATAGTCTGCTGTTATTTTACACAGGTGGCCTATGAGCAGGGAGACTACTATCACTCGGTGCAGTGGTTGGAGGAGTCGGTGCGTCTCTTCAGGGGAACAGGAGGCGAGTGGAGCCCTGAGAATGCAGGGACTTTAGAGGATGCTCTGGATCACTTGGCTTTCTCTCATTTTAAGGTGGGCAGAATGAAACTGTAGACATGCACATTTAAAGGACAATACATCGATCACACTTTCTTAAAGGCCCTTCAATGTTTCAGACAGGAAATGTGTCCTACGCTCTCAGTCTGTCTCAGGAGCTTCTGCATCATGGTAACTGCTTTCACTTGATTTTCTGTATTTTCTGTACCAGGACACATGCCCATTATTCTGAGACTAATCCATTTACTTATTTCATTGCAGATCCGATGAATGGGCGAGTTTTGCAGAATGTTGAGAAATACGAGAAACTCCTGGTTACGAGTCCACCGAGGTCACTCGGCACCGATGGACTGAGGAGACCCTCCTCCAAATATTTAAGGACCAGGGACACTTATGAGAGTCTCTGCCAGACCCAAGGCTCTCAGGTATTCCTAACACAGAATCATCTGGACACAAACTCTGTGTTAGGCAAATATTTAAAAGGGATCAGGGACAAGTTAATATAACAACCAGGGTATATTTTTGATCGTATAATAACAACCAAATGTGTGACGGTATTCAGTTCTTACAATAGCACATCTGTTCTGTCGGGAACAAAATATTAAATCCAATCTTTTATTGTTTTTCATCTGCTTTTGTAAACTTGAACTGATATGAAAGAAAATAGTCGTTCATCTATACAATACATAGTTCAGTACTCAGATAGTACTGAGTTTTGGATTTGAAATCCACAGCTATGCTATCGACTCTGATGCTCTCAAGCTTAATGTCATACTGTCAACATGGTCACAGTGATGATGCAAGCATGCTGATGTCTAAAGGGAATGTTAATTGCGTCTGTGACCATAGTTAAGCCTTTCAACAGGGAAATACTTGCTAAGCAGCTGAACTGAAGGAAATAAGATGTACAGGTATCTGGTCATAAAGCAAATTATTTAACAAATACAAATCTGGCTGATTGAGATTAAATGGAAAGGTACCTGTTTTGTGCAGTTCATCCACCTTCTTTAACTTTCTGTGATATATATCATGACAATACATCCAACAGGCTTTATCCTCTGGGGATCTTACATTTCTCAAGATTAATGGATTTGCAATCCATCGAATAACAGCTGAAATACTTCAGTCTGATCCAGACTAGTTGATGTACTGTCATTGCTTTAACTTGGGCAACACAGCTTGCATGGATAAAATAAATAAGTACATAAAATAAAATCAAACAAGGAAGGTCTTTTATTGCTGTAATTTACAAAGCTCAAATTCCGTAGCCTCAAATTTGACAAAACAAGCTTCAAGTTTCAACTTTTGTTCCCCAGTGTTTATAGGGACAAAGTCTATAATTGGAGTTTCCTGTGACCATAAAAACACTATGATTATACGACAGTCATATTTTCTTTTAAGCTTGCTGTATGCGGGAAGAGAACAATACTTAGTGTAATTGTTTGTGGTAAAAAAAGAAATACAAATCTTGTTTTGATCTTGTAAATTTACTTCAGATGTCTGGTTTCTTTCTTTCTAGCAGCAGATGCACTTTAAAAATCCCGGACTCTCTTGTGACTTCTTCACCAATGGTAATCCAGGTCTGCTACTGCTGCCAGTGAGACGTGAAGTCCTGAGCCTGCAGCCGTATGTGGTCCTGTACCACGACTTCATCACAGACAAGGAGGCTGAGGACATCAAGGGGCTCGCGCAGACAGGAGTAAGTACCAGCTGTTTTGCAGTTTCCCCCTCAAAACATCTGGTCACTAAGCTTCTCAGAAAACAATAAGAGTCCTATTTTTATAATTAACACCATGCTTTGATAAGTCAATCTTATTAAGTCTTCAAATGGTTTTCCTATCCAATGTTTTTGTGGAGTTTTCTCAACAAATATGAGGGCTATTTCCTCCGCATGGGACTTACAAAATTAAAGCTGCAAGAGGTCAAGGGAGTCTCTTAAAGCTTATTGAGGTCAAAAAATACATGAACACACAAACACCACATTAATCATACAAGATAATAACTTGAACTGCTTTTTCCTCATGAACATCTTGTGTCTGACTCAAAAATTGAAGAATTGGCTTGCTTAAAAACTGATTTATCTCCAATCAACTTATAACTATAACTTGTCCACCCTGTTTGTTGTGGATGTAATTTGTGTTTGTGGCTTTCCACTAGGGAACTACCCTCTATTTATTTTGGCTATGTTTATCAAACTGTCCTGTTGGGATGTTTCCCCACACATTTATTTTCCTCAGGCTTCCTGGACATCTGGCCAGATGTAAGCAATCTGTTACTCGTATATTCTCAAAGGCTGCCATTTTTGATAGCCTCTGAACAGGTCTCTATTTTGCAGTATTGCACTTGTAGTGCAGCACCACAACTTAGCTTGTAGTTAAGTTTTTTAGTAGATGTGTTCAGATAACGATACTGATATTGGGAATTCCTCAGATGCAGCCTAAAATGTGGTTCCTGAAAGCCTAAAATGTGGTTCCTGAAAGTATACCAGTTACCACCTCAAAAGCCCACTAAAAGTGTCTACATATACATCTATATGCATTGCCCCTGCCACCCCTTCTTAAAAAGAGGTCAAGTAGAGCTGGTTCAAGTACATTATCATGTGATTTTAGAAAAAAACAAGCCATTAAGTAGTTCAAATTTGCTCCAAAAGTAAAATTATACAAATTGATTACTTGCTCTTTTGCTATGTTAAGTAACTTTGCTGGTTTAACTTTGTAATAAGTTAAGTAAAAAAGGAAAATTACCTTAAAGTCACAGAGCAATATTGTGCTTTACAGCCTTAAATGAAGCCGGAAATTATTTGTACTGTTTTAAAAGTAAGGCTTCCTTTCTAATGCAAACATTACTTGACAGTCCGATCTGCTGTGGGGCTTTCTGGCGGCTGCGATCTCAGTCAGCCGTGTGCTTTTCCCTTCTGGAAAGGTCCTGGAAAGACCCTATGGAAGAAGAGTTGGTCCGCTTCCAAAACATTTAGCATGGCTTAAAGGCATGAGGGATACATTACTAGGAAAACTTGGCCGAGCATGTCAGCTGTCCAAAACACACTGCTGGGCTCCTCTGTTTAATATTCTCTCCTCTCTCATCCAGCCTCAGGATTTTATCTGAAAGAATCTCACAGTTTTCTGCTCATCTAAAGGAAACTCAGTGCTCTGTCCCTGCAGCAGCTCACACTTTGCTGACTCAATGACTAAAGGGAATATTTGGTGGGCTAACTCAATTGGTACCCTATAGTTTCTGTGAGGTTTTGGCATTGTGTGATGTGTTTTCCATCCTTTGCTCGAATGGAAACCCCTGTATTTATTTCATCATTATGTCAGCTTGTGGCCTTATTGAAAACAGGCTGGGGCATGGTATTAGTTTAAAGCAGAGATCAGAATTCATTCACCATGAGCATGGTTTTTTATTTTGCATTTAAACAGCTGGCCTGCTACTTAGAGTTAACAGATCTCAAATTGTCTTGTTACTTGGTGATGAAGTTGTTTTTCTTATATTTTTCTTTTTCAAACTGTTTGTTTAGAGTTTGTTCGAGCTAGGGTTGAATTATTCTCAGTTATGGCCTGGAAGTAATCAGGAGTTTCATCTGCAAAACTTATCAGAAATATTGTGTTGCCAGTTTTTTCCTTTGTACCAGTTTCTGTGGCCATTGCAAATCAGAAAACATGTAGTAAATTAGCAGAACATTGTATGATAGTTCTACAGTCCACATTACTCACAATGGATTAAATTTAAGAGGGCAGACTCTGTCCATAACATCTGGACTACCCCCGACTGTCTTCCAGAAACAGAATGTGAGCTGCAGGTAAAGATGATAGAAAACTTGATACCTGTATGAGAGGACTCTAAAGTGTCATGTCCATATCTTTGTATCATTTGTGTTAGCTTGAGTACGAAATGTATGTATTGAAACTTATCAAAGATTAGAGGAACCTTTGTAATTCATTGTTTAATCTTTTGAATCAATCCCTTCAAATTACTTTTATCTTCTCTCAGTTTTCATTCCAAAGTTGCATTTGGAGTGTAGTTGGACACTCTTGCTCCTGTTTCTTTAGAGCTTTGCAGCTGGAAAGCTTAGCTTGACTGCTGTTAAAACCAAAAAGTTTAATATGTAAATTTCTGTTTATGTTTTCAAGTTAAGACGGTCTGTTGTGGCGTCTGGAGAGAAACAAGCAACGGCAGAGTATCGCATCAGCAAGAGGTACAAATGACTCACAACGCTTTATTTACAATATAGCCTTCAGTAAGTTAATTCAATCTCATTGTTGGAGCATTGCAGTCTCTTTTGCTGAAATGTGTAATGTCAAAACTTGAACAGCATGCAAATTGTAAGCTGTACTGTTGTCTAATTTGTAGTGCATGGCTGAAAGGCTCAGAACAGTCCACTGTTGGGAAGCTGGATCAGAGGATCTCCATGCTCACTGGACTAAATGCGAAGCATCCATATGGGGAATACCTCCAAGTAGTGAATTATGGGATCGGTGGACATTATGAGCCTCACTTTGATCATGCTACAGTAAGTTGATCAACTATAACACTTATACATGTTCAAACACTTGATGATGTCACTAGATTTTCGTGTATGTTATTTGTGCTCACATTAATCATGATCCATCAACTTACAGTCTCCTTCGAGTCCCGTGTACAAGCTGAAAACTGGGAACCGCCTTGCAACCTTCATGATATATGTGAGTAAAATAACCCCCTCCATCTTTTTATTTTGTATGAGACAAACAGCAGCCAGAGGTTCTTGGGCAGGTTCCTGTTCCTGCTGTTTCTTTTCCATGAGTGCTGCAAGTCTTTGCAACAACCTCCCTGAGAAACTTAACTAGATGTGACCTCACTGCCTAAAATAAACTTTTATTGATGTTCTGTCATTTAACTAACATAACCCCCATTTTTTTTTCTCCCTGCTCTCCTTAATATGAGCTACTTCTATATTCTGTCTTTAAATGTCGTGTTTGTCTTTTAATGAGCTCATTTAAATCCATTATGACAAATCTATTAAGTGCACTTTTACTGTGTTTTGGAACTACTGAATCACCTGCAAAAAAAAAAAATCACTTCACTTAGATAGCAATGTAAGTAAGAAGGCTTTTTTTGAGACTCCTATAATAGTTCATCAGACTAAGTTGCATTTTATGACATGAGCGCACAAACAGAAGACACAACTCTGAAAGAATGTCTGTATTTTTCCACAGCTCAGCTCAGTAGAGGCAGGTGGATCCACAGCCTTCATCTACGCCAACTTCAGCGTTCCTGTTGTGGAGGTAATCCCTCTGTATGTGTCTGAGATGAGCTAAAAGCAGTCTCTTTTGCCCATCCTGTCATTCTTGTCTCAAGCTGGATTATCTGAGTCCCACTCACTTTCTCTGGTGCAGCTGTCAAAATGTTAAAGGCTCAGATCACAGCACAGTGCAGCTATTGTACGGTTGAGCTTCAGTGGAGGTTGGGGCTGTTTTTCAGTGGACACATGAGCTGCAGTGTAAAGATTACGAGGTGCTCCCTCGGTGTCTCACCTTTCACCTTTGATTTTATTGAGATCTCACTCCTGAACTTAATATACTTTTAGAAAATGGACCGTCAAAGTAGTGAAGCTGCAGGAGCATTTATGCATGAAGTTAAGCTGGATGTTAAGATAGAAGCTAAATTAGTCACTCGATTAGAAAGTGTGTAAAATCAATGTTTGGCAAAATATGTGCATTTCTGTCTTTTATTGCATAAATCTGTTGCTTGTTTTGAACTTCTGGATGGAAGAGAGAAGGAGTAGAGAAACACTTCACACATCTGTTTCATCTGGCAGATGGTTGGAGAGGAAATAGTCCATCAAAAAATGCAAATAAACTCAGGCATAACTTGTGAAACAACACATTTATCCATAAAATTTTGTACAGATTATTTTGAAAGTTGGACAGTGTGCTGGAGTTATTTTGCAATTCTTGTCAAACATAACAGGAAGAAAATTTCACTGGGGCACTGTCCTCTACACTGATTAACCCAGAAAATAATAATCCAATTAATTAAATTGTTATTTTCAAACTTTGTTTTGTCCAAACGGTGTTTCATATTTATTTGAAAGTGATGTATGATTTTAATTCCACAGAGAGCTGCAGTCTTCTGGTTGAATCTCCATAGAAATGGTGAAGGAGATGAAGACACGCTGCATGCTGGCTGTCCTGTGCTCATTGGAGACAAATGGGGTAAGAATCAGTCGATGTAATATGCTGTGATGGTGCTGTCAACCAGAGCCAAAAATGAATATGAAAGATATTGAGATGAATCAGAACACCTGATCCCTTTCAACAGATAATGCTTTCTCCATCTAAATCACATTTGTTATTCAGCCCTCCTGTTACACAGGAGCTGATGCCCAAGAGCTGGGTCACATCTGCACTGAATTATGTGTTTAAAGATGTTACAGAGTGAAGTCCAGACACTGAGCGCTCATCTTGAAAGGTGAACATCTGCTGCCTGTTGGCCCTGAACGCTGAAACGTGTCAGGGACCCAGTTAAACTAGCAGGAGGATATTAATCTTCACAAAGCAGCTGCAGAAGCATTTGGTGGCTGTTTTGTTTTAAACGACTCCACATATCATCACAAATTAACCCTAAGACAGTGGTTGTCAAACACAATTAGTCAAGCTTTTAAATGATATTTTCTTGACAGTATTTAAATTTTTTTTTGATGTTTCTGTTTGTTCCAGTGGCAAACAAGTGGATCCATGAACACGGCCAAGAGTTCCATCATCGCTGCAACCTGAACCCTGAAGAGTGAGGGAGGCCGGAGCGATAGCTGGGCCCTTTGGAGTACAAGTTCCTGCCTCTACAATTGAGAGGCACACTTGCAGGCGGAGAGAAGGAGGGAGGCAGAAAGTGAGCACACAGGCAGGGGAGGTGAGAGCCATTTTGGGGCAGCCTGCATCTGTGATTGGAGCCCCGGGCCCCAGGGAGCCTGGAGCGTGCAGCACAGAGCTACAGTGGACATGGACAGCTTACTGCCGAGAGGCAGTTTGCAATCAGCCCCCAGAGGCCAAACACTCTCTTGCAACTACTGGCCAGTTTACGCAGTCTGGAGAGAGGCCTCTGCATTTGCACACTGAGCTGGTTTCAGTTAACTGTGAAAGGCTGTTTGCTCCTGCTTGCTTAAAAAACGGACATGTGATGCAGCCCTAGTCCAAGAACTGGGCCCACTCTGGGGTCTGTCGTTTAAATCAGCACAGCTCAACTTTGTGAGAACTTGCAGAACTTCATGTGAAATATGTAGGTGCACACGTTTGCACAGAAATCTTAAGTGCCTGGGTGAATCACTGTGAAATGTTTGCAAAAAATAATTATCAAAGTTTAAAACGGGTGTAATGTGCGGCCAGAAATAAATGCTGATTTTGGATTGAGAAGATACAGAGCATGTTTAGCTGAAGCTCATCTGTGACGGTTTATCTATAACCTCAAGACACCAATTCATGAGTCAAAGGAACCATTTATTGTGATTGTGCCTGTTTATTCCCAGCTGACTGAACGATGTGATCACTGCTGCATGTGGGAGACTCCTTTGTAACTGGCTGTCTAACGTAACAGATGAACCAGATCTGTCAGCCTCTTATTGAGCTTCAAAGGCTCAGTGTTATTAATCACGCTCTGCACGCCAAGTCATTGGAAACCAGACTTCATGTCTGAACTCACATTATCTGCATACCTCTCAGATACCTCATACTTATACTTCTTAGTCAGTCTCAAAACCATGATGCAGCACCTACACACTAAACTAAAGGGCCTCTATATGTGACCTTCATGGAGGTTTCCTATAGACTCAAATACAAAAAAGAGACTGACTTTGGTTCTCCACAGTGATTTATGCTTCCCCTCCAGCTCCCTGCAGTGTACACAAACACACACATATGCTTTTTCACAACTGACACATGACACAGAAAATATAAGAACAGGCCGCATACTGCATGCATATTGCAAATTCCTGCAAGGAAACTTAACAGCAGGACTTTTTTGCCCCCCTTGAATTGATGTTGATGAGTGAGAACACCCTTTTAATATTAATTTGTTTTTATCTGTTTGTTCCAGTGATTAATGTCAAAAACTTGAAAATTATTTAATTCAGACTACAATTTTATTTAATCGAAAAGGTTTGAAAATGCTGTAAACATACTCTGAAAAACACACTGCAACAGACAGTCAAATAAACTGTAATTACTCACATTGCTTTCTTTTTTCTATCAGATTCACCTAAAGCATTAGAGGTTACATTTTTACAAGTCACTGCTTTTTCATACAGATTAGAGACATGGTCAACCAGGAATCCTGAAGAGCAGAAATGTTCACTCTCAGTCTTTCACGTGGCCATCCTCCAACTTGAAACCCATCTTTTCCCTGAATTCAAAGGGCTTTATTTTGAACCTTCAGCTGCCCTCCCTGTTACTATGATCACCACAACAAACATGGCTGCAGTGAGACTTGTTGCTACGCAGCAGCTCAGTCCAAACTACCTAAAGCATACATGACTAGATCATAGGTCTTCCCCAGCACGTGTAGTGTTGTAAACTAGTACAAACATTTTTTTCTTCACATTAAAATGCAAACTTTTTAACCCTTTGGAAGCCTGCTAGATGTGTAAAACTGTGTAAAAACATGTGCATGAGTTATAAGAGTCAGAGCTCAAAACTAATAAGAGATGCATACACATTATTAACAGATACGTTTACAGAAACAGAAAAAAAGCAGAAAATACATCAATCCTCTTTTTATCTCTGTATCAGCAAGGGGAGAAAATCATTACTCTGTAACAGTGAAAGAAGATCAGTGCTTCCCTCTGCTGGTGATAGAAAAGAAGGCTACTTTAACTTTATAAAATCCTGTTGACTCTATTGACATGTAGACAGGTTGCTTTTACTAATTCTGTCCTCACAATACCTTAATAATAATATTAACTTTCCTTCATTATTATTTGGAGGTAAGTGGCCTGATTGAGTCAACTTCTCTACAGTACTTTTTCTTTTGTTAATTACAACACTGCATGTAACAATGTGAGCATAAAGGAATTGCACTTACGTTTACCTGTTTTATAGCATTCTTCTGTTTTTTTTCCCACCCTATTGCCTTTTAATTCCCTTCACCAACTAGTTTGCAATATATAAAAAAGTTTGTTTTTTTAATTATGAGCCATAATAGAATTACAATATATATCTCCAAATCCAGAGTCAAATCTAGGGATATTTTTCACTTGATTGATAATTCATTCGTAGAAGGTTTGTATTTAGATTGATGTTCTGTAGTTCAGAGCCAAATTGTGTGTTAGTGAGCTGTGCGATACTTTAAAGTTAATTTTATAGTGGTTAAAATCTAGCTTTCTGAGATGTAGTTTTTTTGATGTTTGATTGATTGATTGATTGATTGATTGATGAAAATTACAATGCTATACAATGAGAATACTCAAGTTCAGTGAAAGCAAAGAACTTATTTCAATATTATTGCATTCAGAAATGTGCATTAACATAACGAGGTCATCAAGTATGTTGAAACGTGAATTTTGATCATAAACCATAGTCATAAACTGAATGCTTCTGACCAACAGAACAGATAAACTCGATTTCCCAGAATGCCTCAGTGATGAGGCGCGGCAGTGGAGGCGGGACATTCGGATTTGAGTTGCTCGGTAACAGTTTAGCGCGCTGCTGCGTGTTGTACGTGTAGGTGTGTTTATGTGTGTGCGTAGCTCCTACAGCTATGTTAAACGGATTATTACTTTCCTGGAGTGTGATAAAAAATCATGTCTGCTAACGGCTCAGCTCCTCCTCTGCCAAGGCGACCATTCCCCACAGAGACTCACTGATCTGCGGTATGAAGAGTCGAAAACAGAAGTCTGTGAGAGCTGGAGGGAACAGAAAGAAAGGTAACTGTTGTTAGCTTAGCTGGCTATTAGCATCACAGCTAAGTACAGTAGTTGTTGAGGTCAGCTGTCAGAGTCATTTCAGCCTGGTGTTTTATAACTTATTACACCACAAGGTTTGCAGATAATGTGCCCTCGCTTGTTACCAGTCTGTGATGTAACTTATGTATTTGTTGCCTGTCTTGCATTTGTGAAGTTTGTGGAGTATTTACATATTTACATGCATTTACTTTAAGGGAAAATAAAAGTATTAGCAATAAAAAGTACACGTAGAGTAACAGTTATCAAAACTAAAGGATGGTTATTTGTAATAACACTTTTCAGGATGTTATTGGGTTGTAACTGCTGATGCATTAATGACTAGATCACAATTCATGCTGCTGGATAATTAGTTATTATACCAAGCTTGATAGTTGCATGTTATGTCTACCCTTGAATGTATTTTTTTTTAATTTAACCTTTATTTAACTAGATGAGCAATGAGATCAAGACCTCTTTTACAAGGGCGACCTGGCCAAGAAGTCAGCAGCACACGCCAAAATAAAAAGCACAACTCAACAGAATGGAGCATATATACAGACTGTATGTAGAAACAATCTATAAATTTAAAAGTGCAACTGATTTGCAAATAAAGTGCAATTTGTGATCACAAAAACAGCATTTAAAAACACAGGCACTGTTCTGGGGTCTGTCTTTCATTTAAGATGGAGCCAAAGGTTTCAAGGTGCCCTGTCCAATCGGTCAAATCATCCGTTGTCACGGTCTCCGCTTCCACTGCTACGCTGACTTGCTAACTGCCTTACTGAAATTAAATCCTGGATGCAAAATAACTACCTTCAACTCAACTGTGAAAAATCTGACCTCTTAATCATCGGCCCCAAATCCCTCACCACAACCACCAACAACTTCAACCTCTCCATCGACAATGCTTCCCTCACTCCGTCCTCACATGTTCACAACCTCGGTATCATTTTGGACTCCCATCTCACTCTGGAAAAGCACATCAAGCACATCACCAAAACCGCCGTCTTCCACCTTAAAAAAATCGCCCGTCTCCGTCCATCTCTCTCCTTTTCCACCGCTGAAACCCTAATCCACTCCTTTATCACTTCCATACTCGACTACTGTAATAGCATCTTCTACGGCCTTCCTTCAAAACAACTCAACAAACTACAATATATCCAGAACTCTGCCGCCCGCCTGCTCACCCACACCCTCTCCCGTGACCACATCACCCCTGTCCTCCAAAATCTACACTGGCTCCCTATCAAACAACGCATACATTGAAAAATCCTCCTTCTCACCCCCAAAGCCCTCCATAACCAGGCCCCCTCTACACTCAGCCTTTGTGTCATACATGTTTTGATTCACTTTGATCAAAAAATTATCCTTTGCAGTCCCAAGCGATGTGTCCCCCTCCACCAGCCTCCCTCCTCTGGTTGAGGGCCAGCTCAGATGCTTCTTGCGGGTGACCATAAGCCGGATGCTATGGACAGTTCAGAAACCTCCATCTGCAACATTCATCAGGCTGCGCTGGTGGGGCGAGTCATCCAATGGGACACACTTCTTACCTAGAGATGGATCACAGCTGTCCCAGAAGACCATCAAGACCACAGCTTGCTTCCCCATCCGCTGTGGGCCGAAGCAATTCACCTCATATCTTGCAGGTAAAGTAAGAAAGCTTTAACATGTTTGATTTTATTACCGGAATAGAATAACATACAACAACATGTCATTGATGAACAGATATGGGCTCTCTGGTGCTGGAAGTTCTTACAAAGCCGGATCATCTGCCAATTGCAAGGGCGCAGGTTGCCGGCATATCTCGCCTCTCTCTGTCTCACTCCATCAGTGGTTTTTACACCCTCGTTTCCCCCACATCTGAAAAGCTGGGAGAGTTACAGGTGAGTGGAGTTGACATTTATGCTGACTTTATGACTAGCTTATAGATTAGGAGCTCTTTAAATTAAAATTAATTTCCATCAATCAGCAGAAGTTTTTAAATCCATGTCTTGTTCTTTCATCTCGTCAGGTGTCCCTCAATTTGGAGCCTCTGACAGAAGCCTATGACAGCAGCAGCTCGTGCCCCGCCACAGATATCAGCATTGAGGGACCACAAGTCGCTGCACTAACAGTGCCCTTGCAGCCCAGATCGCTCTCAGCTGGGAGCAGTGATGGAAGCACACCCAGGTTAGAAGTTAGGACTGTTCTTAATTGCAAAGGCCTGTGCGTTGTTGTAAATGCTCAACAATTGGACGAAGAGCATAATAATCTAACTGTGTACATTGATGTAATACTTTCAGAGGGAAAGACCATTTATATTTCCAAAATGGACAGACTGTGAAAGGCAAAGGAGAGTCGCTGGAGAACGAGATGCCGAGAACCAGCAGATCTCAGAACAGTCACACAGCTGTGAATCCTTCCACTCAGGAGCATCGTGGCCAAACAACCAATGACATCCTCTCAGGTCGGCTGCGAAATTACTGAAAATAAGATCTGCACAACCACAAACGACCAAATTTTGAATTTTCTTTAAAGCTGTCTCTGTTTTCTCTAACATCAGTTATTCTAGAGCGTGGAAACAAGCTGAGAAATGCTATGGTTGAATCAGCTTTAAAATCTAATACAGATTCTGCACCAGCTCTGAAAGACACACCTCTGCCTCTCCCAAAGGATAACATCCTGCCAACTTCCAAGTAAGTGCTTTAGAAGTTTGTAGACAACAATTTTTTTTGTCACCTTTCACAGCATAGTCTATGATACTTTATTGCTGTGTCAGCAGGCCCTCCCCCTCTCCCTCTGGGATGTTGCTGCAAAATATTCTTCATGCTGATTCAGCTCTTATGCACTCTGAGGATGTGGCCGTAGTCAAAGACGATGGCTTAGACTGTCCGGCTGACATGGATAACAGAGCTGTGGATCTGCTCCTCGGCAGGTACATGTGTACAAATACACTGAAGAAGTCGAACATCAGTAGCAGTTTCATTCTTAAGATTATACATTTTCTTTCTTGATGTTTTGTAGCCTCAACACTTCTCCTCTGCCTCTGTGGGATGGAGAGGGCTCCTACCCTGAATCCTTGTCTGCTCACAGCAGCGTGTGTGGGGATAGTGAACTCAATGATCCCCAGTATGATCAGAGCTTGCTTGAAAATTTGTTCTATAAAACTCCTGTAAGTAAGCAAATGCCTCTTTTTAATGTGATACATCATATATTATATTAAAATATTATATATTCTGTCTTGAGGAGATTTTAATTCATTTTGTCTTTTTTGTTTTTCAGATATCAGATGTGACACCAAATGACCCTGGTTCTGGTGATCAAAGAACAGCGTCTTCCAGTCAAAAACAGACAAAACAGCTGATGCAGTCTGGACCTCTGATAAATAGACAGTAAGTGCCTTGATATGCTTATCAGTCCATGCTGCTTAGAAATTAGCCTAACCAGTGAAAAGTTCATCTCAGGCGATCAAATGAGGTTGGGTTGGTTTGTGATTCCCTTTTTTAAACCCATTAACGTTCGGATGTAGCTGCTCTTAAGGCTTTATGAAAGTCTGAGCTTGATCTGGCAAAACATAACTTCATTTTAAGATACTCAGGTTCATCGAAGTCTAATACTAAGTAAGTAAGAGTGGATGCAGAAGAAATACTGACCAGGTTCATAAATCTATGACTTAAGATTTGCTGAATCAATAGGATAGCATATAGCCCTAAAAAACTAGGCAAAAAATGAGTCCAAATATAATGTCAACCTAGACTACAATTTTCGCTCATGCATGACACTAATTGACTTATTTTGTTCCTGCAGTCTAAATTCAGGATCCCAGCGGTCTGCAGACGCTGCTGGTATTCCTCCTGGACTGAGTCCAGAGCAGATGACTTCGCTGAGTTTGATCCGACTCGCAAGAGTGACCATCAATTCCCTGAGTGTACCTACAGTTGGTACAAACACCACACCTAGAAAAACCTCAAGTATTGGAAGACCTCCTCGACCAGTAACCAGCACCAAGTGGTAGGAACATTTTTGAATCTTTAATTTCATTTTAAAATAAAGCTGTGTACATATTACTAACGTCCTTTCTTTTTGATTAGCACATATTTCATTGAATATGCGTTCCCGAAGGCGCCAACCTCCAGTCGACATGATAGAAGTAAGAGTGGAGAAGGAGAGGTGACCAGAGCTGTTGCCAGTAAAGTCACGGGAGGAGGTATGATGTATTTGAATACTTGCATTGATAAGTGTTTGTTACTCTATCTAACATACCTGTTACTCTTCTGTGTTATTTAGCCGTGAGGTTTCAGCATCAATCCGTGTTTCCGGTCCGCCTTGGTGCAGCTACTGTAAAAAAATGGTGGGAAACTGATCTGTGTTTCAAGATTTACTCTCGGAGGAGCCACCAAAAGAAAGTGAGCGACTTGATTGGTTGAAATAGATAATGTTTGCAGGTTTAAAAGTGACTGAGTAACTCTGAGGTGTCCACTGTTTTCTATAACAAATGTAAACCCTAGCATCTACATTAGTGCCCATTTAAATTGTTTGTTTGTAACGGTCATGGTGGTAATAAATAATAATGTTTATCCATTTTCAAAACACTACCAAACCGGTTATTACACTTGAACGCAACAATGGTGTCATTATGCAAAAGAAAACAGCTAAAGTTTTAAAGTTACTTTTAATCAGAAATGTATTTTCCAAGGACAATTATGATGTTCTAAATTTTGAGGATGTTTGCTGAACATGGTGTTTCATTCAGTGCTAAAATTCTCAATTTATTTCCTGAAGTGAGGGTTGTATTAAACAAAGCTTTAATATAAAACATAGAAAATGACTTCCTGCCTTAACTAAATGTCTAGATAGACACAGATGGACAGTGATCATGACATATTAGAATGATATTACTCTAATATTAGACTATCATCGAAGTTTGGCAAGTGGACTGGTGGACTGGTGCCCTTGAGCAAGGCACCCAACCCCCAACTGCTTGGGGTGTGCTGTTTGATGGCAGCATCCTCACTCTGACATCTCTCCCTAAGTGCATGTCCAATGCATGTTTGTGCATAATTGTATGTATATACCAAAAACTGTGCGTGTAGCATGACCGAAAAAAATAACATGAGTGAAAAAATTAAATTTCACCCCTGGGGATTAATATAGTACATTTAAAATAATGGCATATGTCTTCTCTTGTTGCAGCCTGTTCCTATTGGTAAGGCAGTTCACCCTCTGCGCTGTCTGCTGCAGAGTAAGCAGCTCAGTCAGTCTGTCATCTTACCAGTGCTCAGTGTGGAATCAAACAGTGGAACACAAGAGGTTGGACCTCTAAAGGTAATTATTGTTTTTGGTTTACCCAGGATTGACGTTTGCATGCCTGCTGTTTGTCATTCCTGATATATCTTTCTTTTTTTTCAGGTGTCTCTAGAGCTCGCAACAGACAACAAAGACTTCTCCTCTCAAAAACATGAAAGTAAGCTGGCTTGGAGAGACGCACCGCCCTCACAAACTGCACCCAGTCCACACAGAGAGAGCAGCTCCAGACTCCAACATGCTGACATAAGCAGGGAGGAGTTAGCAGATGGCTCTTTTGAGGAATCAAGGCTGAATGTTTGGAGTCCACAGAAACCCTCGAAAGACCCTGCTCTCCATCCTGGCCTCCACACACCTCCTCATAAACTCTGTCAGCAGGTGGAGGAGGATCCTGAGGTCCTGCTGCACACCTTACTCATGGTGCCAGATGGAAAGGACTTTACCTGCGGGATTGGGCAGGCTCCAAATGTGTACTTGAACTGTAAACTGTTTTGGTGCGATGAGACAGCGAGATCTGTCATCAGCTGGGGTCAGATGAACCCGTCTTTCAACTTTGTTCAGGTCAGTCCAGGAGATCAAGTCCCCGGTCCAACTTCCGAGTTATAAATGAGATTACAAAGAGGCGATGTTCAAATTTAGAACCCATCATTACTTTTCTCCATCCTTCCTTCAGGTGACTCCTGTGGCCTTAACATCTAAACTGCTGGAGCGGATGAAGAACAATGTGATGGTGATAGAAGTGTGGCAAAAGACAGGAATCTCGGGGCAGGATCGACTCCTCGGCCTCGTTAAACTACCGCTCCACCAGTTCTACATGTCGTTTAGGCAAGTCGAATAAATTACTCTGTCTCGTG